>NC_134859.1:60320000-61772500 GCF_049852395.1 Peromyscus maniculatus bairdii | reverse complement strand
CTTATTTGTAAAACATGACAGGTGGGCATCCCTGCAGGCCATCTGCAGGGGGCCACCAGAAGGTAACGGGATCCCGACCTACAGGCAAGGCCAGCAACGGCCATCTCAGGACAGATCTTTAGGAGTGAAGAGAATCAAGTCTCTGTGGGGGAAGGGCTGGACTAGAAGGGGCCTGGCCCTCTGGGCTGAGGATGTGGCTCACGGGAAGAGGGCCCTGGGCTGTTTTCACCTCGATTCTCTTGCTTCTGTTCTCAGCCGCCCTCTGTGGACCCCGATTTCCTCATCTATCAACTGGGTATCTGTGGTATTGGCTGTAGGCATCGTGAGAAATCATATACAACAGTTAGAACTGCTCTCTGCCCGTGGGGGTGGCTCGTGTCAATATTAGGGTGTCCCCAGTGTGCCCCAGGGGTGTCCTGTTACTCCTGGAATCACGGTGAAAGGGGTTCATACTCAGAACCACCACTGTCTGACTATGAGTGAGTGGTATTGCGTGACCTCAGTACTCACCTGAGTACTGAGTCAGACATGATGCTCAGCTTAACCATGGAACATCCCTTAAGCTTGGTTCCTGTTTTCTTTTATCTTTGTTTATTTTTTTTAGAGCATTTAGCACCCAAATTGCCTTCAGTGTTCCTCAAAATAGGCAGTTGTACATTCGTACTGCGTAAATGCATCCTCCATCACACATTAACTCAATTGCAAGTGAGAGTGCCGCTGGCCCATAGCCTGTTACTCTGAGAGACAAGCTGTAAAAGGTCTGCCCTTGAACAGGTGAGGGTGCACAACCTTCCCCACACCCACATTTGAACCTCCAGCCTTGGGCATTCTGCGCAAACTTTCTGCCACTGAGCTCTGTCCCCAGCCTCAGTCCCGTCATGCCCCTGTGGTATGCCTGGCACCGTGCTAGGTCCTTAGTAGATGCCTGACTGCTGCTGGATGCGTATTGCAGTAGCGGGATCAGAAGTCTGGGAAGCTGATCCTGTGAGCTCTGCTAATGTGTTCCGGGAACACAGACCCTAGGCTGCTGGTTTGGGCTTCTGAGATGGGGCTGGGCCTGGGAACAGTCATCCGGGAAGGATGTGGAAGCTCAGGTGGTGGGGGCTAACTAGGGTGGGGGTGTAGGACTGCCTAGGGAATCAATCTGCAACCCTGTGGGGCCACATGAAGGACACACAGACAAGGTGTCCCTAGGACATTCTCCCAGTCTGCAGGCTCTCCAGCGCGAGCATCTCGTCGTCGTCGTCGTCGTCGTCGTCGTCACCTCATGCTGTGTGGCACAAACACCCAAACCTGCTGGCCTCAGCTAGTGCTTATTTCTCAATCTGTGAGTCAAAGGAGGTTTCACTGACCTGGGCTGTTTTCAGTGAGCTGTGGTTGGCTTTTTACAGTGTGAGTGGGTTAAAAAAAAAAATCTATCCCGTGTGACCAGTGACCACACCAGGCTTGTCTGACTTGGGGAGGTGGGATCTGGAGTGCAGGGAGCTAACTCAGTCATACAAGAGGCCAGGTCATTTCACACGTCATATTCGTGAGCATCTTATTGGCCACAACAAGTCACATGGCCACACCTGAAGTGTGGGGACAGGGAACTACACTTCCCACCAGAAAGATCATGTCAGGACAAGGCTGTTGAGTATTGTTTCAGGAGTGACGGGTTGAGTGCAGTAATGCAGCCTCCTCTGTGGTGAGTACCATTCATTCCCTGGAAGTCTATGGCATGCCAGGCTCTGCCGCTGCCAGGAGGAGAGCTGGTTCTTGTCTTCTAGAACTGAGATGTGAATAATGGGCGAACGCACTGACAGCTCCATTTGCCGTTCATCATTTAATTCCATCTGTGATCATCACTACAGAGGAGGATCACAGAGCACAGACTGCGGGTGTCGAAGAGCCTGGCCTTGTCTAGAGAAGAGATGGCCGAGCTCAAATTGAAGAGTTAAAGCTCCTTAAGAATAGACAGGAAAGTCGGATCTGCTGGTACACACCAGCAACTCCAAAGCTGAGGCAGGAGGATTACAAGTGCAAGGTTAGCCTGGGCTACATAGTGAGACCCTGGTTCAAAAAAATGTACATGTGATATAATAATAAAAAAAGAAAATTAGACAAGTAATCCTTAGGAAGTTTATACTGGGCTAGCAAGATGCCTCCGAGGGTGAAGTCACTTGCTACTAATCCAGATAACCTGGGTTCAACCTCCAGATTATACACGATGGGAGAGAACCGATTCCCACAAGTTGTCCTCTGGCCTCCCCGTGTGTACCATGGTGTTCATGTGTGTATGCACATGTGTAAATAAACAGATATTAAAAAGAAAAAAAAACACAGGTAAAGCTTAGCAAGCCTAGTGCTAGCCACGGAGTGAGAAAGCGGCGTGATGGTGTAGTCACAGGCTGCTGGAAGGACTGCCAGTCAAGAACCTCACATCCTGAAAAGCTACCTTCAAAATGAAGGAGTGGTTAAGGGTCTGGAGAGGTGGCTCAGTGGTCAGGAGCACTGACTGATCTTCCAGAGGGCCCTGGTTCTTGTCCCAGAACCCACATGGTGATTCTGGGTCCGGGGAATCTAATGCCCTCTTCTGGCCCCTGCTGGCACCAGGTCCACTTAGTACATAGCATCCATGGAGGCAAACACCCATCCACACAACATGCAAATTAAAATAAACAAATAATAACACAAAGGAAAAATTAAAGTACACAGCATCCATGGAGTCAAACACCCATACACATAACATACAAATTAAAATAAACAAATAATAACACAGAGGAAAAATTAAAGTACACAGCATCCATGGAGGCAAACACCCATACACATAACATACAAATTAAAATAAACAAATAAATAACACCACGGAAAAATTAAAACATTTCAGATAACTTATTTTACAAAAGAGAATTGGGGGCGCTGGAGAGATGGCTCAGTGGTTAAGAGCACTGGCTGTTCTTCCAGAGGTCCTGGATTCAATTCCCAGCACCCACATGGCAGCTCACAACTGTCTGTAACTCCAGTTCCAGGGGCTCTGACACCAATGCACATAAAATAAAGTTAAATAAATTAAAAAAAATTACCAGGCAGTGGCAGCACATGCCTTTAATCCCAGCACTCAGGAGGCAGAGGCAGGCTGTTCTCTATGAGTTTAAGGCCAGCCTGGTCCACAGAGTGAGTTCCAGGACAGCCAGGGCTACACAGAGAAACCCTGTTTCAAAAAACCAAAAAAGAGAAAAAAGAAAGAAAGAAAAAGATTTGAGAAAGTTTGTCATCAGCAGATATGTCCTGTAAGAAATTTTAAAATGAATCCTTAGGCTATAATTATAAAGAATACTATACTCACATAAATCCATGTGAGAAAAGAAAGAGCACCTTGCAAGACACAAACACATTTTGTTTACATTTCTTCTATCTGATTAGTAAGACCACTGTATAAAGAGGTAATTATAAAACTGCTAATAGGCTTATGCCATAAAAAGATAATTTGTATGACAATAATAGCCCAGAGGACGGGGGAGGGGGGAGATTAAGTCACATTCCACTTAGCAGGTCCAGGTTCTGAGAAGTCCATTGCTAGGCAGTTTATCACTGTGCTGACATCATGGCGAGTGTAAACCGAGATGACTACCGTCTCACTAGGTGATGTGGTTTCCTGGGACCGCTGTGGTTCACATGGTCCATGTTGACTGAGGCAACAGTATGCAGCACATGACTGTGTAGTAGAGCAAAGCTTTTGTATTTTATTGAAACCAAATCAGTGTTAATCCAAGCTGGATGGTTTTAAATTAAAATGTTAATTGAACGGGCTGGGGATGTGGCTCGGTGATAGAGAATCTGCCTGTCACGTGCACAGCCCTGGGTTTGATTCCTAACACCACACACACACACACACACACACACACACACACACACACACACACACACAGAGTAATTTAAATTATAATCTATAATTATAATCTCTAAGGTAATCAGTTAGGAATCAGCTTAAGATGGAATAAAAGATGATTAATGAAAAGTTACAGTAGGAAAAAGGGGCCCAGTTAGATGGCTGTGAGGCCTGACCACCTCGCTTCAGTCCCCACTGCTGGAGGCAGAGAAGCAATTCTTGGAAGACGTCCTCTGCCTGATCTCCACTTGCATGCCTCGGGATGCATGTATGCATGTGTGTGTACGTGCATGTGCACACACACAGACAATAAATGTAAAAGAGAGCGGAAATGCCTATAAAATATCAGAGAGAATAAACTTGAAGAATAAACTGGGACTGGGAATGCAGCGCAGTGGTGGAGCGCCTGCCTAGTACGGACAACACCAGCACTGTGGCCGGGGTGGGAGTGCGCCAAGGCTCCTCACTGGTGGTACTGGGAAGGTGTCTCAGTGGGTGGGCTGCTTTCGGTACAAAGATGCGGGCTTGAGTTCACTCCCCAGCACCCGTGTGAAAGCCTGGCGTGGCCGTGGATGCCTGTAACCCCGTGCTGGGTGGCAGAGAAAGGAGGATCATGGGAGTTCACTGGCCTTACGTCCTTGCCTAAATGGAGAACTTCAGGTTCAGCGGAGACCTTCAGCCTCAAGGGAATAAAGTGGAGAGCATTTGAGGAAGATACTTGATGTCCTCCTCTTAGCCTCCCCATGTATGTATGCACTTGGGTGTGTGTATGTATGCACAGTGACTTGTGCACACACACACACATTACACACACACCATTACTGAAATGAATAAGGACATTTAAGATGCTAAAAAGTCAATGGAAACTATAACCATTATATATATATATGTATATATATATATACATATATATATATACATATTCACACACACTCAATAACTACTATAGAAAGCAAAATTAACAGCAATGATGAGGGGAATGGGAAAGTCAACAATGATCGTTGCAGACTTCCAGTTCTTCTGCTTTACTTTTAATTATTTATTTTATTTTATTTTTGAGACAAAGTCTCACACTAGGTAGTCCTCACTGGCCTGGAACTCTCTATATAGACCAGGCTGGCCTCGAACTCACAGAGATCCATTTGCCTCTGCCTGCCAAGTGTTGGGATCAAAGGCGTGCGCCACCACACCCAGCTGTTTTAGTTTTTGGAACAAGGTCTTGTTGTATGGCACAGGCTGGCCTTGAACTTGCAATCCTCTTACCTCAGCCTCCTGAATGCTGGGGTTACAGGCATGTGCCACCATTCCTGGATTCGAGATCTTGTTTGCAATGATGGATGTATATATAGGCAGAGGATCAATAAGGAAATAAGACCTGACATTATAAACCAATGAGGCTTAGCAGACACCTATAGAGTTCTCTAGCCAACAGCAGCCGAGTCTTCATAAGCATACGTGAAGCATTGTCCAGGAGAGACTACATGTTAGGCTAGAAAACACGTCTCAGTAGATTTAAAGGAATTGAAATCATATAAAGTGTGTTCTCTAACTATACTGGAATGTAAGTTAGGACATCAAGGCTAAAGGAGATTGGGGGAATTCACACATATGTAGAAAGTAATTTCCTTCAAATACTAAAAGGAGAACTCACAAGTGAAATTAGAAAGTGCTTTAGGGAGAGAGAGGGCCGGGAGTGGGGGGTGGGGTGGGAGGAAATGTAACATGTTAAAGTGCTGGAGAGACGGCTCATTAGTTAAGAGTGCTTGCTGCTCTTCCAGAGGACCCGGGCTCAGTTCCTAGCCTCCACATCAGGTGGTTCACAGCCATCTGTAACTCCAGTTCCAGGGGATCCGACGCCTCCTTGGGCACCTGCACTCACAAATATACACATACAGATAATTAAAAATAAAAGAAATCTTTAAAACTTACAGAATATATAATTGTGGATGTCTATATTAAAAAAAAGGGAAAGGCTTTAGGTCAATAATCTTGTGCTGTAAGAAACCAGCCAAGGAGCAGAAAACTAACCCCAAAGCAAGCAAAGGAGAGAAGTAATAAAGATTAGAACAGGAACAAAATGAAATTGTGAATAAAAAGGTCATGCATTGTATGACTCCATTTATATGCAGCACCCAGAATATGCAAATCCACAAGACAGAAAGTAGATCAGTCTTTTCCAGGGGCTGAGAAGAGAGATTGGAGTGACTGCTAATGCTTTTTTTCTGGGGCGTTGAAAATGTCCTGAAATTCAACACTGGTGATAGTTGCACAGCCCTGTGACTATGCAGAAACCCACTGGGCTGGAAACTTGAAAAGGGTGAGTGTTATGATTTGTGAATTGTGTCTCCATAATGGTGCTAACAACAACCAACATTTTTTTAAAAACAGGGATAACTAGGTGAAAGAGATTGCATCAGGGTTCCTGAAGGCCTGAGGGAAGAGTGTGTCATTAAGGGACACACAGAGGCCCCAGGTAGGTAGGAAAGTTTGGGCTTTCTGCAAACAGCCATAGGAAGCCACTGGGGCAGGGCGGTTGCGTGCTAGGACTGGCCTTTTGAGACGTTCACTGTGACAGGAGCTGGGATGGCCAGCTGCAGTGGTGCAGCAAGGTTCTGGGGACATAGAAGCTGTTACCCAGGCGCATCGAACCGCATTTCCAAAGGTTTGGTGTTCAAGGTCACCCTGCTAGATGCTTTGTGCAGCCTGCCTGGTGCACAAAACCTCTGCTCACCCTAATGCTGCTCTAGACGCCCCCGGGTCGTCTTTGCTCAGGGTTGTAGGGGGAGCAGGGAAATGTGTGACATATGAAGCATGCCACTGAGTACCTGTGGCTGACCTGGGTTGGTGGCAAATGGTAACGCTTGCCCCGAAAGAAGAATTCACTATCCTGGCACCGGAGCAGCTCACAGAAGCTGAGGAGGTTTGCCCACCCAGATCCTGGAAGACTGAATGGGGCCCGTGCTCTGGAAGGAAGCCTGGCACCTGCTTCCGTCTCTGGATTGGCTCCCTGCTCTCCTAACTCTGCAGACTCTGTTTCTCATAGCTGGACACACGGCTCAGGCTCAATCCCTCCCCCTAACTCTGTGCTTTTGCTGCCTGAGATCTAACCTTGGGCTTCATGCTCCCTCAGCATGTGCTCCACCACTGAGCTGTACCCTATCTCCCACCATCACCCCCCAGTCTCTCAGGTTATTAAGGGAGGGACTTAGAGGTGCTAACTTGGCTTGGGTATGGCCTGAGGGGGCTGGGTGGCCACAGTGTAAACTCAGAGCTTCTGGGGCCGTACTTGGTGGTGGCTAGGCCATTAGACAGAATGCCAGGTTACCTATTTGGTAAGCTCAACATTCCCATCAGTCTGCCCCAAGAGGCTAACCACAGCCGCCTCTGTCACTTGAATTCATTTGCAGACACAGACTTCCATCTCTCATCCTCCCCTTTCCAACCTTTATCTGGGCAGGTAAGATTCTAGAATGTCAGAAGTCTTACTTCCTTTGCAAAATTGTTAGTTACCCCTCCCCCGAAAGCAAAGGCCTGGACTGTGTCCCCCTGAAAAAACTTGTTGGAAAGGCTCTCTGTCGGGCCATTGTCTCCTTGCTGCCTGCTGTTTGAAATGCAGAGCCCTGGTGATCTTGGAATAAATAGGCTTATAACTGGGGACCGGAGGGGATGGAAACGGGCTGTGAAGTCTGTGGGAGGCTGTGTGAGGAGCACCTGCCCACACTGCCCTGCTGTTTCCTGGCCTGGCTCACCCTCCTCCTTCAGCTGGCCCACAGGGGCTGCATGCTGTGCCACCCTTTCTGTGGGTACCCCGGGATCAGGGGGCTGCCAGGCCCAAGCCCTTCATGCTGGGGGCCGCGACTCAGGTCCCGAGCAGTGTGATTGATCTTGGCTGGGGTTTCCTCTCTTGCTGGGAGAAGCAAAGCGTGCAAGTCCTCTGGTCCGCCACTGCTCTCAGACATCAGAGGGGAACAGGGACGGTCTGAATGCAGATGCAGGTTGTGAGCGTCTCCCGCGCTTAGAACTCCTGCAGCATTTCTAAGGAAGCTGTGCCGTTTGCTGTCTCATTATTCATGGCCCGATGCTGTTGTCTTTCTAGAATGTTGCTTCCAATACTAATTGCCAGCCCTGTGCACGGAGCTGATGTCGGCGCTCACAGCCACTAACCTCTGCATTTAATTTGCTGCCGCTGAGTGGAGAGAATGGGGGCAGGCTGTGTTAGAGGCATCTAATCGCTGACAAAACCTCAGGGTGGCTGGGCAGGGAGGGGTGGGTATGTGGGTCATTTTCCCCTTCCCAGCAGAGTTAGCTGACAAGAGCTTCTGTGAATAGCCTGGCTTCTGATCGCTGGTACCCCGTTCCTCCCAGGGCCCGACTGTATTTCAACACCTTCAGGCAGAGACTGTGCCCGCCCTCTGCTTTGTTATTTTCCTCTCTGTTATCCATCTATATACTTACCTCTCCACTCAGTACTCCATCATGTCGCACATAGAAATTGAGACTGCCTAGAGACTGTTTCCCCACATGTCATATGTAAGAAATATACAAATATGTATTTATAATAAAAAGATAAAGTAGGGTGCTATGTACCAGACCTGTGTATAGATAATAGTATGTGTACAGATACACATTTATATTATCTGTTTACATGAGCATATGTAATTAAATAGAAGCTCATAAAAATAAGATCAGAAAAATATAGACAAACCAAAACGACAAAACCAGGGAGAGACTTAGAATATGTATCCAGGCCATAGAGTTCAATACATTTTACTCTATTTGAATCAGAATTATAATTCTGGTGGATAATCAAGACAGGAAGACAGTATTAGTGGCATGGTTTGCGTGGTGTGTAGGAGGGAGACACGGAGCATGTTACACCTGAAGGAAATGTCACACTTGGGTGGTCACCGATTGGAGCCTCAGTGAGGAAAATGTGTGGCATAAAACATACGGAAAGCATGTGTGTGGTGATATTTTATTTGTGCTGAAATGTGATTTTTATTTGTATGTTAATAAATAAAGTTGCCTGGGAGTCAGAACTAAGAGCAAGCCATAGCAGAAGTCTGGCAGTGGTAGCACACGCCCTTAATCCAGATCATATGGCAGGCAGAGTCTGTGTGTTTAAGGACATAGCCAGCTTGGAAACACACGCCTTTAATCTCAATACCAACCATAGAGACCTGGAGGTCTGTATAGACAGGCAGTGACGAGGAGGTCATGTGGTTGGGTTTACAACCAATGAGAAGGCAGAACAGAAAGTCAATAAAAAGACAGACACACAGGAAGTAGGTCTCTTTCTCAGGGGAAGGACGACAGTGACAGCGAGGGGTAAGAAGGTGGTCTTGGTCTTAGCTCTTGGCTGCTGCTCGATCTCTGTGTTTGGCTCTGTGTTTCTTATTTAATAAGACCTTTCAGAATTACATCTACACGAGTGCCATGCTCTCCTCCTGCACACACAGTGGACATCACTAATTGATCACTTCCACTCGGAGACTAGGGCTGCTCTTCAAAGCCTAATACTCCAGGCAGTCATTACTACTTACTTAGAATCTACATGCTATATGAACCCCACTTATTCTTCCAGTATGAGGGATGGTGACAGTATCAGGGGACTGATGGGGGGGATTCTGAGTGGAGAGACACATTAAGTTGTGGGGTCCTCTTTGGATATGGTGGGAAAGAGCTGGGAAACGGGCTTAGGAGTGACAGAGGTCTTACCCCAGCAGAATGCATCCTAACCCCTCTGCACCCACTGGCCTGAGGAGCGACCCCACCTACAGCAGGCTCTAGTCCTGCTGTGCCAGTCACTCTCCCAGTGACCCAGATTGTCCTTCCAGGAGGACTTCTTACAGCTAGTTCACAGGAACAACACGTTTTTGTTTAAAACGCGTGTTTGTAATGTGTCTTCACCCAAGTTTCTTGTAATTTGCAGTTGTGGCTGTTTTCCATATTTCCCTCCTATGAGCTTTTGCTTTCCTTTTCTCCTCTCTCCCTTCCTTCTTCCCTCTCTCTCTCTTCCTCCACCCCTTCCTTTCTTTCATGACAAACTTCATGCAGCCCAGGCTGGCTTTGAACTCATGGTGTAGCAAAGTATGACCTTGAGCTCCTTGCCCTCATGCCTCTTCCTCCATGGTGTTGGGATTCCAGGTGTGCACCACCACGCTTAATTCTCTCAAACTTTTTTTTGTGTGTGTGTGTGTGTGTGTGTCTGTGTGTGTGCGCGCACACGCGCACGCTTATTTATGTGTATGAATGTGGGTGCAGGCATGCCATGGCATGCATGTGGAGCTCGGGGGACAGCCTTGGGTATGAGTCCCCACTCACCTTCCACTTTGTTTGAGACTGGGTCTCTGTTGTCTTTCCACTTACTACCCCAGGCTGTCCTGCCTTGGTATACCAGGTTAGATGACCCTCGAACTTCCTAGGTTTGATGTTGAGTCCTGATTGTCAACTTGGCAGGATTTGGAATCACTGAGGAGACATGCCTTCAGGCATGCTTGGGAGGGATTGTTTAGATTAAGTTAGTTTCTGACCATGCTTATGAGAGATTATATAGATTAATTGAGGTGCGAAAACACCACCCAAATAGTGAACAGCACCATTCCCTGGGCTCGTGTCCTAGACTGTGTAAAGAGAACAAAACTAATGGCATTAGCTCTCATCTTCCTCCACTCCTGACTGTAGATGCAATGGGACCAGCTGCCTCGGCTCCTGCCATCACTCATCCACCATGACTGTGAACCAAAACACATCCTTCCTTGTATAAGTTGCTTCTTGTCAGTATGTTGGGGTCTTTTCTATTACTATGATAAGACACCGTGACCAAGGCAACTTGCAGAAGAAAGAGTAAATTGGCTTATAGTTTCAGAGGGTGAATCCAGGACCATCATGGCAGGGAGCATGGCAGCAGGCAGGCAGGCATGGTGCTAGAGCAGTAGCTGAGAGCTTACATCCTTATCTGCAATAGGAGGCAGAGAGCTAAACTGAGAAATGACATGGATTTTTGAAACCTCAAAGCCCATTCCCAAGTGACATATCCCCTCCAATAAGGCCACACCTCCTATTCCTTCCCAAACAGTTCCACCAAATGAGAACCAAGCATTCAAATATATGAGCCTTTGGGGGCTATTCTCATCCAAACCCACCACAGGAATTTTGTTGCAGCATTGAGATAAGTAAGATGTGGGATTCTCTTGTCTGTGCTTCCCATTTCCCCTTAGGAGCTCTGGAATCATAGATGATTTTACTGCTGTGTCTGGCCTTTATGTGGGTTCTGGGGCTTCAAACTGGGGTCCCAAGGCTTGCGTGGTAAGTGATTTTCACTCACTGAGCCATCTTCCCAACTTCTCCTGAGCTTTTCAAAGGGTCTCAGTCACTACGTTAGCAACTTCACTTCATAAGTGTATTAATTACCAAATTACTTAATTTTCCTATGTGAATCACTGTTTATCATCTTTGCCTCCTTCTTGCAAACTTTGCATGTTCATGGATTAAGCAATTTAGCATTAACTTCTCTGTTTGGAGAGTGAGAAAGCAGCAGTCACAGAGGCCTGGGCTGTGACTCCTGGCCTGACAGGCACTTAAGCCAGTGTGTTAAACCAGGAACCCTCAGGATCCTGCTGAGGGTGCTCATGTCCGAAAGGCTCCTTCTTTCTCGTGATCATTCTGGGTGACTCAGTCTCAGTATACAACCTGGGAGATGGGCCAGGGTCTGGGATGAGCTGGGACAGGATCTCTCTGGGGGAATCATTGGAGATATAGACAGGTGTAATATGAAGAGAGTAAGTAGATCACACATGGTGACAGAGACACCATCCAGGGACCACACAGAGAAAACACAGGGAGCCAGGGCTCCCTTTAGACCCCATGGCTACGGCAGAAGAGCAAAGTCAGCCAAGGAAAGAACACTGGGGATTGGAAGGAAGGCAGTCTCTGTTCTGGCATCTCTGGGCCAGAATGCTGCTGAGCCAGGCCTCAGAGGGCAGTTGGCTGCAGGAGCAGATAGCTCTCCCCAGGGCTGAGTCAATTTAGCATCTGCATGAATTCTACCGTCTCCTCAGTTCTGCATAGGCGATTTTCTCAGAGTTCATGATTGCAAATGAGGGCCCCGCTCAAACTACCTGAAGCAAAAATGGGACCCCATGAGCCTGGCAACTTGGGAACCGTAAAAGTGGGTCAGGCTTGGCCGCATCCAGTGACTGACAGTGTCTACAGGAGT
Source organism: Peromyscus maniculatus bairdii (assembly GCF_049852395.1). Lineage (NCBI taxonomy): Eukaryota > Metazoa > Chordata > Mammalia > Rodentia > Cricetidae > Peromyscus > Peromyscus maniculatus. Next base: position 61,760,411 of record NC_134859.1, on the reverse strand, counting down.
ATTTACCTCCATCTGCTGGCTCCCCAAGCATCCTTTCCAGACTGACTGTTTCTGAGAGGTGGCAAGATGGCTGCAGGATTTCCCACACCAGCACTGTTGGCACCATTTCCATCCCACACCACCACTCTAGCCACTGTTCACTTCCCATGCCAATCTCTACCCACCACTCACGTCCTATTGAAGGTAGAAACCTCAGTGCATACTCAGCACCAAAAAGTGCTACATCTGAATATCCATGGGAGCACACAAACATCTTTAATAGGGCACCTATCCTTTCTCTACACGGCAACACATATCCCCATCCTCTTAACTATCAGATCACCTTTGAAGCACTTTTGAACCTTTGTAACTTCCGTAACCATGTGGACACTGTACACACCAAGATGCCATATGTAGTGCTCACTTCCCGTGACACTATTACCACGGCTCACTGTCATGAAAGGTTTATTTCTCAGCAACCCAGGGAAGACATGCCTTGGCCTGATTCACATGCACAGCCTTGAGCCAGTCACTCCTCAGGAAGTGGAGAAGGATGGTGGATATCTTAATAGGTTCCTAGTCATGTCCACCCCTAAGGAGGAAGAAGCAGGGGCCAGTTTATTTTTTCCAGAAGGATGACATGATTATTTAACCATGAAGAAGGAAGCTGGACAGGCAAGATGGATGTCCATCACATACGGCCAGCAGAGGCCCATGGCCTTCGCTTTGCTAAAGGTAGAATTATCTTCTGAACCCAAAATGCATAGCTGTCTGGACCTTGGTGCTGCAGGGTTAAGGCTACCATCTACTTAGCATCTACAGTTCTGGTTCACATAGAGTGTGAACACTGGCACTCTTCACACCTTCTTGTAAGGGGCAGCCTCGGCCTTCTCCTGGAGGTTTCCCACCTCCCTGTACGGGGACTCTGGCTTTCCTGCGTAGTTCCCTCACATGGAACCATCATGTGCAATACGCTGCTGTGTGCAGGGGAAAACAGCTTTTCCCTGACATGCTTCTGTCCCAGGATGCTGGTCCCTAGCACCACGTGGCCTCTGGTGCCTCTCCTTGTCTGCCGGGCCTAGAGTCTCTTTGGGATGCTCCTTCTCGGCTCAGATCTTGAGCAGATGTTGATGTCACTTGCAATTTGTGGGTCATCCTTGCAGGGAACAGCCAGAACAGCCAGGTTGGGTCCTGACAAAGAAGAGGCCCCTGCATGGTTCTGAGCTCAGTACAGCAACTTCCCCGAGGACAGCTGCAGTGTGGCAGCTGCACCCCGCAAGCCCTGGGAACTTCGGCCTCGTCCCCCTGCTGGTGCTTCACTGAGGTTTTGTTGGTTTGCTTCTCTCTTTTCATTTTAGTATTCGTTGCTTTTCTCTCGCTGCTGTAACAAATACCCAAGGAAAGCAACTTGAAGGGGGAATGGTTTATTTGAGCTCACGGTTTCAGAAAGTTTAGTGCACCGTGACGTGGCCCCATGGGTGGGACATCCTGGTAGTGGAAGCATGTGGCAGAAGCTTCCTTTACTTCTTGGTGGGCAGGGGCAGAGAGGGGAAGGCAGTGCAGGAAGGGGCCAGGGCGAGATATGAGCCCCAGGAGAAAACCTGGGTGACCTGCTTCCTCTAGTGAGGCCCTACCTCCCCTTCGCCACCTCACTATAGTGCCATTGTATTTCGAATCTATGGAGGGATTAATCCGTCAGTAAGTCAGAACCCCCATGATCTAAGCTCTCTGGAAAAACCATCACAGGCGAACCCGGAGGTGTGCCTTCCTAATCCGGCTTTTTTAATCCACAGCTTGCTGGCTTGCCCAGACTGTCCTGCTCTTTTCTATTTCTCTGGGCTGGGGATGGAACTCGGGGTATTTGCGTCCTAGGGAAGGGCTCTGCCTAGGAGCTGCGCCCCAGCCCACTGATGATACTCATCGTAAACTGCAGACTCTTTTCTTCGGAGTCCTGCCTGGAAGTCTGAGTCGCACTGGCTGGGTTGTTTGGTTTTTCCTTTGTTTTGTTTTTAAGACAAGGTCTCACTGTGCAGCCTAGAAACTCACTGTGTCTATCAGGCTGGTCTCAAACTCACAGAAATCTGCTTGCTTCTGCCTCCCAAGTGCTGGGATTTAGGCCTATGCCACCCACCACACATGGCCCTCTGGTTGGGTTGGAAAGCTGCCCACTCCCCTCCCGCCTACCTCAGCATCCCTGAATCATATCAGCATCCTCGGGCTCCTTGGGACCCTGTTTGGGAAGCCCTGGGTGATTAGGTCCATTGGTCTCTGCTCCTAACATTTGTTTTTATCTCCATGGGGATAAGGTCGCGGTGCTTTTACCATCCAAACATTTTCCTCCTTTGCTAGCTTGTCTGTGCTGTGAAAAGGTCAGTAGGGAGCTCCTGTCATCCCCATGCTCGAATGCAGACATCTGGCGGGACCACGCTGGCTCTGGCCGCAGCAGGCCTGTCCTGCTGCGGCTTCGCTCAGCCAGCTGCCTTTGGGAGGCTCTTCTACAGCACTGGTCAGATGATCAGGGCTTCAGTTTACCTTCTTCCCAAGAAACCACAGCCAGAGGCCCCACCCCTGGCACTGGAGACTCTGGGAGGCTCTGGGATGCTCATGGCTTGGGTCCACCATGACTGGTAATACTTTCGAGAAATGTCTAGCCTCTTATGCCCTTTCTAACAACAGACAAACAAGCCCTTCAGTGCTGGCATGGTGGCACGTGCTGATAATTGCAATTACTTGGAAGGCTGAAGTAGTAGGACCCTGAGTTCAAAGCCAGCCTAGGCTATACAGCAAGACACACCACCCCTCATTTCAAAAAATGACTAATTTTTGCAATTCGTATGTGTCCAGACTGAAAACACACCCCCAGGAGGATGTAAACCTTCCCCTGGGGCCCAGCCTTGGATAGGAAACGCCCTGCATTTGTCTGCTGCTGTCTTTGTGGGACTTGGTCTCTGGTCCAGCCCTGGTGGGATGGCCTGGCCCAGCTTCCCTGCATCAGGGAGAGAATCCAGGCCTGAGTTTGGCTCCAGCTGGGCCTTCCACCAGAGCTGTTACTTATTGAGTTAAGTCAGAGTGGTTCAAATGTTGATGTGCCGCACCTGGGTCGCCCTTGACAACCACCACTGGAGGGAGGCCCTCCTGCTACTGGGGCTCTGTGTAACTCTCTCTCGGCTGGGCCTATTGCTTCCTGGTAGGTACTTCTGGCTCTCGGGGCTCTCGGGGGCTCTAAGGACCCAGGAAGCTCTCTTTATATATCTTGCCTGGCTTGTGCCTGCAGGGGCTTTTCTAGACTTCGCTGTGGGGAAGGGGTGTACCAGGCTAGGGAAAAAATGTTTGGTAAATGGTTCACAGAGACTTGACTGGCAGTGGAAAGGTAGTAGGTTGGAGGACAGCTAGAAACCGCCACCTCAGACGCTACGTTCTGTCTGTACCATCCTTCATACTACTGCCCACCAAGGACAGGACGGATGTGAGGTCGTGGGTGATGGCTCCTGAGTTCTGGTGGAAAGTTGGACAGCAGGTGGACCAAGGGCCAGGCTGCTATGGAGTGGGGCTATGGAGCTGGCAAATCACCCTCCTCTGCACGCTTGTGACGAGCTGAGCTCTCTAGAGGAGAGCGGGGGGAGTAGGATGTCTGTGCCTGGTGTCCGCTTGTGAGGTCAGCTATCATAAAACTGAAAAAGACCCCCAGATAACCACGAGACAGTGCCAAACCCCAAAGGCCCCAGAGACAACAATAAATACAGAGAAGAGCGGTGTTTCTTAGAACACTTGGAAGGGCCGGAGAGATGGGCTTTTAAAGCATTTTGCCGATCGATTTGCTACCCTGGGTGTTTTGTTTTGCTGTGCTGAGATTTGAACCCAGGACCTTGTATTTTAATGTATGTTAGAACACACCCACCCCCATAGCCTTTCTTTATGCAAATGATGTGGTTTCTTACTTATGGTAAAGGTGGAAAGCTTCCTTTGAAAACAAATTTGAGTAAAAGCAGGAGTTGATAAAGGAAAATACAGAGGAGCCCTCCGAGACTTGGGAGAAGCTGTCTAGAATGCAGTGGAAGGGAAAGGGTGGGGAGTGAGGTGGGCTGGGGAGGGACAGGACCAGTAAGGTGGAGCTGGGAAGGAGAGAGAGAGAGAGACTGGATCCATAGGTCTAGAGATGTGGCCACAGATCTTGGTGTGGTCCATTTGAGTTGCAATGGATAAGACCTGTAGGGACTACAGGGTGAACCGGACTGTATTATAAGGAACCACCAGTTTCAGGGTGTAGACTCCTAATTCAGGAGGCGTAGGAAGCCACTGAAGGAATTAGAAAAGAGGGGCTCATGACTGTCCTTTTGAGATGGGTTCCAGGACTTGGAGTCAGGATGACCAGGCTGAGGCTTAAGTAAATATATTATTATGAGGTCAAATTAGGGCCATCGCCCCACAGCTCATCACCCGAAGTACTGGCTAGAGTCAGGTCCGAGGCAGATGAGACCAGCCTTGGTCTGTGGGTTAGAAAGGATGCTGAGCATGGTAGATCAGAAGCTGAGGACTGAAACTGGGGCTGGGGGTTGTCTGGGATGTCCTGGGAGAAGGATAGGGGAGGAGGGCCCAGTGACTGCCCCTGGTGCCTCCTGGCCTAGCACAGAATGTTCTGGAATGCTGTGAAGGAAGTAGGTGGGGTGAGCTGAAGGAAGCTTTTCTGTGGCTAGACCAGGAAGCGTGCAGTTTCCTGCCTGGGTTTGGTTCAGACGGCCCTGGCTGACAGCCCAGGGTCAGGGTTTCATTCACCAGCAGGGCCCTGTGTGCACCCGAGTCACCTTTAATCTGTTTGTTTATGACTGTCCCATTCCTTCCTTCCCGCAGGAGAACTCCATCAGTTCAGGCACCAACTTGGTTTAAAACCCCAGGCATTCACCCTTTTCCTTTGAGGGCCTTCCCAGTGCCAGGCAGCAGGGGAGGCCTGCCCGGGCCAGGTGATACGGTAGGTGGGCTGTAGGGATCCACTCCGAACGGGCAGCTTCTGTTGTCCCGAGCTTCCAGATCACAGGCGAATCGAATCTTCTTCTACCCGGGAACACAAATAATTCTGTTCCTCTGTGAATGTGGGGGCTGCCCCTGCAGGGTGCGGGGCTGTGAAGTGTGGGGCCCGCCCGATCTCAGTCCTGGGCAGCAACATTTGGAGGGCTGATTCATCTGGGACTGTAGGTGAGATGTAAGGATGATGTTAGCATAAGCCTGGGGTCTGCACAGGCCTGGCCATTTGTTCTACCGGAAGATGTCTTGGGAATGGATTCCTCAGGGTGGGAAAAAGATGCTTTTACATTTATTTTTTGCATTCTTTTAATTTTTAAAATAATTTCAGCATCTGAGGGGATTGGTCTAGAGCAGTGGTTCTCAACTTTCCTCATGCTGAGACCCTTTAATATAGTTCCTCATGTTATGGTGACCCCCCCAACCATAAATTATTTCACTGCTACTTCATAGCTGTAATTTTGCTACTGTCATGAATCATAACTTAAATATCTGATATGCGCCCCGAAGGGGTCGCGACCCACAGGTTGAGAACTGCTGGTGTAGACATGTGCTCCTTGGCCTGGATGTTGGGAGATGAATGTACACTTGCTGACGCCCTCTCTAGGCAGCCTTACTTCTGGGGAAGCTTGAGAATCGGGGTGCCCGGGCTACTTTCAAGGTTCTCTGGAGCCCCTGCTCTGCCCAGGGTTGGTGCTAGGAGCCCTGTGAACTCAGGCTGGTACAATCGCTCCCCTGTCCAACAGGTTTCCTTCCTGCCCGCCAGTCTGGGCCAGTCTGGTTCTCTGCGTTCCTTTCTGCCTCAGCGATCAGGAGGCCACAACCAGGCTTCCTCCCTGGCGCCTCTGGGAGGGCAGTCCCAAGAAAGCTGGCCCCAGGCCGGGTGCCTGTCAGGCTCCTCCACTTCAGGGAAGCCCTCCCCCTCCTCCTCTGTAGTTCTGAGACTGCAGCAGGGCAGAATCAGAACGGTCTGTCATTGTGCCTTTCCTGTGCCCCGCCTCCGTTCACACAGCCCCAGAATTTATTCACATTATCGTCTGGTTAATTCCAGATGCATCCCATGCTCCTAGCAATCCAGACGTGTGTTCCTAGCAGACACAATAGAGGAGACCCTTCTCCCTGGGGACCTTGTGGAAATTAACAAGTAAACAAAGAAATACATCTCTGTGTCCCTAGGGAGGACATGGTGGGGATGCGGTGGACATTAGAGAGATAAAGACACAAAGCATTCCGAGTCTAGTATAATGAGGGCCTATTGGCCATCACCGTGAGAGTTCTCCCAATGGGGGGACAGTGCGGGGTGTGTTGATGGCAGGCAGGACACTCATGTTGGGAAGATTGCAGTGGGTTTGTTTTGGCCTGTGGAGCAGGAAAAAAAAATGTTTTTCATCAGAAAAGTTTAAAGTTTCTTTTCTTTTTTTTCTTTTTTTTTTTTTTTTTTTTTTTTTTTGATTTTTTGAGACAGGGTTTCTCTGTGTAGTTTTGGTGCCTGTTCTGGAATTCACTCTGTAGACCAGGCTGGCCTTGAACTCACAGAGATCCGCCTGGCTCTGCCTCCCGAGTGCTGGGATTAAAGGTATTCGCCACCACTTCCCAGCTTTTCTCTTTTTTGAGAAAGAGTTCACATAGCCCAAGCTGGCCTGGAAGTTGCTAGGCATCTCAGGCTGGCCCTGAATTTACGATCTTCCTGTCTCTGCCTCCCGAAATTCTGGGATCACAGTCATAGGCCACCATGCCTGACTGTATGATTTGTACAATGATACGTGCTATATTGTTAAAAAAAAAAAAGTGATTACTTTAATATTTCCAGAAATGAAGTAAAGTGACATAGAATAAATTTAAGGTGGCGATCATCTCATATTTTTCAAAAGCTAGGTCAGAGACCATGCCAACCAGCCTCTCTTTTTCAACCTGCTTTGGGGAGGGGCCCACAAGGAGTTACAAACATATTATACAGCACTAAGGTTTCACAAGGGAGCAGTTTATCAGTTCCGAGGCTCCTGTCTGCTGGGAGACGGCAGGTGTAGATGGACCTTGTAAATTATAAGTTAAGCTTAATTGGGTCATCACTTGGCACACATTAGCATGGACCTGCCCAGCAAAGCTATGGTATTCATTTCCCAGTGCTGTGTGATGGGGGCAGTGATTGGCATTTGAGAGGGTTGAGATTGGCAGGGAGGGAAGAGCAGCAGTGGCAGCTGCTGGACGTGGATGAGGCAGCTGGTCCTTAATCTTTGGGACCTCAGATGAAACACCTCTGGGAATGTTTGGTTGAAATGACATGATGTTCAGATGAACTCCTTGTCTATGTGTGCTGCTTAGACTCGAACTCCTGGCCTTGAACATGCTAGGCAAATATTCTACCCTTACCACATTCTTTTTTTTTTTTTTTTTGGAGGGGAGGGGGCTTTCTTTTGTTTGCAGGGCTGGTGCTTGAACTCAGGGTGTCGTTCATGCCAGGCAAGCCCTCTGTCACTGAACTGTCTCCTTAGCCCTCCTTTTAACTTTCATTTTGGGGCTGGGTATCTTGAAGCTGCCCAAGCTAGCATGGAACTTAATGGATAACTCAGGATGCCTCTACCCAGCATGAACTTTCTTTTTTTCTTTTTTGAGACAGGGTTTCTCTATGTAGGTCTGACTGTCCTAGAACTCACTATGTAGACTAGGCTGGCCTCGAACACACAGAGACCCACCTACCTTTGCCTCCCAAGTGTGCAGAACACAAGTGTGCGCCACCACATCCAGCATGAACTCTTTTAAACAAACAGAAAACTTCTATTTGCGTTTATCTTATGCCGAATCTCTTCCCACATCCTAGGTGTCTCTTTCTTCCGTTGCTTCTGGGGTAGCTTTTGTTCTGTGTTGGCTCCTCTTCTGGTTTGGGACAGTGTGTCTTTTCAGTGAGATGCGTTCTATGTGACAGGGTGCTCATTGATGCTAATCCCGCCTGGCGCTCTGTGACTATAGAAGTGCGTCTTGGGCTTTGTTCACCCGGAGATGCTGAGCCGGGAAATCTGCATCCAAAACCTGACATTAAGCTGTTGCATTTGTAAGCATGTGAAGCAGACATGCAGTACTGTTTGGGGGGCTAATGACCCTGTGTCCAGCCCGTGTCCAGCTGGGGCACACACCCCATGGCTCCCTTTGGAATGGTCTGTGGAGCGACATCTTTTGCTTTGGTAGCTTTTCAGATATGTATGCTCTGGGTTCTGGATGGCCCAGGCAACTTCACAGGTGGTGTGTGTGTGTGTGTGTGTGTGTGTGTGTGTGTGTGTGTGTGTGTGTGTGTGTGGTTTTTCAAGACAGGGTTTCTCTGTGTAGCTCTGGCTGTCCCAGAACTTACTTTGTAGACCAGGCTGGCCTCAAACTTACAGTGATCGTCTGCCTCTAACTCCCCAGTGCTGGGATTAAAGGCGTGCGACACCACACTCAGCCTCACAGGTGTTCTTAAAGTGTACAGGGAAATCTGAAGCTCTTGATGAGCTTGATTTTGTGAGATTTTCAGGGAGAAAGTAGGTGATAATTTTCACAGGTGTCTTGGTTAGCTTTTGCCAAGTAGACACTAATGAGAGTCATCTGAGAAGAGGAACCTCAGCTGAGAAAATGTCCCCTTTGGTTAATGATAGATGTGGGAGGGTCCAGGCCACTGTTCGTGGGGCCATCCTGAGCTCTCTGTCAGTTCCTGCCTCAGCTCCCCTCAATAGACTATGGCCTGGGATATGGAAGCCAAATAAGCCCTTTCATCCCCATGTTTTTTATTTTGTTTGGTTTGGTTTGGTCTTTATCATGGTGATAGACACCGATCTAAGGCAGTGGGTGGGCTTAGGCCACTTATGGAAAAAAATCTGGCAGTTAAATGTGTGATTTTGTGTTGCTTCAAGGTGATGAGGGGGAGAAAAAAAAGCTAGAGTTATAGACAGCTAGAGTAATACTAAGTAGGAGTAATAGTTAGAGTGATGTGTTTGAGTGTGTGTGTGTGTGCACTTGCGTGTGTGCAGGCATGTGTGTGTGCAGGCATGCGTGTGTCCACATAAATGTGCGTTATATATGTGATGAGACAGAACAGAGTTTGTCTGCTCCTTCCCCCTCCCTCACTCCACCCCCCCCCCATTTTTCTTTCTCTCCTCCTCCTACCCTCATGCTGGCCTCAAACTTAATTCAGTAGCTGAGGATGACCTTGAACTTCTGATCTTTGTGCCTTCCAAGTTCTGGGTGGGATTACAGGAATGCGCTAACAGACTGGGTTTATGCAGTGCTGGAGATCCAACCCAGGGCAAGCACTCTTCCAACTGAGCTACACCCTCAGCTACTGCTTCGCGTGTTCTGAGGATGGAAACCCGGTCCTCTGTATGCCAATCAAGTGCTCTACCACTGAGGCACATAATTGAAAAAGTAGGAAAACATCCCTTACAACGATGCATAGTTGATTGCTACAGAGAGCCAATTTATTACTTAGGTTAATGTTCCGGGTTTGGGAGGAAGGGTTCTGCAGTGGGAGTTCACTCGCTCCTGCGTTATGCACAGTTGGACGGCAGTTACTTTGTTGTCCAGTTAGTGAAACAAGATGGAGTCAGTACAGCTGTAATGTTCCAAGTTGTCCCCTGGGGCCTCGCCTTCAGAGTGGCCTGATTTCCTGTCTCTGCACACCGGAGATGCATTCTCAGGCATGCCTCAGCCAGACACAGCCGTGTGGCCAACTCCTCCTACCTCTTACGTCTCCCTGGAGGGCAGTGCCATGTTTTGTTTGTTTTTTGTTTGGGTTGTTTTCAAATTATGAGTAAGCATATATATATGTATATGTATATGTGTGTGTCTATATATATCAATCAGTGTGATGTGGGTGTAACTTTTCTATTTTTTTGTATAAACACCACCAAGTACAGTAAGACTGTAATCTTCTAGTGTTCTGTCCAGGGTCTCATTTTAACATTTTCAGTTCCCAATGGTGAACTGAAAAGGGGGAGGGAGGATACTGATTTATCCTTTATTCTAGTATATTGTTACAATTTTATTTTAAGATTTATTTGTGTGTGTGTGTGTGTGTATGTGTATGTCACGTGTGCAGGTGCCTATGAAAGGTAGAAGAGGGTGTCACATCTGGAGGTACAAGCAGTTGGGAGCTCCCTGATGTGAGCGCTGGGAACTGAGTGTGGGTCCCCTGGAATCCTCTGAAGAGCAGCAAACGTTCTTAGGCCTGAGCTAGCTCTTGAGCCGGTAGTTTTTGAGAAGCGCGTGTGGAGGCCAGAAGTTGATGTTGGGTGTCCTCCTCAAACACTTTGCATTTACTGAGGCAATTTCTGATGAACTAAGAGCTTGCCAGTTCCAGCTTACCCCGGGGACAACTTGTCTCTGTTATCTGGGAGCTGGGCTCACATGGGCTCTCAGGATCTGAGCTCCAGTCCTCATGAGTGCATGGCAAACACTTACCTACTGATCAATTTCCCCAGCCCAGAGTTGTATCTATTAGCAGTATTGTTAAACTCCCCCTCTCCCTCTATGTAACCCAGGCTGGACTTGAACTCCCAATGATCAATCCTCCTAGCTTAGCCTCCCAGGTGCTGGGATTATAGATACGTGCTACCACACCTGTAATTTCTAAATTAAACTCTGTCATAGTTTGGTCTGTATAGGAATGAAAACAGCACATACAGAGTTTGATTCTGTCTGTGGGTTCAGGCATCCCTGGGGGTCGGGAGTGTTTGATGCTGTCTGTGGGTTCAGGCATCCCTGGGGGTCGGGAGTGTTTGACCTGTCTGTGGGTTCAGGCATCCCTGGGGGTCAGGAGTGTTTGACACTGTCTGTGGGTTCAGGCATCCACTTCAGGACTGGGAAGGTTGGCCCTGTCGACTATTTGTTTAATTCTGTAAAAAGCAACTTTCCAAATTGGTTGTGCCTGTGGGGACAGAGGAAGGAGTGAGTGAAGTCCTGAGTCAGTCAGTGTGTGTTGTCCACACAGGCACAGCCATGTCAAGGACCTGTGAGAGTCACAACGCCCTCCCTGGGTGAGGCACAGAGGGAGGGCAAAGCCTTCCTCAGGGAGCTGAGTGGGAGCATTGACAGCGTGCGCAGAAAATTCCCCATAGTGTCTCTCCCAACCTCACATTTACAGCCAGAAGGCTGCGCAATACTTACACTGACAGAAATAAAACCAGCCTCCTTGATCCAGCTGTGTGCCACAAACCCCGCCTCCTTGTTTATCTGGATGTAATGGCCCCGCCTCCTTGACGCATCTGTATGCAATAAACCCACCTCTCTGTTCAACTCCGTGTAATAAACACGGTGAGCTTCCAGGGTGCTGTGATTTCTCCATCAGAGGGCCCAGGTCACCTGGTCCCAGCTTTCTGTCCATATGTGTCTGTCTGTCTGTCTTCATTCCCTCACCACTCCAGTCAGGTCTACCCCTGGGGCCATGCTAGACATCATGTGCCACCTTACAGTGATGGTGCTGGTTGCTCAATTTCCTCGTTGGTATTTGACGTCAGACTTGGGATTTTGGCTGTTCAATTATGTGTGGTATTATCCTTGTTGTAATTTGTAATTCCCTAAGATATGATGTTGAACTTTTTTTCATGTGCTTATTTGCCATTCATACAGCCTTTTTTTTTTTTTTTTTTTAAATTATGGCCATGCCTTTAATTCAGGAGGCAGAGGCAGGTGGATCTCTGTGAGTTTGAGGCTAGCCTGGTCTACAAAGCGAGTTCCAGGACAGCCAGGGCTACACAAAGAAACCCTGTCTTAAAAAACAAAACAAAACAAAAAATTAAAAAATGAAATTACATTTATTTATTCTTGTGGAGTAAGGAGAGCAGGTGCACACCATGGTGTGTTTATGTGGGGGTCAGAGGTCAAACTTGGGAGTTGGTTCTCAGCTTTTTACCATTATGGGTCCAGGAATCCAATTCAGTTGCCAGGCTTGTCCGTTGGAAACTATGTGCAGAGGCATCTCACCAGCTCCTAATCATCCAGTGTGTGGTGTGTGTGTGTGTGTGTGTGTGTGTGTGTGTGTGTGCGTGTGCGTGCACATGCTTCCTTTGTGTGAGTCCTGAGGATTGAACTCATGTTGCCAGGCTTGCCCTACAAGCACCATACCCTCTGGGCCATCTCAGTGCTTCTAGTCATAATTTTTTTGATATTTTATTGGGGTTCTGACACCCCAAGGAAGCGTCTGCCACTGAACAATACCTCTAGCCCCTGCTCGGAGCTTATGCCCACTTTTAGCTCGGTTGTGTGTTCTTACTGTTGAAAAAAAAAGTATTTTGCACTTAATGTTTTAATCATTGCTTCTAACTTATTCAACAGTATAGAGCAGTGGTTCTCAGCCTTCCTAACGCCTTCCTAACGCTCCTCATGTTGTGGTGACCCCCAACTGTAAAATTATTTTCATTGCTACTTTATAACGGTAATTTTGCTACTGTTGTGAATTGTGACATCTGATATGCAGTGTATCTGATGTGGGGCCCCAGTGAGAGGGTCACAGAACTCCCGAAGGGGTTGCAACCCTCAGGTCGAGAAGCCCTGCTCCCCATGTTCTAACCCCTGCACCTTTGCTCTGTCCTGTCCTGTTCTGTTTGGTTTTGAGACCGGCTCTCACCATGTAGCCTAGACTGGCCTAGAACTGTTAGCCCTGTCACCTCGGCCTCCTGAGTGCTTCTTGGATGATACCTGCATCACCATGCCCACCTGTTTTTATTTTTAAGGACTTACTTTATTTTTTAATTAAATGTATGTATGTATATGTGGGGGTGGGGAGCGTGCGCATGCGTGCAGGTGCCGGTGGCGGTCAGAGACATCTGATCCCCTGGAGCTGCAGTTAGCAGGCAGCTGTGAGCCACAGGGGTGCTAGGGACTAGCCTCTGCTCTTCTGTAAGAGCAGTGTTCTTTCCAGATCCGGCCTCACAGCATGTCACCTGCCCCTTCTAGGAAGGTCATGTGACCTCTCCCTTCTGCTGATTCCTCTCTAGATAGAAATGGCCCTCGCTGGGAAGTTCCCAAAAGTGGAAAAGGGAAGGCCTAGAAACTGGCCGCTTGGAGCTGAGAGCCCGGGCCATGCTCTGGGGTTCCTCAAGCAGTGGTCAGAGGAACAGCAGGCCTGGCCTCCCATCGACAGACGTTTGCAAATATTTTCTCCCATTCTGCGGGTTCTCTTGCCACAGTCTTGACAGTGTTGCTCAGGTGTTTTGGTTCTGACGAAGTCTTTCCGCTGTCGTCACAAGTGAGGCAGTGAGTTTGGAGTAGTGGGAGGCACAGACTGGGGCGTGACACCAGCTGTTCCTGTCCAGAGAGAGACAGGGCAGCGGAGGTGGAGCCCCGGGACGGCCATGAACTCCCAGGCAAGGACACTGGACTTGATCCTCAACAACTGTCTGAGCAATGTGGGGCCCTCCAAAGGCTGCCTGGGGAGGGTAACAGGTTGACCGAGGTCTGGAGAAGCAGTAGCCTTCTCCAAGACTTATTTCGGGGCCCAAGAGGGTCAACAGCGGCATTGCAGCAAGCTAGCAAAGGTCCCTGAGCCTGTCTGGCACCTCTCATCCAAGCCACTGAACACTCTTTGTTAGCTGAGACAGCCTACCTCCTCAGTAACACCCTTCACTCTGCTCTGGCCTTTGGCCACTTCCTGCCCCACTCAGCTTCTGAGAGCCCCTGGCAGAGTGTGTGGTCGGGGCTTGACAACCCGCTCCCACCGCCCTCTGGTTTATTGCTTTTGTTAGACACCATCTGCCAGCAGCCAGGTCTTCCTGGAGGCAGGGAAAGTCGGGAAAGCCCCAGGGCTCAGCCCAGCTCAGATCAAAGTAGGCCACTCATGGCAGCTATGGGCAACCAGGGGTGGCTGCAGCTGTCTGGGGCTGGTTCCTTTGTCTCTATAAGGGAATAGTGGTCTTATGGTCCCCATGGACCTGTGCCGCTATCGGCCTGCGGCAAATGCCCAGGGGCAGGCAGCACCTGGAATCCTGGCTGCTTTGCCTCTTCCTGGCAGCTCAGGGTCGTGTTGAACATGCGTATGTGCGGTTTCCAATTTGTTTGGAGATGCCCAGCTAGGTACCATTTGGTTTTGGCTGGACCCTCCTCCTACACCTCTTTACCAAGTCCTATTTTGAGGTCCCCCCCCCACTGTTGCCTGGAGCCTAGGAGGCTGACACTGGGGATGTCATGGTGGTCATTTTTATTTATTTGGGGTCTTAGGTAGCCCGCAGAGAAGTGGACAGCTGTCTCCTCGGCAGTGTGGCACTTAACCTTGGAGTTGGAACAGAGAAACGTCTGTTTGTGTTTCCAGGAACAAGAGGGGACAGCTGGCTGGCAGATAGCGGGCTAGGTCAGCTGAGGGTTGCCTTGGCGGCTGGCTTTAAGCAAACAGCCGGGGCCAGGAGATTGGGCGGAAGGAGGATGGAGAAGTGCCTGGTGGGACCGAGGACGATCTAAGAGCTTTCTAGCTGGGAGAGGCAGGGTGAGGGAGACTACTCCTGGACGGGACCCAGAGGACCACCCACCAAGGAACTGAGAATCAGGCCTGGCAGGTAAGGAGAGGGTTTCCTTTCAAGGGTTTCTGTCTCCTGGTGAGTTTTGTGTAGCTCCTTCAATAATCAGTACCCAGGTGGGAACAAAAATCAGATTTCCTTTGCAGAAATTGTGTTGGCCTGGGGCTTTCCAGGCCCCATAACTCTCACAATGGAAGCAGGTTGTAGTTCTGGATGGGGAGCTCTGGGTGATGGCTCATGCTCCAGTCCCAGCACTCAGGAAGCGCAAGCAGGGGAGCTGTAGAGTTCCAGGCTCACATAGACTCCAGGGTAAAACTTGAGACAGAGTGAGAGAGACAGAGACAGAGACAGAGACAGAGAGAGAACAGAGACAGAGAGAATGAGAGAGAGATGACAGAGAGACAGAGAGAGAGAGAATGAGAGATGACAGAGAGAGAGACACAGAGAGAACAGAGAGAGAGAGAATGAGAGAGAGAGATGACAGAGAGACAGAGAGAGGCAGAGAGAGAGAGAATGAGAGATGACAGAGAGAGAGACACACACACACACACAGAACAGAGACAGAGAGAATAAGAGATGACAGAGAGAGAGAGACACAGAGAACAGAGAGAGAATGAGAGAGAGATGACAGAGAGGCAGAGAGAGGCAGAGACAAAAGAGACAGAGAGACAGACACACAAAGGGAGAGAGAGAAGGAGAGACAGAGATACACAGAGACACAGACTGACACACACAGAAACATGGACAGATACAGACACGGACAGACACACACAAAGAGAGACACACACACCCATATAGAGAACCATACACACCCACAGAAACACACACACACACACACACACACACACACACACACACACACAGACCTACACACACATATACACAGACCCACAGAGACCCAGACAGATCTAGACACACACATAGAGACAAGACACACACAGAGAAATACACACACACAGAGAAAGATACACTCACACACAGAGACACACCCACACACAGACACCCACAGAGATACACATGGACACACAGAAACATACAGACACACATACAGAGATACACAGATACGCAGAGACACACAGACATACACACACACAGAGACACAGACATACACACAAACAGTAACACAGACACACATGCATACAGACACATGTACACAGAGACACAGACACACACGCTCACAGATACACAGTGACACAGGCACCCACACCCACAGAGACACATCCACAAAGATACACACAGATACACACACAAACCCACAGAGACCCAGACAGACACAGAGACACTGGCACAAATAGAGACACAAACACACATACACACAGGCACACACACACAGAAGACACACACACACACAGAAGACACACATATAGAGAAAGAGACACATGGACACCCACACACAAGGACACATGGACACACAGACAGACACACACAGACAGATACACACATGCACAGAGACACAGACACACACACAGACAGACACACATATGGACAAACACACACACAGACACACACACAGACAGATAGACACACACAGACACACACACGGACAGACACACATATGAACAGACACACGCACAGACAGATACACACACACAGACACACACACACAGGCACACACACACACACACACACACACACACACACACACACACACAGCATCAATACACTTCAGTGCATGACTCAAGCCAGTTTTTGGAGCCCCTGGGAGGTCCTAGCATTTTCTGGGCAGACGCTTGCTTTCCCTGACAACGTGATGTTATCCCCATAACTGTTAAACCAGATTCTACTTCCATTTCCATATGTATGTACTCTACTTTTTGACAGTCTGGTTAAGTAATGTTTTTATTTTGTTTACTGAGGTTTTTTTAAATTACATTTGTTCACCCAGTGTGTATTCATGTGCACGGTCATGCCATGGTACATGTATAAGTCAGAGGACAACTTTCAGAATCTCCCTGCATCATATGAATCCCAGGGATTGAACCCAGGCTATCAAGCTTGGCAGCAAGAACCCTAATTCACTGGCTCATCATGTAGGCTGTGTGTGTGTGTGTGTGTGTGTGTGTGTGTGTGTTCAAATGGGTATGCGCACATGTATGTTATGTGTGTTCCTGCCTGCAGAGCCCAGAATTCCTTGTCCAGTGCCTTCCTTGTTTTGACTTATTTTTTAAGGCAGGGTGTAGGCTGGCTAGCCAGTGTGTGTGTGTGGGGGGAATCTGTCTGTCGGGTCTGCGCTCTCAGCACAGCGGCTATAGATTTGTGTGCCGCTCGATGCCACACCCTGCCATTGTTTGTTTTTCGAGACAGGGTTTCTCTGTGTAGTTTTGGTGCCTGTCCTGGAACTCACTCTGTAGACCAGGCTGGCCTCGAACTCACAGAGATCCGCCTGGCTCTGCCTCCTGAGTGCTGGGATTAAAGGCGTGCACCACACCTGGCTGTCCACACTCTGCTTTTTATGTGGATGCTGGGGATGTGAATTCAGGGCCTGATGCCCACTTACAGACAGCCTTCCCCAACCCCCACCACGTAATTTAAAGTAGAGAGGAGTGAGTGCATTCTGAGATATCTGCAGTTCTATACTGTTGGGAAAATATCTGAGCTCATGATTAAGACACCACAAATGTGACTGTGATGTGCTGGCTGTATTCGTAGTGAGAGGAAATGGAACATTCAGTTGTAGATTAATGAAAAAGCTTTTTTTTTGTTTTTGTTTTTCTAATTGAAGTTCACAGATCCCTTCCTTAACTCCCAGGGAGTGCAGTGACCAAAATGGGGTGTTTCATGCTCCCTCCCTCCCCCCCTTTCCTCACTTCCCTCCCCTCTCTGACCTTTTTATTTTTTTTAAGAGACAATGCTACTGTGTAGCCCAGGTTGGCTCATCATCTCCCTGCTTCCTACTCCCAAGTGCACACTACCACACACAGCATGGAATCTTGTGTGTGTGTGTGTGTGTGTGTGTGTGTGTGTGTGTGTGTGTGTGTGTGAACCTTGACCTCTTTGTTCCAGAAGTTGGAGCCCTTTCTTGGCCCTAACTCTTCCAGGAAATCCAGGGATGGGACGCTGTAGAACACCTTAGTCATTAGTGCACATAGTCAAATGGACCCGTGGTGCCTACTGTCCCCACCCCCATGACAAGATTGAGTCTGTTATCCTAGTGTGTTGTGGGTTGAACTGTGTCCCTTAAAAGGATATATTGATGTCCCACCTCTCAGTGCCTCTCAATGTGGCTTTTACTCGGAAATAGGGTCATTCCAGTTGTAATTATTAGATTGAGATCCTCCTGGAGTGAGATATTGTCTGATTCCAACATACTTGTAATCCCAGTACTCAGGAGGCAGAGGGAGAAGGAATGCAAGTTCTAGGCTAGTCTAGGCTATATAGTAAGTTCTGGGCTAGCCTGAGCTATATACTGGCAAGCTCCTGCCTCAGAAACAAAACAAAGAGACCATGGGCTGGGAATATAGCTTAAAGGGTCCTGGGTTCAGTCCCCAGTACAAAAGAAAAAGGGAAAAGTCAGAGCCCAGTGGCAGCACCATGTTCTAGGATCAGCACTGGGGATCCAGAGCAGGGGAAGTGGGGGAGGGGGGGAGAAAGAGGGGGGGGGACAGGGAGAGAGGAGAAAGAGGACATCTGTGTAAAGACAGGCAGGCAGACAGACAGACAGACAGACAGGAGCCTCTTGCCATGCAGATAGAACTGGGAGGGTTGCAGCTTCAGCCTTAGGAAGGCTGAGGAACCAGCAGATACCAGTGTTAAAACAGGCAAGGAACCCCTTCTGCCCCTGAGGCTGCAGATGACCCTCAGCCCTGCCCATCCCCTGCTTTCAGACTTGCTCCAGCAACTTGGTGGCAGCACCCCTAGGACACAGCTATGACCTGGTGCCAGCAGGAACAAGTGCTACTTTGGGTCTGGAAGGGGGCCTGTGCTGGCCTGTGCTGGCCTGCACAGATTCCTTCCTCGGTCTTCACGGTGATTGTTGCCCAAGGAGTGTGGTTACCCCATGATTGCCAGGATCTGAGTGTTCCCATCTACCCTATGTCAGGCTTTTTAGAAATGACAAGATCAAGCTGTGCCTCTGGGGACGCGTGGGCAGAGCCTGTGGCTCGAAAGGTTGAGGGGAGAAGGAAGATATTTTGCATCTCATTTCAGATGGAAGCTTTTGCCCTAGGAAGATGAAAAGCGTTTGTTTCCAGTTAGACAGAGAGGCAGGCAGTGACTTGAGGGTCACTGGCCTGGGCATCCCAGCCCCTTAAAGGATCCAAGGATTAAATAAAAGAAGACGCCCTTATGTTAAGGTGTCTTGTGAGTACGTGTGGGAAGCGTGCTGGATTAGGGAGGGGAGGGGAGCTGCCAAGCCCCCAGAAACTGAGCAGCTGCTGGGCCTGATGCATAGTCAGTACCCAGGGAGTCTGTTGGGCCGATGGTGTGGTGGGACCACATGTGTTGTGGAATACTATTTTAAGATGTGTTGCATTTGTTTAATGATGCAAAGATGTGTTGCATTCTTTTTAGGGTGTATTTGTTTAATTATGTGAAGCTGTGTTACTGTGCCTGTCTAAAACACCTGATTGGTCTAGTAAAGAGCTGACTGGCCAATAGCTAGGCAGGAGAGGGATAGGCGGGGCTGGCAGGCAGAGAGAATAAATAGGAGAAATCTGGGAAGAGAGCAGATGTAGGAGCGAGAGGAGGACGAGGAGGAGGACTGCAGGGGCCAGCCACCCAGCTACACAGCAAGCCACGGAGCAAGAAGTAAAGAAAGGGATACAGAAAGAGAGAAGGGTAAAAGTCCAGAGGTAAAAGGTAGAGGGGATAAATTAAGAAAAGCTGGCTAGAAATAAACCAAGCTAAGGCTGGGCATTCTTAGTAAGAATAAGACTCCATGTGATTTATTTGGGAGCCTGGTGGCGGGCCTCCCAAAAGAGCAAAGAGTTAAAAAGAAAAAACCCAACTACACACATGCTGTTCTGTTTTAGCTTGTGTGAGAGGACAGTGATGGACCCTCGGCTTTGTGACTAAGTAGGGGTGGGTGTGTCAGGGCACAGGTGTGGGGGCCCTGCCACAGCTGTGGGGTGCAGGAAGCGTGGCTGGAAGGAACTGAGCAGGGCCCTGGGGACAGTTAGGGCACTCCTGTCTGTCTACCTGCCTTAAGCCTTCCTCGGAAGGTGACTGGAGAACTAAGTTTCCTACTCTCCTGGGAAACCTGTGTCAAGTCTAGGAGGACCCCTGCTGTCTTCTCTTCTACATGCCTGTCTCCTCCTCTCCTCAGATCTGTGCTTTAATATATTAAAATCTTGAAAGCAAAAAAAAAAAATTTTTTTTTTGAGACAGTGTCTTACTGTGTAGTATTGGCTGGCCTGGAACTCACTGTGTAAACCAGGCTGTCCATAAATCCATGAAAATCTACCTGCCTCTGCCTCCCAGGTGCTGCATTAAAGGTGTGTATTATCACATCTGGCCATAAAATTTTTTTAAAAATCTTATTTATTGTATGCGTGATGGGGCACACATCTGAAAGCATCTATGTGGAGGTCATAGGGTAACTTGAAGGAATCCATTTTCTCTTCCTCCATGTGGAGTTGGAGTTCAAAAACTGATCCTCAGGTTTGGCTGCAAGCACATTTACCCACTGAGCCATTTAGCAGCCCATTAAGATCTTTTGTTTTTATTTTTACTTTTTTTTAAAGCTAGGTGTAGTGCTGATGCCTGTGACCCAGTACTTGGGAGACTGAGGGTGGAGGATTGCCATGAGTTGGAGGCCAGCTCGTGTCATAGCCTGAGCTACAGAGAGAGACCTTGTCTCAAAGAAAGGGGGGCGGGGAGGGGGTGCAAAATGAAGCAATAGCAAAGGTCCTCTTTGTAAACTCCGACTTTTCTTCATTAGCCTGAAAAAAGTTGATTAATAATTCCAGATGGCGCCCGCCCCTTTAACAATGCATGTCCCATGTGGCCTCCCGCATCCCTCCGCCTGCTGATCGGCTCCTCTTCTGCACCTCACCTTTTCTGGGTCATCTGTCACTTTTGACATTAGCTGACCTTGTGCCTGGATGCATCACTGATCATTCCTCAAGCGTCAAGGTCCTTTCTGGGTTTCCAGTTGGTGTGAACCACCTTGTCACGTGACCAGAGGCGAGCCAGGAGAGATCCACCCAAAGCCGGGTCTAGGCATGGCTGGGGCACTTGGTGGATAGGAGGGAGGTGGCTGGCCAGGCCTTGCTTTGTGGGCTGTGTTATATTGGTTCTTTGAAGGTGCGCCAAACAGTCAGCATGTTCAGGTGCTGTGCTAGTTCAGGGACACAGAGGACATCTCCAGAGTTGTCTTCACAGGGACAGCAGAGACGAAGAACCTGGAGAATACGCAGAGCAAGGTGGGGTCAGTCCAGATGTTGGCCTACAGAGAACGTGGGGCTGGGATCTATAGAGAGACAAGAAGAAGAAAGTGTCCCGGGTAAAGGCCGGTGAGATGGGTCAGTGGATAAAGTCCAATAGTGCACAAGCCAGGCAGCTTACATACACACACACACACACACACACACACAGAGAGAGAGAGAGAGAGAGAGAGAGAGAGAGAGAGAGAGAGAGAGAGAGAGAGAGAGAGAAAGAGAAAGAGAAAGAAATAATAATTAAACATTTTTAAACACGGGCCCGGGGAGATGACTCAGTGGTTAAACACTTGCCGTACAAGTAAGTATGGACCTGAATTCAGATCCCAGAACCCACATAAATGCTCCGTGGGCACGGAGGCCCCTGTCGTTCTAGCCTCAGGGAATTACAGGTGGAGTCGATGGAGATGGGTGAGCCCCGAGCAGGTTAGCCAGGGAGAGCTGCCTCGTTGAACGAGGTAGAAGAACACTAGAGGATGACCCCTGACCCCGGCCTTGGGCTTCCCCATGCACATACTGTCCCATACATGCCATTCACACAGACCCACACATGCACACTCCACACACAGAGTGGGGGCAAAAAAGGGGGCTGGTAGGATGGCCTAGCGGGTAAAGGCGCTGGTTGCCAAGCCTGACCATCTGAGTTCAGACACACAAAGTGGAGGCAGAGAGTGACGACCACTGTGGTCCTCTGCAGGCCTGCTGCACACCCACGTGCCCACAGAGACGTGCACACTACACTATACATATATGAACATGTATTTAAAAGTCAGCCTGTGGTGGCACAAGCCCTTCATCCCAGCACTCAGGAGGCAGAGGCAGGTGGATCTTTGAGTTTGAGACCAGCCTGGGCTCCAGAGTGAGTTCCAGGACAGCCAGGTCTACACAGAGAAACCCTGTCTCAAAACAAAAAATGTCCTAGATGAAAGGATGTGGGGGACAAGGCCTAGCCCTGGAATGTGTCTGAATTCTAAGTGCCCCAAATCTGATTTTTTTTTTTTAAAGGAATGTGGTAATAGGTAAAACTCCAGGAGTAGTCTGGCCTAAATCATGGACACTTTTGAATGCAGCTTGGGTTTTTTACCCTGTGGTGGTGTGGGGCCATGGATGTTTTGGGATGTTTTTTAAGCACACTCCGATCCATGCTCCTAGGGAAGATCTCTCTGGTTCCACAGGAAGGGTTTGAGTGTGAGCCCCAGGAGGTCTGACATCTGGTTAGGAAGTATTGCTACAGCATTGGCAAGAGGAGCCAAGGAAGAGGGGAGCTGACCGAAGCAGGCAGACCTGGCAGGAGGCAAATGATACGGCAAAGTTTAGGAATGTGTGTCTGACACCGGCTTCCCTGGGCCTGTTCTGTCATCTCAAATCCTCATGTCATTCCAAGACACTTGTGAGTGAGCCACGCTCTTGGCTCAGGACGGGCCTTGGAGGCCTCCAAGCCTCCTGTCTGAATCTTCCTTCCTCCCAGCACAGCCTGACAGGTGGGGCTGTTGATGTCTGGGCTCACCTCATCTTGTAGCTATCATCCTGTTTCCCGTATCATAGTAACAGAGCAGATGTCAGGCCCCGTTGCTAAGGACTCCTGGAATATTAATGCCGGGTATAGAGTGAAGGGCTTTCACACAGTGTCCAAGGCCTCAGCAAGTACTAGTGCAGTGGCGAGCATTCTTTTCTTTGTCCCAGCTTTTCCTCCCTCCCTCCCGAGACGCCCCCTCCCCACCTCCCCTCCTCTGTCACCCTCAGCCTATGCACAGATGCCTATCTTGGGAGTAACAGACTTGACAACAGCAAACGTGCACCCACTCTCCCTCCCACGCCAGGGCAGACATGACTAATGGATCACAGCATTCTCCCCATGGGGGGCTGCATGGGGACTAAGTGGATGGGGACCACAACTCCTTTGCCACACAGCTCTCTGGGTGCTGGCTCAGCTTTTGCACTCAGGATGAGGCCTCTTTCCCAGTCTCTCAAAAGCGACCTCCTCTGTCTCTAGCCCTCCTACCCCTGCTTCTTAGGGCTTGTCCTCTGTCATGTGATCAGGGAGGGACCTTTGTCTCCTCCCATTTACTTCCTCCACCTAGACTTTTGATTTTTCCACAAGTGGAAAATCAAACCTGACCTGGCTAAGGGGTTTGATTGGAGGTTAAGGTCAAGGTAAAAGGTTTTATTTGTCAAATACTATTTGTATGTGTTACATGTTGCTACATTAATATGCAGAACAATCATCGCTAGTTCAACACAGCCATTTACAACGTACCCTGAACCTGTCAGCCGGGTGGTTCTGCCACCCATGGCTGGGCCATGTGTTTCATTTAAGTGTCATGATTCAGTGACTCAGACTTCTCTCTTTAAGTGGCTGTTGGGAGGCAGGGCCTGAACTGGCTGGTTGCTTTTCATTGCCCTTTGTGTTTGGGCGCCCCCTCCAGACAGGGTTTGTGGTCTAGTTCCCATCTGCTCGCCTTTCTTTCTCATTCCCTGCATAGATCTCCTTTCTTCTCACGTGAAGATGGTATGGCTGGACTTGGGATGTGTTTCTCCGTGGGGGAGGGGGTGTCTCTCACTTGTGATGGCATCGAGGCATACCCTGGCCATTCAGATCATCTCATCTTAGGCTCAGAGTCTATCTTCCCCTTCTCCCCCTCCCATACCCCCCATCCCCCCCCCACTTCCCACTCACATTCTCCATCTCTCATTTTCCACACATCCTGGAATTCACAGGCTTGATGGCATCCTCAGAAAGGTCCCTCAGAAGAGAGCGAAGAACTGAACACCCCAGGGAGAGAGAGAGCAGGAAGGAGCTGTCTCAGGCCTGTGCCCCTCCCAGCTCCTGGGCGGGACAGGGGCTCTGGGAGTGTGTCCTGCTCCCCCTCCAAGAGCAGTTGATTTGCCCTCCAGGGATAGCATGTGTCAGGGGCAGCTGTGGGTGGGTGGTTTCCACCCTGGCATAGCTATGGTGAGTTAGGAGGTTGGGGATCAGGCAGCCATGTTTCTGGGGTCATAGGAACCCCTGGGACCCATGGTGGGAAGGGCTCTGTAGAAGGGCGTCACCTCTTCTCCCTTCCTCATGAGGTCTCTTCGCTTGCCTGTCTGTTTTTATGGTACTGGGGTAAAACCAGGGCCTCATTGTTCACTCTACCACTGTGCTCTAGCCCTCACTCCCTTTTATAGACCACCCTTAGCTCTTACGGTACCTGCCAAGGCCCATCAACCAGATGCTAAAGCCAGCCCTGGTCCTTCCAACTCTAAAGCTAAGGAGCCAGAAGCCTTCTTTAAAGTGGCTGCAAAGATTTTGCAAAGAGGAGACTTGAGGGGAGTCATATACTCTTCCACCCAATTAATTGAAGATCTATAGGCAGGCCCTTCAGAAAACGCAACGTTGACATTAGGCTGACAGGACCCTGCTGCTTCCAACAGATGTTTCCTGATGGCCAATTCTAGAGACTTCAGAGAGAGCAGGCAAGGGGCCCGCAGCTCCCAGCTTTGAGTGGCTGTGAGCGCTACTGTAGCAAAGCTGACTCAAAATGAGTTACCAAAGACTGCTCGCTCCACATCTCTTTGGAGAATTTATCCTAAGGAACTTATCAGAGATGGCCACGGAGATGTACCTCTCAGGATATGCACTCTTGTGTTGAGTATACAGAGAAAACTTGGAAGTCACCAGTGTGTCCCAGATGATGAACCATGTCTAGAATACTCTGATGTCATAAAATTACAGTGTCAAGGAATTTTGGAACGCACAGGATATAGTAGTAACCTGAATAAACAAGGTAGGCAATAAGAACTCGATTTAACTTAAAATCTGTGTAAACCCCTGGGCAAACTCGGACGGTCCTTTCTCTGTTAAGATGCTGAGTATCAACACGGGGGAGGAGAGATGAGTGAGTTTGTAGTGCTGCTTCTTTTGGGTGTGTTGAGGGGAGGGAGTCTGTCATGTGTAGCAGGCACATGTGATTGTCTGAGGACAGGTTATTAGAGTTGCTTCTCTCCATCATGTGGATCCGGGGTATCAAACTCAAGTTGTCAGGCTTGGAGGCAAATGCCTCTACCCACTGAAACAAACTCTCAGGCTCTTGCTTTTTCTTTATCATATAACATCCCATGGAGTCCAGGGCATGAAGTTCTCCATGGAGACATGGCCAGTGAACACCTGAGATGACCAGCTTTTGACTTTGGGGAGAACCTGATCTCCCAGGAACGAAGTGTTTGCTTTTACAGATCTTGCTCAGAGAGTTGCCAGGGGCTTAGGAAATTCCATCCCCTAGGAATTTTCTCAAGAAGCTGGCGTAAGCCACTCCTGTCCCTGCCTGCCCTCAGCACCCCGTAGCCTCCGCTGAAGAGCCCCTGAGTGTGTTTACTGGATGCAGCCTCTGCTCAGCTTGTCTCGCCCAGCACTGGATGAGAGACACAAGGAGGCAGCTGCTTCCCAGAAAAGGGCCCGTGGGTGCCTCAGCCCCTCCAGGGAAATCAGCTGAGCCGTCAGAACCACCCACTGCCACGTGGCAGCCAACCCATGGGGAATCTCGAGAAACAAAGATTCCCATGAACCAACCAGCCACAGAGCCTGTCTACAGCCTGTCCTGTCGGCTCTCGGCACATCTGGTTTTTTGGCTAAGTGTCTTATTTAGGAAGAGCTATCTCTCTATGAAACATGGCTCAGCTTAGCAGATAATCGCTGCAACGGACCCTGTGCCTGGCAACGAGGGATAGAGAGGAGAGGACATGGGGCCCCAGGAGCCACAATGTCGGGGGAGAGGGGATAGATGTCACTGCGGTCAGGCAAGGGCCCCTGAGCCAACCTCCAGGGTGGAGACCCCACCCCCAGCAGCAGCAGTCTTGACTTAGGTCCATCGGATATGCGCAGCCACTGTGCACATTACACACTCACACATGCCTCTCCTCTACACTCTTGCCTGTCACAGCCGAGATGACTTTAGAAGCCGTGTGCTGTCTCTCCATGGTTAATGGAGGAAGTGACGAGAGCCCCACACAGCCGTCTTTCTGTCCGGCTGCCTCTGTTCCCCTCCAGGCTAGTTCTACCCTTCTTCCTGAATGGGCAGGCTTACCCTCCTGCTCCCTCACCTTCTATGAACGCTTGTTTTGTTCCCTCCTAAGTTATTAACAAATAGGCAGGATACACATTTAACACACACAGTACTGTTGATGGAAGCTGTGAGGCCCCAATTCTGTGTGTGCATGTGTGTATGCGTGTGTGTGTGTGTGTGTGTGTGTGTGTGTGTGTGTGTGTGTGTGTTGCTAGGCACTGAATCATGGGCTTTGAGTGTGCACACTAGGCAGGCTCACTACCACTGGGCTACACCACTAGCCCTTGGTTTTTTTGAGACAGGGTCTTTCTAATGTGTCCCAGGCTGGCCTTAAACTCATAAGAATGTGTGGGCTGTCGTCTTCCCTGAGGCCCTCGGTGAGGAGCAGGGCA
Source organism: Peromyscus maniculatus bairdii (assembly GCF_049852395.1). Lineage (NCBI taxonomy): Eukaryota > Metazoa > Chordata > Mammalia > Rodentia > Cricetidae > Peromyscus > Peromyscus maniculatus. The sequence continues at coordinate 61,734,132 of NC_134859.1, read as the reverse complement.
GGCAGGCATGTTGGGTGGTGTGTATACAGTTTGGTAGAGAAGTGCTTAGGTAGAGGGGGGATGGGGGGAGTGGGGGGGGGCTCTAATTGGGTGGCAAGTCAGGGAGCTGGCAGCTAGCTCAGACCAAAGAGGTTTGGCATACCCAAGCTGGCGCTGTGGCAGGTTCCTAAAATGGGCCTCCTCGAGTTGCCCTTCCTGTCTCCCGTCTGTCCCGAGGCTGCTCTGTGTGAAGGATGGGCAGCTGGGATTTCGGAGGTGCCAGCCGCAGCCTAGGGTGGGAACAGCAGTCTCTGCGATCTTATCTCTGACCTTCATTTGAGCCACCTCTGTGAACATGCTCAGCTGCAGACTTGCCATCCAAGGGCCCCTGCCCAGCCAGGGCCGTGACCCCACGCTCTGGAAATAACATCGCTCTGCCTCTCTTGATCTCCCCGTGGATGTGACTGTAGGTTTGTCTGTCTTACAGTGGGCCCTGCCTCTCCATCCTGTGGACTGGGCTGGCGCAGGGGTTCGGTCTAGATCGGAGCGGCCCCTAGCCCCCTCCCTGGACCTGCCAGCAGCCCTGTCATATACCCGGTGTGCATCTCAGCAGTGCGATCGGGTACAGGGCAGTCCTGTCCGCAGGCCATCCCTCAGATACCAGTGGGGGAAACAGAGGCCCCAGGAAGATCGCTGATTTGTCATGCACCCTTAGGAAATGTGCAGGAACACCCATTTTTGTTCATTTGATTTTGTCTTTATTTTCTTCTATGGACCTTTTCTCCCCATCTTGGAGGCATGGGGAGCAGGGCCACTTGAGGGCTGTCAGGTAACTGCGTGGTCCTTTGATGGCCTCTTGACCCTCTCTTCTCATCTAACAGAGTAATGGTTAGATTAGAAGGACAGAACAGGATGCCCCATGGGTGCCACAGACCATATAGACTTACAGTGGGTCAGAGGGCAGGTGTGCACATCAGTCTAAGGGTTCCCTGGTTTGTGGCCTATAAAACCGTGGCACTAGGAAGTGACCTGAAGGCAGTATATTCACTCCCTAGCAATGTTTTGATGTTTGGGGGCCAGGGCTGGTTTGAAGCACCCCCACCTTCTCCCTGCTCCCTTTCATTCTCTGCCATCACGGAGGTAAGGAGTTCAAATGCCAGGTCCGTCCCCGTTTCCCCTGCCGGTCCTCTCCGCTCACCCCATCACGGGCTTCAGTTTAGAAGCTTCTGCAGAACATAAGGACTTCCCGGTGCAGAGTCCCAAAGTTCCCTGGCTTGCTCCTGTCTTCCAGGGTCACGCTGATTGCTCCTCTGCTTCTGTGGCGTGGCCAGCAGAGCATGGGGGCCACCTTCCTTCTGTGTCTAGTCACAGAGGAACTGGGCTGTCAGACTCAGGGCTTGCTGCCCTGGACACATTGGTCTGGCTATAGTGCCCCCTGCAGGCTGGGGGCAGAGCTGAGCAGCCTGTGTAGAACCTGTCTACCTGGGTCATAGCCCTTCCATTTCCTGACACTCCTAGAATGTTAGAAAGGAAAAACAAAACAAAACACACACACACACACACACACACACACACACACACACACACACACAACCCATATGAGTCGTGTGTTTTAAATATTTACTTTGAGTAGAGTAACGTATTTCACACTCCCATAGCAGTGTGACCATGCCATTCACAAGCTAACAGAAACTGAAACAAAAAATAACCCCATGGTGCCCTAGAGGCCGGGAATGGGGCACAGGTTGAAGTTTTCTAATGGACACAGCATTCTTAATTTTTCATTTGATGGATTCATTTGGGGGGACAGCACATGTGTGGAGGTCAGAGGACAGCCTGGGGCATTAGTTCTCTCCTTCCACCATGGGGGGCCTGGGGATCAAACTCAGCCCATCAGGCTGGACGAGCGCCGCTTTATGCATTGAACCATCTCTGCGCCTCCCTGTTCTTCTGGACTATATTAGCTCCATTTGGTAGAAGGTCCAGAGGTGCCTGGCTTGCTCATGGAGCCTCTGTGCCTGGCTGGTTGGGGGTTCTTTGCTGAAGTGAGGACCAAGGTGGAATGTCAAGGCCACCTGTGGGATAACAGTGCCCCGCCAGGTAGCTCTAGCCCACACGCTGCCCCCTGGTGGTCATCACGGACATGGGCCACATTGGTCTGGAAGAGCGATTCTCTAAGCATGGTACAGGGATCCCTGAGGGTCCCCAACACGTTACAGAGATCCCTAAGATCAAAACCATTTTCCTCAACATATGATCCTTGGCCTCTTTCACAAACACAGAGAAAACAGAAAGTGCTCAGATGTGGCTTCCGAAGCCGTGCTGGAACTAGTTTTTAAGCAAGTGCCGTCTGTTGAGTTTCAGTACAGAAAAACACACACCATTATCTGGGGAAGCTATTAGAATACTCCTCCGCCTTCCATCCGTCCTACACAGCCGTGAGAGCCTGGATGCCTCCCACGTGCCTCCACCGGAACTGCATCTCAGAAGGTTGAAAGAAAAGTCAGACAAGAACGCCCAGCTGTCTTCAGTTAGACCCCAAATCCAAGTGAAGGGTAGGAATATAAAAACAATCTCAGTTTCCTCAGGAGCTGCCTTTGTTTTGAAAACATGTGTTTTTCTCATAAAAGGCAGAAATTATGTGAATACCTAATAGGCATAATATCTTTAATGAAAGTTTTTAGATTTTTCAGTAAAATATCAATAGATGTAGCTCATTGTGGGAGCCCGTTCTGGGGTTCCTCGTGGCTTTACCCAGCAGGTCCAAATAGAGGATGATCAGGACCACGGGCCTGAGTGCAGGTGTCTGAGATGGTCTGCACTTGGCTGTGCTGGGGGAGGAGGTCTTTTGCTCCACCCCTTGGCGTCTCTATAAAAACCCTGGACCAGAGACAGTCCGGGCCCGTTGGAATAGGTTCCAGGCCCTCTCGAGGCTATCCTTTATTTTCTATCTGTTTATCTCCGCAAGATTCTCCGCTATAAATCCTTCTATCTAATATTTCCTGCTGCTCGCACTCAAGAAAACTCTGGGAAGCTGTGGGGGTGGTGGGTAAACGCCCCACAGAATGGCGCCGTGAACAGGGACTAAAGAAAAAAAGGGACTAAAGAAAAAAAGGGACTAAAGAAAGGGGAAAAAAGGGACTAAAGAAAGGGAAAAAAAAGGGACTAAAGAAAAAAGAACAAGCCGGGCGGTGGTGGCGCACGCCTTTAATCCCAGCACTCGGGAGGCAGAGGCAGGCGGATCTCTGTGAGTTCGAGGCCAGCCTGGGCTACCAAGTGAGTTCCAGGAAAGGCGCAAAGCTACACAGAGAAACCCTGTCTCGAAAAACCAAAAAAAAAAAAAAAAAAAAAAAAAGAAAAAAGAACAAAAAAGGGGGGACTAAAGACAAATGAACAGGGACTTAAGACAAAGTAATAGGGACTAAAGATAAAGGAAAATAATAGTTTTATTACAGAGTTTTTGGTGAAAGTGCTGAGTCAGCCCTGCCAGTGGAAAGGCATGCCGGTGTTATGGAATATATATATTTTTATATATATATATATTTTTGGTGAGGCAGGGGTTTTATCCTCGAGAGAAAAGGAAAGCGGACTGGAAGGATGTCCGATGCTGCAGCGAAATTCTCTTCTGTCAATTTTCTATCTTCTATCCCTTTCTCAATTTCTATCTGTGATAAGTATAAGATATAGGGTAGTAATATAGTTTAGGAAAAACTTAGAAGTATAAGATTGTGTAGGAAAAAATAAGTAAGGCAACTAGACAGAAAAACTCAATTTTCTAACTTTGGGGGCTTTGAAAGCAAACTGGGGAAAAAATCTTTCTTTGGGCTTTTCGGGTAGTAAAAAAGCTCTTCTTGGAGCTTATGGGGAAGGAAAAGTTTCCTATGGAAGCTTTTTGACCTGGGGACAGCTGAAATGCTAAATCCAAGCGGCAGGAGAAAGTAATTTCTCCCTGAGGCAAAAATGGGGGTGTAAGAAGTCAAAGTTTAAAGTTGGGAAGTTTTGGGAAAAGTTGGTCTTTCTCCTGGGAGGAAAGAAATCTTTCTCTTAAGCTATTAAGCTTTTCTTGGAAAATTTGGGGGGGAAAAAAACTCTCTAAAAAGCCTTAATCTTTCTCAAAAGCTCTTAAAAAACTTAAAAACTAAAGCCTTTCAGAACTTTCAGAAGGACAAAAATTAGAATCACCTGAAGATAATAGTATGGGGACCACCTGTGATTAGCTCTAAGGGAAAACAACAAACTTAAGACAGCAAAACCTAAGTTCTTTCAAGCTTTAACAATCCTCCCTGCAATGCAGGAGGCAAGGACAAGTTTCTAAAAACCCCTTCTAAGCTCTCTTCAAGCTAGTAAAAGACAGTGGGTCAGAGTACCCTGAGGGAAACGCTTGGGGAGAGCAAGGGTGAAGAGCTACAGAGAGCCCAAAAAGGGCAGGAAACTTTACCTGAGAAAAGCAAAATAGTCAAGCTTTCCAGTTACAGCCGAGCTGAGGCAGCAAAGGTTTTGAGTGAGCATTTCAGAATCGTCTTAATGCAAAGATCCCCTGTAGCAACACAAACTGTTAGCATTGTATCCTCGCTTCTGACCAAAAACCCAGAGGCGACTGGCCAGCATCTCTGAGTTGGAGTGCATTTCGGGGATACTAGGGTTCCTGCAGTGGTAAACTTCCTGGAGCACAGAGCTGAGGCAGGAAGGTGCAGGACCCAGGGGAAGATTGCTAATGAACAAACAAAGCTAAAGCCAGTGGGAACGGCACAGTTGTCCACTTTCCTACAAGTCCCGGGTTGATAGGTCCACGAATGCAAAAAGAAATCTGAGAAAAAGCTTTCCTATCAGAGAAAGGACCTTTCTGGGAAACAGTAAAGCTGAACTGTGTCTGAAGCAGTTGTGATGCTGAGTCAGAATGCTGTCTGGGGAAAGAGCCCAGCCAGGGCAGAAGAGAACTATCCAGGAGTAAAGCTTTATTTTCTGTCAGAGAAAGCATCTCTTTGAGAAAAGCTTTGTTTCAACTGACTCCCGATGAAATGAGGGAGTGTAGCCCTGAGGGGTGATTGCCTTTGGCATAAGCTCTGTCCTGAGCACCCAGACAAGCAAACACAACCCACTGGGGGACTGGGCCAGGTGAAGGCCTGATGAGGCAGAACACCTGTCCTAATGGGAGTTTAGAGATGGCGAAAACCTCCCTTGTTAAATTTTTCAGTCTGTACGCAAACCACACAGACCCTGAAAACAAACGGACAAAAAGCCCCTACCTTCAGTAGCAGGGAAAGCCGCCACTGTAGTGTCGGAAACTGTTTCTGGGGTAGAGGGGATAAATTGAGACCAAACTGGATACTGTCTGGGAGAAAGACTCTGAAGAAAGAGGGGACAGATTCCTTCCCAGAAAATGCATGACCTGACAAAGCTGCTAGAGTTTGAGGCAGATTCAGGGGGAGAAAAAAAAGCCCCTACCTCCAAAGGCAGCTAGCAGAGGTACAGAGCTGCAGACAGATACCTGAAGCTCTGCATCTGGGGGGTAAGGAATAAACAAAATGAGAATAAGATCAGTGGGAGAAAATCTCTCTGAAAGAGCTATGAAAAAGCTGTTGTAAATGATCTTGTATTTCACTGACTGGCTAAGGCAAGCACAAGCCCCGAGGAAAGTTGCTATCAGAAATGCCAGCCTCAATGCGCGCTAACGAGGCAGGTGTGGATCTGATCCGGGGGCCAGTGTCTGATGAAGGAGAGACACCTGTTGAAGCCAGCTGAGGAGAGACCAGAAACCTCCCAATGTCCCATAGCTGAAAATGTAAAATGCTTGTTCAAATCTCCCATTGCAAAAGCAAAAAACTTTGTTCAAACCTCCCGGGCAAGAATTTGTAAGCAAGTCTGGTAAAAGAGAACCAGTTGACTCTCAAACCCGATAAGAACTATGGGAAATGATATAAGGGACTGATATTATTATGGACTGATATAAGGGAAATGCATTCTGGGAAAGGTAGTTTTTCTGCTAAAGATGGCAACATTGCCCTGAAACACGTTTGTCAGCTCTAAAATTAAAATACAGCTTTTAAAAGAATAAGGGGAAAAGTTGTCTAAGGGTTTAAGTGTCAGTTCCAATGAAAAATTGAAAGAATATGGAACTAGGCGCTTCGCGGTATGGGGCTCCATTGGTAAAATGCCTTATTTACCCTAATAGCTGTGCAAAGTTTTTACGGCAGTTGGATGACAAAAAGCTACCTATAAGAGCAAACAAGTCACTTTAAAATCCTTAAAATACCACCTAATAGCTGTGCAGTATTGGCGAAGAGCTTTACAGCAACTAAATAAGATAATTTCACCCTCAGCGTGAAGTGAAGTTTTCAGAAGAGCATACCAAAAGTACTGCTGTAATAGAAATGTTTGTCTGAATTGAGGCATTTAGGGGAGCTATTATGAATTTGGGTGAAGGGACAGCCTCTAGTTAAAAAACCGTTTACCGCTGACAGTGCATCTCTGCCTGTCCGGAACTGCTGAGAGAACTCACAACTTTGGGGTGTGGCTTCGTCCTGAGAATGTTACAATCCCCTAGCAACAAGTATCACAACTCTATAATGACAACACTCACTAAATCCCAGTGCTTTATAACAAAGCTAACTATAAACTGTAAACTTTAGAAATGATGTACACACTTCCTGTCTAGTTAAGAGAATCTTTATAATAGAGATAGTGATAATAATTAAAAGTAAGAAGTAGAAAAATGAAAATAAGATATGTGAGTTTGTAGAAATTCTGTCTTGTTATATCTGTGTTAAGAAATCTTTAGGTGTTTGCTAAGTTAGATATATGTTAAGAATATAAGCTTGTAAGAAGTATTTAAGGTAGTCTTAAGACATGTAGTAATAAACTTGTAAGATGCTAGTTGTAAATGTAAGTTTAAATAAGAAATAAGATGGAATGAATATAAGTATATAAGAATTAATAAGAAATATATTTGCTAAAGTAGTTCTATAGTTTCCTTCAAGTATAAATAAGTAGATGTTAATATGTTGTATGTGAGTTTGTAAAAACGTGTAAATGTTGAATATGAGTCTAAATGCTTTGCAAGGCAAAAAATGTTATATGTGAGTTTGCGAAAAAGTGTATGTAAATGTTAAGTGTGAGTCTATTAATGTAAATGGTGAAAACACCTGAGACACAGGAGATAGTGTCCTAATAGACTGCAAAGTAGGCAGTCTGAATGGTTTCAAAAGCTCCAGAAGCCGCTAAGAAGCTAAGAAGGGTAGACGCCAGAACCAGCACAAGGCATCCGCAGCTGAGATCCGTGGAATATCAACGCAGCACAGAAAAACCTGAGCTAACAGCAAAAACGGTGCGGTTTAAAATATTACTATACTAAAAGGGTCTGTCCGTGAGAACAAGTTGCAGAGACGCTTGTTTGAACAAAAATTAACTGCAAAAAGTTTTGGTTGAAAAACATCTCTTCATATTTGGAAGTGAAAGCCTGATACCAGAATTTATTTCTTGTTTGAACTTTTTGAACTTAAAATGAGATAAAATTACAAAAATATTTTGGTTATGGATTTCTTCAAATTTGGAAGGCTAGTACCAATATTTATCATTTGAATTTTGGTACTTAAATGAAATGAACAATAGAGATTTCATTGCAATGGGACAATTTTGAGCTTACTTATAGTAATGACCTAGGAACGGTTTTCTGGAATTGGATTAAAAATGGAACTGTTTAAATGAAGAAATGTATTTCTACTTAGAATCAAGATGCAATTTTGTGTATGCATATATGCTTTATTAACTGGAGATTTATGAATTGTTTTGTGGAACAGTTTATGTAAAAATGGAATTACTTATGGAACTGGTTTTGTGTTACAAATGGAACTGTTTAAACAGAAAAGTTTGGGTTTTCTAACTAGGCTTGAGATTTTGCTTAAAAATTATTAAAAAAAAAGGAGGAGCTATGAGATTGAATTATGTTCACAGAAACCTATTGATATTAATGCACCCTGGCTTTGTGGAATTGAGGAAATGTTTAAGTTTGATGTGAATACATCGAAGTTTTTCCTATGTTCTGTTAACAAGAAAATTCAAATGACTGAGTTAAAGTTGTAAGACGGAGAAAATTGTTAACTATATATAGCACCATATATGCCAATTCTAATGGTTCTGTTAAGAGTTTGCTTTGAGTTGTAAGATTGAGAGAATTGTGACTATGTATAGCAATATTTATGTTAACCTGTTAATGGTAATGATGAAGCTAAGGGATTCTTTTAAGTTTGTAGTTGCCTTAAGAGTTTTGGTTTAGAAAGGGCTTGAGGCAGCTAAGACTGCTGTGGTCACCTTGGACCTAATTCAAAAGAGAAATGCCATCTATATCATCCTCTACTCCCATACTGGGAGGTGTAACAGCTATGGAGATTGCTGTAAGCCATTAATAGTTATTTTTTTATATATTAAGAAGGGGGGACCTGTGGGAGCCCGTTCTGGGGTTCCTCGTGGCTTTACCCAGCAGGTCCAAATAGAGGATGATCAGGACCACGGGCCTGAGTGCAGGTGTCTGAGATGGTCTGCACTTGGCTGTGCTGGGGGAGGAGGTCTTTTGCTCCACCCCTTGGCGTCTCTATAAAAACCCTGGACCAGAGACAGTCCGGGCCCGTTGGAATAGGTTCCAGGCCCTCTCGAGGCTATCCTTTATTTTCTATCTGTTTATCTCCGCAAGATTCTCCGCTATAAATCCTTCTATCTAATATTTCCTGCTGCTCGCACTCAAGAAAACTCTGGGAAGCTGTGGGGGTGGTGGGTAAACGCCCCACAGCTCATATGTTTTGGAATGTTCAAAAGTTTATTTTTCATTGTGTGTGTAAGATGTACCATGGTACATGTGTGGAGTCAGAGGGCAAGTCTGTGGGGTTGGTTCTCTTCATCCACCTTTACGTGGCTCCTGGGTCCTCAGGTCACCAGGCTCGTACAGCAAGTGCTATACTTATGAACCATCTCACCAGCCCCAAAAGGTTTTTTTTTTTTTTTTTTATAACATCTCATGAGTTGGAATCCACATATTGTAATCATCACCTCTGTCTAAGTGCAGAATGTTTTCATCACCCCACAAAGAAACCCTAAAGCCATAAGCTGTCACTGTCCTTTGTGCCAATGAATGACCACTGATCTACCTCTATAAATTTGCCTTTTCTGGACACCTCCATGAAGAACATTATACAGTATGTGAGCTTTTGTACAGGCCGGGCGTTCTTACTCAGCTTAATGTTCTCAAGGTTCAACCATGTTAGAGCAGGTCTGAGAACTTTCTTACAGCAAACTAACATTCCTTTGTATGGCTAGAGCACACATTATACCTTTATCAGTTGATGAATGATATTTTAATTGTCCCTGCTTTCGGGGCTATTGGAAGTAATGTGACTAAGAATCTTTGTGCACATGTGTTAGGAGGATATTTATTATTCTCAGTCCTCTTGAAGTTGATAACTGGGACAATTGAGTTGCTGGGTCATGTGGCGAGTCTGGTTAACATAGCAAACAAATTTCCAACCTATGTTTTTTGTTTTTGTTTTCCTTCTACTTAATTCAGTTACACAACTTTATTGGTAGCATATAAACATTTATTTTTAACTGTAACAGAAAGAAATTGTATTGACTAGTGATGATGGAACTGTGTACCCTTACCAGTCATGTTCCTGTATTCCCATGCAAAGCCCAGAGTCTGTTAAAATGTGTGCATTGTGGTTTTGACCAATAAAGACATAATTGTAGCGTTCATACAACCTTCATCTCGAGGCAGGAGGAATTCAATAAGCACAAAATTTTTATTCTGAGTTAACGTCCAGGCATTGTTCTCCAAGCAAAGTTCCTGTAGTATGATACAGTAGTGTCTCCCTTCTCAGAAGAAATCACCCCAAATCAATTGGTAGGCATGGAGAATGGAACAAAGCTCTGAGGACATCACTGTCCCACCTGATCCAACCTCAATGTTTTTAAATACTATTTTTATGTATATGTGTTTTGCCTGCATGTGTATCTGTGCACTACATACATGCAGAGCCTATGGAGGCCAGAAGAGGGCACCAGACCCCCTGAGACGGAAATTGTAGACGCCTGTAAACTGCCCTGTGGGTGCTGGGAATCAAACCTGGGTCCTCCGGAAGAGCAGCCAGTGCTCTCGACCACTGAGCCATCTCTCCAGCTTCCCCCCTCAATATTTTTGTTGTTGTTGACTATAGAGGGGTTCTGAATTTGTAATCCACTGGACTGGATTTGATTAAATCAGATTCTCCTTGTGCACACTGACCCAAGTTCATGTCTTTTCCTCCCCAACATGTGTGCCCACGCACACACACTCACACTCTCTCCCTTTAGAAGGCACAAACAACATCTTCATAATAAGCAGTCTGAGTTTGTCCTCTGTTCCGGAACATACTGAAAGCCAGCTAAGCTATAATGCATATGTTGAACCCTCAGGTTCGAGGGAGGGGTCCCTCCCCTGTAGGACTTTCAAGGATAGTCCTTGTGCACCGAGACTTAAAACTGTGCCTAGTGGAGGTGCTGGCTGTCACCCTATGCCTTGCCCTCTGAAGAACACTGTGGCTTTGATGGGGACCTCTTAGGGAGCAGAGCACAGGGCTGTGAGCTGCCATTTTGGTCCAGTGGGGGGAGGGGGAGAATCACGAGCTTGCCTCAGTGTCTTGCTATCTCCTCACGGGCCTGGCCTGTGCTCAGGGCGGTGGTGCTGTGTTGGGTGCCCTGTGTGAGTTGAAAGTTGCCGAGGAGCATGCCTTCTCCTCACCCTCCTGATTCTCACCCTCTGATGTCCCGTCTGCTCTGGCCACTTCGCCACCTGATGCACCGAGCCACCCAGTCCAGGATTCCAAGGCTTTGGAAAAGGAGCTTGGAACGAGGCCTTGCTGGAGGAGAGAGCCAGCAGGGGCCCTGTCTGCCATCAGCTCCGCAGCCATTGACACTCTCTTCCCTTCCTGTTTCAGGTGTGACCTCCACCCTGGGCGGTGCCCCCAGACATGGCGGACACCATCTTCAGCAGTGGAAATGATCAGTGGGTTTGCCCCAACGACCGGCAGCTGGCTCTGCGAGCCAAGTAGGTAGCTTTGGGGCCTGCTAGGGTGTGGGGTCCTGCCCCCCCCCCGGGGACTTGGGTCACCTCTGAAGTGGCCTGGAACCCTCTCAGCACCCTCTTTGCAGCCCATGTTTGCCCCACACTAGGGTGGCTCTTCCTTCTCCATCGGCTGCCTTCCTCCCAATCTTTTGCAAGGTTTATTCCCAGGAAGACAGTTTGGAGAGAAGTAGGTGCCCAGCAAATTTATTTATTACCCACTAAGTCCAACTGACTTGTCCCTATTTCTCAGATAAGGAAGATGAGGCCTGACCTCCTTGCCCTTATCACTTGGGAATGGCTGGGCTGGGACCCACGTCTGAGTTCCGCTGACTCCCAAACCTGTGCTCTATCACAACAATCCACAGGGAACAAAGGCCTCCTCACTGCTCCTGTCAGACTGTCATGGGGGACAGCACAGCGCACAGGCTTGTTCCCTGGATGACAGCTCCCTTTGGCAGAGACCACAGCGTCTTCCCCTTGCTCTCAGCAGGGTCTCTGTCCCTCTGTGGTTCCCTTGTGTCCCTTTGTGAGGGGGGTGCCTTGATTTTCCTGTTGCTCCTCAGCCTAGTGACCATTCAGTTCCAGTTGCGCGCGCGCGCGCGCGCGCGCGCACACACACACACACACACTGCACCTGTGGCTGGGCCTTTCAGATGCCGCTCTTGCCTCCTGGTCTCTGGTGGGCGCCGTCCCTGGCTCTGACAAGTCAGGAGCCTCCCGGCAGCTGTTAGACTGTGTCGGTACCAGAAGCCAGCATTTCCCAACCGGGACCGAGTTTAAGAAATTCACAATTAGACATCATGAGCCTGCGGGGGACGGAGCGGAGACATCAAAGGTGGATAGAAAAATTAATCTGAAGCGCTCAGGAAGAGTGGTGTCACATGTGATGTGTGAGCATCTTTGCTCCACGGCTGACTCGTTCCCTCCATCTGGGTGCCTCAGCACCCCCCCCCCACTCCACCCCTGCAGGGACAGTGACAAGGGATGAGGTTGGTCCCTCTTACCGTCTCCTCTGATGCCAGGCCAATGAGGTGACCTCCTTGGCAGGGCACATGTTGCTGGGAGACCTCAGCTCTTGCATTATGTGCAAGAGGCTGGCTGTCCCTTGACCCTTCAGTGTCCCCTTCGTTTCCTACTTCGGCTCTCGTTCAGCAGCTAAGAGCTGCCATAGCCTTCCAGAAAAGCCAGTGTGAGCGGCTCCTCCCAGGTGAAGGACAGTGTGTCTGAAGGACAGCGGCCCAGACCCCCCACTGCAGAGTTCAGTCCAGTGAACCCCCTCGGGAACCTGAAGAGTGTTCCAACCCACACTCTTCCTCCCAGGCACCCAGATGTCCCTGAACCTTCCTGAACTCATTTGGTCCTTGAAATTAAAGCAGAGATGTCAAGAGGTGAAGCTTATATGGATGCTTAGGGATGTGCAGTTCTTTTAATGCCTTTGATTGGCAGTGGGGTGGGGGTGGGGTTCTAACTGGATCCTGGACCAAGAGAGACTTCCTTTTGAGTATGATGTTTCTGTTGACCCAACGAAGTCAATGTGATGAGGAGCTATGGGGAACGGTTCCAAGCATAAGTAGCATATGCAAAGGTCCTGAGGTAGAAGGAACATGGCATACAGAGAGGCCCTGATGGGAGGCTGGTGTGGCTTGAGTGCAGAGTGTGGGGGTACCCAGTGTAAAAGGCAAGGAGGGGGCTGGGACCAGACAGGATAGGGCCTGGCCCTCCAAGACTCCCCTAGTAGACAGGGAAACAGTGGGTCCCACATTGCCTCCTACCAATGCTGACGCCAGTGATGGGCACACATCCACACCTTCAGGAATTCTCATTATGGACTCTGGACCGCAGTGTCCCGGCTGGGTCTACACCATTCTCATGGGGGCTTCGTGGGTACAACTGGGGTACTGCTGTTGCGGGCAGCCTTACCTCCAGGGCTACTATTCTCTCCCAAGGCTGCAGACAGGCTGGTCTGTGCACACATACCAGACGGAGAAGCAAAGGAGGAGCCAGTGTCTGAGCCCCGGAGAGCTGGAGGTCATCCTGCAGGTCATCCAGAGAGCAGAGCGGCTGGACATCCTGGAGCAGCAGAGGATTGGGTGAGCCAGACAGCAGCTCCAGCAGGAAAGTCAGGGCGCTGAGCAGGGAGGGGTGCTGCTGGCCAGCCACAGGCAGCGTCTCATCTGAGCCCCCCGGAATGTAGACAGCTGGGAGCTGGAGATGGTACTGATCCAGGACCCCAGGAGTGCGAGAATGAGCCCGGGAATGGGCATTTGGGATTTGGTCTCTGTGTACCCACCGGCTCAGCCAAGAGAGGGACTCAAGTGGAGGCTGATCATTGACTCACTCCACTGTGGCCCCAGCAGGAGGCGCCCTCCAGGGTGTTCTCAGCTTCTCCCCTGGCCTCTAGCACCCAGGACTCGGTCATCCAAGGTTTTGGTGTGCCTTTTTTTATCGCTGTTTGACTTGGAAGAGCTCGGGCAGGAACATGCCATGGCCCTTCGCTGCTTTGGGCGGGAGCTCGGTTTGCTCCGATCTTGTTATTTTTCTGTTCATCTTTTTCCATTAGTTCCATGATCATTTTTTAAACCAGACACAGTAGAAAGGCAGCTTTAGAAGGCGATGGCCCCACTAGAAAAATGACTGCTGTGCCAACGGCCTCCTGTATGAGCCTCAATCACACAGACGGGTCATTAGTGTGTCAGAGCGAATAGGGCTTACGTCAGAATGGCTGGGTCTCTCTTTCATCTAACCTGGCCTCTTACAGGTCTCTTCCCCAAGGGTCCTGCCAGGCTCTGGGCTAGCAATGAATGCTAGTGATTGACCACCTCCACCCCCAGCCCACTTCCAGGGCTCCATGCTCACCCCAGGATGGTGAGCAGGGAGTGGGTTGCAGGAGGCTCACACAGGCCCGCCTGTGCTGTGGAAGCTCTTTCGGGTGCCCTCAGCCAGCAGGCTGCTGTCTGGGCCTCCACAGGAAGTCCCTTCTGGGGTCTGGTGCCACCCTAAGTGCTAAGCTGCAGGGCTTAAGACCCAGAAGCAATACCGCAGATGGATTGTTCACATGGAGGAAGTGATCCTCTGCATGAGGCATGAAAACGTGACACACGCTGACAAGAGGGTTCCTGAGAGTGAATGGGTCATGCCTGGCTAGAACTGGGTTTGCCCCCAAGGCCCTACAGGTCCCTAGATGGACAACAATGCCAACATATGGAAACTGGGGGTGCTCAGTGTGGGGCATGCGGATGGAAGTGGCCTCACTGATGAGCTAGACATCCCTTGTCCCCCTTAGTGACATCCTGTCACCTCAAGAAAGTACTGGCCTGTGGTGAGGGGGGCCCTGAACCAGGCAGGTTTGGAAGTGGAGGCTCCTCTTCTTGGGAGCTTCATGACCCAGCATGCCGCCTCCTATTCCCTCCTCCAGTCTTCTCTAAAATGGGAAGTGTACTTTCCTCCCCCTGGAGGTAGGGGCGACCACCAGAGGCTTTGATGTGGCCACGTACTAGTCTTCATCCATTCAAGAGTTTCCACTGAGCATCCGCTGGGTACCAGAAGTAGAGTGGCTGGTACAAGTTGAACAGTTGCATGGAGGCTGTAGTTACAGAGCAGGGGGAGGGGGAGGGGGAGGGGGAGGGGGAGGGGGAGGGGGAGGGAGGGGGTCTATGGTACAGGGGCACCTGAGCAGACTCAGCTGGGCTCCTGAGTGTTCAGCATCCAGCAGTTTCAAAGAAAAAGTTTTTTTTCCTCTTCTGCTACAACTTCACACACACACACACACACACACACACACACACACACACACACACACACACCCCCGCCAGGTGCTCTGACCCAAAGTCTACTGTCCCTCTCATACCCGGCCTTCAACACTACCCTCTGGGATGCAGCTCGAGGCCTCCAAGCCTCCAGCCTTCTTTTGAGAGAGGCTCGGACTTCCTCCTTTCCACTCTCCTCCCCATTATCCCAGATTTCCACGGGAGCTTAGAAAAAAAGTCACTTGGATCAAATCACCTCCACACTCTTCAGCAGCTTCAGATGGAAACCAGACTCCAGCCTGTGACCTGCAAATCCCCAGGGATCTGCCTCGGCCCCCTGCCTGCCCTTCTCTGGCTTATGGACTGTTTCTCAGCCCTCTGTGTTTTCCAAGTGCCTTCCCTGGCCTCCATCTTCTGTGCCTCTGGCCCCTCATCTGTCCCTTCTTGTTCCCTCACACTTGACTTCTTTTCTTGCTTATGAATTTCCCCCCTTGTTGAACCTAAGTTCCAGGAGGGCCGGGGCTGTGTGTGTTGTCTGGCCCGTTTCCCGCAATATTCCCAGTGTCCTGCCCATCGTAGGTGCTCAGTTGATGGCAAGTGAATGAGTGATTGGGAGTTAGCCAGGGGGAGGGGCATAGGCTGAGACTCCACCAGTAGCTGTGCCCCAGCAGTCCCCAGGCTGAGGTCAGGAAGCACAGTCCCTCTGACCCTGTGTCCTGTGCCGCAGGCGTCTGGTGGAGCGGCTGGAAACGATGCAGCGGAACGTGATGGGCAATGGCCTCTCCCAGTGTCTGCTCTGCGGGGAGGTGCTGGGCTTCCTGGGCAGTGCCTCTGTCTTCTGCAAAGACTGCAGGAAGGTAAGCCCTGCTCTAGCCTTGCCCATCAGCTCCCCAGCACGGGTCAGCTCTGCCACCCCATGGCTTTGCATCCCAGTTTCCAGGACAGTGTGTGCACGCATGTGTGCATGTGTACATTTATGTATGTGGTGATATCATTTGCTGTTTGGGAGGAAGGGACTGAAGATGGCATGGCATGGCTTCTAGAGATAGCTCTGGGAAGGAGAGTGCGAGCCTGGGTGTAAATCCTGCTCGTATACCAACCATTCGACCTCAGGAAACTGGTCTGGTGTCTCATGTCTCGTTTTCTCAATCTGGAATATAGGGGCAACTATTACATGTACTCCAGGATCAGATACATTAAATGCAAAACTCATAAAGCCTTACATAGTGCTGGGCACTGGTGGTGGTGCACACTTTTAATCCTAGCACTTGGGAGGCAGAGGCAGGAGGATCTCTGTGAGTTCAAGGTCAACCTGGTCTACAGAGTGAGTTCCAGAACAGTCAGGGATGCACAAAGAAACCCTGACTCAAAACAAAAAACAAAACAAAACAAAACAAAGCCAAAAATAAACCTTACCTAGCACATAGGTGCTCAGTAAATGTTAGGCAAGTACTGTTTTCTCGGGACTGAGTAGCGCTGGCCTGGGCTTCCCTTCTGACAGTCTGCTCTCCTGATGCCAGCGAGAAAGGCAAGATCAAGTGGCTTTTCTCCTTTTCTTATACTAAACTGTGCCACGAGTTAAATCACTTCATAATGAGCCCAAGACTTTTTAATAGTTGACTTTAGTTTGTTATTTCCCAGGGAATAATGTACCTTCCAATGTTCGCATTTGTTTCTAATCTCAGTTTTACTCGCTATCCTATGAAACTCTTCTGGATTCTTCCTCTTCCAGCTATAAACTGTACTGTATAGTAATTAGCACACGACTCCCTGTCGATGCCTCCCTAGGTCAGAGACACGTCTTTTTGGTTTTACCCTAGTTTGGCTGGAACCCATCCTCAAGCAACTCCCACATGTCAGTCATTGTTCTAAGCTTGGAGTCCTTTATTGTTATTCATTTTATTTACTTATATCTCATCTGTATTGGTGTTTTCGCTGCATCTATGTCTGTGAGGGTGTTGGATCCCCTGGAACTTACAGAGAGTTGTGAGCTGCCGTGTGGGTGCTGGGAATTGAACCTGGGTCCTCTGGAAGAGCAGACAGTGCTCTTAATCACTGAGCCGTCTCTCTAGCCCCAAGCTTGGAGTTCTTAAAGTGAACAAGACAGAGGGAAAAGAATCTTCTTAAGATGACAAGCTGTAGTCAACTAGAATGGTTTCAGGGATTAATCAATCCTGGAATGGGTGGAGAGCACCAAAAAGACAGCAGAGGTGGACACACCGTAGCAGTAAACATGGGCTTGAAACATGAAGGCTTTGCAGCCTTGACAAGGGCATCAGCAGCGGCATTCCAAAGCTAACTGTGGAAGAGGTTAATATACCCAGTGAATCAGTGGGAAAGCCCAGACCTGGAGGCACAGTCTTCCCTGTGGTGATACGAGGCTAAAGGGTATGGATTGATCATCCAAGCACAGCAGAGGGGTGGTGGAGACCTGGAGGGTGTGCTGGTTCCTCTTTCACCCAGAACTAGAGACCGCATATGTGGTGGTGTGGGAACCTGGGAATGCTTTGCTCCCAGGAGTAGGACCAGGTGGGTGATGTTTTGTGACGCCAGCCTCCTGCCTCTGTGGCCCCAGCCACCAGTTTCCTCCTCCTATTTCTCCACCTTACAACTACTCTAAAGATTCCAGGCTTGTGCGACCCTGACAGGCAGTGCCTTATCTCCTCCCCGAGGGAACGTCCCAGTCTCTTCCACAAAGTGAGCTGCTGTCCCAGTTTTTAAAGAGTTAATGCCAGCTGCTCCTCAGAGAGCCATTGCCTAGGCAACGGACTGTCCCAGGGGAGGGCCTCAGCTGGATGAGGGCTGTGGGAGAAATGTTCTCCCTGACTCCCCTCCCCCACTGCCCAGTGCCCTGGGGCTGGGCTGGTCGCTGGTTGGAGAGCATTTCCATGATGTGTCTTACTCTGCCAGCGAGAAAGAGACTGAGTGCTGGTCTGGCAGAAATTTGTTCAGGGTAAAGGCGGGGTGGCTAGGAGATTGAGGGCATTGAGAGGTTTGGGGGTGTTTTCTTCATATGTCCTCAAGAAGACTGGGTGATCCATTTATAGGTAACCATTCTTTATTTCATTTTTGAGATTTCAAGACAGCGTCTCTTTGTGTAGCTCTGGCTGTCCTAGAAATCTCTCTGTAGACCAGGCTGGCTTCAAACTCACAGAGATCCACCTGCCTCTGCCTCCCGAGTGCTGGGATTAGAGGGGTGTGCCACCACACCCAGCTTGCCATTTTTTAAATAGTAGAGGGTCCACCATGTGCAGGCTGGTTCTAGGAGGTAGGCAAGACCCTTGCTGTCCCTGAAGCTGTTTTCCCAGGATTGAGAAGGGACAACAAATTTTTAGTAAGTAAACACAAAATAGTGCCAGGAAGATCGAGGGCTCTGCAGAGTGAGACAGTGATGTGACTTGGGCTACTAAGAGGACGCTTCTCTGAACTGAGCCTGGACACAAGCAAGAGTCGGTCCTGGGGGGATCTGGTGGACAGATGTTCTGGGCAGAGGGAGCTGCAGGCACACAGATTCTAGGGTAGAACTAGCTGGGCTTAAGGAACTAATGAAAGTATCTGGAACAGACTGGGCGGTGGTGGCGCAGTGCTTGGGAGGCAGAGCCAGGTGGATCTCTGTGAGTTCGAGGCCAGCCTGGTCTACAGAGCTACACACAGCAAAACTCGGTCTGGCGGGGAGGTGGTGGGGTGGAAAGTATCTGGAACTCAGAGGGGCGAGGGATGAGCTTGGGCCAGGTCCCAGAGAGCCTCATAACTCAAGGTCAGGAGCTGGAATTCTCTTACATATTTAAGAGGATGAAGCTGAGTATCGAGCATGGCATGGGGTACTGAGTAGGGATGGGGTACTGTGTGTTTTAAGTGTCGGGTGTTTTGTCCTAATGTGTGGGTCTGTGTGCTCTGAGTGCAAGCGCTGTGCAGGCCAGAAGAGGGCAGAAGACCCTCTGCAGCTGGAATGACAGTTGTGAGCCACCATAGAGTTGCCGGGACTTGAACACTGGTCCTGTGGAAGAGCAGCCAGTGCTCTTAACCACTGAGCCAGCTCTCCAGCCCCTGCTGTGTGTTTATAAGGGACAGCTCTAGCTGCTAAAGGCCAAAAAGACTGCAGGGAGGCACAGAGCACAGAGGGCAAGCTTGGTGGTGATGACTGCCCTTGAGGAATGATGGGCTTAGGGAGAAGGCATCATGGGCATGGAGACCCTTCGTTAACAGAGCATCAGTGTCTTTGGTGTGTTCTAAATAGATGAGGAAGCATTAGTTCTGAATGAGGGTTTCCTGATGGAGAGAAGAGCCCTAGAAGGCAGAAAGCGAGAATGAGAGGCCACTTGGGCTACGCTATGTCCAGAATTGCCAGTATGCTGTCCCCACACGAGCCCTGGACAGTGCCTAGGACCCCTGACTGACTGGGTGTGGCCGCGGGGAAGGAGTGCTTCTCTTTTCTTCTCTTTTCCTCACGGCGGCGGCGGGAAGAGAGGTGCCCAGAGCTGTAGCACCAGCCTGGGTTGTGTTTCCAGCTTGGCTGACCTGGAGTGCTCTGGTACCACTCACTTCACCGCTCTGGGACTTCATTTCTTTATCTGTAAGACAAGGTCACAATGCAGCCATCAGTAGATGTGAGGTGTGGATTAGCTGGTGCAGGGAAGCCCTTCACAGTCTGGTCCATCCCTAGTACCTAGCAAAGATGGGGGGACCCTGCCACCGTGACTCAGCCACCCCAGGTCCTCCCTGCTCAGACGGCATACTTGCCACAGAGCCCGGACCTGACCTTCGTGGGTCACAGGAGAGACACAGCGACACCTTAGATCCGTCAGGCAGGACTCTGTGCCTTAGCAACAGACCTTTATTTCCCCATGGCTCGGAGGACTGGGAAGTCCAAAGGCAATTCAGTCTTCCTGGCCTGCCAGATGGATGGCTTCTCCCATGTCCTCATACGGCACCAGGCAGGAGCCCTGACGTCTCTTCCTCCACAAACATTAATCAGATCAGATACAGCCTCACACTTCAGCTCTCACTTCACCTTAATTCTTTACTCTCAGGGTAACCTTTCTTCCAGCAGAGTTGCAATGGGAGTTGGGGGTCAACAGGGGAATTTTGAGGAACCCAATTCAGTCTATGGTACCCTGTGTTTTCCTTATTAGACTCCATGCTATGGTTTAGTCTCGTTTCTTTCTTTCTTTTTTTTTTTTTTTTTTTTTTTTTTAAGATGGAGTCTCAATATGTAGCCCATGGTGGCCTCAAACTCAGTCCTTCTGGCTCTGCCTTTGGAGTGCTGGGATTCCGGACGGTGCCACCGTGCCTAGAAGAACTGGTGTTTTCCCGAGCTCTGTGGTGGAGCTGCCATCATTAGTCTCTTCTTTTCCAAAGTTTAGGTAACGGAATAGAGGCCTTGGATGCCTTTGCAGTTCTCAATATCAGTGTCGAGCTGGCAGGGACCCCTTTCAGTGTGCTGGTGCCAGTGAGTCATACAGCACCGAGGAGCAGTCTCTGTGGTACTCAGGGGTGAGAGAAGAGGGGGCATTCTTCTCTCAGGTCCTGACTGCCAAGGTTAATGGGCAGTACTCTAGAGTGACACCCATATCAGTGACGTCCCACAGCCGTTGGGGACCTAGGGTTCCCAGGATTTAGCAGCCAGGAGAGCTGTCTGGAGGAGCCAGTCTCCGAAAACCAAAAGGTGGCCGGGGGCGGGGGGGGGGGGGGGGGGGGGCGGGAGGCTGGCTGAGGAGAAAAGATGCTGGGGAGATCCCTGGCATTGGAGGTGTCCAAGCCAGACCTCTTGGGGGAAGACAGGTCCTCAGGTGCTCCTGGGGACACCGATGCCCCTCCAGCAAGATCTCTGACAGTGTTCAGCAGCCACAAGCTAATGAACATCCAGGTGAGAGGCCCAGCAGCCCTGGAGCTGTGGTCCTCTAATTGGGCCTGCACACACGTGCGCACACTCACACGCTGGCTGCCTGGCCTCATTTCCCCCGGCTGTAGTGGGAAGGGAGAGGGGCTGGCTGGTTAATTAAAGAGGCCTGGTACTCCTAATTGCCTACGATCTGAGTCAACCAGCCTTCCGCCTAATTGAGAGGCTAGCTTTCTGGCCATGGGAGGCTGTGCCTGGCTGCAGGATGACCATCTGAGCCCAGGACAGTTCTGTCACCAGTCTGAGGAAGCAGTTGGAGTTTTCCCTGGTCTCAGCCAAATGGATCTCACAGCAAGGGCCCAGGAGAGGCAGCCTGACATAACCTAGATCATGTGTGCTGGGTCCTGGTAGCGGTCTGAGGTTAGCCTGCATTTTTCTTCAGTCCCTTAGCAAAAGTTCCCATGGGGGCATCATGGCCTCAGCCCACCATGGGGGAAACACTGTAAGGCAGGGTGTGGGTCACCCCTGATCCCTCCTGTCACAGACTCCGGACCATTTTGATCTAAGGAGGATCTGTGTCTCGCTGCCGAGACTGGCCATGACCATCCCAGGCTGGGTAGAGGTTGTGCCATATCCCCTGAGCCCGAGACTCCATTCTGTTCAGGGTGAGGGACTTATGGCTGCTGAGCAAGGGAAGAGCAGATGACACTTCCTTGTCACCCTCCTGCCTGCCACCAGCCTGGGCTAGCCTGGGCAATCTGAGGGAGCCGAGTCCCTCCCTACCCTCTCCGTCACCGCCTCCTCTCTTAGACCCCTAGGCAGGTTTCGGATCTGCTGGCGTAGCACTTCCTATAAAGTTCGCTGACTCTGAGCAGGGACTGGTGTGCCTCTGTGAAGATTTGGGAGTCCTCCCCAGTTAGTCCTCAGAGAGCACCTCCTGAAGGTGAAGACACCAGAGGAGTCAGAATTCAGGTGCTGGCTACTCAAAGTGCGGACTGAGGACCAGAGGCACAGACATCCCTCGGTGCTTGCCAGAAACGCAAATTCTCAGGCCCCCTTGCACCCCCTGAGCCAGACTCTGCATTTCACCAGATTTGTTAGGCATGATTTCTTCAAGTGTCATCCACACCACAGCATGTGCCTGTTGGAGTTCCTGTCCCTTATGAAGGGACTAACCTTCTGAGGTGTCTATTTGGTCATACTTTGCTGACCTAGTCATCTGTGATGGACACTTGGGATGCTCCCATGTTTTGCAGTCGATGTGACTGTGTATGCGCTTGTGCAGATCTGAGAGCCCACTTCCAAGTCCCTGGGAGTATATACTTAACAGTGACATTGCTGCATCCCACCATAGTTCAGCAATGGCTTTGTGAGAAGTTGCCATACTGCTCTGGCAATGATTTCCTGAATGATTTTACATCCTGCCACCAATGTATAAGAGTTAGAAGGTGGCCATGTTTTTTACAGGGAATTGGGGGTGTCCCTTTCCAAGCCCGATGTTAAGCCCCTCGGCCCCTGGTGTGGAGGGGGAGAAAGCATAGAAGCAGCCGCCAGCCACCTTGAGTGACAGCATATTCATCCCAGTTGCCTCAGATTGGCCTCGCTGTGTCTTTCTCTTCCTCGGCCTAATTCAATGTGGAAGACGTGTGTTTGTGCCTTATTACAAAGATGGATTCTTTCATTCGGCCACTGATGTTTCCTAAATTCCCGGAAAAAGTCACTTAATTCCTCTGCCCTGAGGGGCCGCTCTGGCTGCTTGCCTGTCGCCAAGGCTGTTTGGCAGGAATTGACTTGGCTCCTGTCGTTAGGATCAGAGGATTGGACCAGACACCAAGCTGCATCTTGGAACATCCACCTCGCCTGGGGTTGGCAAGCAGAACATCTCCATTAACGGGCACTCATCTTGCCTGGTGCCTGCAGCCAGGCTTTTCTTCCCCTAAATATAGGAACTGCCACTCAGTGCAGTTCAGAGCCCATTCTGTTCACCCCTCATGCCACCAGCACACCGCTGACCTTCTACTCGGGGTCATCTGGATAGAAGAAGGTGGGCTATGGCCCACTTGGCCAGTTAATGCCCATAACTCAGTGGACTGACTCTCCATCCCTGGCCTGTGCATCAGTTCTGCAACTCTAGACGTTGTACCTATCTGACTTCCAGGGGAGAGATGGGGATGCCAGGCCTGGCCGCCCCCACCCCACACCCCCCAGATCTCATATAGGAAAGGGAGAGCTGTAGGGGAGGAAGACAAAAGGAGCCCCAGAATAGATAACGGGGAGAAGCTGAGCAGCCTCCACTCACGGGGAGCAATGCTGGGAGGGATAACAAGGTGCCCCACAGGGCGTGGCTAGGGCGGGCATGGCTCTGGAGAGGCACAGGGCCGCTGGGCACTCTGTGTAGTTGATGGTTTGGGCAAATGGGAGACTGCGGTTGGAGGAGAGAGGAAGGGGACCTGGAGGGGGTGGCGATCCGAAAACACAGGGAAGGGCCGGGCTGAGGCATCTGTACTTGTTCCTGCATCAGTAGAGGCATCCAAGGGGGCTGAGCAGTTCTGAGGTCCACATACACACCTCTCCGGGAGATTTGGGGGGATGTGGTGCATTGGCAGGACCACCAGGATAGACACTCAGAACAAGGAAGAAAAACGATGAAACAAGTTCAAGTTACTGTGGCTTGGGGGTGCTGCTCAACTGGCAGAGTTCTTGACTGGTATGCCCAGCATGACATGAAAGTTGGCATGGTGGTGCTCTCCCCAAGGTCATCTTCAACTATACGGCAAGTTCAAGGCCAGTCTGGGCTACATAAGACCCTGTGACAGCTGCCTCCATGCCAGGCCTCCTTACCCTTTATCACCGGAGCTGCCTTGGGAGCTGGCTAGCCATACTTTTCAGGTGAGGAAAGGGATACTAAGTGGAGGCTGAAGTCCTCCTCCAGGTAGGGTCGTAATGGCCTCACCCAACAGGCTGGGTCTGAGCACAGGTGGCTGGCATGACAAGGCCAAGGCAGGAGGAGCAGGTGAAGGTGGGGTCTGTCAGCTGATGTTTTCATGACCCAATATCTCAAGGAAGCTGTTGCGATGCCAGCTTCTCTAGCCAGTAAGCCAGCCAGGGCCAGTCTCGGGGCACCTGTTGTGCATGGCCATGTCACCCAGGTTGGGAATGAAGCAAAATTGAGAGGGGACCACCCTGTGGCCCCACAAAGCTGTCCAGTGGGGCATGAAGACTAGAGGAGCATGAACAAAGAACAGGAGCTGAGCCTTCTTCTCTTCCTGGCTCCTCTGCCTAGCTCTTCAGCACCTGGGAACCGTCTTCGACAGCAGAGCCTAGGCTGCCCCAGGCTTGGCCACCAAGACCTAAGAGCGGGCTCTGGCCCTAGCCTGAGCTCTCAGCCTAAGCCCCAACCACACTGGGGCCTATACTCCGGCTTCAACTCTGTTTCCAAAACCTGTGGCACCTCCCACCTCCCTGGTCTTACGCCAGCTGCTCTGGAGCCTGCTGTGAACAGCCTGGTGGACCTGGTCCTCCCCATGCCAGGGACCAACAGCTGGTAGCACTGGATCAGGGGTCCTTCTTGCTTTGGACAACCCGTGAGCTAGAGTGGATTTTTCAAGAATTGAAAACAAATACAATGAGGAGCTTGTGGCGGGTGAAAACGGTAGGAATTTTGAATTCAGCATCCATTGCGTTGTCATGCCTATATTTGCGTATTGTCCTTGGCCACAGTAGCAGAGCTGAGAGGTGACACAGCTTGCTTCCTGGCCCTCCCTTTTCTAGCCCAGGGCACCTGATGGCTCCAGAGGGTAAGAAGGGGACTTGGAGATGTGGCTTTAGTGGGAGGACTTACCCAGCATGAGGCCCTGGCTTCATCACCAGTACTGCAGAAAACCGACAAAAACGATGTGGAAAGGGAGGAGACATCTTCTCCTGGTTATGTCATTGGTGGGGACTGGGCAAGCGGTACCAGGTCGGGTAGTTGAGCCCCAGCAGCTTAAAAACTCAGCAAGGTAGTGCTTGAGACTTGTATTTTTCCTGGATTAACTTCTTATGCAGGGCATGGGACGCAGGACCTCAAGCATGCTGGACAAGTCACTGAGCTACACTCCTGGCCATCTCTTCCTGGAGTCTTAAAAGATAATACTGCTGCCTAGGGGCTTAGGGCACTGGATTCAGTTGCTTATATTCTCCTGTCTCGATGTTCTCGCCTGGAAATTGGGGATAATCAAAGTTCTTGCCTTGGAGTGGTTATGGGGTTTGAAATGAGCTAGGCATGTGATATGCTCTTATAGGTGGTGTCTCATGCACAGCAACTGCTGGAGAATTATAAAGCATTTATATAGACGTAGGTAAAATACTAACCCAGCCCTGACCCTGGGTGTTTTTCCTTCCAAATCCTCCTCTCACGCCCAAGCGTTTGCAGATGTATATACTATATGTATACTGTGACTGGGGGTGGGGACGTGGTTCTTGAGATGGGGTCTTGCAAAGTAACCCTGGCTGGCCTGAAACTTACTGTGTAGCTGAGGATGGCCTTGATTTCTAATCTTCCCACCTTCACCTCCCAAACAATGGAACTACAGGCCTCTGCCTACTCTACCCCTGTCTATTTTCTTGATGGGACTAAATATATTCCTTATTCTATAATTTCCTTTGTTTATATTTTCTCTTCATACCACATAAGGATCAACACCCTCCCCCCACCCCACCCCCACGTGTGCTCCAATTCTGTGTTTAGGAACTATGTGATAATATAAAGGAATTTTACATACTTCTCTATAGCTACTCCTTCCTAGGCTGTTCACAGCCTGCTGGGGCCAGGGCTGGAGTGTGGTGAATAGATGCCTGCCTCCTTAGATGGCAGGCATTTCCCATCTACCTCTCTCCTGGGACCCACAGGCCTCTGCAGCTTGCCTCCTGCCTGCCCACTGCCGACACATGTACCCACTCATGTCTGAAATCCAGGTGTCACAGTTTATTTCTAGAAGGCTCCTTGGTCCTTCAGGGGGGGGGGGACGGGACTCCATTGCCTAAGTCCATCAGCATCTGCCCTCCTGCACCCACAGCTACCAGGCCACATCGAGTCACAGCACTGTCCCTTCTATGTGACCTTGGATGAAAAATCCCCCCCCCGACACACAAAACACACACACACACACACACACACACATCATCATCATCATCATCATCATCATCATCATCATCGTCATCCCTCTACCCCACTTTAGGACTACCGTGACAGGAAAGGGTTGGACCGGACAGTATCGTAGGCTGTTTGGGCAGATTCATCCTGTGAGGCTCAGGCCCACCCCGTTACCATCCACCGGCAGGGAATCTGTGTGACAGGTGCAGCTGGGAGCTGAAGCACACTTCCCATACCTCTCTGTACCTGCCCGAGTGTTCTGGAGCATCAAAGCCGCTCTAGTTCATTCCCTAGCCCTTGGGCTCGGGTTGTGACTCGTGTCCTTGGGTCAGGAGGAAGCCCACATAGTTTGGTCTGTACTCTGAGAGTCCCTCTGTCCCTTGACATTGCTGTGAAGTCCTGAGTCCCCACAACCCACCACCATCACGTGACAGGCAAAAGGCAGTGTTTAGACCATTTTCCAGATGAAGAAATGGAGGCTTGGAGATACGGCTCATTCATGGTGGTTCAGCTCAGTTC
Organism: Peromyscus maniculatus bairdii; assembly: GCF_049852395.1. Lineage (NCBI taxonomy): Eukaryota > Metazoa > Chordata > Mammalia > Rodentia > Cricetidae > Peromyscus > Peromyscus maniculatus. The sequence continues at coordinate 61,707,826 of NC_134859.1, read as the reverse complement.
AGACGTTACCTCCATACCTGTGGTAAGGGGACAGAGCAGAAGGCGTGCAGGAGACCTCTAGAAGGAGATATGGTGCCACCTTGTAGATGGGGCTCCCCAATGCCGGAAGCAACCACAGCGCCCATGGCGGATTATAGAGTAGGGAGTGGCACCCAACACTGGCTTCCTAAGGCAGTGAGTGCCTCTTTCAAAGCGGGCTTGCCCTGGTTTGTCATGATCTGGAAATGTCTGGACAGACACACAGACTTTGCAGGGGTCCGGTTTGAGTCGTCCTGAGGCTTAGGTCCTCACCGAGTGGATAAGAGTTCCTATAGCCCAAGGATGGGAAGCAGACCTGCCTGGGCTCTGTGGGCTTGCCCAGGCTGGGTCACAGTGACCCCCACCCCCACCCCCGTGTCCACCACCCAGCTGCGGCAGTCTGGGCTCCTTCCTGCAGGTCTGGTGGATAGAGTCGTGTGAGGCTTCCGCAGCAGGAAGAGCCATTGGCCAATCTATTTAGTGGCTCTTAGCAGAGGTAATTCTGCGCATTCGCTTGTCCTCTGCTGTGGTAAATAGCAGATAATGACATTTCCAGTCCACGGTGTGGCTCAGCGCCACGCACTGCACCTCCCTGGCGGCCCTGCCAGCTGCCACGGTCCTCCGGCAGGCCTACAATTCTCCCTCACTCTCCCATCGCCCCTTTATTTCTGGAGACTTTTCCCCGATGGCTGTCAGCTGCTCACTGGCCACAGCTCAGGGTGTTTAGCCAGTTCTTCTGAACCCCAGGGGGCTCCAGGGCAGCTCTGCTGACCGGAGCTGAGGCTGGGGAGAGAGCTGGTTCTCCTCTAGGCTCCCTGTACCACCCCCTTCCACCTCAAAAATCAGACAAGATCGGGTGCGTTCAGGGTGGTAGAGCTGGAGACCCCAGCCTCAAATAATTAAAAAACCAAAGCCTGAGGACATAACTCAGTGGTAGACTGCTCTTCTAGCATGAAGGAGGCCCTGGGTTCCATCCCTAACCCCATCACCTAAAAAGAATTAGGGCTTTATAAGATGCTTTGGGGGGTTCTGTAGCCCCTCTCCTTCGAAACTCCCCCCTTTTATCCACCTCTGATGAGAAGGATGTTTCTTCCCATGGATACAGAAGGAGAATCTGAGGCTGAGTGGGTGATAAGCTGGACTTGCCCTTCTGAGAGACCACATTCCATTGTGGAGAGGAATATAGTTGGTCCTCTAGCATCTGAGACCCAAGCAGCTGGGTCCAGGGAAGGGGCCGCTTGCTGCGGGGTCCCCTTCCAGTCTCTCATCACCAGTTCTTCCTGCTCCCCAGCTCCCTCCCTGCTCCTGCCCCCTCACATCTTGCTCTGCCCACATCACTGTCCCTGTCGCCCTGAAGTCTTCAGTGGCTCCCTGCTGCTTACAGGATGAAGTCCAAATGCCTCCACATGGTGTCAGGGCCTCCAGTTCCTTCCCTGGCTGCAGCATGTTGACTTTCCCGGCATAATTGGCACTCGCTCCACCCAGGGGGCCTGTCTGCACCTGACCCTGATTGTCATTGTTTTCCGTGGAGCTCTAGGCCTGCCGTCACCAGGGTCGGTAATTAGCCATTAGTGCCTCTGCCCAGAGATTGTTAGAAGCTCTAGGATGTTTGTCTAGTCTGCTGGATTCTTCGAATGAAAACAAAACAGTTCCAAAAAGGTACCCGCTGGTCGTGTCCACAGAGCTGGAAAGAGCTGGAGGGGGAAGGTTAATGTAATCCCTGGAGACCAGAGGGGCCCCCTGTTCCTCTAGGACAGGCAGAGCTGACAAAGTAGAGATGCCATGCTGGGGCCTGGGGACTAGGCACTGGGGACAACCTACTAACTTCGGCCAGGGGTCTGTGTTGACTTTGTTTCTAGAGGTGCTTTGACCCACAACCACACCAGATCTTCTGACTCCTTACTCCGCTCTTGCGGCCTGGCCTCTCAGGTCCAGCAGGCCTAGCGCTGCCTGTGTCCAGCAGCAGTGGCCCCTTCCCCTTTTTGCATTGTCCATCCTGTCATTTGCATCCCTGTTTCCTCAAGTCTGGGGACCCCCCACACACACACACCGCCTCAAGTCCCCCTCCTGACCGGCTGGCTGCTGGTGTCCGGTGAGCCTCTGGAAGCAAGGCTGAGCTGTGCCTTCTCCCATCCCACCTGCATCTGGCCCTGCCACCAAGCTTTCTGCCACCTCATCCTGATCCCCAGGGTGCTGTTACCCTAGGGTCTGCCTCTTACTGTTTTCTTCCCTCGCATAAGCTGTTTATTGAGTCCCTAAGGCCCAGGCTGGGCTCTGGAAATAGGCAGGCAATGCCTGGCCCTCACCACAGTCTCTTCTGGGGATATTGAATCAACAATGCAATGCACTCTCTAATAGTGGAAGGATGCTGAGCCCAAGGCCTCCCCACCTCTCAGAGTTCTGATGCGTGGCAGTACTGAGGGTCCACCCTTGCCCCGGTGTCTGCAGCTCTGATCTTTCTCCCAGACCTTCCCTGTGTAGTTGTGAGGGATGGCTCTTCTAAGGAATTCTAGAGACAAAGACCGAAATACCAAAGCCCACCCCCTATCTCCTTCCTCCACCAGCCCCCCATCCTGTGGGCCAGGTCTCTGAATTAGCCTTGCTTGCCTTCCTACCTTCGAAACCCATTCTACAAGTATCTGGGAATGTTCTGGAAGACAGCTACATTCACCACTATGCATCAACATACCCTGGGAATGTTCTGGGGAAAGAACTTCTACTAAGAATACAGAGGGCATATTAGCTGGGAGAGCAACTGAGTCTCTGAAATCTCACCTCCTTAAATGCTCCACAGTCCACCGTAGGCCCAGGCATAGAACAAATCCCACCCTGTAGAATCTTGGGTTTAGCACTCAATCTTCCCTCCCCTGCCAGACAACCCTGTTCCAGGCTCCTGCTCAACACCGGAGGTTAAATATGAAAAATGTGGGCTGGGAACATGGCCCAGGAATAGAGAGAGCACTTGGCTAGCATGTGCAAGGCCTTGGTTTGTTCCCCGGAACTCACGGAAGCCATGGTCCCAGGGGGAGCTGATCACAGAAGAGACACCAGTGTGGGACATGGTCGGTAATGCTCTAATGACGGCCTCATACCTGAAAGGGGACCAGGGAAGACACTAGTCCCTCTTGGGGGAGCCCAAGGAAGGAGCCACTGAGGAGGAGACTCGTGGATGTGTCTTATGGATATGAAGATGTTTGCCAGACATGAGTGAGGCTCAGCCCAGGCAAAAACTTTGGAGACAGGAGAGTAGCCGTAGTGGCAGGGATAGAGAGTAAAACATGAGGCTGGTGTGATGGGCTAGTGAGCTGAGAGATGGGCAAGGCTGGAGAGAGCGAGCAGGACCAAACAGGGCGTCTGTCTGTCCTTCCCTCACCCCCGCCCCAGCCCAGGAGCCTGTGGACCTTACTGTCCCTCCTGCTTAATCCAGAGCCTCAGTGTCATTGTCCCTGATCTCAGCTGACATTGTTATCCAAGTTCTAGATATGACGTAGTGAGAACCAACAGAGACTCCTCCTCCACCCTCCCATGAAGACCATGAGCCTTCCAAAAACCAAGACTGGATGTCTCTGTTTTGGGGATCAGGCCCCAGCATGAGGGGGGAAAAAAACAAAAATGATTCCCAAAATGTGTGAGGATCAGCTGGGCAGCAGATTTTCTAGTTGGGAGGCCTTCAGTTCAGTCAGGTCCCACAGATCGGGGCTCAGTTCCCCAAGGCTCTACCCCACTTTGGATAGATGCTGGCCCGAAGTCCCTCTTGTGGAGTGCCAGGCCACCAGCTCAGAGTTCAGGGAGATGGACTTCCTGGGTTGTTAGGAAGGACATCGCGAAGCACTCAGATGAAAAGGTGTAGGGGAGGAGTACAGGACTTCTTAGTAGTGACCTGCATGTGTTCCACTGTCCCGAAGCCTAGAACCCCATCCTTCTGCTTTCTGTGGAGGCTGAGATAACTGATCACATTGGTGGCCATGACACCTGTCTCAATTTTCAGCCCTTTCCTCTCCTCTGAGGTTGAGGGGTGGGTGGGGACACAGTCCCAACCCTTTAACCATGCCCTGGACTTTTTGATGACTAGTCCATTCCTGGGCTGTTTTAGAAGTCACCAGCCACATCTTTAGCATATGAAAAGATATTTTTCTTTCATTTCCTTTTTTCTTGTTACATAGCCCAGACTGTACCCTTGCTCCAGCCTCCCCAGGGCTGGGATTATGTGTGGGTGTGCCACCATGCCGAGCTTCAAAAGCTGGTCTTGGGCCGCTGTGGTGACTCAGTGGAGAAACGCCTTTGCCATGCAAGCCTGAAAGTCTGAGTTTAGCCCCCCAGAACCCGTGTTAAAAACCAGATACAATAGTCCACCCTGGTCATCCCAGTGCACCTACGGCGAGGTGGGTGGTACCTCTTGGCAAGAGATTGCCTACAGGAGGCCAGGGGAACCAGGACCTGAGGCAGGATTAGCCTTGTTTTCATTCTTTTGTGCTTCTGGGGGCCCATTTTAAAGCCGAAACGGTGTTGTTGTTGTTGTTTAAGATTTATTTATTTATTATGTATGCAGAAGATGGTGCCCGATCTCATTACAGGTGGTTGTGAGCCACCATGTGGGTGCTGGGAATTGAACTCAGGACCTCTGGAAGAACAACCAGTGCTCTTAACCTCTGAGCCATCTCTCCAGCCCCAGGATTAGCCTTGGGTAGGGATCACATCCCTGTTGCGGCCAGTGTCTATCTGGGAAGTTTATCTTCAAGGGATAGCTCTATGCACTGTGTTCCCTGACCCCCTAAGAAGCAGTGACATCCATCTCTGAGCCTAGAAGCATCCTTCTTAATAAGCAGGCAGTAGAGCTCAGGTGAGCGGCAAGATTGATCGGGAGGGGGCTTTACCCTGCCCTTCCTAACCCGTGTGACCCTGACAAATATCCCAGCACCTAGACATCAGTGCTACAGTGTTGAGTTGGGTCTGGCATAAAGCACAGTTTATACAAGTACCCCCCCCACCTACACCCCCCCTCCACACATGCTGTTCCCAGCGCTGCATCAAATCAGGGCTTTGCACCTGTTACTCTACCACTGAGCTGCACCCCCAACCCACCAGGGTCTCAGGGTCCCAGCCTAGTTCTGCCCTCTCCTCCATGTGTGAACTTGGCTGAGCAGCCCAGCATCTGGGGGGGGGGGAGTGCGGGGGGAGGCGTCTTCAGCTCCTCATCCGTGATAGTCAGATCATTAAAGCCTCCCTGGCTGAGTTGTCGTGAAAAGTCACTAAGATTAAATTTGATAATGATAATGTATGCTGGGTGCTGAACGTGGCGCCAGGCATGGGATACGTGCTCAATAAATGGTGGCTATTATCATTGTTAGGAGTTGTAACTCTATGTAACCACACAGCGGGGAGCAAGACTGATGTGAATCGGTTTCCTCCATCACCCAGGCCTTCCCCACCCTCACTGCCTCCAGGCCCGAAAGTGATTTGATTGGCAAAGCTGAGGCTCCTTTGAAGAGTGGCTTGCTCCTGCTGGTCCCCAAAGGTGACAGGCCTGAGTCTTAGTCCTCTGGTGATACAGACAGGGGATGTGTGATTCGGGTCTGAACAGTTCTAAGTGCCCAGGCTGGCAAGTTGGGTAGAGAAGCAAGAAGTGGCCTTTGGAGCTGGAAGGAGCTGAGGCCTCCAGGAAGGCTTTACTTTAGCCAGACTGGTTGGTATGCAGTGTGGGGGCAGGGAACAGGGGTGTGCAGTGAGTCAGGCCCAAAGGAGTCTGGGAAGCTTGTTTTCAGGAATCCAGGGCGGCATGGTCCTGGGCATCTATGTCGGTTTCCAGTCCTTGCTCACCCCTGAGGAGTCAGTGTCGTCCGTTGCCTCCCCCTCTACGCACCATGAGACTCAGGTGTATCCTCTTTGATGTCTGAAGCACCCGAGTCCCCCCACCGGCTCGTCACCAGGAACTACTAAGCCCTTATCCCTTCTGGAAGGCTGTGGAACAGTACTGTTGAACAATTCAATCCCCAAGTGGGGTCCCTGTCAGTAAATATAGGAACCTTCCATGTTCTTTCTCCATGCTATTTGAAATTTCAAAATATCATTGTTTGATAATGATATCAAGCCTGCCCCACACTGCACACCTCTGTTCCCTCCCTCACTGTGTTCCTGTCCCCCACACTGCACACCCCTGTTCCCTGCCCCCACACTGCACACCCCTGTTCCCTGTCCCCCACACTGCACACCCCTGTTCCCTGCCCCCACACTGCACACTCCTGCTCCCTTTCTCACTCTCTTCCTATGCCCACTCTGCATACCCCCTGATTCTGTGGCCCACAAGAAAGAAGATAGAAACCCCAAATTCAATCTTTGAGCCTGGAGTGGGATGAGGAAGTTCACTGGGACCAGAAAGGGTTAAAAAGAGGACATGCTGAGTACTGTCCTTGGTACCCACCCTGGCCAGATCTGTCAGGGCCTCAGGTTATCACAGAATCTCAATGTCTTGATCAGATGCTCACCACAGAGCCACACAGGTACCGAAACAACCCAAAGCCGAATCTAGCCATGATTTCTTCTTATGGGCTGTGGGAATAATAATCAAGAGCTGGCACTGTTGCCTTTTGTAACCCTCCCCTCTGCTGGGGACACTGTGGTGACTGTGAGTGGCAGGTGGAGGGAGGCGGGTTTTGGAAGCCAAGTCCTAAAATCAGCAGGATGGTGTCTGTTGTCAGGAGAGGTAGGGTGGGGGCAGGGGGAGCTGGCACAGATCTGGGGGTTGCACGTGGTCCCTACCTTATGGGTGGCTCAGATGGAGGGGAGCCTGCCTGGCTGATTCTCCTGGCTGAGAGGGGATGGAACTGCAAGTTCCCCAGCAGGCCACCAGGGTGGGAAACCCTTCTGCAGGTCCGCTTCAGCTGCCTCCTGGCTTCTGGCTTAGTCCAGGCTGTGATGGCTGTGTCCCTTGGGGCCCTGTTTGTGACAGTATTTGAAGGTGGTCAGGAGAAGGTCTGGAATCTAGGTTCCTTTAGCTATGTCCTGGTGAGTGGGAAGAACTAGGCTGGGCCCTCTCCCATATGAGGCTCAACCTTGTTTGTACCTCTGGATGAGATGTGGGGTTCCGGGGAGTCGGCCCCGCCTTAACACTAGGTGGAGAAGGTGGAGTTGGGTCCATGTAGTAGGAAAAGTGCCCTGACCAAATGGGCCTGGCAGCTGCAGCCAAAACCAACATCTATTTCAGACAGAACCAGGCTCGCATTCTCGCTCCCCATGGCTAAATTATTCAGATTATCCCTGGGTCGTAAGACAGGACCCCGAATCCCTACTTCACAGAGATACTCTGAAAATTAAATGAGTCTACACAAAGCGGTGCCCTCGGTGCCCGGCACAGTATAAGCACCACACAAAGTGTTTAAATATTTATACCACGTACATCAATATCTGAACTGTATGTGTCAGGTTGCTTAGCAGTGGAGCCTGGGGTCCTAACACTGAATCTATGGCAACAAGACTGTCCTCCGCTCCTCTGCCTAACAAGGCTGGTGGTGCTGCTGCAGGCGCCTGGGAAAGACCTGAGGATCAAGCAAGGCTGAGCCTGCAATCAGTGGGGTTGGTGACCCAGTGTTACCTCCTGGCCTGGCTCTTCGTTTGACCAAGTAAGCCAGGCTCCTGCTGCTGTGGGCGGTCAGACTCACCCCAGCCTGCCCAAGTCCAGACCTGGGGAAGTAAAGGGCAAGTTTTTCCCAAAGTGTTCGACATGTTGTTTGTTTTTCTGAGACAGGGTTTCTCTGTGTGGCCATGGCTGTCCTGGAACTCACTCTGTAGACCAGGCTGGCCTGGAACTCAGAGATCTGCCTGCCTCTGTCTCCTGAGTGCTGGGGTTAAAGGTGTGTGCCACCTCTGCTGGGCTAGCATAGACTTCTTTTAAAAGGAATTCTGGGGTTAGGGATGTCACTCGGTGATAGAGCGCTCACCACTATAGCACGCCTGAGGTCCTGGACTCCGTCCACAGCACAGAAAGAAGGGAGGGAGAGAGGGATGAGGGAGGCAAGGGGGGAGGAATGGGAAGGAATTCTGCTTATCTTGGTGCTGGGGATTGAACCCAGCATCACACATGCCAGGCAGGCTCTGCCACGTAACTGTAGCCCAAACCTTACTGCTTATATAGGGCCAGCAAAGTGGCTGCGTAGATAAAGGCAACTGCCACCGTGCCTGACGACCCAAGTTTGGTTCATAGAACCCACGTGGTAGAAGCAAAGAACTGGTTCCCAAAAGCTGTCCTCTGATCTTCATACCTGTGCTGGGTGGCTCGTGTGTGCACACGCGCGCACACACACACGCATGCGTACGCTCGTGTATACACACACACACACACACACACACACACACACACACACACACTGTAAAATAAAATAGATTTTGACTTAGCACTATTTGATTTATGTTTTGGCTGATACCTTCCCAGAAGTCTTCTGTGTGTAGATAGACTTCTGAATCCATTACGCACACATACATATTTATACGGTAGCTTGCCTACATCAGGGTATGCCGGCTGTTTACAAGCTATTTTTTAACTTATTGTGTGCATCATCCCATTTCATTACCTACACAGCTTTGTCAGGGTTTCTTGTCACCTTTTCTGTTTACATCACCATCGTTTTCAATACTGGCATGGCTCTCCCCAGAGCACACGATGACTTAGTCATCTTTCGTGGCTTTGCTTTCAAGCATCAGTGGGGTGAGTGGCGCACTCGGAGGCTCACACTTCATGTGGCCTGTCCACGTGCTGAGACCACATTGTGTGGCTACTGCTTTGCCCTGCTTCACTGTGGCGTGTGGACAGGCCTGTCCACGTCACCTGTAGTGTAGATGAATGAGACGTGGAAACTGTCTCATTCATCAGCTCCAATACAGTGGGTCTTTTGAGAAATGACTGTGACCCTGTCTTCTAACATTGTGTATGTGTGTGGGGGGGGTGATGCTCATATATGTGGAGGTGCACTTTGTACCACAGCATGTGTGTGGAGGTCAGAGAACAACTCTCAGTAAGTGGTTCTCTCTTTCCACTGTGTGGGTTCTGGGAGTACAGAACTCAGGTTGTCAGATTTAGTAGCCAGTGCCTGCCTTTACCTACCCTACCTACCCAGCCACTGTATCATTGCATCCCAAGAGGTTTTCCTTATTTATAAACACCACCATGCCTCTTTGTCCTCAGAATGTCTATTTGTGTGTGTGTGTGTGTGTGTGTGTGTGTGTGTGTGTGTGTGTGTGTGTGTGTGTGTGTGGTTTTTAGAGACAGGGTTTCTCTGGGTAGCTTTGATGCCTGTCCTGGATCTCGCTCTGTAGACCAGGCTGGCCTCGAACTCACAGAGATCCACCTGGCTCTGCCTCCCGAGTGCTGGGATTAAAGGTGTGTGCCACCACCGCCCGGCTCTCAGAATGGCTAAAACAACACCTTATATGCAATAGTAACCATGCTCTGAAGCACTAAGTACTTTCCAATACACTATTCTAAGGGGTTTGTCCCGTAGTCCCAACTGCTCTTGAGGCTGACACAGGAGAGATTTGGATACAGCCTGGGCAACCAAGCAAGACCTCTAAAAAATAAACAAACAAACACTGGCTGTTGTTACCATCATTTCCGCAGCACAGTTTAGGTTGCTCGGCCCTCCTGGTGTGGCCTCTGAGGTGATCTCACCTCCTGGGTTGATGAAGTACCACGAGCATGAGTCTCCACGTGCTGACTGACCGTCCTTAGAAGCCCTGGCCCTTCCAGGTGTGTGCGGCCATTTGCCCCATTCTAAATACTTCCAGACAGCCGCCCTGGGAGGTGCTGGGCCTGCTCTTGGGGCAGTTTCCTTTCCTTCCCAGCCCCTCACTCCGAGCAGCTGGGCGAGCACAATCCCAGTGCAGTGCCATGGATTGCTGGGTCAGGACACCCGATGAGAACTCACAGGGACCTAGGCAAAGGCACCGGGGTTTTGATCTTCCCGGCTTTGAGAACCTTTTTAATTTTTAATTTCATTTTTTTGAGACAGGGTCTCATGTAGCCTGAGTTATCTTACCATGCAGTTGAGGATGGTCCTAAAGTCTTAATCCTCCTGCCTCTGCCTCCCCAGTGCTGAAATTACTGGAATGTTCCACCGCCCCTGGCTTGTGCAGCGCTGGGCGTGGAATCCAAGACTCCAGGGTGATGGGCAAGCTCTCTGCCGACTGAGCTCAATGCCTGTCCCTTGAAGGCTCTTTTGCCAGGCTCTCTGGCTCTTGGATTTGGTATAGGAAGGGGACAAGTGGCACTGGCTTCCTGGGCATAACTGAAGTGAGTATTAGGAGGACATTTTGAGGGGACACCAGATCCAGCCTCAGGACAGATACTATACACATAGGCAGCCTACAGGCTGTGCCGTGGGAGTGCTCTTATGAAGTAAGATGGGGAGCAAAGGATGCTCTCTGTCATTTCTTCTGAGGCCTGCCCTGCTGGATTCATGCTTCATCCCTTGAGAACAAACCCCTCCTCCCCACACCCAGCGGCGCCACCTCCTCTGGGGACCCCACACTACGTGTGCCTTTCCCCGTCTGACCCCCCAGGGTCCCACTCCTCAACACCACGGGGCACGGACCTGGCTCACGCTGCTACATGTGTGTTTCTGTGCCCCGCACCCCGGCACTTGGGCATATTCCAGGGGAGACCACATCTCGTCTTCTAGGCTGCAGTACTAAAGGGAGCTCCCATTTGCTCCTTCGTGTTTTCTGCAAATAGTCATGCCAGGCACTGGGGACAGCAAAGCAGGCAACAATAGACCTGGCCTGTGCCCTGTCTGACAGGGGTGTCTGGTGGGGACAGTGACAGTAGCCCGTCTCACACAGCAGAGGACGAACACATGACCTTGGCCGAGGGAGGAAGAGGCTAGTGCCCGCAGTGGGGTTTCTACTGGGGAAGGCAGCAGAGAAGCCCGCCTCGAAGAAGTGGTGTAAGGGACATCCTCACAGGCCGGTGAGGAAGACCGCGTGGTCAGAGGCGTCCCGGTCAAGGCCACAGCACGTAGGAAGATCCCGGGGCAGGCGCAGAGCAAGGACGAGGCACTGAGGGAAGGCCAGTGTGGCTGATGAGCGGAGTGGAGAGAGCAAGACTGTAGAGCAGGAGACGGGTAAGAACAGAGGCCAGTGGGGGAGAGGGGTCCACCCTGAACATCCCTCAACATGTGGGGGAGAGGGGGGCTTCACTCAAATGCAGCAGGAAAACTCTGAAGGCCCTTAGGCTGGCAGGGGTAGGGGAAATGACATGTTGCAGAGATCAGTCAGCTGCGTGTCATGAACTAATTGGGGGCCTGGCTGGTATGGGGGGGACACTGCTGTGGGGCCCATGGTGTAGGCTAGGCATGGTGGTGAGTGTGGATCGTGCAGAGGTGACAGAGGGGGAGTTCAGACGCCATTTGGGATTCCTAGGGAGGGATTGCTGAGTGGGGTGAGAGATAGGATGCGGGTACCTGCTGGGTTGGGCTGTGCTAAATGTATCATCCATTGAGAAGGATGTGCCGGCAAAGGACTTCATCCTGCGCTGTGCCAAGAGCCTTCCTCGATCTTGACAGTGCGGCACAGGCTGTCTATTTCCACAGATGCAGAGGGAGGAAAAGTAGAGGTTAGAGGAAGTGCAAAGGCCAAGGCTGCCTCCAAAGGGCACCGTCTGCTTCTGGCCTGCCCAAAGCCTATGTCCTCTTGGCCATCATCCCCAAGCTGGCCCCTTCCCTGTGTTCTAGGGGCTGGAACACACATCTGCAAAGGGACACACGGATGGATCGAGGAGAGTGACACAGAGCACGTAGTCTGAGGCGTTGTCGCCTCTGATCTGAGTCAGGTGTGATTTCGTTAGCCCTGATGTGATCGCAGGCTGCAAGGCTGCATGAGGCAGCCAGACCCCCAGAAGCCAGCGTTCCATTGCAGAGGGCAGTTCTGCTCGTGGGAAGCCCATCTGGGCAGGAAGCCAGTGGCTTCCCCCCGGCCCAGGCTCCTCTTGCCTGTTGGAGAGGCTGGCTTACTCTTGCTTGCACAGCCTTTCTTTCGTCCATTCTTTTTAAATACTGCCTGCTTAATTTTCTGTATTGGAATCTGAAAACAAAGACTAAACTTATAAAGGGAAATGGAAATGGTTCATTATGCCCCTCTTGATCTGAGATTTAATAGAGCGGCAATTCTGTTTGAAGTGGAGCATGTCATCTTTTGGTAGGCCCTAGTCTCTAAGGAATACCCGGCTCCCCCGCCAGCCAGGCATGCTTCAAGCATGTGAATTTGGCCCAGCGATGCCTGGGACTCCTTGTGGCTTCCCTCAGTGGTGACTGTAGCTTGGCAATAGGGCTGTGCACACGTGGGTGGATGGGTCCCATCCTGCTACCTTTCTGATCCCCTAGAGAAAACTCTAAAAGGCAAAGGGTGGGGGAGACAAACGGAGGGAACCCTCACTTCCACCCTCTCTGCCTGATGTAGGATGGGAGTGGCTTTCTCTCCACCGGGCTACCCAGTCTTGGTCGGAACCTAGGGAACAGGCAGCATTGAGCTCTCTGCTGGAGAAAGTGGGGGAGTGCATACCCCAGGATGGATGGGCCACCTGCCCCTCTTTTCCTCCTCCTACACCTGACTAGAGCTCACCCTGCTGTCTTCAGTCTGTGCCACTTCTGTCTGCAGACTTTGTCCCAGGTCTGTGGGTGGAGGGCAGGACAGTTTGGGGGGGGGGGGAGCTTTTCCCTTGTCTTCCCTGGACCTACAGCATGGATGCACCATCTATCACATGGTTTAATAAGACATGTGCACCCCATCCCTCAAAACCCTGCCTAGGGGCCAGTGAGATGACTCGGCCAATGAGGGCATTTTCCAAGCCCGCTGCCCTTGAGTTCAGTCCCTGGGACCCACGCGGCAGAAGGAGAGAACTCACTGCCCCTACAAGTTGTCCTCTGATCCCCGCACACAATAAGTAAGTGTTAAAAATTTAAAAACAAATAGCCCACTTAACTGATGCCCCCCTCACGCTTGGTGCAGCTGAGCCGCCCTCTATTTGGACAGGGTGACTCCTGAGAAAGCCCCAGCACTTCATCAGGTACACGGTACCACCTGGCCCTGCCTTTCCATGTGTGCCACCCAACCTACGCTGGCATCCCATACACACTGGGCATATGGATGGGCAAATTTGGCTAAGCAAATATTCTATCACTGAGCCTGGTCCATAATTTCACTTTAAATGATCATCCATGGCTGCCGGATCCTATACCAAATGATGGGGAGCTTGAGGAGACTCACGCAGGCCTTCAGCACAGGGTACAACAGGTGCCGCTAAAATAACAGTGCTGGGCATTGAGTGCTTTTTAAATACGGGTTGCTTTTCATATGAATTGCGGCTAATCCTCAAAGTGATGAATGGTAAACTCATTGTAGACATGAGAACTCTGAGGCCTAGACTGGCTTGGGTCGCTCACCCAAGAGTCCACCCAAAGGCTCAGCCCGGCTTGCCCCAATCAAAACCTTTGTCCCAGCATCATGACCAGCTGACTCTGCGGGAACCAGGAGCAGGGTTATAGGAACATCAAATTGGTGGCTGGGTGCTGGGTGGTGTAGGATGGAGCATGAACGACTCCAAGTAATACCAAGGTTTCCAACATGCAATGCAGAGAAAGACCCAGGCCTGAGTGGAGGCCACTAGGGACTGAATATTTGTGTCCCCTAAACCTATAATCTGATGCCCTCACCCAATAGGATACTTGGAGGTGAGGTCTTTGGGGAGTACTAGAGTTAGAGGCAGTCACAGGGTTGGGCCCATGTGCTGGGACTGGGGACTTCGTAAAAGGAGAAAGAGACCAGAACACTGTCCTCTATCCCTTGGGAATACCCATCTCCCTTCCCAGCAGTATGGAAGAAGCTTCTGTGGCTTGAGCCAGGAGCCATGGTGCATTCGTCATATCAAAGTGAGCTGATCTAGACAGGGCCTGAGGCTGTACCGTCCTCTCCCTAGGGACAGTGACCACTAGGCTGCTGTGGGCTTGCAGTGTGCCCGTGGAGGCTGCTAGGCTGAGACAGAACAAAGGGCAGAACCAGACTGGCCAAGAACCAGTCTTGGGGCATGTGTGGGTGTGCTCTGGCTACACCCCCATCCCCAGTGAACCCAGGTCTCAGAATCAGTCTGTGCTGTGACTCTGACCATAGCCCAGGTCCTTGCTGGAACAGAGCCAGCCCTCGATTGCTGTGGGTGGCATGTGGACCTGGGGGAAGGGCTGGATTGCTCTGCTGAGCTCTGGAAGTCGACGCTGCGTGGTGGCTCACAAGAAGAACAGTCTGCAGGATCTCGGAGCCCCTGTTTCTCCATCTTCCCAGGGATCACATCGCACACCTCCTCCACACTTTGTGGCTGGGGTCACTGTACCTGGCACACATAATTGCTCCATAAGTGGTGGTCATTGGTATTTTAACCACGCCTGATTTTTCAGGAGCATGGTCTCATTCAACAGCCTTAGGAGGGCAGAGCACTCTGTATTACAGGGTGAACTGTAAAAACAGCAGCAGGAACCTCTGGCCTCTCTGAGGCCTGTCCCAGAGATGGTGGTCTAGCACAGTGGTTCTCAACCTGTGGGTTGCCACCCCCTCTGGGAGTTGAATGACCCTTTCACAGCAGTGGCCTATGGCCATCAGAAATCACAGATATTTACATTACGATTCATAACAGTAGCAAAATTACAGTTATAAAGCACCAATGAAAATAATTTTATGGTTGGGGGTCACCACAGCATGAGGAACTGTATTAAAGGATCACAGCATTACGTAGGTTGAGAACCACTGGTCTAGGAGATGAGCTGCCAATCCCTGGAGAGGCTCTAGCCAGCAAAGATCCCAAAGCCAGGCAGGGCTGGCACTTAGGTAGCTGTCTGTCCCTTTAAAAGACCCTGAGAGCTCAGGGCACTCCCAGGAAGCAGCTCTGAGGAGACCTGCCTTGATGTGCTTGACCACAAATGCTGCAAACTCAGCACCTTCCTGAGAGCCAGTAAGGAACCCCTGTGCCGCCTGGGACCTAAGGGGGACCCTCCTGCCAGCTCAGGGAGACAGGACCTTAGACCAGACTCCATTTTGTTTCGACAACCAGAGAAGTGACCTTGGATGGTGGCCAATCCATGCCCCCACGAATGTGTCATAGCTTCCTTTCCGAGTGTGCTGGCTCCCGCCACTCCTGCCGAGCATAGGCTCCGCCCCCCAGTCAGGCTGGTGACACATGCTTGGAGAAGCCAAGTTGGTGACATTTCCCTCTCCGTGGAGAGATGTGTCTCTTGCTCAGTTGGCAGCCTGCAGGAAAGGCCAAACAACAGACCTATCCTACCCGCCGAGGAACCCCCTCCCTGTAGGGACAGGAGCCTCTCTACCCTCCCCCCCCCTCAGGAAAAAGCCGCCATTGCTGAATTACACACCCCTGGGAGGCTGAGAACCAGCCTCAGCCCCAACAAGTCCACCTCTGCCTCCCAGTGTTTATCCTGGCCTTCCCCACAGTGACTTGTTGCTGTGTCTCTCGGGGAAAGTGTGTGTTTAGATGTTAGGATTTAAACAACTCAACAGAAGGAAAAGCACTGGGATCTGTGGTCTGCTATTTATGTCTGGAGGGAACAAGAGGGGGTGCTCCAGAGCCGTTACCCGGCCACCTCTCCCATGCCACAGACCTTGGACAAGGTCTCAAGTCTTACCCCTCCTCTCCGCACCTCTGCCGCGGGCTTACCACCTCACCGATGAGGTCCTGGAACCCGTACATGAGAAACGTGGCACCAAGCGTGTGCTTAAGCCGTTGTTCGTATTTCTCACCGTGGTTCCTAACCTGGCAGGCGCACGTGGGAGTCTCTGGCCTGCTCCTAAGCGAGTGTGTACTTTCTCTGGGAGAGGACCATATTTCCCACCCACATCTGCAGGTAGCCGTGGTCCGCTGTAGGGAGGCAGTATCTCCTTCTGTCTTGTTTGCCTGGATCCTCCCCAGGTATTAGGCATTTGGGTGGTTTCCAGTTCTTTCTGGCTGAACACGCTGGCATTGTGGAGATCTGCTAGCTGATTTTTGATGTGGTCCCCTCAGAACAGAATTATGGGGTGCGCAATCTGTAACATGGAGCCCCATCGATGAGACAACTAGATTACAAAGTCACCCACAGGTTCCTAGGTGAGCTGTGATTTGGGGAGCCTGGCCCTTAGCTCAAAGCAAACTACCCTCTTAGAAGGTGCCAGAGTATCCCTTGGGGGCCCACTGCCCTGGCCCCACAGCCCAGGAGGAAGCAGCCAAAATACTGACACGTCTGTGTCCCTCTCTCTTGTAGAAAGTCTGCACCAAATGCGGGATCGAGGCCTCCCCTGGCCAGAAGCGGCCTCTGTGGCTGTGTAAGATCTGCAGTGAACAAAGAGAGGTAGGCCCTGAAGTGGGCTGGGCTTGGGTGGGCAGGGTCCACTTGCGTTGGGGTGCTGCTAGGAACTTCTCCAGAGGGAAGGTCCTGAGGAGGACTGCCCAGGATGTCCAGGGAAGGAGGGTGGGAAAGAAAACCTGCCAGCCTGCCAAGCCCTCACTCAAAGAGGTGAGAGTCAGCCCTGCTCTTGGTCTTTGGGGGCCTATTGTTTCCATGGATAGCCTCCCTGTGAGGATGTGTACATGTGGCTTTGGGGGGACTGTTACTGGAGTAATAGTTACCTGAGTTCAACATCTGAGCACGTGGCACTACACTAAGCTGCTTCCATTGTCCAGTCATTTCCCCTTTCACACCCCCTCCGGTGGGTGTCATTCCCATGTCTGTCCCCGGCCCCCCCCTGTTTCACACCCCCCTCGGGTGGGTGTCATCCCCCCCCCCCCCCCGTCTCCCGCCCAGTGGGGGAACACCTGAGGCCAGATAACCTTTGTATACTGAGCTAAAGGTGAGGGAGATGGGCTGGCGATTGAGTGTGGCCAAAGCCTGCCATGATACTACCACCCAGAGCCCTTTCCGGTGCCGGTGTTCTGTAGGTCCAGCTCGGCCCCTTTCTGGGGAAGTAAGTCATTCTTGGCCTGGAGGGGGTGATGAGGCCCCCAAGGTGGTAGCAGATGTGTAGGGCCTGGAACTGCTTCTCCTTCCCCCAAGCCTGGGTGTTCCTGTCTGTCCAAGGTCAGAGTGGAACCAGAGCAGGCCAAGGCAAAGGGAAGCTTTAGCTTTCCAGAGGTGGTTTTGCCTTTTTAGTTATTTTGCTCGGCACTTTTTATCTGAGGGTCTATAAAATGCTTTCTGTTCTGGAAAATTCTCAGTCCTACCATCCTTGGATATCTCTGTGAGGTCACTCCGTCTTCCTCCTGGGCCCCTTCCCGGCCCATGCTCTGTGCTCCTAGATTCTTTGGCAATTCTTTTTGCTGGGTCTGTGGGTCCTGGGAGCAGAGCCAAGCATCCCGGGTGTGAGGCGAGTATGGGAGCGTGGCCCGGCCCTGCTGTGAGGGCAGCTGCCCTTTCTGCTCCAAGCATGCTTCCTCTCACAGGCCCCTGACTTGGGACTGGGTCCTGCTCTTTGCACCCCTGTCTCCCAGGTGAGAAACCCTCTCTCTATCCTCCTTTTTAGTGACTTGGCTGTGGTCCCCCACCTCCTGTGGGAGACTTTAAGTTCTCATATCTCAGAAGAATGATCTCCCAGCTGTCTCCACCCACTGCTGGGCACTGAGCTCCCTAAGCAGGCATTTGGACACTCAAAATAGCAAGTAGCTAGGCACAGTGGCACACACCTGTAATCCTAAACACCCAGGAGGAGGCAGGAGGATCGTAAGTTGGAGGCTAGCCTAGATTGCCTAACAAGATCATATATATAAATTAAAAAAAAAAAAAGAGTAAATAGTCAAGCCTCTGATCTACTGAGGTGTACATCTTGGTTTTGAGCACAGACAAGCTTACACGTTGCTCTTAAAATAATACCACCTGTCATTGCTGTGCATCTAGAAGACAGAGGCGCGGGGCCTTGATGTGTGAACTAGAGTTTAGACCTCCCTGGAGGGCCCTTGTTCCCAAATGATGATGATGATAGCCCTTCATGGAATGGCTGGGGGTGGGGGTAGCAAGCTTAGGAAGTGTACAGACCGACTGTCTCATGCTCCGTGTTAGAGGCTGCTCCTTCCTCGCAGCCAAAGCCCCCTCTTTGAGCTGAAGTCTCTCTAGTCTTCAAGGGACCCCTTTTAAAATACAGATAAGTAGCCAGGAGGTGGTGATGCACTCCTTAAACCCGGCATTTGGGAAGTGGAGGCTGATGGATCTCTGTGAGTTTGAGGCCAGCTTGATCTGCATAGTGAGTTCCAAGACAACCAGAGCAAATAGTGAGACCCTGTTTCGGGGGCAGGTGGGGAGAGCAGATAAGCAAAGAGGAAATTTCTCTAAATAGTGTCTCTTGAAGAGACACCTCTGGATAAAATAATGGTCACAGGTGAGCAGGGATGTTGGCGGTCAAGTTGCCGTGAGGGGAAGGAATTAGATGGGAGGAAAAGAAGATTCCACCAGCTGGATCAGCTCATCACGAGTTGATGAGCTGCACATGCCTAAGAGTCCCGTTCTGGACAGACAGAGGGACATAGGGAGGGCCTCTTAGCCCATCCTAATCTCTAGGGTGCCCCAGTTCCAGAAAAGTCTAAAATAGCTTTCAGATGAATTTTCTTATCTTTCCTGAGGCGAAGAATACGAGGCTGTGCTTTACGCTATCAACTTGTCCTTGAATTTTAGAAGCCGATAAAGCTTAGCAAGATCAAAAAGGTCCCCCTCTGTGGCTCCAGGCAGTGTTGCTCGGACACTCGCTGCAGGTGAATGGGGTCACGGACGGGGTTGGGAACGTGCCTGTGGTTTATCATCTGTGGGTACCATGCCCACATGCTGGAATCTACTGTCTGGTATAGGCAGGGAGTGGGGGCAGGGCAATGGGTTTCCTGATGCCTTTTTTCTCTTCAAGAAATACCTAATCATAACAAAGAGATAGAGAGAAAGGACATTTAAACAGGCTCTAAGCACTGAGTGTAGCTGCTTTGGAGACTGTGATGGGAATTTGGAATTCTGTCCGGTGTCGGAAGGCAGGTCGTGACAGAAGATCTTGGGTTGCTGATGGACGCTCTTGTGCCGCTCTGCCTGGGCACTCTTACCCCTCTCCTCCTGGCTAGCTTCCATCAGCGCTGGCTGTAATTGCAAGTCATTTCTCTTGAGTGGGTTGAATGCTGGCTGGATGTTCTAGGCGGGCAGCTTGGCATTACTGTCTGTCTAACGCACGTGAGCAGCAGTGTGAATCTCTGTCTGTCAGATTTTGAGTTTACCACCTAATGCATTCATTCACTTGGGCATTCGGTGCATATTTATTAAGCATCTTCTATATGCCAGGTGAGACAGCTCTTATAATGAGAAAGAGGGAAGCCACAAACACAGGAAGGTCCATACTGTAACTTCACAGATGGTGATGATGTGATCCAGGGAAATGGGGGGAAATGGTAGTGCAAACAGTGGCCCCTGTTTTTTTTTTTTTTTTACGGGGGCCAGGCAGTGGGGATCACGGATGAAGTGACCTTTGAGCAAAGTTCTGAGGTATACTCCGTGGCTATGGAGGGAAATCATTGCAGAGGGCGAGGGAGATATGAAGTGTGTGCAAAGGCCCTGAGGTGGGTGTGCGATGACCGGGAGACCAAGGTGAAAGGAGCAGGGTCAAGGTCGAGGAGAGGAGGTTAAAGGTGCAGAGGGCAGTCAGATGGTGGCATTTTGTACTCCATTGTAGAGACTTTGGCTGCTATGGTCAGGAAAACGGTGGGTCTTAGAGGATCTTGAGTATGGAGTGACATGTTCTGACCTCATTTAGGGAATACTCTGGTTGTTGTGTTATATAAATTGTAGGTTACAGTAGCAGAATGTTTTGTTCTCCGTTTTTAATATTGCTCAGGGTGCCCAAGTTATCTCTTGGCAGCCTTGCAAGTGTTCATACACACACACACACACACACACACACACACACACACACACACACACACATACATACATGTACACAAGCATGCACATGCACAGGCATGCACACATGCACATAGAGAGATGGAGGACATGCACTATGTTGGCGGCACACACCTGTGATCCCAGCACTTGGGAAGTAGATGCAGGGGGATCAGAATACAAGGCCAGACTAGGCTTTATGAAGCCTTGTCTTAAAAAAAAAAATATATATTTCACTGTTTTTTTAATAACAATGTGGATAATTGAGGGATGCTGACAATACATAGAAACGTATAAAGAAATACACACAAAATCATAGCCTGACTCTAGAAACGACCACTATTAACATTTTGGTATATTACTTCCAACCTCTTTGTTGGTTTTTCCCCCCTCTAGTCTGTTGGCACTGTGTTTTAAATTAACATTCCATTCTAAGTTATTTCACAGTGTAATCAAAAACTCTGTGGAGATTCTCAGTGGTGTTCTGTCTCAAATAGCTGTCTCTCCAGTTTAGGACACGTGAATTATGTTTTGTTTTGTTCTTTAACGGGTTTTTTGAGACAGTAGCTAGCTAGCTTCAAATTTTCTATGTGGCTGGGATTAAGGATGACCTGGAACTCCTGTTCCTTCTGCCTCCATCATTAGATGGTTTCCATTTTTTCTCTGACTGGTACCTATGTGTCATTCTTTGTCTACAAGCCCTTGCAAGCTGGGACAGAACTGCTACCCTGGTGCATGGGTAGCCAAGAGTTGGCTGCGACTCCCCACCACCACCTCGCCCCTGCCCCTGCCTACAGTGTAGATTACAGCTCACTGGGGATTCCTAGGCCAGAGAGATGCCTCAGAGGATGAGAGAGCGCCACACAGCTGGGACATGGCTGTCCAGAAGAGACGGTGGAGAAGAGATAGAAGCCACGCTCGATATGCAGGAAAAAGTACAGGCAAAGTGGAAAGGAACTAAATGAAAGGTATTATCAAAGTATATTATTAATGGTCTATGAAGTTCAACTGGACTCTAGCCATTCCTACAGCAGTGAACTTGGCGGTCCCTAGAGGTGGCTACAGTGGTTGCCTTGTCCATTACATATAGATTTTTTTTTTTTATTTCCTGGTTGGTACTTCCAAGCATCTTGGCAAATATCTCCTGTTTCAACTGTCACTTGAGATTCTCCTGCCTCAGCCTCCCAAGTACTGGAATTTCACAAGTATCCCAGGCATCCCTCACGGGTCTCCAATCCCCCTGTGCCCCGGCAAGCTGCTGATACCTGTGTGCAAAATTTATAGAAACAAACTAGGGCACAAACCTGGGCCCAGGAGCCTTCATTTGATGCACTCAGGAAGAGAGGAAGAGACCAGATAAACTCCAAGGATGTGACAAGCTGAGGAGTGTGTGGCGTGAAGTGTTCTCCCAGGGGACAGCGGACACTCGGGAGAAGGCCGCAGTGGGCTGTGCTTGCTTTCTGCTTTTTTTTTTTTTTTTTTTTTTTTTTTTTTTTTTTTTTTTTTTTTTGGTTTTTCGAGACAGGGTTTCTCTGTGTAGCTTTGCGCCTTTCCTGGGACTCACTTGGTAGCCCAGGCTGGCCTCGAACTCACAGAGATCCGCCTGGCTCTGCCTCCCGAGTGCTGGGATTAAAGGCGTGCGCCACCACCGCCCGGCGCTTTCTGCTTTAATAACCCGTTGCAGTTTTATTGTATTGGACAGTTCAACTTTTTACTGACAGGACTAGGGAAGTGGCTCGGTGGGTAAAGTGTTTGCAGCACAAGCCTGAGGACCTGAGTTCAAATCCCTAGCACCCATGTAAAAAGTTGGGCATGGTGCCTGCCTGAATCCCAGTCCTGGGAGACAGGGATAAGAGGATTCCTAGAGCTCACTGGTCACTTGGCCCAGCCAGTCAGTGAGCTCTAGGTTCAGGGAGAGACCCCGTTTCAAAACATAAGGTGGTGAATGATAGAGGAAGATACTGATGTTGACCTCTGGTCTCCTTCTGCGTACATAATCACATACACACTTTTGCCTGGATAAGCCTAGAGCAAGCATACAGTATTTGGATATTTGACCCAGGAACTAGCCACTGCCCAAGTCAAGCCCTGGTCATGACCACACCTGCCTTTGAGTGCAACATCCTGCATTCGTTTTCCGTGCCTGGCTGCTTTTATCCAAAGTCGTGGTTCTGAAATTGACCATGTCGGTCCATGCAGATCGACCTGTCCTTCCTGTCTCTCTTCTCCTGCAGTGGACCCTCTCCCTCCCCCTCTTGTCCTTTCCTCCCCGTTGGTGGTTTCAGGGTCTCCGTTCCTTTGTTGTGAGGAACAGTTCTCCTCTAGCCATTCACGTATCCCTGGGAACAGAGAAGAGTTTCCCTTGGGCTGTGATGTATGCTCGTGTTTGACCTCTTCATGTGGTTCCCAATTACTTGCCAGAGAAGCCACCTGTGTTCTAATGAGCAGCGGGCATGGGTCCCCCTCCAGCCACCCCTTAGCTGTCCCTCTCCTCGATCCTGCCTCCAGCCCAGGCTCGGCTGCTGCCCTTCCCTCCCATTTCCATCCCTTCCCTTTCCCCACAGTTTTACATCATTTCCCTCATTTTTGTTTGTTTGCCTCCAACTTTCAATCCTCCTGCCTCACTCAGCCTCTTGAGTGCTGGGTTTTAAAGAGGCACCCCTGCTCCCAGCCCATCTGATTTGTTCTCCAGGCTCTGTGTCTTGGGCCAGTCTTCATCTTTTCAAGACACTAAATGGCTATCCATTCCCCCTGCCACCTGGCATGCATATCCATGCAGTTTCTAGGTTTCCCATGTATTGGGGGTCTCCAGAATGATCCCCACCCTGCTCACTTCTGTGGCAGTTTTCCCAGGTTCAAGTGCCCCCTGTTCATCAGTCTTCAGATGCAGTGAACTCAGTAGACCAGGCTTGACCAAGAAACAATAGGAAAACTTCTCTTTTTGCCTGTGACACTGCATGTCTGAGGTGGCATCTGTGATTCTCTGTGACTGTTAAGAAGGGGCAAGGACCTAACGGGCAGCCGCCCACTCTGCTCCCTCTCCTTGGCACTCCTTGGCTCTGCTCTTCCCTGAGGGAGCCTGACTGAAGGAAGTCCACCTCCCAGACGCAGTTTACATCCCAGCCTGGCTGTCTGGGAGTCTCTCGTCTCTTGAGGATAGTGGCAGAGTTGGCAGAAAAAAAGGATGGTTCTGTGTGCAGAACCACAGAGACCTACCGCTCTGCTGGGTCAGGAAGGCTTATACCCTGGCCCAGCAGGCAGGCAAGGCCTGGGTGTGACCTAACACACCTGATCCCCTCTGTCACTTGAAGTATAGACTCTGGTCCCTGCTGGTGTTCTCAGTTCACTTCCCACCTGCCTCCGTGGGTATGTCGCTTGGGGTTGGAAGAGACTGCATTGGGGCCTTCTAAACACAGACCGACAGTAGCCAATGGAAAATTCATTCATTGTTTAGCCTTTCTTCCCCATCCATTAAAAACAAAACAAAACCTGTGACTCACCCAAAGTTGCCCTGCAATCAGTGGAAAGGTTAATTAGAACCTGATTCCCCCCGGATTCTAGAAAGCCTTCCTCCAACCTCTAACGGGTAGCAGGCGTCTGAAGCTGCAGGCTTTGTTATCCAAGGGGGTGAGCTAGGAAGGGGTGAAGACCAATTTGTAAGTAATTGGAAGCTGATTAATACGATTAGAGCACTCTTCTTTAGCCTGGCCTTTCTCTGGTGCTTACACACATCCTGATTAGACCCCAGCAGAGCCCAGCTGACGCGTGCTGAGGTTCCTGCAGGTTCTGCATAGACAGGTGCCTAGGAAATGCTTGCTGATCCAAAGGGAAATTCGCAAAGGAAAGACCCTGATCATTTCAGAGCCTCCCCCTAGTGGAGTGCCTTTGATCCGACTCCCTAGTCTTATCACTGGTGACCCTGACTGGGGGCCCACAGGGGTTGACCCCCTTCCCCTCACTCCCTCTCCTCTTGGTTGATTGGCTGAAAGAGAAATTTGTGAAGCGGGGTGGGGAGGGGAGGTAGGAAAGCACCTTTTGCTTCAGCCCACCCCGCCTGGAGGTGAGTGGTACTCCCATGGGGTCATCCACGGGCAGAGCCATCCCTCATCTGGACCCCACAGACCTGAAGACGGAGGGGACGGAAGAATCAGGGACGGTCCCCTCCCTATCAAATTGCATCTCAGCCGCTGCCTCCCTGGCTGGCAGCCTGTGCCACTGCGGGCTGCCATCTGCCTCGCCATGCTAGGTGTCTCCATTGCTTGCAGTTTGGATTTTTGCTGGAAACAGCTTTGCCTGAGGGCTCCTTTCACAGGCCCGTGAGCGCACTAAGGAGTGGGTGGCTGGTGCCGGGACAGGTGGCTGCCTGAGTCCCCGGCCATCTGTGCCTGGCTTGCTCTCGGCTGCTGTGGCGACATTCCTGGGGGACCTGGATGGCCACACTTCCTCGGTGTGTTGTTGGTCACCTCCCACGCTGCCTCAGCTCTGTCAAACAGCCCCCTGTCGCTGCTATCTCCTGGCCTCCCACACAGGCCCCCAGCACAGGTCCCAGAGCAGTTTGCCTATCTGGCCGCCCCCACCGCTAGCGTCCTCACGGACAGACTGGACCATTTCCGCCATGCTAGCGCTTGCTGGAAGTGCCAGTCTGAGCCCTGCACAGGAAGTTGTACCCTGAGAGGCCAGCAGACCCTAAAGGAAAAGGACTTCATTACCACCCTGACGCAGTCCTCTGTGCCAACTGTGCACATGCTCGAGTGAGCATGCATGCACACACACACACACACACACACACACACACACACAGAGGCCAGTATCGACAGTGGATGTTCGTCATATCCAAGGAGTGAACATAGGAGTCCAGCAGAGGACTTAGAGGATCCTTTGCCCTCATGACAGATGGAATAACTGAGCCTCAGAGAAAGGAGGTCACTTGCCCAAGCCCCTAAGGAGTGATTACTGGAACCAGGAGTTGAAGCTAGATGTGCCTCCCTCCAAAACGCCTTCTAACAAGATAGTCTTCTAATCATTCATTCATTCATTCATTCACATAACACCCTTGGGTATTCACTGTGTGCCTGGCACTATTTCGGCCCGTAGAAAATGGTAATGAGCTAAGCATCCAAATGTGGATGTCCCTTTCCTGTGCTTTTGTTCTATTAGGGGCAGCACAGGTGAGAAACTTACGGTAAAACATAAGCAAACTAGTAAATAAGGATGGATGTCTTAGTTAGCATCACTAATGCTGTGATAAAACATCATGACCAAAGCAAGTTGGGGAGGGAAAGGTTTATTTGGCTTATGCTTCCAAATCATTGTTTGTCTTAGGGTTTCTGTTGCTGTGAAGAGACACCATGACCACGGCAGCTCTTACAAAGAAAAAGCATTTAATTGGGGTGGGAGCTCACATTTTCAGAGGTTTAGTCCATTATCTTCATGGTGTGACATGGTGGCATGAGGCAGACGTGATGCTGGAGCTGAGACTCCTACATCTTGATATGCAGGCAACAGGAAGTGCTCTGAGACCCTGGGTGGTATCTTGAGCATATATGAGACCTCAAAGCCTGCTTCCACAGTGACACACTTCCTCCAACAAGGCCACACCCACTCCAACAAGGCCACACCCACTCCAACAAGGCCACACCTACTCCAACAAGGCCACACCCACTCCAACAAGGCCACACCTCCTAAAAGCACCACTCCCTTTGGGGGCCATTCTCCTTCAAACCACCACACTGTTTGTCATCCAATAAAGTCAGGGCAGGAAGTCAGGCAAGCCAGGAACCTGGAGGCAGGAGCTGATGCAGAGGCCGTGGAGGGGTGCTGCTTCCTGGCTTGCCCCTCACAGCTTACTCAGCCTGCTTTCTTATAGCACCCAGGACTACCTGCCCAGGGGTGGCACCACCTGTCATGGAACAGACCCTCTCACAGCAATCACTAAGAAAATGCCCTACAGACTCGCCTACAGCCAGTTATTATGGAGACATTTTCTCAGTTGAGGTTCCCTTCTCTCTGATGACTCTGGCTTGTGTCAAGCTGACGTAGTAATCAGCTGGCCCAAATCATACAATCTGTCGGATACTGAAAGGAAAAGACCAAAGTGGAGAGGTCAGGAGAAAGCAGGAAGGATGCCATGGTGTCACACCCATTAGGGTGGCGTTTCAAAGATGGCAGGAAATCCCCACTGTTAGTGGGGGTGTGAGAAACCCAGACCGCTGTGTATTGCTGGTAAAAACACAAAGCGGTGTGGCTGCCATAGAGAATGTGGTTGATTCCTAGCACATTTATGTAGACATACCCCATTATCTAGCATGTCTACATAATGGGTACTTACATCCTTTTGTTTAGGTCGAGAGTTATTTCACCTAGGTTAAAAGCAGGGACTCAGATGCTGGATACACACATGCATGGCAGCGGTATTCACAGTGGACGCCACCCAAGTGCCTACTGGACAAGTGGTTAAATGAAATGTGTCACCCACATCACTCGGTTTGTGTGGCCTCCAAAAGGAATGAAGCTGTGACGCAGCCTCCACCATGGATGGACCTGGAGGTTATGCTGGATGACAGAAACCCGGTCACACCAGGACGAACGCTATGGGATTCCACTTCAGTGAGGCAGCGAGAGCTGGCCAATCCAGGGAGACAGGCAGGGGAATGGTAGCTGCCAGTGGCTGGAGGGGGGCACTTGGTGTGTGGTGGGTGCAGCTTCAGTTTGAGAAGCAGAAAAGAGTTCTTCGGGCAGAGGGTGGCAGCAGAGAAGTGTGTAGACACCTAACCACCCCGAACTGTAGACCTAAGGATGGTTTCAGCGGTAAATCGTGTTGTTACCACAGTTGAGAAAATAACTGGATGGGCCGATGTATACGTGGTTTACTTTCTGGTGGCCATGACTAAAGTACCCAACAAAAGCGACTTATGAAAGGAAAAGGGTTATTTTGTCTCGCAGTTTGAAGGTGTTCAGTCCATCATGGCGGCGAAGGCGTGGCAGCTGGAATGTGAGGTGGCTGGTACTATGGCGTCTATAGTCAGGAAGCAGAGAGAAGAATTATGGTGGTGGTCAGTAATGTTATCAGTTTGAGACTCTGGCCTGTTGGGATGGGTCTTCCCTCCTCAGTTAAGGCTCTCTAGAAAACTCTCGTGGATGCATCCAGAGCTGTGTCTCCTAGGTGACTCCAAATCCAGTCATGGTGACCATGAAGGCCCCTCAGAGGGTCCTTCCCAGCAGGACCCAGCAGGTTGGATTTTAGCGTAGACTTGAGGCGGGTGCAATGGGGAGGCTAATGGCCATCTGGGCAAAGAGGGGAACAACAAAGTGGAAACCCCCAAATGTGTGTTATGTCTATAGAGCTAAGGTTCCCCAATCTGTAGTCCTGGGGTCCCCTGAGGCAAGTACTGGGGCATGGTCCCCAAAGCCTCAGCTGGTTGACTCCATTCTGATACAGCATCCCATCTCGTCCCTGCCACCCTGCCTATCAGGACTGTGTGATCATGGTTTGGCTCCATCCTACGCTCACCTATAGGAAGGTGGGTAAAACGCTAAGGCGGAAGTATCTGAATTTGGTCTCTCTCTCTCACTAAATTGAATAGAATGTGATCCAAGTTTCCAGCTTGTTTTTTAGATGCCAAATGACACTGGCTGGCACAGTTGTACCCCTCCCCCTGGCCAGCTGTCTCACAGATGGTGATTTAGGAGCTGAGGGTGGACCCTCGCTTTGGGTAGTACTTATTGCGCTCCTAGGCGGTGTCCAGCCCTGAAGGAGCACCCGTTTCCTTTTCTAAAGAAATGATTTAGGACATACACCCCATAGGACTGCCAGAAAGTCCTCCTCCTGGCACAGAGGATCAGGAAGGGATGGTCTTTGCTGGGATCTTCCTGCAGGGTTGGCACAAGGCTCAAAGATGGGCATTAGTGTCCCCATTTTGCAGCAAAGTGGAGGTTCTGGGACCTTCGGTGACAAGTGTCAGGCGGCACGGCCAGCCAGGAATGGAGAGCTGTGACATGAACCTGGGATGCCAGCGCTGCATTCCCACACAAGGGCTCCTGCGATCTAGGGATACTTGGTCTCCTGACAAGTGTGTTAAGTGTGTGTTTGAAGATGGTTCTTGAATTGTGCTGTATATGGAATATGTTAGATGTCAGGAGCACACACCCAAAGGTAACAGGAAGTCACCCAAAAGACTTACCAGACAAAGTAAGAAGCTTGAATTAGTGATCCAGAGAAACACCTGTAAGGAAGAGGAGGAGGAGGAAGAGGAGGAGGGGCCAAACGGGATGAGGGAACAATGAGTGAGAAAAATAGAGGGGCCATGGGGCCTCCGGATGAGGTTTTCCCAAGAGGAAGAAAACAGATTGAAAATGAAGCACTCACCACACACACACCACTGAGAAGTCCATCCTGGCACTGAAGACCCCCATACTCCCCCACCTGAGAGCTCTGCCATCCAGGGGCCAGTGGTGTCGCTTCGGCTGGGAGTGTGTTTAAACACTGGCATATTTGTTGTTCTGGGAATTGAATCAAAATTGAGAAGCTCCTCTGAGAAGACCTGGCTTGCTATAATTGGCCTGTGCAATTTTCTGCTCACAGCCTCTATTCATTTCCTGTGTGCGGCCCACTCCATCTGGGGCCAGAGCGTGGCTTCCCCGCCAAACACCACCTGAGCATGCTCCCCCAGACCTGCGGCAGAAAAGGGAGGGGAGGTCAGTGTGGGTATTCAGAAGGATTTCACGCTGCTTATGACTTCAGAGTAAAGGCGAATATCTCTGTGGACTTGCTGATCTAGCAGGAACAGTCAGGACGGAGGGCGGAGACAGCACTCTGGACCAGAGGGAGCAGATAGTCCTTTGGGGGGCTTATGAGGACCTTCCCACATCCCAGATAGCATGGGAGCTGCAGGCCTGGAGGGATAATCCTGAGGGTGGACTACAAAGCTGGAGAGGTTAGGTCTAGAGTCAAGGTCAGCAAGCCTGTCCCTGGTGCAGGGGCATAGCCCTCTGCTTACCCATCAGGACCCTTTGGTGCCACTACCTGGTGATACTGGCAAGCTCCCTTGTTTATTACAGATGAGTAATTG
Organism: Peromyscus maniculatus bairdii; assembly: GCF_049852395.1. Classification (NCBI taxonomy): domain Eukaryota; kingdom Metazoa; phylum Chordata; class Mammalia; order Rodentia; family Cricetidae; genus Peromyscus; species Peromyscus maniculatus. The sequence goes on along the minus strand of NC_134859.1, from coordinate 61,678,824 downwards.
CTACATGAGCAGCCCTCGCCAGAGGCTGCCTCATGGAAACCAGAGTGTTCCCTCTGGTTCTGAAATAATCCAGCCATGGTGTTTGAATTATCTACCAAAAAAAAAAAAAAAAAAAAAAGACAGCACCCCTCACAGTACTTTTTCTCACTGCAGCTCTTCCTTCCCACTGGGCTGGCGGTTGCTCAAAGCCCACTTGAACTGAAAAGGAGGCTTGCTCAGACCCTGGGAATTCAGGACTCCTTGGTACTGAGCTCAGCTTCCTGCCCTCAGGGCTCAGAGGACACAGCATCCTGAGGGCTCTGCCTTAGTTCCCAGTGTCCTGGTGAGGTTGTAGCTTTGCACCATGGGCATAGAGCCCTGAGAGGAGTTAACCATTCACCAGGGAGACAACCCAGGGGGCAGCAGAGTCTGCATTCCAGATGACTGCATCCTCCCACTGGGGTTGAGGATAGGCAGAAGCATGGTGGAGCTTTCTTCCTGACCCACCAGCACACACACATGCACACACACACACACACACACACATACACACACACACTGCACTTTAAATTATTATCCTGAGACTGATAGCATTCTCGTGGGGAAGGGATGGCTCTCGGTGGTGGAAGCCCTGCCTGACAGGCCTCCAACACATCCCCAGCACCACCAAAGAGGAAGAAAAAAATAAGTGTTATTCTTCAAAATGCAAATGTGCTAATACCCCCTGGGAGGGGTCTCAGCCTTCAGCTAACACCTCGGCTGGGAGCTAGCACTTTGGGAAGAGCTGGAAAGTTGTCTGGGTAGGGAGGGAGGGGAGCAGCCAGGGAGAGGCTGGCCCTGGCTCTCCCACACCACTCCCGTGGGTGCAGACTCTTGTTTGTGCAGAACACTGAGGGCCCTGCTCGGGAGGGATGGCTCATGGGGGGTGGGTGGGGGAGGGGGGAAGCAGCTTGTCTCTAAGAACACTTGGTTTCTGTCCCCTGAGCTCAGTCTGAACACAGGAGAGGTGGTAGATAAATGCTATCTGAATAATGCCCACAGCTCCCTCTCTAGAGGCAATGGAGCAAGCGGCGGCATGGGAAGATGGCTAACCACTCTCTCAAAACAGGCTGCAACAGAGAACAATTTAAAGGAGGAGGGCTGGGGAGAGCATCTCCTGGGCAAGCATGAGGACCCACGTAAAACCAAAACAAGCACGATGACCTACTTGTAATCCCAGTGCTGGTGGATCCCTGGGGCTCACTGGCAGACAGTGTCTGAAAAACAGGGTGGCCAGGGCCAGCAAGAGGGCTCAGCAGGTAAAGGCGCTTGCTGCCAAGTCTGATCATGCAGAGTTCAAGTCTCGAACCCCACGTGGTATAGGGAGAGAACTGACTCCTGCCAATTGTCTCCTGACCTCCACAAGTGTGTTACATCACAGACATAAATTAATAAATGTTTTCTTCTAAGAAAGGCAGCCAGTTCCTTGGGAATGGTTTTGTACCTGAGGTTGGCCATCTGACCTCCAACCCCGCCCCCCCCCACACACACACGTACTTACATTCATGCACATCTGCAAACACAAGTACATACATGCACACACACACACACACACACATGCATACACACATACATGCACACACATACATACACATATATACACATACACACAAAGTCCAGATGGGGGAAGAAAGAGACAGAAAGGGTAAGAAAATTGTTCAGGTGTAGTGCACAGCTTTAATTCCAGCACCCAGGAGGCAGAGGCAGGTGGATCTCTGTGAGTCGAGACCAGCCTGGGCTACAGAGTGAAACCTTATCTTTTTTTTCCCCCCGCCTCTTTGAGACAGGATCTCACTATGTAGCTCTGGCTGTCCTGGAATTCATTATATAGCTCAAGTTGGTCTTGAACTCACTGAAATCAGCCTGCCTCTGCCTCCCTAGTGCTGGAATTAAAGACATGCTCCCTTGAGCCCCAAGGTGGTGGCACAAGCCTTTAATCTCAGCACTCAGGAGGCAGAGGCAGGCGGGTCTCTGTGAGTTCGAGGCCAGTCTGGTCTACAAGAGCGAGATCCAGGACAGGCACCAAAACTACACAAAGAAACCCTGTCTCAGGGAAAAAAAAAAAAGACATGCTCCCTTATGCCCAGCAAGACCTTGTCTTTAAAAAAAGGTAAGAAAATGAAGTATGCTAGAGTGACAAATCTTGCCAGTCTTCAGTTTTGTTGGTTGTCATAGATGATTGACTGACTTACTGATTGATACAAATTATATATTATAACTTTTTCAATATTCAAAGCAGCAGTGTTTTATCACTTACATTATAATAGAAAAACAATTAACTCCAACACCACCATGAAAAATGAGGTTTACTTTGTAACCATTTGGTTTTCACTTACACAGTCTGGAACTTTGGATCTGATTGTTCCCTAATTCTTTTACAGCTATAGTTTGAACATAATTTCTTTCATCTTATTATATTTTGTTCTGTTCATGTTAGCTATTTAAATCAAATCCTGCCTTTATCTCCTTGGGTTCTGAATTTTCTAGTTCCACAGTCCCCTCCCCCACCTTCTGGCTTTTGAACCTTTGATTTTAATTCCTCTGGGTCAGCTGAGCTACCACACCTTTGAGCAATGTGGTTTGTTTCTTTGGTTTTTTGTTTTGTTTTGCTCTTTTTTTCTTGCTGGTTAGTGCATAGCTTCTGCTGGGTCAGAATCACAGTCCCACTGAATGCAAGACTAGAGAGAGCTCCATCTTGACCCTATGAAAGGCAGATTCCAACCTATTTCATGGTTACAAATGTGGCCACCAGGGCATGTGACCTGCTTTACACTCTTCCTCAGAGTGGGAATAGCCCTGAGCAAGATCTGGCAAGATGGCCCATCTGGAAAAGGTGCTTGCCACTCAGCCTGAGGCTCTGAGTTCAAGTCCTGGCCCCCACAGCATGTAAGGAAAGAGCCGACTCCTGCAGACTGTCCCCCGACCTCCACACAGGTGCCGCAGCACCACCCCCCCAACACATAAATAGTAAAGGTGTGGTTTTATTTTAATTTTCAAAAAGAAAACCTGAAGGGCTGGAGAAATAGCTCTGTAACTCCAGATCCAGAGGATCTAACACCCTCTTCTGGCCCCCAGGAGCAGCAGCACTCATATGCAAACATACACACACACACACACATACACACACACACACAGAGTTGAAATACATTTTTTTTTTTTTAAAGGAAAAGGAAACCTGAGCAAATAGCCCACGGTGTCTCATTAGGCGTTCTGGGTCTCTGTCCAGCTTGAACAGGCCTGGAAGCTGTGGGACAGCACGTGACTCAGCCGTTACAACTTCGGGCCTGACCCGGTTTGAGCCACAGAGCGTTTCTAGCAGAAAAGCACCAAGAGCAAACTTGTCTGTCCCGTCAGCCCAGCTTCCGCGGCTGCGATGCTGGCCAGCCTTCCGTTACCTTAACTAATAGGTGCTATGATCACCTTGTGAGGGAGAAAAGCTTGCTGCCGTGGGCTCACGGTTTCCAAGGTTTCAGTCTGATGACACAGACCTGTGCCTTTAGGCCTCTGAGCAGGAAGTGGTGGGAAACAAGCAATACTGCCCTCCTCTAGGCTGGTCCCACTATCAGCTTCAAGGAACCTTGTAGCACTGATCTGAAGGCCCACTACTAAGCCCCACCTCTTAAAGGGTCCCCACCTTCCAATGGCCCTGGGGACTGGGGGGGTCTTGGAGGGATGTACAAATCCCAATGATAGCAAGCCCAGCTTGAAACTCTGAGCTGTCGTTGTGCCTTTTCTTCCCATTCTCTTTCCTTCCTTCCTTCCTTCCTTCCTTCCTTCCTTCCTTCCTTCCTTCCTTCTTTCCTCCCTCCCTCCCTCCCTCCCTCCCTCCCTCCCTCCTTCCTTCCTTCCTTCCTTCCTTCCTTCATTTTCGTAGTTTGGATACTCAGCAGTTTTCATCCATGCCTGAAGGTTTTTGCCCGTGGTAGCAGGAACATAGGTAGGTTGTAGAGCGTGCTCAGTGACTCCTCAGACACTGCATTTTTTGAACAGATGCATCCAGGTCCAACGTGGAATGTTCCTTGTTCTGTCAGTGAGCACAGGGTAGTTCCCATCTTTGTGCCAAATTTCCCCGAGTGCCTAGGGTGCTTCCAGGAGCCCGCTCCACGGGTTCACTATGAATGGTCAACATCTTGATGATGGCAGATCAGCCCTTTGTTTTCTTGCCATTTTCTTGGCAGGAACCAGTCTTCCAGGCCCAAGTTGAAAGGGGGGAAAGCGCTAGGGATTGTGGGATGGAAAGTCACATGGCAAGTATGACTTCTGGGTCACTGAGTCGGTGGGAAGGGGCTAGATTCACCATGGCTTTGCTTTTTTTTAAGGATTTATTTATTTATGTGTATGTGTGTTTGCCTGTGTGAATGTATACATACCATGTGCATGCAGGAGTCCTAGGAGGCCAGAGGGTATGTTGGATCCCCTGGAACTGGAGTTACAGGCAGTTGTGAGCCACCTGGGAACCAAACTTGGCTCCTCTTGCTCTTAACATCGGAGCCACCTCTCCAGCCCCTCCCCACAGCTTTCATACCCTGCCTTCTCACCCCAGAAACCGAACAACCCTACAGCCTCGGGGGATGCCATGGCTTCCTTCAGCTGGGTGATGCCCCAGGCCTTTCTCCTTCCCCATCTCGCCTCAGCTGTGCTCACCTTCATCTCTGTTTCCCACTGTCAAAGTGCTGGCTCCCGGGGGGGCTGGGCGGAGACAGCAGGGTGCGGGGAAGGGCACGTCTCCTCCTATCGGGCTCCACTTACAAAAACATTTCAATTACTGCGCTCCTTCCCTCTGCTGCGCCATTAGCTTCTCTCCCTGAAGCCACATCCAGAGCCGGCATTCCAGCCAGACGCCGCTCCAGCTCCCCACATGTGGACCTGCCACGCAGCTCCAGGATTGAATAACATCAACATTCAATTACAGATCCGCTACGTTTTCGCTTTAATCAGAGGAATGCATGTGGTTTAGAAGAGAGAGAAAAAAAAATCAGATTGTTTGGCTAAGTGTCAGCCTGTAGAGGCAGACGTCTGCTAGGCCTCCCTCACCTAGTCCAGGCAGTCACTGTTCACGTGAGGGGTCTTGTCGCTCTGCTTGTGATCCCTCCACACGAGATGCCTGCTGGTGGGTGACTCATGCTGTGAGAGGTGAGGAGCCTGGCCTGGACTGCTGTTTCCTCTCTCCCTTCCCAGTTTTTGATCATTTTACTATGTTTAGCACTTTAATTATATTTGTAACTTTATGTGAGATGGTGCACCCCCATAGCATTGTTTACCCCCCCCAGCTGTGGCTGTGGAGGCGTCTATCCCTCCCTCCCCCCAATGCTCACCTCCCTGCTCTTCTAGATCTTACCTCCACTGGCAGGTTGAAGTTCTATTGTTTAACTGTCATTAATTCTTTCATTCTCAGTGTTTTGTGCCCAGGTCCTAATTTACAGAGGTGCTATGTGATTCCATGCAAAGAAGGGTCTATTACTTACAGATTCTGAGAGATGGGGGCCACCATGCTACCCAGGCCACAGGAGCAGCCAAGGGAAGGCACAGGCCACAGGGGTTTGGCTAGTTCGAGTATTTCCAGCAGCCTTTGGCCCTTCTCATGGAGTTCTTGCCTCACACCTGGGTGGAGGTGACTAAGGGCAGGTTGGCGTGATGGGTCTCTCCGTGTGGCTTCTCATTCTGAAGGTTTCCAGGGCCCTAGGTGATTCCTGCTGTCTCGGGATCTCCCACGTGCCAGGAGACAGGCAGGTCCAGAGGGGGCCATAGTACAGCCAGGCTGTCTGTCTTGCGGTGGAGAGAGGGTGAGGTTTTCTCTCTGTGGGAAGTTCTAGATAAAAGTGATTTCCCACTAGTGGAATCAGAGCTCATCTGGAGAAGGGAAGAGGACCCTCTAAAAAGATTTGGAGCCCCCCACCCCCCAAAAAAGAGCTTAGTATGTTCAAAGGAGGGAAAAGAGATGTTTAGCTGGAAGGTATTGGGGGGCGCAGGGGGCAGGGCTGTGGGCTTTTGGTGGCTGTGCTGTGGAGATTGGCTTGTCGGGTAGCTCCTGGGGAACCAGAACGCACTCACTGTGTCTGTCTTTCTGTCTGTCTGTTTGTCTGTCTGTCTCTGTCTCTCTCTCTCTCTCACTCTCTTGCTGTGTGTACGTGTATGTGCATGTATATGTACATGTGTGTGTGCATGCATGTGCATGCTCAAGTGATAGTTCAGGGCTGGCTGTCTCTCCTCTAAGATGACCTTTAAGATGACCACAGTGTTAAAAAGGACCACATTGTCACAGGCCAGTTCCTGTCGCTTTCTAGACCGGGCCAGCTTGGAGCTTATGCGGCAGGCGGGACACATTCTCCTTGAAGACGAGAGTCCACGCTCTGCCTGCTGTACCTTATCTGTTCGTTCTGCTGGCCACAGTGTAGTAGACTCCCTACTAGGCTCCGGATGGCTCAGGCACAACCCTGCCCTTGAAGAGCTCAATGTCCCAGTGAAAAGAATGGACAAAGCTGGATGTGAAGGTGCACATCTTTAATCCTAGGACTTGGGAGGCAGAGGCAGGCAGATCTCTGAGTTTGAGGCCAGCCTGGTCTACAGAGTGAGTTCCAGGACAGCCAGAACCACAGAGTGAGACTCTATCTCAGAGAGAGAGAGAGACAGAGAGACAGAGAGACAGAGACAGAGACAGAGACATACACTGGGGGCAGCAGGCAGGCAGATAACAGATACACATGAACTCCAGCCCAGGAGTGGCCTACTGTCCCCGTGGTACCCCATGGCCTTGGAAACACAGCAAGGGGGCCTTGATTCTGCCAGATCTGTCATGGAAGACTCCCAGGGGAATGTGGCTGTCATGTGGAGACCTGGTGACAGGTACTGCCAGTGTTAGGAAGCGCATGTACAAAGGTCAAACTGCCCCTACCCCTTTATTTGTGGACGGGGGCAGGGGTGGGCGGGGCGGGGCAGAGAGAATGGGCAAGCCAGGGAAATCAGTGAAGTCAGACAGTGAGACCCACCGGGAACATGGGAGACATGTAACCAGGTCCGACCAGCAAAGGGCTAAACAGTGGGCAGACTTGGGGCTTCAGCCTCCCTTTCTCCGTCCTTGCCAGCAGCCACTTCCCTTCCTTCCACCAGAGCCTGGGCAATTACCACCTGCCTCGACCACAGCCACCACAGCCATTTAGGAACCGCTGGTGATTAGCGATTGTTATTGTGGTAATTAAAATTCCCTGGGAACAGCTTGGCTAATATCCATCAGGATCTGCAGTCAGGTTGGCCGTGAGCTGAAATGGTAATTGAAACCTCGAAACCCAGCACAAAGCGGTAGTACCGGCAATGTTAAAGGCTGCCAGACGCCCCCTACGAAGCACCATGGCAGTCTTTTCTCATTAAATGGTATTTTCAAGGCTGGCTGCTTTGCTGGCCTTATCACAGCAAACCACACATGGGGAGCAGCAACACTCAGCCTCTCCAGAAGGAAGTGTTCTCCAGCCTGTGAGCCTAGCCCCCCGGGGTGGGGGTTAGACCCCACAGAAGGCTTGTTCTTGGCCCTGTTCTTGGGGGAGGGGCCAAGTGTTGGTGCCAGGCATTGAGTGATGGGCCTGGGTACCCTGGGCAGAAGTCACGTGACTGGACGCTATTGTTGTGCAGGGTTGTGTAGCGTTGGAGGGGCAGTGAGGGAAGAGAAGGTCAGGATGTGCATGGGTGGGATTGCTGCTCAGAACTTGGCCCAGCTGCCATTCCCACCACTCACCTCACCGGACTTGCTCAGCCATGTGGAAGATGATTTCCAAAATGCTGACAGTGTGTTTTGTGGACGTGTGCACAGGTACGCCTCCTGTGTTGAATGATGCACCTGTGCTCTGGACCCTCTGATGGGGGAAGGGGGACTTGGGAATTGCTGATCCCCACACTAGTCCAGGATCCCAACCATCCTGAGTGGCAGGGTAAGCCAGCAGACCGTCCACCCGGAGTGGCAGCAAGATTAGTATCAGACCAGAGTCTTTCAGAAATGACCGTTCGTTCCATTGGCTAACCACAGACCTGCCCTGGGCCCGGGGGAGACACAAGCCTGGTGGCCTGGAGGGTTGTGTACATGGAGCACACATACTGGGATGAAGTTGATACGGTTTGTACAGAGTTTGGGGGGTTGAACCGCCCCCCAAAATGTAGAGTCCTGGCAGTGGCGCGCTATTCAGCCTTGTGCTTCGGATCCTGTGTTCTTTACCCATCTTCATAAAGCACTACATTGGCGAGAGGATTTTGAAGGGAGGTGGGATGGAGACGGCTTGTTGCAGTGGCTGTAGAGCTGAAGCATGGGTTCTGGAGTGCCACTGCCAGTGAACAGCAGGAAGGGCTGGAGTGGGCACTATCAGGGAGATGCCCGGGGCTGGCTCTCCACCAGCATACTTGCTAGATGCTTCCTCTCATCCCTCTTTGGATCTGAAACAATAAGTCCATTCAGTCAACAGTCAGAACTTGGGCGAGGGGCTGGAGAGATGGCTCAGCAGTTAAGAGCACTGGCTGCTCTTCCAGAGGACCCGGATTCAATTCCCAGCACCCACATGGCAGCTCACAACTGCCTAACACCAGTTCCAGGGCTTCTGACAGCCTCACACAGACATACATGTGGCAAAAATACCAATTGACATAAAATAAAAATAAACTACATATAAAAAACTGTTAAAAAAAAAAAAAAACTTGGGTGGAACTACCAGGCCACTTCCCCGGCTGGGGACATGGCATAGTGGCAGAGCACTTTCCTGGCATACTAGACCACTTCTGCGGGTGAGGATGTGTTCCAGAAGAGTACTCACAGCCATCAGTTCTGTTTTGTAACCAGTGTTTACTGAGCACCCACTCAGCGTTGATGTGTGTTGGGAGCCTGAAGGTACAGTGGTGGGCAGACAGCCATGGCTCTCCCTCCTGGATGACAGAGCCCAGTGGAGGAGACAGCTGTACATTAAGGACCAGCCCAGAGGTGCAGGTGACCCAAGTGTCTACAGATGGATGAACATTTGCTATACAGAACGCCATGGAAATGCACGCAGTGGGACCGTCTCCAGCCTCCGATGGAATGCTGCAGCATGCATGAGCTTTGACAACCGTGCTAAGGGAAACAAGCCAGGCCCCACAGGCTAGCTTCTAGACGATTCCACTTACGTAAAGTAGCTGAAACAGACAAACTCGGGGGAAAAAGTAAAGGGTGGCTGCCAGGGGCTGAAAGACAGAGGGACAGCAGGGTGAGTCTGTCCTGTAGCACCTACATTTGGTGACCTCAAGACCCAGCCATACCTCTCCCATGGAAACTGCTTCTAAGCAAAGTGTCCACACTCAAGGGACCTGACCCAAGGTCCTTGCCCCATGTGTTTCTGTGCGTGTGGTGGATGTTCTCTTTCCTGGGGCATCGCATCGCATCTAAGCGTGTAGACGTGCCTTAGGTCTTTGAACATGATCTGAGGCTGTAGCCAACAATGAACTCATGAGTATACTGTGACGAGACCTAGCCCGGCTCTCAGAAGTAAAACAGTAGGAACAGTTCCAATGTCCTCATAGGGTCTGGATTCATTTGGCTGAACCTGAACACAGCCGACCTGATTTGGGAAGTGAGGGACAGACACCGTAGTGTTGATGGAGACCATTATTTAACATAGAACAATAGCTGTGATACATGGTGGGGAAGAGGCCAGCCTGGGTGCATGAGACCCTGTCTAAAAAAAATAGTATAATGCTGTGTTTGACTTTAGGCAAGTAGCTGAACTTGTGGAAGCCTCAGTTTTCCCATGTGGAAAACGGGGTTGATAACAAAGCTTCCTCAAGGAACTTTTGGCACCATATGCCCTGGGAAGAGGGAAGGAGACTTCCCATTTTGTGAATTTCAGACCAGAGTATACACTATTGTTTCAGTCTGTTTCCTGTTGTGATAACAAAACACCCCGAGATAGAGTAATTTATAAAGTAGAAGGTTTCTGTGGCTTGTTTCTCAGCTTTGGGAATTCCTAGAACGTGGAACCTGCGTCTGATGAGGGTCTCTGTGCTGTGTCATGTGGCGAGACTTGTTTTCACATTTTTATTTTGTGTACACGATGCATACAGAGGTCAGAGGATGACCTGTATGAGTTGGTTCTCTCCTTCCACTGTGGGACAGGTCCTCAGACTTGGCCATCTCGCCAGCTCTCCCCACCTGCCCCATTTACAAAGATTTATTTACTTTAATTTTGTGTGTATGATTGCTTGCTAGTATGTATGTGCGTGCCGTGTGCATACAGGACCCCACAGAGCCCAGAAGAGACATCACACACCCTGACAGTCGAGTTCTAGGTGGTCGTGAGCCTGCATGTGGGTGCTGGGAACTGAACCTGAGTCCTCTGCCAAAGCAGCCAGTACTCTTAACTGCCGAGCTCTCTCCCCAGCCCCTGATTTTTAGAATGTTATGTGTGTATGTGTGTGTGTGTGTGTGTGTGTGTGTGTGTGTGTGTGTGTGTGTACGCGCATGTGTAGTGGGGGCACAGGTGTCATGGGACATGTCGGGGTTGGAGGACAACTCTATGGAGTCAGGTCACAGCAAGTCTCTTTACCCTGAGCCATCTTGCTAGATCAGCACGCTACTTTTGATTCTAGGGATGGGACCCAGAGTGCTTAGGGAAGCACTCTACCGCGGAGCAATATTCTCAGCCCTCTTTTTATTTTGAGACAAAGTCTCACTAAGTTTCCCAGGCTAGCCTTGAACTCACTCTAGCTTAGACAGGCCTTGAACTAGATCTGCCTGCCTCAGCCTCCCGTGTTACTAGGATCACAGGCCTGTGCCAACAGACTCAGCTTCCTCCTCTTCTTATAAAGCCACTAAGACCACCATGGAGAACCCACCTCTAGGACCTCATCTAATCTGTTTCCCAAAGGCCTACCACTAAACGCCATCAACATACATGGAGATCAAGCTTTCTCCAGAAAAGAGAGAAGAATTCAAACCATAGCAGCTTCCAGTCCCAAGAAATCCAAATGTGGGAGGTTTTCTCATGGGGACTCCAGAGAGCATTCCTCCATTGTCTGTGCTGTGTGGGAGACTGAGCCCGGGTGGGACTCGGTGCTAGGGTGCTGCCTAGCACACTCAAGGCCCTGGGTTCCATTCCCCAGAACCACAACAGAACCATCCAAAGCCAGGCCCTCTGTACAGGCAGCAGTCACTGAGGGATGCACACCAGGTTTATGCTCTGGCTCGGAAGTCCCATGGCTCACGGTCCGGAGCCTAAGGAGACTTGTCTACCTGGGAGAACTAGCGTTCCTCCCTCAGCAAGGTCAGGTGTGGCCAGCTTATTGTTGTTCGATTTCTGCAGCAGACATGGCGTGGGGAGTGAGGTTGTGTGCTGGGTTAGGAGAGGGTGGGGGTGCAGGGTAAGGATGGTGGGGCCCAGGGGGTGCAGGTAAGGATGGGGTGTGGGGTGCAAGGGGTGTGTGTGTGTGTGTGTGTGTGCGTGCGTGCGTGCGTGCGTGCGTGCGTGTGTGTGTGTGTGTGTGTGTGTGTGTGTGTGGTGGAGGATGCATGGAGTGTGGGTGGCTAGAAAGCCATCCAGGCAGATTCCGATAGGGAACACGGTGTGTTCTTTTGCCCTATTGGAGAATGCTATGCACATTTGCACTTTAAAGGCTCAAAGAAGCCCTTCAGTGACATCTTAGTTTATCCTAGTATTTCCCAGATGCACATGACCTGGGGTAGTGTGCTTGCCCTCTGCCACTCTTCCTCCCCCTCCTCCCTGCCCCCTTCTCGGCTTTTATTATGATATGCCACGGTTTCAATATGCCCCACGGACATTTAGGGAGTAAGAAGCCACTTCATAGTCAGCCTACACTGGCACTCTGATGCTAACTCTTCATTTAAATAGGGTACTTGGCCCACAGATGACAATGCTGTCTGTGCTTGTCACATAGGGTGACCATAGTGGTTGTAACCCTGGTCTCTATGGGGCGGCTGCCCTGCACCTAGTGCAAGGCTTTGGGGTTTTAAGTCCACGTGTGGGTCTGATCCTCACGGCCACTCTGTGAGACGGTGCCGTCCCGATCTGCCTGCTGGTGGGGAAACTGAGTGTGTCCACATCACACAGCAGCGGGGTGATGGCCCCAGGACTGACTCTGAATGTCTGTGTGGAACCTGCCAAGCCTGGCTTTCCTCTGGAAAGGTGACCCCAGCCTTCCCTCACTCTGTCCCTCCTTACTCAGTACTCTGCGCACATTCCCTTCGTAGGAAAAGAGATTAAGCAGCTCTTGGCTGTTGCTGAAGCAGGCATTAAGGGTTTGGGGGACCTTATCTCAGTTACTGCTCTGAATTCTAATCTGAGACTCTTGGAGATTCCGGTCTTTCGTGTCTGTACAGAAACTCTCCAGGGAGAGCTTCCAGACACTGTGATACGGCCTAGCCTGGCTGTTCCTGAAGTCCCCGGTCACCCTTCCCAGAGCTCTAGGAGAAAGGCACCTGTGGGAGGCTGGGCACAGTGCTGGGCACTGCCAGCCTAGCAAGCATGGCTTTGCTTCACCAGTGAATGAGCACAGCTCCGAGAGGTTTAGACTCGCCCCACACGGCACAGCTCCGAGACACCCCACACGGTACAGCTCCGAGAGGTTTAGACTCACCCAACATGGCACAGCTCCGAGAGGTTTAGACTCGCCCCACACGGCACAGCCAGTGCGCGTCGAAGCTGTGGTTGGTCCCACCTTGATCAAAAGCTATTTGAGTCGTTTGATTCTTCCGCCATTGACTCTTCCAATGGCAAACAAGAAAGGGGAGCCAGAGGAGCCATCCTGGAGATGACAGGGCTCAGAGGGGTTCCCAGAGGTTTCCCTGTCATTCCTGTTCTAGACAAGGGTGGACACCTTCAACTTGTAGGGATCCATCCAGCTTTCTGGGTACCCTTCTCAACCAGCCCTGGGGTGACCTCTTCATTTCTTCCCGCTTCAGCTCTTCTCCAAGGGGAAGAGATGGGACCCAGCCAGCATCATCTACCCGTCTCCTCCCAGCAGCTCTGAGAAGCCATGAGGGCTGTGTTGAAATACAGGGAGTTCATGGGAAATCTGGGGGCTCATGGGGGGCCTGGGGGCTCAGAAGCACAAAACGGAGGTAGAAAAGGAGGAAGAGACACTGTTTGTACTCTGGGCAGCCACACCAAGCCTGAGACACTGTGGCACTACTGGCTTCTCTGCCGAGGGACAATGACATGAGCCCGAGGGATGCTGTAGAGGAGCTGGGTTAGAATAGAGAGGGACCAGGGAAATTCTCCTTGAGAAGCTGGGGCCAGAGCATGGGATCACAGGAGGCTCCATGACTGGTTGTCACTGGGTGATCTGTTTACAGCTGCTTGAGACTGGATAGGCCTGTCCTGTTCAGCCCCAGCCTCAGACCCCATGGATAGAGAAGGTGAGACAGGTGAGGCAGCTGGCCCAGCCCAGGTGAATGGGTCAGGAACCTAAGCACTTCCTGCTTGTGAGCTTTTGTGTGCTAGAAGTGGGGAAGGGTTGGGCTGGGCAGGAGGTAGCTAGGCAAGCTCTTGGATTCTGGTGGGTGATGGGTCAGATACAGTAGCAATGGGTGGTTTTCATAGCATTCCTGACATGCTCTAAGGTGTGGTACCCTGCTGCAATCCTAGTGTACAGAGAGAAGCAAGAGAATGTGGGGTCAGTTTTAAAATAGGTGTGGAGGTGAGCTGGGCACAGCAGTACACACAAATCTTCTGGAACTTGTGAAGTGGAAGCAAGAGGATGGGATGCTCCAGACCTGCCTCGTCTACATAGCAGGACCATGAATAGATGGATGGATGGATGGATGGGCAGATGGGTGGATGGACAGATGGGTGCATGGCTGCATGGCTGCATGGATGGATTCATGGATGGATGGATAGATATGGATGGATAGATAGGTGGATGGATGAATATGGATGAATGGATGGATATGGGTGGATGAATGGATGGATGGATGGATGGATGGATGGATTCATGGATGGATTCATGGATGGATTGATGGATATGAATGGATGGATGGATGGATGGACGGGCGGGCACATGGATGCATGGATGGGCACATGGATGCATGGATGGATGGATAGATGGATGGAGATGGATGGAGATGGATGGGTGGGTGGGTAGATGGATGGGTGCATAGATGGAGAGTTCATAAGACTTACTGCAATGTGTCCATCCTGGGTCCACCCTGGTCCACTGGCTCAAGAGGCCTGAGGAGAATTCTCATCTATACTCTGTTCTGGATCTCACTTTCTCGTCCCCATCACATCACTGACGAGCAGGAACAGTAGGGCTGCATAGAGAGTAGCGTGCGGGGAGGGAAGGAAGGCACCTCCACTCCCATACTCTAACACACATCTCTCCTTCACAGGTCTGGAAGAGGTCAGGGGCCTGGTTCTACAAGGGGCTCCCCAAGTACATCTTGCCCCTGAAGACACCCGGCCGGGCTGATGATCCCCATTTCCGACCTCTGCCTGTGGAACCCACAGAACCCCAGCCTCAGAGCGCTGAAACCTGCCGTGTCTACACATGGGCCCGAGGGAGAGGTACGAACCCTGTGTCCTCTGTGGGGCTCCAGGCATCTCTGACCGCAAGCACAGTGACTTCTAGCTTTACATAGACACAGCCAGAGGGTCCTTTGGGAACACTTTCCCAGCAGGACGATAGCTCAGGTGCAAGAATGCCATGAACAGCACTGTGGCTCTTTGCAGGAATGAGATGTCACTCCAAACGGTTTTGTCTTTTTTAGAATTTATTTTTAGTTTATGCGCATTGGTGTTTTGCCTGCATGCATATCTGTGTGAGGGTGTCAGATCTTGGATTTACAGACAGTTGTGAGCTGTCATGTGGGTGCTGGGAATTGAACCCAGGAAGAACATCCAGTGCTCTTAACCACTGAGCCATCTCTGTGGCCCAAGCTTTTGTCTTTTTCTTGCTTTTGGTGCTGAGGAGGGAACCCAGGGCCTTGTATAGAGTAGGCAAGTATCTCCGCAGGGAGCCATCCCCAGCCCTTAGGGGTATTCTGGTCGTCTTTCTCAAGCAGGCCTGAGGCACCTCTTCCCTTGCATGCTTTGTTTCTCTGGAGTGGGAGAGCCTAGGTCTCTAGGTCCTAATATGCAGGGTGACTTGGTGTCTGGGGGGACTGTCCAGAGGTGAGTGTGTCCTGCTACGATGGCAGATGAAGCTGTAGAGGGCTGTGCGCTGTCTCGTGGGTGCCTTTGTGTCTCTGGTTTTCAAAGTCCCTCATCTCACAGAAGCTGCAGGATGTTCTCAAAGTAGAGATTCAACAGGTCATCTTATAGCCACAAGCCTGAGGCCAAGGCTACGGGAGCAGAGCTGGGCTCCAGGGCAGGCCCTTCCCCTTGGGGTCTGGTTTCTTCTGCCCTGCGCTGGTCACACTTCATTCAGCCAGAGGGGTGAGCGGTCACCTGCCGGGGGCTTGTCTCAGAAGAGGGAGCCTCGAGATCACAGGCCCGGCGGCAGCTTTGAGAGGCTTTGGGAGATGGCCGGCCGTCTTCACGTCATGTGAGCTGTTCTTTCCTTATCAAAAGGGTAACACATGTTTGTGACAGAAAAGAAAGGTCACCCAGCAGCAGTCCTCAGAGGGTGAAACCCCTGTGAGCCACCCTCGCAAACAGAAGCATGTTGGGCACTCGCTGTCCCTTCTCGGGTGGTTTTCATCCTGTGTCACCTGGCGCTTCTCCTCAGAGCTGTCCTGGTGCCGCAGCTTCCCCCTGACAGGACCCAGGCCCATGTCTAGCTTCCCTGACGTCACAGACAGGTGTGTGGGGTGCAGGGCTGGATGCAGGGGAAGACCCGGCGTGTGTGCATGTCCTGTCCTTGTGTGTAGGGGACTGAGCGGACAGCCTGGTTGGGACACTGCCTCACAGGGACGCATGACTTGATGCATGAGGGCCCACAGGCAGCAAACAGGGCCGGGAGGGAGGGCTGCTGGTGATGGCATCTGTGCCCACACTGAGAGAGGCCACTAGGGTATGTGGTATTGGGGACGACAGGGCTGAACTCGGAAGAAGAGCTACTGGCTGAGGCAGAGGAGAGACCAGGAGAGAAGGACAGTGGAGTCACGTCAGTGCAGAAACCACAATGCAGGGTTGGCCAGAGAGCTGCAAAAGAACCCGATAGCATGTGCACTTCGACTGCTATGGCCCGTTGCCGGGCAGCTTTGGTGCTCCGTAGTCAGTCTCTGGTTTCTGGCTGAGGGCAGTCCCCTGACTGCCCCGGGTCTGGCCATGTCCTCACAGGGCCTAGCCTAGCTACTCGACCTGTGTGAGAGTAGACCAGCTGGTGTGTGGGAACCATCCTTACCTAAAGACACTCTCCAGCTATGGACTGAGGGACCTTCCAATCCCTCCCTGTTTCTTCATAGTAGCTCATGTAACCTCGAGGCGAGGTCCATGGCAGCCTCTGGGCGGGGCTCTGTCACTCCTGCCTCGGGAATCCTGGGAGCTGGCAGAGGCGGCTGTTCTGGCCTCTGGGTAGCTGCTGGACTCCAGGGAGCAGTCGGCCCTCAGCAGGCAGCTGTGAGAGTGTAGTGTGGGGCTGTCCTCATCTGTCCAGTCCTCTAATGACCACATCCCCATGGTGCTTTCCAGCTCTAAAGTGCCTTTCCCACCTTCCCCCTAGCTCACCACCAGGTGCCCAAGGGCTTGGCCGCTGGCTGGGCTCACAGCTCTGGCTCTGGCCTAGCACATATAGCTCTCACAGCGCCACATGTGGGCTGACTGAGCTCAGGAGGGGTCAGAGCAGCCATCACTGTGGGTACCATTGCTACCGCTCTGAAAAGTCCTGTGGCGGGGCCATATCTGTCCTCAGCAGGCCAGTACCGTAGCACGTAGCATAGGAGCAGCTCCATAGACATGCGAACAAGTGAGCCACATGCCTGCTTCGGAGCCTGCAAAGGAGGCCGTAGAGGGAGCTTTCATTACAGCACAGGTGCCTCTGGTCTGTGAGCTGCTAGGTGGACCCAAGAGATGCTTGAAGGCTGGTAAAGCCACCTGCTCTCACAGGGAAGCTCTCTTCCCAGCCCCAGGTCTTCAGGGACTGCACGGTCTTCCTCCTGCCACAGTTCCTCCCACAGGCACGGAGCCGAGGCTAACACCAGCTCACCAGCTCTCTTCAGCCTCTGTCTGTGACCCTCTTCCCCACCCCCATCCCAAGCCCTGGGCTCCAGCAACCTATGCCTCCCATCCTCCCCTGCTCCCATCCTAGCCAGCCCTCCCTCGTTTCCTTTCTTACGCCCTGTTGGAAATGGAGGGAAGCGACAGAGATAGGTCATAAATGGTTTGGGTTTTAATTTTGTGGGCATGGTGTATGTATGTATGTATGTATGTATTTGTGTGTGCAGGCGCACACCTGCCACAGTGCACATGTGGAGGCTAGAGGGCTGCTTTGTGGGGTGTGTCCTCTCCTTCCACCTTTACGTGGGTGCCAGAGATTGAACTCACGTCACCAGGCTTGCGCAGCAAGTGCACGGAGACATCTCCCTGGCCCCAAGCGATGAACTTTCCAATATAGGCAGGGATCTAGGAGTTAATGGATGTTTGCGAGATAGGTGCCCTCCCATCCTCTTCCACAGTTTTCTTGATTAATTTTTAATAATATAAGAATTCAAGTTAAATAATTCAGCAAGGAATGAAAACCAGTAACCTCTTCTGTTTGTCCTTAAACCATAGCCCTTGACCACACACCCACTGAATTTAGGCATTTAAATTTGCTTTGCAACAAAAATAAACAGGCTCTGTCTTGCCTGTGACGCTGTTGCTTTTCACAGTTGCATTTATTTGTTTGTTTGTTTGTTTTGAGACTGTCTCACTATGTAGCCCTGGCTGGCCTGGAACTCTTTGTGAAGACCAGGCTAGCCTTGAAATCATAGAGATTTGATTGCCTCTGTCTCAAATGACAGGATCAAAGGCGTGTGCCATCACACCATGCCTGCCACTAGAATGCCATGGGCTCCTTCCGGGCCACTGGATCTAGGTTTTACCTCCCTTTTGTGGCTGAATCAAATCCCATGAACATTGGGTTATGTTTTCATTGTTCTCTGCCGGTGGGCCTTAATGTTGTTTCTAGATTTTACCTTGAAATATCTTTAGGCCTGGAAGCTGCAAACTGAAGCTCGGGCTATGTAATATCTGAGTCATCTACCCTGCGGCAGTGAGGCTGTACATCTTTGCTGCCCTGGGATACTGATGGAGGTTCTAACCGTGGCCAGTACACAGGGAAGAAAACCATTTCATCGTTTTTATGTCCACATCCGAGTAGGTCTTCCTGTGTCTATTACTTATTGATTTTAACTCAGATGTCCTGTTTTTCAAATTGTTGCTTGAAGCCTGGCACTGTAGTGCACGCTTTCATCACATCACAGATGCCTCTGGGCCAGGAGCTGCTAGAGGGACCCAGCACTTGGGCGGCAGAGGCTTCTGATTCAAGACTGGTCTCGGTTTCAGATGAAGTTCTAGTGAGTTCAGGACTAGCCTGGGCTACAGAGTAAGCCCCAGTCTCAAAACAAAATCTTATTAACTGATAAAGCCCTGAAGAATCTCCATCATTTGATCATATTTGATCATAGTTTGACTTTGTTTCATTGTGTTTTGTATTTTTTTTCGGGTGCTTGGGATAAACCCCAGCCCTTGATTGAACTAGGCAAGTGCTCCGCCACCTTCCCAGGCTCCAGCCTTTATTAGTGTTTTGTTTTAGATTTATTTCATGTGCATGAGTGTTCTGCCTGTGTGTGTATCTGTGTGCCATGAGTGTGCCTGGTGCCCGCAGAGGTAAGAGCAGGTGTCAGATCCCAAGTAACTGGAGTTACAGACAGTTGTGAGCCACCCTGTGGGTGCTGGGAATTGAACCCGGGCCTCTTGCAAGAGCAGCCAGAGCTCTAACCACTGAACCATCTCTCCTGCCCCTTATTAGTTATTAATTAGTCAGTAAAGCAAGAAATAAGCAGCTTTCTCCCAATAGTGGAAATGAACAAAAGGAACTAAATCCATCTTCTCTGCAGTGGGTGTGTACACCAAGAACTCAGCCCACTCCAACTAATGCCCCAGGGTTAATAAAGAAATTTAGAAATTGACAAGATTTAAGGTAAATCAATTTAGCCTGGCAGTGGTGGCACACCCCTTTAGTCCTAGCACTTGGGAGGGAGAGGCAGACATACCTCTGAGTTCGAGGTCAGCATGGTCTACAGAGCAAATTCCACGACAGCCAGGGCTGCACAGAGAAACCCTGTCTTGAAAAAAAAAAAAAGATAAATCAATTTTAAAAATCAATAGCTTTAATCTGTACTAAGTAATTAAAAGTAGAAGTGAGGAGACCTATTTGTAATTGCAACAAAAAATTATTTGATGCCTGGAAGGAGACTTGAAATGGAAATTATAGGGACCAGCATGTAGAAGACTAAAGTATTATTGTATTAGTATGCTTAGGGTGCTGTAACAAAATACTACAGACTGGGTGGGTGGCTTAAGCTACAGAAATTGATTTTCTCCCAGGTCTGGTCAGTAGAGCAAGATCAGGTGCTGACAGAACTTGTCTGGTGGCCCTTGTGGTGCAGTGGGTGGCCACCTTGTTCAGTGTGTGCATGTGAGGACAGTGGGGTTAGAACTCTGGTCTCTGCTCAGGAGAATACCCACCCTGTTGAATCAGGCCCCCACCCTAGGGCTTCATTTAACTCTTCCAAACATCTGGAGTTTAGAGCTTCAACATGAATTAAGGTTGGGGACACAAACATTCAACCCACAAAAAGGATAAAAAAAAAAAAAAAACCCGAGCAGAAAATCATGTAAAAACCTCAGTCCTGCGAGGTGTTTAATCCTGGTGTTTGGGAGGCAGAGGAAGCCTCTGTGAGTTCTAAGCCAGCCTGGTCTACATAGCAAGTTCCAGGCCAGCCAGCAAGACGCTGTCTCAAAAGGAGAAAAAAATCTTAATTCTTCCATTTTTATAGCTATATAAGGTCTATCTGGTTCCCTGTGTGTATGTAGAGACAGAATATGAATGTGTATGTGTGCTATAACATGGATGTACCTGGAAAACTTCGTGCTTAAGTTAAGGAAGCCAGAGTCAAAGGCTACACACTGTATGATCCCTTTCATAGGGAACAGCTAGGCTAGGCAAACCCATAGAAAGACACATGAGCCGGGGATGGGGGAGGGAGATAGGGGAAGGGGGGGGGATAGGGGAAGGGGGGGGACTGCCAGTGAGGACAGAGGATGAAAATATTCTGAAATTGAGTAGTGATGGCAGTTGCCCAGTGTTATGATGGTACGAAAAACCACTGCATTGTACTCCCCCTGAAGAGTGAATTTTATAGGATATGAATTATGTCTCAATTTAAAAGCTTGTGAGGAACTTAGAGTAGCTATTATAGGATATACACATAGATGAATGGACGGGAATTGAAGTAGAGAAGGCCCAAGAACGCATGGAAAGCTGAACATAGGGATTTTTCAACTCAGTGGGAAAAGGCATATTGATTCCATAACTGGAGCCGGCGTGATTCAATTTCTGTGTGCGTCCAGGAACACATTATAGACCTAAATGCTAAGAAGAAAACAATGGGCCGGGGGTGGGGGTGGGGGGTGTCCTGTGCCTTTACTCCCTGCTACTCAGGAGGCTGAGGCAGGAGAATCATTTGAGCATAGAGTTTAAGATCAGCCTAGGCACCACAGTTGAGACCCTGTCTCAAAATCAGTCAATCACCGGGAGTATTAGAGATGGAGTAGATGTAGCCCTGCCCTCTGGGTTACTAAGGAGAACGGTAAGAGCTGTGGGACAGGTGGGCTGCCCTCCTGGGCCTTGGGTACCGATTTGAGACAAGGATGCCAGTTAGTGACTCCAGGGAGGCTCATCTATGATGAGACATTGGCTCTTACCCCAGGAGGCTGTAAGGAATGGCATGGCCTAGGGCGGCCCCGGGCCAGTAAATCCAGCCTTTGTGTGTACTGCCTGGTTTCAAGTTGTAGAACCAGTGCTGGGGGCTGGGGGCTCATTGTCCCTTTAGCAGGACCTACCCCTTCCCCCCACCCACAAGGTACACATACTCTCCACCTCTCCATCCCCTTAGAGATGGCAGACATCAGAAAGACCAGAGCTTGACACAGCTGCATCTGCCTCAAGCTCCCTGGAGCTCAGAGGCTAGTCTGTTCGCTCTCTAGGAAGCCTGGGTCACAGCCTGTCCTCAGAGTCCTCTGCTCCCGCCTCCCGCCTGCTCGGGTCCACTCGAATCAGGCATTTCCTTCTGGATAATACACTGGCTGCCTTCAAGATCTGCCCTAGAAAGTACTTCAGGGTCTTGGATTTGTTCCATTTGGGTAATTTCAGGAAAAATTGGGGTTTTGATGCCACTTCCCCAGCTATTAGGTTTTAAGCAAATGTTTTTAAGATCCTGAACTGAAGCGGTCTGAAGGAGTCTGCAGTCCTGTGGAAGCAAGCATCCGGGTTCCATTTGGGGTGAGCGGTCTGACTCCGCTGATCTGCAGAGGTTTACCACGGTGGCCCTTACCCGAGTAATCCTCCCCCGCCCCCACACACACACAGAGCGGACCTAGCCTCCCCACATGGGGCCAGCAGCTCCTAGAGAAGCCGAATCACTGGGGCTGCACTGGCCTTGACCAGGGCACCCTGTGATTCATGGTCATTATCTCATTTGAAGCTCAAGGCAGCTGCAGACGGTGAAATTGACTCTTCGTGATGGATGAGGAGGGAGGCTGCACAAGGTCACGTAGGCTGTCTGCTGCACGGAGGGCCAAGGACCCAGGCTCTTCCCCCTGAGTGCAGCACATGGTGAAGCTCTCCTCTCCATCACCACGTGGCTGGCTTTGCCCTGTCTGATGGTTCAGAGGATTTTTCAAGGGAGGGAGTTACTGCTGGGCTACTGAAGAGGGGGTCTTGTGACAGCCGAGGGGCAGCCAGAGCTACCCTGCCTGTCTGTGCTCTTGGCCACTCCCTCTGCCTGCTGGGTAGTTTGCATCAGGCTAAGTCCGGGGTGAGTTTCTGTACCAGCTTGGAGGGAAGCCACCGGTCCCTCATTTCTTCCCAGAGCACCCTTTTAGCATCCAGCCACCATCAGACATAATGGATGGCACAGCCAGTGTCTTCCAATTAATTACCATCCAACCACAGAACTGAGTATTTTGTCTGACAGGGTAGTGAGCTGCGTGTCAGCGAGGGCATTCGAGAGGAGGTTGGACATCACAGCGAGGGATCTTCTGCGGCAGACACTGGGAGAAGAGCTAACTGTGGGCTATTAGTGTGTTTCCTGTTTATGCCCTCACGTTAGCTCCAGTCTTAGGACGGGGAGGTAACTGTGGCCTGAGGCTGGGAAAGCCACACGGCCCCTGCAGCTTTGAACCTGCGACCTGTCTCGTTAGCACAGAGCAGCAGCCGACTGAGCTAATAAGCAGGTTCCAGAGCCACTGATTTTCCATCGAGCGCACATGCTGCTTCCTGACTCCTTAAAGCGGCAAGCTATTTATACCAGGCGATCCATTCATTCTTAATGAGCCTCGGTTGTGGATTGTAAAATGTTTTATTTTCAGACAGGATTGCTCACTGCCCAGAGCCAGCTGTTGCTATGCCTCCCTTCCTTCCCTTCTCTGTTCCTGAGAAATTAGCAGTTTTGGAAGCTCCTTGGAGCGCACACACACACAGCAGCACACTTCCCCTGTGGACTCTGACCTGTCCGTTTTTGTCACATTGGCTGGCACCCTGGTCCCCGAGTCCCCACCGCCTTCAGAGTACCTGGGAGGATATGTAGGCGCTGGGGCCCCGGCTGGCTGTAGCACATGAAAGACAAGGCAGAGCAGGAGGGCGTCCGTGTTAGGAGGTAGAATGTCACCTGTCCGTGGGGGCTGAGACTCCGCCTATGTGACAGGTCACAATCTAGCAGTGACCTGATCTGGCTAGCTACTTAAAATGCACTGTCAATTTTTTTTTAACTGCAGAGAATTCTCACTTTAAAAAAAAAAAATGGAGTTCTGGCTTCTCTTTTAAAAATCAGAAGGTCTGCCAATGCCGCCCTCTCGGAGGCAACAGCAGCACCCCCTTTTAATGATGGCGTGTTCTCGGTTTGTCCCCAGCCCTCCCTCTCGTCTCTGGCCGTCTTTCGGTGTTGCTGTACCCGATTACTCAGGAGGGAGACCTGAGGTGCAGCTCCATGGTGGAGCGCTTGCCTCGCACGCACCGGGCCCTGGCTTCCATCGCCAAACCACAAAGGAAAAAGAAGAGTAGAAATTCTCCTGGGGTCCATGCCTCTGTGAAAAGACAATCAAAGCAGGGCTCTAAGAGGCGCCTGTCGGAAGAAAGAGTGCGGGCTTCCCAGGGCTTCTCATGTCAGCCCCCAGATCGCTGTCGTGGAAGGCAGGGGCCTGGCCATGTCGCATGTGTGAGCCCCTACACCTAATCCTGACACATGGCCCTTGCCCGGAGCAGCTCTGCCTGCTGTGAGCACAGCGGAGATCACCACATAGCCATCTCCCCAGCCTTCAAGACCTGGCTTCCTGGGCCAGTCTGTAGCTCTTGGGGCCTGTGAGGCTCCTGGGAGAGAAAACCTCGGTTATGAAATGGTGTTTCCCATCAGGATGATGGGGGAGGGGCCAGAACAGGGTCTGTTCTCTTCTAGTTTTCTTATCTTGGGGTTCAAGGACCCCTCCAAGGGTAAGGGCCTTAACAGAGGCATTTCAAACAGGCAGTCGATCAGAGAGGCCTCCCGTACATTAGAGACCAGCCTTCCGTGTATCAGCCAACACTGTCACCCTTAACTTTCTCTCCCCCTCCCTCCCAGCATCGCTGCCAAGTTCCATCTCTGCTAACTTTGCTCCTTGCAGGGACCTTCTGGCCCTGGGATGCTGTGGGAAGTAACTGGGATTATTATTATTATTATTATTATTATTATTATTATTATTATTTTAATATAATGATATCTGAAGCTCCCAAACAATACACAAGGACACACAGACCAAGAAGGACCAATTAGAGAGAGGAGGAGGAAGAGCCAGTGTGAACCATCTGAGAAGGCACCATTGGTCCCACAAGTCACTGACCCTGGTCTTCATGGCTCGGGGCTGCCATTTGGGTCAAGACAATAGGTGAAAGAAAGTCGTCGTTTGTCTCAGCTGGGGGCGGGGTGGGGGACTTGAATGTCATAGGAAGAGAAACTGCTGGGGGTGCTATGGTTCCCGGGCCCACTGTGGCCTCACCAGAGGCCACCCCTGGCTCTGAGCCGGCTGCCCATCGTCTCTGTGGCTGTCTTTCTGCCAGGCCCAGCAGCTCCAGTCATCGCTGCCACGGATTCCAGGTTTGCTCATGGTAGCCTGTGTGGGGCTCTGTGCATCTGGAACTTCAGGAGGAAGCCTGGAATGGGGCACTGCCCTTGCTCACTTACAGAAGGGGATGCAAGATACAGAGTCCGCATAGCGTGTGTGGTAGTCTCCGCACAGAGAGAAGGAAATGCCTGCAGCATTCTGGAACTGCGCCTCTGCTAGCTCTCAGGGATAGAGGCCACCACTCTTGTGTGGCCACGGCCATGGTCCTGCTTTAAAAGGAAGGCCCATGCATATGGCCTCATCCTGCCTTTTGAGCCCTTGGTTATGCTGAATAGCAGTCTCAAAACGGGGCCTCTAAACAGGGAAGAGGCTCCACTCTGGGCCTCTCCCTTCTCCCAGCAGCCCCCTGCCTGTCCCAACGTCTGTGCTGGCTTAGAAATTGATTTCCCAGAGCAGAAGGCCCTCATTAGCCACACCGCAAGGGTTAGGGGCATGGCTGTCACCTCTAATTTGCCCAAACCCGATGACAGCCTCAGCGGATTAGCCCATTCCAGATGCAAGGTGGGGTCTTGAGGTGCCGTGCCCTCATGGAAGCTGTGTCTGACTCAAGTGCAGCCCAGGGGCACAGAGATGCCCCTGGGGCCAGCTGGGCTGAGCTCTCTGTACACAGTACAGTACGACTTTCTGCAGCCGCCCATCTGCCTTGCCGGCTAAACCTACAGCTTAATTCTAACTCATTCTTGACCGAATGGCCTTTGGGAACGTGGGTAAAGGGAGTGAGCCAGGTCTCCCTCCCTGCCTGGTTCCAATAAAGCCCTGGGGGTAACAGAGCAGCCTCTGCTGTATACCAGGTCCTCTCCTAGACTTCCTGTCCATGCCAGAGCAAGGTTGGCATTGCCGAGGCCCCCAGCTGATCCCTCACTTCTCTCGGGGGCCTGGCAGAGAAGAGGACCCACGAGAAAGAGGCAGCTTGTCCTGCGTTGATTGCCCCCAGAGTGGTCATCAGAGCCAGGCAAGACAGGTAGCCCATCCTCCTGCCGGAGTCTGGACACAGACACCCTAGGCTGAGGCTCTTCTAGATGGAGAACTGACAGATTATAGGAACAGAGACCCAAGGGGACTCCCGACACATGGAGACCAGAAAAGGGAGAGGGGGGGGCACAACAGCAAAGAGACAGAGAGACTTAAAAATGTGTGAGAACACACATGGTGATACCTACCTGTGACCCCAGATCTTTAATCCGCTGAGCCCTCTTACCAGCCCCAATGAGACTGTTTTCAAAACAGTACATCTGAGAAAGAGGCACAAGCCGAAGTCAGGAGGACACAAAGGCTCATGGCACCTGCCAGCCCAGACAGGCAGGAGAGACATGCTCCTGGTTGGGGCCCGCTAGAAACCAGAGCAGTCATCTGTCCCCAGCAGGACAGGGCAGACCCAAACCAGCTCCTCTCCTTCCCCCGAGGGCCTCAGCCAGAGAGCTTCCTCATCCCTAAAGAGCCCACTGCTGGGCCTGGGCTTTCCCTAGACTCTGTCTGGAAGGCCTGGCATACCCTGGGCCTATTTTTGCATCTGCTTAAATGGCATCCATTTGTAAATCCCTCCTCCTCCGGGAAGCTCTCTCTGACTTCTCTCCCCGAATACTGTCTTTCCCACACTGCCAGGCTCTGCCCCATTCTGTATAGCCCATTCTCTTGGGAGGCAGCAGCTCTTACCATCCATCCTCCTCCTATCCAGAGCGCTTCATTCGAGGTCAGGGACCACAGGGTTTCCACACCGGCAACCACATTTCTATTGATCTGTGGATTTGTCTTCATTAGCTGGTGCCTCCTCTCTGTCTGTGAGCCTGGAGGAGAGAGAAAATTAAAATCGATGTGAATGAATAAGCCAGCATGGGACCCCTCCTAGCCTCATCTCGGACTTGTCAGCTCTCTGCTGCCCACTTGCCCCTTCCTGCCTGGGGTCATCCTCGGAGCCTCTAGGGGCAGCCTGAAAGGGGTGCTAGGGAAGGAAAGCACCCCAGTACCTCACCTAGTATGCCATGGGGTCCTGTGACTGTCCCTGGCTACACAGTAGGTCCGGTGGATACATATCCTGACTCCTGTCACCTGGTCCCAGGAGGGAAGGACAGGTAGGCACTGAGTCTCTTCTGGCTGTCAATGGCCATTTCTGGAAGGACAGGTTTCCCCCCCACACAAGCCTTGGGCAGTCCTCCTTCCTGGCTGGAGCCCCGGGGGACAAAGCAGAGGAAGAGCCCTGTTCCCCTCCCAACCCTCAGGGCCCACTCATCCGGTGTCCATGGCAAGTGGCTTCCCACCCTCCACTCCAGTCCCTGTCCAGGCTGAGTGTCCTTCCTAGGAGACATGAGTGGTGCCCGTCTGGCAACACTGAGGTGACTCCAGGGCTCTAAGGTCACCTGTCCTGCTGGCCTGGTGAACTACTTCCTGGCTGACCTCGCTGCCATGCACAGCTGTCCCCCTGGGAAAGGTTCTCAGAGAACAGTCAGCAGAGGGCTTTATCTAGGGCTGGGGCCGGCTCAGGGAAGGAGATACAGGCTGGCCTTCCCCTGGGGTAGCTCCTGGCAGGGTGATGTCAGACCAGGAAAAGCAGCCAGGTGGGTGGGCTACATCTGTTCCTGGGGCAGAGGGCTATGGGCAGAAGAAACAGGGCGGAAGGGATGCCTGGGTGTTACATTGAAGTCTGATTTTTATTTTATGTGCATTGGTGTTTCGCCTGCATGTGTGTCTGTGTGAAGGTGTCAGATCCTCTGGAACTGGAGTTACAGACAGTTGTGAGCTGCCATGTGGGTGCTGGGAATTGAACCCAGGTCCTCTGGAAGAACAGCCAGTGCTCTTAACCGCTGAGCCATCTCTCCAGCCCTGATTTTTAAAAATCTTATCAGCTTGTGTAGTATTTGGGCTTTTTTTCCCCTATTGGATCTATTCTTATTGAGTTACTCTGCCTCTCTCTTCTCCTTCCTCCTGTCCATTTCACAGATGAGATGATTGAGGCTCAGAGTGAGGTATATTGCCCAGAGACATCCAATGCAGAACCAGAGTTCAAGCCAAGGCAGTGGGCATGCGTGAGACAGCCTCCCCCATGCCAGGGCCGGCAGCAAAAGACCCAGAGGACACAGAAGGGCCCTCATGGAGAGAGGGATGAACCAGACATCTGGAGGGGAGGGTTCCTGAGAGTGCTCATTAGGTGAGACAGGGGCATGGACACCATGTACATGCTGGGCAAGATGGGAGAGCAAGGATCCCAGCCAAAGATCCCAGCTCAGCTTCTAAACATCCTCTGAGGGCATGCAGCACTCTCCTCCTCCTGTGAAATATGATTGAGGGTCCATGCTCCCTCAGGAGTCAGCCTCACCCCTGGGAAGTGGGACTTGGCCCAGAGCATGGAAACTAGCCCCATACTAGGGGACATGAGCCCATGACGGATGTCCCTGATCTCTTTGAATGCTCATAGCCACTAGAGAGGAGACCATCATTCATCCATGGCTCCACCAAGCACAGATAAGAAAACAGCCTGAAGGTGCACATCTGGGAAGTGACAGGGGACGACACAACCCAAGTCTATGGCTCAGCTGGCCCCGCCTTCAGCATCCCATGATCCCTGGCTGCTGCCACCAAAACAGCCCCCCCACACACACACCTATTCTTGAATTATGGGTGCCACGGCCATCCTGGCAGGGCCAACTGCATCTTTGCTGTGCCAGCCTGGTGTCCAGGGAGGACTCACTGGGGGTGCCTGTGCCCACCCCAAGGCCCGATTATCATTCCTTTACGTTAAAAATATTTTTTGTTGTTTTTAGTATGCAAAATTTTCCACCATCTGCTGCTTCTTGGCAGGATGTTGGAAATATCTCCCTACTTCCCTAACTCCCATAGGCTTCTGGAGACTCGGGGCTCCTTGGAGCAGAACAGCCACCGCTCCCGAAGGTCTTCCAGGCTCACAGCCTGCCACCATCTTTGCAGGTAGACGTGGCATGGCCCAGGATGGGGCATGGTTTCCCAGCTTTTCAGAGAGCCACCTCAGCAGCGTATCCGCTGCTGGGCTGACCTCACACTCAGGTAGCTGCTGGGTCAGTCTCTTGGTTTTTGCCATGAATCTTGAAGAGGTGCCTGGGATCATGGACAGAGGTAATGGCTAAGCAGAGCCTGGAGACAGGTCCCCAGGCCCCCATCCCTGTCCCCTGAGCCATCCCAGCTAGGTGTCTTGACAGGACAGCAGCTGCCACATGTGTCCTGTGAGACATTCAAGGGAGAGTTTCCAAAAAGGAAGAGTTCCACCCCCCCACCCCGCCTCATGTACCAAAACTCAAGAGTTTCCATGGTGACAGTCAAATTGCAAATCCATCCAAGAATGAGCTAGAAGGGGAAAAAAAAAATAAAACTGCCCATCCCCAGAGAAACAGGCCTGGCTGGCTCTAAGCTGCCCATCCGCTGCTTATGGTGAGGGCCCAGCGTGATGGGGGAAAATCTCAGGGATGCCAGAGCCTCCAGCAAGTGGACCAGGAAGTCAGATGGCCGTGAAGGAAACCAAGATGGGAGGCTCCCCTCCTACCTCGTGGTGGAGCCCTCTGAGTGCGGGTGAGGATACCTCCCACAGGCTCTCAGACCAGTGAGTGTCTACCAGGGTTTTCCTACCTCTGTTAGAAAGGCAAAGCATGGCGGAATACAAGCGCTTGTCCCCGGACCTGTCCCAGGTCTGGCCCTTAGCCACTCCTAGCACCTTGTAGAGGATGAAGAGCAGAGGCGAAAGATTTACGAGCCTGAAAGCTTCATTTAGATGCTGGAGGATTTACAGTCCCAGCCACCATTCAGAGGGAAGGCAGCATTGGTACCCGGGTGGCAAATTACCCAAGGTTTGGGTTTTATGGGAACAGGGAAGAGAAAAGCCTGCTTCCTTGACCACTGGAAGAAGCCACGGCTACTTGGGCAACATATTCGTGAGACTCAGGAGTATGCAGCCTCTTCTTTCCCTAGTGGCCAGCCACTGGGCAACCCTGCCTTCTTTAGCTTTCTGAGAGCAGATTGGAGATGAGATTTGCGTCTTCAGAACAAAGACCTGATGGCTACAGCTTAGCCCCAGCTTAAAACCCCCGGGCATGGGGCTAGGCACATGACTCAGTCAGCGAAGTGTTTGTTGCTCGAGCCTGAGGAACCTGGGTTCTGCTGCCCGGCACCCATGTGAAAATCTGACACAGCAGCTCACACCTGAAAGCCTAGCACTGGGCAGGCAGAGACAGGCAGGTCCTGGGGCTCACCGGCCAGTGAGTCTCAAAAAAAAAGGTAGATGGTGATAGAGGAAGACATCCAGTGCCAACCTCGGACTTCTGTGTATACACACACACACACACACTTGATACCAAAGCCTGGCCCAGCTTAAAACCTCGGGTACAAAGAGGCCAGGCAAGGGGACAGAAAGAAATGAGTCTCTGGGACAGCCGGATGGTCCCCGCCCTATGATCCCATGGTGAGATCAATTGTCCGTCGAGGCTGTTCCCCCTTTTCCATGGTTGCACCCTTTGGGTTTCACAGGAGACGAAGAATGAGTCAAATGAGAGCAATGGGGGGGGGGCTTCCAGAATTTGTCTTGTTTCTGTGACTTCTTTTAACCCTCGTACAGCACAGGTGCCCTTAGGGACCAGGTGATAGGTACCTCCCCCCACCTCCAGGGCTGTGCTGTTTTGGACAGGACATACAACTCTCCATAAATCCTATCTAGCAACTTGAGCCTGCTCCCAAGCCCACTCCTGGAACATGTACAATAGACCACAGAATGCAAGGGATGCCTCCATAACCAGCTCCTGGCACATCCAACCCCATCGTCCCTGCTGGGCCCCTTGACATCTCAGAGCCCTGTCCCCAGCCCAGCCACAGGAAGATGGAATATTTCCAGATCAGGAAGTGTTGATCATGCATAAATGTCTCTGCCAGAGAGGTGGAGAGACCACCGTGGAGGTTAGTCACCAGCCCTCATAGGTACTGCCCTACCTCCATTAGCATTAGCTAGCTCCCATCCTGTGTTCCTTTATTGCCCCAGAGGGGGGGGTGCGGGACGCTGTTCCCAGCGTCTTAACAGCAGCCCCACCACTTCCTGCCCACCGCCTCCCACCTCCTGTGTCTGGGGCCCTGTGGGGTTAGTGTTTAGTCAGCACAGCAATGAGTCAAAACCACGTGTTCATAGCAGGGACGCCAGTGGGGTCTGGTCTCAGTGGATTCACGTTCAGACCCGAAAAGGAACTGCCAAGTCAGTCGGTTCTTACGTATAATTCTCATGGACCCACCCCCATCCCTCTTCATCCCTACCTCTTGGTTCTGTCTGAAACGGCCAAACCGGAAGTCTTGCCAGTGGCATATGAGAGAGAGAACCAGAGCAGGAAAGGGTAAGAGGCTGGAGCAGAGGAAGGCAGGCCAGGGACAGTCACATATTCATCACCCAGGAATGCACACAAGCCTCCTCTTGGTGGACAGGGGTGTGGACGAGATGATGGGAGTCTTTCAACAGATCTGTGTGGCTGGGACACCCTGACTGAGCAAAGAGTTGACAGACGCATCTATGGAATCTACTTTTAAAAAGGAACTGCTTGTTTTAAATAAGATAAGTAATGAAAATTTTTTGGTCTAAGTTTATCAGATGTTATTGGACTGGACATTGTTAATATATATAATGGAGTTTTTATCTGAATCTGTCAAATGTTAATGGACTAGACATCATTAATGTAATTTTTGTCTGTATATATTGTATATACTTATTAGATAGTTTTTCTTGTATTAGTTATAAGCTTTCTTTAATTTTAGACAAAAAGAGAGGAGATGTGGTGGTATTGTGTTTCTCAAAATATTGTGTACCCTAATAAATTTATCTGGGGTCAGAGAACAGACAGCCACTAGATACAAAGGCTAGAAAACGGTGGCACTCACACCTTTAATCCTAGCATTCCAGAGATAGAAATCCCTCTGGATCTCTGTGAGTTCAAGGCCACATTGGAAATAGCCAAGCATGATGACACGCCTTTAATCCCAGAAAGCCAGCCTTTAATCCCAGGGAGTGGTGGTAGAAAGCAAAAAGATATATAAGGCGTGAGGACCAGAAACTGGGAGGCTTTGGCTGGTTAAGCATTCAGGCTTTTGAGCAGTAATTCAGCTGAGACCCATTCCGGATGAGGACTCAGAGGCCTCCAGTCTGAGGAGACAAGACCAGCTGAGGATCCAGCAAGGTGAGATAGCTGTGGCTTGTTCTGTCTATCTGATCTACCAGCATTGACCCCAATAACTGTCCTCGGGTTTGATTTTATTAATAAGAACTTTTAAGTATCATGCAACACGCATCCACAGGAGGAGACACTTACGGTCATCCTGTGGAATGAGGAAGGGTCGTGGACGGAGGAAGTTAAGTCTAGTGATGATGGTGAGGAGGTGACAGACTCAGCATCTACTGAAGAGGGCTGGCGAGTGCCCAGTTGGTGGGTGCTTGCCTGGCACGCACAAAGACCTGGGTATGGGCCCCAGCATCATAAAACTAGGCATGGTGAGGGCTGGAGAGATGGCTTAATGTTAAGCCTGCATACTGCTCTTGTAGAGGACCCAAGTTTCAGTTCCATACCCCCCATATCAGATGGCTCACAACCTCCTATAATTCCAGCTTCAGGGGGATCCAATGCCTCTGGCCTTCATGGGCACCCGCACTCATGTGCATATACCTGCACTGGCATGCATGCATGCATGCGCACACACACACACTTAAACTTTAAGCAAACAGAAACATAACCATGATGGTATGTACCCAAATTCCCAGCATGTAAGTGGTAGAGGCAGGTGGATCAGAAATTCAAAATCATCCTTGGCTACATAGCAATTCAAGGCCATCCTGCCTCAAAAAAAAAAAAAAAAAAAAACATTTTGGTGGTAACCCTGACAGGACAGGTAAAGCAAGGTGAGCACTGTGTCGCATCCTCAAGCACCTACTGTGTGCTGGCTACTGCTAATCTCTGAAGGCTAAAATGTTTAGCCAGCTCCAACTTTGGCTACTTGTTTCTGTGACCTGAGACCCTCACCCAGAAAATGGCATACGCTAAGACACAGAGACTTTCTAGAAGGCTCTGGATCCAGGTGGAAGGCCCATTCCCTCCACTTATTCCCACAGAGACGTTCCCTAACTGACCAGCACTTCTGTGGATGCCTCATTGCCATCTCAGAAGATAACGCAGCCCCTAGAAAGGGCTTGGCGGGTCAGGGGGAGCCTGGTAGCCAGCCTGGACAGGGAGCAGTTGTGGTCCTCTTCCAGCAGAGGGAACCTTTGGCTCCTGAGCCTGGAGGAGGAAGCTCCCCTGCTGATAGCCTAGTGAAGTGCTTTGGGAAGCCCTCGACCCCCCCACCCCACCCCAGCACTTGGCCTTTCAGAGGAAAGCACACAGCTCTGCACCTCCTGCCTGGTGACCCATCCCTGAGTCAGTCACCTGTAAGAGAGGGCGGTTTACCTTTGAGCCTACACCTACTTATTACCTTCATTATCACTTAGTTACATGCTATGTAAATTAGTGAAGAGAGTCAGAAAAGGAGCCAGAACTGTTTCGTTAAAAGCAAGATTTTGTGAAACTTGAAGAAGCAACTTGCCTTTTTTTTTTTTTTTAAATCTATTGAATTAGGCGTGGGCAAGACAACTGTAAAAAGCAGAAGGAAGATATGGAAAAATCTAGGAAGATCCTGCTGTCAGATCTTATTTGCCATGGTCTTTAAGCTCCGGTGACCAGAATGGGACCCAGAGCCACAGGCCATGGGACGGGTTGGGCCACATGGGCCGGTTCTCAGAAGCACCCAGGCCTGCCTCAGAAGGCTGGCACACGGATGTACGTCCCTGCTAAAAATTAAAATAGAACGTTTGAAGGATGAATATATCCTGTATTATGACACCCACGGTCGGCGAACCAGCCAGAGATGGTGTCGGGTGCAGAAAAGAGGGGGTTCGGCTCCCTCTGAGCACTTGCTCTTTGTGGTTCATGACACCCCACTATGCGCCTGATGAGAGTTAAGTGGTTGGGAACCACAGCCAGTCTTCCAGAGTCAGGAGCCCATCTTCTGACTGCCATGGGCACATGCCCCAGTCTCCTGCCTGTGCAATGGGGTGGGGCTATTCCCAGCCGTTCTGAAACTTTCATGAGTTCATGTATGTGAAAGCCTGTGATAAGTTTGTTGTCCTTGAAGCCATGGCCTTGGTGTTTAGTGTGGCCAGGCAGAGGCCTCAGTGTCCCTGTGTCTACACCAAAGGAGGGCACCCACTCCTACCAAGCAAAACGGCTCCAGTCCACAGGTAGGCCATGATGCATTAGCGATGGCTGGCCAAGGGATGAGCCTTCCCTAATGATGCAAAGCATGTGGGTTCCATGTCTGCCTCCTCACACCAGATCTCACCCCCGCA
The DNA here is from genome assembly GCF_049852395.1 of Peromyscus maniculatus bairdii. Classification (NCBI taxonomy): domain Eukaryota; kingdom Metazoa; phylum Chordata; class Mammalia; order Rodentia; family Cricetidae; genus Peromyscus; species Peromyscus maniculatus. Next base: position 61,645,122 of record NC_134859.1, on the reverse strand, counting down.
TATGGTGGAAAGGAGCTCCTGTTCCCCATACCATTTTATCTCATGCCCCAAACAAAAGGGTTACCTGAAATTCTAGGCCACTCTGTGGTGGCAGGTGGCCAGAGGGAGGCCTTCCCTGGCCCACTGTCCAAGCAGGAGAAAGTCATCGCGACCTCCTCTGCTCTTGTCTGTTCCAGTGGTTTCCAGTGACAGTGACTCGGACCTCAGCTCCTCCAGCCTGGAGGACAGACCCATGCCCACTGTGGTCAAGGGCACAAAAGGTGACGAGCCCAGAGGAGACTCGGGTAAGTGTGGAACGTCAGCTGTTTGCTGCCAGAGGTGCTGGGTGGCTCTTTGGTTTCTTTGGTGGCAGCTTCTCTACTGGCGTCTGAAAAGGGTCCCTGGGAAGGAGGGAGCCTGGAGGCGTGTGTGAGGGATGGGGAAGACGTGCAGGGCTGACAAGAAGCAGGGCCACTCCCTCCTCACACTCTTCCTCAGAAACACCCTGGTCAGCATCGCTCTCTACCTCTCGAGCGACAAAGGGCCACAGAAGTTAGGTACAGCTCCCTGGACCATCCTTATGACCGGCCGTATGACTGCAGTGATGTCCCCAGCATGTGCCATCACCTCCGGACTGGCACTGCCTTCTCTTCAACACAAATGAGGTGGAGCAGGCCAGCTCCAAAGACCCCTCTCAGGTTGAGCCCCTTTTGTGACTCCTGACATGGGTTAGCCTAGGCAATGAGGGAGCAGAGAGGGAAGGGAAGATGGAAGGCTTTCATCTCTTTAGGCACAAGAAAGGCCTTCAGAGAAAAGCACCAGCTTCCTCGATGTCCTCTTGGGTCTGAGCTAGGACCTTTGAAGGAAGTTTCAGGGAGGCTTGATTTTGGTGTGTAAAGAGTGGGCCTTACCGTATCTGCCCCAAGCCAGGCACACCTTTAATCCCAGCACTCAGGAGGCAGAGGCAGGCAGATCTGTGAGTTCGAGGTCAGCCTGGTCTACAGAGTGAGTTCCATGACCAGCCAGGGCTACAGAGAGAAACTCTGTCTCAAAAAAAAAAAAGAGGAACAATATCTGCCACAAACTAGAATAAGATGTCTTGATATAACAATGTATCAATGATATAATAAGCTGTCCTGTAGCTGAGACTATGACCTCAGGCCAAAGATGACATGGCAGGAATCCTTGTTGGGAATGAAAATTTGGGCTAAGTCAGAAGTGGCAAATGTCTGGCACACACACTACCACCTCTCTGTCCAGAGCCATGACAGACATTACTAGTTGATCACCGTGCTCTTTCCCTCAGAGCCCTGATGTGCCTTCAGAGTCTTTCCCCCAAGTGCTCAGTATCGGGGGATGAGGCAAGAGGTGAAAACTAGTCCTGGACTTGGCACCAGCAGCCCCAAGAGGCTCCACTAGGAGACTGTTGTACGAATTGCCTGCCAGCCTTGGTTTCAGGACAGGCGTCTCCCTCCTCCTACCTGCTGGCTCCTGGCTCCTCCCTCCACACCAGCTGTCAGCTGGGTGGGACCATCTTGAATAATTGTGTCAATTTCATACATATCTCACCCTCCCCGACTGTTCTCGTCCCCCACAGTTAGTGTTTTTATTGTTCTTATTTATTTATTGGCTTAGAGGCCACAGCGCATGTGTGAAAGCCATAGGACTACTTGTGGGAGTCAGTTCTCCCCTTCCCCCATGTGGGTCTGGGGATCAAACCCAGCGTGCCAGGCTTGTGGGCCAAGCGCCTTTCACCCAGGGAGCCATTTCTCCAGCCCCTGTCATAGATGCTGCAGTGCGTCACTCCATTTCCCATCTCCCTCCAGGTCACTCCCTCCCCATCCCAGTTCCCAGGCTCACACACAAAACCACAAATGCACGCCTATACGCCCTGGGAGTCTTTAGTGGTGAAGGTGACAAGTGCTGTCTTAATACCACCTTCTCCTGCTCGCTGCCTTCCCAGACACACAGTCCCTTCCCCACCCCTCACTCTGTGCAGGTAGGAAAGGCTCCTCATTGCCCATTCTCACATTGGTGACGCGTTACTCAGGGAAAGAGCCCCTTCTGCTGATCCAGTGTATCTTAGGTCAATCAGCAGAGGGTAGAGGTCTGGCTAGAACAGGCAGGCATGTGGGTGGGGACTGCTGGGCAGACAGGCCATAGTTACCACCCCTAACTCCAGGTAAGATTGAGCTGGCTCTTTGCTAGCAAGCTCAGTGACATCTCCATTCCCATCCACATTCGTCTCTTGCAGGTGGCAGCATGGAGTCCCCCAGGATGGGGCCTGCCTGCCCACCCAGCCATCTCTCGGGCAGCCAGAGCAGCCTGGCCAGTGAGACTGGGGCAGGTGCCACAGACCCACAGGGAGGCACCCCACCCCGGCCTGAGCCCAGGGTGCCCGGTGAGTATGGCCTTGTCTCTGCTCGTCCAGCAGCCTCTCCGCCCCCCTCCTCCCTCCCTAGTGGCCGATGACATTTTCAATTCCTCATGTTTACTGAGCTCTGTGCCAGGCAGTGGGGAACAAAGGGCAGCCAGCCCCAGCCCTGACCAGAGGGACTCAGAATGGTACCACCATCTTCTGCTCCTGTCCCTAACAGCCACAGGCAGTCCTCACTGAGCCTCGCCTGGGAACAGTGGAGTGGTGTCTGTCCTTATCCTCCAGAGCCCACCACCTCCAACGATGGCTTTCTGGGAGCCTTGACGTACACATGTGATGTACACATGTGATGTACACATGTCACGGGTGTAGAAAACAATGCTCTCCCCCTGCCTTGTGCTCACTGGTCCAGCATGGGAGCCTCATGATGTGGGGTACTTCTCATCCTCAAGCCAGAGAAAGCACAGACTCCTTTAAAGACCAGCCCCAGCTAGCCTGGGCAACCCCGGCCAACAGCCCACAGGCACAGACATGAAACAGCTTCTGATGTGTCCCTTGGGGTCTCCCTCAAGTAGCCTGAATACACCCCACTAACCATCCCGTCCCCTGTCCCCTCTCTACAGCCTCCTGCAGCCCTCTATAGGATGCATTCTAGTCCCAGCCCTAACACTGTGAGTTTGGGCACACCAGCAGTGAACCTAGGTGGTGCTAGAGGTCGAAACAGTCAGACATAGGCCAAGAGGTCACTGCCTTGAAGATGACAGACAAGGTTTGGACAGACAAACCGAAGCGCGGGTGTGCAGATAACAAGCTTGTGAGCACAGAGCACACCGACAGTGCAGCCTGGCCCTGGACCAGCCCTGGCCTCACACTTCTGTTTCCTCCCAAAGCTGGGCTGTCGCTGGGGAGGAAGCCAACCACCACCACTCACTATTCAGTGGTCTTTTTCTCTCTCTGCCAAAGGCAAAAGACAGACATGGACAACTCCTCGCTGCTGATGGGGCCACCCGGCACCCCTAGACTGAGGCAGACCCTCCAGCGGAAGATTCGGAGAATACAGAGCCAGGCCTCCTGGCTCCTTTCTGAAGGTCCTTGAGACCTCCTCACCAGCACCCTGATGGCCTTGACCGCCAACTCAACAGACCAGTGTTTGGGGACGAGTGTGCTTGCCCCCATCTAGTGCCTTGCTGCCCCCTTATCTACCACCTCACTCAGCCCCCCCCCACCTTTATTTATTGCCCTACCCACCCACCCCAGTCATCCCCATGTTTTGATTTGCTTGGGTCTTGGCTTGGGCTGGAAGGGCCTTCCTGTATGCACTGAAATTTCATCGGGACCACACAGGGCTTTCTTTGTACGAATGCTGAGAAGAAATCTAACCCTGACTGTGACCCTGCAAAGCTGAGTGACCCCCTCAGTGTGAGCCTGGAGCTGCGTGTGTCCTATCTGCCCCAGGCTACCCCAGGAGCTGGGTTTAACCCAGCTTTGAGGTTTCTCTGAAGCCCCTGTTGGCCTCCAGGTTTTTGCTCAGCCCGGGCACACAGCTCCCCTAAGACATTAAAAACACTTTTTGCTTTTCATTAGAAAACAAGGCGCCCAGCCTGCCTCGTGCTCACTGGCCCAGCCTGGGAGTTTAGCATTCTCAAACCAAAGAAGGCATGAAAAATATTCAAAATACAAATGCTTCTAGAAAACCCTTCCCTGGGTCGGGTGGGGGTGGGGTATGTGTCTATGTCCTTCCTTCCCTCTCAGTCCAGCTCCACCCCTCCCCACCACCAGCCCTTCATCCTTGGAGGTTTTCTCTCCAAGGCCTTCACTGTGAGCCTTTTGCCCTTGCTGGCAGAAGACAGAGAAACTCAGTTTCCCTGTGACATGTCATGCTTCAGCATTAAAATAATCAACATGAGACTTTTCATGGAGTCACTCTTGATCCAAAGACCACAGTTGCCACATTCCAACCTGTACTGGGGATGGCAGTGGATGGATTAAAATAAACTTTTAAAATGTACTGCTGATTCACTGAAACCCTTCCTAAAGCCTGAGTCAGAGGAATCGGTTAGATCAGGTCTCAGTGCAACTCCTAACACTAAAGCAAGCCCAGCTGTGCAAAAACGAATTAAAATGGGTTCAAGAGACCTGTACAAAAATTTTTCTAAATAGACACTGACTTCAGGCTACGTGTGACAGACTGGGCACATGCATCATCCTGTCTGTCCCACTCAACACAACCTAAAGGAGTGAAAATGGATTAAACCACAAAGACAAAGGGATCGGAGGGGGTGGGAGACGTCTGAAAAGCTGAAAAGGTGAGACAGTAAGATGCAGTCATCCTCAGCCTCCCTAACCCCCAAGATTCGGGTTGGAGGAACCAGTCGCAAACCCACCCACTTGCTCTGCATCTTCTCTAGAAGACTCAGAACCTGGAGAGACCTGGAAGTTCCGCAAGGGTCTCAAAAGCACTGGGTTTGTAAGGGATTGGCCACAGGGGCTGAGGTTGTAACTCAGTGGTAGCGAGCTCGCCTAGAATGTGGGAGCCCCAGCCAGCGCTCAATCCCCAACACTGCAAAAAAGAAGGAACAGTGAGCCCTGACCTCTGACCTCATTCCCTTCATCCTCTTCCCCATACCTACCCCATGGACTCTTGGCCCACATGGCCTGGTGACTGCCCTTCCCTAACCCCGATAACAGGTTTACTGCTGGCTAGAGCGGAACTAGAAATGCAGCCAAAGGCTGGCTAAGGTCCCTTGCTGAAATCTAGAATGATCAGTAAAAAAATCAGCCATTTGCCTGATGACAGCCAGGCCTGCTTCCTCCCTTCCCCTCCCCCAAAGCAAGATGCTTGCATTTCTCTGGGGAACTCATGATGGACCCTGGCATTAGGGAGTCCCCAAGCATCAAGTCTCGGCTCATTCTCTGCTGGGGGAGACCACAGTCTGTAAGCCCCATCCATGTGTAGAGAGCAACCTGCCTGCCTTGTTCTTCACATGGTGGGAACAGGCAAAGGCACTCAGAGCATGGTGGAGCTAATAAATAAATAAATAAATAAATAAATAAATAAATAAATAAATAAATAAATAAATAAAACCTAGAGCATCCAGCGTGCAGGAGGAAGAACTTAGGTCCTCTGAGGATACTACTACATGAAACAAGAAAATGCAGGAGTAAAGGCCCAGGTTTCATCCCTAGTGATACCAAAAATTAAAAATTAATGACAATAACAATGCTACTTTTTAGAAAAGAAATTAATGTTCTTCAAAATTAAAACTCTAAGACCACAGGAGCTAGGGAGCTGGTTCAGGAAGTACCACTCCACAGGCAGGGGGACCTCAGCTTGATCTCCAGAACCCAGGAGCATGGTGGCATGCCTTTGTATTCCCAGAGTAGGGGAGGCAGAGACAGGCAGATCCCTAGGGTCTGCTAGCCTGCCTACCTAGCGTACTTATCAAATTCCAGGCCAAATGAGAGACCCTACCTCAAAAATCAAGATGAAGAGCTCATAAGAAACAATTCACCTAAAACTGACCTCTGTGTAAAAAGATAAAACTTCAGACCGGGTGGTGGTGGCGGCGGTGGCGCACGTCTTTAATCCCAGCACTTGGGAGGCAGAGACAGGTGGATCTCTGTGAGTTTGAGGCCAGCCTGGTCCACAGAGCGAGATCCACGACAGGCATCAAAACTACACAGAGAAACTCTGTCTCGAAAAAACAAAACAAAACAAAACAAAACAAAACAAAACAAAACAAATTTAAAATGGAAGCTGAGAGGGAGATAACCTCCAGGGAAACAAGACAAAAACCAGAACTATGAAAGTGCTGGGGATGGCCGGTAGAAACCGAGGTCTTTCCCTAGCACAGCGTCATGGGCATGACTGTGCACACCTATAATCCAGCACTCGGGAGGCAGCGACGTGAGAAGTTTTTCAAGCCCATCCTCAACTACATAGCGAGTATGAGGACTACCCTGGGCTACATGAGACTGTCTGTGGGGGACGGGGCGAGGGAGGGACGAAAGAGGCTAACAGAAAAACTCCAACAATATAGAAGGTCCAACTTCCAGCTAAAGGGACCTTCAAACTGAAAAATAACAGAAGAGAGGAAATGACGAGGACTCGTGAGCGTCAGGGGCTGGAGGGATGGCTCAGTGGTTCAGAGCACTTGCGGCTTTTGCAGGGCACCTGGGTTCAGTTCCCAGCACCCATGTCCAGCAGCTCACAACCTCCAGCACCAGGGGATCCGATGTCCTGGCCTCTGTGGACACCCCCATGGAACGTGGCACACACAGATAAATAAAAATAAATCGGAAAAGAAAAATATCAAAGGAGAGAAAAGTGATGCGGGGTCTCGTGAGTGTCCCCAGCTGGGCTCTAAGTTAGTGGTGGGGAGCCCTGGCGGGCGGCTGCCCAGCAGGGGGGCTACAGAGAAGCCCCACCGTTCAAATGGCTAGAAGCAATGTTTTCAGCATCGGGAAATGGTAAAGGGAGCCGGAGAGATGGCTCAGCACACATTGCTCTTCCAGAGGACCTGATTCCATCCCCAGCACCCATGTCAGGCAGCTCACAACCGCCCGTAACTCCAGCTCCAGGGCATCCAGCCCCAGAGCACGTGGACTCACATGCACACACATGCACACACGCATATACATGAACTCCCCTAGCTTGAGAAAAATGGGGGCTGGAGAGATGGCTGCACTAAGAGCACTTGCTGGGCTTGTTGAGGGCTTGGGTTCATTCCCAGCACCCACACGGAAACTCAAAACCATCTGTAACTCCAGTTCCAGGAGATCCAGTGTCCTCTCCTGGCCTCTGTGGGCACTGCATACACATGGTGGACACGCATACAAGCAAAATACCCATATGCATAAGTTATTAAATTTTTTTTGTTTGTTAGGGACAGGGTCTCATTATATAACTCTGGCTGTCCTGGAATTCACTATATAGACCACCCTAACCTCAAACTCACAGAGCTCTGCCTGCCTCTGCCTCCCAAGTGCTGGGATTAAAAGTGTGTACCACCATGTCCAGCCTGAGTTAAAAAATATATATAAAGAAAAAGTGGTAAAAAAAAAATTTAACCTAATTTAAACATTGCAGAGTGTACACAGGTATTGAAATATCACATGGTATGCCACAAATTCATACAATTCTCAAATTTTTGATGTATCTGTTAAAAATAAATTTTAAAAACCAAATGAGTAGCTGAGGCTACAGCTCAGGGATAGAGCATGTGCCTATCATACATGAGGTTCCGGGTTCAATCCTCAGCATTACACAATTAACTAATTTACTAAGGTAATCATTATTTCTCTTACTACCGTGACCACAAATAATAACAAAAGCTAACTTAAGGGAGGAAAAGGTACTCTTAGTTCATGGTTTCCAGAGGTTTCAATCCCTGATAACAGGAAGGAACGGCAGAGCTGAGGCAGAGCTGATCTGGCCACTTGGAATGAGGAGCCCTGTTGTAGTGTTCGGGGACACAGACAGACAGACAGACAGACACATGGAAGGTGGAGGAAACAGAAAGGGGGAGGAGACAAGAGAGGATAATGGGGAAATGGGATCCAAGTACATTCTATATATATATGAAATTGTGAAGGAATAATTTTTTTTTAATTGAAAGCCAGAACACAAAGAAACCATATATTGTGAATGCCGAGGGGAAGCGATTCCTGGTCCAGACACACTCAGCCAAACGTCTGCCAAGTGTGCCGGGAGAAGGAAGGTGCTCACAGGAGTTTTTTCACCTTTCATGCAGGATGTGCTCCAACCAGACAGGAGGAGATGAGCCGGATAAGAGGGTGGAGGGTTTATCCATGAGAGCTAAGGTATGGCATACACAAGTAAACCAGAACATCTAAAACTTAAACCAGTAGACACAAAGACCGAGACACAAGGGAGCTGAAAGTCCCCAGGGCTGCCGAGGGAGGCACCTGGGGTAGACTGGGATTGCCATTTATTCGGCAAGCTAGGATACTTGAAACTCTGGAATCTTTATTAGGTAAGTACACATAATGGGGCTTGTGCATGTGCCACAGCACACATGTGGAGGTCAGAGGACAACTTCGTGGAGTCTGTTCTGTTTTTACATGACTTCAAACTCAAGTCATCACCTTTGCATGGCAAGGGCTTTACCCACTACCCATCCGGCTGGCCCCTAGAGTCTTTTAGTGGAAAGCGTACCTATCAAAATTATAAACCCAGAGAGGGCGGCCAGCAGCAGTAAGGAGCGCTCTGCCTATAGCAGGGGTGAGGCGGCGAGGAGCTGCCAAGCAGAGAGGATAACCCATGAGCTGCACTGCAGCCTCCGATGCAGGCCTCCGAGACAGTGCCATCAACTCAGGACTGCTTAGCAAGGGTGCAAAAGCAGCCCACATTCACGGAGAGCATTATGCAAATTATGCCAGGCTCACAAAGACAGATGCTCTATATATTCTCACATTGTGGTTCCTAGATTTTATACAGACACATAAAAGCTCGTGTGTTTATGGTAATACAAGAAGTGGATGGTCTAAGCCGGTGGTTCTCAACCTTCTGAACGCTGCGGCCCTTTAATACAGTTCCTCATGTTGTGGTGACTCCCCCCAACCATAAAATTATTTTCGTTGCTACTTCATAACTGTAATTTTGCTGCTGTCATGAATTGTAAGTATTTTTGGAGAGAGAGAGAGAGAGTCGCAACCCACTATTGAGAACCACTGTTCTAAGAGAAGAGAGAATGACGGGAAAGGAGAGGCAGGACGGGGAGCTGGGGAAGGGAGGGTGGAGATGTTCCACATACAATATATATGTGTGGGCTGAGAGAGGGTTGGCCCTAAGACAGCATTGCAGAGGACCCGAGTTCAATTCCTGCCAGCACTTGTCAGGCAGCTCCAGGAGGGTCTGGCCTCCTACAGCACCTGTATTCACATGCACACACCTACACACGCAAATTAAAAACAAAAATAGTATATACTTGTAAAAAGTGATTTTAAAGCACTCCTACACTCAGTAGAAACTTAGTAGGGGGTGAGTTTTCGTTTACTTTGTATGTGTTTTCATTTACATGATGTATGAACGTCTTGCCTACATACATGTCTGCGCAACACGTGCATGTAGTGCCCGAGGCAGCTAGAAGAGTGCATCAGATCCCCTGGGGCTGGAGGCTGTGAGTCACCACGTGGGTGCTGGGAATCAAGCCAGAGTCCTCGGGAAGAGCAGTCAGTGCACTTAACCGCTGAGCCATCTCTCCAGCCCCGAAACTTTGAGTTTTGTTTTTCTGTTTGGATGTTTTGTTTTTAATCTTCCACACTGATTAACTCTATACAGTCCAATTCCTCCTGCAATGTAAGCAGCGGCAGCGGCAGCCGGGCCAGCGCTGAGACCATGAGGGGAACAGCCCCGCCCCCAGCCTGCTCTGCTGCAGGCTTCCGGTATACAGAAGGACCCCATGCATTTCAACCTAGGACAGACTTGGAGGAACAGAAGCCAGCCTAGATCTGGGGGCTCCTGCATCTACACCCCAGCCTGTAGGTGGCTGTCCCCATACCTCTACTCTAAGCTCTAGGGCTCTCCCCATGCCTCTAAGAATGGTCAAAGGCCTCCCAGTCCACTGCAGCACACACATTCCACCAGACCCCAGGCCTAGCTGGACCCCTCAGCCCCCACACCCTGCAGCTCCTAAGGCAAACTACAGATGTGTTCCTGAAGACAGCTCATCTCAAAGTAACCCTGTACAGTTCGGCTTTACGGCTGAGATGGACTCCAGACCCTTCCACAAAGTCAGGGGCTGCTCCAGAGTCCAGAATCCTCTCAGCTGCCATAGAACCGACAAATCATTTCTTTACAGAATGCATTCAGGGTCCCAACCAGCCAACTTACCACTTGGAACTGAGTGATGAGTGGAGAGTGGATTGACAATGTCTGTCAAAATCCAGAAGCACAGAAGTGTCTCAGACAGCAGGTGACCTGGCAGTCTCTGAAAGAGGATGCAGGTACAATGTTTATGACCTTGGGATACCTGGTTTCCAACCGCAGCTTCACTACGTAGCACCCGAATTCACAGTTGATCTCTGTGCCTTGGTTTGCTCATTTATAAAATGGAGAGACTTCCCTCACAGGACATCTGTGGCCATTTAAAGCATAAAGGCCTGTGGGTTCCTACCAGCATGTCAGTCCCAGCTGTGAGCTGCTGCTCCTACAGGATGCAAGCATGTTGCCAATCCCAGTCATTCAGATGCCATTAGGGCATGGTGCACGGTGACCATCTAACTGATGCCCCTGCTTTGCCCTCTGCAGCTTTGAACAGTGAAGCTCACAGTGCTAATCTGGCCATCAGCTGCTTGCCAGGCAGCTGCGGGGACCAAGTGTAGTTAGAAGTTGGGGCTCAGCAGAGACAAACACAGACAAGGCCTCTACCCTCTGCCACCTCCGAGTCGCCCAGAAGACTGTGCGAACACTGGGAGCTCTCCGAGGCGTCTCTGGGTTAGAGGAACAGAACTCTCCTGGGTAGGCACCAACAAACGGCTACCTCTCCTCATAGGGTATCAACCAGACAGAGTCCAAAGTGGGGAACCCATGCATTTATTGGACTTACTCACCAGGCATAAGTGACCCCAAAGCACTTGCCCATACCCGCAGAGATGGAGTTCAGTTACCCTCCTGCTCTCCGTACCCGCTGGATGCCTTCTGAGATCTTGCATGTACCCCACATGCACTTAGGGCAGAATCACACACAGCTGGCTGGGAGGTGCAAGAGGGTGTGGCTAGAACCTCAGCTGAGGATCCAATGACCCTCCCTCCTCCCTCCTATGAGGCAGCATCAGGAGTCAACAGGCCCCATCTGTAGGGTCCCCGGCAAGTAGTCACAGCTGCCCTGATGAAGATGGCAGCTGGTATACTCAGAGAGCTGCACTCTACCACAGAGGCAGGGGCGGGGAACCACGGGACGGGACGGGGAGAGGCTGAGGGGGTCTTTTTCACACTCCAGGGGCAGGAGGTCTCCCTGTTGAAACCTCACTTTGAAGCCCGTTGGGTCTCCCAAGTGCTCTTCCCAGGGCTGACAGCCCTAATCCTGTACTGCCTATGGCACCTGGCACAGACCTTGGCAGAGGAAATGAGACCAGAAGAGAAAGCACACCTTTCTCGCAGCCCCAGGCGGGTACCTGCCTTCAGCTAGCTCCTCAGCATGCCACCCCAGCTGGAGCAGCTCTAGCACACCGAACATCTACAGACAGCAGAGTCCCCTCAGACACACTCAGCACATTTGAGCCATTTCCACCACCACCCAAAAAAAATTGGGGGCTGGTGTCCTTCGCTAATGCAAAAACACCGTGTCTGGCATCGTATCTGCCGGTTCCCGGGAGCCCCTCACTGTGTCTGCCTCAGTGAATTGTTGCTGCATTCTGGCTGAGCGCAAGGTGCACCCAGCTGAAGCTGTGGGGCTGGGAGCAAGGGAGGCCAGCATCAAGGACTCCAGGCAGCACCCTCCCTCGCTCCCCCTCTGCTCCCCCTGCCTCCTCCCGGGCTGAGCTTTGTTTGCTGACAACAAACAGCTCTCAATTCCACCCCGCCAAGGCCAGAGAGAGATGAGGCATTTTGCTGCGAGGGGAAGATAATAACCATGGTGGCCACCGTTTGTTGAGTCAGACACCGGCCACCAGCTTTAGGGGGTCATACCCACCCAGGAGTCAGGCCCTTTCACTGTCCCCATTGTACGGAGAAGGACAGCAGAGACATCAAGAGAGCCTGGTGAGGCACCCGGGGTGAACGGATGCCCAAGACTGTGCTGTGAGCCTGAGGCTGCCGTGGAGCCCGGGATTGGTGGGAACAAATCAGGATTCTGAGCGTGAAGGAAGCAGATGCAGAGCAGCCTGGCTATGTGAGCAACACACATGGGATTAGGTGGAAGGGGAGACAGTTAGCCCGTCGTCCTGCTGGAGAATTTCCTAGTGCTGATGTGACGTGAGAATAAAGCCCAGTCCCCACACACAGATTCACCCACTTGCTGGAAACTGCCTGGTGCCTATGGCCCGGGATGGTGAGAGCGCCCGGTGCTAACATCTGTCTTTGTTCACTGAGCTGGACCTAGTGAAGCTTGAGCTTACTAATGCCTGGGCTCAGTGCAAGGGGGGATTTGATTAAGAGGACTTCCAGGAGCTTCTGTCAATCGAGCATCCTCTCCAGGCTTCCGAACCCTCAAACCTGAGCATTCACAGCCTGACAGTGTGGCCAGGACATACAGATGACCCTTGAACTCCAAGAGGGCATAGCTCCCCAGAGCCTAGCTTACCTCACAAGTCCTCACAGGCACTTCATTCTCCCATGGGCAAGTGTGTGTGTGTGTGTGTGTGTGTGTGTGAAAATTACATGTAATTCGCCACTTTAACCATGTCAGGAACTCAGTTCAGTGACAGGCACTCACAACACTGCGTGTCCATCCCCACCACTCACTGGTAAACCTTTGTGGTCGCCCAAACTGTGCCCCCATTAAGCCATAGCTCCCGCACTTCCCCACTTCCGGCCCTGCCAAGCATCTACTGTCTCTTATTTTTGACTACACTAGATACCGAGTTTAAGTGGAACATGTAATACAGGCCCATTCTGTTTGCAGATTTCACTTAGGATAGCGTCTTCGAGGTCCTTCTATGTTGTGGCATGTGTCACTGCACGGATCTAATATGAGATGCTGACCCGCTCATCTATGGGCATTTGGCTGCTGGGATCACAGGGCTCTGCGTATGTGTCCAAGCTCCCCTCCTTTTAACGATTTTGTAATGGCTGTCTGGGCCATTGTCGAGCTCATTCCCTGGCACAGAAATCCCAGGAGACAATTAGAATTTTGTTACATACCTTCTCATTCCAAGTGGGAAGAACCAGGGCACAATCACAATCAGAAATAGCTGGTCACATAAACAGCCCTTAGGAGAGTCTTTGCTTCTCTCTGAAACTCCACAAGGCAGGCCTCCCAGCCCATTACCAACCGCAGCTGACTGGCAGGTGGGCCCTGCCTCATAGGTTTGCTTCTGGTGCCCATCACATCCTTATCTGGTCCAAAGCTGAGCAGGCTGGAGGCTTTTAGGGGACCCATGAGCTGGCCTGGGGGTTAGTGTCACCCAATTGACGACACAGGTTACATTCAGCTCATGGGTCCTTTTAGACTCGGCCAGGAAGGTTTCAGACTCATGCATCAAAGGCCGCTGTTACTTTGCCCAGCTTTCAACAGGAACTGACTGTGCAGATCCCACTTCCTCATGACATCTCACTACCCAAACAGGCGGCCGAGAGTCCAAGGTCACAACAAGCAGCCCCTGTAACAGAAAGCAGAAGAAAATGTGGCTCCTCAATGGGAAAAGGTCTAAAGCCATTCCTGGTGTCCCCCTGACGGGTATAGGTACCTGTATCCTCTCCTTCCTCATTCGTGACCATGAAAGAAAGGGGAACATATCTGCTCTAATCACGGGTAGACTCTTGACCACCCGTGACCTTAATGATTAATCTTATCCATGGAAAAGCCACCATTCAAAAAAAACTCTGATGTAAACATTCCCTTTGACCCATTTTTCTTGTTTGTTTTTTTATTTTTAAACACTCGGTGGATAATTTACCCAAAATCTAGAGAATATGGAATGCTTTTTCCTTAGCCTGTTGATGTCACAGCAACTGGAAAGGAAGAAAAAAAAAAAAGCAGGCATTCAGGGCATGAGAGGGCAAAACAAAAAGCAGGCTTTGAGCAGGGAAAGATAAAGAGAAGGCAGAATTTGAGAGGCCATGCAGAAAGAGCAGGCATTAAGACCCAGTGCAGGCCTCATCTCCAGCCTCCACCCAAGCAAGCTGATCTGTCCTTGCCTCCAGCTCTTACTGGCTCCTGGCAAACTGATACCAAGGCAAAGGGCCTTTCCTGTCTTCTCTGCCAACTAACCACGGCAGTGCCTGGAATCGAACCCACGGCCTCAAGTGTGTAGGCAGTCCTTCTACTGCTGAGCCCCATCCACAGCCCCCCACCCCAGCACTCACACTTCTTCCCTTCCCCGCTCCTCCATCAGTCTGGGGTCCTCCAGTGCCTGGTGTCTCCTAAAAGACCAGCAATGAGCTCTGCGCATGCAATGGGGGCATGAGGGAGGCTGGGCTGGAGAAGGGGTGTGTGTGTGGAGGGAGCATTTGCAAGGTCAGAGATGTGTCATCGGCCTCACAGTCCAGCCGAGGGAAACCCTGCTCCTGCTATCATAGCTCCTGCGAGTTCCCACATGGTGACGACTCTTTGAGGCAGGACATTCCGACCTCTCCTGAGAGCTTCAAGGGGTGAGGAGTCACGCTGGCTCCAGACGAACAACCAAAGCCCCTGGGGGAAGCTGTCTTCCACCGGGACAGGGCTTTCCCTCCTAGCTCAGGTAACTGCCTTCATTTGGAGTTCAGCCACTCCCCTGCCTGAACCCAGGGCAATCCGGCTATCACTTTCTTTACAACGGCTCAGGAAAGAGAAAGCTTCGAGAGCGGGACTTCCGGGTCTTCCATTCCCTACAAACAGCGTAGACCCAGGGCCTGCACTTAGTTCTTCACACCTCAGGGGCCAAATATCTGAGTGTGGGGTGCAGAAGCAATCGAGCAGAGGAGTGCCCTTGCCCATGGACCCTTCCCGGGTGTACTGTTCCCAGGGGGTACTGCATCGGGAGTCTGCATCCCCCAGCCTTCCACCCTGGGAGATGATGGGTTCCTTGGGATTCGGTTTGCCCTGCCTCTTGGTGCAGGCCAGGGTGGCAGCATTAGGCTCCTCTGTGATTCTCAGGGGAGAATTCTCCTTCCTCCTGTAAAAGATGGGAGTCCAAGCCTCTACTCTCCTTACTCCCGGAAGAGGTGGGGCTAACTGGGGGCTCCCACTGTGCTAGTCATGGTGGAAGGGGTCCCCTGGCTAGGAAGGGGCCCTCAGTGTCAGATGGGTCATGGATATTTGAGTCCTATGCAGTTTGCAGTTAGGTATACAACCTTGAGTAGAGGACTTCTCAGATCAGGGAGGGACCCCCAGAACTATTCCAGGGTGCTGCTGGTGGTCATCTGGAGGGCTGTGGGTTTGTTCCCTGACATAAACAAAGAACCGAACATCTAGGAAAGACAGATGACCAAGCTGCGGAGAAAGGGAAAGCTAACAGCTTCAAGTATCGGGGATAGGAGGGGCCCAAGGCTGAGAGTCTGCCAAAAACACACGTGCTTGGATATTTTAGAGAAGCCCTGGGCTTCCCCATGCCCCTATTGGTCCTGTCAAGGGAATCCCCTCCTCAGTGTGTTCTCTAAATTCCTTCTAAGAACAAAAAGCTGCTAAGTCAGGGGGGCGATTTTCCCTCTTCCCCCCCCCCCCCCCCCCCCGAGACAGGGTTTCTCTGTGTAGTTTTGGTGCCTGTCCTGGATCTCGCTCTGTAGATCAGGCTGGCCTCGAACTCACAGAGATCCACCTGGCTCTGCCTCCTGAGCGCTGGGATTAAAGGCGTGCGCCGCCACCGCATTTTCCCTCTTTTAGCCCATGCCCCTCTAACTCATCACTTTTGGATCTGAATCCGGGAGTAAAATTGATATATCCTATCATTCTATGTATTTTATTTAGATGTACAGTCTCACTATGCAGCCCAAGGGGCCTGGAGCTTGCAATCCTCCTGCCTCTGCTTCCTGAGTGCTGGGATTTCAGGCTGGCTTTCCTGGGTATACCGTCTGAGGCCCTCCAGGAGCCACCTTGCATGCCTCCAGCAGAGCCCTGGGGTCTGCCTTTGCTCCAACTCAGGCGCTAGTCTCTCGAGCCTCCCCATTAGGCCCCAGCACCAGCCCCCAGTGACCCACAGCACTGGGGGACAGGTAGGCACCCGGAAGCCTGGGGCTACTCTACAGATGGCTGGCGTCCTGCTGGCCCTGGTGCTGGCTGCAAAGGTGCTACCTCAGGGACCATGCTATGCTTCGTATTTTTCTGCTACCATCTGGGAATGCTTAATAATTTTGAAGACAAGACCCTGGGCTCTGCAAATGATACAGTAACTTTGCCCAGGTACAGTAACTTTGCACTCTGTAAATAAGGCCCCAGCGATAGCCACAGCCCTCCAGGTGAGTCCTTGAACTCTTTGCTGAAGGGCAGCCTGGGCTGGTGAGCCCCTGACTGTGTGCATCAGGGTGTCCTTAATCCTGGCGCTGCCATTGTCCTGCTCCATCTCTCCTCTGTGAAATGAGAGAGAGAAACCGTTTGGGGTTGTGCTCTCCAGAGCTCCTGGGGTGAAGAGGGATGATGGGAAGTTCCAGAGGGTGGGTTGGGATGTGTTCCTGTTGTCAACACTGCCCCCCCCAATTCATCCTCTGTTTTAAAATAGACTTCAGCCTGTGCCACCCCAAAATGCGGCACCTTAGTATAGTGGGTGCTTAAAACGGAAGGAATCTGAGACCCACACAGGAAGCCCTTTCTGACCCTATCCTGACCTCTGACCTCCCGCTTGAAGCTAGTCAGAAGATCTGCATGAGGGACCCTCCAGATCCTGCAGGAAAGCGGAGACATCCTCTGAGCCCCCACGGTGTGCCCTCAGCCCCTCTACCCTGACACCTTCATTCATGTCTGTCCATTCTCCACTGTTTCCCCACACACCACTGGGGGGATGTCCTTGTTTCCTGAGTCACATGAACCTTACATTCCATGTATGTGTCATGCTTTTCTCTTGTTAATCTGGTTTTTGGCTCAGGGGTCCCAGCCAATGAATCTAAGATGGGCAGGAGGAAAAAGGAAACATTCTACCCCTAAGACCAGGCTCCAAGCAGACAGGAAGCTGAGCCCAGGCTGGAAAGTGACCTGGCTGGCTCCCCCACCGTATGCCACCCCAGTACTCTCTCCCACCCCCACATCAGGTGACCAGATGGAAGGCCCACCTATTAGAGAGGTGCCCCAGCTACCAGCTAGAAATCCAGTGGAAAGGGCCTTCACTGGGGTGGGGGACACCACATATAAAAACTGCATACATATATGTATACACACACACACACATACAGGCATGCACTCATGTGTACACATACATGTGCACATGTTAGGACATATTGACACAGGAAAATTCAACTGTTTGCAAAATAACATGACCAATAGGTCAAACTGCCCCCTCTGAGTGCTAGCCAGAGCACCATACAGAGGGATGGAGACCAAGAGCCACTGGCTTTGCCCAGACCATATGGAGAGATGGACCCATCAGGTCCGCGGGCAGAGACTCCAGCAATACTGGATCCTGAACTGCTACAGGGAAAGACCGGGAGGCTCCAGTTTCCGTTTCTACAGGCAGCAGGAGGCTGTGTCTGCCAATGGTCAGAGCCCCAAGCTGCACACACCGGCCCCACCCCCAGGCTGTCTTCTGCAGATAGCAAAGCATTGTCTCTCTTCTCTCACACACGCGCACATGCACACGCACACACACACACACACACACACACACACACACACACGCACGCACGCACGCACGCTCACGCACGCTCATGCACGCGCACACTTGCACAGTGCCTTAAGCAGAGGGGAGGAGAGTGCCAGGTAGAGAAGTGGACCTCAGGAGCCCTGGGCCGCACACCCACAGCCAAGCTGCCACATCGCATCTTCAGGGAGCAATCGGCGGGCGGGCAGAGCAGGGGAGGCTCTGAGCTTTGATGCAGACCCCAGGATGCCCGCAGTTTCTTTGCTGCCAATTACTGGGGAAATAATTCAGCGTGCTCACCCCCTGCATCTCAGCAGACACTCTTCGGGGACATTTTAAGTCTGACTGTACCTGCTGAGCAGCTGACAAATGAAGCCTCTCCCTCCCTCCCTCCCTCCCTCCCTCCCTCCCTTCCTCCCTCCCTCCCTCCCTCCTCTCCAGCTGCCAGCTCCTTCCTCTCTGCCTTTGCTTTTCAAGGCTGGGGGGGCTGAAAGTGCAAGGTGTTGGCCTGTCCCAGGGCAAAAGCCTGGCAAATCTGCCCCTTATATCTCCTACCTGGACTACACTTCTCGAATGTGCTGGAACAGTCTTGTGTTCCTTAGGGACCATGCCGTTCACTTCCTCCTTAAAGGCGTAAGTCATGTCTTAAGCCCCTGGTTAGAGGTCCAGAAGTAGGGATTGGGGGTGAAGAGATGGCTCAAGGGCTAAGAGAACTGACTGCTCTTCCAGAGGACCCAGGCTCAAGTCCCAGCACCCACATGGTGGCTCACAACCATAAGTAACTCTAATTCCAAGGGGATCTGATGCCATCTTCTGACCTCTGTGAGCACATACACACAGGCAAAACACCCATAGACATAAAATAAAAATAAATAAATCTTTTTTTTTTTGTAGAGAAAGAAATTTTGGTGGGTGGGTAGATGGATGGCAATGGATGACTATGGATATGGATGGATGGATGGATGGATGGATGGATGGATGGATGGATGGATGGATGGATAGATGGGTGGGTGGGTGGGTGGGTGGGTGGATGGATGGATGGATGGGTGGACAGACGAATGGACGGGTGGATGGAATGCAAGTGAGCAAGTGATCGGACAGATGGAGGAATGCACTGATAAAGCATTGAGCAGATGATGAAAAGAGCCATGGTAGATATTTTGTGTAAACCAATGCACTGATAGGCATCTGACAGAATGGACAGGAAAACTGCTGGCCCATCAGAAGGATGGGTGGATACATAGATAGATGGGTAGACCAATAGGGATATGTCTATATCCAGGCCCAGCTGCTTACCATCCCTAGGGAAAAGCCAAAGGATCATGAGCCCTAACCTGAACTTCCCACAAACTCTGGGTCCCCAGTCCTTGGCTCATTCAATCCAAAACAGCCAAAAGTCCCGCCAAGAAAGAGCTGATTTTGAATTAAGCCCCAGAGGGCATTAAGAACTCAGTCTCTTGGGCCTCAGTGAGTAGCTCTTCAGGGAGCTATGCCCAAGTCTCCAAAGCAGCCCCTAACCAGAGTGGGAGTAACAGATTTGGCTCTGCTTTTCCCGAAACTGCCCACCCACTCCTCTACAAGAGCCAACCCAGCCTGGCTCCTCCCCAACCTGGGACAAAGCTGAGGGGTTCCCCACAGGGATGTGAAAGGGGCCAAGGCTGCACACCCCAGCCTTAAGCCTCACCTATTCCTCCCATCATTCCTCTTGATAATGAGTAGCACTGATTTTCACAGGTGAGAATTATTTGTTTACTTCACACAGGAGCTAGCCAACCTTAAATACAATTGCAGATCTGGACACATATTCAAATCAATCACCCAAACATGCTGTAGCTCCGTTCCCTTCTCTCAGAGTGCTCTACCAGCAAGTAAGTGTCCTGGGGCCTTGGGGTCCTGTTGCTTGAATTGCCAAAATGGTCTTTTAATAAAAAAAACCCAGAGCCAGATACTGGGGTAAATGCTGAGAGATCAGAGAGACAAAGGAACAAGCCATGTCTCACCTCACCAACTCCACAAATCCTCTGACTGAATGTCTCTGATTCCTCAGCTGAATGGTCTCCAGCCAAAAAGGACTCAGTTCCTGTCTCCTCATGCCTTATATACCTTTCTCCGCGCTCAGTCATATCACTTCCTTCCTAGTGCTGGGATTAAAGGCCTATGACTCTCAAGTACTGGGATTAAAGATGCGTGCCACCACTGCCTGGCTCTGTTTTTCTCCTAGATTGACTCAATCTCATGTAATCCAGGGTGGCTTTGAACTCACAGAGATCCAGACAGATCTCTGCCTCCCAAGTTCTAGGATTAAAAATGTGTCCTATCACTGCCTGGCATCTATGTTTAATTTAGTGGCTTGTTCTGTTCTCTGATCTTCAGGTAGATTTTATTAGGGTATACAATATATCACCACATTTCCCCTTTTTGTCTAAAATAATAAAAGAAGGTTATAACTAATATAAGAAAAACTATATACAATAAGTATATACAATATATACAGTCAAGAATTACATTAACAATGTCCAGTTCATAAACACTTGACAAATTCGGAGAAAATACTCCATTATGTATCCTATTTTGGTGAGTCCAAAATGTTGTACCTAATTTACTTTCTATCCTAACTTGTATTACCAACCCAAAACTATCTTTTGATGTCTTTCAAACTTATACACTTTTCTTTTCTGAATTTGTTAACAAGGAAAACTATAACTATATAATCTTCAACTCTCTCAGAGACCCAAGAAGGAAATAATATTACCTAAGTAAGCAGGAAGTGCAAACAAGCAACTTCCAAAGAACATGAGGAATGGCAGAAACCGCTGGCTGCCTGGACAGTCACCCAAGGTTCCTTTGCAATGTTGGGGCATCCATCTTTGGCCTACAGGCCTAGCATGTGTGACAGATTCATCTGTGAAGCAGGACTTTCTAAAGGGCCTTCCTACCTTGTCTTGGCAAGGTTTGGCAGTCCTTTCTTTTGTGTCCTGCTTGTCCATTTGGACAGCAGACTGTCAGCAGTTGGGGCAAGGGCACTTTCTTGCCCAGTGGTTAATTTTGCCACAAAGAAAGTAAACTCCATATGGAGTTTCTTCCATGTCCATCATCTTCTCTGAAGTAGATTGGTACTGCCAGGAGCAGACATGTCTCACAGTCAAAAAAAAAAAAAAAAAAAAAAAAAGAATCTATGTTATTAGAACATCTTAAATGCCATATTCTCTAGATCTCTAAAGTGTTTGAAGATGACCTGTCTATCTAAAATATATCTGTTTGACCTTGAAAACATACTTAATATGACTACAAGTTTAATTGCAATAACAACCTACTTTCATTTCTTTATATCCTAATTAGTGGGTAATAAGTGATAGACCCCAGACCCAGGGTACCTTCTCGGGTGGGCACCCCAAGAACCCAGACTCTGGTCCAGTTGATGCAAACAGCAGGAGGTTTATTGATGCGGCTGTACAGTCAGGCTCCTCTTGTTCTGAGAGCAAGAGTAGCGCCTACTGCAGCCACATGGGTACTTTTAAAGGAAAAAAAACCACAAAAGCCATAAGATTACAATTCCCATACAATTTCGTTTCGATTGATTTATGTCTAGAGACTAATTTCACAAGATCATGGCCTGATCACAGGGCGGGTACAATCACGTCCTCATGTACATTCTTCCCGAAACCTCAAGGGGGTGGGGGGTATCAGGGTGGGAGTGAGAATTACACAAAGGTTACAGTGGTCTTTCCTGGAACTCTTGCAGTTATCCCAGTCACAGTTGAGCACATCTCTTAACAGAAATCTTTTTACATTGTTACATTGTGGCAGGGGTGGTTGAGTAATGGCTGAGTCAGTTTGCCCTTGGAACTAGCTTTTTAGTTCCTCATTTTCCTGGGGCTTCAGGGATGTAAGCCTGAAGGGTTAGGGTCTTTCAATAAGAACTTTCAATGACTAGCAATTTGCATTACATTGTTAAATGAACTGTATAGGTACAATACCTTGAACAAGATTAGAAGTATATATACAGTATGTTCAAACAAAATCTCAAATTTGTAACAATATATAAAATTTGTATAGAATATACAAAAATCCAATCCAATGTAAAATATTTAAAATTAGTAGTTGCTTTTTAAAAGTAGATTCAATAATCTGCCTTTTTATCTTATCATATTTATATTCTCCTTTTATTCTTTTCAGAGTAGATTCAATAATCTACCCTTTATTCTATCATTTCTATATCTCCTTTTTTCAGAGTAGATTCAATAATCTACCTTTTATCTTATCATATCTGTATACTTTTTTCTTTTTCTTTTTTTCAAACAAGAACCCTAAATATAATATCTTTGTTTAGCTTTTTTCCCCTGACCATTACTAATAACAACTTGTAATCAACCACCCTAAACAATGACAATTATCCATAACCCATTGAACAACCAAAAACCACCCACCCCACCTCTTGGGAATGTGAACATCGTATTCTTAAAATTACTTCCTGCTGTCTGGGGGGGGGGGTGAAGGTATCTTTAAGGGATCCTGAAAAAAAATTGGGGGTTAATTGTCAAGTCCTGGGAGAGGTAGCTGTATCATTTGTTGTCTAGTCTCTGCATAAACAGTCTCTTTGTAATGGGAAAGTGCAGGGCTTGTCTCAAGTCCTGGCTAGAGTAGTCTGTAAGGCTGGATCATCTCAGCTAGCCATCTTGAAATTGTCCTCAGCAGTTTGTAGTCCAAAGCCAATCTTTGGGTGATGTTTGTCAGCTTGAGGGTGTTACCATAGTCCGTGTAGAATCGTCATTGTGGGATCCCACCATCTTTTTGGAGAATTCAGTAATCGAATTAGATCCGATTATTCTTTTCCTTGGTAATTTTTTCAGGGTAGTTTCCCCTTCTTCTTTGAATGTTTATTTGTCCAAAGGTCTTTAAATTCTTCAAGATGGTTGTTTTTATTTTGCTGCAAAGACAAAAACAAAACCCTACCCCAATCCTAACTTTGAGGAGGTTCCAAAGTTAATCTTTATCGCTTTTGATTTATGTTTTCTCCTGAATTTTTTTGTTCTCTACTCTATAGCTGTTCTATCATCCATAGTTGTAGTGTGTGTGTGTGTGTGTGTGTGTGTGTGTGTGTGTGTGTGTGTGTGTTTTACAATAGGCATTAGATTCTTTAATTGCTCTGGGAAGGAGATTCCTCCACGATGACAGGAAACGACTGAGCTGAATTTGACATGGGGGCCTGTGAGAGGCCCCTCAATGTGTTTCCCGATGGCAAAGGGTTACCTTGACGGTCCCTTGTTCATCTGCATTCACTACTTCAATGTCTGCCTTTGCCACACCTTCTGCACACTCCAGAAGGGAGGGGCGTTCTGTTGGGATTATTCTTAGCAAAATCATTGTTTCTAGGAACACCCTGTTCACAGTCTCTTTTTAGGTGACCTTGTTTACCAAAATTGAAACATTTGACATTTTGATTTTTCTTCAAAACTCTGGAAATCACCTCTCCTATCCAAGCATTAACATGGTCATGAATTCAATATTGATTGTATCTTAGATCCATTCCTCCAAGAGTGCTGCTTTTGCCTTTAATGGCCTAATTATCCTTTTGCATTGTGCATCAGCATTTTCAAATCCAGAGATTCAGTTATTATTTGTCTGGCTTCTGAATTTGGTATCAAGCAATCCCAACATTTTCAATTTACTCCCTCACCACCGACAGAGCAGACACACCTTTAGTTTTAGCCATTGACAGGAAGCTTTTAGGGAAGACGTAGAAGTCTATCCCAGAGACCACACATTAGTGAGAACAGTGGCTCCTCCTGGGAACCTTCTCTGGGATCACAGAGATGAACAGAGGAAATATTAAATGTCAGAGTATATGACAGGTGAGGCAGAGGCTGAAAAATGGTCTCCTCACAAGGCCAATGCATTCCTGTTCAAACAGAAGTCTGGGTGACTGGATAAACAACACAACAAACTCAGGCAAATCAAAGGAAAATAGGGTTTCCTGTAACACAGCATCAAAAAGTAGACGGGACAGACTAAATGTGCCAACTGGTGACAGGTAAGTCCACAGCCTACTGTGATAGGTCCTTCCGGCATCAGTCAGGTTTCTTCTCACGTTTTCTTAACATTATTTTTTATAGATGTGGTGACAATGTCAAGAGTCTAATAGGTGGGCAGGCAGGCAGGCTTCAATTATTGGTCTCAGCGCCTGTCTGTGCCATGTAGGCATCCAACTCAGCAAGTGTTCCTTAGTTTTCCACATGTATGCATCCGATTGGTTGTCCAGCTGCTCCCTGGTCAATACAGGGTGAGTGAGGGAATCTCTCCCCGGGCCATGACCTCCAAAATCCCCTCTTTCCAGACCTATTATACCCCGACCTTGGAGCAGGGTTCTGGTGGCATGTTCCCCACATAATCTCCCTGGATTATAGGTAGGCCTCTTCCTCCAATTGCTCCCCTGGCCAGGGCATGCACCTATGGGTTGGCCTAAACGTGCCTGGATGTTACTCTTACCCAGGCGCTGCATGAAGCTCTGCTTAAGTTTTTTTTTTTTTTTTTTTTTTTTTTTAAAGAATTGTTTATTTTTTAATGCCTACAGTGCTCTGCCTGCATGTGTCCCTGCAGGCCAGAAGAGGGCGCCAGATCTCATTACAGATGGTTGTGAGTCACCATGTGGGTGCTGGGATTTGAACTCAGGACCTTTGGAAGAGCAGCCAGTGCTCTTAACCTCTGAGCCATCTCTCCAGCCCCTCTGCTTAAGTTTTAATGCTGCCTGGACAGAGGGTCTATTCTCCATCTGCTGGGCCAGTCTTCTGTTTCTGGCACTGGCTAGCTGCTGCTGCTGCTGCTGCTGCGGCATCGAAGCCGGAACATTCCCTGGCATCGGCTGTTTGTTCTTCGGCGTATTAGTAAAGCCCTCATTTAGAGACGTCTCGGTGGTGCGTTTCAGCACTCGGCACTGACTGTGCAGCCATCTTCAAATCCTGAGAATCGAAGGAGAAGGACGCCAGCGCTCCTCCTGGGGTGGCCACCACGGCTGCGGCAGGCCAGTCGAACCTGAGCTGACAAGGGACCGCTCAGGTTATCTATAAACCTGATGCAAAGCTGGCTCGTTCTGGGTTGGGTATCTGGATGGCCACTCCTCCCGCTCCTCAGGGCGGCTCTCTCCTGCCTTTTGTCTGTGCCACCACAGCTGGCACCACCAACTCCCACCTGGTGTCCAAAACAAAATCCTAAGAGGTGGGGTGGAGACTCCGGCCTCGTGCAGCTCCGGCCTGTGCCGGTGGCTGCAAAGCGACAGGCAAGTTGCTTTTTTGTGAATTCGTGCCCCAAAAGTTGGACGCCAGATGTTGCTCAAATTCTAAAGGTCTTATAATAATAATAATAAAAAAAAAACCAGAGCCAGATACTGGGGTAAATGCTGAGAGATCAGAGAGACAAAGGAACAAGCCACAGCTCCCCTCACCAACTCCACAAATCCTCTGACTGAATGTCTCTGATTCCTCAGCTGAATGGTCTCCAGCCAAAAAGGGGCTCAGTTCCTGTCTCCTCATGCCTTACATGCCTTTCTCTGCCCAGCCATATTACTTCCTTCCTAGTGCTGGGATTAAAGGCGTGTGACTCCCAAGTACTGGGATTAAAGGTGTGTGCCACCACTGCCTGGCTGTTTCTCTCCTAGACTGAATCAATCTCATGTAGTCTAGGTGGCCTTGAACTCACAGAGATCCAGATGGATCTCTGTCTCCTGAGTGTGTGCCACCACTGCCTGGCCCCTATGTTTAATCTAGTGGCTTGTTCTGTCATCTGATCTTCAGGTAAATTTTATTAGGGTACACAATATATCAGCACAGGGTCCCTGTTAAATGAAAGGGAGAGGTACCACAGGGTCTCCTAGCCCTGTGTGTCAGGGGCTTTGGAGCATCACACCCCCAGGATATGGGCTGAAAGCGTCTGATCCCCTCAGGGGTGAGAACAGAGGAATATCCCTGTAGGCAAGCCCTGGTGCCACAGATCTGTATGCTAAGCTGGGCCTCACCATGGAGACATTCTGTGTGTACATGTATGTGTATGTGTATGTGTACATGTATATGTATATGATGTATATGTATATGATGTATATGTATATGTGTTTGTGCGCACTAATGTGCCACACGCCAGAGTACATGAGCACGTATATGTGAAGGCCAGAGGTTGATGCCTGGTGTTTTCCTCCACTGCTCTCCACCTTATTTTTTGAGACAGAGTCTCTCACTAAACCTGGGATTCACCCATTAATTGGCTAGGCTGGCTGGCTAGCAAGCCCCAGCAATCCTCCTGTCTCTGCCTCCTTAGCACCGGGGTTACACACAGGTGCCACCACACCCCACTTTTAGATGTGTTCTGGGTCTGCATCCTCACACAGCAGGTACATTACCAAATGAGTCTCCCCTCCTCGCTAGCCTTACTGGCCAGATTTATTTTTTTTAAACTTGTGATTCATTGACTCATAAGTGTGTGTGTGTGTGTGTGCGCGCGCGCGTGCGCGCGCGCGCTTGTGAATGCCAGAACTACACATCCTCTATCACTGTCCACCTAGTCTTTTGAGGCAGAGTCTCTCTGTAAGCCTGGGCCTCTCATTTTCTTGTATAGGCCGGAAACGATGAGCTCCCAGTGATCCTCCAGTCTCCACCCTGCTCAGAGCTGGAGTTACAGGAGTGTGAGGAATGCCTGGTATGTTATGTGGGTGTTGAGATTTAACGCCAGCCTCACGACTCCACAACACTACACTGTCCAGCCTCCCCTACCTCCGACCAAGCACCAGGGGCTGCAGGCACTCATGTGCATGCCTATCTCTGGGAAAATACTTCGTTTTTGCTTTTTCAAGATTTCATTTTCATTTATGTGTACGTGTGTATGTCTCTGTGTTTATGCCATGAGTGTGTGGGCATCCAAGGAGGTTGGAAGAAGGTGTGGGATCCCCTGGACCTGAAGTAAAAGGCTGTTGTGAGCCACCTCACATGAGATATGGCTGCTGGGAACAGAATTGTGGTCCTCTAGGAGAGCAGTAAGTGCTCTTGACCTCTGAGCCCTCCCTCCAGCCCCTAGGAAAACACTTTGAAAAGCTAAACGTAGATAAACCTGGAAGTGCCTTCACACATGGCCACCAAAGAGACATTAGAATGAACAGCCTTATGGAAAAGCAGAGAAATGAGGTAGAGAGGGGATTCCCCAAGGGAAGCCCCATCGAGAGGCTGATGGATAAATGTGCTGTGGGCACACAATAGCCTCCCCTTACCTCACTAACCGCCCCCAGTGCTTCCACACGACCAATGCCTTACAGAAATGGATATAAGAGGGAGGAGACTGAATTTCTGTGACTCAGAAACTTGTATCTGGACCCGTGTCCACCCTAACAAAGAGTTTACTAGACATATGTCCACCCTGACATATAGGGCACTGGACCTGTGTCCATCCTGACACACAGTCCACTGCACCCATGTCCACCCTAACACAGCACTCACTGGACCTGTGTCCACTCTAACAAAGAGTCCACTGGACCTGTGTCCACCCTGATACAGAGTTCACTGAACCTGTGGCCACCCTGACACAGAGTCCACTGGACCCATGTCCACCCTAACAGAGTTCACTCAGCCAAAGCTGACTTCAGAGCCAGAGGTGCAGCAGAGAGCCCCTTACCCCCACCCCACCCCACCCCCCATCAGCAGTGTGAAAAAATCTTAACAAAATCTGGGAGGATTATCAACGAGAACTGCGGTGCACATTTGCATGAAATGAGACTGGAGAGCACAGCCAGCACCTGCCATCCTCCTGCTCCTAGTGTTGGGAGTTTGCAAAGATGCCGGATTTTCCACATGAAAGTCAGGAAAGCTCCAAGGCGAACTGAGGAGAGCTGATGGCCCTAAAGAACTGACACCTAAGAACACAGATCTGGGAGGCCAGCCTTTCCAGTCAGCTCATTCCCATGGCGCCAGGAGGTGGACCTTACTCCTCCTACCCTGCTTCACAGACAGAAACTGAGGCTGGGGGGCGGGGTTAGGCAACTTGCACAGAACAGAACAGCCAGCAGAAGGCAGAGTGAGGATCTGAGCCCAGAGCTTAAAATCTAAAGCTTCATGCCTTCTGCCCCTGTGATGAAACCCGAGATAAACAACTTAAAGGGAAAAAAAGTAGGGCTGGGGAGATGGCGGAGTCGGCTTGCAGGCATGAGGACCTGAGTTCCACTCCCAGAACCCACGTAACTGGAAAACAGTGTGTTTAGTAGACAGTGCTTGAGGATTGACATCCCAGTTGTCCTCTGCCTTTCATAGGCAGACGCACACACTTGTGCACTCACATGCACAGGCACACACACGCATGCACGAGCACACACACGCATGAGCACACATGTGCGCTTGCATACATATGCATGCACACATGTGTACACACACACACAGAGGAAGGGGTTATTTTGGCTCACAGTTGCAGAGGTTTCAGGCCATGGTGGAGTGGCCCTGTCATTCTGGCCCATGGTCAAGCTGAAAACCATGGTGAAGTGTATTAGTCAGGATTCTCTAGAGGAACAGAACTTATAGAATGAATGTGTGTGTGTGTGTGTGTGTGTGTGTGTGTGTGTGTGTGTGTGTGTGTGAAAAGGGGCTTTATTAGAATGGCTTACAGGCTCTGGTCCATCTAAGCCAACATTGGCTGTTTACTAATGGAAGGTCCAAGAATCCAGTGGTTGTTCAGTTCCCAAGGCTAGATGTTTCAGCTGGTCTTCAGTATATGCCAGAATCCCAAAGAAATAAGCTCTAATGCCATTTGAAGGAATGGACTTGCTAGCGAGAGCGAGAGCAAGCAGGCAAAGAGAGCAAGCTTCCTTCTCCCATGTCCTTTATAAAGGCGCCAGCAGAAGGTGTAGCCCAGATTAAGGTGGATCTTCCCACCTCAAAGATCCGAATAAGGCCGGGCGGTGGTGGCGCACGCCTTTAATCCCAGCACTCGGGAGGCAGAGCTAGGCGGATCTCTGTGAGTTCGAGGCCAGCCTGGGCTACCAAGTGAGTTCCAGGAAAGGCGCAAAGCTACACAGAGAAACCCTGTCTCGAAAAACAAAAACAAAAAAAAAAAAAAAAAAAAAAAACAAACAAACAAAAAAAAGATCCGAATAAGAAGTGGGTCTTTCCACTTCAAATGATTTAATTAAGAAAAAGTCCCTCACTGGGCTGTGGTGGCGCACGCCTTTAATCAGGAGGCAAAGGCAGGCAGATTTCTGTGAGTTCGAGGGCAGCCTGGTCTACAGAGCGAGTTCCAGGACAGCCAAGGCTAAGAAACCTTGAGAAGCCAAGACAGAGAAACCTTGTCTCAAAAAGAAAGGAAGGGAGGGAGGGAAGGAGGGAAGGAGGGAGGGAGGGAGGAAGAGAGGGAGGGAGGGAGGGAGGAAAAAAGAAAAAGAAGGAAAAGGTACTTCACAAGTGTACCCATTGGGTTTTAATTAATTCCAGATCTAGACAAGTTTACAATCAAGAACAGTCATCACATGGTGGGGGGGGGGGGTGCGCGTGCGTGCAAAGCTGCTCAGGTCATGTGACTGAGAATTGAAAAGAGAGAGAGGAGGCGCCAGGATTCCAGCAGCCCTTCAAGGACACAACTCCAACAGCCTAGCTTGCTCTCAGTAGTGCCAGTACTTGGGTACCAGGGCTTCAACCCATGAGCTTTTGGGGGAACACTTAAGAGCCAAACCATAATACTCATCTGCACCATCTCCTAAAGATTCTGAACTTGTCAAAAACTGAAGTCAGCCTGTGCAGCCTTGCTCAGTCCGCTGGCCCAGGGTCCGCTGGTCCAGGGTCCGCTGGCCCAGGGTCCGCTCAGGAGCCACCTAGCCTTCGGGAACCTTCTTCCCATTCTTGCCAAAGGCTTTGCCTTCCTTGGACACAACCTCCCCCACACCCAGCTGTAGATCCCAGCAGTCCACTGCCACCCCTGCCTCCAGGAGAGAGAGCCCTGTGGACCTCCACAGGGCACATGACTCTGGATTAAAAAGAAACAAACAAACAAACAAAAAATGCCCACTGGTCTCTGTCCTCAGCCCCTCCTCCTAGGTCTCCGATGTCCCCTCCCTCTCCACACACCTGCAGACAGCATCTCTCCTTTTCCCAGGTCCCTTTTACGGCAGAAAATGGTAACTGCCAGGCCTGGGTATTTCCAAGCTGAGAATTCAAACAGCTTGGGATGGAATGGGTTCCAACAGCATCAGCTAATGGAAACAACAGGATGATAAATTAGTCCAGGGGGAGAGTGATTTTTCCTTATACCCTGCTTGACTCAGAAAACACTGACCATACTAGAAATCGGAGGAGTCAGAGCCCAAACCTAGAAAAAGAGAAATACCAGCTTTCGGCCTACCACTGGTCTGCAAATATGAATGATAGCATGAGGTGAGGCCAGGCTGGGCACACAGCTGGTCCCCAGTAGACACATTCCCCCGAGAGGTCCCAGGCTCCCAGCTAAGTGATGAGGCTGGGGTTCAAGGACAGGAAGCTGAGGTCCCAATCAGTCCCGCTTGCACATGTCAACTCTTCCCAGCTCTGGCACTGACTCAACCTTAGACAAGTAACTTAACCTCTCAGAGCTCAAGTTTCCAGAAATAACAATAGTGAGGGCGACGTGAAGTAACCTATGACACACACTCAGGGTGGCACGCGGGAATGGCGGCTGTTGCCCGGCCATGTCACACCCTCTTTCTCTGCCTGCTCCCATAAGCAGAAGGGCACAGAAGAATTTCGGGGACTAGAGGGGCCATAGCAGGGGGTGAGGGGCAATACAGCAGGAAGAGGATTTGGATGCAGGACCCTGGGACCACGTAGGACCCCAGGCCCGTCTCAAAGGAACGGCTCCCACTCATGTAAAACACCATTCATTCTGGGGGACTCAGCCTGAACCCCCACCTCCCCCCAGCCACTATGTGCCTGAATGTTCTCTATTCTCTAAGGCTTTCAAAAAACTGGAATTTATTATTTCCCTCACCTGTTTGGATTTTGTTTGGTTTTATGATTCCTTTTCAAAAACAATTACATGGGGCTGGGGATTTAGCTCAGTGGTAGAGCGCTTGCCTAGCAAGCGCAAGGCCCTGGGTTCGGTCCTCAGCTCCAGGAGGGGGAAAAGACAAAATAACAAAAACAATTACTTTGTGTGTGTGTGTGTGTGTGTGTGTGTGTGTGTGTGTGTGCCGTTGTGCGTGTGCACGCTTGCTGTGTGTGTGATGTATGTTCATGTGCCGTGGCCTGCATGTGGAGATCAGAAGACAACTTCTAAGAGCCAGTTCTCTCCTTCTACTACATGGGATCTGGGGATCAAGCTGAGATCTGGTTTAGCAGCAATACCTTTTACCTGCTGAGCCGTCTCGCTGGCCCCCATGATTGCTTTTTAGCGAGTTTCGTGGAACTCTTCTTTCTTTTGTGCTAGGATTGAGCCCAAGGTCTTACACCCAGAGAGCCTTCATAGGAAGCTTTCCAAAATGAGCAAGGAACATCATTTTTCCAGTTAACATGTTTCTTGTAAATTTTAAGTTATTTTTCAGGTGCTTCAGAAGGAAGGGGACCCCTTTGTATCCCCCTACCACACACACACACTAGATAGTCCCAAGGAGCTGGAGCCCCAGGGGGCTCCTAAATGGATGGACCAAGAGGCCAGGCCCAGAGGGCCCCCCCTCCTCTGCAGAAGCCAGCACCCTTGGGGAGGCCAGGCCTCTGCTGGTGGATCTGAGATAAACAGGTCTGGCCAGGTCACCGCTCTGCAGCAAGACCACATTCAGGATCTGCACCAAGCTCTGCTCTGAAGCTGGTTCTTACTGCTGAGAAGCCTTTGATTCCTTCCCTTCCCAGCAACTGGCTGGCTTCCCAGGGCTGCAGTGGCCTTGAAGTTGACTGCTGGATAAGAAAAAGAGCTTTGCTCACTTTTGTTGTTAACTCCATCCAGGGTCTGAGCCAGAGCAGAAAGACCTCAAACATCCGAGGGAGGCTTCCTCGACTGGATTGTGTGGGCAAAACGCAGGTGTGAAAATGAAGGACGGAGCAGAAAGGAGAAATTCCAGAAAACAGAATTCCAGAGCACCCCAAAGAGGCTCGAACTTGAGGGGTTCCATAAGACAGCAAATTGCAGAGTTTAGTCAAGTCCCAGCCATGCTGGGGCTCAGTGCTGGGTTGATGCCTTGTCAACTAAGAGCTGGCCAGATAGCACAGGGGTAAAGGCTCTTGCCATCATGCCTAACAACCTGAATTTGACCCCCAGAACACAGAACCCACATGGCTGAAGAAGAGAACAGAGTCCTAAAAGTTGTCCTCTGACTTCCACATGCTCACAAGCACACACACACACACACACACACACACTAAATAAAAATTTAAAAATTAACTGCCAACCAAGAATATAAAAGCAGCTACCACCAGGTGTGGGGGTTCAGACTTGTAATCTCAGCATTTGAGAAGTCAGCCTGGGCTTCAGAGTGAGACCTTGTCAAAAAAAAAAAAAGGGGGGGGGGAAGAAAAATATAAAACCATAACCATATATAAAATCAACCTCATTTCAGGAGAAAAGGAGCAATTTGAGAAAACAGCTGTCTTAGTCTCTAATCTACTCCATTTCCTCTGCTTCTCCTGGATCTGTGTCTGGTGAGAAGGCACTTCATCAAAGGCCTGTCAGCTTGGCCCAGCTCCCCCAGGGCAGGACCACACCTTAGGAACCAGATGCCAGAATTCCTGGGTTCCAGATCGAGAATAACTCATTGGACAGTCTGGGCAAGGTCCCTGTCCCTGGCTTTGAACATACTCTTGCTGGAACAGAACTCTACAGATGCCTCCGTGCCTCAGTTTCCCCATCCTGGCAGTGGCAGTAGTCAGTATACCCACCTCCTGGACTCTAGAGCAGGCAGATTGCATGTGCTCACTCCATGCCTGAGGTGGTATTTTAGGGAGGCCCTACAGCCTTCTGCAGCTCTGTGGAGGTGAAGAGGCCACTGATAGGAAGATCTTTGGGTGGAAGTATGCAGGGCAGTGGGAAGACAGGCTGGGTCCCATTTCTGACAGCATGGAACCAGTCAATCCCTGAGATCACGCTAAGCTCTGTTTCTGAAGGCCCAAAGCATGCACCTGAGCAGAAGAGGGGACCCTACGGCCCGGCCCTACAGCTGGAAGTCACCCTTTCATGGAGAGACTCTGTCAGAGCTCCACCAGGGGACCCCATCACGTACTTAACACCAGCTCACACGTACACATATCCATACACTGAAGAACACACATGTGTAAGCATGTATATATGCACTGTGAATGCACACATATGTGCACACACACCACTCTGCAGAACAAAGGACCTCTCAACACCAACTCTGACTAGTTAAGTGTTTATAAAACAATTTGTGTATAGCTGAGTACATGCCTGTGCCTGTGTGGGCACACCTGTGTGGATGTGCATCTATATGACTATGTCTACCTATATTACATGCATGCCCATAATGCTGTATACAGGCATGTGTGTTTACACATATTCACATGGGTAAGTGCATTTGCAGATGTTTCAGTGAGTATAAGAATCCGTCCTGATGTGTCTTTCCCCATCCCCATACCCATCTATCTGATCACACTTTGTTTCCTTCTCTGTCAGGAAAAAAAGGCAAGTATGGTGGTGAGGCTGAGCCAAGAGGGATCATAAGTTCAAAGCCAGCCTAGGCCACATACATAATTCCAAGCCAACTTGGGTTATGTCTCAAAGAATAAAATAAAAGGGCCAAGCAGAGTGGCACACACCTATAATTCTAGCACTTGGGAGGCTGAGGTAGGAGGACTACTGTGAGTTCAAAACCAGCCTGAGCTACATAGCAAGTACCAAGCCAAACAGAGGCGGAGAAAGGAGAGAGAGAAAAATAGAAAAGAAAAAGAGAAGGAAAGGAGACTAGCCAGAGGTCAGCCACATTTGTGAGTCACACAGACTCAGTGTAAGTCCCAACTCCGCCACTACCTGTCCCTGGGGTCCTGAGCAGGCCACTCAGCTATTTAAGCCTGTTTCTCATCTGTGTGGGATCACAGCCTTTGCCGGGCCACCCTTCAGCAGTGAAAATCTGTGGTCCCAGGACTAAATCGCTGACTGGGGCTGGCCTGGGGCTCAGCATGTCTGTCAGTCTCTGGGAGGGTGACCTTGGGCAGCTTCTCATCCTCCTCTGTGTCTCCTGTCATTGTCTCCAAAACAGCACTTTTTCCAAGTTGTCGTAGGAGTAACTGAGGTAGCATAATGTCCCCCAGAGCATGGGTTGGCACCTACCAGGGGCTTCCTGAGGGAAAGGGATCAAGATCTGTCCAAAAGCACTTGAAGCAAAAGGGAGAAAATGCAATGCATCTGGCTGCCTTAGGAGAGAGAGATGGGGATGTTCTAAAACTGGATTGTGCTGACGGGTGCACAGCTCTGTACATTTGCCCAAAATCGTCCAGTTGTATACTTGGTTTACAGTGCATAAACTATACCTCAGTAGGGCAGCTTTTAAATGTCCACTTAGACACGGGAGAAAACACAATGTGCAGGGTAATCGGTGCAGGAGTGCTGTCATTTATGCAAAGTTCTAAACTATGCAAAACAAATTTATGTGTTAAAAATACGCAACTCTGCCTGGCATGGTCTATGTGAGTTCCATTACTGGGCCTGCCTCCTGGGGTAAAGCTGGAACACAAGAAGGGAAGTTTATATCTGTGATATTCTATTGTATTTATTTATTTGACTTTGGTTTTTTGAGACAGGGTTTCTCTGTCTAACAGCCCTGGCTGTCCTGAAACTTATTCTGTAAACCAGGCTGGCCTCAGACTCACAAAGATCTGCCAACCTCTGCCTCCAAGT
The DNA here is from genome assembly GCF_049852395.1 of Peromyscus maniculatus bairdii. NCBI lineage: Eukaryota > Metazoa > Chordata > Mammalia > Rodentia > Cricetidae > Peromyscus > Peromyscus maniculatus. The sequence continues at coordinate 61,610,552 of NC_134859.1, read as the reverse complement.
GCTGGAATTAAAGGCGTGTACCACCACCACCCTGCATATTTATTTATTTTAAACCAAACATTCACTTTAACTTTTTAATTCTCTGCCCCCCACCTCCGTGTATGTATGTGTGTGTATCTATACAATTGTTTGGGTGGGTGCCTATACGGGCCAGAAGAGGGCATCAGATTCCCTGAAGCTAGAGTTACAGGTAACTGGGAGTCACCCAAATGGGTGCTGGGAGCTGAACTTGGGGCCTCTGGGAGAACAACAGGTGTTCCTCTCCATCTCCCTGTATTTATATTTTTAAATGGGCAGGCAATGGGCTGGAGGGATGGCTCAGCCATTAAGAGTGTGTATTGGAGAGGAACCTGAGTTTGGTTCCCAGCACCCACATCACAACTGTCTGTCACTCACGGCAGCTCCAGGAGATCCGATGCCTCTCCGACCTCCAAGGGCACCTACACTCTCTGCACATATCCACACACGTACACATAGTTAAAAAGAAAATAAATCTAACTTTTAAAAGACCAGGGATGCTAGGCAGAGGCATCACATAGATCAGAGTGTAATGTGAGGGACCAGTCGAGGGGGGAACCCAGGGTCTCACCTCATGCCTGGGAAGGTCACAACACTGATGTGTACCATGCTCTTCTACACATCTGAACTTTACATGATTCTGTATGCTATACAGCCTCAAAATGTTAGCTTCTGCCAGGGATGGAATCCGGGGCCTTCATATGCTAAGCACACACTGCCATTGAGTTAGACCCTCAGCTCCGCAGTTACAATTTTTTACGTTTAAAAAAAAAATCTCTAAAAGAGATGAATACACTGGTGTGGGTGGGTAGGTTTTCGAGTTTATCATGTTAGTCTATGTACTCTCGAAAATCAAAATTCAAAATAAATCAAACAAAATAATTGCCTTCTGAGATGAGATGAAGGTTCCAGATGGAATCCAACACCTTTGGGAGATTTATGTGTTTTTAAATGTTTATTGTGAAGGAAATGTCTGTGTTGAAAAGGGAAGGTAATTGGCAAGGAGCCCTGGCTAGGCCCTCCTTCCTCCACCACTGTGGTCCTGGGGCTGCCCTGGCTCTCTCCAGTGCCCAGGGACAGCCCGCCCATCAGGCTCCCAGGTGATGGGGGGTACCAGGCAGATGCTGCAGAAGGCCCTGAGACAGCCTCCCTGATTTCCCAGGCTCTCCACGTCTCGCCTGACGGATGACCCTCCACTCTGCCTCCTCCTTCCTCGGAATGCTGCTCTCTCCAAGGCCATCCGCTGGAGTGGGAGCGAGCTGGTGCAGGCAGAGAGGAGTAGGGCTAGCCCCAGGCTAGTGGGCCTCCGCAGGCCTCAACTCCCAAATGCCCTGTCTGTAATCCTGCAGCCTGGATCAGCTGCCTCCTACCACTGTGAGCTGAGTGCCCATAAACTGGGAGACAGCCAGCGCCAGGTCCCTGTCCCTGAGGAGCCTGCAGACACTGAGCAATAAACAGGAGGGAACGTGGTAGCTTCCTATGGCTGTCTCTGGCATCTCGAGGAGCTGGCCTTGAGCTAAGACATACAAAATGAGAATGGGCCACCTTGACGGGGGGATGTCCCAGGGGTGGGGAATTTGATGGTACAAAGGCCCTGAGCTTCAGTGCATGGACTTAGCCAGGCATGAGATGGGGGTTAGGAAAAAATAAACAGAATTAGATTCTTTCTAAGAACTAAGTGTTCTCTGGTTCTGTCAGAGGTGGCTACTAGAACCAGGGTGCCAAGGAAACAACCCCCAAAAGACCCCCCTGTGGCCTCACTGGCGTGGACTTCAAGCCCTAAGCCAGACAGCCAGAGTAGTGCTGCTCTGGGGCCCAGTGGCCACTAGCGTGGCAGTCAGAGATGAGGCTGAAATGAAGGATCATGAGGCCTAGGTCTGCAGCTGCATGCTGGCCATCCAAAGCATCCAGGTGGTGCATGGGGGCCTCGCGGGGGGCATCAGTGGCAGCTGGGGTGCAGCATCAGAAGGAAGCCTCCAAAAGGAAGTGGGAGGTAGCACTACTGAGGACAGAGGACGGTGTAGGCTGGGGTGGATGACAGGGAAAAGGTGGTGGAGCCCGGTTCCTCTCGGATCTGTATACAGGGGAGCAGGACCTCAAGGCAGGGCAGGCCTGAGAGCAGCGTGGGATCCCAGCCTTGCCATGAAGAGCCCCTAGGAACCCAGGTGGAGAGCTGGAATCACTACTGTGTGAGAGGATCCTGAGAAACACAGTATGGGGCATCCCACCTGTGGCCAGCATCCTGGTCCCCGACCTCCAACCTAGCTGCCAGCGGGGCACCCTGTCTCAAAGACTGCAGATCAAGGGACTGCCATGTTCAAGTATCATTTTGTATTTGTTGTTTTTTGTTTTTGGGGTGTGTGTGTGTGTGTGTGTGTGTGTGTGTGTGTGTGTGTGTGTTAAAACAGGTATAACATAATCTGGGTGTGGTAGCTCATAGCTGCAAACCCAGCACTCAGGAGACTAAGTGAGGCAGGGGAATTTCAGATTTGAGGCCAGCCTAAACTTCATAGCAAGACCTGGCCACAGGTAAATAAATGGGATAATATACTTTTTAGCTTAAGGACAATTTTATTTGTCTGTCTGTCTGTTGGTTTATGTGTATTATGTTTGCCCACATGAGCCTGTGTACCACATGCACGCAGGAGCCTAAGGGGCTAGAAGCAAGCATCAGAACCCCTGAAACTTGAGCTAAGAATTTGAAAGAAACCAGGCAGTGGTGGTGGTGCACGCCTTTAATCCCAGCACTCGGGAGGCAGAGGTAGGTGGATCTCTGTGAGTTTGAGGCCAGCCTGGTCTACAGAGCAAGTTCTAGGACAGGTTCCAAAGCTGCATAGAGAAACCCTGTTTTGACAAATAATAATAATAATAATAATAATAATAATAATAATAATAATTTGAGAGAAAGCAGGCAGGCAAACCTTTTGAGCTAGGCATGAGCGAGCCATCTGAGGCAGAATTGAAGGTAGCTCCTAAGGAAGAGTGAGAAAGCCTGAAGAGCCAGAGAAAACATGCTTAGGCTTTGGCCTGTAACCGAAAGAGATGAAGAAGAACAAGACTTTCCTGAAAATCAGGCCAACTCAAAAGAGCTGCATGGCTTATCATAACCATTTTTACATAAGCAGATCAGTGTGCTCACAGTGCTGTCCAATCATCAGCAATATCCACTTCCAGAACTTTCTAGAACCTTGCATTCATTAAACAACTCTTGGAAAACTATTGGTGGGTCTCTTCGTTTTTGCTTATTTTTTGTTAATAAAATAATGCATGCACACACTAAATTAAAATACGGTTAATTTTTGTTGTTTTTGTTTTTGTTTTTTTGAGACATGATTTCTTTGTGTAAGCCTTTGTCCTGGAACTAGCTCTGTAGACCAGGCTGGCCTAGAACTCACAGAATTCCACTTGCCTCTGCCTCCTGAGTGCTGGGATTAAAGGCGTGCACCACCACTGCCCAGCTAAATTTTTTAAAATAGTAAATTTAAAATTTTAAAATCTGAGAAACAAAAGGAACTTTAGTGCATCAAGAAATCAATGCGAGAGACATTCAGGCCCAGCGGAGGCCCACAGAGGTAGACGGGCCCAGCGGCAGCCCGCTGAGGTAAACGGGCCCGGCGGCAGCGGCCGACAGGGACATTCAGCCCCGGCGGCAGCCGGCAGAGACATTCAGGCCCAGCGGCGGCCCATAGAGGTAGACAGGCCCGGCGGCAGAGACAAGCAGACGCAGGTAGGCCTGCAGCGGCGGCCCACGGAGGTAGACGGGCCCAGCAACAGCCCGCTGAGGTAGACGTGCCCAGCGGCGACAGCCTACAGGGATATTCAGGCCCGGAGGCAGCCGGCAGAGACATTCAGTCCCAGCGGCGGCCCACAGAGGTAGACAGGCCCGGCGGCAGAGACAAGCAGACGCAGGTAGGCCTGCGGCGGGGGCCCGTGGAGGTAGACGGGCCCAGCAGCGGCAGCCGACAGGGATATTCAGACCCGGCGGCAGCCGGCAGAGACATTCAGGCCCAGCGGCAGCCCACAGAGGTAGACAGGCCCGGCGGCAGAGACAAGCAGACGCAGGTAGGCCTGCGGCGGCGGCCCGCGGAGGTAGACGGGCCCAGCAGCAGCCCGCTGAGGTAGACGGGCCCAGCGGCAGCAGCCGACAGAGATATTCAGGCCCGGCGGCAGCCAGCAGAGACAGTCAGGCCCAGCGGCGGTCCACAGAGGTAGACAGGCCCGGTGGCGAAGACAAGCAGACGCAGGTAGGCCTGTGGCGGCGGCCTGTGGAGGAAGACGGGCCCAGCGGCAGCCCGCTGAGGTAGACGTGCAGCGGCCGGCAGAGACATTCAGGCCCGGTAGCGGCCCCCAGAGGCAGACAGACCCAGCGGCAGCTGACAGGGACATACAGGCCCGGCGGCGGACCGCAGAGGTAAACAGGCCCAGGGACGGAGACAAGCAGACACAGCTTGGAACAGGGACGCCCCTAACCCCAACATCTGGGGAAGAAGCTATCTCCGTGGGTCAGAACCAGAACGAATCTGAACACTCCGTCTGAGGACAACCCAGGGCCCAGCTGCTGATCCTGTGAAACCCAACAACTTGGAGGTGTTGGTGAGACTACCCTGCTCAGCTGAAACCCATCTGGGAGAGGATTCAGATGCCTACAGTTTAAAGTCTGAAGAAACAAGATCAGCTGAGGAGTTGACAAATGAACAAAAAGTGACCTGAGAACACAGAAGAAGGCGCTACCCAGACACCAAACCAGATCACCAGAATCATAAGTATATAATTCACCGATCGAAATCAGCTGCCCCTGAAGAAATAGCCCAAAAGCACCAATTTAACCAAGAACCCCTACTAAACCAAGACTAAAAATTAGAACAAGAGAGGCACTCTCAGACACAGACACCACCTGCACCTCACAGAGGAAGAGATGAGTAGGCGCCAGTGCAAAAATACAGGCAACAACATAAAGACCTATATGGCAACATCAGAACCTAGTGATTCTACACCTGCAAGACCTAAACATACCATGACAGAAGAAACAGAAGAGATCAACCCTAAAAATGACATTAAGAAGATGATAGAGGCCCTTAAAGAAGAAATAAAACATTCCCTCAATGAAGAAATAAAAACTTTCCTTAAAGAGGAATTGAAAAACTACCTTAAAGAGGAAATAAAAACTTTCCTTAAAGAGGAAATAAAAAACTCCCTTAAAGAGGAAATAAAAACTTCCCTTAAAGAGGAAATGAAAAACTCCATTAAAGAGGAAATAAAAAACTCCCTTAAAGAAATGGAAGAAAAAACGAATAAAAAATGGGAAGAAATTAAAGAAAGCCAAGAAAAAGCAATTAAACAGATGAAAGAAACATTCCAAGATCTGAAAAATGAATTTGAGACAATAAAGAAAACACATGCTGAGGGAATGCTGGAAATAGAAATCCTGACAAAACGAACAGGAACTACAGAAACAAGCATAACCAACCGATTGCAAGAGATGGAACAGAGAATCTCTGACACTGAAGACACGATAGAGAAAATAGATTCGTCAGTCAAAGAAAACAATAAAGACAAAAAAGTCCTAACACAAAACGTCCAGGAAATTTGGGACACCATGAAAAGACCAAACCTAAGAATAATAGGGATAGAAGAAGGAGAAGAATACCAACTCAAAGGCACAGAAAATATATTCAACAAAATCATAGAAGAAAACTTTCCTAACCTAAAGAAAGAAATACCTATGAAGATACAAGAAGCTTACAGAACACCGAATAGGCTGGATCCAAAAAAAAAGTCCCCTCGCCACATAATAATCAAAACACTAAACACACAGAATAAAGAAAAAATATTAAGAGCTGCAAAGGAAAAGGACCAAGTAACATATAAAGGCAAACCCATCAGAATAACACCAGACTACTCAATAGAGACTATGAAAGATAGAAGATCATGGACAAACCTCATGCAGACACTAAGAGACCATGGATGCCAACCCAGACTATTATACCCAGCAAAACTCTTAATCACCATAGGCGGAGTAAACAAAATATTCCAGGATAAAACCAGATTTAATCAATACCTGTCCACAAACCCAGCCCTACAGAAAGCACTAGAAGGGAAAATTCAACCCAAAGAAGCTAAACACATCCATGAAAAATCAAGCAATAGATAATCCTACACCAACATACACCACAGAAGGACAACACAACACAACCAAAAAAATAACAGGAATTAGCAATCACTGGTCATTAATATCCATCAATATCAATGGTCTCAACTCACCTATAAAAAGACACAGGCTAACAGAATGGATTAGAAAACAGGACCCATCCATATGCTGCATACAAGAAACACACCTTAACTCCAAAGACAGACACTACCTCCGAGTAAAGGGCTGGGAAAAGGTTTTCCAAGCAAATGGACCTAAGAAACAAGCTGGTGTAGCTATCCTAATATCTAATAAAATAGACTTCAAACTAAAATCAATCAAAAGAGACCAGGATGGACATTACATATTCATCACAGGAAAAATCCACCAAGATGAAGTCTCGATTCTAAACATTTATGCTCCAAATACAAAAGCACCCACATTCATAAAAGAAACACTACTAAAGTTTAAAACGCACATCAAACCCCACACATTAGTAGTGGGAGATTTTAACACACCACTCTCACCAAAAGATAGATCTACCAGACTGAAACTTAACAAAGAAATAAAGGACCTAACAGATGTTATGACTCAAATGGACCTAATAGATATCTACAGAATATTCCATCCTAACACAAAAGAATATACCTTCTTCTCAGCACCCCATGGAACCTCCTCAAAAATTGACCACATGCTTGGACACAAAACAAATCTCAACAGATACAAAAAAATTGGAATAACCTCCTGTATTTTATCAGACCACCATGCCTTAAAGTTAGAACTCAATAACAACAAAAATTATAGAAAACCCACAAACTCATGGAAACTGAATAATACCCACCTGAAACATCAATGGGTCAAGGAAGAAATAAAGACAGAAATTAAAGAGTTCCTAGAATTCAATGAAAATGAAAGTACAACATACCCAAACTTATGGGACACTATGAAAGCAGTGCTAAGAGGAAAATTCATAGCTCTAAATGCACACATAAAGAAGATGGAGCAATCCCATACCAATGAATTAACAGCACAACTGAAAGCTCTAGAACAAAAAGAAACAAACTCACCCAGGAGAAATAGACGCCAGGAAATAATCAAATTGAGGGCTGAAATCAACGAAATAGAAAACAAGAGAACAATACAAAAAATCAATGAAACAAAGAGTTGGTTCTTTGAAAAAATCAACAAGATAGACAAACCACTAGCCAAATTAACCAAAAGGCAAAGAGAGAACACCCAAATTCACAAAATCAGAAATGAAAAGGGAGACATAACAACAGACAATGAGGAAATCCAGAGAATCATCAGATCATACTTCAAAAACCTGTACTCCACAAAAATGGAAAACCAGGAAGAAATGGACAATTTTCTGGATAAATACCAAATACCAAAATTAAATCAAGACCAGATAAACCATTTAAATAGACCAATAACCCCTAAAGAAATAGAAACAGTCATCAAAAGTCTCCCAACTAAAAAAAGCCCAGGACCAGATGGTTTCAGTGCAGAATTCTACCTGACTTTCAAAGAAGAACTAATACCAATCCTCTTCAAAGTGTTCCACACAATAGAAACAGAAGGAACACTACCAAACTCTTTTTATGAGGCTACAATTACCCTGATACCCAAGCCACACAAAGATGCAACAAAGAAAGAGAACTACAGACCAATCTCCCTCATGAACATTGATGCAAAAATACTCAACAAAATATTGGCAAACCGAATCCAAGAATACATCAAAACAATCATCCATCACGACCAAGTAGGATTCATCCCAGGGATGCAAGGATGGTTCAACATACGGAAATCAGTCAATGTAATACACCATATAAACAAACTGAAAGAAAAAAACCACATGATCATCTCCCTAGATGCTGAAAAAGCCTTTGACAAAATCCAACACCCCTTCATGATAAAGGTCTTAGAAAGAATAGGAATACAAGGAACATTTCTAAACATAATAAAAGCAATTTATAGCAAGCCAACAGCAAACATCAAATTAAATGGAGAGAAACTCAAAGCGATACCACTAAATTCAGGAACAAGACAAGGCTGTCCACTCTCCCCATATTTATTCAATATAGTACTAGAAGTTCTAGCTAGAGCAATAAGACAACAAAAGGAGATCAAAGGGATACAAATTGGCAAGGAAGAAGTCAAACTTTCACTATTTGCAGATGATATGATAGTATACATAAGTGACCCCAAAAACTCTACCAGGGAACTTCTACAGCTGATAAACTCCTTCAGTAAAGTGGCAGGATACAAGATCAACTCAAAAAAATCAGTAGCCCTCCTATACACAAATGATAAAAGGGCTGAGAAAGAAGTCAGAGAAACATCACCCTTTACAATAGCCACAAATAATATAAAATACCTTGGGATAACACTAACTAAACAAGTGAAAGACCTTTTTGATAAGAACTTTAAATCTCTAAAGAAAGAAATTGAAGAAGATATCAGAAAATGGAAGGATCTCCCATGCTCATGGATAGGTAGGATTAACATAGTAAAAATGGCAATCTTACCAAAAGCAATCTACAGATTCAATGCAATCCCCATCAAAATCCCAACACAATTCTTCACAGACTTGGAAAGAAAAATACTCAACTTTATATGGAAAAACAAAAGACCCAGGATAGCTAAAAGAATCCTATACGATAAAGCAACCCTTGGAGGCATCACCATCCCGGACCTCAAACTCTACTATAGAGCTATAGTAATAAAAACAGCTTGGTACTGGTATAAAAACCGACATACGGACCAATGGAATCGAATTGAAGACCCTGACATTAATCCATGCACATATGAACACCTGGTTTTTGACAAAGGAGCCAAAACTATACAATGGAACAAAGAAAGTATCTTCAACAAATGGTGCTGGCATAACTGGATGTCAATATGTAAAAGATTACAAATAGATCCATATCTGTCACCATGCACAAAACTCAAGTCCAAGTGGATCAAAGACCTAAACATAAATCCAGTTACACTAAACTTAATAGAAAAGAAGATAGGAAGCACTCTTGAACGCATTGGCACTGGAGACCATTTCCTAAATAAAACACCGACAGCACAGACCCTGAGCACAACCATTAATAAATGGGACCTCTCAAAACTGAGAAGCTTTTGCAGGGCAAAAGACACAGTCAATAAGACAAAAAGACAGCCAACAGATTGGGAAAAGATCTTCACCAACCCCACATCTGACAGAGGATTGATCTCCACAATATATAAAGAACTCAAGAAACTAGACATCAAAGCACTGAACAGTCCAATTAAAAAATGGGCTAAAGAGCTAAACAGAGAATTCACAAAACAAGAACTACAAATGGCTGAAAGACATTTAAAGAAATGCTCAACATCCTTAATCATCAGAGAAATGCAAATCAAAACGACTCTGAGATACCACCTTACACCTGTTAGAATGGCTAAGATCAAAAACACCAATGACAACCAATGTTGGAGAGGATGTGGAGCAAAGGGAACACTCCTCCACTGTTGGTGGGAATGTAAACTTGTACAACCACTATGGAAATCAGTATGGCGGTTTCTCAGAAAATTAGGAATCGAACTACCTCAAGACCCAGCCATCCCACTCTTGGGCATATACCCAAAGAATGCTGATACATACCATAAAGATACATGCTCAGCTATGTTCATAGCAGCACTATTTGTAATAGCCAGAACCTGGAAACAACCTAGATGCCCATCAACGGAAGAATGGATGAAAAAAATGTGGTACATATACACAATGGAGTACTACTCAGCAGAGAAAAACAATGAAAGCATGAAATTTGCAGGCAAATGGATGGAACTAGAAAAAATCATCCTGAGTGAGGTAACCCAAACCCAGAAAGACAGTTATGGTATGTACTCACTCATTGGTGGATTCTAGATATAAAATGAACAATCAGACCACAACCCATAGAACCATAGAGGCTATATATATAGCATGGAGGTCCCTAGGACGACTGTGGCATATAATAAATTTCAGTTTTACTCAATTATTGAAAAAAAATAGCCAAATGAATGGAAACACATGAACTATGAACCAAAGACTGAGGGGCTCCCAGCTGGATCAGGTCCTCTGAATAGGTGAGACAGTTGATTGGCTTGATCAGTTTGGGAGGCATCTAGGCAGTGGGACCAAGTCCTGTGCTCATTCCATGAGTTGGCTGTTTGAAACCAGGAACTTATGCAGGGACACTTGGCTTAGTCTGGGAGGAAGGGACTGGACCTCCCTGGACTGATTCTACCAAGTCGATCACAGTCCTCGGGGGAGGACTTGTCCTGGAGGAGGTGGGAATGGAGGGTGGGCTGGGGGTAAGGGGAGGGCGTGGGAGGGGGGAGAATAGGGGAACCCATGGCTGATATGTAGAACTGAATGGTATTGTAAAATAAAAAATATATATCACAAAAAAAAAAAAGAATGCAACAAACAAAAGCCAACAGCTAAAAAAAAAAAAAAAAAAAAAAAAAAAAAAAAAAAAAAAAGAAATCAATGCAGCTTCCACATCAGACCTACTGAACTCTTAAAAATGTCTTTTTCTGTTTCTTTTTCACTTACTTGTTGAAGGGGCCCACTTGAACTGCAGCATGTATGTGGCGTTCAGAGGCTAACTTGTGTCAGTCAGTTCTCTCCTTCCACCATGAGGGGACAGAAGTCGGGTCATCAGCCCTGCTTCCTCCTTTTAAAGGCTACATGATGTTCCATCCATACCGGAGAACTGTACTGTATTAGTCCCATCCATACTGGAGAACCGTACTGTGTTAGTCCCATGCTGACTTTAACTTGCCACATTCATCTACTGATACCACACACCCACCATCAGCAGCAGCAGGAATGAACTAGCACTAGTCAGAAAGACAAATCGAGTGTACATGAGACCCTTCAACAGCCCTCCAAACAGCTAAGATCTAAGTCTGATGCTCCGGTGTATAGGAGGACCTGGAGAGAGCAGTAGGAAGTGAATTGCTGCTGGGATGGAAGTGGTGGTAACCAATTTGGAGAGCAGTTTGGCACTATATCTCCAAGCTAAAGATGCACGAGCCTGAGCTGGCAAGATGGCTCAGTGGGTCGAGGTGTTTGTCAAGCAAGCTTGATGACCTGAGTTCAATTCCTGAAACCCTAACTCTGTGACAGGAAGAGAAGGGGACAGGTGTAGCTAGAGTTTTCCTGCCTTGCCCACAGTCAGGAAAAATCTTTGTCACCCACAAGTCCCACAGCCGCTCAGGCCCAACCAAGTAAACACAGAGACTTATATTGCTTACAAACTGTATGGCCGTGGCAGGCTTCTTGCTAACTGTTCGTATAGCTTAAATTAATCCATTTCCATAAATCTATACCTTGCCACGTGGCTTGTGGCTTACTGGCATCTTTTCACACTGCTTGTCAGGGTGGCGGCTGGCAGTGACTCCTTCTGCCTTCCTGTTCTTTTATTTATCCTCTCTGTTGGTCCCACCTATACTTCCTGCCTAGCCACGGGCCAATCAGTGTTTTATTTATTGACCAATCAGAGCAACTTGACATACAGACCATCCCCCAGCGCAGCCAAGTGCAGACCATCTCAGACACCTGCACTCAGGCCCATGGTCCTAATCATCCTCCATGCGGACCTGCTGGGTAAAGCCATGAGGAACCCGAGAACAGGCTCCCACAGGACATACAGAACATCCCACAGCAGACAGGTGTAAACACACTGTGTCCTCCTTGAAGATACCCAAAGGTAAGCCATTTCCAACCATGTCCTACTGGTTATGTGCTCCTGGGGAAGAGGAGCTGGAAACTCAGCCAAAAACTTCAGCTAACTGCCTCAGTTTCCCAAGCTGGTTTCTGCTGGATGCCACGAGAACCAGATGTGATGATGTCATCTCTGTCCATTGAAACTGATATTTTACTTGGATACCTCACCTGGGGAGTCACTCTGCCCTGCCGGGGGACTTTGGGAGGAACTCCAGATGGCCTTAATGGGCCATCCTCAGTTGGTCTCGGCTGAATATTTTGAGTACTCAGTGAAATATTTTCCTAGCTACATACTATTCATTATTTAGTCTTTTACCTTGGCTTGCTATATACTTACTGAATCACTCATTCAAAAACAAAAACATGGCTATTGTAGATGACTCTCCAAATTGTGCAATGTACCTGTAATGGCAGCACTCAGAGGCTGAGGCAGGAGGATCAGCAAGTTCTAGCAAGCATCCTGGTTGCTTTCTGCTCTGTGATAAATACCATGACCAAAAGCGACCTGAGGAGAAAAGGCTGCTTCTGACTTACAAGTCCCAATCACTGCCCATCACCGAGGGGAGCCAAGGCAGCAACTCACAGGCGCTGAGGCAGAAACCGTGGAGTTGTGCCGCTCACTGGCTTGCTCCTCATGGCTTGCTCCTCATGGCTTGCTCATACAGCCCAGGAAGGACCACCTGTCTAGGAGTGGCATCACCCACTGGGGCTGGGCCCTTCCACATCTAATCATCAGCCATGAAAATGTCCCCCACTGACTTGCCTATAAAGCAATTTGATGAAGACAGTTTCTCAGCTGAGATTCCCTCTTCCCAAATATGTCTAGGTTTATGTCAAGTTGACAAAAACAGCCAGCAGAGCCAGCCTGAGATATATAAAACTTTAAAAAAAAAAAAAAAAAGAAAGAAAGAAAAAGAAAAAAGAGCTGGGAAGATAACTCAGTCAGCATAAAACAATTTGAATTTGATCCAGCATCCACATAAAAAGCTGGGTGCAGTGTTAGGCAGTTATAATGCCGGTGATAGGGAGGTAGCGACAGGCAGGTCCTTGGGGCTCATCAGCCAACCAGCCTAGCCTAACCGGCAAGCCCTAGGTCCCAGGGAGAGACCCTGTCTCAAAGAAAACAAGGTGGATAGCTCCTGCAGAACAGTACCTAAGGTTGATCTCTTGCCTTCACATGCACACACACATACATATATGCACACACATACATACATGTACACACATACATATATGCACATATACATACACACATACATATATGCACACACATACATATATGCCCACACATACATACACACATACATGTATGCACACACATACATATATGCACACACATACATGTATGCACACACCAAAATTGTTGAATGAGGTCATGTACAGTATGATAGCACTTATATGAAGTTTTGAACCATACAAACAATACCAGATATTATTTATTTACATAACAAATATACAAAATAATTGTGTGGAATAACAGAATCAAATTCGAGACAGTCCTTGCTTTGGAAGAAAGCACTGTGATGGAGGAAAACTAGTATACCCGAATTTCAAATACCTTTGTAATTTTTTTTTTTTTAGACAGGGTTTCTCTGTGCAACAGTCCTGAGGACCCAGGTTCAATTCCAAGCACCCACACAGCAGCTCACAGCTGTCTGTAACTCCAGTTCCAGGGTACCTGACATCCTCATGCAGGAAAAACACCAATGCACATAAATTAAAAAAGAAAGAAAGAAAAAGAAAGAGCACTGGCCTGATGGCTTATAGTCATTTGTAACTCCCATTCTAGGGGATCCAAGGCCCTCCACAGATACCAGGTGAATACACATACATGCAGGCAAAACACCTATATATATATAAAATAAAAATCTTTTTTTGGCTTTTTTTTTTCAGACAGCATTTCTCTGTGTAGGCCTGGCTATCCTGGAACTCACTTTGTAGACCAGGCTGGCCTCAAACTCAGAGATCTGCCTGCCTCTGCCTCCCAAGTACTGGGATTAAGGGCATGCACCACCACCACCCAGCCACATTTGTAATTTTTTTAAAGTATGAAAATATAGATAAGAATGTTGATCATTTTAGTCACTTCAGTGGGTTGCTGTACGTCCAACCAGGGCCTACTGAATGCTAGGCTCACCCCCTGGCCCTGGGCTCCCGGCCACCACCACCCTTCACTTTAACTTAAGTATTTCAGTAGCATCACCCAAGTTCAAAGGGTTATGCCACTGTCCTTGTTACTCCTGAAACTTTCCTTCATCACATTCAAGCTCTGTACCGCTCACAATAACTCCCCGTTCTCTCTATTCTTAACTTTTTGTTGTTGGTTTTTTTTTTTTGTTTTTTTTTTTTTTTAAAGACAGGCTCTCATGTAGCCCAGGCTGGCTTCCAACTGGACATGTAGCCAAAGATGGCTTTGGACTTCTGGATCCTCCTGTCCCACATCCCTAGTTCTGTGATTACTAACATGAGCCAACACACCCAGGCAGTTGTAGTTGTTAAAGACAGAGTCTTTCCGCAGGTGGCGGCGGCGGCGGCGGCGGCGGCGGCGGCGGCAGCGGCAGTGGCACACACCTTTAATGCCAGCACTCAGGAGGCAGAGGCAGGTGGATCTCTGTGAGTTTGAGGCCAGCCTGGTCTACAGAGTGAGTTCCAGGACAGCCAAGGCTACACAGAAAAACCTTATCTCAAGGAGAAAGAAAAAAGAAAAAAAAAGACAGGGTCTTTCTGTGTTTCCCAGGCTGGCCTTGAACTCCTGGACTCAAGTAATTCTCCAGCCTCAGCCTCCAGTGTACCTGAGACAACAGAGACGTGCCACCACACGAGGCTCCTGTGTTTAGTTTTCCAGGGAACCGGAATGGTTTCTTGTGAAGGCGGCTGATGGGTGCAGACATTCTCTACTCTATATTCCAGGCATTTTTATATGAGAACACATCCTCTAAATTTAAGAAGTGAAGCATACTATAATTGAAAGTTACCGCTTGCATTGTTAATACTTTTGAATTGCATCATTAATCCAAAGCCATTTGCCTGGGGTTTCAAAATTATTAGTTTGTGTTTCTTCTTCCCCGTCCCCCACCCGGTGCTGGAGAATCAAATCCAATGCCTCACACGGTCTAGGCAAGCACCCTATCAATGAGTCACGCCCTCAGGCCCATTCGCCTGCCATTCTAGCCCACTTACAACACTGCAGTGTTCAATCCCATGCTGAAGACTCCTTGAACCAAAGCTTTGAACTCTAGAAACCTCTCACCTGGAAGTGATGTACTGTCCCAACCTAAGCCTTAGGCCACACCTTCCTAAGCCCTGTGGGTCATTTCTGGGGATTCCCAAGGACACACACTATGCCTTGTATGACATCTGGTCTCCTGTAGAGATGATCTGACTTTGGGCTGTCTCTCTTAGCAGGTAAACCTGCCTCTGTCCAGGCTGGCAGCCTATATCCTCACCAGCACAGAGAGGCAGAGTCCAGCCCTGGCTGGGATAGAGGGAGGGGCCTAGTCCTTCCCCACCTCTAACATGTGGGGGCCAAATATCAGGAAACCTGGCTGTGAGAGCCAGGTCTGCCTCATCGAACATGGAGCCAGGCCCTCCATCTCCCCAGGCCCCCAGTTCTGGGGAACAAGTGAGGTGAGAGGCTCCCAGCCCCACACTCTATGGGTGTCGCAGGAGAAAGGGAAGTCAAACGCCCTCCTTGGGCCATTTAGCCCATTACCAAAGCTCCTGAGCATTTGACATCTGCAAAACCTCATTAGGTAAGTGTTAACTTGTCCCCTCTGCTAGGCCTAGCACTTGGAAATGTACTGTGACGAGGGTGATATGTTTATGAGAATGTACATGATAAATTATCAGAAAGCCACATTTTAACGTCGCTTAGCACATCATTCACCCTGCAGCAGACACCAGCTAAGGGCACACGCTGAAGCTGACTGGCTGGGGCTAGCACTCAGGCTAGTGTGTGTGTGCGGAGGTACAAAGGAGGCAGATGCCCCCGAGAGTGCCTGGCTCCCAGTCTTCCTGACTCACCCTCCCTCCTCCAGACCCTAAAGAAAACCGGGGCTTCACTTCGAAGCCAGCCCCTGCAAACGGCAGCGCGGGCTAACGCAGAGGAGGCGCTAGGTAAACATTGGTTGGAATGTGGAGTCATGAATAAATGAACAGACAAGAACCCCAGGAGGGCACCTCTCCACCGGCCAGCAACAGTGTTTGGAGTTGCCCGGCAGGTCTCTCCTTTGAGTTAAAAATCCCCATTAATACAATGACGTCTATCAGCACAGCCTGGCAAGGGTTCCTTCAATCAGAGAGGGAAGGACAAGCCGGAGGAATAGGGGGTCAGGGAGGGGAGGCCGGGACCAGCAATGTCCTTTCCTCCCCAGATACAAGTATACTCGCTAGGGACACCAACCAAGGACATCCAGCCAACTGCTGAGTAGAGGCTATGTCCACAAAAATGCATGTCACCTGGCTGGACGGTGATGGCTCATGTCTTTAATCCCAGCACTCGGGAGGCAGAGGCAGGCGGATCTCTGTGAGTTCGAGGCCAGCCTGGTCTACAAAGCGAGTTCCAGGAAAGGCGCAAAGCTACACAAAGAAACCCTGTCTCAAAAAACCATTTAAAAAAAGACAAAGAAATGTATGTCACCTACAAAAAGGAAAGGCGTTCACTGTTCATTCTGGGCCAAGGAGATCAAAAAAACTCCTCACTCTGACTCTGCCAAGTTCTTCTAGAAATGCCCCTCCAGATGCCATATCCCATAACTCCTATCCAGCACGTACTTCCTCAGAGAGAACCGCTAAATGGGGAGAGGTGCTGTCAATGGTCTGTGTGACAGGTGTGAACTGTGGGGGAGGGGCCACCTGCAGCTTGAGCGTCACAGTATCAGACCATTAGCACCTCCTAAGCCAGCAATTCGCAGCCTTTGCTGTGCACAAAAATCATCTCGAGGTGCCTGGTTAGACACATCTGGCACTGCACACACCTATTCTGGGTCAGTGAGGGTGAGGTGGGGCCCTGGAATCTGCATTCTCCATAGACATCCATCAAGGCGGGACAGACAGCCCAGACATCCTTCGTGGAGTCTATTTTAGTTGTAGAGGACCTTTGAGAGAGTCTGTGTGGGGGAGCAGACTGTACTCACTGAACCTTGCGGGGGGAGGGGGGCGGGGGGGGGAGGCAGTTCTGCTGTGGAGCTGCCCACCCCCCCAGCAACATGATTGATTAGGCTTAGATCTATCCAGCTGCTTAGAGATCCCCACCCCCCTGCCAGCTGGTACTCGGCACTGGCAAGAACATTCACTTCTCAACAGGTTTCTGTCTGTGTCCTCACCCGGTCCTGGCAACAGACCGAGCGGCTAACTACATTCACCGGATAGAGAAACTGAGGCAGGCACATGGCGTAGGAGGAAGTCTGCACCCAGGAGACGAGTCAAGAGAGCCTGCTACCAGCCAGATAGTGTGCTAGGCATCTTCTGTCCAGATTCCCTTTAATCCCGGGACTGCAGCAACTCACACAAAGTCAGACACAGGGGCAGGAAGACCAGGACGCAAGTCTGTCTCAGTCCTAAGCCATGGTCTTTCCAGAAACTGGACCTCTCTCCAGAGGACACCACTTCAACACTCCCCGCCTCGTGGGTCCATCCCATGTCAGCAGAGCTCACTGGTGCTAATTCAGACTCAGAATGGGCCTCCATTCTGCCTGCTGCCAGAGTCTGGCCTGCACACCACCTTTCTTCAGTGGGTATCTTAGGCTCCCCTGGCTTGATGCTTTGTAAGCTAGGACCCCTTTCTAGACTTTTCCCAAAAGCTAGCTTCTACTGGGTCAAGAACCGGGGAGCTACTCACTCTCCTGCTCTCCTAGAAAGCCACTTCCTCAAAAGATCAAGAAGCCAGGAGGAAGGGCTGGAGAAATGGCTCAGAGGTTAAGAGCACTGGCTGCTCTTCCAGAGGTCCTGAGTTCAATTCCCAGCACCCACATGGTGGCTCACAACCATCTGTAATGAGATCTGGTGCCCTCTTCTGGCCTGCAGACTTACATGCAGTCAGAACTGTGTACATAATAATTAAATAAATGGAGAAGGAAGAAGAGGAAGAAGCAGCAGCCAGGAGAAACTGATCAGGCCCTCCTCTGTCCCAATCTCCCCACAAGCCCACGAGTCAGACTTTGACTTAAAAAGCACACAGGATATACCCAGGCTCCTGTGCCCAGTCCCACTTGCTAGCCCCTTGCCCACCTGAATCCTCACTTTCCCTGCTTGCAAGATGATGCTTCCCCTTTCTTGTTCTTCACTGAAGAAACTGTGGAGACTGTTCTGCAGCTGTATTCTGAGACAAGCAGCTGTATTCTGAGACTCTTGTCTCAGAATACATCATTTCACGATGCAGCCACCTCTTGCC
Organism: Peromyscus maniculatus bairdii; assembly: GCF_049852395.1. NCBI lineage: Eukaryota > Metazoa > Chordata > Mammalia > Rodentia > Cricetidae > Peromyscus > Peromyscus maniculatus. Next base: position 61,592,270 of record NC_134859.1, on the reverse strand, counting down.
ACTTCTGGCATAGGGAAAGTCACAGTGTGCCCGTGTAAAGGACTAAGCCCCTTTGGTCATTCAAGAATGACAGCCCTGCTAAGACCAGGTGCCTCTGTCCCTCCTGGGACTTAGAATCTCAAGAAGGCTGAGTCGGCTCTCCCAGCACCCAGACTGCCAGGCCAGTTCACTGCCCTGTCATCCCTGAAGCTCGGTCCCCCACGCCCATCCCCACTCCATCTGGCTGTCCCCACCCCAGAAGCCTCATGAGGATCCTGGAGTGCAAGGCTTCACCCCTGCAGCCAGCTCCACTCTGAGCCGTTCCAGCTCTGCAGGGGTGAGGAAAGAGAGGGAGGGGAAAGGAGAATGGAGACATGAAAAAAACAAACAAACAAAACAAAACAAGCAGGCTGTATTGTTTGAGAAGGGGTCTTGCTGTATCGCCCTGCCTGGTGTAGAACTCACTGTGTAGACCGGGCTGCCCTCAAGCATGTGGCAATCCTCCTGCCTTTGTTTCCTGGGTGCTGAAATTAACGATCTTTGCCACCATACCCAGCCCTCAGTTAGATGATTTTTTTTAAGATTTATTTGTTTATTATATACACAGTATTCTGTCTGCATGTATGCCTGCAGGCCAGAAGAGGGCGCCAGATCTCATTACAGATGGTTGTAGGCTACCATGTGGGTGCTGGGAATTGAACTCAGGACCTCTGGAAGAGCAGCCAGTGCTCTTAACCCCTGAGGCATCGCTCCAGCCCCTCAGTTAGGTCTTAATTGCAGCTCTCAGCAACCAGCAGTCATCCTGAGCTGTTCTCTGTGCCTGGACCTCAATTTCCTTAGCTGTAAAATGGGAACAAGAATCTCTGGCTCCATGCTGGACAGCAAAAGAATCAGTGAGCTGGTGACTGGGGCATATGGCAGAGTAGGACATGGTTTCCAAAGACAGGTGGTCCCTCACGCACAACAGCCAGGCCCAGGAGAGTCAGCTGAAATCCAGTACTCAAGAGGCTGCAGCAGAGGACCAGAAGTTGAAGGTAAAGCCTGGGCTAAGGTGAGTACAAGACCAGCACAAGCATCTTAGTGAGACCTTGTCTCAAAATAAGAACTGTAAAGAGGACTAGGTACAAATTCAAGACCAGACTGGGACAGAAAGGGGTTCAAGGACTACTGGGCAACGTATGGAAACCATTTCTCAAAATAAAAACCCCGAGGGCTGGTGGTGTAGCTCAGTGGTAGAGTGTGCCTAACGTGTGTGAGACCCTAGGTTCAAGCCACAGGACCACAAAGAAAAACAGGAAAATAATAAAAGGGGGAAGAAAGCATGGAATTCTCCATCACTTCTTACCAGTGAGCCTGGTCTCTTAAAAGGAAGAGAAAAGAAAGGCAGCCTCGTGAAGTCCTTCATACCAGCCATCCTCAGTGCTAATGTGGAGCTTCACCACACTGCTGTGAAACTGGAACTAGTCCCATTTCACAGATGAGGAAACTGAGATTTGGGGGCTCAAATGATGCAACTGAGAGCAATAGAGGAGGCTCTCTCCTCTCCTATCTCCGGTCCTCACCTTGCATAAGACTCGTGGTTAACACCCTCATTCAGACTCAATAGAACAGTGGTCCTCAACCTTCCTAATGCTACGACCCTTTAGTACAGTTCTTCACATTGTGGTGACCCCCCCCAGCCATAAAATTATTTTCATTGCTACTTCATAACTGTAATTTTGCTACTGTTATGAACTGTAATGTAAATATCTGCTATTCGAGGCGATGGGTCGCGACCCAGAGGTTGAGAACCGCTGCAATAGAGCGCTACAGCCAAAAATGATAAGCCTCTCCCACACGTCAGTGAAAACCAGAGTAAACAGGATTCCATCCACGCCAGGCCAGGGCTCACTGGAGACGCACCTGTGCAAGCAGCAGCCTGTTCCCAGCACAGCTGTTCCCAGAAAGGCGGCAGGGATTTGTTTGGTTGCCTGGCCAGGGGAGGCGCGAGTGTGGGGTTTGCACCCAGACTCAGTCTCTACCCTTACCTGCTTCCCTCTCCCAATGCTGACCATGCCCTGGTCCAAGTCCTCACCCAACCTGTTCTTGTGGGTCTTTCAACTCACTCAGAGGCTGAATGAGGATCCCCGGTCCAGGTCACAGCAGCTCTCTCTTGTACCGCAACCTGAGGGGAAGTAAACAGACTGTGCCCGCAGTGACCTGGGACAGCCTAGGGTGCACATGTCATGCTAGGATGTAAACAGCCTGTTCCTGTCTTCCTGGGAGAGTAATCCTGTGGCCTGCCCACCTTCCTCTGCACCGGAGGGGGATTTTGAAGAGTTCATGTCCACATGCCCAAATGGCTTCTGTGGCTGCGGGTTCTGTTAGTTGAGCACAGCACGGAGGACTGTGTCCTGGGCATCCTTGGGAACGTGTTTCTTGGGTGTATGTGCCTGCTGGGGAGGTGCACTGTGCCACGGCATCTGCCACCACTGCATGTGTCTGTAGCCTGTAGCCCCAACGGGTGACCGTTTCCACTGAGTGTCTCTACGCGCGTTTGTGTGTGTCTGTGTGTGTGTGTGTGTGCAGTGCCCCACACACCTGCGCCATGTCCTGCAAGAGTGAAGGCAGCCCCTCATGGGCTGGCACACAGGAGAATGCGTGGCACGCGGGTCCCGGCTTGCGATGTGCAAGTGAGGGAAGGCTCCGAGTGGCCCTGCGCGTCTCCCGCGTGTGTGTGTGTGTGTGTGTGTGCACGCGCGCGCGCGCCCCGTGTGAGCGCGAGTGAGCGATTGCTCTCCCGGCTCGCTCGCTCCCTCGTTCTCTCCGCGCCCGCCAGCCCGCCCGCCCGCGCGCGCAGCCCGCACACTCACCGCTTGGTTGCTGCCGGGTGACGCGGGCTGGGCCCGCCCCCTGCTGCCGGCCCCACACTCACTCGCACCAGCCGCCGCCAAGCAGGCAGCATCCGCGTCAGGGCCGTCCGGGGGCCACGCCGGCGATGCCCGCAGCCCCCGCCGCGCCCCGCGGGACCCGCTGAGTTGTCCCCGGGCCGGGGTCACACCGGGCCGGGCCGGGCCGCGCGCGGCGGCGTTGCCTGCATGACCCTCCGGCGGCGCGGGGAGAAGGCGACCATCAGCATCCAGGAGCATATGGCCATCGACGTGTGCCCCGGGCCCATCCGGCCCATCAAACAGATCTCCGACTACTTCCCCCGCTTCCCGCGGGGCCTGCCCCCCACCGCCGCGCCCCGCGCCCCCGCGCCCCCGGACGCCCCCGCGCGCTCGCCTGCAGCCAGCGCCGGCCCCCGCAGCCCCTCCGACGGCGGCCGCGACGAGGACGAGGATGTGGACCAGCTCTTCGGAGCCTACGGTGCCAGCCCGAGCCCCGGCCCCGGCCCCAGCCCCGCGAGGCCGCCCGCCAAGCCCCCCGAGGAGGAGCCGGACGCCGACGGCTATGAGTCGGACGACTGCAGTAAGTTTTCCCAGTCGCCCGCCGCTCGCCCCCTCCCCGCGCCCGGGGCCCGGTAGGGCATGCGCCGCTGCCGCCGGGCACACCCGCACGCGAGAGCTGGGAAGTTTGGGGGCGACCTCTGGGAGCACCCCGTTTCCGGGCCTCCGCTCCCCTGAGCGCGCCCCGCACCCCTTCTCGGCCCGCGCGCCAGGAGCTCCAGCGCGGGCGGCGGCTTTTGTTCCCGGGAAGGGCGGAGCTGCGCCCCGGGAAGACACCAGTTGCTGCGGGCCGCGCGGTGGCTCCCGGCCCCAGAGCCCTCTGCGGGCCGCCCGGAGAGGCTACCGGGCGAGCTGGGGACCCTGTGGCGGCTAGGGCGGGCCCAGCGGCCCGCACCGCGCCGCGGCTTTGCTGGTGCGCGCGGGCCGAGGAGCAGGACCGCGGGCTGCTTGTCCTTTGGAAAAACCTTGGCGGTTCCTCCTCCTGCGTCCCCGGACCCCACCGCCGCGCTGGCCCTGGCCGCAGACCTTCGCCCACCTGTTACGCCGGCTTCCCCGGGGCAGGAGGGTCCCCAGCCGCGCCCCCTCCTCCAGGACTCAACCCCAGGGAGACAGCGGACAGCAGGGTCTCCCGAGCCAGGCCAGGAGCACTCTTGGCGTGTTGTGTGGTCCCTGGGGGTACCTGGCCCGGCCCACCAGGGACCATCCCGGAAGCCATGGAGGGAAGAGGTTGCAGCAGGAGCCCAATGGGTTTACTGGGGGGTGGGGGGTGGGGGTCACTTCATGGAAGGGCCCCAGCCCAGCTGTGACTCCAAGCTGGTTCACTTAGACCCAAAGAGCCAGCCTCAAAACCTAGTCATGGGCGCTATGGAATGTGGGGAGTGCGGGTCCCACACCAGCTTCCCCAAAGCAAAAGCAGCCCCTCCTCTGTACAACATCGGTAGTTTGTGCCTGGCCTGGGTGTTTCCCGGGGCCTCCGGGCTAGGGCCTGGCTTTTCCCCAGCATAACATGTGCCTCTCAAAGCTGAGGATAGGCGTTCACAGTGCCACCCTGGGAACAGATTCATTTCACTTCAGAGCCCATCAGCAGAGGTGGATCAAACCCCAGCTGGGAACAATGCCTTTTGTGTGTATTCTAGGCCTGGACCCTCTCACCGAGGCCCTCCTCCCAAGCATAGTGGCTGGGGAGCAGGCCTCACTCTCTGCTGTCCTGCAGACTGCGGGAAAACTGGGGGGGCAGAATTGATTAGAGTCCACAGAGCTGTGCCCTGGATTTACTCCTTTGCCCAGTTCCTGGCACAGAGTGCCAGGATCCAGGCTGACTGGCCCCTGGGGAGGTTCTAACCAGGACCGCAGTCAGCACCCTGGGGGATCCAGAGACATCCTGGGAAGGAAGGATAGAAAAGAGTTCCCATTTCTAGCCTTCTGCCTGCAGCCAGGGGAGTGAGCAGGTGGATGAAGCTTGTGCCTGAACTGTAGGCCACACTCCAGGTGCCATAGAGGCCCAGGGGATGACATATGGCCAAGAGGAGAGAAACCTAGTCATTTTGGTTATCCTGAAACCCACCAGAAAAGAATAAAACAGACCAGAAGCCCCATCTCCTGCCGGTCAGCTCCACAGCATTTTCCCAGTTCCGTTTCAGCAGCAGGGAGTGGTACAAACCCTGTACTGTACTGAGTCTCTGGGCTCAGCCACAGGTGTCCTAGCTGGGGACAGGCTCACAAGCTGGGTCCCAGATACAGCTTTCTCAGCTGAACCCGGGGGCTGGCCACACCCAGATCGCTGTGACACTGTGACACACTAACAAAGTGTAGTTAAGAGGCCTGGAGGTCGCAGTGCTGGGAAGTGGGTCTGGGGCTGAGCCAGGAGGTTCGCAGCGCATCCCACTGAGAGCGTGAGAACCGGGGCTCTCCTGGGTGAGGAAACACTGAGCAAGACCACTCTGTACCTGGTATCCAAGGCTGTGCACCCTCTGAGCTCATGACAACCAGATCCCTTGGAATAAGCCTAAGTGATTCAAGCCAGATGGTTCATTATGGCTTTAGCCAGGGTTATGCTATTTGCTGCTCTAATTATTGGATTATCTGTTCGGACAAGAAGAAATGAGGACGGTTGCTCTGTTGTCCAAGCAAAGGATAAAAACAGTTTGCTTCTCTGTGTTCTCCGCTTTAAAAACCCCTCCTTTGCCGGTCACCTCAAAGTGTGTGAGCATGGGCACATGAATACACACACACACACACACACACACACACACACACACACACACACACCTTTCATTCCTTGCTGAGCTTAGAAGGCCAGTGAAGGAGTCACAGCATTACCCTAGACCTCTGCTCCCGAATGTCCCAAGCTACTTGCTCCCCATCTGCAGAGGGAACCCGGACCCCAAAGCTGCAATGACTAAGAGGCTTCGGGTTGCAAGTACCATGAAATCAGTCCAGAGTAGCTCAGCCCAGCAGGGCAGCCAAGGTCCTGCTGCAGATACCAGGGTACACTGGAGCAGCCCGCCAGCATTCCTGGTGACGAGGCTTCTGTCAGTCCTGCCACTCAGCCAGCTCTTTCCCTCTTGAGCTGAAAATCGGGACAGATTTCCTCTCCTCAAGGGCATATGGGTGAGGAACATCAAATGTAAAACACAGTCACAGTGATGCTCTCACTCTCCATCAGCTGAGCAGGACCCTCATGATCCAAGGTGGCTGCTGTGGGTCCAGGCATCACATATAACAATAAGGTCCTAGATTTGATTTAAAAAAAAAAAAAAATTTTTTTTTTTCTACTCTCATGTCTAGGATCCAGAAAAATCTCTCTAAGAAGTTCCCAGGAGACCTGTCCTTTTGTCTCATTGGCTAGAGTTGTATCACGTGTCTGTATTCCCAAATGACTCACTCAGCTAGGTCAGGACCGGTGCCCACAGAGGTCTGGAGCAAGGGTGAGGTGGGGAACCATTGCTGGGTCTGCCTGGAAGGTTCTCCTGGGCATGGGCAGATTCCGGTTACTGATCTATGTGGCTTCTTCCTTCACCCAGAACTTCTGTGGGCCTCAGTCACGTTCTGCCCAGCCCTCCGTCATATTCTTTCCCATTCAACAGTGCAAGGCCAACTGTGTGTCGGGCTCCCTACAGGGGCCACGGAGAGCCAAGCATGGGCTGGACCACACACATGGTCTTTAGGCCGCTCACAGAAACCCAGCAAAAGGACCAGCAGGGAGTGGGGGGGATAGGGAGGCAAACATCCGCAGAGGCCTCGGCTCTGAAGCTGGGCGGGAGGGGAAAGACTAGCAGACTGAAAAGGGGTGTGTATGTGTGTGTGAGGGGGGAAAGGAACCAACGTGTCAGAAACACAGACAGGGAAGAGTGATGAGGTCAAAGTGAGCGCATAGGAAGGCTTGAATGCCGAACCAGGGAGGTCAGATCATGTCTGGGATGCGATGAATTGTTGAGCTGCTTGAAGCGAGGGGATGAAGGAGGTGGCTGAATCTGGGCTCTGTCTGCGGGCTCTGTGAGTGACGCTGTATCTGTCACTTACTCCTCGTCACCCTCCCCCAAAGTGCCCGCCTAGTGCGGCGCCTCAGCTTCCTCACCTGTGACCTGCTTTCAGATCAGGCTGGAGGACTTTCTATGAGTTCCTGCCGATGAAAACCAGCATAGTTATTGTATTTTTAGTGGATGTGTTTGTGTGATGTGAAGGGGTGTGTATGCCACAGCACACAGGTAGAGGTCAGAGGACAACTTTGTGGAGCCGGTTTTCCGCTTGGGCGTGGATCCCGCCCGGGGATTGAACTCGGGTCGTCAGGCTTGCAAAGCCAGGACTTCTACCCACTGAGCCTTCTTGTCAGCTATTTTAGAGGCTGACATTTTTCTTCCAAATACAAGACAGAAAGGACCGATTTCTGATTCCCAGGGGTGAATGGGCCAAGTGAGTTCAAGTGCAGACCAAGGTCACGCATGGCCAGCTGCCTGTCTGCACAGGCCCTGCTGGGGAACACTCAGCCTTGGAGGAAGCAACAGGGGCCTGAGCTTGATTCTCTCTGAATTAGCCCCATTAAAGCGCTATAATTATCAGCAAGCCGGTGACAACTCTCAGAGGCCCATTAGTGACCAACCTTCATTATGTTTCCAAAGATGTAAACTTTCATCAGGGCACGTGATCTGAGTGGCTCTGAGGGCAGGGCCCTCAGGATCCTGGGACTCGCGGAAAGGCACTCTCTCTTGTCCTTCGAGCCCCGCTATGGCCACCGCTGCCCCTCTGCTCAGGCCCTTCAGATTAGCAGTGAGTCCCTATCCGGCCCCTGCCCCTGCCCCATTGCTGAGGCAAGAAGAACCCAGGGCCCTGTTCATGTGAGATAAGGGCTCTACTGCTGAGCCATTTTTTTTTCCCCTAGCTGCATCTTCGGGACTTCAGTTACACAAAATGGTGAAGAAACGCTTTCAGGAAGCCACTAGGTTTTTAAGACAGAATCAATCGCCAGCTTTGCTGGGCCACCCTCACTGGGCCGCCTCCCCTCTCTGAGCCTCATTTCTACAAGTGAAAAGGGCGAACTGTGGGCCCTGTGTTCCCTGAGACAGCTCCTCCACACATGCAGTTTCTCAAATGGTGACCAAGCTTCCGATGACAAGGTAGAATTTCTTCAAGGACTTCAATGGCACTAGCTATTCATCAGTCCTTTCCTGACCACACACTAGGCACACTGCTCTTTTTTTGGTGGTGGTAACAGGTGTTAGTGTCCCAAGAGGCCCGTTCCCTGACTTGTCTTCTGGGGTTAGGACACAGGCAGACATCACGGAGTGTGTGCTGTAACGTGGCATCACACTAAATCCTTCCTGCTGGGAAGTGACTGGACACCAAAGCCATTTGAGTGGCTCCACCGTGAGCACTGACCATCTGCTGCTTGCCGGCCCCCTAGGTGCCTGAGGCAGTGTCCTCGGGGTGAGGTCATCAGGGAGCAGGTAGCCTGAGCTGGACGGCATGCAAAACGGACTGTCATGTGAAGCCACCAGCTCTGCAGAATGGTATTGCAAAAGCCCAGCTGGGCGGCTGCAGTCAAGGCTGTGGTGCTTTGTAGCATCCTTACCCTCAGGATACTCACCTGCAGCATCCTTACCCTCAGCACCTTCTCCTGCAGCATCTTCATCCACAGTATCCTCACCTACAACATCCTCACCCTCAAGATACTCACCAGCAACTTCCTCGCCCTCAACATCTTCACCCTCAGGATCTTCACTCACATCTTGTCCATGGCATCCTTACCCTCAGCATCCTCAGTTATGGTATCCTTATCTGTAGCGTTCTCACCTACAACATCTTCACTTGCTCACCTGTTGGAAGGGAGAGAGGATGCTGCAGTGTGGTCTTCACGAATGCATGCATGCATTTTCCACTAGGGAAGGATACTTGCAGCACACTCCCAACCTAGAATCTCTTAGTCTGAACACAATTCTATTATTATGAAAGAAAGAGCTGTTTGTGCTTCCAGAGGCAGGAGTAAAGGGAGGAGGCAGGAAAGTGAGGTACCACCTAGGAGCCCCAGTGGAGCAATCACCTCACCCCCCTCTATGTGGCTGTGACTGTGACCCACAGCAGAATCATTGTAGTCATAGCAATGACTCTGCTTATGCAGAGGAGCGTAAGTGATCGCTTCTATAGCATGTTCCCAAAGGCAGGGAGAAGGTGATCCAGTTTAGGGCAGACCCTTCCAGAAAGTCCTTAGAGGGGCAAACCCAGAGCTCTAGAAGCATCATCAGAGTATGGCTGCTGTTCCTGTAACCACCCGACAAGCCCCATGCGCCACAGGGTAGTTATAGTTGTCTCCAGGTTGCGCATGAGGAAACTGTCTGCAGTCACACAGCAAGGATATGCAGAGCGAGGATTTGAACCTGTAGAGGGCAACAGCAGGTGTCATCCTCCACACTCACAACTGCACTGTAGAAAGCGACAAGAACATCACCTTGTTGGGATGTAGGGAACCCGACACGCTTCCACATGTCTCTCAGAACAAAGGGAAGTGCCCCTGATGTACCTACCCCACGTCCCTCCAGACACAAAGGCTATCATGATGTGGCCTGCCTTTGTTACTAAAGGCAGACACAGTCCAGAAGTGTGTTCACTTAGAATCCATCTAAGATCCAGTGCAGGACCTTGATGAGGACAGAGGCCCAGCCCAGCCCGCCCTTCATCCCAGCATCACTTCAGCCATCAACCCCCATCTGCCAGATGCCTATGGTTATGATGTCCCCTCCAAGTCCCTCGTACTATTATCTGTTGGTTCCTGCTATCTCGGGTCAGGCATCGCTTCCTCCAAGAGGCCTCCCCTGGTGGCCCCGTTCACACTGGGGCCCAGAGTCCCTTTTGAAGCTCTCCCAGCTCTTGGCTCACCAGACAATATTGTGACCTGTCCAGCAGTTGGGAGCAAATCGGGGATTTGGAGATATCTAAGCATGTGTATCTTGCTGTCTGGGGACTTCAAAGGTTTCCCTCACTCAGACTCTTGCCCTCTTGCTGGGAACCCTCGGGACATGGCAGGCCACAGCTGTAGCAAGTGACTGTTCCTAAGGTGGCAGCTGAACCCAATTATTGCTGCATCCTCTGCCTGGCCCTTGGGACTTACCGATGCTCTTGAGAGACTTGGGGGCAACCGCATGAGGACCCAGCTGCCTTGTCGCTGCCCACTGAGGATCTCCCGGGGCCAGGAAGACCAGGGAGCTATATAGTGTCACTTGTCACCTGGGGCTCAGTCAACAGCCAGCCAGTCAGGCTGGTCAGGCCCTGCAGCCTCTCGGAGCTGTCCTCTGCCTTCTCATACCACTGTGTGTCGTTGCTCGTGTTGGGGACCCAACCCAAGCTGTCTGGTTCACCATAGTACCTCCAGGGGAAAGGACAGACTGCACAAAGTGGGGTTCGAGATCCCCTTTCTGAGCCACCTGCCTGGTTGCGATCAGGTTACCACTCGTGGGCCTTAGGTGATCCACCCGGAATCCCTGAGCCTCCTTATCTGACAGTGGCTGGATGGAGTCCCTCCGAGGAGGCTGGAGTGTTTCGTGGGGAGAGCCAGATAAAGAGGTTGGCATATTGTAGCTGCTCCGTTGTCCCGGCACCAGCCACTGAGCTGGATACAATAACATTCCTTATTGGTTAACTTTTCTTGCTGGGAATTGAACCCGGGACCTCTACTACGACTACTAAGCCCCAAAGTTAGTGAATGGCACACCCTTACACCTTCACCTGTTACCTGGAAGGAAGTTATGCTGTTAACACGTGCAGACATTTACTGTCTCTGGCAGAACTTGAAGTGTTTGTTTGATTTTGCAGTGCTGTGGATGAGCTGAAGGCAGCACAGGCTAGGCCAGTGATCTGCCGCAGAGCCACACTCCTGCCTGCCTGAGTCTTTGCTTTATTCCTGAGGCTTGTGGGTTGGCCTAGTGAGGGCCAGTTTTGAACCTGTGCCTCCACCCTAAGCCCACCGCCAGTGGTCCTCAGCACTGTGGATCTGTCCACCTCCTTAATCTCCATACGGAAGTCATCTGTGTAATTTAAAATGGCCTTAGTGCCATCCCCGTGTGGTTCCGCTAAGCCTTGCCGTAACCGTATTTTGCTTGCTTTAACTAATTCCAGCCATTTAGAAGCAAAAATGATTTTGCCTTTTAGTTTGTGCAGCAGCCTGAAGACAGAAGCTGGAGACAGCTGGTGTCCGTGGGGGCAGAGACTGTCACCTGTGCACCATGTGAGCATGCCAGGAAGCCAGCTCCTCCAGAGTCATGTTCACATCGTCTCTTTTTTAAATTAGTTATTTGCTTATATTTCTTTTATTTGTATGGTTATTGTGTGTGTATGCATGTCTGTGCACCACTGTAATGCCTGGTGCCCACAGAAGCCGGAAAAGAGAGTCAGATCCCCTGGAACTGGAATTACAGATGGTTTCGAGCCACTGTGTGGGTGCTGGGAATAGAACCTAGGACCCCTGGAAGTGCAGCCAGTGCTCTTAACCATTGAGCTATCTCTCCAGCCCCCAACATGCACATTTTCTGAGGACTATGATGGACATATTTGCCTTATGATTCTTCTTCCAAATAAACTTTATTTATTCATTTATTTATATGCTTATTTTTGAGCTAGGATCTCACTTTGTAGCTCTAGCTAACCTAGAACTCACTTTGTAGACCAAGTTGGCCCCCAACTCAAAGGGATCTATCTACCTTCCTCTGCCTCCCAAGTGCTGGGACTAAAAGCAGACACCACCAAATAAATCTTTTAATCTTGAAAACAATGTGACTGTCGGGCCCACGAGATGATTCAGCTGCCAGCTCTGGTGACCCAAGTTAAAGCTCTATACCCCACATTGTGGAAGAAGAAAACTGACTCCTGCAAGTTATCCTCTGGCCTCCACGTGCCTATCCTGGTGCACGTATGTGCACACACATGCACAAATAAACACACGTAAAGTAATCATAATGCTGCTATTGGAGCCACCCAGGGGAGGGCGTTGCTCCACCCATCCAGCTGGTGTGTGACCCGCATCTCCTTCTCCCGCAGCTGCCCTGGGTACGCTGGACTTCAGTCTGCTCTACGACCAGGAGAACAACGCCCTGCACTGTACCATCAGCAAGGCCAAGGTAGGCCCAGCGCCAGCTGCAGCTCACACCTCAGGACAGGGGCAGGGTCCTGCCTGTCCCTTCTGTCCAGGCTTCCTGGTGTCCCTGCTATGTGGGGTGCAGCTGCCCACTCCCCAGACTGGCCCTGCCCGGTAAAGCATGTGAGGAAAGGACTTTCAGAAGGAGACAAGAGTGGGGATGTGGAAGGCCAGGCAGCCTGGGAGGGGTCACTGCAGGAGGAAGGTGGGGGGCCTGTCTTGCAGAGTGTGTGTGGGAGGGGGGAGTTGATTGGATGCTACTGTCTCCGGATCTCCCCACTCCCAAGTTCCAGCCCCTAGGCTCCCTGAGCCCCTAAGCAGCTCCAAGCAGGGTGGTAGCCACTGCGCCTGAGCATCAGAGGCCCTGTAAGCCTTGCTGAGGGGAGTCAGGGACATCTGCAGACCGAGTGTGGCCTGGTCAGGTCTTACCCTGTGGTCCTCTGCGGATCTGCCCTTGAACCCGCGTCTGTTGCATGTTCTCAAGCACATTCTTCCCTTCACACTGCTCCCTCTGGGAGGAAGGTGCCAAAATTGATGTTTTCCCGAAAGGTAAGGGCCCAGGTGGCCAGTAGAGACCCTCGTAGAGCTGTGGAAGGGCCTGAGCCAGCCCAGCACACAGGGAGTAGCTGCCAAGACTAGACCTCACCCAGCATCCCTGCCCTGCAGCGTCTCTCTGTGCTTCTTTCTGGCCCACCCTGCCACTGAGGGGCTGCCCTTGGCTCTGTGCCTGCCTAGAGGGACAACCCACACCATACCGCTATCCAGCCTGTGGAAGGCCATGGGCAAGCGTGGGGTTGTCTCCATGGGGCTTGGGGCCCAGGTTGGGTACTTGAAGGCCCAGTCACTCCACCCTGTGTCTCTGCCCACTCCGCTGACACCTTTAGGCTGTGATAGCCTAGGGAACAGAGCTGAGCTCCTGGTGAGCCCAGCCTGGAAAGGTGGAGGCAGGCTGCAGGGCCAGGCAGAGCACCCCCCCCCCCCCCCCCCGGCTTAGCAGAGCTTGTCTGTGCTTGGGGACCAGCTGTCAGACCACTCTAGTGGAGCCCAGCTTTTCCTCCCCATCTCAGAATCCAGGGTTCCTGCTGCCTTCTCCCTGCTCCAGGTGTGTGTGTGTATGTGTGTGTCTGTCTGTCTGTCTGTGCCTGTGTGCGCAGATTACATGGGTGCTGGTGTGCACAGAGGTGAGGACCAGAGGCCTCTGAACCATGGTGGCCCTGTTCTTCTCTGTAAATGTCTACAAAAAAAAGGGACAGGCCTAGGAAATACTGGGGCCCCAAAGAAGATCCACAGAGTGTCAGCTGAAGCAGGGCCCACACTCAGTCTTTCGGGGAGTCCGCATAACAAGGATTCCCAGACTGCACTCACTCTCACTTGGTGTCTTAGTTAGTTTTCTGTTGCTGGGATAAAACACTGACCAAAAGCAGCCTGGGAAGGGTTTATTTCATCTTCCTGCTTTTAGTTTATCATCCAGCAAAGTTGGGGCAGGTACCTGGAGGTAGAAGCTGATACAGAGGCCATGGAGGGGTGCTGCTTACTGACTTGGCTCAGCCTGCCTTTTTGTTTGTTTGTTTGTTTGTTTTTTTTTTTTGTTGTTTTTTGTTTTTTTTCCAGACAAGGTTTCTCAGTGTCGTTTTGGTGCCTGTCCTGGATCTCGCTCTGTAGACCAGGCTGGCCTCGAACTCAGAGATCCGCCTGGCTCTGGCCTCCTGAGTACTGGGATTAAAGGTGTGCACCACCACCGCCTGGTCTCAGCCTGCTTTCTTATACATGACCAGGACCACCAACCCAGGGGTGGCACCACCCACAGTGAGCTGGGTCCTCCCACATCAATCATCAACCAAGAAAATGCACCACAGTCTTCCCACAGACCCATCTAGTGGGGTCATTTTCTCAATGACTGTAACTTGCCTCCAGTTGACATACAACTAACCGGGGCACTTGGTCACCCTCACCCCCAGGTGAGAATGTGTCTCAGTTTGTTATCCGTAAGCAGGACTCACCACGCACCCTGTGTGGCTACTGAACCATGTAGAAGTAGAGCACTGGAAACCTGGCATTTTATGTAACCCCGTCTTGCAGGGTAGTGCCCAGTGGATGTATCTATCCACAGGTGGACCTCAGGCACTCACCTCCGAGCAGTGCCCAGCAAAACCCCGAAGAGCCACAGTGCTAGAAGACCAGTGTTACTCCCCTACACCCTGGTTTTTCCAAGGCAGGGTTTCTCTGTGTCGCTTTGGCTGCAGTGGAACTCACAGAGATCCACCCGCCTCTGCCTCCTGAGTGCTGGGATTAAAGGCATGCGCCACCACCGCACCGGCACCGTGTTCCTTCATTGTGATAAAATATCACACATGTGAACTCAGCGGCGGAATGCCGAGATGGCTGCGTTGCGTCACCACTGACCCTCCCAGAGCCTTCTCAGCTTGCCGAACTGAAATTCCTTGCCCACGAAACAGCTGCCTGTCGCCCCTTGCCTCTCCTTGCCCAGCCCAAGCTGCCCCTCCCCACTGTCACCAGGGACCTTGTAGGTACAGAGTCATGCAGTTTCTGTCCCTGTGTACCAGGCCGACTCACCAACTGGTGTCTGTCCCCCCTCCTTCAGGCTGAGCACTGAGCCCCAGCTTTGACTGTCCAGAAGGTTCCACTCCCGAATGCCTAGCAAACAGCAAGCTCTGGGCGGTGCAGGGGCGACAGGAACGTGGTTTGAGGAGCGTCTACCTTCCTTCCTGTCCCCTCAGTGCTGGTAGTACTGTCGCACACAGCACCTCCCCTGTCCCTCTCCAGGACAGTGGCATCTGCTTTGGTCTCATGGGAACACAATAAGCTGACGGGATCTGCTGGAGACAGCCCCTTTCCCACCTCTGGCTGAACTCGGCCTCCTACCCCCTCTCTGGGTTCAGTCAGCTCCTGGGGCTGTGCATACAGGAGAGGTTGGGACCTTGCCATGCTGCAGGGCATACCCCAGACTCAGGGCCAGCAAGGCTGCCTGAGCTAGGGAGTCCCTGGAGGGACAGCCACCCAGCCTCTGGCTGAGCCCACCAGCCCTTGCTTCCAGCCCAGTGTGTGGCCCTCTGCTGTGTCCAGGGACCTGCCAGGTGGAAGGGTGTGGCAGTAACAAGGGACCACATCACAGGCTGGGGATCCGAAGGACAGAGCAGGCATCATGACATCCAGCAGCCCCCTGCCCTAGCCAGTCCTTACGGGTGCCCAGGCCTCAGAAGTGGGGCCTGCAGTATCTCTGGTTAATCTCCTGGCTCAAAGATCTACAAGAGAAAAGAGGAAGAGTGATAACATTGTAAACGTGACAAATGGGCGTGCAGGAATTAGAGAAATAAAACAGGAGCCGTCAGCTACCCCCACCGGATCCCCAGGACACCTGCTCAGTACTCCCTGGGGGTGAGGAGCTACCAGGTGAAGCTAGCTGGTGTGAACATCACCCTTAGCAAGGCACACACACTGCCTCCAGGTCAGGCCCCAGTAGCTCTGGGCCTGGCTTAAATCCCCACCCTTCCCCCAGCTGCTTGTCTGATATCTTCTGAGGGGGTGAGCAGGGGAGGGAGGTCCCACCCCTTAGCCCCGCATCTGCATCCCTCCCTGCTCTGTGCCCCTCAGACTGTGGGAATGAGTAACTCTTCACCCGTGATGAAGCTGACACTGTACTGTGCCTGGTCCACTAACTCGGCAATGCATGGGCCGTGCCCTGGCTCCCGAGCCTAGGCCTGGGGCCACAGCAGAAGAGAAGCCAAGGGTGGGTGCCCTGCCTGGGCCTGGGGCCACAGCAGAAGAGAGGCCATGGGTGGGTGCCCTGCCTGGGCCTGGGGCCACAGCAGAAGAGAGGCCATGGGTGGGTGCCCTGCCTGGGTCTGGGGCCACAGCAGAAGAGAGGCCATGGGTGGGTGCCCTGCCTGGGCCTGGGGCCACAGCAGAAGAGAGGCCATGGGTGGGTGCCCTGCCTGGAAGCTCCTCCAGGCCCAATGAGCTAGACCTGGGAGAAAGGTCTGGGGCACCTGGCCCAGGAGCTGAGCCATCCCTTCTTCATCCATCTGGAATGTGGGCCATGCACACCTCTGCTGCCTCCCTCGCCCCGTGGGCCTTCACTGAAAGGAGAAAACAGGATTCCCAGAAGGTTAGCTGAGGCCCTTGTGGGTCCCTCCCCTGAGCTGTACATTCCTGGGCTGGTGGCTGAAATCAGAGTTAGCAAGGGGTGCCATCTTGTGGAAGGACCCTCCATGGCAGGCAGCCTGTGACTTCCAGGGATACCAACTAGCAAACGCAGAGGGAAATGGCTGGCAGTCTCGGCTGGCCTCCCAGACTTGGAACAAAGGCTGCCACAAGAAACGTGAGGACGAGTATAGAGCCAAATCATGGAGACTCGGGGTCAGAGAAGGAGGTCCCAACAAGGAGTAGTGGGCAGGGAGACCGGCCTCCCCAAGTTTAGCGTGAGCTGTGTCTTCTGGGTCCAGTTGTCAAGAAGGTAGAGAGTGAAATGAGTCGGGGCCAAAGTATGGGGGAGGGAAGCTTACCCCACACTGTTTGGCCCTTGAGAACCTCCCGTCCTCAGGGAGATGGGAGATGTCTCGGAGGAGGCCCTTTGTGTCCTTGTTATCAACTCTCATCCTCTCTGGTCTCTGCTCAGGGCCTGAAGCCGATGGACCACAATGGACTGGCTGATCCCTACGTCAAACTACACCTGCTGCCTGGAGCCAGCAAGGTGAGGGCCTCTGCCCCAGACATGGTACTGGCTTGATGCTCATGGCCTCCCTGGGACCTCATGAGTCTGTTACGTATCTGCTATTTGGGCCTCGGGAATGTCCAGGTTACATTGCATATGAAGCCATTTGAAAATGTATATTATATTTAAAAAAAAAAAAAAAAGGACTCAATGGGGTCAGGTGTGACGGCGCATGCCTTTAAATTGCCGCACTCAGGAGGCAGAGGCAGTCAGATCCCTGTGAGTTAAAGGTCAGACTGCTCTACATACATAGAGAAATCCAGGCCAGCCAGGGATGCATAGCGCCTGCCTAAAAAGGAAATACTGTTAAACAGGTTTCTTGGTGGCAGGACCTGTCAGAGCCTTCAGTCTGCTGATTCTGTGGCTTCATGAAGGGGACTGAGTGGGTAGCATCAGCCTGGTTTATTTGACCACAGAACCCCTGTTCCTGCTCCCCTGCTGGGTGGCCCCCGCAAGCGGATGAAAACACAGAGGCTGTGGTCCACCCACAAGGCTTTCACTAGGAAAGCATGGGTCCCAGGCAGAATGAACAGCCTGCATAAAGGGAGGGATGGGGACATCAGGTGATCCAGGAACATGGTCCAGTTGTTGTTGGGAGTGGTCCAGTTGTTGCTGGGGACATGGCCAGTCTTGATAGGGATCTCTTTTGTAATGGTGTATGTGGTGGTGGGGAGCATCTTTGGTTAAGCTAATGCCTCTTAAGCTGGACACTTCACCTTCCTAATGGGAATGAGGCAACATGGCAACTTCCTACCCCATGCAGAACCACCCCATAGTCACCACCTCTACCCTGCTGTTGTCCCCGGGGTCTAGGGGTGGGATGCTCCTCATGTTAGCTTTCTGTAGCTACCTCAACCAATTTCCACAGCTTAGCCGTTTAAACACACGGTCGCCTTCCTGTTCCACGGGTCACCAGCCAGACAGGCTGCACTGACTAGACCAGAAGTCAAGACGCCGACATGGGCTGGTCCATGCCGAGACAGTCATTCCTTTTCTTTTCCAACTTCCCCAGCGGCAGCCCCTGCCCGGGGTCTGAAGCCAGCGGAGTTCCCGCTGTGCTGGTCCTGTCTCTCTTGGCTATCTTTTGCTGTCAAAGACCTCTGTGACCACAGGGGCCACTCACATGCCTCCAATAAGCTTGCTGTTTTTAAGTCAGCAAATGAACAGTGTCGGTTTCACCTCCTGCCTCAGGTCTCCCCCACTGGGTCAGATAACGGCTCCGTGGGTGGAGGGAGCAGGCCGGCCAGCTTTTTGGCCACACTCGTTCAGGACCAGTAAGATCTCTCTCTGTCTTTCCAGGCAAATAAGCTCAGAACAAAAACTCTGAGGAACACGCTGAACCCCACATGGAACGAGACCCTCACTTATTACGGGATCACGGATGAGGACATGATCCGAAAGACCCTGAGGTGGGTGAGGGCCCCCGTGCCTACACCCCACCCGGGGACACCCTGCCACTTATGAATTCCCACTGACTGTGGAAGCCACTCGCCCCCAGGATCTCCGTGTGTGACGAGGACAAATTCCGCCACAATGAGTTCATCGGCGAGACTCGAGTGCCCCTGAAGAAGCTGAAACCCAACCACACCAAGACATTCAGCATCTGCCTGGAGAAACAGCTGCCGGTGAGTGGAGGAAGGCTCCGGCACCCCAGCCAAACGGGAGTTTACTGAGCTTCTACCCTGTGCCGATGCCTGTGTTCTAGGCACCATTGCAGGGACAGAGAAGGGACTCGCTGCCTGTTGATGGGGCAGGGGCAAGGCTAATTGGTGGAGCAGAGAGCACAGTGGACGGAGCAAGCCTAGGAGGGGACGCCACAGAAGTGGCAGGGGATCATTTCACCCTCCATAGAGGTTGCTAAGCTAAGGTGCAAGCGGAGGGTTAAATCTAAGACCTTGTGTGCGTAAGCAAGCACTCTTCCACTGCGCTACATCCTCAGCCCCTTGAAAATTTTACTTTTGCAGATTTTAAATTTTTCGTGTGTGTGTGTGTGTGTGTGTGTGTGTGTGTGTGTGTGTGTGTGTGTGTGTACACACAGTGGATAGATGTATGAATGTGTAAGCCTGTGGTCAACATGGAACATCTTCCTCAATTGCTCTCCACCTCATTTTTTGAGACAGGGTCTCCCACTGAAGCCCGAGCTCACTAACTGGTCTGGCTAGCCACTGAGCTAGGATTCTGTCTCCACGCAGATTTGAGCCACTCTGCCCAGCTTTCCAGTGATGCTGGGGATCCAGACTTACACAGCTGGCACTTGACTGGCTGGGCCTCTCCCCACCCCCTGGTAACTGTCCTATGAAACAGTCTTGCTAAGTTCCCCAGACTGGCCTCGAACTCGCTTGGTCGCCCAGATTGGCAGTGAACTCTTGATTCTCCTGTCTCAGCTTTCTCGGTAGCTAAGAGTACAGGTCTGTGTCTCAAGGCAGGGCATGGCGATACCTTAACAGGTTCCCTGCCTGCTGGGCTCCGGCTGACCAAAGTGGGGGAGGGCGGGGGCTGGAGCCAAGTACCAGATAGAATGAGTGGGGGCTGGCTGGGGACAAAGGCGGTTCCAGGTCTGGGGCCTGGGCGCACAGAGGGAGGAGAGAGCCATTCACGAGGGGCAACGCAGTTGGAACATGTTTGGCCGTGAGATGCCCAGAGGAGACAGCACATAATTCTTTCTTAGACACTGTAATTGTTCGGTGTGATGTCAGGGCAAATCTGACCCCGGCTGCCTTCAGCAGCTGAGCCCTCTGACAGTCTTGGTGTGTTTCTCTCTCTTGCCTACCTCCTCACCACTCCCTCATCTTGCTTATAGAGGCTGAGGGGCAGGGAGTCTAGGGGAGCCCCAGTGCTCAGGGCCAAGACAAGCTAAGCCCTCCATTGCCCAATGCTCAGGACATGACTGTCTCCCCAAACCCTGAGCCACGGGAACAGCAGTGAGGAGGAAGTCCAGCATTTAACCCCTGTAAACCAGGCTTGGCAGGGTCTGGAGCCTGGGACATGGCCACTCAGCAAGCTAGGCCCAAGCCCAGCCCTGGGAATCCACCCCGAGCTGAGACACTGCCTACGTGCGTAACCTCAGATTGTTTTCTCATATCACATTCTCTCCACTCAAGTGCAGACGGGTAGAACCTTTGCTGGTGTGGTATGAGCCACTTGCCAGGGGTGGCCCAAATTTTCCAAATGGCCTGCACCCCTCAAGAAGGCACGACCAGCTCCTGTGATGCTTTATTGTCCATGAGTCCTGACCTCGGATATACACAAGACTCAGTGGGGCTGTGGTGGTGCAGGCCTTTCGTCCCAGCACTTGAGAGGCAGAGGCAAATGGATCTGAGTTCAAGGCCAGCCTGGTCTACTGAATGAGTTCCAGGACAGCCAGGGCTACACAGAGAAACCTTGTCTTGAAAAAAACAAACAAAACAAAAACAAAAAGCCCACGACTCTGTGCACATGAATGCATGAGTGAGTAGGAAGTGTATGTACACGTGTGCACACTGTGTGCAAGTGTGTACATGTGTGTGGATCTGGACACATGTGTGTTGTGTGTGTCCCTGGGGCATGCTCTGGCCATTGCTAAGCCTCCCGTGAATGTGCCGTGTTGCTCATTGGCCAGCTTGGAGAGACACACTGACCACAGGGTGACATTTGGGATAACCACTCTGGTTGTAAGGACATAGTTTGGTGGTTTTAGGTTTTATACTCTATATTACTTGTTCTAAGTAAATACTTGGTTCCGTGGTGGTCAATGAAGCAGTCTAAAGTATGGTCATGTCATCTGCCTTTGAAAACATCTCTGCTCCTATATATACACGCAGAGCCCAGAGTCACATCCCTGCACTGTTGGTCATTGGGTAGAGAAGGATGCCGAGGCTGCATTTGAATTCAGGGCGAGTGCGGGGATCAATTAGCCATGTCTGCTCTGGGCATTAAAGTTGGAGAAAGGCCTGTGGGTCCCAGGCCTCCATCCCTTCCTCATCTCACAGGACTCTCATCTCCAGGAAGGTTTGGACCTGGCCACATAGGGACTCAGGTCAGTCCCAGGCAGAGCACAGCTGCAGGCAGAGGCTGAGCCTGTAAAAGAAGGGCCTGGCAGGTCCTGAGGAGGCACCCTCAGGGGACATGGGCTTCCACCTGTGCACGTCTGGATGACTTTAGGGGAGCATGGGAAATGGAGAGGACTCCCGCTGTCAGGACATGGAGGGATGGGATGTGGAGGCCTCGAGCTAAAGTCTCAGCCTGAAGTAGGTCCTGGGTCTGCTTGGGAGGGGCTGGCCGTCTTCCCACCGGACTTCTAGCTGCCTTGGGGCTCAGAAAGTAGCAAAGCTCTGTCATTTAGGCTATTGGGGGGGCACCCTGCAGAATTCCTGGGAGTAGGCGAAACGGAGCAAAGACATGGAGGAGAGCTTCACTAGCTCAGAGCTGACGTCCACAGAGAGGCTTCAGTGTGAAGAAGGCCGAGCAGGCCGGGGCAGGCTTCCTACCCGGGTCATAAATGCATCAGGCCCTGCAGACAGGCCGTCTCTGTCCCCGACACTCACTTTTCCTGCTGTAGGCAAAAACAGCTTCCGGGGAGATGGAAGTGGAGGGGCCAGGCTGTGCTCCAGAAAAACTTTACTTAAGGACACAGACGTTGCCTGCCTGTCTCCCCTTGCTCCCCGCCTTCCTTTCTTTCCAAGCTGGAGATGGACCCAGGGACCTCACTTGTGCTGGGCAAGTGCTGCACCGCTGAGCTGCACCCCCAGCCCCCGGGTTCCATAGACCTTTGTATGTCCCAGCCTGGCTGAGCGTCGGCGAGTGGACACCAGGAGAGTGAGGTTCTGGACAGCCTTACTGCTTAGCCAGGAAGGTGGAAGCAGACCAGGACAGCAGAGTGACCACCCTCTCCTACAGGTGGACAAGGCAGAGGACAAGTCCTTGGAGGAGCGGGGCCGCATCCTCATCTCACTCAAGTACAGCTCCCAGAAGCAGGGCCTGCTGGTGGGCATCGTGCGCTGTGCACATCTGGCCGCCATGGACGCTAACGGCTACTCAGACCCCTACGTGAAAACGTGAGTGTGCATGCGCCCAGGCCTGTGCCTGGTTCCCCTGCTCTCCTGCGTGGCTGGAGCTGGAGCCCGGCATGACAGTCACTAAGAGGGTCGCCTCAGAGCAATGGGGCTCTGTTCCCCAGGGTGTTTTCTTCTGGGTTCCTTTTGTGAGTCTGGAGTTAAGGGCCAGCCATCCCATTTCACAGATGGGGAAACTGAAGCCTGCAGAAGGGGCACCCACAGGGAGAGAGAACAGTCCTCTCTTTTCGGTGATGGGAGGACATGGTCACATGTATTCCAGGCTGCCCCTGATTGTACTGTGTAGCCAAGGATGACCCTGAACTGGATGGAGATCACGCTGCCCCTACCCCCTGACCGCTGCAATTGAAGGTGTGAACCACCACACATGAACATGCAGTGCTGGAGATCAAACCTGGGGCCTAGGGATGCAAGGTCACTAGTGAGCCAGGCTCACAAGCAAGTTGGGGGAGGAGGCAGGGCCAGTGCCAGGAGCCAGGAGCCTAGGGGGGCCGGCAAGAGACCTTTGCCAAGTCTTCTTGTGTGTGCCCAGCCCTGTCTACCCTCCCTACCACTGACGGTAGCACTAAGGACAGACACTGGCTAGAGTTTGTACAGTGGCCTGGGTCCCACAAGGGTAGACCTGGCTGGGTCAGGCTGCACTCAGAGATCCAGGAGGCAGGCAGAAGCGGGTGAGCTTTTGGAGACGAAGGTGACAGATGCCAAGAACCCACCCTTGATGCCTGGAGCTCTTCACAAATGATGTGAGTTGTCACTGAGTTCACAGGAACACTCTCCAGAGAGGAGCCTT
Source organism: Peromyscus maniculatus bairdii (assembly GCF_049852395.1). Taxonomy (NCBI): domain Eukaryota; kingdom Metazoa; phylum Chordata; class Mammalia; order Rodentia; family Cricetidae; genus Peromyscus; species Peromyscus maniculatus. The sequence goes on along the minus strand of NC_134859.1, from coordinate 61,569,670 downwards.
GGGGAAGAAGTCAGCTCGACTCACAATCCCTGTAACGTAGTTCCAGGGGCTCTGACGCCACCTTCTGGTCTCAGAGGGCACCAGGTGTACACATGCAGGTGCTCACAGATATACATAAAATAAAAACACAATTTTAAAATCTAAAAAAAAAAAAAAAGCCTTCTTCTGAGCACATGCAGACTTTTTCCTTGTCATTATCCCCTAAGCAACAGAGTAACGGCCATGTATGCAGCATTTCCGTGGCTTAGGTATCAATACGTGACCTAGAGACCACTTAGGCTGTGGCAGGTTCTGTGCAGGCGCCAGCTCATTTAATGTAGGAACTTGGGCATGTACAGATGTGCCCTGGAGTGCATCTTCCACAGACACTGAGGGCCACTGCACTTCTTGAACCACACAGTGCAATCCTGAGTGGAGACAGGGAGGCATGGAGCGGCAGGATTGGGAGGTCAGCGGGGTGTGTCGTCCCCCACCTGTCACGCTACATTTCTCTTGGGACAGAAATGAGATGCAGAACCAATATGGCATGAACATTTTAAACCGTGTTCAGTGCCAGTCTGCTGGGTGGACTCCAACTCCAGGTCATGTAAAGGGTGGCGCAGAACCTAAGGTCTTCCTTGGTGCTGACTTGCACAGACAAATTGACTGAAGCCCTAACAGGATGCTTTCACAGTTCGAGGCTCCTCCCTGCCTGAGACCACATCAACACTTGTTACCTGTCTCTGAGTAATGATGAGGAAAGGCTGGAGAGGTTAGTACAGGTGAAGTTTCTTCCTTTTTCTTTGAGTGATGGAGAGTAGGGATTGAGACAAGGTCTCACTATGTACCCCAGGCAGGCCATGAACTTGTAATCTTCTTGCCTCAGTCTTCCAAAAACTGGAATTCCAAGGGTGCACCACCAAATCCAACCCTGAGATGGTTGAATCTGAGGGTCTAGGACCAGCAGATACAGAAAGTCAGCTGTTTTGCTCTTACCCGAGAAGTTCCTTAGCTCCTGGCATCCTCTGGCCTGTTGTCTATCCCAGTAGCATCTCTTGTTGTTGTTTGTTTTTGCTCTTTTGGGATACTGACCCCCCAGCTCCCAAATAAATCACACAGGGAGGCTTATTCCTAATTCTAAATGCCCGGCCTTAGCTTGGCTTGTTTCTTGCCAACTTTTCTTAACTTAAATTATCCCATCTACCTTTAATGTCTCTGGACTTTTCCCATTCTCTTACTTCTGTAAATCTTACTCTTACCCTGTGCAGCTAGGTGGCTGGCCCCTGGAGTCCTCCTGCTCTCGCTACCTCCTCCTTTTTCTCACTCCTCCATCTCTCTTCTTGCTCCTCCCAGATTTCTCCCTCTATTTATTCTCTCTGCCTGCCAACCCAGCCTGTTTCTCTCTTCTGCCTCGCTATTGGCCATTCAATTCTTTATTAGACCATCAGGTGTTTTAGATAGGCAAAACAACACAGCTTCACAGAGTTAAACAAATGCAACATAAACAAAAGTTACACATCCTAAGATAATATTCTACAACAGTCACCTTCCCCAGATTTCACAGCAAACATCAGATGGATGCTGTCTCAGGCCAGGCTTCATCTGCAATGAATGATTTGTCCAAGGTTCACCCTCACAGTACATGTACTGGAGACTCCATGGCTGCATAGCTCTCGACATGTATGTAAAACATGAGTTCATTGTTCATCCGTTTGCCAGTTGAAGGACATGTAGGTTGTTTAAATTTTGCATGATTGTGTGTAAAGCAGCCATTGACATACAGTTCAGGCAAGGCTGTGCACACATGAAATCTCGGCACTTGGGAGGTGGAGGCAAAGGGTGAGGAGTTTAAGGCCAGCCTGGTCTACACAATGAGTTCCAGGGAAGCCAGGCTGTATAACAAACTATGTCACAAATACAAAACAAATCCGAAAGTGTTTGTGTGGACATACATTTTCATTTCTCTTTCTTACCACCAATCCTTGTTAACGTGTACTTTCTTTTTTTCTTTTTTTCAAGACAGGGTTTCTCTGTGTAGTTTTGGTGCCTGTCCTGGATCTCTCTCTGTAGACCAGGCTGGCTTCAAATTCACAGAGATCCTCCTGGCTCTGCCTCCTGAGTGCTGGGATTAAAGGCGTGCGCCACCACTGCCCGGCTAACATGTACTTTCTAATATGTGTTTTAACAAGGCAGTATTGTATATGTAACAGAACCTCAACTTGAACTGAGTGTGATGGTCACATCTGTAATACTAGCACTTAAGAAATGGAGGCAGGAGGATCAGGAGTTCAGGGTCATCCTAACTATCCTAAGAGACTAAAAAAAATAAAAGTTCATGGATGTGGAAGTCAGAGGACAACAGGACAACTTGTAGGAGTCCTTTCTCTCATTCCACTGTGTGTGCTCTAGGCAGAGGGATAGGGGAGTATCCACACTCACATGGGTGGGCTTGGGCAGCAAGTGCAAAGCGCCCAACTCTGTCCCACCAGCCAGCTCACAAATAACCACACAGAGACTTATTGTTAATTATAAATGCTCGGCCAGTAGCTTAGGCTTGTTCCTAACCAGCTCCTATAACTTAAATTAACCCATTTCTATCAATTTACTTGCTGCCACGTGGCTCATGGCTTGTTACCTCATCTTGTACATGTCCTACTTTCTCTGCATCTGACTGGTGATTCTGCCCTTCTCCATCCCAGAGAGCTCTCTCCCTGTCTGCAAGTCCCACCTAACCTCTTCCTGCCTAGTGATTGGCCATTTAGCTCTTTATTAAACCAATGAGAGCAACACATCTTCACCATGTATAAAACGATGGTTCCACAACACCCAGCAGCCTGCTGGGCCTCCAGTAAGGATTTTTAAACAACAGCACTCAGCTTTTCCAAGGCCAGAGTTTGGCAAAAAACCAGGCAAGAAGCTTGACTCTTGTTGGCGGGCCTTTGGGCATGCTAAACCTCGAGGAAACCAGTCATCCACTGTGTTGAGGTCCCCAGTGCCAACCACTGAGCAGAACACACTTAGCAGAAACAAGGCATTTGTCACACAGTTGTCTGTGCAGGGACAGGGTGGGAGATTCTACGAGAGTTCAGAGGCCTCCTGCAATCCCAGCCTGTGAATGACCTCCCTGTCGTGGAGAAAGGAGATTGAGCCTGGCTTCCAAGCACCACTCTTGCCAGCCATGTGACCTTGGGCAAGGCACTCCACCTCTCTGGGCCTAGGGTGGATTAAAGCCTATGGAGGGGCCGGGCAGTGATGGTGCATGCCTTTGATCCTAGCACTTGGGAGGCAGAGGCAAGTGGATCTCTGAGTTCAAGGCTAGCCTGGTCTACTGAGTAAGTTCCAGAATAGCCACAGGTACACCAAGAAACTCTGTCTTGGGGGGAAAAAAATCTAAGGAGGGAGGGGCACGAGTTTCACCATCCCTCTGGAGGAATCATCCCTGATAACGGCCAAAAGAGAGCCTTCCTCAAAGGCTCCAACAAAGGAATGATGCTTGCCCAGCTCCAAGGGTATGCTGAAAAATGGAATTTTACACTTAAAAAGAATGGAGTTTATGGTGTGTGAATTCTTAATAAATCTGGTGTTGAGGGGGTGTTTAAGCTCTTAGCTCTTGGGGCTGGAGCTAAGAATAGCTTGTAGAGCATTTGCCTTATGTGCAGGAGGTCTTGGGTTCGGTGTCAAGCACTGCAATGTCCCCCACCCCCACCCACTTAAAAAATAAAAACGACAATTCCTGAACAAGGGGCAAACCCTGCTTTACAAAACTGGCTTTCCTGGGGGGGGGGGTGTGCGAGCTTTGTAAAGATCAGATTTCCAGAGAAAACAAAGATACATCCTCTTCCGGGGACGCAGGTGTGCTTGGGTAAACATGCAGCCGCCTCAGTGCTGCCCACAGGTGGGCACTCTGCTAGCACCATCCACAGGCCACAGCGCTCCCCAGCCTGACTGTCCCCAGTTATCTTTCCAGATACCTGAAGCCAGATGTAGACAAGAAATCCAAGCATAAGACCGCAGTGAAAAAGAAAACACTAAACCCGGAGTTCAATGAGGTATAGCCAGGCTGGGGGGGCGGCGGCGGCTGGGCTTCACGAGGGGATGTGGGGCTCCCCTGGGCTGGGTGGGGGTCTGGAGGGACCTGGTTTCCAAAGGGGCACTGTGGGAACTGGAAAGTGATGAGTGGGTGGGGAGCAGCTGCCGGAAGCGCCCTCAGTCATGGTGGGTAAGGGCTCCACCGGATTGCTCGGCAATGGGGACGCACATGGGACTGAGGAACCTTCTAGAAGGTCTTGTTGATGGAGGTAGGGGTGAGAAAGAGGGAATGTTGAGCGGCTCCTGGGTTCCCGGGTCCCTTCTAGATGACAGGGTTGGGAAGGGAGGTATGAAGACAATGGGGAGACACTCTAGGTGGGATGTGAGGATTCAAGACACCCCAGGAGACGTGGCAGGACAGCTGTGAATACAGTCAACACAAAACCACAAACTTACTAACATTCTGTGGGACTTTTTTGCAGTTTGTTTGGAACTCAGTTGCACAGTTCTCAAACTTGAACTTGGTAGATGAGAAGGTCACGGCACAATGCCTAAAGGCCAGACAGGACAAGTGGGTGCCCAGGCCTTCAGAACAGAGGGTGGCACACAGGCTGGGGCTCTTCACTGAGCAAGTCGGGAGAAACACCAGAGTGCCTCAGGCCTGACTCAGCCCAGGATTCACAGGCAGAAGCCAGGGCAGCCCTAGAGGACAAGGGGAAGGATGACAGAGACTCTTCACTGGACGATTAATTGCAGCCAGGGTGTCTCACAGCATCTGGGGGCAGCTTCTGGAATGGAAGGGCAGGGGGGTGGAGGGTGGGGCCTGCTTAGTCTCCCATCAGGCAGAAGCGGCAGACTGGCTAGAGGCATCACACACTGACCCCTTCGACCCCTCAGCACATCACAGACCCCTCTCAGCCATGTGGCCTTGGCTCTAACACCCTCTTCTGGCCAGCAGGAGTTCTGTTATGAGATCAAGCATGGAGACCTGGCCAAGAAGACCCTGGAGGTCACTGTCTGGGATTATGACATTGGCAAATCCAATGATTTCATCGGTAAGGAACACAAGGGAAATGCTGTTTAGCCGTGTGCCTGTCCTGGGCAGATATGGGTCCAAGAACCACTCACCCCTAGTGCATGGGACCTCAGACTGTACTCGTGACAAGAGACGGGCCCAGAGAGGGAAGGGGCCCTGGGAAGGGCTCACAGCGATTGGTGGGGGACTAGAGTGATGACGGTCAGCACCTGAGGCTGGACTCAGAGCCCGAGTCTCTGGTGGTTGTTTCCGGTGCACAGTAGGCCACTGCAGCCCTCCCTTCCCTTTTCCGTCCCTAATGTGTGTCGCGGCACCCTGCCCCACACTGCTCTGGTCCCTGGCAGAGGAAGAATATGACATCAAGCACCGGGTCAGGTGGGCGGGGTGTGGCTGGAAGCCAGATGCTGTCCACCCACAGCTGGGCCGGAGGGAGGGCCCAGACAGAGTCACTGCATCCCCGGCTGCCCCTCTGGCCTCTTCCACAGGTGGCGTGGTGCTGGGCATCAATGCCAAGGGCGAGCGCCTGAAGCACTGGTTTGACTGCCTGAAGAACAAGGACAAGAGGATCGAGCGCTGGCACACGCTCACCAACGAGCTCCCGGGAGCTGTGCTCAGCGACTGACTGTCCGATCTGCTGCCACCCACCACGCCACCCGGCCCACACAGGCCCCGCCCTGGGCTTTCTCAACTGCCATCAAGGGCTGTGGCCCTCACAAGGGGCAAGGTCCAGGTTGTCTACTCGGACACAGCCACTGTAGCCCCCTGCTTGGAGGCCACAGAGCATCCAGCCCTGCCCCGTTGGAGGGACAAGAGGACACAACATTGGACCCGTTTCAACCCCCTGGGGCCCAGGAGGGCTGGAGCTGGGGGAAATTCTGGGCCTCAGCTCCGCCCAAAGGAAGGGCTATCTAGGGTGAGGACCTCTTGGAGGTGAGGGGTGGAACACATGCTGCAAGCTCAGAAGTTGGGGTACCCTGGCTGCCTGGGGACCACAGAGGAAGGACTATGGGCCGGCGGAGCCCAGGACTCGAGGACAGACAATGTAGCCAACTGGAGCTTCCAACGTCCTCATGCCTGGTATATTGATGGACAGAGCCTGTGAGCCTCAGGGGCGGGGAGTCCCTGGCTAGCAGAGGATCTGGTCTACACATAGCCACAGAGGAGTGAGGCCCACAGGACCAGCCAGTTGTCTGCAGGGGCTGTGGGTACTGCTGACCGCTAGAGGGTGGAGGGCAGGGAAGGCGTCTTGGCGGGAGTCGGGGTTCAGCGCAGCCTTGAGAAGCCAGCTGTGGCTCTGAAGCTAAGAGAAAGCCAAATACAGAGATTAGGAGGCCTGAGGCAGATGCCAGGGGACACAGACAGAGAGCCATGGGGGCCCAGGGTTGCTCTGGGGCAGCATTAGGTTTTGAGGCAGGAGCTGGGCTTGGGAATGTGTACAAGCACTCCAGGGAAACTGAGGTAGACTCTTCAAACCCAAGCTCTCCCATTTGATCTTGCTCCCAAGGGGGCTCAGTACTCACTGCTCCTGTTCTCAGCAGAAGCCTCTTTCCCGCAGCGTAGAGAAGAGAAAAAGGGACCCTACTAGCATGAAAAGGGGCAAGAGTTCCTCCTGCCTGCCCACCTCTCCCTTCCTCATCCCCTCAGCTCAGGCTGGTGTTGGGTCCCTCAAGACTCCATGGCATCCTAGACCTACCAAGACAGTGGGTTGCCCTAGGAATAGCGGTGGAAGTCAGCGCCTTGTTTGGAGGAAGGTGTAGGGGTGTGGCTTCTGCCCCCAGGAGCTGAGAGCTCTGGCCTCACTTTCTGGGGTAGGGTGCCACACATGTCAATCCTGAAGCGCCCAAATGTCTCCTGCCAACTGGGGCTCCAGGAAGACAGGAGAAACGGAGAACCAAGGAGTTCCATCACCATCTCAGAGCCCCATTTGTTGAACCCATCACTGGGTGACAGGCACGGAGGTCCCGAGAGGGAAGATACCCTAAGCCCAGCACCCTCCTACAGCTAAAATAAGGCCCCGGGACCACGGGTCATGATCCAATCCCAAGTGCTCCCCAGCCTTCCCCACTTGGCAGGGAAGAGGTCTCTGTCCCCCACAGCACCTGGGCACCTGTTGCTTATAGAGACTGGGTTTCCCTCTTGGGAAGGCTTTGCCTATGTTAGTGCACTGACAGACACTCTCTCACTGACTCTTCACCATCTTGGGGGGGGGGGCACAGTGGCTTTGTCAACCCACTTTACAAATGAAATGGTCTCAGAGAAGTTGGTAAACTTCTAGGGCCACCAAGCTGGGAGGGGCTGAACCAAGTTTTAACCCCAAGCCCTTTGAGGCTGAGGACTCTTTACCCTCCTGAGCCTCGGGGGCTTGGGGAGGTCTGTTACAGACGCATCTCCTTAGTGCCGGGCACCTTACCCTCGAGCTGGCTTTGAAATCATCTGTGCCATTTAGAGTTTACCAAAAGACCACAGCCAAGCCCTGGAACTCGGCTGCCCTACGCCTAGCCCGTGGTCAAGGGACTTAGTACCAAGGTTGGTGTTTTCCCCCCACAGCTAGAAATGGGAGCCTCTTGGGGCCCAAGGAGGGCGTTTCAACACACCTGGTTGAGCTGAGTAATTCAGTGTTTGGCCTTCGGGGTGCCCTGTTCTGAGAGGAGCCTGGCAGCCTCCCTGATGATACAGAAGTGTTTGTTAGACATTAGGTGACTGCCGAGGCCCAGCAAGAGAGCACGCTCAGGTGGGACAAGAACCTGGATCCCTCTGTTGTCCCGGGCAGTAAGTGGGCATGGCCTCAGAGATGGTCCTTGTGAACCCTGGGTGGGAGACAGGGCTTCTAGCCAGCTGGCTTACGTGTGAGTGCCCAAGCAGGAGCCCACTAAAGTGATGGAACTTTCCCGGGGTCCTGGCTGGTCTAAAGCCCCAGTGCATTCCATCTCTGTTAAAGCTCTCTGAGAAGTTGCAGAATCAGTTCATCCTTTCACTCCAAACGGGTATCTTGCTTCTAGTCCAACAGCGCTGCAGAGAGGAAATCTGATACCAAAAACAAAGGTCATTCCAAAGTCCTGTCATCCACCTAGCGTCCTGGTCTCCGCCGTGCCCGCCGCCACCATTACCATTAGCCAATCCCCGAACGGGCCGTCTTCCAACCCTGAGGCGGTGACCTCCTGACCTCTAGTGGCGAGAACGAGGAGCTACACCTCCGCGGCCGGCCCGCCTGCCGAGCCCGGACCAAGCATGTCCCACCCTGTCCTCCAGCCAAGCGAACCTCCCGATGCATGGACGCTGGCTGTCGTCGACGCGGCCTCGTGCACTGCTTACAGTTTTACTACCACGTGACGGCTGCGGAGTACGTCCTCAAACTGCAGCGCCACGACACAATTTTTGTACTTTTCGTCTGACCTTCCCGAAGGTGTCCTTTTTAAGTCTTATTTGTTAATATTTATAACGATATATAACTCAAAAGTAAATGGAAACATTGTACTGTGATCGCACTGGCCCGGGAGACTCCTTGGAAGATCTGGAGGGTACAAACGAGAGGGAACTAGGATTTACATGTCACGTGTACTCTTTGTTTTCTGAAATGGTCTCACTTGTAAACCAGGCTAGTATCCAATTTATGGTGATCCTCCTGCCTCACATTTACCCTTCACTAAGATCCCATTTGAAACAGGCTCCCAAGTTACAGATGGGGAAATCAAGGCTCATTAAGTTCAAATATATATATGGGGCTGATCAGATGCACTTGCCACACAAGCTTTGGGACCTGAGTGTGATTCCTAGAACCCAAATTAAAAAGGCAAGATGAAGCCGGGCAGTGGTGTCCTACACTTTTAATCCCAGCATTCCAGAGGCAGAGGCAGGTGGATCTCTGAGTTCGAGGCCTTCACAGTCTAGAGAGGAAGTTCCAGGGCTACACAGAGAAACCGTCTCAAAAAACAAAGCAAACAAAAAAGGGCAAGATACTGTCTGTTGTGGCGCACACCTTTAATCCCAGCACTCAGGAGGCAGAGGCAGACTCAGATCTCTGAGTTTGAGGCCAGCCTGGTCTACACATCCAGTTCCAGGACAGCCAAGGCTACATAGTTAAAAGACCCTGTCGCAAAAAAAAAAAAAAAAAAAAAAAAAAATCAGGATGTAATGTGACAAATTAATAATCCCAGTAACTCCTGGTGCCAGATGGGAAATGGAGATAGAAAACTGCCCAGAGCCTTCCTGCCAACTAACCTGGAATAAACACCTGAGAAACAAGGTGGAGGATGAGAACAGAAGTTATCCTCTGACCCCCACACACCTGAGCCAGCTTGCACACTCTCACAACCTGCCTCCTTCCCTTCCCCACCCTTTCCCTTCCCTCACTTAAACACACACAATAATTTTTTTTAAATAAGTTAAAATGTTTGTGCAAACCACACAGGGTTCAAGTCCAGATCTCCGGAGATGTGCGGCAGGATCGGTGTTACTGGCCAGCAGGAACAGGGCGGGAACAGTGTTAATGCTGGGTACCTGGGAAGATCATGTGGCCTCCCCAGATGGATCTGATGGACTTGAGGGGCCCAGAGAGGGCACTGGGGGTGGAATACCTGTTCCAGGTGGAGGGAACAGAGGCAAGCTTGGTATGGGAGGAAACTTCAAGGAGCCCAATGTGACCAAGTGGAATGGGCAAGGAATAGGGCAGAGTACCAGAGGTAGGCTGTGTACGACTTGAGAAAAACTGGCCAGGGACAGCTGGGTGCTGGTGGCGCACGCCTTTAATCCCAGCACTCGGGAGGCAGAGGATCTCTGTGAGTTCGAGGCAATCTTGGTCTGTGAGTTCCAGGTCATCGAAGGCTACAGGTAGAAACACTGTCTTCAAAAACCAAAACCAGGACAGGCATGTTAGTTCATGTCTATACTTGAATTTGGCTGAAGATGTGCCAACCAGATATTATCTCAAAGAACTTTGTTTCACTGATTCTTCCTACTGTTTCTCCTACTTCCACTTAGGTCTAGTGATCGGCATCCCTTCTGGGGATTTGCCCCTGTTGAATCACGTGAGACCTAACTACCCATGAACGGCCCTGTGCAATGCTTTCATTGTGCCCCATAGGTTTTGGCATGCTGGTTTTTTGTTTTGGTTTTCATTCAATTTTAGTTAACCTTTACATTTCCAGTGACTCAGTATTCCAATGTGTTGTTCACTCTCCAGTTTGTGTGGTATGGCTGGATGGAACAACAAACAATCCATACACAGTAAACAGACTGCTCAGTTGGTGAAGAGGTAGCTTTGCAAACACAAGGACTTGCTTGGCCACCAGAATCCATGTTTTTGAAAAGCAAGCAAGCAAACGCGCGCGCGCACGCGCGCACACACACACACACACACACACACACACACGCACGCACGCACGCACGCACGCACAAAATCTCTTAGGAGAGAGGCTGGAGATGGTTCCAAGGTTGAGAGCACTAGCTGCTTTTCCATAGGATCTGGATTTAAATCCCACCCAACAGCTCACAAATGTCCAATTCCAATGACGATGTGACTGTATGCATGTGATGCACAGCTATACATTCGTGCAGTCAAAACACTCACTTTTTTTTTTTAAGCAGGACTGTTGGGCACAGAGGAATATACCTTTAATCTCAATACTCAGATTAAGGCAGGAATTAAAGGCCAGCCTGGTCTACACCGGCAGTGGTGCACACCTTTGATCCCAGCACTCAGGAGACAGAGCCAGGCAGATCTCTGCAAGTCTGGTCTACACAGTGAGATCCACGACAGGCACCAAAACTACACAGAGAAACTGTGTCTCAAAAACAAAAACAAAACAAACAAAAAAAAGGCCAGCCTGGTCTACCAGCTAAAGCAACGTGACAAGACCCTGTCTCAAAACAAACTGACAAAACTGTGTTGCAGAGACAGCTCTTCCAGATGATGGAGATTCCCAACATCCACATGGTGGCTCACAACAGTCTGTAACCCCAGTTCCAGGAGTCCAACACTCTTCTGGCCTCTGTGGGCACTGCACACACACGGTACAGACACACGGACAAAACATCACTACACATAAAAATGCAGATGTAACTACGTTTCTGACTGAATTCAAAGTTCAGAGGACACTACAAAACCAAGAGCTCCAACTCTGGGCGACACCCTTGGCAACCCAACCCTGGGCAGTGGGAGTGACTATCCCTGCGGGCTCAGGACCTTCACAGCCTCCTTGCTTGCCTATCTCTTAGCATATGAGATCTCTCTCCTGACTTCATAATTACTTTGGTAGATTTCTCTGTGGCCTCATGTAATAAAGGCTGGCCTGTCCATTCACTATGTAGCTGAAGCTAGCCTTTGACCTGGGATCCTCGCTTCAACTTCCTGGAGTACTAGGCAGGTTGGTTTTCTCCTTATCAAATTTGCTTGGAAATGCTCACGGAGGGCTGGAGATGTAGAAGCCGTTTAGGGAACTTGTTCTTACAGAGGATTTCTAGCAACCACAGGGAAGCTCACAACTGCCTCTAACTCCAGTTCCAAGGCCTCGATCGGACTCCTTCAGGCTTCTGTGAGGAACAGGGACATACACAGAGGAGAAACACTCATACACATAAAACTTAAAAACAAACTTGGCCGGGCAGTAGTGGCACATGCCATTAATCCCAGCACTTGGGAAGCAGAGGCAGGAGGATTTCCTAGTTTAAGGCCAGCCTGGTCTACAGATCCAGTTCCATCCATAACAGCCAGGTGTAGAGAGAGAAACTCTTATTTTGAAAAAAAACAAAAAAACAAAAAATGTTAATGCTCATGCCTCTTTTTAGAAAGTTTGCTCGCTACAGGGAGTCTACACACTATGGACAGTGGCCAGGTTGGGGTCAAGCCTGATTGGTTCGTGCTGTCCACTGTGCAAACTCCAGGTTTTACCCTCAGCACTCCTACACCACTGCTGGTGTGGTGGCACACACCAGTACTCCCAGCACCTTGGAGAAAGAAAGTTCAGTCATCCTTAGCTGAATTCCCAAGCCAGCCCGAGTTACATGAGACCCCAACCTCACAACAAAACTAATGAAATTAAGACATTATTTCATCCTAACAGACTGTGTGGGGACTACCCCACAGAAGTATCAGGCTCTCGGGGATAGGGGTTGTTTCTGTTTTTGAGAGAGCTTTTTTTTTTCTTTTTCTTTTTCTTTTTTTCTGGGCAGCCCTGGCTGTCCTGGAACTCACTCTGTAGACCAGGCTGGCCTTGAACTCAAGAGATCCGCCTGCCTCTGCTTCCCAAGTGCTGTGAGATTAAAGGTGTATGCTACCACCACCTGGCCTCAGTTTTGATTTTTAAAGATACACTATTTTTAAAAAAATCTTGAGTATATACACCACATGCTTGCTGGTGTTTGTGGAGGGCAGGTGTCAGATCTGCTGGAACTGGAATTACAGGCAATGGTGAGTGACCAGTTCTGGGATTTGGGTTCACAGAATGTATTCTTAATCACCGGGCCATTTTTCCAGCCCTGTCTCCACTGTTTAACTAGATCAAGTCCAGGAGTCACACAGGCATTAGTGTTCGGTGCAGTAACTCTCTGAATGCCTGCATTACCTAAGTGCCTTAAAAAACTGTCACAAGGCTTTATGACTTTCTTGATCTGGAAATCGTATGCTGGCTTATAAAGTGATCAATCATCTGAAGACCCTCTTATGCAAAAGGAATTCACAAAGTCATTATTTCAACTGCTGGCATGTCCTAAAGATAAAACTAAAATCTAGCCTGTGAATGCTTTTAATCCTAACAATTTGGGAAGGTGAGGCAGAATGGCACCTTTGAGTTAGCTAGTCTATGTGACTGTGACCTTGCATAATAACCACGGTCCTCCTCTTTGAAAATCAAAAAGCTGGGCCCCATCATCCACTAAGTAGTACAAGAGTAGCGTGACATTTTAGAGAAAGTGAACCGTGGGGCGTGTTTTCCAATCGCAAACATTCTTTCAATCCCAGCACTGCAGAGAGATGTTTTCTGACTCCGGATAGTCACAAGCGCGCCGTGCTGCCCATGCCAACACTCACCAGTGCCTACTGCAGAACTGGATACACCTTGGGAGGGGTTCTGAGGACCTCCGGCCTTCAGCAATGGGAAGTAAGGGAGACCCACCCAAGTGCACACACTACCATCCACACTGCCTCTGCACAAACTATGCACATGTTGCAGATGTTTCTGGAAGGACGATCCTAACAAGGGAGGCAACTGCTCTCTTCTTACCACTGGCTTTGCAGTGAGGAGTGTACTTTTACTTTAGACCGAGGAGGGTTATTCTGACACACTGAACCTTATCTAGTTGTACACCCCAACATTACACAACAGAAAATGATCCATAGCTACACCTGTGTTCAATAGGATTGTTGTACTTTAATGATAAACTTAAACATAAATATTGTGTTGCTAACTCGTTTGAAAGACAGGACATGTAATCTACTGGCTTGGTTGTTCAATACCACATTACAAGCAGTTTCCCCACACCCCAAGTACATATCACTGGGAACAAATGTTTTATGGAAGATAAAATGGGGGAATATTTTCACATTCAGACAAACAATACTGTCAAATATGTTTGGACTAGAGATTTTATTTTAGAAGTATAAAGGATGGAGGCGTAATATATTTGGCATTTTTAATTTAGGTTTGTTTTATTTAAGTTTAATGTTAATTCCATGCTGTGTTTCAGTAAGAACAATACAGATTCTGTATCTGTGGCTCCAGTCAGATATCCAGTAGTACAAATTAGCTTCAAGTTACACATACTGAACAAAAGAGGTTGAGCGAGCGAAGGAGGAGGCGGGAAGGAGGCTGAGGAGCAGGGGAGGAACAGTTGAACACGCATGCAGGCTTCCATACCACCTTCAATGCTAACCTGCTTCAGAGGGGAGGAGTCGGCAAGAATGAGCAGCCCCGGATTGTTGAGCTGTTACCAGCACCGTGCTTTCCAGCAACACTTCAGCAGAGTTCCCAACACATTTACAGCAAAACCATTCCAACAAACCCCCCAACACCTCAAGCTAACACCCATTAAGTTGAAACATTGGTATAAAATTCAATTTCAACAATTAAAAAGGAAGAACGACAGCACATGTGCCTCCATCGTGTGATTGATCTTTCTTAGATCATCACCTAGAAGTCTAATGGCTCTCAAACGTCATTTCCATTTCTAATGATGATCTTGCCGCATGTGGCTGGAGACAATACAGTAATGCTGAAACAGCCTCTATGCAGTCCTGTTAGTGTCGTAAAGAACCTAAAAGCTGGGACCAGTAAAATCCACAGAAATTCACTCTTGCCTTTAAGAACTTCTGAAAACTGTTTGTTGTTTTAAAAAAGGGGGAGGGGAGAAAAAAAAAGAAAAAGAAAGAAAAACAACAGGGCAGGAACCTAAATTCTGAGACCAAATGTGAAAGTCAAATTTGGTGGTTCTCAGTGACAATGGGGAACTTCCAGGGGAGGGGAGGGGAGGGAGGGTGGTCAGAGATGTGTTCTCTTGTTGGCTTTATTATGTCTCACTGATTTTCATCTTCCACATCCTGCAGCGCTTCTTTATTCTGCTCTTCACCTGTAAGGAGGAACAAGGCACAATGACTTCACTGTCACATGCTCTAATGCTCACAAAGACACCAGTCCAATCCAAGAGTTCCTAGTTTTACTACAATGTTAGCAAACTCAGCAGGCAGAGCTTCTAACCTCACATCTGAGGTGCTTAAACCAAGAGCTGCCAACCACAGTCCTGAAACAGTCAAGTGTTAGAGGATGATAAAATTAAGACTTTGAAAGGCTCAGAAATCAAACGTCTCTGTTAAACAAGCATAAAGATCGCTCTTACACAGTGACCTTCAAGCCTTCGTGTGTTTCTTGGGCCAAAGAGTATTTTGCTTTTTACTTTTTGGGGTGGCAGGGGAGGGACAGACAATCTACTCACAAGCTCAACATCAGCTATCCTTCAAGGGAATAAAAGCTCCACACGATTCTACGGTGTTTGGGGAGGATGTGCTACTGTACAGGAATACTTCTTTGTGTGGTGGCCGGACAAGCCCAACAGTGGATTCTTTCCTTCAGGGTCAAATACCCGGTCACTGAGGCTATCCTAAAAGGGCGTTTGGGCCAGCTCTCATGCTCTTTCTCTTTTTCTTTGAACTAGCCTGCCAAGTTTCACATTTCAACTGCACTATGACATGCAAGAGAAAGCCAAGTCTACTCACTGGAGGGTCATCTACCTACTTATAAGCACTAATCAAGTCAGCCATAGTAAGAAAACATGCGAAGCTTTTGCTAAAAAATGATCCAACAGGTAAAAATTACATTCTTTTGTACATTATAATATGGAGAATTACTAGTTTGAATAAAAAAGCCCACTCAGTTTACCAGAGGGTAGGGTATATAGCATGTACTTAGCATCATGCATAATGCTCTATGTTCAACCCCTAGCAATTCAAAAATAAGAACACACATAACCACACACTCAGTTAACTGCTACTAAACCAATTTTTAAAATGCTACTAAACCACTAAAAAAAGAGAGCAGTCTAATAATAGAAACAGCTTAGATGATAAGCTTTGCATTTATAATGTGTAAACATGGAGCATTTATACTAAGGCCAGCTTTTAAACAGTGACGCATCACCACAGCAGTAAGCATCAAGTTAAGAGCTCTAAAATTTCTTGTAGTAAGAAGTTTGACATTGATGTGTGATTAACAAGTCAGGTCTTTATCAAAGCACAAAAGGTTCAAGGCCAGCCTGAACTACATACTGAGACCCTGTCTCAAAAATGAAAATTGCTTGAAGCACATGGAGGGTGGTTTAACTTGTAAGACAGAGAAGACATGCAAGGACAAACAGAACCATCTCCTAGGAAAGAACGGAGGGAGGCCAGCCCTCCAGAGCAACGCATCCAAGCTCACAGGCTTGGATGTTCAGTCTCATTTGTAACAGAACACACTGGCCAGTGTGCTAACAGAGCACAGGAACACACACAGGCTACTGGCAGACATGGCAAGAGTCTCAGCCACTCAGACACAAGTCATGAAAGTCACTGCATACATAAGGCACACCCAATAAATAGACAGGCAGGGAGCAGGCCATGGCTGCCTCCAGACTTAGCACCTGAGAAGGTAAACAGGTGAGGAGTCTGGGAGGACAAACAGGTGTACAGGCGGCAAGCGTGATTAGTGAGAAGAAAACAAAGCCGAGCTCCCTGCACCACAGCAACGACTTACAAAGTAGTTCTAAGGGAAAGAAGAGGTGGGCTTTCCTTTAGGAATCTACAGTCAAGAAGAGAGGGAGGAGGAGAGCAATCAGATGAGCACATTACAGGAAAACCAACCACAACAGGACAAAGGACACACCCACGAGTCCCGGGAGTCAGCCTTGGTCTTTCCACCTGAAGAAACCTCAAGAACTGACCTGTCCTTTACTCCTAAGAAACCTTTTGGAGGTTTTGCCCAATCCAGGAGAAAAAGGAGCAGACAGAACATACACCTTTCCTCTCTATGAAACAGTCCTTTTAAAGCCGGGCGGTGGTGGTGCACGCCTTTAATCCCAGCACTTGGGAGGCAGAGCCAAGCGGATCTCTGTGAGTTTGAGGCCAGCCTGGGCTACCAAGTGAGTCCCAGGAAAGGCGCAAAGCTACACAGAGAAACCCTGTCTCGAAAAACCAAAAAAAAAAAAAAAAAAAAGAGAGAGAGAGAGAAACAGTCCTTTTAACAGTGTGACCCCACTAAAGAATCTCTGTGCTTCACACATGTGCTGCAGCATGCACATGGGCGTGCACAAGCACACGGCACACATGCACAAATTTTTTCTTTAAAGGATTGTCTTCCTGGGCTGGTGAGATAGCTCAGCAGTTAAGAACACTGGCTGTTCTTGAAGAGGACATGGGTTCAGTTCTCAGCACCCATGTGGTGGCTCACAGCTATCTGTAATTCAAGTTCCAAGTGATCTGACTGACATCCTCTTCTGGCCTCTGCAGGTACCAGGCAGGCAGGTAGGCATGTAGTACACAGGCAAAACACTCATAAAATAAAACAAAATGTTCTAATAAATTAGACCAGTCATTAGCATCCTCTACAGGAAAAGACATACAAGTAGGTAGGTAAAAGAGCACATCATTAGACATTCTCAATTCAAACATTTAATAACACTATTTTCATGACCAGCAGTAAAATAAATGGGCTAACTTTAGCTAGGCGGTGGTGGCACACGCCTTTAATAGTAGCACTTGGGAGGCAGAGGCACATAGATCTCTGAGTTCCAGGCCAGCTTGGTCTACAGAGCTAGTTCCAGGACAGGCTACAAAGAAACTCTGTCTTGGAAAAAAAAAAAAAAAAGATCAACAAGAGTGCTCTAACTTAAGCTGAATGCTGGAAAACTGCTAATCCCATGACAGAAATGTTTCCACATGGAAGAACTCAGCTGTAAAATGCTTGCTATACATGCATGAGACCACATAAGAAAAGGCAGGTATGTGGTACACGCTTTGAATCTCAATGCTGAGATGGAGAGATCTCTGCAGAATTGGGGAGCCACCCTAGACAATCAGTATGACCCAGAGCAATGACAGACTCTGTCTGAAGTGTGTGCATGCACGCACACACACAAGGTGGATGGTACCTCTGGCCTCCATAAATACCAAACTCCCCCAACCCACAGAATTTTTAATAATTTATAGGGCCCAGTAAGATGGCCCATATAAAATGACACTGTCATGCAAGCCAGACAATATAAATTCAATCCTCAGAACCCAAGTAAAGGTGGAAAGAACATGAGCTAGGTGTGGTGGCACAAACAGAGGCAGTTTGTAGAACTGAGATTGAGGCCGGCTTGGTCTACACAGAGAAACCAGGAGCACACCTCACCCTAAGCTGTTATCTTCAGACTTCCACGTGCATGTACCCCATGCACACCAAAACAAAGTGAAGTTTAAGTAAATCGAGTTTAAATTTGTACAAATTATATTTCATTTATTTAATGGGGGAGGGCACAAGGTTTCACTATGCAGTCCGGGCTGTCCTGGAATTTACTGGTATACCAAGATGGCCTCCAGCTCAAAGATCTGCCTGCCTCAGCCTCTTAAGTGCTGGGATTAAAGGCAAATGG
This sequence comes from Peromyscus maniculatus bairdii, assembly GCF_049852395.1. Lineage (NCBI taxonomy): Eukaryota > Metazoa > Chordata > Mammalia > Rodentia > Cricetidae > Peromyscus > Peromyscus maniculatus. The sequence goes on along the minus strand of NC_134859.1, from coordinate 61,551,531 downwards.
CTATATTACTTTTATTGATGATTAGTTCATCACTGATAATGATAGTTTACAGCAGAATTATAAAATTCGAGCTTTGTAAACTTCGTAACTTAGCAACATTTTAATGATGGAGCTCAAGTAGGCCTCAAATTTATTATACTTAGGAAAGTAATCTACCAACTGAAAATCTTAAAAGGCATTTTGGGCCGGGCGGTGGTGGCACACGCCTTTAAACCCAGCACTTGGGAGGCAGAGGTAGGCAAATCTCTGTGAGTTTGAGGCCAGCCTGGTCTACAGAGAGAGATCCAGGACAGGCTCTCTCCAGGACAGGCTGTTCCTACCTCTGTCTCGAAAAACAAACAAACAAAAAGCATTTTAGAGACTGGCAAGATGGCTCAGTGAGTAAGAGTTCTTGTTGTGAAAACAAGAAGACCCCCACTCCAAATATCTAACACCCACATAAAAGCTGGGCGTGACTGCAAATGCTGACAACCCACATGCCCACATCATTCTGTGCCTCCACATGTGCCTAAAGTACCAACACCGACGAGGGTACGTATATGCCCCCCCACACACACACACTAGTAAAATAAATAAAATGGCCTCTTTTTTTTTTTTTTTTGTGATTGTATTTTATTGAGACCAGGTTTCTCTGTGTAGCCCTAGCTGTCCTGGAACTTGCTGTGCAGACCAGGCTGGCCTTGAACTCGCAGAGATCCGCCTGGCCGCCAAGCTGGGATTAAAGTTGTGCACATCACTATAGTGGCTCTATCAAGATGGTAGAAAAATGTGTAGGCAGTTCGTATCATGTGTCTCATCACAACACTTGTCTTGTAATACATTAATACTTGATGACTTAGCTTTTAGAAGCTGAACCAAACAAGTTCTTGTATTAGTAACACAAGGTAAAGTAAAAAAAAATCAAACTCCATTTTGCCAGAGAAAGGAAATGGATAGCATTCATAACCCAAGCACACTTCCAAGGTCAATACAAAGCATGTCAATCTAAGCAGAAACTGTAGTTAGAAGTAAGTTATTAAATAAGTTTCTGCCTGAGTAGCACGCTTAACATGACTACAATTAAAACAGAAACTAGTTTGGTGGTAGCACACGCCTTTAATCCCAACACTTGGGAGGCAGAGGCAGGCGGATCTCTGTGAGTTTGAGGCCAGCCTGGTCTACAGAGTGAGTTCCAATAGCCAGGAGTGTTACACAGAGAAACCCTGTCTCGAAAAAACAAACAACAAAACAAACAAAAAAGCACAGATAAATTTTGTGGTGGGAGACGATTCAGTGGTTGGGGAGTGTTTGCTGCTCTTGCAGAAGGCATAAATTCTATTCCCATCGTTCATGTGGTGCTTAATGGCCACCTGTGATCCGAGTTCAAAGGGATCTGATGCCCTCTTCTGGCTTCCCTGGGCACTGGACATGCATGAGATGTTTATGCATGCATACTAGCAAAACACTCCTCATTAAAAAAAAAAAAAAAAAATCAAGAAATCTTGGGGCTGGAGAAATGGCTCAGAAGAACACTGATCGCTCTTCCAGAGGACCCAGGTTTAATTCCCAGCACCTACATGATGGTTCACACCTGTAACTCCAGTTCCAGGGGATCTGACCACCTCTTCTGGCCTCTGAAGCCTACAGGTACCCATGTGGTACACAGACATATATGCAGGCAAAATACCCCTACACATAAAGTAATTGTTTTTTTTTTTTTTTTTTTTTTCGAGACAGGGTTTCTCTATGTAGCTTTGCGCCTTTCCTGGGACTCACTTGGTAGCCCAGGCTGGCCTCGAACTCACAGAGATCCGCCTGGCTCTGCCTCCCGAGTGCTGGGATTAAAGGCGTGCGCCACCACCGCCCGGCTAAAGTAATTGTTTACTAAATAAATCTTATTTAAAAAAAAAAAACACTAATACAACCCTGTATCAAAAAATAACAACAAAACCCAAAAAAATCTCTTTGGAGAATGAAGAATAGTGAGCTAAGTGTTAGAACATGTGCTTAACATGCACAGGGACCTGGATTCTACCTACACACACATAGACACACACACCTTAGAAATCTACAAATACGATCAACTTCAACTTTTATATTTGAAGTTAAAAATTACACGTGCATGGCCCAAACAGCAATTACTCCCCCTCAAATAGTAACTTTGCAAATGAAAATCCAAAACCAGACAATACCAGAACTCTTAAGCATGGACCTAAGGACAGATCATTTTATTTCTTGTAGAACCCTAGAGGAAAACAGTTGCTTTTTAGAGAAAAAGATTTCTACAGAGGGATCAGGGTACAGCCAGAGGTAAATCATGTACCTAGCACCATGCAGAGATGTTTCATTAATACCTAATAATGCCATATAATTTTATAAACAACCTCTGCTAATTCCCTCCCAACTGAATTTCGAGAAGATAAAAGGAAATGATGGGGGCTAGAGATGTCTCAGTGGTTAAGATCACTGCCTGCTCCTCCACAGGACCCAGGTTTAATTCCCAGCACCCATATGAAAGCTTACAAACATCTGTAACTCCTGTTCTAGGGGATTCATCAGTGCCTTCCTTCTGGCTTCTGAGGACATTCATGCAGTACACAGACATATGTCGACAAAACCCTCAAACACATAACACAATTTAAGTTTAAAAAAATACTATAAAAAGGACATGTTTCCTGTCATTTTGTCGCTACAATGATTAAAGCAGTATGAGAACTAACAAATCATTATTAAAAGGCAAAACTTTTACAGCTTTAAATACTGGCATAATATTTCTACACACATCTGAAATTGTCAAACAGGCCTTGTACTTTCTATCAAGGGCCAAAATGGCACTTGGGCACCATTCCCTATAGAAGGAATAAACTTTAATTATTGCAGACAGGCTGGAGTGTGAATTATACACAAAGATTAAGAAAACACCAAAAGAGTTCTTAGAAGAGGCAACCACCGAAAGAGAAACATCTTGGCTTGCTTACCATCGCCCTGCATGTCTGAGGTCCAGAGTGTCAGGTTATCACGTAGCAGCTGCATGATAAGCGTAGAGTCCTTATAGCTTTCTTCACTCAGCGTGTCCAGTTCTGCAATTGCGTCATCAAAAGCTGCTTTTGCCAACCTGAAATGAATGCACCGTCAATACTCAATTTATAGCAAAGACAGCAACAAAGGGCTATCTCTCAGGTACTCTGGCAGCCCCACTGAAACAAAGGGACAGACAGACAGACAAATACAGAAAGACAACTTGGAGATTAAAGGCGTGTGCCACCACCCCCGGCTGCAAGATAACTTTGACTAGAAGTATGTTAAGACTCAGTATTTTTGTTCAGGTTGCATTTAATTCAAATAAAAAACTTTTTAAAAATGTATTTTTAGAATTCTGTATAGATGCACCTGAGGGTCAGGTGACAAACTGTCCCAGCTGCCTCTCTCTCTCCATCACATAGATCACAAGGACCAAACTCAGGCTAATCCAGCTTGATAACAAGCAGTCCTACCAACTCGGGCATCTCAAAGAGATGCTCATGTGCCTTTTTAAACATCTTCCTATACAAAGCAAGATGGGCCTTGGAACTTCAACCCTAGCCCAGAGTATTAACAAACTATATGAAGGCAAGATCTACGTTATATACCAGCTAGGGTGTCAAAGTGAGACTCTATCTCAAAGAAGTTATATAAATTGTCTCAGCCTTTCATTTCAAGTGATATTATTACCTGAGGCCTGCACCACCTCACCTAGCTTATTAAAAAAAAAGAAGTTTTTGTTTTTGTTTTTTTGAAATAGGGTTTCTCTGTGTACTCCTAGCTGTCCTGGAACTCACTCTGTAGACTAAGCTGGCCTCAAACTCTCAAGAGATCTGCCTGCCTCTGCCTCCTGAGTGCTGGAATTAAAGGCATGCACCACCACCCCATCCACGATTTATTATCATGATTATACGCATTTGTATGTATGTGTGCAAGAGTACAGGTGTCAGATGAGGCCGGAGGCATCAGATCCCCTGGAGCTTGGGTCACAGGCACTTGTGAGCTGCTTCATATGGGTGCTAGAAATAAACTCAGGCACCCCAAAAGTACATACTCTTTAAACTGAGCCATCTCTCTAGCCCCAAGGCACTAATTCTTAATACAATGTATATGAACTATGACAAATAGGTTAGACTGTGAAAACACTCTGTATAGTCGACCACCCCAAACCTCCACCAAAATATATGTGTGATAAAGATATTTTTCTGCCAGGCAGTGGTGGCGCACATCTTCAATCCCAGCACTGGAGAGGCAAAGGCAATAGGATCTCTGTGAGTTCCAGGCCAGCCTGGTCTGTACAGAAAGAGTTCCAAGGACAGCCAGAGCAACAAAGAAAAAACCCTGCCTCGAAAATCCAAAAAGTTTGAATATCTTTGGATAAAACAAATGTGGCATATACCTACAATGGGTAAAATTCAGAACCCACTCCCAAAGGAGAAGGGGGGGGAGATTTGTTTTGTTCAATGTCTCATGTAGCCCTGTCTGGCTCTGAATGCCTAGTTGTCCTGCCTCCATCTCCAGAGTGCTGGAATCACAGGGCTGTACCTCCACCCCCAGCTTTTAGAAGAGGAGGATTGAGACAGGATTTCACACTGTAACTCAGGCAAGAGTTTGGGTGAAGTGATGAAAACGACTTGAAATGGCTAGTACTGATGGTTATAAAAAATTGTGAACATATTAAATTCCACTCAATTACACACATGAAAATTGTTACAATATATTCTCTGTAGTATACATGTTTATCAGTACAACATTCTTTAATTTGCATTCATTATTTAAAAACTAGAAACAAGTTGATATAAAAATTGAAGAAAGGCCGGACAGTAATGGTGCACACCTTTAATCCCAGCACTCCAGAGGCAGAGGCAGGCTGATCTCTGTGAGTTCGAGGCCAGCCTGGTCTACAAAGCAAGTTCTAGGACAGGCTCCAAAGCTACACAAAGAAATCCTGTCTGGGGTGGGGAGAAAAGGGGGCTGGAGAGATGGTTCAGTGGTTAAGAGTACTGACTGCTCTTCCAGAGGACCCGGGTTCAATTCCCAGCACCCACATGGCAGCTCACAACTGTCTGTAATTTCAGTTGCAGGGGACCGGACATCCATGGCAAAACACCAACACACATAAAATAAAGGTAAGTAATTTTTTTTTTTTTGAAAAATGGGAGAAAAGGAGGTTGGCGAGATGGCTCAGTGGTTAAGCGCATTCATTTACTGCCCTTCCAGAGGATCCAAGTTCAATTTCCAGCACCCACAATTTGCTCACAACTATGTGATGCCCTGATTTGTTTCCTAGGGCCCATCATAGGAGAAAGAGAATCAATTCCTGCACGTACATGTAAACACACACAAAGTGCACAGTTTTTAGTGTGACAACAGTTTCATAAACACCAGTGATAATATAATTATATTAGAAAATATTTTTTAAAAATATGTTCATGATGGGAGGTGGTGGCACATGTCTTTAATCCCAGCACTTGGGAGGCAGATGCAGGTAAATTTCTGTGAGTTCCAGGACAGCCTGGTCTACAGAGTCAGTTCCAGGACAGCCAAAGGCAACATAGAGAAACTCTGTCTCAAAAAACAACAACCAAAAAAAGTTCACCAAGAATATTGTAAGCATTCCCAGGGAAGTGAGGTGGTCAATGTCTACAATTCCTAACAACCGAAGAATGAGACATGAGAACTCAGTATCAAAGGTAGGCGAGGCAAGCTATCAAGACCCTGTCGTAAGCCCCTCAAAAGCTGAAGGACCACACCCTAGTACATGATGAAAAAGGAAGTCGACTACAGACGGGAGGGAGCCCCTCCACCACTCACCTGCAGGCCCGGTCGGGGGAATTAAGAATTTCATAGTAGAATACGGAAAAGTTGAGAGCAAGACCTAAACGAATGGGGTGCGTTGGCGGGAGTTCTGTCATGGCGATGTCGCTAGCGGCTTTGTAAGCCACGAGGCTGTTTTCTGCGGCCTCCTTCCTGTCATTTCCTGTGGCAAACTCGGCCAGATACCTGTGGTAGTCCCCTTTCCTACGACACAACAGCAAATCAAACCACAATTAAAAATACTTCTTGGAGCCTGACAATTTTTCTCTAGTACATGACAAAATACAGTTAACAATTGAGATATATACTTCTTAGAAACTTTAAAAATGACTTCAGAATCCATCTCTTCTTTCCTTAAGGATTTCCTATTAAAAATTATTGGGAAATTCCCACAGAATATAACTGAAGCAAAAATCACCTGAGTAGCATAAAAGTGTCTCCCAAGAGCGGCACACGTTCGTTCGTCACAATACACATTTGTTGCTGTCACTGAGGTGCCAAGACACCTGGAGCTCTGAGCACGATGAGCCCCGACTACTCCTGAGCTATACCCAGCCTGCTAATTTCTCCAGAAAGTTAAGATTATACTGTGAACTTTGCAGCTTTAGCTAAGAGGAAGGAAGCCACAAAAGCAAAAGACCCAGGCAGGGCGTGCTGACATATAACCCCAGCATTTAGGAAGATAATAGAGGACTACTCCAAAGCTGAGGGCAACCAGGGCTACATGGATAGACCTTGTTCTCCAAATAAACTGGGAATGGTGGCACACACCTTACTTAATCCCAGGACACAGAGATCTATCTGAACACAAGGATCGCATGGGTCTGCCATATTGAGTTCCAGGCCAGTCAAGGATATAAACAGTGGGGTGGGGCTGGGAATGGTAACAGCGACCAAAAGCTAGGTATTTTGTACAATAGTCTGACAGTCTCAACAATGTTAATTCTTCATTAGTACTGTATTTGCTAATTAAAATTAAAACTTTTAAGTTTTGGTAACTAACCCTCCAATATTCAACTATTTTAAGTCAAAATTGAAAACCTACATTTAAAAAGTTATGGTTCTAAGGCTAACTTTAAATCTCACATTTTCCCTTCTAGTATAGAACCTACATTTTATAATAGAAAACCTTGGACTCGCCAGTGTTAGCTGCTGGAATGAGGTGTTTGTCCAGTACATCCAGAATGTCACAACAGATTAACTTGAGCTCAGTTTCAACCTAGGGAGGGAAAACATCAGATTAAGTTTGGCCATTCAAAAGTCTTGTTATACTCTACCTAAGCTTAATCTGAAGAGCCTAGTCTTAAACAGAACATCATATCTGTTTTCAAACTCTTTCCCCAAAACCTTAGGTTGACAGAAAACTATTCAGAGTAAACAGTCTCTTCCTCTTTAAACCATGCACACACCCACAGTTCACCTAAAGAATCAATCACCAGTGAGTCAAACAAGCAGTGGTAGCTCACGCCTTTAATCCCAGCACTCAGGAGGCAGAGCCAGGCAAATCTCTGTGAGTTCAAGGCCAGCCTGGTCTACAGAGTGAGTTCCAGGACAGGCACCAAAACTACACAGAGAAACCCTGTCTCGAAAAACCAAAAGAAAAAAAAAGAAGCACCTGTGAGTAATATGCAACGTTCTTCCTAAGTGCTAGGTACTTACATGAATTAACTTCCATTATAAGGTACCAACTGTAACAGCTACACTTTCTACATGAACTACACTTGGAAGTTACTAAATCCCAAGCAGCAGGGCACACCTGGAAGGGATTGTTCTTGGTATGATCATTTGAAGAGGGAGACTCGCCCTAAATCCGGATCATGAGGTCAGAAGATCCACCTAAACCACCTCCTGGGAGCAGCTCCCATAAAAGGACAAGGAAGAAGGAAGCTGGTGCTTTCTCAGCCCTTACTCTCGATGACAAGTTCATCTATCCCGAGTCATTTCTTCCCTAGTGCTAGAACTTACACTACGGGATTCCACCGGGGACTGAAACCTGGCAGTTCTCAGACCTCCCAAAGACTCCAGCACAGACTGGGAATGCTGAGACATCCAGTCTTGTGGACTGAACTACTTTTGAATCCTTGGCCATTCTGTCAGGACACAGCTAATGTTGGACTACTCGGGCCACAGCCTGTAAGGGGCTCTAATAAATCAGAAATGTGTGTATATTCATTTATTTTAAAGATATGCCCAAAAGCCATCAACTTAAAAGAACTTTAAAACAACAGGAGAGTGAACCAGGGAAATGTTAGGGTGCTGCCTAGAACAGACCAACACCCAGCACCACAAGTACATAAGGAGAGGTGGGTGACAGGATCTGAACTAAAGCATTTAAGACAAAGTCCAAAAAAACTCAAACCTAGACAGTTTGTCTTCAGTACTAATATGTTCCAACAACCACTTACTTCATTGTAGAGATCAGAACCAGCTACAACAGCAAGAGTCCAAATTAAATGTCAACATGGATCTCTATTGGTTTGTAATGACTAAAGCACATGGCATCTCTGAACACATTAGGGTTTTTGACATAGGTTATGTGAGGATATAATGAAATTTGTGACACAGTCATGGGAATATCTGATGTTGGTATTTCTAAAGAAGGGAATCTGAAATGCCAACAAAAATGAGAAGAACACAGGAGTGCTTATGACCTTCCTCAATTTCTACGGAAGCTAGGGTAAATGATGTTCCCATACCTCAGACTTTTTCTGAAAACAAGTGACATTGTGCTTTATATGAACGTTATATAACACGCTGGCCTGTGGAGCAGGCTTCTCTACTGAACCATAAGCTCCTAACTATTGTCAAAGCAACTGTAATAATAACACTGAGCCTTGTGCAAATTGCCCCAGGGCATCAGGCCACCTTGCCTGGAGTCTCTAGTCTCCAGCTTACAGCTCTTCCATCACTAGGGAGGAGAGGCAACTGGCCAACCTCACCAACATGTTCCTCCTGCTCTCCATTTCCTATAATTCAGACACTTTAGGGCATTCTTCCCTTTTTCTTCTGTAATCTTGACCTTAGTTCATTAAGACTGTGCCTCTCTGGTGGCTTTGAAGTTGAAATCGGGTCGCTATGTCGTTCTCCTACAGCCTTACTCCAAAGCTCTCCTTGAAACCTCCTACTCAGCTTCAACATCACTGCGTACCTCCATGTCCCTCTCCCTCATTCACAAAGTAACTACAGTCCACCTTCTTTCCAGTGACCTGATCCATCACCTTGGTATAAACAAACCACTGATCTAATCTCCTAACCTCCGCCCTGCAGTGGACAGTCCATCCCTGGCCTCCTCCTTTTCTTTCTAGTTCCTTAGTCCTACTAAGAAATTCATCAAGACTACTTCAGACTTTTGGCTTCATCTCCCAACTGACCAGTTTTTCCCTTGTCTCCTCATCACATCCTACAGTCTTTTTGTTTTGTTTTGTTTTGTTTTTCGAGACAGGGTTTCTCTGTGTAGCTTTGCGCCTTTCCTGTAACTCACTTGGTAGTCCAGGCTGGCCTCGAACTCACAGAGATCCCCTGCCTCTGCCTCCCGAGTGCTGGGATTAAAGGCATGCGCCACCACTGCCCGGCTTACATCCTACAGTCTTAACCATAATTTTTCTCCATTTCTTCATGCCTAAGTAACACCAAATTGTCTGTCAATCCATATTCTTTGTTCCAAGGTATCTGAGGGCAATGATAATCCCAACTTACCTCTGTAAGATCTCTGGCATGTTCCTTAAGCCAGCTGTATCTCCAGTTTTATTACCTATAAATTGGGTTAATAGCTACCTTTCCAGGGTCACTTATTTTCTTACTTCTTAATGTTGCTAAGGATTAAGCCCAGAGCCTTACGCATGCTGGGCAACTGCTCAGCATGAACTAGGAGGCTCCCATGTTTGTATATAAGTATACTTACAAACTATCTGAAATAACTTCATAAATTCTTTTAAGAGTGTTGAAAGCCCCAATAGTTTCTACTGTTTAAAAAAAAAAAAAACAACCAGCCAGGAATGGGGGCTCACGCCTTTAATCCTAGAACTCGGGAGGCAGAGGCAGGTGGATCTCAGTGAATTCGAGGCCAACCTAGTCTACACAAAGTGAGTTCCAGGACAGCCAGGGCTGTTACACAAAGAAATCCTGTCTCAAAAAACAAACCAGAATGAGTCTCCATAAAGACAATAATTCTGTTTCATCAGTATTTATACCCAATTATTTAGTACACAGAGGCATACAAGTATTTATCCAACTGGCCCATATGGGGATTGCAAGATGGTCCAGTTGGTGGGTGTTTACCACCAAGGCTGATGGCCTGAGTTCAAGCTCCAGGACCTGCAATTCACGAAGTCACCCTCCCCTCTACACGTGCACCATGGCACTCCCCGTGGACATGTACAAATAAATGCAAACACTGAAGTTGCCCTATGTGTTCACTAGGAGTCAGTGAAGTGCTTTACAACAGCCACAGCAGGAGCAACAGTTCCATCTGTTCTTCACTTGTGTGTGTGTTGGTTAAAACTTAATACCTGTGCTGGACACACAGCTCAATGGTAGAGTGTGCACTCCAAGCCTAATCCCTACACCCCTCCCTCTCAGGATACTTCCCCCTCTGCAGCTCTAAAACAAACAGTTCTTGGCTTTATTCTCAAATACTCTCTAGTCTGTAATTTCTAACCAAGGTTAAGTGAAAAGTTAAAAATACAAACTACATTTACTTTTGTACTTATGCAGTGTATATTAGGTAGTGACCTAAAATACCCATGTCTAACACAAATCACTTGAAGCTATAGGCCTGAGACTTAGCCAGATATCAAACTCAAACACACACACACACACACACACACACACACACACACACACACACACACACACACACACACACGTGTCTCCTTTCTCTCCCAGATAGCAAATATAAACATAAGAAGCAATAATTTAGGACATTCAGATATCAACAACTCTTATTACTTCTGCCACAAATGTTACTATTTGTGACAAATGAACACTACCCTGACTTGGATAAATGTCTTCTATGCTTTCTGACAAAGGGTGTAAGCAGTTTTGCTATCTGACATGGACCCTGCACTGTCGTCCAGAGACTTGGGGTCCATTTCCATCAAGGACAGAATCCTCTGAAACTGAGTAAAAATAAACTTCTTCTCTATGTACACTAATCAGTTCTAACAGATATACAGAAATTAATGGTACCCAAACCGTAAATTAGCCCAGTGTCATCTATATTTGAGAAACTATCATCTTTTAAAAAACACTGTATTCAAGCGGATGCCTTTAATTCTAACACTAGAGGCTGAATCCAGACTAGTCAACATATTGAATTCCAGGCCAGCCACAGTTCCAAAGATAGACTCTGTTAAGAGTACTGGCTGCTCTTGCAGAGAACCCAGGTTCAATTGCCAGCATCCACACTGCAGCTCACAACCACCTCTAACTCCAGTACCAGAGGAGCTGACACCCTCTTCAGGCCTTCAAGGGCACCAAGCACATACACGGTAGAGAGTGAGGCAAGGCAAAGTGCTCAACGACATTCAAAATAAAACAAGACAGTATCAAGTCAAATCAAATGGTAACATCTCACCATTTGCCGGTACTCCCGAATCATCTTTAGTTTGTCCTCTCCTCCCTTGTTTTCTTCCTTCTGTTCAATGCTGCTGATTATTCTCCAGGATGCTCTTCTGGCTCCAATCACATTTTTATATGCAACAGATAAAAGGTTTCTTTCTTCAACTGTCAGCTCCACGTCCATCCCTGCTACTTTCTTCATTGATTCCACCATTTCTATGCAGGAAATGGTAAAAGGAGACTATAGATTTAACATGTTTTGTTGACCCATCCCTTTCACGGTTATCTTTTTTCCCCCTGCAAAGCTAATAAAAAATGAGATAATTAGGGGAGCTGGAAATCCAGAAGAGGGAATGCATGCCTACAAACATAGCACAGAGGCTGATGCAGGAAGGCTGCCTTAAGTTCAAAATTCACTTTGAGCTATAAAAGTATAAGACCAGTCGGAGGTGATGGTGCATGTCTTTAATCCCAGCACTTGGGAAGCAGAGGCAGGCAGATCTGTGTGTTCAAGGCCAGCCTGGTCTACAGAGCTAGTTCCAGGACATCTAGGGTTGATACCCAGAGAAACCCTGTCTTGAAAAAACAAAAAAAGGCCGGGCGGTGGTGGCGCACGCCTTTAATCCCAGCACTCGGGAGGCAGAGCCAGGCGGATCTCTGTGAGTTCGAGGCCAGCCTGGGCTACCAAGTGAGTTCCAGGAAAGGCGCAAAGCTACACAGAGAAACCCTGTCTCGAAAAACCAAAAAAACCAAAAAAAAAAAACAAAAAACAAAAAAAGGGCCGGGCAGTGATGGCACACACCTTTAATCCCAGCACTGGGGAGGCAGAGGCAGGCGGATCTCTGAGTTCAAGGCCAGCCTGGTCTACAAAGCTAGTTAGTTCCAGGAAAGACTCAAAGCAACACAGAGAAACCGTCTCGAGGGGGGAAAAAAAAGGGTACAGGACCAGCCAAAGCTACATAGGAGGGTCCTGTCTGAAAACAAATTAATTAAAGGAAAGGTGCTCACTTAGCTAGAACACAAAAGCCCTGTTTAATCTGGAACACATATCCTTCCCAATAAAAAGTAGTTTACCAGGCTTGCTTCAGCAACACATATACTAAAATTGGAACGACACCGAGAAGATTAGCATGGCCCCTGAGCAAGGATGACACGCAAATTCATGAAGCCTTCCATATTTTTAACTATGTCCAAGGAGGAAGCGACCAAGAAATAAAGTTTCCCTCATGTCTGTACATAGCGGGCTGCCTGTGGCCTCAGGTGGATCAGCCATTAAAATAAAACAAGCCTTTAAAAAAAAAAAAAAAAAAAAAGTAGTTTAACAAAAATAACTTTATAATCACCAAAATAAATGAGTCAAATCAAGCATTGGAGTCAATCTCAGAAGGCCAAGCCATCAACAAGTTAAGATGTCAGGGAGACCTTGTTTAAAATAAAAATAATAAATAATAATAATAATAATAAATAAAAACTGTGCAACAATGGCTCATGCCTGTAATCCTAGAACCAGGAAGCTGAGATAAAGGATTTCTGAGTTTGAAGACAGTCTGTTTCAAAAAAAAAAAAAAAGTGGGAAGGGGACACACTATGAATTCTGCTGGTGTAACTTTTGGTAATTACTGTTACCACTAGATGGCAAGCAAAGAAAAGGGGCCAGATAATCTGAGATATTCCAAGTATAGCAAGAAATAATAAATACTGACACTTTAAGAATAATAGCCGGGCAGTGGTGGCGCATGCCTTTAATCCCAGCACTCGGGAGGCAGAAGCAGGCGGATCTCTGTGAGTTCGAGGCCAGCCTGGTCTCCAAAGCAAGTTCCAGGAAAGGCGCAAAGCTACACAGAGAAACCCTGTCTCGGAACCCCCCCCCCCCCAAAAAAAAGAATAATAAAGGAAAAACTGAAAACATATAAATACTGAGTATTATAAAGAAAGGGGGGAAGGGTAGTTTACAAAGGTCTTAATGACACTATTACCAAATAGACCTTTAGATTTACTAATTCAGGATCCCTAGTGATAAGAGCCAAGAATCTATACTTTATTAAAGTATAGGCATACAGTCATACCCTGAGAGTAATACATTAGCCAACAGTTATCACAATGAATGAAGCTACATTAAGCCAAATGCAGTAATAGTTCATGCTGTAACTGTAACCCCTGCAACTAGGATAGTTAGAACCTGTCTCACAAAAACAAAACAAAAATTAGAGTGAGTCTTCCAAATTAGCAATTTGAGTTTCATGTTCCAAAATCCACCCCTTTACGGCTGCTGAAATGACTGAACCTAGCCAGCCAGGCCTTTTACACACTAGATAAGCACTCAACCATTAAGCTACACCTCCAGCTTCCCACTGTGGTTTTGGACTGCTAATGATGTTAAGACTTTTGCCCCATGTTCTTTCTAGTTGCTATTTTGACTGCTCTCTTTGGAGAATGAACTGTGTTCAGATACTTGGGTGGACCACCTAATTTTTCATAAATTGTTAAGTGACCAATTATAAGTTATTTTTAAGATCCCAACCAATTCAGGCCCTTCACCAGCAAGAATGAGTCCAGGGTCTAACCTCCTCTGTCTACTGAGTGCTTTATAAAAACCTCCATGTCAGTTATCCTATTCTTTTACTACCACCCTACCTAATCTTAGTCTTCTTCAAAGCTGCACAAAAGCTGCCTGATCCCCAACTCTGGACCAACCTGGCCATTCAAGGATTCCTACTAACTCATTAACATAAAATTCCTCACTCAACATATCTAGCATTTCATGAAATCTCTGCAGCAAGGACTTCATCAATTCTAAATAAACATTTCTGTAGCAGGGTAAGGCTGTCATGTATCTGCAGCTGACATAATCAAAATTTCTGAACCAGAGAATTGAAACTCATGACTGGATCACTACTTGGGGGTAAACAGGTCTCCTCTTCCCACCATGTGGGTTCTAGGAATCAAACTTAGATTTTGTGAGACTTCATAGCAAGAACCTTTACCTGATGAGCTATTTTGCAGACCATGAACACATTTTCTTAAATTATTTTTTTGAGGGGCAGGGGAGTATAAGCTGGGTCTTGATAGGTAGCCCAGGCTGGTACCAAACTTGCACAAATCGTCTTACATTTGTCTGGGTGCTGAGATTAAAGGAATGCCCCCACTCCATTTCACTCTTTTTTTTTGTTTTTGTTTTTATGCAAGTGTTTTGCCTGCAAGTATGTCTATGAACTACATGCATGCTTGGTACCAAAGGCTAGAAGGCAGCATCAGATCCCTTCAAATTGGAGTTGCGATGGCTATGAGCTGCCCTAAGTGCTGGGAAGGCCGGGCAGTGGTGGTGCACGCCTTTAATCTCAGCACTCGGGAGGCAGAGGCAGGCGGATCTCTGTTGAGTCAAAGGCCAGCCTGGGCTACAGAGTGAGATCCAGGACAGGCACCAAAACCACAGAGAAACCCTGTCTTGGGGGGAAAATAAAGAATGCTGGGGGAAAGCAGTCAGTGCTCTTAACCACTGAACCATCCATCCAGGCCCTCTATGAGACTTTTGACGGCTTGAGGACAAGGAGTGCTGGCTGAAAATCACTAATGCACAAAAATTCTGAAACATAATCTCCACACATCAATAGGCATGTTAATTAAACACACTAGACCTGTTGTGTTCTGAGTCATTTTTCATTCACTGTGTGGTAAGTCTAATTAGATATCCACTACACTGAACAACTATCTGAGACAATTTTATGGTTTTAAGGTTGCTGCTAAGATTATCAAATGTCATTTGCCTTCATTTAATTTACCCAATCCTATACACAGATACCTTTTGTTGCTGTGCTGGGGACAGAAGCTAGAGCCAAGTAATCTACCACTGAGCTACCAACATCCCCAGAGCTCTCATCACTGAATCTTGGTTCTTTGGTCTCTCTCTCTCTCTCTCATTCATTCATTCATTCATTCATTCATTCATTCATTCATTCATTCATCTAACTCATCCACTTAAAGCACCTTAATGGAGGCACTATTTCAAAAGCTCTCTTCTCCATGTATTACTAGATCAGTCTTCTTAGAAGATCTTCCAACACCCAACCTGTGGTGGAGTGAGTTCCAGGATATCCAGGAGTACACAGAGAAACTCTGTCTCAAACCCCACCCACCCAAAAAAAAGCTGGGTGGTGATGGCACACACTTTTAATCCCAGCACTCTGGAAGTAGAGGCAGATGGATCTCTCTGAGTTCTAAGGCCAGTCTGGTCTACAGAGCAAATTCCAGGACAGGCAGGGCTACACACAGAGAAAGAAACCCTGTCTTGAAAACCAAATGAACAAAGAAAGAAAAAAAAATCTTCTGACACCCAGCAGGTTGGGTCTCTCTACACATCCCTGGCTGTCCTGGAACTCAGATCTGCCCCTCTCTGCCTCTGCTGGGATTAAAGGTATGCGCTGCACCGCCCAGCCCAAGATGATAAATCTTAACTTCTCCCAAATGGAAAAAATGTTCACCAACTATTTCATAATTTTAAAGACAAGAAAACTGAAGCCAAAGGTAATCTGCTTAAACTCCCAGCAATAAAACCAAACAACACAAGTCCTGAGTACAAGGCCAGCTGAGGTTACAGGAGACTGTGTGTGTGTGTGTGTGTGTGTGTGTGTGTGTGTGTGTGTGTGTGTGTGAGAGAGAGAGAGAGAGAGAGACAGAGACAGAGACAGAGACAGAGACAGAGACAGAGAGAGAGAAGAGACAGAGAAAGACAGGGAGGGAAAGACAGAGAATATGAGAATCATCATATATGGTGGTTTTTGAGACAGGGTGTCTTAAGAGTTTTCTACTGTTGTGAAAAGACACCATGACCACGGCAACTCTCATAAGGAAAATATTTAATTGAGGGGGCTCCCTTACAGTTTCAGAGGTTCAGTCCATTATCATCATGGTGGGAAGCATGGTAGCATGCAGGCAGATGTGCTGGAGGAACAGCTGAGAGTTCTACATCTTGGAGCCAACAGGAAGTCAACTGACTCACTGGGCAGTATCTTGATCATAGGAAACCTCCCCCATAGCAACACACTTCCTCTAACAAGGCCATACCCACGCCAACAAAGCTATACCTTCTAATAGTGCCACTCCCTGAGATTATGGAGGCCAATTATGGTCAAACTATCACACAGGGTTTCTCTGTGTAACAATTCTGGCTGTCCAGGAAATAGCTTTGTAGACTAGGCTTACCCTGAACTCAAAGACATCTGCCTGCCTCTGCCTCCCAAGTACTGGATTAAAGGCGTGCACCACCACCGCCCAGCAAAAATAAATATTTAAAAAAATAAAAATCACAATAATTGGGCTGGAGAGAGATATGGCTCAAAGATTAAAAGCATTTGCTGCTCTTGCAGAGGACCTGGGTTTGGTTCCCAAGCACCTACATTGTACATATACATTCGTGCAGACAAAACACACATATATAAAATAAAAATATATGGCCAGTGCTCTTAACCTCTGAGACATCTCTCCAGCTTTCATGTGTGTTTTAAGAGAGCCAATTAAGGGCTGGAGAGATGGTTCAGAGGTTAAGAGCACCGATTGCTCTTCCTGAGGTCCTGAGTTCAATTCCCAGCACCCACATGGTGGCTCACAACCATCTGTAATGAGATCTGGCACACTCTTCTGTATACATAACTAACTAACAAACAAACAAACAAACAAATAAATAAATAAATAAATAAATAAGGGCTGGAGAGATGGCTCAGAGGTTAAGAGCACCGACTGCTCTTCCAGAGGTCCTGAGTTCAATTCCCAGCACCCACATGGTGACTCACACCCATCTGTAATGAGATCTGGCATCCTCTCCTGTATACTAAATAAATAAATAAATAAATAAATAAATAAATAAATAAATAAATAAATAAATCACATTTTAAAGGGCTGTCAAAACCAGGTGGTGGTGGTTAATCCTGGCACTTGGGAGGCAGTCAGGCAGATCTCTGAGTTCAAGGCCAGCCTGGTCTACAAAGAGTTTCAGGACAGTCAGGGTTACACAGAGAAGCCCTGTCTTGAACCCCCCCCCCCACACACACACCCCAAAAAAAAACCCAGCTGTCAAATCAAGTATCATTAAAAATAGCAAAGAAAAACCAGGCACCAGGCATGGTGATACGTCTTTAATCCCAACACTTAGGTGGATCTGAGTTCAAGGCCCTCCTGGTCTATAGATCGAGTCCTAGGACAGCCAGGGCTATGCAGAGTATCCCTGTCTCAAAAAAAAAAAAAAAAAGCAGATAAACCATTACTTCTGACTTTAAGTCAAATGGACTGGTTTATGTTTTTTAAAAAATTTCTATGATTAATGGTAAACAATAACAAACCTATTTGAAATAGGCAAGTATAGATGCTTTTGGCAAAAAGCATTAGTATTCACTTGAACCTATTAAGTAATAACTACAATGAGGATGAGGGCTGGCAAAGTGGCTCATCTGGTAAAGATACTTGCAACAGATACCAGGTGACCTGAGTTTGATTCTTGGAAGCCAAGGTAAAGGTGGCTAGCGGAGGTAGAGAACTAACTCGACAAAGTTGTCATCTGGTATCTCCACATACACGTTTGCACATACCCACACTCCATTCATGCTCACAGGCACGAACATATAAAAAAAAATTAAGACCAGAATGAAAGCCTGACATTTGTTCATCATCTTGTATCTGTCTTCTTTACTTGGAAGAAGGCAAGGGATAAGTAACTGCCTTTAACCTACAGTCACCTTGAATACCAGGGAGAACAAAACCTCAGCACACGACCTCAGACCCCCAAAGTAGAGAGCACCCTAGAACCTTGTATGAACCAGACTGGCCCCCTTGACAGTGACAGAGAAGGGATTGCTCCAGAACACCTTGGAAACCACAACCAAGGCAAAGCTCAACCAAACCACACCCTCGTTTGCTGTGCTTGCCACTACCATAATTCTTCCTTTATTTAAAGGCCTAAAGGACAGGTGGTGGTGGTGCCCACTTTTAACCTCAGCCCTCGGGAGGCAAAGCCAGGCGGATCTCTGTGAGCTCAAGGCCAGTCTGGTCTATAGAGCAAGCTCCAGACAGCCAGGGCTACAGAGAAACCCTGTCATGGGGAAAAGAAAGGGGGCAGGGGTAAGAAAAGAAAAAGGCAACAGTGAGAAGAAACATGGGACCATGTGAACGAACAACGTAGTTATCAGTCAACAGGAAAGGAGGAAGATTCCCTAACCTCTGTTCATCTGTTCACATCTCAAAACTATATGCCTAAGACATCTATTGAAAAGAAGAAGGGCTGGAGAGAGAACTCAGCAATTAAGAGCAGTTGTTCCAGCAGAAGACCCAGGTTCAGTTCCTAGGACCCACAGGGCAGCTCACAGCTATTCCCCAACACCAGTTCAAAGGGTCCTGATACCCAGTCTTCTGATCTCCAGGCACACAAGTGGTGCACATACATACATATGGGCAAACACACATATGTAATTTTTTGTTTGTTTTTTTCGACACAGGATTTCTCTGTGTAGTTTTGGTGTCTGTCCTGGAACTCTGTAGACCAGGCTGGCCTCGAACTCACAGAGATTCACCTGGCTCTGCCTCCCAAGTGCTGGGACTAAAGGCGTGCGCCACTACCGCCCAGCTACATATATAATTTTAAAAAAATATATAGATGACCATATAGCTATAAGAATCAATTAAGTTCCTAAAGTTTTCCATCTAGCTATTTATTTATTGTTTGAGATGGAATCTTACCTAACTCAGGCTAGCCTTGAATTCTGCTATGTATTAATTAGGAGCTAGGCTCTTGCCTCTGCCTACAAAATGTTGGGATTATAGGCATGCATACATGACCGCTTCTTTTGTTTATTTAGAATTATTTTACATATATGAGTGTTCATGCTTGCATGTATGTCTGTTTACCACATGCATGCTTGGTGCCTGAGGAGTTCCAAAGAGAACACAGGACCCCCTGGAACTGAAGTTATAGATGGTTGTGAGCCTCTATGTAAGTGCTGGAAATCAACCCTGGGTCTTCCATAAGAGCAGCAAGTGCTCTTAAATGCTAAGCCATCTCTCCAGCCCATCTGTTTATTTTTAGAGTCAAGGTAGTCTGGAATTCTCTATGCAGCCAAGGATGACACTGACTCCTGACCTTCTGCCTCCACCTCCTGAATTAAGTCATTAGTCTTTTATAAAGCTTTTAGTTCAGCTAACTCTGATGCCTGCCTATAATCAGCACAAGTCAGGCAGAGGTTATCAGGAGTACCAGTTCAAAGTCAACCTGGGCCATATGGTAAGACCTGTGTCCTCAACCCCATAGATAAATTTAGGTATATACACAAAGCAAAACTTAGTCCAGGCACATTGTAGAGCATATGGGCACCCCTGAAGTTCCAGCTACTGGAAGGCTAGGGAAGACAACTTGAGCTCCCCCAGAAACATATATCCCCTCCAAAAAAATAAAAATAAAATAAATCAAGCCTAAGCAACATAGTGAGATCTCATTTCATCCACAACATAGAAGGGGCCCAGTGAGATAGCTTGGTGACCCGAGTTCAATTTCCACAGCTGGAGAAGAGGAAGGAAAGAACTTTTGCCAAGTTATCCTGACTTCCACATGTACACCATCATTATTGCTCATACATATGTATATATCATATACATACTCACACAAGTGTAAGAAAAAGCTTTATTTTTTAAATTACTTCTATGTGCGTGGCTGTTTTGCCTGCATGTATGTCTACATCACACACATGCAGTGCCCTTCATAGGCCAGAGGTGTCAGATTCCCTGGAACTGGAGTTAAAGACAGTTGTGAGGCACCATGTTGGTGCTGGGAATGGAATCCTGAGCTCCTAACCACCCACCAAGTGGACTCTCCAGTCCCGGGGGAAAAAATGTTAGAACAACACTAAGAGGCAAGAAAGTCTGAGGAAAGCATTTGTCTAGGGATCTTTTTAGAAGTCCCCTAGGTTCAATGCCCAGTACAGTAAAATTTGCAAATTCCAGATTGGAAAGGCTGAGTCAGGACCACTTGAGGCTAAGAATCCAGCCTGGGCAACAATGAGATTCCACTCAAAACTGAGCTTTTGCTCAGTGTAGATTACTTGTGTAACTAGTGTGTGCAAGGTCCTATGCCAATTCCCAGCACAGCAAACGGTTTGCAATCCCAGCAGCTAAGAAATGGGAGAGACAAGAAGAGGATTCCTGGAGCTTGCTGGCCACCCACCATAACTTACTTTATAAAGTAATGGTCTCTCAAAGAGTGGGAAGGCACCTGAGGAATGACATCTGAGGTTGTCCTCTAATGCACACATCAAAAATAATGTTCCAGTCTATAACTCACTGGACAAAATTTCTTTCAGAAAAGCAAGTCCTCAGGTGTAGTGACACACAAAGGCAAAAAGGATCTCCAGTTGAGGCCAGCCTATGGGACATAAAGAGAAAGAAGCGGGGTGGGGTGGAGTAGGGAGGTGGAGAGGCAAACAGAAGGGGAGGGGAAAGCAAGCAGGCAGAGGCAACTCATCAGTCCCTATGTAAGAAAAACAGGTCCTGAGACTAAGGAATGGCTGCCTTGCTCCCATTTCATGGCTGAGGTTCAGCTGCCCCACTTTCCACTGCCTCCTGGTGTCTCACCACTGGAAAATATACTCAACCAACACACTCATCTTCATATAAAAGCAGCAAGACTCAATGAAATTAAGCCAAAAAGCTGTTCAAAGTAACTTTATGTACTTACTGTGTGTGTATTCACTCATGTGCAATTTTACAAGTACATGTGGAGAACCTCAGCCACCCTCAGATGTCACCCCTCAGGAACCATCCATCTACCTTGGTTTCTCTCTCTCTCTCTCTCTCTCTCTCTTTTTTTTTTTTTTTTTTTTTGGAGAGGGGAGTAGGGCAGGGGGTAGGGCTAGGGGTTCAAGACATAGTTTCTGGGTAGCCATGCATGTCCTAGAACTCACTCTGTACTCCAGATTAGCCTAAACTCAGGGATCCACCACCAGGCTCCTTCCTCCTTGGTTTTTAAAAACAACTTCTGTCATAATCCTAGGGCTCAGCAATCAGGCTAGGGTGACCGGTCAGGAAACCCCAAGGGATTCACCAGTCTCTGCCTCCCCAGAGACGGATGACAAGCATACTGGAATGACAAGACAAGCAACAGACCTTTTGACAGGGTGCTGGGGCGTACACTTGGTGTCTGTGATTGCGTGTCAAGCACTTGACAGACTGAGCTATCTCCCCAGGCCCCCAAAGCAATTTCCACATTATAAAATTAAAAACTAAGAATAGTGCTTCAATGAGAGGATCAGCAGTTCAAGGCCGTGTAGGCGAAGAAGAAGCAAGTTCAAGGTTAGCCTGAGTGAGCTATGTGAGAGTCTCTTAAAACAGAGGAGGGAGGAAAAGGAGAAACAGCCTAGGTTTTGACTGGTATTTATAATACTGCACAAACATCAAGTGTGAAGTGGAAGGAATACCATCTTTAGAGTAAATAGACTAAATAACAGTAATGTTACCTATTTGTCCTCATTTAAAAAAATTTTTTTGGAGGGTGGCGGCTTGAGACAGGGTTTCTCTGTGTAACCCTGACTCTCCTGGAACTTGCTTTGTAGACCAAGCTGGCCTAGAACTCAGAGATCCTCCTACCCCTGCCTCCTGAATGCTGGGATTAAAGGGGTGTACCACCATCGCCCAGCTAAATCTTTATTTTTTTTTTTAGATTTTAAGTGCATGTGTTTTAAAATTACTTACTTTTATGTGTTTGTGTTCCTGGGTGTATGTATGTGCTCTCAGTGCATGTGTGACTGTGAAGACCAAAACAAGATGTCAGACGCCCTAAACCAGAGTTATGGCAACTGTCAGCCACTACGTGGGTGCTGGGAACCGGCCTGAACCCTCTCCAAGAGCAACAACTGAGCCCTGTCTCCAGCCTCTCACTTGAACACTTATCTGAAAAGCGAGCGGCACCTGCTTTACAGAGCTGCGTCTTGTTCTTGAGGCAGGATCTCGCTATGCAGCCTCAGCAGGCCTGAAACTTGCTCTTCAGACAAGGCTGCCCTCCAACTCAAAGATAATCCAGTCTCGGCTCCAAAATGTTTTGATTAAAGGCATGTTTTATCCTGGTTATTCAAAAATGTTTGGGCGGCAAGGGCAGATCGCTTCAAGTTTGAAACCAGCCTGGTCTTCTACATACAGAGTTCCACGTCAGCCAGAGTGACATAGTGGACCTCCTTCTATTGCTAAGGTCTCACATAAGCCAGGCTGGCCTCAGCACCATCAGAGCCCAGCTGGACTGTTTTGAGCCATGACAGAACAGCATTTAAGAGTAGTAGTTAAAGCCAGGAGGTGGTGGCACAAACCTTTAATCCTAGCACTAATCTGCCTCCTCAGGAAGCAGAGGCAGGAGGATCTCTGAGTTCAAAGTCAGCCTGGACAGCCAGGGTTACAGAGAGAAAGCCTGTCTTAGGGGGGAGGGGGAACTAACTAGCTTGTCTTACTTAGGGTTTCTATTGTTGTGAAGAGACACCATAACTCGTATGTTTTACATAAAGGAAAACACTGACTGGGGCTGACTTACAGTTTCAGAGGTTTAGTCCATTATCATCATAGTTATCATCATGGTGGGACGAGGCAGCATGCAGGCAGGCACAGTGCTAGAGAAGGAGCTGTGGGTTTTACATCTTGATCTGCAGGCAGCAGCAGCAGGAGTCTATGTCCCACACTGGGCATAGCTTGAACATATGAGACCTCAAAGCCCATCCCCACAATGACACACTTCTTCCAATAAGGCCACACTTCCTAACAGTGCTACTGAGTCTATGAGGGCCATACCTATTCAATCGCCACACAGCTAGTCAGACAAAATAAAACCAGCATCTCTGCTTCTTAACACCGTCCAGTTGATTAGCTGGTAGGCCAGCTAGCTCTACTGTCAGCAAGTACAATTTCCTTGACTTTTCCCAGTGCCACTTTGGAAAGGGTTCAATTTTTCTTTTTCTTTTTTTTTTTTTTTTTGTTTGTTTGTTTGTTTTTTGAGACAGGGCTTCTCTGTGTAGCTTTGCGCCTTTGCTGGGACTCACTTGGTAGCCCAGGCTGGCCTCGAACTCACAGAGATCCGCCTGGCTCTGCCTCCCGAGTGCTGGGATTAAAAGCGTGCGCCACCACCGGCCGGTCAATTTTTCTTTTGATCTATTTTGTTTCCTACCAAATGCAAAATTTGAAGCAAGTCAAAATTCTCAGAACTCAGAACTACAATATCTGTGGTAGAAGAACAAAGCTTAGTAAGCTTTTTTTTTTTGGTGTGTGTGTGTGTGTGTGTGTGTGTGTGTTGTTTTTTGGTTTGATGATTCCTTTTGTTTTTTTATGTGCACTGGTGTTTTGCTTACATGTATGTCTGTGTGATGGTGTCGGATCCTCTGAAACTGGATAAAGTTGTGAGCTGCCATATGAGTACAGGAATTGAACCAGCCAGTGCTCTTAACTTCTAAGCCATCTCTCTACTCCTGGGAAATTTTCATTTAAGTGAGAAAACTAGCCTGGGTATAGTGGCATGACTGGAAACAAGACCCATGTCTCAAAATAAAAATTAAGCCAGGCATGGTGACACACAGCAGAGGTAGGTGATCTCTGTGAACTGAAGGCCAGCCTGGGCCTACATGGCAAGTACCAGGTTAGCTGGGTATGGTGGAACACGCGTGTGATATTCCACTGCTTCAGCAGAGGTGACAGAGTGACTGTCACAAGTTTGAAGCCAGCCAAGCCCACAAAGCAAGCAGCAGACCATCCAAGAAGAGAGACCCTGTCATCGCCAAGAATAAAAAAATAGGGACTGAGAAGACAGCTCAGCCCATCAAGTGCCCGCAACACAGAGTGAGGACTTGAATTCTAGCTTCAAAACTTACACTGAAAAAGAAAGAAAAAAGAAACCCAGTAATGTCAAATGGCAAGTTCATACCAACTGTTCCAACACAATCATGAATAAGTATTTTTTTCCAATACATCCGGGTTTCATGATAAATTTTGAAGATCCCTTTGTCCTAACTTGCTTCTAGTGAGCTGAAACAAGCCCCTGGAAGTACTCTTGCAGGCCTGGCTGAGCATCAGCATTTACAGAATGAGCTCAATCCATAAAGTTACGTGGGCAACTCCATCTACCAACTTGGATGTAACAGTACTTTATTGTAGCAAACTAGCCACAGAAGGAATAACTACATTGTAGTGCTGCAACTGATACCTTCTGGAGGATTCTACTTTACATTCTATTAGGTTCTATTATCTCTGGACTATTTGAGATACTAATCATATGCCCACCCACTGCCCCTCCAAAACTGTTTCACAATGGTTATTTAAGGGCATTCATGTAGAAAAAAAAAAAAAGAAAAATATTTTAGAAGTACTCTGTATAGATGTGTGGCATTAGCTACAGCCCAGAAACACTGATATTATCAGCCAAAAAGGCCAGGCCTATAAGCCCTGATTGGCCTGGAACTCACTATGAGATCAGGCTGACCTCAACTAGCAGAGGTCCTCTTGCCTCTGTCTCAAAAGCACTGGGATTAAAGGCATGTGCCACTATGCTCAGCCTTAGCTAGGGTTTTGGGTTTTTGTTTGGTTGGTTGGTTTTGTTTGGTTGGTTTTAGTTTTTTGAGACAGGGTTTCTCTGTGTAGCTTTGGAGCCTTTCCTGGAACTCACTCTGTAGCCCAGGCTGGCCTCGTTTTTCTTATTCGGTTTTAAGACAGGGTTTCTTTTTAGCTCTGGCTGTCCTGGAACTCACTCTGCAGACCAGGCAGGCCACAAACTCAAGAGATCCACCCTGAGTGCTAGGATTAAAGGCATGCACCACCACTGCCCAGCTAACCAGGGTTTTCAAGAAAGATGGGAATCTTGGTTGGTACAACCTACCAGTAACCTAGTGGCTCAGGAGGCTGAGATAAGGAGGGCAAGTTTGAGCCTAGGCTGAGCTGGGGGGGGGGAGGGGGGGGATACTTCTTCACTGATCCACAGTACCAGGAGGAGGAGGAAGGAGAGAGGGATGTCATGGAACCTGAATGTGAATAGACTGCATAAATACCTTATTCATTATGCCTTAAGATGGGATTTTGAAGTCAAGATCAGATTTCTATAGAAAATGCTAAGATACTTTATTTTCAGGTAAATCATAAACATCAACAGGCTCTAGAGAAGTCACAAGCATCAAGATACCACTACCTAGCCTGTTGTGCTGCTGCTGCTGCTGCCTGCACTCAGGAGGCGGATCACCAATTCAAAGCCAGTCTGGGTTACACAGCATTTTCATTCATAGGAGACCCATTCTCAAAAGAACAGATACTACAGGGTGGAGAGATGCTCATGATTAAGAGCACTTGCTGTTCTTGTAGAGGCCCAGAGTTGAGCTCCCAGCACCCACATGGTGGCTCATAACCATCTGTAATTTCAGTTTCAGGGGATCTGACACCCTCTTGACCTTCAAGGGCACCAGGTGTGCACATGGTGCACATTCAAGCAGGCAAAATACCCGTTCACAGGAAACAAATCTTTAAAAAAATACAATTTGGCCAGGCATGGATGGTGTCACATGCCTTTAATCCCGGCACTCAAGAGGAGGAAAGCACACTGGTCCTCAGGTCAAGGACCACATGGTCCAGCTCAATGTACTATCTGACTTAGCTATATGAAGGAACTTTTTTTGTTTTGTTCTTTTGAGACAGGGTCTCCTATGAACATCAGACTAGAATTCTTAATCCTCCTTGTCTCATCTCCCAAATGCTGACTACAGGCCTGCACCACCAGCCTGGCAATGTACTACTCCCAACTCATTTTTCTGAATCACTAAAATGGAAATAACATTCTATTGGTCAATATTTTGTGTCAAGTAAAGAGTATTATGAAAATGGCCTGAATATTATAAAGCTTTAGAATTCATCCTTTATGCAGCCTGTCACTAGTTTGTATACAAACAAGTAGTTTTGAAATACAGGAAAACTAACTTGCAAAATCAGCCTAACAATCCCTTTAAAAAAAAAAAGCTTCAGATCACATCAGGGTACTCAAAAACAACTTTTAACACATGAATTTACTGAACCAAAATTTCAGTGAGTGTACCAAACAGAAATATTCAAACACTTCCTAGACCTGGGAAGTAGCTCAGAAGCAGAGCACCTGCCTATCGTGCCCATGGCCCTGGGCTCCCCAGGACCTGAGAATAGTGAATAACCGATTCTCTTGACCAAGCTGGCCGATCAGTTCTCAAAGGCCCATTTTCCTGTGCTTTTGCTTTTATTCCCCCAGGCAGCACATGAACCCAGCGCATTGCCTGTGTTGAGCAGGCACTCAATCACTGAGTCAACATACCATCACCATCAGCCTGACCACCTGAGTTCAAGCTCCAGGACCTACATGGTTGAAAGAACAGTTTTCCATTAATTGTCCTTTGACCTACACACACCACACAGCACATGCCGACCCACACGTAACACACATAGACAGCTGGGCATAGTTTCTAAAGCCTTTAATCCCAGCACTCAGGAGACTAAGGCAGTTGGATCTCTGTGAGTTCAAGGCCAGCCTGATCTACAGACTGAGTTCCAAGACAATCAGAGCTACATAGTGAGACCTTGTCTGAAAAAAAAAAAAACAAAACAAAAACCAGACAAATTTATTTAATAAAATTTAATAAAAATTAAAATAAACAGAATGCTTAGAGAACATCCACTGCAGTTAAAAAAAATCACTTCAAATACACAGCGATTCAAAAACAAATATGCACAATACTGTACAAAAAAATTAAAGTGTAGCTGTGGGGTGGTGGCAAACACCTTTAATCCCAACGCTCAGGAGGCAGAAGCAGGCAGATCTCCATGAGTTCAAGACCAGCCTGGTCTGCAGGACAGATATCCAGGACAGCCAGGACTACATAGAGAACCCTGTCTCAAAATAAACAAACAAACAACAACAACAAAAAAAAAAACCTGAAATGTACAAAAAGAGCATGCCTTTATTTTTGGAGGGAAGGAGCTGAGACAGTGTCATGTACCCACAAATTCACTACATGTAGCTGAAGCACTTGGGAGGTACAAATGAGGACCTCTGTGCATTCCAGGCCAACATAATAGACCCTACCTCAAAATAAATGAATAGATAAATGAGTGTGTGTTCTCCATCCTTCCCTAACTAGCACAGTATGTTCTTAGAAATGCGGCTTTGGTGTTTTAAACAGCTCTCAAGTCAATGACTCAGAACAGATGCATTTCTGGTGTGTCAGTATTTAGAGTGACCAGAGTGACTATGGGGGTGGGGGGCACACAAGCCACACCCCATAGGGCCAATTCTTTTTTTTTTTTTTTTCTTTCCTTTTTCAAAAGACAGAGTCTGATATCACTCTGGCTGGCCTGATGCTGTCCGCACCTGCCTCCTGGGTGCTGGGACTGACATGCCACTCCACCTGGTTATCTGTCTTTTTCAGACAGGATTGCATAGCTCAGGCTTGTCTGGAACTCCAAGAGCCTCTTCCCTTGTCTTCTAAGTGTAGTTTAAAGGGATTTGCCACCATATTAACCCCAGTGAGCCAATCCAAGCAGGATGAAAGTTATTAGGAAAGGACAAAAACAGAACTACCACACAAGCTAAATATTACCTATGTTGACCACTCTGATGCCTGAAAATAGGAAAAATACTCCAAAAAAGGTCAAACTCTGCTTGGGAGGCTGAGGTAGGAGGGCAATGGCAAGTTCAAGGACACCCTAGGCAACTTAGTGAGACTGTCTCATAGAGCTGGGTAGATATAGTTCCATGGTAGATCACTTGCCTAGCATGCACAAGGCCCCCAGTTCAATCCCAGCAACGCACCCCCTTAATTTTTCTATACTAATGTTTTAAATGTGTGAAAATTATGATTTGGTTGACTATAATGTTAACTTGATTAATATGGCTACAAGTATACAAAAATATCTCTTAGACTACTGACTTGTTAAAGAGATTACTAAATTAGGCTGGGTGTTGTGGAGCATTCCCCAGCACTCATGAGGCAGAGGCAGAAGGATCTCCGTGAGTTATACAGCCTGATCTATATAATGAATGTCTTCTAGGACCATCAGGACTCTTTAGAAAGACCCTGTCTCAAAACACCAAGAGAGAGAGTGAGAAAAACATTAAACTTACTGAAGTGAACACTCCTAGTCTCAAGCTTTGATATTTCCTATATAAACCCCCAAATGATTCTGTTCTTGAAACATAGCTTCTCACCTCCTCTTCCAAGACCATTAAATAATAATCTATATAGATTGATTTCAATTCCCTATGGAGAGAGTAAAAGATACTTTAGGTACCGGATTCTACATAGCATGCAAAATACAAGATAAACCTAGGACAGTAGCAAGAAAGGTCAGCTAAAAAGCCAACATTTACATGGAAGTACCCAAAACTCAGGATTCTAATGCATTCTTGCTACCCCTCGTATTTTCCTCAGTGGTCACTCTGTAGAACCACTTCTGTTACACAAACACACTGCATCAATGCAGTCGGTAAAGGAGCGATGCCGTTTCCTGACTGCCTTCCCGCCTCTCCCTTTCAACTGGATCCCTTCCTCATGCCAAATCACGGATGTGCTTCCTATTTCCTTCCCTCCTTTAGAGCCTGGAAGAGGACAGAATAACAAGTCAAAACCAAGTGGCTTGTCTACACTCCTATGCTCAATAATCAACAAGGCCAGGCTTGGGTCAAAAACAGTCAGCACTCAAATCGCAACTATGATTTAAAATTAACTTGGAAGCTACAATCATATAAGCTTCCAAATCCTTTCTAAAATGACTTTTAAAAACAAACCAAAAATCGTCCCCTATACCGGGGTGTGGAGGGGGGGAGGTGTTATCACATTCACACAAAGCCTTAAATCCCCAGTCTTCCAATGTACTTTTATGTTTCTTCCCAAGGACACTAGATTAAGGCAAAGAGAAACCTCCAATGCTAGCAAACTCTTCTGGTTATAAACGCACTAAAATGTAGGGCCAGGTAGGTGGCGGCGGCAGCAGCACACACCTTTAATCCCAACACTCGGGAGGCAGAGACAGGCGGATCTCTGTGTCTTCGAGGCCAGCCTGGGCTACACAGTGAGTTTCAGGAAAGCCAGGACTTTGAGAAACCCCGTCTCGGAAAACCAAAAAAAATAAATAAAAATAAAAAACCCACACTACAATGAAAGCTGACCTTGAGCTGCATTTATTTGTACTTTCCTCATCCTACCTTCTCCCACTCCCAACAGAAGCCCAGAACAGTGCAAACTGCAACTTCAGTCTTTAAGACAAAATTTAGTTCAGTATCTAACTTCCTACATTGGAGGTTCTGAGGCCCTCTGTTCTACTCTCCAAATGCTGGAACAGTAAATTCCAACAAGACTCTAGGAGGACTAGTTCAAAAGCTGCCACAGGACCCAAGTGGCATTCAAGGAAAAGGGTCTGACCTAACTTTTGGAAAACAAGTGGCTTAAGTCATCTGGAAAAAACCTGAGGAGCAATAGCACTTAATCTCAAACATGTCTCATCCCATCCTAGCCCCCAAACATTAAATCTCATGGACCTGTCTGCCATAGTGTACATGCCTTTAATCCAAGCACTCAGGAGAAATACAGGTGGATCTCTATGAGATCGGGGCCAGCCTGGTCTACAAACTGAGGTTTCAAGAGCAACCTAGTGAGACCCTATCTCAATAAATAAACAAACCAACCACAGGAAGCACATATGTGATTTGTCACTTTTTTAAAAAAAATACTAGTTTGATGGATATTGCCTAACTCAAGGTATCTAGGTACAAAATTAGGGGAAAGGACGGCATAAAAAATGCATATAAATTGCCTACAACTGACTAAACACAATGGATATTTCAATGAAATACTGAAGAAAGGTTAAATTCAAATTTGCACGAGCCAAGGATATAACTAATGACAGAAAGCACTGACCGAGCATGGACAAGGGCTTGGGTTCCATCACTCAGGGTGAGGCAGGTGTCAATGAACAAAGAGTAACTAGTAAAATGTGTACATAAAACCATTCGCTTAAAATAGATAAAACAGACCTAGAATGTATCTGAGTGAACACTTGTGTTGCATGCATGCAACCCTGGGTTCCAACTCCAAGCAGGCAACAATGAAGTCATAAAACAGGAAAAAAAAAAAAAAAGAACACGATGTCATAATTCAAAATCCCCAAGCCTCAACTTGTTCAAAATAAGTAAAATCCCCAAAGCCAAGCAACACGCCATTTTCCAAACTTGGGTTGCCAACCAAAGGAGTGTTACTAAACATTTTTCGAATGAACTATTTTTCAACAGGTCTTTCCATGTGTCACAATGCTGAGTGTGCATAGTAAAGTCATTTTTATTTTACAAACGAGTAGACTGAGGCACGGGCACTGTAAAGGGCCATCGGTACTACAGAGTCCTGGCAAGCTTGGTCTCCTGTAGTCTATTCTATCCATCAGAACTCGGTGCTTCTGAAGGTTGAAAAAAAAACAAAAAACAAACAAACAAAAACCCGCAGGGACTTGGGGATGTCCTGGGCAAAGAACACTCGCAGCCTGAGCGAGGAGGGTCTGCACCTCCCCGGATGGAGGCGAGGCGGCACGAGAGCCCCCGATCCCCTCCACTCCCGAGCAGCGCCGGCCTACGGGAAGAAACCCAATCGCAGCATCTCGGCGTGCCTCCACCCAAGGACGATCTGCAGTGATTTCCACGCGCGCCACCCTCACCCAAGACGGCTCCCCCACCACCGGGCCCGAGCGGCCGTCCGCTCCCGAGCCTTCTCTCCTTTGTGAGGCTCCGCAGGCCGCCGCCCCACACTGGGCCTCGGGGGAAAAGCCACCGCCCCCACCCGCCATATTTCCCCGAAAGGCGCCCGCGCGACGGCTCCCCCGGATTCCGCCCGCTCTCGGGCGGCCGCGGCCGCTCCCCGCACCGCCCCACCCGAGGGCCCTCCACTGCCCGGCCACGGTGCCCAGAGCTCCCGTGGGGGGACGGCGCGCCGGGGGGACGGCACCCGCCATCGCCTGCCTCCCTCCCTCCCTCCCTCCCTCCCCCGTCTCCCCCGCCCGGGGACGCGCCCTCCCCCTCCAGCC
This sequence comes from Peromyscus maniculatus bairdii, assembly GCF_049852395.1. Classification (NCBI taxonomy): domain Eukaryota; kingdom Metazoa; phylum Chordata; class Mammalia; order Rodentia; family Cricetidae; genus Peromyscus; species Peromyscus maniculatus. Next base: position 61,520,082 of record NC_134859.1, on the reverse strand, counting down.
GCCATTTTACAACCAACTCCTCCACCCTCCGCCCCGGCCTGCGGGCTGGCGAGCGCCTGCAAGCTCGGGACACCGGAGGGGGGTCAGGTCCCCGGGCCCGGAGACTCCCGCCGCCTCGGGGGCCCGCGGGGCCAGGTCCGGCTTCCCGACCCACGTCCCGGAGCCGGGCTCGGCGGCCCTGCCGCCATTTTGTCTCCGGTCCCCGGCCTCCGTGGGCGGCGGCGGCGGCGGAGGGTCCGAGGCTTCCAGCCCCCCGACGCCCCCCCGGCTCACCGTCGTATCGCTCGGCCTGCTCTGCCAGCTTCGCCTGGTACACCAGATCCTCCCGATCATCCATAGCGGCAGCGGCTCCGGCAGGGTCTGCGCGACGGATGGAAGCGGATTAGCGGCTCCGACTCTCTCGGCGTCTCGCTCCGCGTCCGAGCAGTAAAAATGGCGGCGCCTCAATCCGGGACTTCCGCCTGCGCACGCGGACAACTGCTCAGCTCTATGGCAACCGCTCCCTGGCAACTGGAGCGCGGAGCGGGGGGGGGGGGGGGGTTGGGAGGGAGGGGGAGGAGAGGCGGGTCCGGGAGTTCGGCGCCAGAAAAGGCTGGAACCAGCCCGACGGACGGGCCCCTCCTCCGTCGGCTCAGCGGGCGGCCCCGCAGCGAGGCGGGAACTGCAACTGCGGAGAAGAACGGCCCCGGAGAGCCTGAGGGGCTGGAGGCGAGGTCGGCCCAGACGGGGCGAGGGGAATGAGCCCGGAGCCTGTCCCGTGGCCGCGGGTCGAGGACTGGCCTGCCGAGGAAAGACAGAGCGAGAGGCTTTTGATGGGTTCTTGCAGCCGCAGGCCTTCCTCATTGAAATCCACGCACTGTGCACTCCTGCACGGTTTTTCTCATCCGTACGCCTTTTTCAGGTCCTTTTAACCTCTGTGTAAAGAATTGAAAGGTGGGGGACTGGAGAGATGGCTCAATGGTTAAGAGCACTGGCTGCTCTTCCAGAGTACCTGGGTTCAATTCCCAGCAACCAAATTGGCAGCTCACGACTGTAACTCCAGTTCCAGGGGATCCAACACCGTCACACCAATGCACGTAAAATAAAATAAAGTATAAAGAACAAAAAAAAAAAAAAGAATTGACATTTGAGCAAGGGAGGGCTCCAGTCGTTATTCATCAGCTTTTCTTTTGCTCACACACTGTATTTTCTTCTCCCCTTCAGCCGTATTCTATCACTTTGGCCCATCATAGGCAGGATTTTTGTTTTAAAAAAAATAAAACCTGGTTTTAGCTGGGCGGTGGTGGCACACTCCTTTAATTACAGCACTCCAGAGGCATTGGCAGGCAGATCTCTACGAGTTCTCGAGGCTAGCCTGGTCTACACAGTTCCAGGACAGCCAAAGCTGCACAGAGAAACCCTGCCTCTGAAAAACAAAACAAAACAAGTCCCAGGTTTTGCCTTGGATGGTGTCGCATGCCTTTAATCTCAGCATTAAGGAGGCAGGAGGATCTCTGAGTTGGGGACCAGCCTGCTCTATAAAGTGAATTTCAGGTCAGCCAGGGCTATATTGTGAGACCCCCCATCTCAAGAAAAAAAGAAAGGAGGAGTGTCTCTGTGCGTGTCTGATTCAAGGGGAAAGGGGGAAAGAAAGTGGCATGCCTAGTTTGGAGCAAGGTGCACTAGAGGTGGAGTAAGGGCAAACTGACATTAATTAGCTAGAAATAAATAAATAACCCTCAATGGGCATTGCTTCTCTGGCAATGGCCATCATACTCTGCTTCCCAATGGATTTTCAACATCTTATTCTTAATATCTGTTGCTGAGCCGTGGAGGAAAGGGCCTCAAAATAAGTGTGGAATAAAAAGGTTGGAATCATTTGGGCAGTGGTGACACACACCTTTATTCCCAGCACTCTGGAGGCAGAGGCAGGAGGATCTCTGTGAATTCAAAGGCCAGCCTGGTCTACAAAGTGAGTTCTGAGACAAGCCGAGCTGTGGCACAGAGAAACTTGCTGTTTCGAAGGGGAAAAAAAAGTTGGAATCAAATTACCATAGGCCTGAGGTCACAAACCAAGAGGCGTGTGTCTTAGTCTGTGAATGGAGGAGAATTGTTATTTTGTTGTTGCTCAAGAGCTGGGGACAGACCCGGGGCTTCCAGCATGTGCTTTAACATTGAGTTATAGTCCTGGCCGGGGAGCTCATTTTGATGGTTCTGAGTGGAAGGTGACAGCACCATAATTACACTGAAGAAAAGCATTGCACATTTGCAGAAGTGATTCACGCCTATAATTCTAGCACTGTGGAAAAGGAGACAAGAACTGCAACAAGTTCTAGGCCAGCCTGGACTAAAATAATACCCTACCTCAAAACACACACAGAAAAAAAGAAAACATTTCAGTAAAGCAAAGCGGTAATTGAACAAGGATGGTAAATTATCATATTACAAAAGATAAGCAAAAGGTAACTGATGATGATAGCCTCTGGAGAGAGAGGAAAGGATGGACAGGAAGAGCAGCACAGAGAGGCCACGAGACCAGCTGTGGGAAATAATGCAAAATTTGATTTCCCATCTCTGGCCAGCCCAGTCTACAGAGCAAGTTCCAGGACAGCCAGGTTTACATAGTAAGACCCTATCTCAAAAAATACAAAGAATAAAGCCGGGTGGCGGTGGTGCACACCTTTAATCCCAGCACTCTGGAGGCAGAGCTAGGTGGATCTCTGAGTTCAAGGCCAGCCTGGTCTACAGAGTAAGTTCCAGGACATCCAGGACTGTTTAACAGAGAAACCCTGTCTCAAAAAAAAAAAAAATACAAATAATAATAATAATTGAATAAAGAACAGGACTCTAGGAAGAGTTGCTGGCTGATAAGATACAGAGGAAAACATTAGTTCTCTTTTAGCACATGATGTTTCTGAGGCTGCCCCCAAGGTTATGCAGGTAGAATAACAAGCATGTAATTGAAAAGGAGCATTGACAAACCCAGCATAGTGGTATACACCTGTAATCCCAGCACTGAAGACACCACAGCAGGAAGATTGGGAGTTCAAGACCACCCTCAGCTACACATCAAGTGTAAACCCTCCCTGGGTTTTGCAAGATGCATTTTCCTAGCAATCAAGATATTTAAGTATATTATATCACTTAGGTTATTATATCAGGTTGGTTTTGTTAAGATTTATTTATTGTAATTATGTATATAGGGATTTTACCTGTACAGAGGTGTGCATCATGTGTGTCCAGTGCCCTTGGAGACCAGAAGAGGACTTCCTTGGATCCCCTGGTAACAGATGTTGGTAAGGCAGCATGTGTGTGCTATGACTTGAACCCGGGTTCTCGGCAAGAGCTCTTAACTGCTGAACATCTCTCCATCCCCTGTAAATAGTTTTTAAAAATCGGGTTGGAAAAAGCAACTGAAGGTCTACAAAATAGAAAATGTAACTTTAAAAAATCTGGAGGAAGACAGGGAGTTTGAACAAAACCAAACAAATAAACACTCCCTGAGTTACATGAAACTGTCTCAAAATAGAAAGACAGACGGACGGACGGACCGCAACCCAAGAGGCTATCCAGGTGAAGCAGCATGTGTCCACAGTCCCAGCCCTTCAGAAGCTGGAGATCACTTGAGTTCAGAAGTTCGAGGCCAGTCTACAAAACACAGACCCTTCTTCGAAAAGGAGAGCAGCGAGGCTTTAAGGGAGGAGTCAACAGGATGGCGCAGGGGGTGAAGAACTTGGTGCCAAGAGGACCAGAGTTCAACACTTGGAGGCCACAGCGTAGAAGAGAACTGACTTCCTCATCCATGCCACAGCACATACGTGTGCATACACACATGTGCACAATAAATAAAATATAATAAACAAATACAAAATACGTAGAGGTAAAAGAGAACCAAACATAAAAAGTCAGGAAATCAGTTTTTTTAAGTTAAAGAATGATTTTTAAAATTTTTATTATCAGCTTGATACAGTACAAATTCTTATCCTAATAGTGAAATGTTTCATTGAGGCTTGCCCAGTGATCAAGTAAAACCAAAACTTACTATAAGCCACAGTCATCCTAGGGCCCCCCTGCTATATAGCCTCCCTGGTTCTGTGGGTTGCAGTCTGATTGTTCTTTGCTTTATATCTAGAATCCACTTATGAGTGAGTACATGCCATGTTTGTCCTTCTGGGTTTGGGTTACCTCAGTCAGGATGATATTTCTAGTTCCAGAATTTTAAGATTTCTGTTTTCATCTTCATGTATGTGCACCACGTGTGTGTGCCTGGTGTCCTCACCAGACCCCTAGAATTGGAGTTATAGACACAAATGGCTGTGAGCCATCGTGTGGTGCTGGGAACTGAACCCAAGTTCTCTGCAAGAGCAAATGCTCTTAACCACTGAGCCATCTCTCCAACCCCTTGAGCTACATTCTCTCTCCCCTGTGTGTGTGTGTGTGTGAATGTACAAAGGGGTATTTACACATGTGTACAGATGCACATGTGTAGAGGTCAAAGGTCAACCTCAGATGCTCTTTAGAAGCCATCAACCTTGAGATTTTAGGCTCTCCCACTGGGCTGGAACTCCTTGACTAGGATAGACTGGCTGGCAAACCCCAGGAAACCACCTGTCTCTGTGTCTCCAACTCACAAGCACGCACCATCATGCTCAGCTTTTTAGGTGATGCTGGGGATTGAACTCGGGTCCTCATGACTGTGTGGCAATCACTTTGTTGACTGCGCCATCACCCCAGCCCCATTTTTGTTTTTGCTTTGTGTATGTGTTTGTGGTGTGCATGTGTGTGTGTGCATGTGTATGTACACACATGGGTGTACATGCCTGTCGAGATCTGAGGTGACCACTGGGTATCTTGATCAATCACTCTTCCCCTTCTATGCTGCCGTAGTATCTCACTTGAACCCAAGGCTGGCTAATTCACCTAGTCTAGCTGGTGGGTTGCATTTGGAAGTTTGTTTCTGCCTCCTTCTCACTGAGATTACAGGCAAGAAAACATACCCACTTAGCTGTTTGTTTTTTGAGACAGTTTCTGTGTGTAGCCTTGGCTATCCTAGAACTAACTCACTCTATAGACCAGGCTGGCCTCAAACCCACAGTGATCTTCCTGCCTCTGCCTCCCAAGCACTGGGATCAAAGGCGTGCGCCACCACCGCCCGGCTAAATCTACTTTTAAAAGGTAAGAACTGACTGGGCAGTGGTGGCGCATGCTTTTAATCCCAGCACTCGGGAGGCAGAGGCAGGTGGATCTCTGTGAGTTCCAGGCCAGCCTGGTCTCCAAAGCGAGTTCCAGGAAAGGCGCAAAGCTACACAGAGAAATCCTGTCTCAAAAAACCAAAAAAAAAAAAAGTAGATTTAATTTAATTTTTATGTGGGAGTGTTTTGTCAACATGTATGTATGTGCATCACGTGTGTGTCTGGTGCTCAAAGAGGTCAGAGAAGGCATTGGATTACTGGAACTGAAGTTAAGGATGGTTGTTGAGCTATCATATGAATGCTGTGAAACAAACCCAGGTCCTCTGCAAGGGCAAAACAAGTGCTCTTTACCTGCAAGCATCTCCCTAGCCCACAGACTGTATTTACTTAAACAGTGAGCCCAAACAACCCCTTCCTTACATTGCTGTGAGAAGGATATTTTATCACAGCAGCATGGAAGGGAACTAAGGCATGGAGCATATCTAATACCCAGGCTTGACCCCTAGCACCACAGAAATGGGATGCCACCACAAGACTGTAATACCCATATCTGGGAGGCCGAGGCAGGTGGATCTCTGTGTGGATCTCAGTGACAGCCTGGTCTACAGAGGAACAAGTTCCAGGACAACCAGGGCTATAAAGAAAAATGCTGTCTCAAAAAAATACAAACAAAAAAAAATTAAAAAAAAATTTTAAAGACTGTAATACCAGCACTTGGGAAGTAGAGGAAGAAGGATCAAGAATTCAAGACCGACCTTGGCTACATAGAAGTTTGAAGCCAGCCTGTGTACCATGAAATCATGCCCCCCAAAAAGAAAACAAGGGCTTGTGAGACAAGTCAGCAGGTGAGGGCCCTTGCTGTCAAGTCTGATCATCTATGTTTGAGCCCTGGGACCCCACTGGTGGAAGGAGAGAACAGACTCCTGAAAGTTCTCTGAATTCTGTGCCAACTGTCATACATGCGCCTCCATACATGTAAATAAACGTAGTGTGATGGCACACAGCTTTAATCCAAGCACTCAGGAGGGAGAGACAGGTGAATCTCTGTGAGTTCTCAGCCAGCCTCATCTATATAGAGAGCTCCAGGGTAACAGGTCTACCTAGTGAGGCCATGTCTCAAAAATAAATTTTATGTGAAAAATCATACAGAGGCTCAGGAGATAACTCAGTGGATAAAAGTACTGACTTCTTTTGTAGCTCACAAGCATCCACAGCTCCAGTTCCAGGGGATGCTAGGAAGCACTCTTCTGGTCTCCTAGGGCACAGGTAGAGTGAAGACACATACAGGCAAGACACTCATATACATAAAATAGCAAAATAAATAAAAATCATGGGTCCATGTAAGATATCTTTTTAGGCAAGCCTGGAGACCTCATGGTAGATGAGGAAAAAAAGACTCCAACAACTGTCGGCCGACCTACACACACACACACACACACACACACACACACACACACACGTTATTCTCGTGCTCACACACATACAGACTCACACACAGACAAATGAATGTAATTTTAAAATAATCTCGTCAGAAGTATAGCACACTCCCGTGACCCCAGCACTAAGGATGATGAAGAGGAGATTCGAACCCGTGAATAGAGCGGTGGTTCTCAGCCGCCCTAGAGGACCCTTTAATAGAGTTGTAGTGATCCCCACCCATAAAATTGTTTTTGTTACTACTTCATAACTGTACTTTTTGCTGTTATCAATCATAGCGTAAATATTTGTGTTTTCTGGTGGCCTTAGGCGACCATAGGGGTCTTGACCCACAGGTTGAGAACCACTATTTATTTATTCAATAGATAAATAACAAATAGTTTATTCACCACTACATTAATAAATAAGTAGATGAATAAAACCCCAAAAAAGAGAGTTGGAGGCTAGCCTGGTCTACATAGGTAAAATGTTTCTGTTGTGACAGGGGTCTTACTGTGTAGTTCTGAGTGTTGTCAAGTCCACAGTGTAGACCAGGCTGGTCCCAAACTCACAGAGATTGCCTCTGCCTTTGCTGCCCGAGTGCTGGGACTGGTCAAAGGTGTGTGCTACCATGCCTAGCTGTGAAAACAAATCTTTTTTATTTTAAAGGTCTATTTTATTCATTTCTTTTGAGATAGGGTCTCACTAGATAGTGCTGGCTAGTCTGAACTCAATTTGTTGACCAGATTGACCTTGAACTCACAGAGATCTGACTGTTCCTGCCTCCTGATTATAGATGTGTGCCACCACACCTGACAAACTTTATTTAAACAACTAAGCCAAGTATGGTGCCACAAGTGTGTTCTCCCAGCATTCAGGCGGCTAAGGCAAAAGGATCTACAGTTTGAGGCTAGTTTGAATTAATCCTGACAAGGCACACATATAAATTTCTTTTTAAAAATAGAGCTTGGAGCCAGGCTATGGTGGAGCACACCTTTAATCGCAGCACTGGAGAGGTAGAGGCAGGTGGATCTCCATGAGTTCAAGGCCAGCCTGGTCTACAGAGCAAATTGCAGGACAGTCAGGGATATACAGAGAAACCCTATCTCAAAACATAAATAAATGAATGAATGAATGAATGAATGAATAAATAAATAAATAAATAAATAAATAAATAAGTAAGTAAGTAAGTAAGTAAGGCTTGGGGTATAATTTAATAAAAGACCAGCATGAGCAAGGTCCTGGGTTCAATGTTCAGGAAAGCAGAGTTTTTGGGGGGGTTTTGTTTGTTTGTTTGTTTGTTTCTTTTTTAACTTATTTATTTATTATATATGTCTGCCTGCAGACCGACATATATAATAAATAAATAAATTAAAAGAGGGCACCAGACCTCATTACAGATGGTTGTGAGCCACCATGTGGTTGCTGGGAATTGAACTCAGGACCTCTGGAAGAGCAGCCAGTACTCTTAACCTCTGGGCCATCTCTCCAGCCCCTTGGTTTTTTTTTTTTTTATTTTTTATTTTTCCAAGACAGGGTTTCTCTGTGTAGTTTTGCGCCTTTCCTGGATCTCACTCTGTAGACCAGGCTGGCCTTGAACTCACAAAGATCCGCCTGCTTCTGCTGGGACTAAAGGCGTGCACCACCACCGCCCGGCTGTTTTTTTTGTTGTTGTTGTTTTGTTTTGCTTGTTTTTTTTTTTATTAAGATGTATTTTCCGCTGGGTATGGTGGCTCATGTCTTTAATCCCAGCACTCAGGAGACAGAGGCAGGAGGATCTCTTGTGAGTTTGAGGCCAGAGTAGTCTACATGGTGAGTTCCAGAACAGCCAGAGCTATGTGGAGAGATCCTGACTCATAAAGAAATAAATAAACAAATAAATAAATGCTGTCTTTAATCCTAGTACTGGAGAAGTGGAGGCAGGGAACTGTTCCAAATACAAGACCAGCCTGGGTCACAAGTCTAGGACAGCCACCAGAAAGCCAGGCTGTATCTAAAGGTAAACAAGCAAGCCAACAAAAGTCTTAAGTACAGTCACATAATCGTGTGAGATACATTTTAAACTTCCTAAATTCTCTTTGAAAGAGATGGTAACACTGACACTTGGTAAACACTCTTTGGAAAATGAGATACTGAGATGTAGCAATGGCTGTGACTCAGTAACCCTACTCCTGGGAATCTGTGCTAAAAATAACTCAGTTGAAGCCAAAGACTCATGGAGATAACTTTGTAAGATTTTCCAATTGCTGCTGTAACTACCACCAACTTTGAGGCTCAAAACAACCCATATTTATCACCAAGTTCTGGGAGAGGACTAATAAAAAAACCTCACTGCCAAAAGTGGGGTTCATGCCGGAGGCTCTGAGAAAGAGCCCTTCCCTTCCCTCTTTAAATTTGGCCTTCATTTATGGCCTTGCTCTATCTTCAGAGCATCTTTTTTTTTTTTTTTTTTTTGGTTTTTCGAGACAGGGTTTCTCTTGTGTAGCTTTGTGCCTTTCCTGGAACTCACTTGATGGCCCAGGCTGGCCTCGAACTCACAGAGATCTGCCTGCCTCTGCCTCCCGAGTGCTGGCATTAAAGGCGTGCGCCACCACCGCCCGGCCCTTCAGAGCATCTTACGGCACATCTACTACCATTAGTTTTTGTGTTGGTGGTAGTTTATTTTTAAGTCAGGGTCTAACTATGTGGCTCTGGGTATCCTGGAACTCTCTCTGTAGACCAGGCTGGCCTCAAACTCACAGAGATCCACCTGCCTCTGCCTCCTGAGAGCTGGGAATTAAAGGCATGGCCCATTATGCTTGGCTTCATTAGTTTATGTATTTATTTACACATTCATTTATACATTCTTTGTTTTTCTTTTCTTTTTTTTGAGATTTAAAATAATCTGTATTTTATTTGATAAAATCTCAAACATTAGAAAAACAATAATATTTATATAAAAGTTATATCATTCTGAGCTCAATATCTCATCCCTTAAAATATAAAGAAAATTATGCAGTGATTTTGACAAAATATGGCTATTAATAAACTATTCCTGTCATACATTGTCTTCACCTTTTTACTTATTACATTCATCTATTGTCAAATTAATCCTATATCATTTAAATATATGATTTCTGTGTAATTCTGTTTAATACATTGCTATATATGTACATGGTTTTCCAAGGAAATTTTATGTCAACATAAATTTTATTTCTTGGTAAAATATTTCTAAAATAACACCGAGACAGGGTTTTTCTGTGTAGCTTTGCGCCTTTCCTGGAACTCGCTTTGGAGACCAGGCTGGCCTGGAACTCACAGAGATCCGCCTGCCTCTGCCTCCCGAGTGCTGGGATTAAAGGCATGTGCCACCACCGCCTGGCTGTTTATTTTTCAAGACAGGGTTTCTCTGTGTAGCCCTTGCTGTCCTAGAACTTGCTCTGCAGACCAGGCTGGCTTTGAACTCAGAGATCTGCCTGTCTCTGCCTCCCGAGTACTGGGACTAAAGGCCTGCGCCACCACTGCTTGGCCTTACATTTTTTTTGTTTTTGTTTTTTGAGTCAGGTGATTCTATATAGTCTTGGCTGGCCTGCCTGGAACTCACTATGTAGAGCAGGATGGCCTCAAGCTCAGCGATCTACCTGCCTCTGAGGCATTAAGGCATAACCCACCATGCTCAGCTTAAATTTTTTTTTAAAGATTTATTTATTTATTTATTATGTATACAGCATGTATGACTGCAGGCCAGAAGAGGGCACCAGATCTCATTACAGATGGTTGTGAGCCACCATGTGGTTGCTGGGAATTGAACTCAGGACCTCTGGAGGAGCAGTCAGTGCTCTTAACCTCTGAGCCATCTCTCCAGCCCAATTTTTTTTTTTCTTTTTTGATACAAGGTTTCTCTGTGTAGCCAAACTCAAGGGACTCACCTGTCTCTGTCTCCCGAGTGCCATCACTACCTATCTAAATGATTTTTTTTTTTTTTTTTTAAAGATTTATTTATTCATTATGTACACAGAAGAGGGCGCCAGATCTCATTACAGATGGTTGTGAGCCACCATGTGGTTGCTGGGAATTGAACTCAGGACCTCTGGAAGAACAGTCGGTGTTCTTAACCTCTGAGCCATCTCTCCAGCCCTAAATGATTTTTTAATTATGTGTTTGTATGTAATGTGTGTGTGCATGTGACCACAGGTGCCCAAAGAAGTCTGCTGTTGTGAGCCACCTGATGTGGGTACTAGGAATCGAACTCGGGTATTCTGGAAGAGAAGTATATGCTCTTCACCGATAAGCCATGTCTCCAGCCCCTATTAAGTTTTGACATTTTATTAGCGTGTATGTTCATGTGTATGGGCACACAGACTTGCAGCATTGAACGTGGCGGTCCAAGAACACCTTGCTGGAGTTGGTTCTCTTTTTATACTCGGTATGTTCCCAGAACTAGAACTCATATCACAGCCAGATACAATAGTGCACACCTTTAATTCCAGGACTCCAGAGGCAGAGACAGGTGGTCTCTGTGAGTTTGAGGCCAGCCAGGGACACGGTGAGAGCCTCTCTCAAATGGGGAGAGGGCTGGAGAAAGCGCTCAGTAGTTAAGAGGACTATCTGTTCTTGGAGAGGACCAGGGTTCAGTTCCCAGCACTCGCATGGTGGCTTGCAACCATCAGTAACTCTAGTTCCAGGGGATCCAATGCCCTTCTGTTTCCAAAGGCATTGCATGCATATGCATTGCATACACATACATACACACAGGCAAACCATTCATACACATGAAATTAAAAAAAAAATAACCAAACAACTCAGGTCATTTGTCTTGGCAGCAAGTGCTTTTACCTGGTGAGTCATCTTGTAGGCCCCTAATGACTTACTAATAGAACATCAGTAGCTCCCCAACCAGAGACTTCTGCAGCCACAGTCAGAAAGTGGCTGGTTACTGCTGTAACAGTGATGCCACTATTTCAGGCATGGCATAAACTATCTGTCAGGTTAGTAGTGTGGAACACAGAGTGTGGTGGTTTGAATAGGAATGATTATCATAGACTCCCGTGTGAATGCATGGCCCATATTGAATGGCACTATTAGGAGGTTTGGCCTTGTTGGAGGAAGTGTCTCACTGTGGACACAGGCTTTGAGGTCTCATAAGCTTAAGTCTGGCCAGTGTGACACAGTCTTTTGTTGTGTTTTTGAGACAGGGTTTTTCTGTGTAACAGCACTGACTGTCCTGGAACTCACTTTGTAGAACAGGCTAGCCTCGGAACTCAGAGATCCATCTGCCTTTGCCTCCAGAGTGCTGGGATTAAAGGTGTGCGCCACCACTGCCTGGTGTGACAGTTTTTCCTTCTGCTGCCTGTGGATCAAGATGTAGGATTCTCAGCTCCTCTCCAGCACCATATCTGTCGGCATGCAGCCATGTCCCACCATGATGATAATGGACTAAACCTCTGAAACTGTAAGCCAGCCCCAATTAAATGTTTTTCTTGATAAGAGTTGCCGTAGTCGGGGGCTGGAGAGATGGCTCAGAGGTTAAGAGCACTGGCTGTTCTTCCAAAGGTCCTGAGTTCAATTCCCAGCAACCACATGGTGGCTTACAACCATCGGTAATGAGATCTGGTGCCCTCTTCTGGCCTGCAGGGATATGCGCAGACAACACTGTATACATAATAAATAAATTAAAAAAAAAAAAACTTAAAAAAAAAAAAAAAAAAAGAGTTGCCGTAGTCATGGTGTCTCTTCACAGCAATAAAACCCCAATTAAGACAGGGTTCAAAGCTGAGTACGACTGTTGATGACAATTGTCGCCAGCAGAGGCAGGTTATCTTTCAGCACTATAAAAACCAACAGAAAAGCTTTCTTTTGATCCAGCTTCCTTTTACTGTGGACCAGCTTCGAAGCTTGTCTACACCTTTTCTGATTTAGTACATTTTGTAATTATTTATTTGTATGGGTGCATGCCACAGCATGCATGTGGGAGTTAGAGGGAAACTCATGGGAGTTGCTTCTCTCCTTTCATCCGTGGGTCCCAGGGATGGAATTCAAGTTGTCAGATATGGTTACCTGCCGAGCCATCTTCCTGGCCTTCTTGCATTGTGAATAGAAAGAAGGTGTGATTGAACCAGGCAGTCAAGGATAACCCAGAAGGATCTTCCTTGTGTCAACATTCAGATCACAGAAGCCACATCCTTTCCATCAGTAAGATAACAAACATCCTTACAGCTCCCAGGGGTTGGAATGTGGGCATCTTTGGGGGAACATTATTCTGTCTACCCCAGGGTAGATTTTGTTAGAGTGGCTGACAATATCATCATCACACACAACATGAGTAACATAAACTTCATTTTATCATCTAATATCAATCCCATGCTCAATTTCCTATGACTTTCTCAGGTGTTGTTTTTGTTTTTTTTATATAGTACATGTATCTTTATCTTTAGTGTTTTGCCTGCATGCATGTATGTGCATTATGTGCATGCCTGGTGCCTGCAGAAGTCAGAAAAGAGCATAGAAGTCCCTGGAACTGGAGTAACAGATGGTTGTCAGCTGCCATGTGGGTGCTGGGAATCAAACTCATTTCCTCTGCAAGAGCAACAAGTGCTCTTAACCCCTGAGCCATCTCTTCAGCCTGGATATTGGTTGTTGTTGAGACAGAGTCTTACGGTGTGGCCCTGTCTGGCCTAGACATTTTGTAAACCAGGCTGGATTTGAACTCCGAGATTCCCCGATACCTCTGTCACCCCAGTGCTAGGATTAAAGACATGTGCCATCATGCTGGGCTCAACTTTGAACTTCTGATTCTCCTGTGTCTACATCCCAAATGGTGGAATTAATAGGGCATGCTGGTAAAAAGCTTTAATCCTAGCATTTGAGAGGCAGATCTCTTACGAGTTTGAGGCTAGCCTGATAGTAGATATAGGACTATAAAGTGTCTCACTACAACAAAAAGAAACAAAAACACCACCCACCCAAACCCGACAATAAACAAATCAAACCAGCCAATCAAACAAGAAACCCAAATGCTGGGATTACAAGCTCACATCATCATACCCAGCTTCTACGTGACAAGGATCTCATCCAAGACCTCTTGTGTGCTGGGCAATCACTCTACCATCTCAAGCATATCCACTGCCCAACCAACAGTATTTTTATGATAGGCTCACGGGTTTCTTATTTTGCAGTACTGGGGACTGAACCCAGGGCCTCACACATGCTGTGCACACTCAGTATCCCGAAGCTGCATCACTGAGGTGTTGCTTACATCATACCACTCACTTTCCATACAATTCAAAGATACTTTAGTATACAAACTGGTATAACCACAGTTACAAGCTAGCTTTAAGTCATTTCTAGTATTTCAGAGGCCTTTGTTTGCTAGACATGGCGGTCATGCACATAATCTTAGTATGCAGGTGGTTGAGGCAGGAAGGTTACCATGACTTAAAAAGGCAAACTTAGGCTACATAAGTATGTGAGCCTCCAATAAGACTACTAAAACTACAACTAATGAGACGTCCAGATGGCTAATCGGGCACCTGCTTCCAAGCCTGATAATTTGAATTTGAGCCCCAGGACACACATGGCAGGAGAGAACCCCACTCCTAAAGTTGTCCCTTGACTCCCATATACATGTCACAGCATGCACAAACACATGTGCACACACATACACACAAAATGAAACAAAAGTTTGAAGAACACATCTGGCCAGGCACAGCGGCACACGCCTTTGATCCCAGATCTTGGGAGGCAGAGGCAGGCAGATCTCTGAGTTTGAGGTCAGTCTGGTCTATATAGTAAATTCCAGGACACCTAGGGCTATGTAGTGAACCCATGGCTTAAAAAGGGGGGCTTGGGTGGACCTGTGAGCACTGTGAAGTGGATGTGATCGGGGTGCATTAAGTGAAACTCCAAATAATATTATGTTTGTAAAAAATTAAAAATCTAAAAACTGATAACTACCCTACTCAGTCTTTGCCATATGCCCTAAGAAATCTGAATCTTAGCATAGATACATGCATGTCTGCCTATTGCCACTCAATTTTTTTCCCTTTGTTTCTTTTCTTTTTCTTTTTTCTTTTTTTTTTTTTTTTTTTTTTTTGTTGTTGTTGTTGTTGTTGTTGTTGTTCGAGACAGGGTTTCTCTGTGTAGTTTGGTGGCTGTCCTGGAACTCACTCTGTAGACCAGGCTGGCCTCGGACTCACAGAGATCCGCCTGGCTCTGCCTCCCGAGTGCTGGGATTAAAGGCGTGCGCCACCACCGCTCGGCCCATTGGTTTTTTGAGACAGCATTTCTCTGTGTTACCCTGGCTATGCTGGAACTCTGTAATCAGGCTGACTTCAAACTCAGAGATTTGACTGCCTCTGCTTCCTGAGTTTTGGGATTAAAGGTATGTGCTGCCACCACACAGCTGTCATTCTTGAAGCAACCTAGGAATCAACGTAGGTGTCCATGAATAGATAAATGGATATGAAAATGTGGTACATATACACAACGGAATTTAGGCTGGAGCAATGGCTCAGTGGCTAAGAAAAATGTGCTGCTCTTGTAGAGGACCTGAGTTCAGTTCCTAGCATCTATATCAGGCAGATCACAACTGCCTGTAACTAGTTCCAAGGGATTCAACACCCTCCTCTGGACTCTGGAAGCACCTATAAACACATGGCACTCACTCACACAGACACACACACAACTTAAAATAAAAAGTTTACAGGAACATGCATGAACCTGGGAATTACTGAGGTGAGCAAACTGAGGAAGACAAGCAGCCCATGTTCTTTCTCATGCAGATCCCAGGGGGTTCCTTTTTTGGGGGGGGAGGGCAGGGTTTCAAGACAGGGTTTCTCTGGTTCAAGACCAGGCTGTCCTAGAACCCCGAGATCAGCCTGCCTCTGCCTCCAGAGTAAGCACACCGCAGCAGCTGCCCCCACCAGCAGCAGCAGCACCCAGCTTTTACTTTCCAAGTATATGCATTTATGTGGGAGCAAGTGTAGGGAGAGATCAGAAAACTAGAAAGGGGTCCGAGGAGGGAAAAGAGGCTCTGAGAAAGGAAATCGTGGTGGCGTCAGTGAAAAACGTCCCCCATAGGGTTTCTCTGTGTAGCTTTGCACCTTTCCTGGAACTCACTTTGTAGCCCAGGCTGACCTCGAACTCAGAGAGATCCGCCTGGCTCTGCCTCCTGAGTACTGGGATTAAAGGTGTGTGCCACCATCGCCCGGCCTTATTCTTTGTTTTAGCACATGACTCTTGAAAATATTTGGGCCCCTGGCTCAGGTCAATTCTATCAACTCACCTTGGCATTAGGATATGGTCATGTCCATGACTATTACACATAGATGGGATTCACTAGGGTCCTACCCTGTTACTTTCTTTAGGATCTATAATACCAAAAAATACCAAAAGACCTAAATGATAATAGAAGAGATATCTCATGTATGTACGCATGTGCCTCACAGGTGTGTCTGATGCATGAGGAACCCAGAACCAAGCCTAAGTCCCCTGCAAGAGCTGTAAGTGAAGTTAACGACTGTGGCACCTCTCCAGCCCTGAATAATTTGAATCTATTAAGCAATTTCCATATAGTATTTGAGAACAGAGCATGTTGAACATAACCTTGATGCTTTGACAAGTGGGAGTCAGCCTTTTTGAGTGTGGCTAATGCTACAAACTCAAAGATGTAAACCAGTGGGGCTGGAGATGGCTCACAGCCTGAGTTCCATTCCCAGCAACTACAGGGCAGCCTACAACCATCTATAATGAGATCTGGTGCCCTCTTCTGGCCTGCAGGCATATACAGACAGAACACTATACATCATAATTAAAAGAAAAAAAAAAACTTTAAAAAATATACAAACCAGCCGGGCGTTGGTGGCGCACGCCTTTAATCCCAGCACTCGGGAGGCAGAGCCAGGCGGATCTCTGTGAGTTCGAGGCCAGCCTGGGCTACCAAGTGAGCTCCAGGAAAGGCGCAAAGCTACACAGAGAAACCCTGTCTCGAAAAACCAAAAAAAAAAAAAAAAAAAATATACAAACCAGTAATGAATCATTGTTTTTAATAGTTAGCAAGTAACAGAATTACCTTCCCTTCTGTGGAAACACACACACAAAGGCTGGGAAGTACCCACCCTTTTAAGAACAAACCACGAAGAACATTTTGTATTTCTGCAAAGGATCATTAAGTAGATGTGACTGAACCTTGTTTTTGAACTTCTGTAAGACCAGGGATGCTAGGGAAGCAGCTGAGGTGACCGACCTTCTGTCCACATTCTCCAGCACACCCTAGTAAGGAAAACATTCAACACCTGTATGGTTTTGTGGTGCTGGGGGCTGAAGCCAAAGCCTCATTCATATTGGGTATCCACTCTTCCCCTGAGGCCCAATGTCAGCCCTCAGCAACAGTTGACTCCTGGGAGGGAGCCAAGCTCTGTGCGAGGCTGAAATCTGAAGAAACAGAGACATTAATGACTCTTGCCTTGCTGGAGTTGTTATAGTTGAGCTAAACAAGCACAATAGTATGTAGCTATCGCCTGGATGGTGGTGGCACAAGTCCTTAATGCCAGGAGGCAGAGGCAGGAGGATCTCTGTGAGTTCAAGGCCAGTCTGGTCTACAGAGTGAGTGCCCGGACAGCCAAGGATACACAAAGAAACTCTGCCTCAAAAACCAAAAGGTGTCATTTGAAAGGAGCACCATGAAGGTAAACATAACATCTCTAAGGACGCTACATTTAAGCTGGAACCAAAAGTAAAGATGTGAGTGTGTGCGGTGGTGGTGGGGGAGGGGGTCTGGTCCACGGGGCACGTTGAAGACTGGCACGTTGAAGCTCACCGTCTTTACAGCCCAAGTGGGGGCAGAGCTCCTTTAGCTCCTGCGCCTCCATCTGGGCCTCTTCTCACATTTTTACTCAGGCAACCCCTCTCCACATTTATGAGGAGAAAACTTCATCCGAAGTTTCTTGAGTTACTAAACATGGGCCGTATGAACACTCTAAGAGACTATGTAAAGGAACCCAACGTTCAACACAGTAAACAAAAGTTGGACAGTTTATTTTGTCACAAGTTGAAATACACTTTATCTACCTGTGCTGTTAAACAGCTTGCATATGCCAAAGTTGGACCCCCCGAGGAACCTGCTTTAGTTCTACACTGACATACTCCTAAGTCCACAGCAGCAACTATGAGGTTGTGTTGAGTCTAAGGCAGTGTCATATAGGCAATAGGTACAATTTGTCCCTTGGGTATTTAGTAGATAGGGGTCTTGCTAGGTCATGCAGGCTGACCTCCAACTCCTGGATTCAATAATTCCACAGCCTGGGAAGAGCTGGAATGATGGGGACATGGCACAGCACCATGAAACTATAGTTCCCAATACTAGAGAGAATGATGTCAATTTGGAGTGTACACATACTTTGGGGAAGGGTGGCATGTACGATCTCCTTTTGTCGTTGTTGTTACCGTCAGAACCTTCCCTGTGCATTTGCTACTTACACTAATGGAGTACCTACACTAACATTCTGAAGCCTTCAAGCTCCCATCACACTGTCGTCGGCGTTGTCTTACACTCACATATACCCTTTTCCAGACGAGTCTGGTATTCTGTTCACAACCTGCTTCCTTTCGATTTCATAGACGATTTCCTTCATGTTCCCCTCACAGCCGTATCATCCTTTCTAGTGATCCCACACAGCATACCTAAGGATTAACCCCATCTTTAAGCAATCCACCATGTATGTAACAGTTTATATGACTATTGACGGGCAGTTGAGACACACATCTTCTATTCCTTAAAACATAAAGGTTTCACTCTTTTATGACAAATATTCCAAGATTATTTTCTCCAAAAGATCACCAAGCCAAACATTTGGCCATACTTTTATTTACTACATATACTATAAACATATACAATACATGCTACAAAAAAAAAACATTTTTTAAAATTTAACTGTCAAGAAAGTGTATAGTGTTATAATACAATGGCACATGTTCATATTTTATTTCAAATTGGTTTGCTTATCACCCATTTCAAACCATTAATAGTGAAATGTTACTTGTGGAAAATTAAAATTATCTATTTGCATTATTAATAAACAATTCCAACAAATTAATAAGAATTAACCATGTCAAATATTAGTATCCAAAAATGGGCTCTTGCAGAAGTGATTATATAAAACATAGCAGCCAATTTCAGTTTATTTTGCTCTGTGACAATGTACATATGCACTTGACTAGGATTCTAGCACTTGCTATTTTTGGAAGATATTTGTAAGAAGTCCTTTGATCTCTTGAGGTCCAATAACTGCTACACCCAGCCAAATTCAACCAACGGTTCGTGTAATGGCTCTGAACATTAGTCACTGAGGAGTTCTTCTGATCCCATCAACACCACACACAATGCAGACAGTACAAGCCAGCATCAAAGGCAAAGAAAATACAAACATTCAAATCAACTGTGACAAGGATTTTCTACAAGTAATTAAGATGCCATAATTTCAGGGACAGATTTTTTTTTAATTTAATTAATTTATTTATTTGTTTTTTGAGACAAGGTCTCACTTTGGAACTCTGACTGTCCTAGAAGTAGCTCTGTAGACCAGGCTGGCCTCTAACTCAAAGACCCACCTGCCTCTGAGTGCTAGGACTAAAGGCGTGTGCCACTATGCCTGGCTTAGGAAAACAAGATTTACTGTGCACTGGGATTTACAGTATCTATCTATACTAACTGAAAACTGAACCAAGTAGTCAGGTGGAATATGTCACATACTGCAGATCTGCCACTCAACATCATTGAGCACCTACTATGTACTTAGCACTGTGCCAACATCTCCAAAGTTGAGTTTTAATGTCTTTATTGATACCTTAGAGTGAGGTAAAAATGTATTACATTAGCGTCATTAGTTTGCCTGTGGTAATGTATGCAATCCTATGCCAACTGGTATCCCTGGTCATGTAACAAGCTTCTGCACTCTGCTCACTCTTTCATACAAAATTTCTACACACATGTGCTAAGCAATGTGCTAGTCACTGCAATACCATGATTTGGTGTATGTTCAAAGAATGCAAGTTCATCATATTAATCTATACAGGACAACTAAGAAGGTACATTATTTTTCTAAAATGAAGTTCAAAGCAACGTATAAGGTATTTCTATTGGTCATACCACACCAGAGACCAGCAAGTGTCTTTAGCACCCAAAAGTCTCATGTTACAGTCTAAAGAAACCCTAAACCATTTGTGGCCTCACAGGCCTATTCTCTGGAGCATCTGACCCCACATAAATCATTCTACACTTTAAAGGGTTTATAAACTAAATCTGGACAAAAGGAAAACCCAAATGAAGGCAATTTATAATGTAATGTACTTCAAGAACTATTTTGACCATGTAAAATGATACATAAGGAATTTATGACTGGCACAGTTTTCAAAGTACTAATCCTACCCCAATGCATAGAATTCTAATCTGCCTTTTATACAACTTGCACATGATGCAGAGGGCAGAGTTTGGCCCCTGATACCTTCTACAGGATACAATATGGGATTGGTCCTTCCACTCCAAGTAGAATCTGAGAACTCCTAAGTATCCCATTAGGATACTAGTAATCAGGAGAAATGGCCCTGCCGGATCCGTCCCATCAGCAAGGAGTCTCTTAGCTGTGGTAGCAGTGTGAACCTATGATGCCCCCTTGGGGGAAGGCAGAAAGCTGGGAGTTTCTCCACTGAGTGAATCCAATACTGGCTTAAAGCTATGCACTGAATAAAGTGCTCTGCACATCCTGCTTCTCATCTGGAATGAAGATATTCACTATCCTAAGAATCAGGCCACTTACAGGTACAGGGGAAGAGAGTAACAAGGAAAGAATCCAAGAAAAAGTATGAAGCATTGACTGGGAAGGAAGACAAATGACTCGAGTAGTGTTCTCAGAATCCTCAGGATTTGAAATGTCAGAATGAGTCATACAATGGTCATGGTCCATAAATGCAAATGCAATCCCACTGGGTAATATTCACACAGTGCATGATTACTTCATGGGAGTGGGAGGGAACAGTCTGCTGCCTTTTGATAGTATGGTTTCAGAATGAAAACAGAACCACTGAAGAAATCAGGGTAAGCAGTGTGTAACATTCTTTTCCTGACCATCAGTTTTCCACAGGTTGATCTATACTGCCAAAGAGAAAGGAGGCAAGGTATTTACCTCTTCTCATACACGCATGGCCACTACCACCAAAAATTGCCAATTCAGAAGTTAACCACACAAGCCCTCCAGTTTCGTACCCTGAATATGGTAAATACGAGTAAGAATGGAGTAATTCAGTCTTTAAAAAGATCACAGGTAACAGAATGCTTATATAAACTAGACTGCTTTTGACACCTGTAAGAAAATTGTATAGATGGCAATTGGGGGGAAAACCAGATTGTTCCCATCTGTCAGCCAACTGTTGAGCTATACTCAGCTGAAGTCCTCATCAGGATTCTGTTGATCCAGCAGACGGACATGTGTGAATGGGAAGTGACCACGTTTGCCATTACACTCCCCTTCCCACTGACCACTCACATTAATCTTCGTAACCTTTACCAGCTCACCGACCTGCAGGACGAGAATAAGGAGAGCACTTTATTTCCAGTCAAGAATGCAAGCTGCAAATCTCCATTCTCTGTTAGGCATACCCTGCCCATGTGATTGCTCTAGGGCTGATGTTATAGAAATGGCTACTCACTACCTCCCCAGCCCCAGCCACCAGACTGGTTACTTGTGGTTAATGCAGGCAAAAGGAAAGAGTGTTGTTAGCAGTGGAGAAAGACACTGAGAATACAGAAAAAATGATCCTAGAAAACGACACTTCCTGTGAACTCAGCATGTCTAGATGAGCTAATCTTCCTTTTCTCTGGTCTACTATTCTCAGCAATTCCCTACCCCACCCGACAAGCTCTGGCTTAGGGACTAACACCCAGTTCTTCTTGGGATAGCATGCACAGGTGGTAGCATGGCCCAACCCCCTACCTTAGCCCAACTCTCTCATACACACTGTGGCGGCCACTGCTTACACAGCACAAGGCAACCACAGCAAGCTCACTGCATTTGGACCCAGAAAATGAAGTGTTCTTACTATTTTTCAGCCCAGGCCAAGTCTAGAGAAGGTAGAGGCCAAAATGCCAAATCCTCTCAGTTCCCAGCAAATGTCAACCCTCAAATCTACTAGCTGACTTGCTGCTCCTTAAAACAGCATGTATTCATTACTCAATCAGGGACAAAGGAAACAAAGTCCATTAACTACTATAGCTATAACCAGCTAACTATCACCCCTTCTATTTATAAAATCAAATATAAAGTTTTAACAAGATATAGCTCCACCTTGCCATGAACTTAAGACAAGGTCAGTCTGATAAATAGATTCACTGAGGCAAAACCCTAAACAAACAGCACGGTGGTGCATGCTGTAATCCTAGCCCTGGGACACAGGAGGAGGAAGACGATGAGTTTAAAGCTATCCTCAGCTACATGGGAAATGGGAGGCACGTGTGCCGGACTACACAAGTCCTATCTCAAAAGAGAAAATGTAGAAAAAAAAAAAAAAAGAATAAATAAAACACAACAGAGGACCCTGACTAAGAAGCCAGATGGGGACCACTGTTTGCAAGTCCCTTGAGCTTCACACTGTTCCTGTCTTCTGAATCTATTTTATGGTACAATAGGGTATTTTAGAAACATTAATTTCTAATTCTCATAATAACCCTCCAGGATAAGAACATTTTTTTATTTTATAGACAAAATGGAGGATTAGGACAATCATGATAGTCACAAAGCCAATGATTTGAACTCAGAGTTCCGTGACACTGAAGCTCACTGTGCTATTAGATCAGGAACCTTGAAGCTCTGCTGTATGAGGCCTCATGGTAAGAACTTCTCTTGGGAGTTACTGCGTAAAGCCAACTCCTGTGAAGACCCAGGGACTCCTAGAGAACCAGTCTAATCGCACTAACAGAGAACACTCCTGCTTACTGGTTGGTCTGTAATTTCCCACGAAAAAATATGAAAACCACAAAGGCCTGATGTGTTTGTTCGAACAACATAAAAACAGAACAGGCCGGAGGGGAGTAACAGAAATAAGAGTAAGATACAAAGGGTGAAAAAAAGAGGGCAGCTCCAACCGCAGTGCCATGAGGACTGGGCAAAGGTGGGCGAGGACCACAGACCACACGCATCCAGGCCTAGACCCGCTAGCAACTATCTGGCTCCAAGTCAGACATCCAAGTTAGCTGACTGACGACCACAGATTTTCATATAGTCTTCAAGGACCCAAGACATTTAAGTACAATTTCACTTTTAGTAAAAGTAATCTTTGGCTAGGGTGCACCTCCATGATATGGCATGCACACAGCATAGACAAGGCCCTAGACAACTGACTCAAGGGAGCAGTCTAAAGTGCTGGAAATGTGTGAAACGTTGACTTGCATCATACAAGTGTCCATATCTGTAAATTCACTGAACTGCACATTTAAGTTCTGTATGTTACCAAATGATTTTACACCTCAGTAAAAAGTGGGAGGGTATCTGTCAATATTTTACTTAGCTTTTCCTAGGTGTTAGATCATCCCATCTGTCATCAGGCCTTTTCTCTTTTAAAGAGAAATGGGAAGTTCCTACAGAGCCAGGCATCACTAGAGGACAGAATTGTGTGTACACAATGTATCAAACAAGAGCTATCAACAGAGCCATCTTTTCTTCTCTTTCTTATTTCCTATGGGGTTGTTTTGTTTTGAGACAGGATCTCCTCACTATGTAGGCCTGCCTGCCTCTCCCACCCAAATGCTGGGATGAAAGGTGTGTGCTACGATGTCTGGCTTAAGAGCCCCCCCCCCCCCCCCCTTCTTCGAGACAGAGTTTCTCTGTGTAGCTTTGCACCTTTTCTGGAACTCACTCTGTACACTAAGCTGGCCTCGAGCTCACAGAGATCCTCCTGGCTTGGCCTCCCAAGTGCTGGGATTAAGGGCATGTGCCACCACTGCCTAGCATCAGAGCTCTCTTTAAGATATAGATTGCCGAGGTGGTGGAGCTCAGCTTTAATTCCAGCATTCAGGAGGCCAGTGGCAGGCACATTTGAGTTTGAGGCCAGCCTGGTCTCCAGAGCGAGTTCGGGACAGCTAGAGCTACACCGAGAAGCCTTGTCTCTAAAAAACAAAACAATAACAAAAAAAAAACTATATATTTTCATTCTCCTAATTTCACTCTACAAAGGAGACTCAAGAAAAACTGTATCTTACTCTTTTTTTTTTTTAATTATCTATTTTTATTTTATGTACATTGGTGTTTGTCATGGCTGTTACGTCTCCTGGAATTGGAGTTGCAGACAGTTTCAAGCTGCCATGTGGGTTCTGGGAATTGAACCTGGGTCCTCTGGAAGAGCAGTCAGTGCTCTTAAACATTGAGCCAGTCTCTCCAGCCCCCTGTATCTTATTCTTAAACACAAACTTCATCAATCAGGAGTGAAAGACAAACATCAACAAAATGTAAATTTTTTGTTTGTGTTTTGTTTTTCTGTGTAACAGCTTTGGCAGACTCAGAACTCACCAGGCTGGCCTCATACTCACAGAGATCTGCCTGACTCTGCCTCCCAAGTGCTGGGATTAAAAGTGTGTGCCATCACGCCCAGCAATAATTATCTTTTTTTTTTTTTTGTTTGTTTGTTTGTTTGTTTTTCAAGACAGGGTTTCTCTGTGTCGTTTTGGTGCCTGTCCTGGATCTCGCTCTGTAGACCAGGCTGGCCTCGAACTCACAGACCTGCCTCTGCCTCCCGAGTGCTGGGATTAAAGGCGTGCACCATCGCTGTCTGGCCGATTGTCATTTTTAAATGGAGGTACATATAAGTAGTCAGCTGGGCTAATAAAACTCCCTCAAGTGGCATCAACTACAAATACTTCAAAAAGACAATTATTAAGATAACCCTTTGTACCCCATAGGGTCATCCTCCTGAAATGCTTCGGGGCTCTTGAGGGCAAGGGCAAGGGCCAAAGAGAGCATGATTAAACTTAAGAGATAAGGGCTTCCAGTGAAGCCTCACAAGATGGGTTTCCCAACAGTTTGGGGGGAAGAGCAGCTGTCAATTCTGGGGTATCAAGAGCAATTCTTGCTCTGTGTCAAAAAGCCAGACTAAAAAAGGAGGTTTATTTGGGTTTCCTGAGCCAGTCAGGTGGCTCAGGCTGACTTGACACTCACACAGCCGAGGATGCACTAACTGCTGCTCCTCCTGCTCCTCCTGCTCCTCCTGCTCCTCCTGCCCAGACCTCCTCACCTCCCCAACGCTGGTATTATACGTATGCAGCACTGTGTCTGGCTTTTGTGCTATTTTATTTATTTTATTTTTGTCTGTTTGAGACAGGGTCTTACAGTGTAGCCCTGGCTGGCTTGATCTCATATAGACAAGGCTGGCCTCCAACTCTCAGAAGTCCTCCTGCCTCTGCTCCTCCCAAGTATAAGTGCCACAAAGCCAGTAGAATAAAGTATCTGCCCCAGAAATGCTATATGTTCTCTTTTTTGAGACAAAGTCTCACTATGCACTCTTGGCTGGCCTGATACTTCCTATGTTGACCAGGATAAATTTGTGATTATCCTCCTCTATCAGCCTGCTGGATACTGGAATCATGGATATAAGCTACAACCCACAGTAAAATGTTACAATCTTTTCTTGTTTTGTTTTTCAAGACAGGGTTTCTCTGTGTAGCCCTGGCTGCCCTGGAACTTACTCTGTAGACCATGCTGGTCTTGAATTCAAGAGATCCGCCTCCTGAGTGCTGGGATTAAAGGCATGATCTATCACCACGCAGCCAATTTTTTTTTTTTGGTTTTTTGAGACAGGGTTTCTCTGTAGTTTTGGTGCCTGTCCTGGATTTTGCTCTGTAGACCAGGCTGGCCTCGAACTCACAGAGATCCACCTGGCTCTGCCTCCCAAGTGCTGGGATTAAAGGCATGCACCACCACTGCCCAGCTCTCATATATTTTTTAAAATTTATTTTTATTTCATGTGCACTGATGTTTTGCCTGCATGTATGTCTGTTTGAGGGTGTTGGGATCCCCTGGAGCCAGAGTTACAGATAATTGTGAGCTGCCATGTGGGTGCTGCAAAATGAACCCCAGCCGTCTGGAACAGCCTTAACAGTGCTCTTAACTGCTGAGCCATCTCTCTGCCCATTATTTCAAATTTGAAATGAGCCGGGTGGTGGTGGCACACGCCTTTAATCCCAGCACTCGGGAGGCAGAGGCAGGCGGATCTCTGTGAGTTCGAGGCCAGCCTGGTCTACAAGGCAAGTTCCAGGAAAGGCGCAAAGCTACACAGAGAAACCCTGTCTCGGGAAAAAGAAAAAAAATTTGAAATGAGACAAATAAATAGAAAACAAAAAGTCAGTTAGAATACATGGTACAATACATATAATCTTAGAATGCTGGAGGCTGAGCCAGAAGACTCATTGCTAGCCTGGGTTACAGTAAGATTCTAGTCTCAACATTAACTACGAAGACAAACAAGAAATAAAGAGAAAGCCGGGCGGTGGTGGCGCACGCCTTTAATCCCAGCACTGGGGAGGCAGA
This sequence comes from Peromyscus maniculatus bairdii, assembly GCF_049852395.1. Lineage (NCBI taxonomy): Eukaryota > Metazoa > Chordata > Mammalia > Rodentia > Cricetidae > Peromyscus > Peromyscus maniculatus. Next base: position 61,493,951 of record NC_134859.1, on the reverse strand, counting down.
GCCAGGCGGATCTCTGTGAGTTCAAGGCCAGCCTGGGCTACTAAGTGAGTTCCAGGAAAGGCGCAAAGCTACACAGAGAAACCCTGTCTCGAAAAACCAAAAAAAAAAAAAAAAGAAATAAAGAGAAAAAGACCTTCACACGGATTATCGAGACTCTCAAGAACTGTTAATTAAAGATGACCTTTAAATTCTGATCTTCCTGTTTCTACCTCCCAAGTACCAGGATAATAGGTGTGTACAACCAGAGGTTCTGATGACTTTTTCTCTTGATACAGCATCTTTCTAACCTAGTTGGCCTAGTATTACTAACTATATATTACTCTAAACTGGCCGTGAACTCAGTAATCCTTAGCTTCACAAGTGCTGACTTTATAGGTCAGCTCAGTTTCTTTTTCTTTTTGCTTTTCTCTTGGGGAGGGAGGGTCAAGGAGGAAAGAGCTTGCGACAGGGTCTTAACCCTGATGCTTCCCCAGTGTCCCGAGCTCCAAGGACTCTTTGACCACTGTTTGTTGCTCCATCTGGTCCTCTCCCTCCCGACTGATTCTCTAACATCCTCTAGAGCAAGCCTGAGGATGAAGCAGACAGTGACCTATAAAGGGGACTAAACAAGGCTATTGGCTCCCAAGAAACTTAATGAACTCGTTTGTTTCCTGGCTCTGTCCCACTACCAAAGTCAGCTGTGACCCTAGTGAAGACATAATTAAACCTAGAATAGTCTGGAAACAAAAGAATACCCATCTATCCTCACCAGAAAGTCTTAGTAACAATGAAAAAGAAACTGGAGTCCAAACAGCACTAAACTCTGAAATTCACTAACTAGGAGGCTATCAGGGAACTATGTGAGCTCCTTTGTGGGTACACCTCCAGGTGAATCTTTTCAAAAATAGGTTTTGTCCCTATTACCTAAAGGAAAGACAGCAACAACTGCCAGCTTTCCTCCAATTCAGACCTGCAGGACTCCTGTGAGCCCCGAGCAGGACATGCACACCAGCACAGGGACAGAAAAGCCAGGGAGAAAGAAACAAGAGAAGAGAAACAGCGGCCTCCGTGTGCCAGGGAGCCCAGAGGTTCAGAGCAGGTGTTTTCTCTCATTCTTCATGGTGTGTATTTTAAATTAGCTCTTTACACTGGCATACACATGGAGGCCAGAGACAACTTGACCATAGGTTTCCAGGATGGAACTCAGATCTTAGACTTTGATGGCAAGCGTCTTTACCTGCAGAATCATTTCACCCATAATATATTTTGAGACAGTGTTTCTCACTGAACCTGTGCTCACAATTTGGCATGGCCTAGCTGTGCAGTGAACACCAGGGATCCTGTGTCTGCCTCATCCAGCTGCTAGAATTAAAGGCACATGCTGTTGCTCCTTGCTCTCTATGTAGGTTCCAGGAATCCAAATTCAGATACTAAGTCCTATGTGGCAAGCGAAGTAAGCCATCTCCCCAGCTCTGTCCTAACATTTTTTAATATAACGAAGACAAACAAAAGAATACTTTAAGGGGGTTGGGGATTTAGCTCAGTGGTTGAGCGCTTGCCTAGCAAGCGCAAGGCCCTGGGTTCGGTCCTCAGCTTCAAGAAAAGAAAAAAAAAAAAAAAAAGAATACTTTAAGATTTGTCTGGGGAGAAAGTTAAGGAAATTATAGCAATCTAAGGAAGGAGTCAGCAAATCATGGCTTCTAAATCAAATCCAGCTTACTGTTTTGTAAACAGTTTGTCATTCCGTGTGTCTGTGCCTGCTTCAGAAGTTAGAGGACAACTCTGTGGAGCCGGTTCTCTCCTCCCCTACTGTAGGGGTTGGATGGCTCCATGGTCTCTATTCCTAAGGACTCCGCTCTGCCACTGTAACCAGAAGGGAGTTATAAACAAGACAACAAGTGGAGCCTGGTGGGTTCCAATAAAGCTACTAGTGAGCTAGCAAGACGGTAAGAGAGCTTACTTCAAAACCTTAGGGCTTGAGTTCAATTCCCGGAAGTCAAGTAAACGTGCAAGGAGAAACTCAGTTTGGTGGTGTACACGTTTAATCCCAGTACTCAGGAAGTGGGTAAATCTGAGTTCCTGAGGCCAACCTCAGAACTGTGAGTTCCATGCCAAGGGTACACAAATGATATCTAAATAAACAAAATCGAAAAAGGCTGAGAACCAGGCACAGTGTCTCACACCAGCTGTAATCCCAGCCCTTGAGAGGCTGAGGCAGAAAAGTTGCCTTGAGTTTAAGATGAGCCAGGGCTATAGTTGTGAAAATCCTGCCTCAAAAAGAAAAGGCTAGGTAGGGATATATATATATCCTAGCATGCAAAGCCTTGATTTAATCTCCAGTACCATTGAAAACAACAAAGCTGAGAGCTGGGCATGGTGGCGTTTACCTTTAAACCCAGAATTTGGGAGGCAGACAGACAGATCTATACGAGTTTAAAACCAGACTCGTCTACACATCGAGTTCCAGGCCAGGACTATATAGTGAGACCTCATCTCAAAAACAAACAAATAAATCCCTGTGTCCACAAAGAAAAGCTAAACAGAAGTAATTTTCTGGTCAGGGGGTGTATCACAGTGATAGAGCACTTGCCTAGCATCCATGAGAGGCCTGGGTTCAAATCCCCATACTACAAAATTGTTTTTCCTAAAAATTAGTATTATAAATGAGACCGGAAGTCCCCAAACTTTGTAGTGCCAGAGGCATGGCACAAACCATAGGAGTGCCAAAATGTGTTTTAAGCTGTTGAGGGAAACACAGGAACACTTGATCTGCACTGAGTTACTTGGCAGAGCTGGAGAGATGGCTCTTCCAAAGGATGTGAATTTAATTCCCAGCACCCACATGGCAGTTTACAACTGTCTGAGACTCCAGTTCCAGGGGATCTGACACCCTCAAACAGACATACATGCAGGCAAAACTCTAATGCACACTAAACAAATAAATAAATCTTTAAGAATAAAATAACCATCCAGGGCTGGGCAGTAGTGGTACACACCTTTAATCTCAGCACTGGAGGAGGGCAGGGCTCACCAGAGGCAGGCAGATTTCAGTGAGTTCCAGGCCAGTCTGGTCTACAGAGCGAGTTCCAGGACAGCCAGAGCCATGCAGAGAAACTCTGTCTCAAAAAACCAAAAGCAAACAAACAAAAAAACCATCCACCTTCCAGGCAGACATGGTGTCAGCACTGGAGACAAGCAGGAAGATCAGGATAAAGGCCATTTTCAACTACATAGGGAAATGAAGAACAGAGTGTGCTACATAAGGCCCAGTCTCAAAAATACCAAGGTATGAACAATGGTCACCAAGCCAATGAGTTTAGTCCCTGAGTGTAGTGGATACATGGTGGAAGGGAACTGACTCCCAAGTTGTCCTCTAGTCCCCACATGTAAAGTTATTACATGTGTGTATTCCTAAAAAGAAATATATAAATGTAGTCTTTTAAATTAAACAAACAAAGGGCTGGAGAGATGGCTCAGAGGTTAAGAGCACTGGCTGCTCTTCTAGAGAACCCAGGTTCAATTCCCAGCACCCACATGGCAGCTCACAACTGTCCATAGCTCTGGTTCCAGGGGATCTGACACCTTCACACAGACATACAATACATGTAGGCAAAACACCAATGCACATAAAATAAAAATAAATTATAAAACAAGGAAGCAAAGGTGAGTAGGATGTGACTATGAGCACAGTACAAAAATGTCATAAAGAAACCCATTATTTTGACTGATCACTCAAAAAAAGTGTATGTAACTTACAGATATAAATGTGAAGTGAGAAATGAGAGTGGAAATGTTCAACATGGTCACAAGGTACGATAAACTAGGAGGTGTCTAACTGATGTACACATCTCACTAGGTAAAGTATTAGTTATTCAATGCTAAACTAAAAATATCTTCTTTTAATTACATTTGCTTTTAAAAACAACCATTATGTAATAAAAGTACTTGAGACTGAATCCAAGCATAGTGAAAGGGGTCTGTAATCATAGCATTTGGGGTCAAGGGATACACCTCAGTGGTAAATCCTGGTCCAGACCCTAAGTTACTAATGAAACAACAAAAAGAACCAGTTATAAAGAACAAAAAAGTATTTAAGAGGCTAAAGCAGGATGATAATGTTCAAGGCCAGCCTAGACTTTACTGACTTTAAGATCAGGCTATGCTACATTAAAAACTCATAAAAAGTTTTTGAGTTCTCAAAAAAAAGTTATTATGAAGATACCAAAGACATTTTTAATATTTGAAAGATGGATTTGTTATTTCCAAAGTCCTCTGTGTGTGTTGCTAGGGATTAAACCCAAGGCCTTGTGCACACTACAAGAGCGCTCCAGTATTGAACCGCAGACCCCACGAAGGCCGTTCACTCTAGGACTCTATTAAATAGAGTCTGGCTTACACACCAAGATTCTGTCCTAAAAAGCAGGGGTGGGAGCCGGGTGGGGGTACAAACTTTAATCCCAGCATTCGGAAGGCAGAGGCAGGCGACCCTGTCTCAAAAAAAAACAAACAGAAAATAACAACAACAAAAGACAAAGGGAGGGCGGGGTGTGGTGACACACAACTTGAATCCCGGATTTTGGGAGGCAGAGCCAGGAGGACCAACCTGGGCTGCATGAGACTCAGCCAGCCTCCAAAAAAAAACTAAAAAGGGAAAAAAAATCATCTTAAAAAAAATGTTGTCATTTCTGTGTTTTCAAGGGCTTAAGATCCCCTTGGAACTAGACTTCGAGCAATGAGCTTCCTGATGTGGAGAACCCAGGTCCTCTGTAAGAAATAAAAATGATCTTAACCAATGAGCCAAGTCTCTAACCCCCACCACCACTAATGAACTTATTTGAAAGCAAACAAAAAGACCACATCTATCTGCGTCAAGGAGGACTGCAACACTGCTAGGAAAACAAAAAGAGACTGTATCTCTGGATTCAACATCTCTAATGCCTCCAACAGTCTGAATGTCACTCAACCCTACCCCAGGAATCAGGGACAGCATCTGATTATGTAGCCCAGGCTGGCCTTAAACTTGAAATCCTCTTACCTTCACCTCCATCATGCTGGGGTTTACCATCACACTTGATTCAACCTGTTTGCCTAGGAGTTTTTTCCCTACAGCAAAGGAGAGTTAAGGTTCCTTCCCACTGAAGAGTTCTCATATGCCAACTGTTTTTGTTTTTAAGACAGAAACTTTGTTGCTCTGACTGTCCTGGAACTCACTATATAGACCAGACTAGCCTTGAACTCACTGAGATCCAAATTCAGAGATTAAAAGCATGTACCACCATGTACAGCCTAAGCTATTTCTTCAAGCATGTAAGAAAGGTGTTTTAAAGCCGTTTTAGGGTATCTGTTTTATATTGAAAGAGGCCCTTTTTAGTAATAAACATATATAACTCAAAACTAACTAAAAAGAAATTTTATGAAATCACACCAGTTTTCAACTCAAATCTTTATCCCCCAAGATTTTTGTAGTATTTCATAGCAGAAAAAGCAGTTCAACCACTTTTAAGCACTGGTGCTATTAATTAACAGAGACATCCTTAGAAATAATCTTTCACTGGCCTGGAAAAATGGCTCAACAGCTAAGAGCATGTGCTGTTCTTGCAGAGGATCAACATTCAGTTCTCGGTACCCATATGATGACTCACAACTATCCATAACTCCAGTTTGAACCTCATACATACATGCAGGCAAAATATTCACACAGGTAGAATAAAATCAACAAATCTTTTTTTTAAATTGGCAAAGAAGTGGAAAACAGAAGTGAAATTGACACAGTCACTATCCTCTTCTGGGTATGCAGTGACCTGGTCCAGGAACGCCGTTTTCCCACTCCAGTCTGTTAATAAGATCCACAATCAATGATAAGTGCCCACACATGCTAGATGTGAGCATCATCCCTCAACTTCATGAGCTGAAAAACTTGCTTTCTTTATCTTCTAAGCAGTGTGACCTAGACAACATACACTCCATTTCTCAAAGCCAAGACATGAACTTTAAAGTTAAGACATAATTTCAAATACAAACTTCAACAGGAGTGTGATGGCTCATGCCTATAATCCTAACACTTGGGGGCTTCTGCAGGAGTATCATAAATGGGAAGACAGCCTGGGCTACATAGTGAGCTCCAGGCTAGATTGGGCTAGAATGAGTCCCCATCTCAACAAAACAGAACATTTTAAAAAGCTGGAGGCGATGGCACATGACTTTACTCCTAGCATCCTCTCTGTATGTTCAAGACCAGCCTAGTAAGTTCAGGACAGCCAGAGTTATATAGTGAGACCCTGCCTCAAAAAACCAAAAATTATGAATAAACCAATAATACAGTTTTCAGTTAAACCTAGGAAACTCAATTAACTTAATTTACACACCCACTAGATCAGAAATGAAAATTTCAGGGCTGGTGAGATGACTCAGTGGTTAAGAGCACTACCTGCTCTTCCAAAGGACCAAAGTTCCAGTCCCAGCACCCAGGGCATCCAATGCACTCTTCTGGCCACTGGGCATATGATATATAGACAGATGGAGGGAGAACATCCATACACATATAATAATTCTTTTGGGGGAGGTTGAGACAGGGGATCGGTCTGTGTAGCATTAACTTTCCTGGAACTCACAGAGATCCGCCTGCCTCTGCCTCCCAAGTGCTGGGATTAAAGGTGTGAACCACTACACCTGGCAAATAAGAAGAGTAAATTAAAAAAAAAAAAAAAATCAATCAAATGCATTAACATCAGTCTGGTTCAAATAAATTTTTGCTCCTTCTGTGGACTAAGAGTCTCACTTACAGGCAGCCCCTACCCCAACTGTAAGAACACAACCCAAAGGAAAGAGAAGAAGCAAGTCACCAGAGTACTGTACCCCTTCCCCGCTGCTGTATTCCCATAACCCCAGGCCATGCTTATGGGAGCTGGCTACCTATTCACTCAAGTCAGTCCATGGGTAGGCTCTGAAAGACGGGCCAGCAGGCCGCCTCTGCATTCAAACAGGTAAGAGACAGTGCTGAAGAGGAACAAAGGGATAAATGCAATGAATGGCAGGTCACAAGAAAGGCTACGATGGGTTAATCCCAGCACTCGGGAGGCAGAGCCAGGTGGATCTCTGTGAGTTCGAGGCCAGCCTGGTCTACAGCGTGAGATCCAGGAAAGACGCAAAGCTACACAGAGAAACCCTGTTTTTTTTTTTTGTTTTTTTTTTTTTTAAAAAAGTCATTCAACTGACTTCTCCATTCCAACACACTAAGCAAAAAAGACAATTAAATCTGTTTTCTGTAACTCACTCTCTTATGTTTATGGCTCAATTTACATCTGCACACCACTATTTCCTCCCTATTCTGTGTGTGTGTGTGTGTGTGTGTGTGTGTGTGTGTGTGTGTGTGTGTGTATGTGTATATGTCACACTAGCCACTAAACCCAAGGCCTGCTCAAGGCCAGCATTCAGCCTTTCCTGATTCATGTCAAAAATAATTAATAGTAAGGCTATCCACTACAATAAAAGCAGCTTTTGACTGAACTTGGTGGCACACACCTCTAACCCCAGCATTTGGGAAGCAGAAGCAGGTTGTTCTCTTTGAGTTTCAAACCAGCCTGATCTACAAATTGAGTTCCAAGATAGCCAGGGCTACATAGACACCCAGTCTCCAAAATAGAAAGAAAAAAAATTATGAAAAAATCCCACTTAAGTATATTGCTACATATCACTTATTACATTCTAATCTGTGTGAACCCATCTTGTAGACAGCGACAAACAGAAAGCAGGAAAGAAGTTAGGATAGAGGTGAAAAAAGTTACTTCATGTTAATTCCTATGAATTCAGGTGGTTATTAGTCAAAATAGGTTTAGTAGATCAATCAGAACATTCAGTTACACAGTTTTAAGTTTACTCATTGCAAAATAGGTTTTCTCTAAAAGAGAGAAAACCCACATAAAATGTCAAAATCAGTATTTAGTGGTTTGACATCTACAACATCACAAAGCTGGTACCGCATCAGCATTCCTACAAAGCTGTAAGAGGTCTGAAAGGGAGACCCTGTAGCAGATCTCGTCTTTCTACATTTTGCACATTATGTACCTCCAAAGCCAAGGCTGTCTTGTCGTAGGCATTAGGGACTCGCTTCTGGATAACCCTGGCATAAATGGGCCCATTCTGGAGGTTAGGGAGCGGAGTGTTGACGCTGGGTTGGGCATAGGGCCCAGGCTCCGGCCCACCCAGTGGCTGTGGGTGGGAACCCTCCTGGTTACCTCCAATCAGAGCCGATACTGAGGCGGAGGCAGGTCTATACTTCTCCACGTAAGGGACTGGAATCATCCCCCTCTTTCCTTCGCTGTCCTCTGCATTCCACCACTGCTCTTCAGGCTTATCCCGGATTCTCAGGATGTCTCCTTTCTTAAAGGGAAGATCTTCTTCATCATTCCCATTAAAGTCAAAAAGGGCTCGAACATACTCTGCCTCCTCCTGCCTGAGAATCACTCCACTACCCTGCCTGGATCTGGAAACTGGTTCTATCAATGTTGTAGTGTCCAAATAGTGTATTTTGTAGAATTCCAGTAAAGCAGGCAATGAATCAAATTCTTGATCTCCTATTCGGAGCCGGGAGGGACTCACTCCTGGAAAAAACAGAGCAAAGTGTCATTTGAAGGTATACTACACTGCATATGAAACAGATTTTTATGTATTTCTCATATATATCTAGTCAATATTGGATACAAAACCCTTTCTTCACAGTGCAAATGGGTATCACCCTTTAACACTGAGTATCCTCTTCCAGGGGACCCAGGTTCCATTCCCAGCACCCAAATGGTGACCTCACGACTCTAACTCCAGTCTCAGGGGTCTAATGCCCATTTTCTTGACTCCTTGGGCACTTGGCACCCACATGATGCACAGATATCCATGCAGACTAACACCTATGCATATAAAATAAATAAAATAAGCATCCTCTGGAAAAAAAAAAGACAGCCATGACAGGCCAGGCCACTGGGTTCGCCAAGATAGTACAACACATGCACTTGTTGGTCATTCTCCCAGTGTTCTGCTGCTACCCCATAAATAAAGTAACCAAATGTACCCTACAACCTCAGGAAATACAGCAAGCTCTCCTTTTGGGGGGGATGGGGGGTTTGAGACAGGGTTTTTCCTTGTAACAAATTCGCCTGCCTCTGCCTCCGAAGTGCTCGGATTAAAGGCATGCACCACCATGGCTTGTTTTTTTGGGTTGTTATTTTGAAACATGGTCTGTGTAGCCTTGGCTGATGTGGAACTCATATAGACCAGGCTCCCACAGAGCCATCTGTCTTTGTCTATCAACTGCTGGGATTAAAGGCGTGTGCCCTGGCCTCAAGCTGTCCTTTTTAATAGGTCCATCCATGCAACTGCTGCCGCATGAGATGAGAAAAACTTGGAACCTACTCTAAGGTCATACATCACCATCACTACAATGTACAATTCCGAAGATGGCATCAGGTTCCCTGGATTTGAATTACAGATGGCTTTGTGTGATGACATGTGGGTGTAAGGAACTGAACCCAGATCCTCTGCAAGAGCAGCAAGTGCTCCTATTCACAGAGTCTCCTCAGACCCAAAGATTTAAGTATGAATGTGTGTCTGTGTGGAGGTATGTGCACGCAGGTACCTATAGAGTTCAGAAGAGGGATTTGGATATTGGATATCCTGTAACTGGAGTTAGAGGTAGTTGTAAACTGCCTGGTGTGAATGCTGGAAACTCAACTAGGGTCCTCTTTAAGAGCAATGTATCTCCATCCCAAGACCATACTTTAAAAACAAAAAGTAGCCAAGTGGTAGTGGTGCACCCATGCCTTTAATCCTAGTGCTGGGGATGGGAGTGGAGCGAGGCAGAGGCAGGTGGATCTCTGTGACTTTAAGGCCAGCCTGGTCTACAGAGCGAGATCTAGGACAGCCAAAGCTACACAGAGAAACACTGTCTCACAATCTTCCCCTCCCCCAGTCCCTCAATCTATTCTTTGGAGAAAGGAAGATCAGGAGTTCCAAGGTCATCTTAAGATGCATATGAGTTTAAGGGCAGCCTAGCACATGAGATCCTATCACAAAAACATGAAAAATGGAACTAAGGAGATGGCTTTATTGGGAGAGTATTTATCTAGAATTGCATTAAGCCCTGAGTTTGATACCCAGTACCACATAAACTGGTATGGTGGTACACGTCCATAATCCTAACACTCTGGAAAGTACAGGCACAAAGATCAGATGTTCAATGTTATCGTCAGCTATATGGGAAGGCGGGGAACAGCCTGGGATACATAATAACTGTACCTCTAACCCTCCATCAATTTCTGTTCAATCAATGATCCGAGAGAAAGGACCTAACAGGAATACTTAAAATACTATGCCACAGTTGGGTGGTGGTAGTGCACACCTATAATCCCAGTACTTGGGAGGCAGAGGCAGGAGGATCTCTGTGAGTTCAAGGCCAGCAAAGTCTACAAAGCGAGTTCCTGGACTGCCAGGGCTACACAGAGAAACCTGCCTCCAAAAACAAACAAACGAACAAAATAAATAAATGAAAAAAAAATTCATGACAACAATATGTGTATGTCATAAATACAGAGCACATTTTTACTGAGTCTACAATTCAAGAACAGTAAGTGAAGATATATCAGCTCAAATGAAACAGTTTAGGGATGCAGTTTAGAGGGCTTACATAGTCCACCTACGTAAACACTCTTCAGGGAAACTGCAACATTAACTCAACAGTTCTAAGGATTGGCCTACAGAGATGATTTTTGGAAGCTTAATTAATTCTTACTTATTTAAGAAAAAAAAATGCAGGCAGTGGTGGCACATGCCTTTAATCCCAGCACTTGGGAGGCAGAGCCAGGCAGATCTCTGTGAGTTCCAGGCCAGTCTGGTCTACAGAGTGAGTTCCAGGACAAGCAACAACAACAACAACAAAAAATTACACGTAGAAACCCTGTCTGGAAAACAAGAGAGAGAGAGAGAGAGAGAGAGAGAGAGAGGGGGGGGGGGGGGAGGGAGGGAGGGAGGGAGGGAGGGAGGGAGAGAAGGAGGGAGGGAGGGAAAGAGAGAAAGAGAGAGAGAGAGAGAGAAAGAGAGAGAGAGAGAGAGAGAAAGAAAGAAAGAAAGAAAGAAAGAAAGAAAGAAAGAAAGAAAGAAAGAAAGAAAGAAAGAAAGAAAGAAAGAAAGAAAGAAAGAAAGGAAGGAAAGAAAGAAGAGAAACTGGAGCCACCACTGCTGGCTGGTTTTTTTTTTAAAGTATTGTGTATGTGCATGATGCATGATTGTAATCAGGGGACAAAGGCAGAGTCAGTTCTTGCCTTCCAGCTTTATGTGGGCTCCAGGGGTCAAACTCAGGTTGCTAGGCTGTGGACAAACCCTTTGTCCACTGAGCCATCCCACCACCCAGTGGCTGTTTTTTAAAACAGGGTGTGTGAGTCACCATGCCTAACTTTACATATATTTTTAAAATTTTTTTTAGATTTATTTATTATGTATACAGTGTTCTGCCTGCATCTCATTACAAGATGGTTGTAAGCCACCATGTGGTTGCTGGGAATTGAACTCAGGACCTCTGGAAGAGCAACCAGTGCTCTTAACCTCTGAGCCATCTCTCCAGTCTCAATTTTTTTAAGTATTTGTTTTGAGACAGGGTCTTCACTATGTGGTCCTGGCTGGCCAGAAACTCACTATGTAGACCAGGTTGGCCTCAAAATCATAGAGATCCAGTTGGTCCTGCCACCCAAGTACTGGCATTGAAGGCATGTGCCAAGTCTAACCTATTTATTTGTATTATTACTGTATATGTGTGCAGAGGTCAGAGGACAACTCACAGAGGTTGGTTTTCTCTTTCCACCCTACTGGGCCAAGGTCTCTCTTTTTTGCTGTGCCTTGTAGTCCAGGCTACCTGGCTCCTGAAATTCTCGCTGCCCCCATGTCACTTAGGAGTTCTAGGATTACAGGTGTGAGCTACTGGATCCGGCGCTGTCACATGAGTTTTAGGGAGGTAACTCGGGTCACCAGTCTTCTCTTGGCAAGGGTTTTACCACTGAGCCACCTCACATATTATTAAAATTTTTTTGAAATTATAGACCCTGTGTGTGGGTTCCTGTTTCTGTCTGTGTTTGTTAGTAAGAGGACAATTCTAAGGGGTAGATCTCTCACTGTACCATGTAGGTCCCAGGGATTGAACTCAGACCACCAGGCTTGGTGACAAGAGCTTTTATTTACCTGCTGAGTCATCTCATCATACATTATTCTTTTTTTAAGATTATTTTGCCAGGTGGTGGTGTCTCAGTACTAGGGAGGCAGAGGCAGTCAGATCTCTGAGTTCAAGGTCAGCCTGGTCTACAAAGCGAGTTTTAGGACAGCCAGGGCTGCACAAACAAAAAAACAAACAAAGATTTGTTTTTATTTATATGCATGTGCCTGTGTGCCATACCAGCTATATATAATAGGTGCTTCTTGAGGCCAGAAGAGGTCAGATCACCTAGAGCTGGAGTTACAAGTGGTTGTAAGCACTCTGATATGGCTGCTAGGAGCAGAACTCTGGTCCTCTGGAAGAGCAGGAACCAATCTTAACTGCTGAGCCATGTCTCTGGCCCCTGTGTGAATTATTCTTTTTTTTTCCTAAAGATTTATTTATTTATTATGTATACAGAGGAGAGCGCCAGATCTCATTACAGATGGTTGTGAGCCACCATGTGGTTGCTGGGAATTGAATTCAGGACCTCTGGAAGAGCAGTCGGTGCTCTTAACCTCTGAGCCATCTCTTCAGCCCTCTGTGAATTATTCTTAATCAACATACATGCTTAACTCTAAAATTAGGGAAAGGGGTAAAATGAAATTCTACTTCCAGCTTTAAGCAACTGTGAACAGTGTGATGAGTAAGAAACAAAGGATAAGCTTCAGAAGCTCCTCCAGCACACAAGTGAGATGTGGGCTCGAACAGCGGATCAGCAGTTAAGCATGCATGCTGCTCTTGCAGAGGATCAGGTTCCCAGAAACTGCAACTCTAGTTTCAGCAGATCCAACACCCTTTGCTGGCCCCCAAGGGCACCAGGCACAAAAGTGGTGCATATGTGTGTGTGTGTGTGTGTGTGTGTGTGTGTGTGTATACACATACATACATATACATACATACACACACACACACATACACGCAAAACACATAAATCACTTAAAAAAACACATCAAAGTTTAATTCTTTTCTTGTTCTAATGCTGCTAATGCTGCATGGTATAAACTGGCCTTTTTCTTTTGGCTTGGCAATCCCAAACTAACAAAATACAAGCAAAGCGGTAAACAAAACCTTTGACACACTTGACCTGCACACTTCTATGGTGTTAGCACTACAATAATGGAGGGATGCCTAATTTGACTACTTGGCAATCAGATATATGGGGCAGGCAAATTTCACTGATTGCAACCCCAGAAGGAAGAAAAGGAAAAGAATGCACATAAGTCACAGATAAGCCCAGACCTCACCACAGTTATGAATTTGGGTTCCTTTTCCATCCTTCTAACCACAAACAGCCAAAGGCAGGAAACAGAAGGGAGGGAAAGGAAGGAGATACAGTCAGTCAGTCTGGAGGACAGAACCAGCTACAGAGCCTATAGCTTCAGAGCTACCCGGGACTCGGAAAACTTCACCCACTCCATATCAAACCTCGTGAGATTCTGACTGTGCAGTGCAGACATTGAGATCGAACCTAGGTCCTCACAAATGCTAAGCAACTTTCATTTTGAGAAAAGTTCTTAATAAATTGCCCAGATTAGCCTTGAACTTACCATGTAGCCTAGACAAGGCCTCAACTTGTAATCCTCCTGCCCCAGCCTATCAAGGAGCTTGAATTATACAGGCTTACATCACTAGGCCCTGGCTTGAGTGTGCAGTTATGAATTAACATATCAAAAAATAAGTATTAACGGGTGTGGTGGTAAGCGCCTGTAATCACAGAATTTAAGAGGCCGAAACAGACTATCCTAATTTCCTGGGCACCCTGGTCTCCGAATTGAGTTCCAGGCCAGCCAAAGATACGTAGTGGGACAAGTAACAAAATAAACTAACAAAAATAAGCAAACAGTTGGATTCTTTTTTTTTCTTTTTGTTAAGTGCTTCTCTGCTATCTGTAAAACCAATTACTTTTAAGCTTTTCAAGCCTCAGGTCACATCAATTTTTACAATGTCATTCCCCCAAAGAATTCATAACACCTGAGGGCACTGTGCTAAAACTGGCTAGGTAACTTCTGGCAAGATCACCAAGAGCTGCTCCACCATCAACCCTTCCAAAATTACACAGCACTTCCTCTTTCCTTCATTACTGTTCCTTTCTTCCTCCTCCTCTGCCTATAGCATTTACAGAAGTTGCTTAAATAAATAAATAAATAAATAAATAAATAAATAAATAAATAAATACCCAATACTGGTCTAATACAAAGGCTGCTGCCTTCCATTTAACAAGGAATTCTGAAGACTAAGGAGGCCTGGCATGATAACATGTGCCTATAACCCCAATATCTGGGAGGCGGAAACAGAAGTATCAGGAGTTCAAGATCATTTTTGGCTACATAGGGGAGGTTCCAGGCCAGCCTGAGCTACATGAGACCATTTTAGAAAATGTAACAAATATTAACAATAAACAAGGGAATAAAGACTATGCAAACAAGCCGGGCGGTGGTGGTGGCGCACGCCTTTAATCCCAGCACTCGGGAGGCAGAGCCAGGAGGATCTCTGTGAGTTCGAGGCCAGTCTGGTCTACAGAGCGAGACCCAAGACAGGCACCAAAACTACACAGAGAAACCCTGTCTCAAAAAAAAAAAAAAAAAGACTATGAAAATAAAAATCTTCTAAACACAGTGGATATTGGCATGGTACTTTACAGATTCATGCTTGATGGAATCAGATTCTCATTTACTGGCTGTTACAACTGCTATCTAATTCCTTCTGTGTGCCTCAGTTTCTTTGTAAAACAGGCCAAGCACCTCTCTAATAACTTCTAAAGTGGCCAGTGCCATGCACAGAGGGGGAGACAAGATGAAGAGACCAGCCTAATCTCAAGTGAAACCTCTCCCGAAAGCTAACATAACAACAACTCTGCCTTTAAAAAAATGAGCGGCGGCGGCCAGACAGCAGTGGCGCACGCCTTTGATCCCAGCATTTGGGAGGCAGAGACAGGCTGATCTCTGAGTTTAAGGCCAGCCTGGTCTACAGCTAGTTCCAGGACCACTAGGGCTATACTGGCAACCTAAGTTTGATCCCTGAAATCCATATACCCATTGAATGAGAGAACCAGCTCTCACTCATCTCCACACATGTACCTCAGAACATGCAACCCACCATATGTATATCATGCAAACACACATAACAATAAAAATTTACAATAAATAAATTTTATTAAAAGGCTGGGAGTCAGCAAGATGGCTCAGTATAGGTAAAAGCATTTTCCTGACAACCTTAGTTTGATCCCTAAACTCATTGTAGAACAGACTCCCACAATTTTCTCTTTGATCTCCATATGGGCCCTGTGGCACTCATATGCCAGGATATACACACAAAATTTTTAAAAATGTACAAAAAAGTATACCATGGATTCTAAACAAGACGAAATTTCAGCTTCATCCTTCCTCAAACCCTTTCAATTCCTTAAGAAATTTCAGGCTGGGATGATGATTCAGTGGGTAAAGCTTGATGCACAGGCACAAGGATCTGAATTTAGACCCCCAGCATCCACAATGAAAAACCAAGCTTTGTTTCTGTAAACCCAACACTGGGAGGCTAATGCTGAAGAATCCCAGGGGCTCATGAGCCTACCAGTCTAGTCATTTGGTGACATTCAGGAATAGTAAGAAATCCTTTCTCGAAAAATTAAGTGACAGCCAGGCGGTGGTGACGCACACCTTTAATACCAGCACTTGAGAGGTGGAGGCAAGCAGATGTCAATGAGTTCAAGGCCAACTTGGTCTACAGAGTGAATTCCAGGACAGCTAGGGCTCCACAGAGCAACTCTGCATTGAAAACAAAGTGACAATCAATAGAGGAAGATGCCCAACACCACCTCTAACCTTCATCCCCAGGCACACACAAACACATGCACATCACAGACCCAACTCCAAGAAAACTTCAATTCACCCAAAAAATTCTTTGAACTACACTTGTGACAGAGAAGACTCCACACTATCTTGATAACTCTCAAGAGCAGAACAGTTGGATAGGTCCGACAAACTCAGAATTCTCTCCTGGAAATCTGCAATTCACAGGAGCACAGTAAAGCTGGTAGCAAGTCTTACAGTGAATAAACCTGTTCTATCTGACCATGGGATTTTTTTTTTCATGAAGTCTCTCAGTAACTACTAAAGAACTCTGGAGAGAAGCAGGAGAGATGCTCAGCAGTTAAGAGCACACGCTCCTTTGCAGAGGACCTGGGTTCAGTTCCCAGCATCCACATGGTAGTACACAACCACCTGTAACTCCAGTTCCAGAGGACCTAATAACTCCTTCTGGTCTCAGCAGGCACTGCATGTACGTGGTATATTTATATACTTGCAAGCAAAACAATCATATATGTAAGATAAAAATAAAGAAAATCTTAAAAAAAAAAAAAAAAAAAAAAAAAAGACAAGAAAGAACTTCTCTGGAACCATTAGATTAGAGGGATACCCTGACCACCCATCTCCAAAGTGAGGTAAGATGATCACAGCCTTGTATTAAGATGATCAGTTTGTATTAAGTAAACACTCTTACCAGTAAGCTACATCCCCAGCCCAAGGAAAGCTCTGAGGCTCCCTCACCCTCGAGGCAACAGGTGGAAAGCTTCAATTGTGCAGCTAACAACAATTACAATGCTGTTCCCACGGACCAGACCCAAGGCCCTTCACACCTCCAGCACTCCACTCCTTTCTACTCAGCAGGACTCCCTAAGTGGTCCTGTGTTTACCAACCACACTGTGCATGCCAGAAAGCCTCTCAGAACTGCCTTCTAACATCCTTGTATTTTCTTTTTTCTTTTTTGGTTTTCGAGACAAGGTTTCTCGATGTAGCCTTGGTTGTCCTAGGACTCACCCTGTAGATAAGACTAGCCTCAAACTCAGAGATCCACCTGCCTCTGCCTCCCTGAGTGCTGAGATTAAAGGCATGAGCCACCATGCCCTGCACATCATTATAGTCTTAATAATTATAACCTGGGTATTTACTTAATATGCCTTCCACATTCAAGAATTTTATATATCTGAATCCATTTACTCACTGCAATAGACCACCCTATGAGGTGTTGCTATTTTCCGACTTTCACAGAAGAAACCAAAGCAAAGTTTAGGGGAAAAAAAAAAATCACCCAAAGTGAGTATGAAGTGGCAGGTGGGACTGGAGAGATGGCTCAGCGGTTAGGAGCAATGGCTGCTCTTGCAGAGGATCTGGGTTCAATTCCCAGCACCCATGTGACTATTCACAACTGTCTGTAACTCCAGTTCCAGGGAATCCAACAACTTCACAAACATACATGCAGGCAAAACACCACACATGAAACAAAAATAAATGTAAACACATAAAATAAGTGGCTGATAACTAACTGTCACTAGAATATGTATGTCCAGTGTGGTGGCCCACACCTTTAATCCCAGGCAGAGGCAAGTGGCTCTCTCTGAGTTTGAGGCCAGACAGACTTATAAAACGAGACCCTGTCTTTAGATTACACACACACTTTATTCAAGTTTGGTTTTTTGGCCTCCAATTCACTACATAGGCAGAGATTATTTGTACTGTGAACTTTCTACCTCCACCTCCCAAGTGCTGAGATTACAGGTCTGTGCCACTAAGCCTGGTCTGTGTGATGTAGGGGACTGAAATTGGAGCCTCCAGTCTTACTAGAATAAAGAATTCTATCAACTGAGGTACACTCCCAGCTTCTCATTCAGTTTAGGTCTCTATCAGTCAAAATCTAGTCTTTACTGTTTCAAACAGAAGAAACTAGTGGATCAACTGTTCCAGGTCTTCCCAATAGGCTCCTCTTGAAGCCCAACCTTACAGAGCATGACCAGTCAACTTGAACAAACTTTCCCCTATGGCTCTGGGCAGAGTCAAGATGCTCCCAGGCTATAGCAGCACAGGAGATGATCTGTGGGAGCTAAGGATCTATGCTAAGTTCAATAGAGTCACTGAGCTGGGCCTAATGGCTCAGGCCTATAATCCCAACATCAAGGCAGAGGCAGGATCTTTGTAAGTTAGACGTTAGCATTGTCTATATAGTGAGTCCTATGTAGGAACGACAAAATTATCCCATCTCAAACAAACAGTTATTGGGATAAGGTGACAATTCCTGGCCTACCTTACAGAGTGTGTGTGTGTGTGTGTGCGCGTGCGCATTCATGATGTATGCATGAATTATGCCGGAGTGGGAAGGTCATAAGACAACCCTTAGGAGTTGATTTTCTTACTCTACCTTGGGATCCAAGGATCAAACTCAGATCCTCGGACTTTCAAGACACGTGCTTTTACCTAGTGAGCCATCCTGCTGGCTCTTATTTTTATTTATTTAAAATTATGAGCTGGGTAGAGGCAAGAGGATTTCTCAAAGTCAGCCTGGTTTACATAGACAGTTGCAGGCCAGTTAGGGCTGCACAGTGAGCCTCTGTCTCACAACAAGAGAATGGAGTTTCCTGTGTGCACTTCAGGGATCCCAAACAAATAAACAAAGAATAACAAAACTATATAATGAAGGGTTGGGTCAGTTCTCAGTTCACACTGTCTAGCTCAAATTCTGGTTTAGTTATAGACTGAATGTATGACCTTACAAGTTACTGAATTTCTAGTTCCTCATCCGAAAACTGAATATTTTAGTAAATGGAAATTGCAGTACTTCACTCACTATAACGTTACTGACAGCCACTTATATAAGACACACAAAGCACTCAGCAAAGCATATGGCATACCATAACTAGTCAGTAAGTGTTAGCTATTAATATTATATATGCCTCTCTAAAACTCAGGTAATTCCTGTGTGGCTTTTAAAAAAAGAGCTTAATGGGGAGAACAAAGATTAAGCAACCATCATAAAGTAAAGACAGCAAGTGAACTGACTGCCCGTAGAGAAAATGGGGTACTTGATGAAACAAAATGCCACAATGCCAATGAACTTTCCACACCTCACCCACAAACTGGCAAGCTCCTCGCCTAGGCCAACCATGTATTTTGAAAAGGTGGAGCTGCTAAGATATAAAACCACAATGACCAGGTATAGAGAAAAATCAAACTAACAAACCTGCCTGATGCTATTCCCAAATTTTGTAACAAAACACACACAGAGAAAGCTGAGGACTGAAATTTTTACCCCACTATTGGGAATAAAACCCAGGCTGCCCAAATGCTAGGAAAATAAACTACCACTGAACTACATCCCTAATCCCACCCACTAAGCTTACTTTTTATTTTGAGGCAGAGCATTACTAAGTTCTCCAGGATAGCCTGGAACTTGTAAAATCATCTTGCTTCAGCATCCTAGGTGCTAGGATTAGAAGCATGAACTACGAAATGGGGCTGAGAACTGAATTTCAATGAAAACATACCATCCTAGTATGGCACTTAACACAAAACAATAGATTATCTTGCAGATAGCACAAAAAATAGAATTTATCTTATTTAGGGCAAACATGCTATATTAATATTCCTATCTTATATTATTAAACCTACAAGACTTAGAAAGACCTAAATGTGTAAACTAAAAAGATCTCAATACTCACTTTTTCCCTTAACTTGTGTGCTAACAAAAAGAACTGTCTATCCCACCTCCTCATTTCTGGCCAAACTGAGTTAACTTAAGTCAGGACTATCCTAAAAGGGCAGGTCTGCTAAGGTTAGCCAAGGAGTCTTCATTCATGAGACTGGCTCAGATCTAGGAGGAAAAGGCTTGCACTTCAAACATCCAGAAAGCAAGAAGCTTGGTGCTATTACATACATACACAGACAAAGGTCACTTTGCAACTCAGAAACCTCAAGTACTAAGTGCATGGATTTCCTTAACATTGCCAAGACAACTCCAATAACATGGGCAAGACAGTTAGAATTCAATGATCCTTGACAAGGAAGACCCAGTGGTATAACCAAAATTCTTCGTGTTATCTTCCAGCCACGTCTGTTCTTGTATCCTGGAAGACTTTGACCACAGTACCAACTCACTGAGCAAGAAAAGATCCAGAAGTACATGACTGACACTGACTGTTTAAACCCAAGGAGAATGACGCTCCACTCACTTCCACGGTTGTTCCCATTGGCTTATACCTGGTTTATTTTCTGAAGGAAAAAAAAAAAATCTTTCTTCCACTAATCACTTTGAAACTAGAAACTCTAGCTGCAGCAGGCAATCCTTTGGACACTTAAAACCTCTTGAACACAGTTTGCCAGCTGGGTTTCAATTACGCTGGGCTGGTCACAGAGGCTTTTTTCTATTACCAACTCACTTAGTTCACCACCTTCGTATTCCACAAGGGAAGAGCACGGTAAAAAGATTTTGGAAAAATGCCCAAGAAAGGAAAAAACCAACCGGCTTCCTGAGGGTGTCTCCATCCCTCCCAGCCAGCCAGTACGTGGTGACTTCCTACCGAAGGCCACCAGCGCTAACACTGCAGGAAACGTCTCAAGCCTAAAAGCCACTTGTAGAATTAGCAGATCCATTCTGGGCACCTCTGCCAAATTATGTCCCCGCAACATCCCCCATTAACTCTTTGTCCCCAAGTTGCCCAAGTTGCTCGGCCCTGCCCTGCCCTTGGGCCTGACCCTGGCGCTCAGCCCCACCCCGGGGCCGCCGCAGTTCCCCTTCCCCGGCTCCCAAGGCACACCCAGAGGCCTCGGTGAAGCAGCTCCTCCTCCCCCACAATCCCGCTTGTCGGTGGGAACCAGCTGGAGCTGAAGGCAGCTCCCCCGCCAGGGCCACGGCTGCCCTCTCTGCCCACGTCTCTCCTGCCGAAGCAGAACCGAGTTCCACGGCCCTCATCCCCGCCCGGAGCCTCCCGCCCGTCTGTCCCTCACCCGGCGGAGGCTGAGCGGGCGACGGAGGCACTGGAGGGCGCGGGCCGCTGCTGTTGATGATGTAGTGGGAGACACGCGAGTTTTCGGAGACGCTGAGCACATAGTCCCCGGGGCTGGTGCTCGAGTCCCGCACCAGGAACACCCCGTGCCGCTGGCCCTGCAATAGCGCCACCGCCTCCTGCCGGCTCAAGCGGCCCCAGTACCAGCTACTCCGTTCCTCCGAGTCGAAGTTGCCCGCCATGGCCGCCTCCGCGCCTCCACGCTGGGCCGCCGCCGCCACGCGCGCCCCTCCAGCCCTGGCGCCCGCCGCCCAGCGGACCGGCTCCGGTGTCAGGCTCCCAGCAGCGCCCGAAATGGCGGCGGCGGCCGCGGGCCTTCCCCACCGGAAATGACGCGCTCTCTACCCGAGGGAGGCTGCCGGGAAGGGGACCGCCGCCCGCCATTGGGAGAAGGGAAACGGAGTCCTTGGGGCCCGCAGTGCGCATGCGGCTTCATGGGCGTCGCCTCCTGGTCCAAACTCTGACCGCCGAGGATGGGGAGGCGGAGTCTAGGACTAAGGGGCGGAGCCTCAGTCTCTTGGCTGAGTGATCTGTGTTGGACAGATTGGTTGGTGGTGAAGGTCTTTCGCCCAGGACCTACAGGTAGCAACTCCAATACAAAGACTGGAGTAGAAAAGACGGTGTGGTTCCAAGATGTTAGCCTCTGTCAAAGCTCCCTGACAAGCTGTTTTGTTTTGTTTTTTTCTGTTGTCTTCAGTTTCCCCCGAGGCCAGCTGAAGTTCGCGTTATTCAGTAACAGTCATAGACATTGCATTTGCCTTGCAGGTGCAGTGGTGACCCAGACTGGGCCGTAAGTCACCGAATTCACAGACCAGTGGGAGGAACCAGGAAACAATTAATGACAAAGGAACGCCCAAGGCTGTGATGGGGAACAGGGATACAAAGAAATCGACTAAGTAGTCTGTAGAGGGATCCAAAGGACGGGGTAAAGGGACTCAAGACTGTAATCCCAACACTTGGGAAACTGAGACCGGAGGATTACTGCGAGTCTGAGGCCCTACCTTACAAAACCTAAACAAGCCGGGTGGTGGTGGCGCACACCTTTAATCCCAGCTCTCGGGAGGCAGAGGCAGGCGGATCTCTGTGAGTTTGAGGCCAGCCTGGTCTACTGAGCGAGATCCAGGAAAGGCGCAAAGCTACACAGAGAAACCCTGTCTCAGAAAAACAAAAACAAAAACCTAAACAAAGAACAGCAAACCGGGGTCCACAGATGAGGAGGCACAGGTTGGATGGTGGGGTGTTGAATGGCAGGTGAGGAAGGTACTCAATGCAAAGAAAGCAAAATGCTCAGACAGGCAAAAGAATGGAGTTCTCCCTATTGACGTTCCCATGTCTCCCAGCCAGGGCCTTCTCAATTTTCAGCTTTAGCGATGGGTATCTCCTGCTCTTACTCCCTGTGATCATGATCATCTCTCTCAATTTTCTTAAATGATTTTTTTTTTAAAAAACAGTGTTTCTCTGTGTAGCCCTGGCTGCCCTGGGACTCACTCTGTAGACCAGGCTGGCCTCAGACTTAGATATCTGCCTGCCTCTGCCCCCCAAGCCACCAATGATGCCCTGCTTGAAATGAAATCTTACTCTGTAGCCCAGACTGACTCAAGATCCTTCCACTCCAGCCTCCCCAGTACTGGGATTACAAGAGCACAGCACCATGCCTGGCCACAATTGCCGTGATTCCTGTGCACAGCCTGCCCGAGGCTGCTCCGGAGGCTAGTTTGCCGGATGGCACTGCAACATCAATGTAAGTTTTCTAAATACCAATCTGCTGTTACCCTGCATAAAACTTTGAAAAGCTTTAAAACTTCCAGTTTAGGGGCTGGAGAGACAGCTCAGTGGTTAAGAGCACTGACTGTTCTTCCAGAGGACCCAGGTTCAATTCCCAGCATCTACATGGCAGCTAACAACTGTCTGTAACTCCAAGATCTGACAGCCTCACACAGACATACATGCAGACAAAACACCAATTGATGTAAAAAATAAATAAATAAAATTAAAAAAAAAAAACTTCTAGTTTAGCGCCCAGCATAGAATGGAGCTAGCCTCATCCTAACAGCTCCTACCTGAACCTCACATAATTTCACTGTCCAAGGGCTGCAGCCTCGGTGTGGTTTTCTGTGATCACCCTATCACTCCCTTAGCACTGCATCCACATTATTTCCATTACAGCTTTTACCCCTTGTCCTGAAAGTTTTCACTTACCGGCCCATCTGTGGCTCATGCTAGAATTCTTCAAAGGCCAGGCATCTAGCTAGGGAAGTCCCACTACTGGAGAGACTGAAGGAGGAGCCAGAGGCAGCCTGGGCAACATACTGAAACTGTACCTCAAAAAACCCAAATCTAGTCTAGAAAACCTAATATTTTTTAATAACATCTACAGGGCTGGAGATTTGGCTCAGTGAGTAAAGGTACTTGCCACCAAGCCTGATGACCTGAGTTGGATCCCTGGGAACCACAGAAGCAGAGAACTCTTGTGGGTTGTCCTCTGACCTCTGCATGCTCCACCACAGCACATGCATGTATACCCACGAACATCCACACCAATAAATAAACTGTAAAATAAATTGGGGGTGGGGTGGGTGTTTCGAGACAGGGTTTCTCTGTGTAGCCCTAGTGGTCCTGGAACTCGCTTTGTAGACCAGGCTGGCCTCAGACTCACAGAGATCCACCTGCAGGAATTAAAAGCGTGTGCCACCACTGCTGGCTTCTAAAATAAATTTTAAAATATTAAAAAATAATAATAACAGCTCTCCTGTTTAGTCAGGAATCACTACCAGGCATGGTGCTGGATGCTTTTCTACAGACCATCTCATTTTACACTCACCCCAACCTGAGGGGCTAATATCTTTAAATTGCCTAATTTTACAGATAAGGAAAGTGAAGCTCAGAATTGAAGTTAATTGTTCTGTTGAAGCATGAGTACATACAGATACCACAGCACTCATACAGAGGTCGGAGGACAGCGTTGTGAAGTTGGTTCTCTCCTTCCACTGTGAGGGTCCTGAAGATTTATCTCAGGCTGGGTGGGCAAATGACCTTACCCATCGACCCATCTCAACAGCCTGAATTTTCATTGTTTGTTCAGGTTTGTTAGGTTTTTGTTGTTGCTTTGTTGTTTTAGGGGGGATCTTGTGTGTGCACGTGTGTGTGTGTGTGTGTGTGTGTATGTGTGTGTGTGTGTGTGTGTGTGTGTGTGGTGGTGTTGTTGTTGTTGTTGTTATTTTTGTAAGGCAGGATCTTTCTGTACTCCTGGCTGATCTAGAACTCACTATGTAAACCAGGCTGGCATCTGCTTGGAGGATATCACAGAACAGAGCACTCTCCTTCCAGATCTGAATTCTAGCTCCTCACTTAGCAGTCGCAAATGTCAAGACAAGTGCAACCTGGGGGACAAGTTCTCTGGGATAGCGCTTGCCTAGCATGCTAGAGGCCCTAACTTTGCTCTCTAGGACCCATCTCAGCATGCTGGCACACACCTATAATTTCAGCACTTGAGAGTTAAAGACAGGAAGATCAAGGCCAACCTTGGCTACTTTATGTGTTTGAGCTTAGCATGAGCTACATGAAACCTTGTCTGAAAAACAAACAAGGCCCTATGTGGTGGAGGCAGATACAGGTAGAGCTCTGTGAGTTCCAAGTCAGCCTGGACTACGTAGGGAATTCCCGGCCAGTGTGGGCTATGTAGTGAGTCCCTGTCTCAAAACAGACAAACAAAAAGCCCTAAGCAAAAGTTATCCTTGGCCTAGTGGGGAGCTCAGCTCTTCCGTGGCGTGGCCGGGGCCAGCCCTATAAAAGACTGCAGGGAAAAGGGCCCTTCTGTGTTCTCAGTGACTCATCTTGACTTAGCTTAGTCACCAGGAACCAGCAGCAGAAGTCACTCAGTGTGAATGCTGGCCCTGGGGGAAAAGGACTATCTGCTGTCCCTGTTCAGGACTGCAGGGCTTCAAGGCAGGGCCTTACCCAGAGACTGTCTGAGAAACTCCAAACCTGCTTCCTACGATAAACAAAAAGGAGAGATCTGTTTTTGTTGTGTTTATTTGTTTAGACAAAGTTACACTATGTAGCCCTGGCTGTCATGGAACTTGCTGTGTACATCAGGCTAGCCTCAAACTCAGAGAGATCTATCTGCCTGCCTTTGCCTTCCACAGGACAGAGTATTTATTACATAGCCTCATGGCTTTCAGACTGGCCTACAATTCACTACATAGCTATGGATGACTTTGAACTTCTTTTGTGTTGTTGTTGTTTGGTTTTTGAAACAGGGTTTCTCTGTATAACAGTCTGGCTGTTCTGGAACTTGCTTTGTAGATCAGGCTGGTCTCAAACTCACAGAGATCTGCTTGCCTCTGCCTCCTGAATGCTGGGATTACAGGCATGAGCCACCACTGCCCAGCTTTTTTTTTTTTTTTTTTTTTTTTAGTTTTTTTGAGAGAGGGTTTCTCTGTGTAGTTTTGGTGCCTGTCCTGGATCCCGCTCTGTAGACCAGGCTGGCCTCAAACTCACCGAGATCCGCCTGGTTCTGCCTCTGGAGTGGTGGGATTAAAGGCGTGCGACACCACCTCCCAGCCGGAAATAAATACTAAAAAATAAAAAACTCTCCCCTAAACCAGGTGTGGTGGCTCATATCTGTATCCCTAGCATTCATAAAGCAGAAGCAGGGAGGATTACTGCAAGTTTGAGGCCAATTTGGTCAGCGTAGCAAGTTCCAAGTTAGCTAGGGCTAAGTAAGTAAGAGTTTCTCTAAAACAAACAACATAGAAAAATTGTTTCAAATAACCTTGGACTTTTTGATTATAACCTGTTTTTATGTTCAAGCTATCTGTGTATTATTTCTCCTGCAGTTGTACATAGAATGTTTTTAC
Organism: Peromyscus maniculatus bairdii; assembly: GCF_049852395.1. Taxonomy (NCBI): domain Eukaryota; kingdom Metazoa; phylum Chordata; class Mammalia; order Rodentia; family Cricetidae; genus Peromyscus; species Peromyscus maniculatus. The sequence continues at coordinate 61,468,050 of NC_134859.1, read as the reverse complement.
ATTCAAGAAAAGAAAAGAAAAATCGTCGTCGTAAGTGCGCTGGCGAGCAGGCTCAGCAATTAAGAGCACTTGCCTTTGCAGAAGATCTGAGTTTTGGCTTGCCAACACCCACATGGTGGTCCACACCCATCTGAAACTCCAGTTCCAGGACATCCAATGTTCTCTTCTGATCTCCACAGGCATCAAGCATACATGTGGTGCACATACATCCTTGATGGCAAAACACTTAAACACACAAAATAAAATAAATTATAACTGAGCTGTGTGGGAGTCTGTCAGAGTCCAGCTCCGACCTGTGGAAGGGTTCTTGGGGGGAGCAGAGAGGAAGGAGGAAGTATTAGATAGAAAGAGAGGATAAGAGAGACAGAGACACAGGATAGCTTCGGGAGGGACCAAGTTTATTCCAAAGGGCTTTTTTTTTTTTTTTTTGGTTTTTCGAGACAGGGTTTCTCTGTGTAGTTTCGGTGCCTGTCCTATATCTCGCCCTGTAGACCAGACTGGACTCAAACTCACAGAGATCCGCCTGGTTCTGCCTTGTGAGTGAAGCAAGCTCAGGTTCTCTGATCTTGAGTAAGGTCTCACTAGGAAGCCTCTGTGGGCCTCCACAGAGCTGCAAGTACGTAGGGAAACACCATCAATAGCGAAGACTTAGCTGCTCAAATGTGACCTTCCTTGACAGGAACAATCTACAGCACAAAGCCAGGAGTGTAGGATCAGGAGTCGCCCCACAAGGAGAACTTAGCAGGTCCCCTGCTCCCTCTCCACAAGGAGAACTTAGAAGGTCCCCTGCCCCTTCCCCACAAGGAGAACTTAGCAGGTCCCCTACCCCTTCCTCCCTCTCCTCCTCCTCCTTTGGACCTAAGGAGCCGGAGGACTGCAGTCACAGTGGCCGTGTTGCCTTTTGCTTCTTGATAAGCCTGAGACCTTCCCTACAGAGGAAATGGCCTCCTTAGGAAGGGCTCCTGATGTGGATGCGTTGGGGCGGGAAGGAAGGGAGGAGGAAATGCAGAGGCAGAGGGGAAGGGAGGAGAGAAATGGAAGACGGTGTAGTGCACGAGCCAAGGGCACCAAAGCCTTTGAGTCTCTACTATCTAGTAAAAAAAAAAACCCAAACCAGTCCTTATTCTAGTGACAGAGAAGCAGGAGGTGGACCAGACGGCCTACACAGTCTGTCCTGTGTCCCCTAAAGCCACCAGGGCGGCCTCATACAGTTGCGTACCACACAGCTTGGAGTGTAATGCAGCAGAAGTACCTAAAGAAAGTGGTTTTCATGATAACAAAGAGGAACACATTCAGGACAACAGATACATAAAGCTCAAAATAAAGTATTAGCTCTCAAGGTCATAGAAAAAAATGTGTAGACTTTTAAATTAAAGTTCTCCCTGGGCAGTGGTGGAGCACACCTTTGATCCCTGCATTTGGGGGACAGAGCCAGGCAGAGCTCTGAGTTATCCAAAGCAAGCTGTGCATAGTGACCTTAATCCCAGTACTCCAGAGGCAGAGGCAGGTGCATCTCTGTGAGTCTGAGGCTAGTCTGGTCTATACATTGCTTTTTAGAACATCCAGGGCTGTGTAGAACTTCTGAACAACAACAAAAAAAATAAATAAAAATAAGGGAATGCCCCACCCGCCAAGTTCAGTCTTTTTATTTATTTATTATTTTATTTTACAATACTATTCAGTTCTATATAACAGCCACAGATTCCCTTGTTCTCTCCCTTCCTGCCCCCCTCCCCTTTGCCCCAACCCACCCCCCATTCCCACCTCCTCCAGATCAAGATCTCCCCCAAGGACTGGGATCGACCTGATAGACTCAGTCTAGGCAGGTCCAGTCCCCTCCTCCCAGATTGAGCCAAGTGTCCCTGCATAAATCCCAGGTTTCAAACAGCCAACTCATGCAACGAGCCTAGTACCTGGTACCACTGCCTAGATGCCTCCCAAACAGATCAAGCCAATCGACTGTCTCACCTATTCAGAGGGCCTGATCCAGTTGGGGGTACCTCAGTCAGTCTTTTTTTTTAATTTGTTTGGTTGGTTTGGTTTTTGTAACAAGGTTTCTCTGTGAAACAGCCCTGGCTATCTTGGAACTTTGGAGACCAGGCTGGCCTCGAACTCACAGAGACCCACCTGCCTCTGCCTCCCGAGTGCTGGGATTAAAGATGTGCACCACCACCGCCCAGCCTTCCTTTCCTTTTGTGCCCCCAGTGCTGGGGTCAAACCCAGGACTTTGTGTTGCTACTTAGTCTTTTACATCCACATTCCATCTCAAGACTACCCTTCTGCTTTTTTAGACAAAGTCTCACTACGTAGCCTGGGTTGGCTTTAAATTGGAGATCCTCCTGCTCAGCTTCCTGAGTGCTGGGATTACAGGTATGCGCCACCACGATCCCTACTCCCCTTAAAAGGAAAAAAGTAAATGTGGTTTTGCTATGTTATTCCAGCTATTGCTGAACTTTTGGGCTCAAGGTAGCTGGGACTAGGTAAGGACCACTTTTTTTTTTTTTTTTTTTTTTAAGGATTTATTGTTAACCAGGTGATGATGACACATGCCTTTAATCCCAGCACTTGGGATTAAAGCAGAGGCAGGCAGATATCTAAGTCTGAGGCCAGCCTGGTCTACAAAGTGAGTTCCAGGATAGCCAGGGCTACACAGAGAAACGCTGTCTCAAAAAAAAAAAAAAAAAAAAAAAAAAAAAAAAAAAAAAAAAAAAAAAGACAAAAAAAGATTTTTATTTCATATATACAGGTGTTTTATTTTATTTTTTTATTTTATTTTTTTTGGTTTTTCGAGACAGGGTTTCTCTATGTAGCTTTGCACCTTTCCTGGAACTCACTTGGTAGCCCAGGCTGGCCTCGAACTCACAGAGATCCGCCTGCCTCTGCCTCCCAAGTGCTGGGATTAAAGGCGTGCGCCACCACCGCCCCGCCGTTTTTTTTTGTTTTTTTTTTTTTTAAGATTTATTTATTATGTAGACAGGAAAGGGTGCCAGATCTCATTACAGTTGTGAGCCACCATGTGGGTGCTGGGAATTAAACTCAGGACCTCTGGAAGAGCAGTCGGTGCTCTTAACCTCTGAGCCATCTCTCCAACCCCTATATACAGGTGTTTTGCCTGCATGTATGTGTATTCAACTGGTATCTGTGGAGGACCTTGAATCCCCTAGAACGGGAGTTACAAATGACTATAAACCATCAGGCCAGTGCTTTTTTTTTTTTTTTTTTTTTAAATTTATGTGCATTGGTGGTTTTCCTGCATGAGGATTTCAGGTACCCTGGAATTGGAGTTACAGAGAGCTGTGAGCTGCTGTGTGGGTGCTGGGAATTGAACCTGGGTCCTCTGGAAGAGCAGCCAGTGCTCTTAACCACTGCACCATCTCTCCAGCCCCCCAGGTCAGTGCTCTTAAACACTGAACTATCCTTCTAGATCCTATTATTATTCTTATTATTTTATTGTTATTGTTATTTTGTGTGTGTGGGCAGTTGAGACAGGGTTTTCCTGTGTAATAGCTCTGGCTGTCCTGGAACTCACTTTTTAGACCTGGCTGGTCTTGAACTCACAGAGATCCACCTGCCTCTGCCTCCCCAGTGCTGAGATTAAAGGTGAGCTTGATGGTAAGGCAGACATTAAACAACAGCTCTGGGAACACAGGAAGAGACACCAAGAGGGTCTTAGTGTATGTACAGGGCTGGGAATAGAGGGGCTAGATCTCCACAAAGGACAGTAACATATTCCCAATGGTATCCTGTCTGTGGGACTGTTGAGAATAAGTCAGTTCACTTTGTTGCAGTGTAATGCATGCCCCCACCTTCTAGTAAAGTTACACAGGTGTCTTTTTGTTTTTTTGAGACAGGGTTTCTCTGTGTAGTTTTGGTGCCTGTCCTGGATCTCACGCTGTAGAGCAGGCTGGCCTCGAACTCCCAGAGATCCGCCTGGCTCCGTCTCCCGAGTGCTAGGATTAAAGCCATGGGCTGAACCTTTTTTTTTTATACCCAAGACAGAATTTCTCTGTGTACCCTTGGCTGTCCTGGAACTCACTCTGTAGACAAGGCTGGCCTCGAAATCACAGAGATCCGCCTGTCTCTGCCTCCTGAGTGCTAGGATTAAAGGCGTGCGACACCACCGCCCGGCCGATCAACCATTTCACTGGCCCCTGGTATATTCCCCTCCCACCACCCTCCCCGGAAATTAGCAAGGGAGGTATTAAATGTAGATATGCTCACAAGACCACATCGGGCCCCCAACAGTCACACACTGTGGGTACCATATTCTCTGGGAACTTGTGCCTTACAAGCCCTGGGTGAGCAGCACTAAGCCTCTCCTCAAGCCTGCCTCTTGACCCTGCATGCAGTGTGCCATGACCCTCCCCGCCCTCAGGCTCCTGAGTGTTCTACCACCCAGCGGTGAGCAGGTGGCTGCTTGCGGCGTTCAGTCTTGCCTTCTGCAGAGAGGAAACACAGGTTGTCTTTGAGGGAGTCAGCCCTTCCCCCATTTTGGTCCTTGCTCTTGGGTGTGGAGCATGCTTTCCTTCTAGAGGCAGGGCAGGCATAAGACCCAGGCCTGGCCAATCACCATGTTCTTCTAACTCCGATGACTAGCGGTCAGAGCATCCCGTTCACTCTAGTGCAGTGAAAAACCACCTCAGAGACTTTGTTAGAGAAGAAACATGTCCTGCTCCTGATAGGATAAAAGCCTGGAATTGATGGCAGTAGTTGTTCCCGCCAGTATGTGGGGGGTGTGGGGGGTTCCTTCAGTGGCACCCAGAGACGGTTAAGCCTAGATCTGGTCCCAGACATACTCCTAACAATGTCTTTTGGACACCTAGAAGCAGCCCTCCCGAGGACAATAAAATGGCCATTGCTGACAAATGCACTTTTCCACCCAAGCCACTTTGTACTAGGTTCATCATCCTGGGACTGGGGACAATCCTCTGAGCTACCTCAAACACCAGCTTCTTTAGGAAGTGCTGACCCCTCCCCTCCCGTCTGTCTTGCACCGGCATAGGCTTGTACTGCCCATGCTAGGCCTCCTCCATCCAGCCATACCAGATGGTTGTTTGTCCAAAGCCAGGGCCCTGTGCCAGGTTGATCGGCGTTTGGTGGACAGTCCATAGTACAGCCACTGGCTCCTCTCTCGTGTTGTTGAGACAGGCTCTTTCTACATAGCCCTGGCTGTCACAACTTGGTATCTAGACCAGGCTGGCCTAGAAGTCACAGAAATCCAGTCCACCTGCTTCTGCCTCTGAGTACTGAGATTAAGGTGTGCAATACCACACCCAACTTGGTTTCTCTATTGCTCCTAAGGGCTCCCTGTCTCCTTCTGCTGCAGCACCAGGTTCCTGGCTGCCTCCTAGGACCACTCCCCCACCCCCCCACCCCCCCCACCCCCTGCCCCCAGCACTCACAGGGAAACTGTGTTGGCAAACACATATTGCTTTATTTAGTGTTTCTCTGGATTGCAGAAGTGTCAGCAGTGGGCTGAGGACCCCAGAGGGAACAGAGGGAGCCGGGCAAACCCAAGGCCCTCTGAGGTGGAGAGAAGCAGCAGAAAGGGTGATGGACGGCCCTGCAGCTCCTCCAGGGCTAGCCCTGGCCCCATGCTCCCAGGTCACGGATGTGTCCAGGCCAATAAAAACCCTACCATCCTGAAATTGGGTCCAAAGTGTGTGTGTGTGTGTGTGTATGAGGAGGTTGCCATCCTAAGGCAAAGACCCAGGCAGAAGACCCCCTCCCATCTGGTGGCTCCCAAGGGTGATTGCTGGTCAGAGAGCCAGGTGCATACTTAAGACATGACCCTTGCTTTATGGGCCTCCCTGGCCCTGGGAAAGGCAGTGAGGTGTGCTGAGGACAGTGCTTCACTTTAGGATTTGCCCCAACCTGCTGCTAGGCAAGCCTTCCTTGTGTGGCTTGCCTGTCGCCAGCTGGGTGACTCCAGGGGCCTGGACTAGATGATTTCTCTGAAGTCTTCCAAACTTTAAGACTTTTCCCCCACTCCAGGATGCCCTCAGACTGAGGTGGAAATATTAAAACTTTTTTTTTTTTTTAAATGCTGGGGATTGAACCCAGGGTCTCACACATGCTTAGCACCAGCTCTACCACCGGGGTAATCCCCAGCCCTAAAAAGGGCATTCTTAAGGCAGGAAGATGGGGTAAGGTGGTCTCAGGCCCCAGGGGGAGGTCAGAGTGGGCCTGCAAAAGGTGCAGGTGGGTGGGTGGACAGACAGACAGACGAGGTGTCAAGGGAATAAGGAGAAGAGGCTTGGCCAGAGAAGAGGGCCCCACAGCCTAGCCCACCCAATCTTTTAGCTACATTCCTTTCCCTATTTGAGTCAGGAAAACACATCCAGTGTGTTTAGGGTAGGAAAATGGCTTTTTTAAAAAAATAGTTTCCTATAAAGCATCAAAAAAATCTCAGAGAAAACTTCAGTTAAAATTCCCTTCTCTCAGACATTTGGCATCAGCAGAGGGCTGGCCTGGTCTGCTCAGGCCCCTGCTTGTCTATTGCTGTGGCCCGGCCTGGCCCACTCCTGGGGTAGCTCCCTGGCCCCCCATCACCTCAAGAGAGGGTGAGCAGGAGGCAGGAGTTTGCAGGTGGGCTTTGGGGGTGTCCCTGGATCCCTGACTGGAAGCTCGAGTCTTTGGTAACTGGGAGGGGAGGAGGGAAGAAGCAAAGCATCGGGAGTCAGGAGGGGTCCACTGGTGCCTTCTTCATCACCGGGAATTCAGCCGAGGGGCCACCTAGTGGGGGAAGCCTAGTGGTGAGCGGAGGAACTGCAGGTACTTAGAGGCTCTGGGGAGATAGGCCTGCAGCAGGTTGTGGCGAGTTGAGTACCTTGAGGCCTTGGTACTGCACTTTTCTATTCCCACAGCGGTACCTACTGCTCTGGCCAGGGTGAACTGCCCCACACATGTGTCCCTGCACCGTCCCCATTGCCCTCCTTACTATAACCCTTTTATGGCCACCAGAGGCATGGGCAGGCATCAGGGGAGAGGGGACACGTACTCCAAGGAAGGCTTGGCCATCAACGGCTCTACCTTAGACCCAGGTCAGCAGGCCTCACTCACCACAGCCAGGTGGCCGTTCTTAGCCTTGGTGATGAGAAGCTCCGAGCCAGACGTGAAGTCGATGATGCCATCCCTGCCTGGCCCCCCTGCGAATGTGATGCTGGAGGCAAGGAAGAACGTGAAGACTTGCTCACAGAGACGGACCCCCGAGGCCGGGCCTTTCCCAGGGCCCACGAGCCACCCCAACGTGCTTCACCTGCCCTGGTTGATGTTGATATTGTTGACGCGATCGGCACTGAGGGCCGTCTTGGTTAGCGTCTCAATCACATGATCACTCTGCAGCACCACATCTCCCTGGTGAGCGAGATGCAAAGAACGAGTCAAGCCTTGTTGAGGGCTAGAGGACCCGCCCCCTCTCCAACTCCCAAGTCCCAAGGGGGGTGTACCTTTTGTTTATTGTCCTCACGCTGCACATGAAGCACAAATAGGCTGTCACTCAGGCTACTGACGGAGATTCCTGAGAGGGGAGGGCAGAGGTCAGGGAGCGACGGTCAGAGCAGGGCTCCTCCCCACCCCCGCAGGCCTCAACGCTGGCTGACCCGTTAGGTTGGTGTAGTCGATCCTCTGCTTGACTTTGGCGTCTTCCACGATGACCACGGCACTGGGCGTGAGCAGCAGCTGCCGGGAACGAGGTTTGTAGCCCTTGCGGTCATATTTCACCACTGGTACAGCGTACTAGAGACACACAACAGTGTGAGGAGCAGGGCGCGGACTGAGGAGCTCCAGGGACGACTTCCTCGCCCACGGCTCTGGCCGATGGGCAGAACACCGCGAGGGCTGCTCGAGTCGTGACGGGTGGGTTCTTACCTGGATGGGCTCAGAGCCCAAGGCCTGAAGCACCCTGGGGCTGATCTCTTCATTGCCTGTAACCAAGATGGGGAGAAGGAAGTTGGGGCAGGCCTGAAGGAGACGTCATGGTGCTGGAAGGCTCAAGGGGTTGAAAAGTGGGGGGCTTACCAAGACGTGTGCTAATGAAGAGTCTGGGGACACTCTGGGGGTAATTGTCCTTCTTGCCCTTGAAAATCTCACTAGCCACAGCCTTTTGCTGCAGCTGATGAGACAAAAGGAATCAGTGTCAATGGGCTGGGGACCCAACAGCTCCTCCCTTCCTTACCCACTGTCCCCACCAAAGAAGGCACAGAGCTCCCCAGGAGTTATGACAGGGTCCTCCTCCTCATCCAACACCATGTTGGTAAACACAGGGTACATCGACCATGGACACTGATCAGTGAGTGTAAAGCTGGCCCAATCAAGGCTCTGGGCAAGCCGGCCCACAACATGAGTTCTATTCCCTTCTCCAAACTTTCTGCAGCCTCCACGGCCTGTGAGAAGCCCAATGAAGGGCCTGGCCTTCTTCTGAGGCTCCAGTGTTGACCAGGCAAAGTGCCTGCTGTCCCCAGAGCCCCCACAACTAAATACTTGCTGCCCCTGCTCCCCACACCTGCTGCTTCCACTCAGGGCTGATACTCCGGCAGTATTTCCACACCATGTTCTTCATGCACAGCTCCCGTAGCAGCTCTGAGGCCTAGGGAAAGAGTCGGGTCAGACCTCTTTCCAGCCTGCCTCCGTTCCTACTGAAAACCCCCAACAGGCCCCTCAAGCCAGACAGCCCTTTGGAGTATTTTCTCCCTCGGGAACTCATTCTCTCTTCTTTTCTTTTCTTTTCTTTTCTTTTCTTTTCTTTTCTTTTCCTTTCCTTTTTCCTTTCCTCTTTCCTTTCCCCTTTCCTTTCCTTTCCTCTTTCTTTCTTTCTTTCTTTCTTTCCTTCCTTCCTTCCTTCCTTCCTTCCTTCTCTCTCTCTCTCTCTCTTTCTTTTTTTTTGAGACAGGGTTTTTCTGTTGCTTTGGAGCCTGTCCTGGAACTTGCTCAAACTCAGATCCGCCTGTCTCTGTCTCCTGAGTGCTGGGATTAAAAGTATGCGCCACCACCACCCGGCTGGGAACTCATTTCACGGCCCAGCTCTACTTCCTCTCCCTGCTGCACCCTCCCTGGCCACCTCTCTGGAGACATGATAAGGACACCCCCTGGCCCCTGCTAAGTGCTGTGATGGATGTCCCTAACTCAGTATGGAGAGCCCACAGACCTCTCTCAGGGCGGGTGGGGGTGTGGGCCAGGAGGTGTCCAGGACATTCCGGGGTAGTTGCCGCCTCAGGTTAAGTAAGAACGACGTGCGCACGTGGTCCAGGTAGAAGGCATTCTCAGGGCAGCGGGGTGCATGGCGTAAGATGAAGCCACGGATGAGTCTGGGGGTGGGAAGCCCACACAGCTGGGGTGAGAAACCTGGCAACAGGTCCCCACGGTCACCTTCATCCAGTCCCCCCTCACGGCACCCCAGCACTCACCGACGGATCGTCTGCGCTGCCCATTTCCTCTTGGCTGCCTTTCTCCGGCCCAGTGTGCCACGCCACCATGACTGGATACAGATGGCTGTGGAGACCACATATGGCTGACCTCTGTCTTCTCACTGTGGCGGCCCATCCATCCCCTAGACCCTGCCCCTCCCAAAGACCCCTGGGACCCCACACCTGATCGCTTCACTCGGAGGAATTTCTGCCGCCAATGAAAGCCCCTCCAGGCTGCCTGGATCTGGGTGGCTGTGGTTGGGGAAGAAAATTAATGGTCAGAGCTCAGCACCCCTAGGTGAGGCCTGGCATGGTCAGTGGCATGAGTTACGTTGAGGAAGGAAGGGTCTGTGAGAGGCAAGTCAATGGAAGACAGCGGATGAGTGTGGGGCTGGGTTTGGACTGGGGCGGCTGGCGGCCTTTCTTTGCTGGGGGCCAGGAAGGAGGAAGGACAGCTGAATGAGGGTGGGCAGGTTTCCTGGGAAAAAAGCCCAAAGGCAGTCATTTCCATTCCCCAAGATCCCCACGGGACAGCAAGGGTGAGTCTCTCACCTAGGCTCTGCCGTCGGACCTCCAGGGAATCCTCTGTGGCAAACAGCGTCTTGGGGAATCGGATGAAGATCTTAGTCCTGGGAGGGAGAGCCGTGATCAGCCTCTGGGTACCAGCTCCTTCATCCTCCAGGCCCCGGGAACAGGTCCCACTCACCGGCCCATTTTGTACTCTTCTGGCTTGTAGCCCAGGTGTCTGACCAGCACTGCCACCCCATCCTGGGGCCGTCCTGCCCACGTGGGCCACGTCTCTGGACACAGTGACTTGTACCTGGGGATGGGGAGAGCGGGCATGTACTCAGGCAAGCCCAAGCCAGTGCGCGCTCTGGAGGCCCCTTCTGCTCTGCTGGGTGTCTATAGGGGCTTTCACTCACTGGTACATGGTACACATGCCTGAGGGTCCCCATTTTAAAGGTGGGGGACTGAAGCATTCCCATCTACCTAAGGCAGAGATGGGATTCATATCCTGGTTCATGTCCCTCTGAATAACTACAAAACCACAACATCTCTGAGCTCCTGTCACCAGTTTCTGGTGGCAGCCTGTCAACGTGCTCCTCCTGTGTGCCCCTCACCAGGGGCTTCAGGACGGTGGGGTTGTGTGTGTGCACCTTGTATCTTCTTTTCCAAGACTAACACTAGGCCCATAGCATAAAATGGCTCCTGGCCTGGATCCCATCGCAGCTGAGGGCCTCTGAACCCTCGTATCTGAACTCGAGCCATGAATGCCCCTCCTCCCTCGCCGTTCCAGAAAGTTCTGATCCTCCCCCCTACCCCATTCGCGGTGGGCTGACCCCACCCACCTCTGTAGGAAAGCCTCATATTTGCGGCGATAGGCGAAGCCGGCTCTGCGCACGCGCAGATTCTCCATAAGTCCCAGGTACTTCACCTGGTGTCGGATAAGCACCTCATCAAACCGACCTGGGAGGAAGACAGCGGAGGTGGTCCTCGGGCTGTCACTGGAAGGCAGCGTCACCACCCAAGAGGCACAGCTCACTGCTCCCGGGGCCAGGGAACCTACCAGGCTGTTTGGCATCATTTGGCTTGATGCATCGGATATAGGCAGGCTCCTTAGACTTCAGGATCTCCACGAGCTGCAGGAGGCTCATCTTGAACTGTGTGGCAACCTGGTGAGCCAAGGGGGTGTAGGTCGGCTGGGGCTGGGCGGAGGCCACTCATGCCTGCACACACCGCCCCTCTTCTTCCCATCACTCCTACCTCACGACAGAAAGGGCCACACTTCACCTTAGTTCCTTTTAGCTCGTTAGAGACCTCAGCTTTTCTAACCCAGCTCTTTGCAACGCCACACCCCACCTCTTTTTTTCCCCCTTTTCCTTCTTCCTAGTACTGAAGAACAAAGTCAGGGCCTTATGCTTATTAGGACAGAATCCCGCCACTGAGGTACCCTTCCCCCCTTATTTTTGAGATAATTGATCACTCTGAGGTAAAGTGCACTGGGGACAATCTGGAAATGAGCCCAAAGGGAGATGGTGTTGGTGGGAGACAGCAGGAGAGAAAGGCAGTTCAAGCAGACGGAGGATGGCTAAGCAAGGGCTTGACACCCAGGGAGCTCCAGTCCTTGCAAGGACTTAAGGAAGGCAGAGGCAGCGCAGCAGAGAAGAGGTCTACCGGAGAGACTAGACTTTATCTTTAGGGAAACAGGGCCAATGAGGAATTTGGAGTCAGGGAGCAGCAATGGATGTGTATGTCTGGTTATTTCCACAGCATTTGTGTGGAAGATGGACTGGGAGGGGCTGGTGGGGAGCTAGGAGACTAGAGAAGAGTTGGTTGACTGGTTCATGGGGACTGACCTGGACCACTGGTTATAGGGGCAAAGGAGAGGGAGTTGAGCATTATTCAGGCCACAAAAATCCACATCACCCAACTGGAGAAGTCCCTGGCCCGAGGGACCAGGTGGAGAGTGATCCCTGTCTCAAGTCAGGGACAGAAGAGCAAGGGGCTTGGCCACAAAAGGGTCCACTTGGGGACATCACTGGATACAGAAACCAGAGGCATGCTACAGAGTATGGGTATGGAGGGTCTGCAGGTGTCCTGAGTATGGAGATACTGGCCTGTTGTGGAATATCCCTTTAACTATGTAAAGATGTGTTACATTTGTTTATGTTGCAGACTATTGCTTTAACTATGTAAAGATGTGTTACATTTGTTTATGTTGCAGACTATTCCTTTAACTATATAAAAGTGTGTTACATTGGATTACATTGCAGACTATTCCTTTAACTATGTAAAAGTGTGTTACATTGGTTTATGCTGCATTTGTTTAACGATGTAAAGATGTGTTGTTTTGCCTGCCTGAATGGCCAGTAGCTGGGCAGAGGAGGGATAAGCAGAGCTGGTGGGCAGAGAAAATAAGTAGGAGGAGGACTCTCGGCTCCATGAGAGAAAGAGAGGGAGATGCCTGCGGTCAGCTAGCCAGCCAGGCCGCTACCAGGCAGCCAGACACCAAGGAAGCAGTGAAACTAGGACACACAGAATGAAAGAAAGGTAAAAAGTCCCGAGGCAAAATGTGGACGACGAGGATCAGGTTAAACTAAGTTACAAGAGCTAGCAAGAAACGAGCCTAAGCTAAGGCCGAGCGTTCCTAACTAATGATAAGTCTCTGTTGTGATGGGAGCTGGTGGGCAGCCCAAAGAAAGTCTGCTACACTGGCTGGAAGGACGGAGTCAGGACAGCAGAAGCAGGGTCCTGGATGGGCACCACAATGTCTCTGTGAGCCAGCTGGAAGTACCCCGGGCCTCTCTCCCTCCTGACCTGGAGCTGTGAGGACCTCTTCTGGCTCAGCCCAATAGTTGTACCTCTGGCCTCAGCTGGCTGAAGGTCCCCTGCATCTGGCACCACTGGCCACATCTGCCTTTTCCAGCCCCTCCTCCACTAAATTGTTCTTTTCAACTGTCTGGCTTTCCTTGGCCTCTGTGTGGATGTGGATGGTGGACACACAGGTACGCTGCCTACAGAGCCCTCCTACAGGTCTACTTGACAAGCACTTACTCATTCTCTCGCCTCAAATGCTGCCTTTGCCTTGGAGCCTTCCCAGATGCCTCCCCCACCACCCCTGCAGGCAATTCACTCCCTCTTTATAGTTCCCAAAGCACCCATGCACCGGGCTGTGAGAGCAGCTATTTGTTTGATTCCTCAGAGCTGAGAGATGTCTGCTGACTAGATAGATACACACAAGTGCCCAGGCAGGCTGGGGTACCGTGGGTACCCATACAGAGAGAAGCAGGCAGAATACAATAGTCTACATATAGAGAATGGTGGACACACGGGTATGCACTTAGAAAGACAAGGGCTAGCAAGGTGGCTCAGTGGCCAGTCTGACACCCCCAGTTTGATCCTGGAGACATATGCCGTGGAAAGAGAGAACTGACTCCAATAAGTTGTGTTCTGAACTCTACTCACACCATGGCACATGTACCCCCACACACATACATACACAAATAAATAAATGTAATAAAAAATTGGAGGGAAAAAAAAAGCCAAAGACGGTTGTGAGAGCAGACACCCAGGTACGTGCCCACGGGTGTACACACGCTCCCGGTCACAGTGCCATCTGGGCTCTGGTCTGTGCTTGGGCACACACACACACCACTCCAATGTCATAATCTCCGCACCGTCTCTGGTCGCTTCTTGTCACTGAGCTCATTCCTGTCAAAGCACTGGCTCATGATGGGGTTCATCGAGCTGCACATGGTCTGTGAGGCAGAAGAGGGGTCAGGGCTGAGCAGAGAGTCGGAGAGGCTTCCGAACTGTGGGTACCCAACCCACCTCAGCCCGCCTGTGTCTTCCTCACCTCCTTCAGGTTCCGGAAGAGAAGGTCATTGTTCTTATCCAGAAACCCTGCGAGGGGAAAAGAGACGAAGGGTGAGGGAGTGCCCGCCCCCCCCACCTGGCCCCATGGGACCCAGCCCCAGGATCCTCACCAGTGACACTGTAGGTCACCTCTCCAGCATAATGAAGAAGGCGGAACTCCCCTCGACCTAGCGATTTCCTGGTCTTCTGGTCAGCGAGTTTGTGCCTGAGGGTGACAGGGAGAGGAAGCTACCATTTCTGACCTGGGGCATGTCCCTGCCTGTTGACAAAGCTTTAGGAGCCATCCAGGAAGGAGCCAGCAGGCCCTGGGCTGTCCCACAGATTGCACACTTCGTGGCAGACTGTGCAGGCCTGAGGCCTGTTGCAGAGTTCACAGAAGTTCAGAACGGTAGACAAACTTGCCTAGAGGCCAGCCTAGCTCCAGGAGCTATGAGGAGGAACTTGGGCTTAGGCATGCCAGGCAGTCCAGGCATAGGGCTGATTTCATTGCCTCTGGCCTCTGCCCAGCTGTTTAGAGGGAGGTAGAGCTGCCCTCTCCATTTTCAGAATGGAATCTGTCCCAAGAGATTATTTAAATTCTAAACATGCTTGTACCCTCTAGCCCATTTTTTTACTTTGAAGAACTATTCTGAGCAACTACCCAGAGATGCAGGTGAAGATTGAAAGCCTCAAGAAGAATGTGGTGGCCTTGCTCTCACATCACAAACCTGGAGGGTGAGCTTCTGGGTAGCTCAGTGGTAGGATGCTTGCCTAGCATGTGTGAAGCCCTAGGTTCCATTGTCAATACCGGGGGGGTGGGGGTGGGAAGCAAGAACAAAAACCCAGTGGGGTGGTGGTGGCACATGCCTGTAAAGCAGAGGCAGGCAGATGTCTGTGAGTTTGAGGCCAGCCTGGTCTACATAGCGAGTTCCAGGATGGCCAGGGCTACAGAGAGAAACCCTGTCTCAAAAAACCCAAACAACCACTGGGCGTGATGGCGCACAACTTTAATCCCAACACTCAGGAGGCAGAGGTAGGCAGATCTTTGTGAGTTTGAGGCCAGTCTGGTCTACAGAGTAAGTTCCAAGACAGCTAGGGCTGACTGTTATATACAGAAACCCTGTCTCGAAAAACAAACAAATAAACCAAAAACAAACCCTGGAGAAGCTCACTGGGGCCCTCAAGGCAGGGTGAGAGCTGCAAAGTCCCCATGGGTCATAGCCCTCGAAGGACATATTTTGGAGAAATTTTTCCACTTGATACAGGAAAAGCCCTAGAACATAACATTATCCTGAGCCTCATACACAGTAAGTTCCTGACTTTGGAAAAAAAATGTATAGGAACAGGCAGGAAGGAAATGCCTGGGATTGTTCACAATGATGACCTCTGGGAAACAGGGTCACAAGAGGCTTTGCACACATTCCAACTCTCTCTAATGAGCAGCATTTTCGTAATTATGTGAATTTTATTGTTCAGTGTGATGGTACATGCCTGTAACCCTAGCACTCCGGAAGCAGAGGAAGATAGGATCAGGAGTTCAAGGCCATCCTTTACAGTGAGTTCCAGGCCAGACTGGGCAACATGAGACCCTGTCTCAGAAAATCAAAACCAAGCCGGGCGGCAGTGGCACACACCTTTAATCCCAGCACTCTGGAGGCAGAGCCAGGCAGATCTCTGAGTTCGAGGCTAGCCTGTTCTACAGAGTGAGTTCGAGGATAGCCAGGGCTACACAGAGACACTTGGAAGAGAAAGACTAACCAGTACCAGATACAGTGGTGAAAGCCTTTAAGCCCAGCGCTCCAAAGGCAGAAGCAGGTAGATCCCTAAGTTCCAGGTCACCCAGGACTACAATGATATTTTGCCTCAAAACAATAGCCCCCCTCCCCCCCAAAAAAAAATCCCTTCAAATGTTTTCCCTGCTTCCTTCCTTCCTTCCCTCTTCTTCTTTTTTATTTTTTTAGTTTTTCAAGACAGGGCTTCTCTGTGTAGCCTTGTCTGTCCTCATTCTGTAGACCAGGCTGGCCTTGAACTCACAGAGCTCTGTCTGCCTCTGCTGTCCCAGTGCTGGGATTAAAGACATGCACCACTACCACCGCTGGGCTGGCTGGCTGGTTGGCTTGCTTCCTTCCTTCCTTTCAAATAGGACTTCACATTATAGCACAAGTTGGCTTCAAACTGCAGCAATCCCCATCAAGCACAAGCAGAAACAGTTTTTCATGTACTTGGCTTTGTTTTTTTTTTTTGTTTTTTTTTTTTTTTTTTTTTTTTTTTTTGAGCAGGGTCTCTCTATGTAGCCCTGGCTGGCCTACAACTTGCTCTGTAGACCAGGCTGGCCTGAAACTCACAGACATCTGCCTGCCTCTTCTCTGAAGTGCTGAATTAAAGGCATGCATTTCATGCTTGGCTTCATGTACTGTTCAACAAACAATGCTCAGGACTGTTGAGTCCAAAAGCCTTGGGACATTCATCCCAAGCTCTC
Organism: Peromyscus maniculatus bairdii; assembly: GCF_049852395.1. Taxonomy (NCBI): domain Eukaryota; kingdom Metazoa; phylum Chordata; class Mammalia; order Rodentia; family Cricetidae; genus Peromyscus; species Peromyscus maniculatus. The sequence goes on along the minus strand of NC_134859.1, from coordinate 61,451,811 downwards.
CAATCTAAATAGATAACATAACCGTGACCAAATGAGTAAATCTTTCTGAGTTTTGGTAAGATACAACACAAGAAGCATCCTTATGGGGTTCTGTAAACTAGGAGGTGAGGGGTAGGGGTGCCCAGTTTGTGTGCTGAGCTTCCTCACTTTACAGAGAGTCCTTTTGTCTTTTGTTTTGTTTGTAGACAGGATCTCAGGTGGCCTGGAATTTGCTATGTAGCCAAGATGGCTTTGATCCTGAGGCCTCCTCCTCCCAAGTGTAGGACATTCCTTATATAGAAAGCAATTTACAAATGAGGGAGCTTAAAAACAAACAACTTAGCAAGTTTCATTCTCAGAAAAGGAGGAAGGTCCAACAGTGGCCTTTCGTAACTGCCAACATCACCACTTTCTCCGGTGATTAACTTGTGGCTGGTGGTTTGGTTTGGTTTGGGTGCTGGGGACCCAAAAGGAGTCCTGTGCATGCTGGGTGTGCCTTCTACCACTGAGCTATGCCTTCAGCCTCACAGCTGGTGTCGCCCCTATGGAGGGACCCCGGCTGAACCTGAGCCCCGGCCCCAGCAGCTCACTCACGTCAGGAAGTGGGGGTGGTGCTTGACAGTGTCCTCCAGCTTCTCCAGGAAGGTCAGGTCTGTGGCCTCCCCAGGACGCAGACACTCTTCATCCTGCAGAGCAGAGCAGGAGGTGAGGGATTTATTGGAAAGGAGGTGATCCAGAGGCCATCATGCAAGAAGTCATAGGCACAGGAGAAAGGGGCAGAGCTTAGGGAGCCCTGACAGAGAGCCTGCGGCCTGGGCCAGTACCTCACCTTACCCTGCCCAGCCCCACACTCGGACCCAGCCAGCGGACACACTTGGGACAGAAAGGAGGGAGGTTTCCAGGCTGTCTCCCACCCTGAGGCTACAAGAGCAGAGGATGTACCAAGATGGAGATGATGCCCTTGAACTTCTCCTCGACCAGGTCACAGATGATCTTGTTGTTGAAATACTGGACAGGTTCCCACTGCACAGAATGAGAAGGGCATCGATCACCGGGTCCCCCCCTCTCTCCTGGGAGCCCCAGTGCCTCGCTTCCCATGACATGCAGGGTACCCCAGGCATGCACGTACCGCAATACCCTCTGCCTCGTATTCCTCCTGCTCAGACTTGAGCGTCAGCTCGATGAAGAGCTGCTGCAGCTTCTCGTTGCAGTAGTTGATGCAGAACTGCTCAAAGCTGAGGGACAGTGGAATAACCCGCAGTAGTGCCGGGGACAGGGAATGGACGGGAGCAGGTACAAGCAGCAGGGCTGAGAGATGCCAAGCAGGGCCATGGCTGGGAATGAGAGGCAGGGCACAGAGGAGGGGGCCAGAACACAGACATTAGCAGACAGACTGGCGAGGCTCAAAAGTGCAGGACTGACCTGTTATGCTGAAAGACTTCGAAGCCGTAAATGTCCAGGAGCCCGAGAACGGTGGTGCTTCGCCAGCTGGGACTCTCGGCATCCTAGGGCCAGCCAGTCAGCAGACAGCATGGGTCCTCATGGTCTGCCCCAGCTCCCAGCTACAGGCCTCCCCGCCCGCCCTCCCTGCCTTCCTTGGAAGCAGCATGGACTGAGTACTCACCTTAGAGGCCAGTGACCTGTTGATCTTTCTGACCAGCCAGGAGAAAGTGCGGCTGTACACAGCCTTGGCGAGAGCGTCCCTTGCGTATGCAGCCTGTTCAAGGTTCAGGGGGCTCAGGAGCTGCCGCAGAGGATAAAACAGGAGGTGAACGCCACAGACACCCTTCCTTCTGTCCTACCTCCCCTCAGACCCAGGCACCAGATAAAGGAGTCCTTACCACCCCGCCTCCCTAACTCCATTAAACCAGAGAGTGGCGGTGCTATTTAGGACATCATAGGGAAGCTGTATAGGGGTCTCATTCTTGGAGGTGGGAGCCCTGGCCAGCTCACTGCACCTCTCTCTAAGCCACCTGCATCACGCCCCTCCGGCACTACTGAAGACCCTGAGTAGACCAGCAGAGAGGAATGAAGGGACGAGGCTCCCTAGGACGGCTCACCTCTCCTGTTTCTGTGGCCAGTCTGAGTCTTACCTCTTCCCCCTTGGCGATGATCTTCCTGTGAGTCAGGGCTTCCCTCAGCATTGTGCCTTCCACGCCAAGGAGCTGCCAAGGGTGGGCACAGTGAGGGGCTGGTTTCTCTCACCTCAGCTGCCCCTGTCCTTGCCCTCTGCCCGCCACACTCACCCTAGTCAGATACTTGAGCTGGTTCTCAGTAGTGACCTGGGCATTGCTTTCCTCGTCCGCAGCAAAGTGGATGTTGCCCAAATGCAGGACGCTGGCCACGATGCTTAGCAAGTCCTGAGGCGGCAACAGGGGCGTGTGGTGGTTATGAGGTCAGGGAGGTCAGGGCCGCCCATGAGGACAAGTAGGAGATGCTCAGATCCCGCAGGGAATGGTTGGTAAAGCACTCAGGAGGGGAAGGGAACTCCAGGTAGAAACGGGTTCCAAAAGAAGTGGGTGAATTTGGGGTGGGAGGGGAGGGGGGTCCACAGAAGCGCCCTAACCTCCACTTCATCCTCGGTGAAGTCAATGACTGACAGTGCCTTCCTGACGACCTTCCAGTCACTCTTGTCATTGATGGAGGAGACTTTGGCACACTGGCCCTGGAGAAAGAGCAGAGCTGGCAGCCGGCACTGGTGCTGTGCCCCCCTGGGTGGCACCCACCCGGCCGGCTAACTGCTCACCTTCACCAGGTACAAGTAGCTCTGGGGGTTCCGTTCCAAGCCCAGACGACGAAGAGTCTCCTCCTCACCCCCCTCCAGTAGCTGGTAGAAGACGTGGAAGTTCCGCTCCCCATGATTCTGGTGTACCACTCGTGACTTTTCCAGGAGGTAACTGAGGATGTGGCCTCCCACAGGGGCACCCTGTGGGTAGGGTGGGGAACAGGGATGGTCAGCTCGGTCAGGAGAAAGGACCCATCTTCCTCTTCTCTCCTGCAGTAGACCTGGGCTCTAACTCTAGCTCTGCTACTGGGTAAGTGGGCTCAGGCACCCACTCTGGCCTCAGTTTCTTCATTTAAGAAATGGAGACACAGCTCTCACCTCTGTCAGCACACACACATGTGGCGCGCACACACATGTGGTGCACACACACAGATTTAAGGGACAGCGAGAGAGATTCAACTCTATCCACTTCCGAGTCATACTTGTATGCCTGCCAGGCACTCCAAATTTAACAAGCCTGCCCGTGCATTCCAGCTTTTTCCTCTCCCACACCAACTCCAGCTCGTGCCCGCCCATCTCGATCAGTGGCAGCTCTGTAGTGCAAGTTCTTCGGGAGGGAAGGCTGTGGTCCTCCCAGAAAACTTTTTTCCCACCTACTTCCTATATCTAAACTAGCAGTTGATCCTGCTGCTTTAACCTTGAAAACACCCAGAATCTAACCTCTGCTCTTCACCTCCATGACTACCACCCCGATTTGAGACGCTCATCTGTCACCTACATTATTACATCAGCCTCCCAACCGGTTTCCCGGCTTGGCTGGGTTCCTCTATCATCTACTCCCAACAAAGGCTAGAATGACCTTTTCAGTAGGAAAGTTGCATCACGACCGGCTACTATTCAAAACCCTCTCATGATTTCTTTTCACTTAGCTGAAAAAAAAATTTTTTTTTTTGCAGGGCTCTCTCTGAGCATAGCTTTCCATGTAGCCTGTGTTCTTAATATGATTTAACGTCCTTGTTTTAATTCCCACACTAAGGCAGGGGGAAAAAAAAATCTTTGCAAAGACCTAAGAGACCCTGGCTGTCTGCTCCTGTTTTCCTGGTACCTTGCTTCCTCCTGCGGCCTCTGGCTTCACTGTAGTCTTTAAACACACTAAAGACTCCACCTCTGCAAAGCCTTGGACCGCAAGGCTACCTGGCCTCATTGCCCCAGGCATCCGCTGCGCTTGCTCCCCACTCCCACCGAGTCACTGCTGAAATGCCACCCCCGAGTGAGGACTTCCCTATCTGCTTTAGAACTGCAGACCCAGGTGTGGCGGTGCAGCCCTGTAATCCCAGCTACTCAGGAAGATGAGGCAGGACAGTCGGGAGTTGAGGAGCAGTCTGGATTACAAACTGAGACTATCTCATTAAAAAAAAAAGAAAAAATTCCAGCAGCACCCCCCTTTACCTGATTTTATTTACTGCTAAGTTATTATGTTTCTGTTTATCACCTATCAGTCCGGGAGACAAGATCTGCTTGATTTCACTGCTCTAACCGTAGCCCCCCCCGAAGAGTGCCTGGCACACAGTAAGTCCTCAACAAATACCGAACCTCCTGAATGGCACACCCGACCCCCTTCTAATGCTTCAACACACCCACAGGTACCTTGAAGTCAAACTGCACGTCCATGTACTTCCCGAACCGGCTGGAGTTGTCATTTCGGAGAGTCTTGGCATTTCCAAAGGCCTGGGAGTGGATGGAAATGTGAGGAGAGCCGGGTAGTTTCTTCTCGTCCTACCCTCTCCTCAGCTGCTGCCATGCCCTCACCTCCAGCACCGGGTTGCTCTGCAGCAGCCGGTCCCGAACGGCACCACCCCGCTCGGGGGCCGGGCAGGTCTCCGCGTAGAACTGTAGTAGTCTCTTGGTGGCCTCCGTCTTTCCCGCTCCACTCTCTCCAGAAATCATCACTGCCTGGTCCCGCCGCTCAGTACGAAGCGCCCGGTACACGGTGTCAGCCACTGCAAACCTGGGGAGAGGTTTGCCGAGAGTTCGCGGGGGTGGGGTGGGGGGTGGGGGGGCACCTACATCTGATTGGACCCCTCTTATAAAATGTGGGGGCGGAGGGGTGGACCTCCACAGCTGAGGATGGGGGCCGAGCTCACTAGCACATGGAAGTCTGAAAGGATCACTCCGGGTGGGGTGCTAGCCAGGTGCAGCATGTTACAACAGTTAAAGGAATAAGTCACGAGGGGGAGCTGGGGTTGGGAGCCTGGGGGGGGGGACGGACAGGACCCAGAGACTCATCTATGAGAACCGAGGTGACTCTGGGATAAGCAATCATGGGATTCCTCACAGCTGTGAAGGGTGAGTCAGTCACCCAAGGCAGGGGTCAAGAATCATTTCGGAGTGGGGGTTGGGTGGGGTCATCTTGCATGACGATGGGGGAGGTCACTCCTGGGAAGGTGAGGGGATCACTCACAGGTGGGGAGGCACTTCATAGAAACTGACTCCACGGTAACGTTCCATATGCTGCCTACTGTAGATCTGTAGGTCTCGGTAGGGGTTGACGGAGACCAGGACGGGGCCGATGTAGGTCTGGGGGACAGAGAACGGTCAGCAGCTTGTCCTGAAGGCTCCTGGTGCCTCCTTCACCCCAGGTCTGTTGCCCCCAGCACCACCCATTCTCACATAAATGAGGTTCTCCCGGAATCGCCTCCGCAGGTTCTCAATGAAGGCAGCCTCACTGGTGAAGTTCTCCAGCAGAACAAAGTCCTGCACCCCCACCCGGTCCCGGGCGGTCAAGGCGCTCTCCATGGTCACCCGCACCCCGTCACTGCCCAGGGCCTGTGGAGAACCAGCCACGAGACAAAGTCAGAGTTTGCAGGTTAAGGCAAGGCCACGTCTCCAACCCCGCCTGCAGGATGTGGAAGGCAGGGACACTTGGCTACAGAACACATTTGGGACGCACGATTGGGTCACACTGCGCACATGGGCCATGCACAAAGCCCACAGGAGCACCCGGGACCCGGCAGACACAGAACGAGTGCATGGAATTCAGAGAGGCGTAGTTTCGTGTGGAGAAAGGTGGGTCATGAGAATGAGCTCCTGAGAACGGAGTAAAGAATGCTGTGTTGACCTTGGACAAATCTCCTTTCTCAGGGCTGCTTTCCTTCTCGGAAGAGGAGTGAGTTAGTTCAGGTGACCTCAAATCAGCTATGTGTTACAGGTGCTTTGGAGGACAAATAGTTCAGGGTGAACTATGCAGGCAGGGACAGGCCATTTCTCCTGCTCCTACCGACCCCAACTCCCCAGGGGTAGAGCTGCTTAGAGACCAAGCAAGAGCCCATCTCCCAGGAGAGGGTTTCCCCATGGGCCACCACCCCAGCTGGACTTACCACCCACCCCAGGAGGGGGGTGGCCTGCCCTCCCTCAGCTGGAGCCACTCCCTGAACTCCAGCTGCTCGGCTCCCCACAGTCCCTCCCCGGTTGAGAAGCCTCAGGAGGTGGGGGGTTCTACCAGGGGAAAACCCAGCTGCCACCCAAGGGTGGGGCAGGAACAGGCTTAGCTAGACCCTCACGCCATGTCCAGGGATGAGGTTTCCCTTTACGGAGGGTCTGCAGGTTCCAGAAAGTGCTAAGAGTCAATGAAGAGGAAGGTATTGGGTGCAGGGAGGTCACTAAGTCTCCCCCGACCCTAGTAGATCAGGAGCTCTCTGCTCCTCGGTCACCCCTAAGAGCCCGGGGCCTGCTTCCCTCACACCTGCCCACCACTCACCCACCCAGCCCGAAGCTGCTGTCAAAACCACGGCCGCAGCCACCGCCCCCTCGTCCTCGGGTGAGGAGTCTCAGCCATCACCAGGGGCGACCCGCATGGCCCTGGGTCCGAGCGTTCTGCAGCCTTCTCCGCCTCGGCCTCCTGCCCTAGCAACTTTCAGGGACGTTTTCCACCGAAATTCCTGGGCCGCGCCTGATGCCTGGCTAGCCCAAGGAGGCGCTGCGGGCCACCGAGCGACACCCAGGACCCCCATCCCACCCTGGCCCCTGCTCACCGACGCCCGGTAGCGCATCCTGCCCGACCTGGCGCCCCGCTCCGCTGCCCGCGCTCTCGGTCCGGGCTCGGTCGCGGCGTCAGCGAGGGAGGGGCCGGCCCGCCCCCCGCACCGCCCCTCGCAGGCCCCGCGGCTTCAGGGGCTCGGAGCCCTCGACCCCGGGGTCCCTCTGCAGCCGGCCGAGCCCGGGCTGGGTGGGAGGGGGCCGCGGGACCTCAGAAGGGGGCGCGCGAGGGGCGGGGCCTCCTGCGTGCCGCGGGCTCCGCCTGAGTCAGGTTTTCCAGGAGGAACGTCGTTAGTTCCAGGGTGGGGCCCGGAACCCGCGCGGCCGCCGCGTCTACACGGCCCCGGAACTCACTTCCGGGCTCGTGTCTACAACACGGGGCCGGACACCCCGCGCGAGACCAGGGCTGAAGCCCGTGGGTCACCGAGGAAGCAGGATTTCCCTCCCCACCCCCAACCTCGAGTCCCGGGAAAGTTAAAAATAGAACGAAATGTCCAAATACGGCCGGCGCGCCTGGACAGGCGGAGCCTCTGTGCGGGACACTGTCCACCCCCATACCCACTCCGGGAGGACCAGCTCCATTCTTGAAACCCCTAGGAAAAAAATTGTTTGAGACACAGTCCCACTACGTAGCCCAAGCTGGCCTGGAACTCAAGAGCCTCCTGCCTCAGCCTCCCGGGTGCTGAGATTACAAACCTGTGCCAGGATGCCCGGGGAGAAAATCTCTGGAAAGGTCTCCTGCCCAGCAAAGAACACAAGCCCTAGGGCCAGGGACGGCAGCAGGGTGCGATCCCTTTTTTTGCGCAGCATGGCCCCTATAGAAGCCTGAGTTTCCTGGGTGGGCAGCCACCTTCTGACTTCCTCGCATTTGCAGCCAATACCTTTATGCTCCATCCTCAACATCCTTCTTTGGGCTCAGTGCCCCAAGGGCTCCTCTCATCTCTCTTCCTTTCTGGTCCCTCTAGATCCCCCCATTCTCTCTACCCAGGCTGTCTCCCCAGTCCAGCTTCCAGCTGGCTCTCTGAAGGCACCAGCCCCTTTTAGGTCCGAGCTGTGTGTGTGGGGTGTGGGGGTGGACTCTGGCTCAGTTGCCACCACTTATGGCATATTGATGTCTAAGGGGAAAAAAAAACAAAAAACATCAAGTCTCTTAACTTCTTAGGAGGCAGACGGTTCGTCTTTAAAATGAGGCTAATACCTGCCAAAGGAATTGTTGGGTTGCCTGAAATGAAGCACTTAGGCACCACCGCCCAAGCCTTCAACACCACTACCCTCTTCCTCTTTCTCCCAGCCACGCTCCTTCTATACACATGCTTGGGGGGTGAGTCCACTCTTCATGTCTAGTGGGGAACCCCCCCGCCCCGTGCGCCTCTATCTGTCACTTGCAAAGGGTTCTCAAGTGTCTTATCTGTTTCTCGCCCGATGTTAAGAACCTGAAGCATATACCGAGGATACAGACTTGTTCTAGGGAGGAAAGGTAGGGTAAGGACCCCAAAGCGCCAAGGCGCCCCACCCCTTGGACGGGGACTCCCTGGGGAGACGGTGCGCCTGCGACAGGTGCTGGCTGCAGCCTCGAGGGGAAAGATGGTTCATTACTTCACGAACAACAGCTCAGGCTGAGCCACAACCCAGGGGTGGGGGAGGCGTGAGGCGCCAGCTGGGAAATGGGGCCCTTTGGAGCGGGCCAGGGGAATGGGTGCCGCAGGTGATGGGTAAAAAAAAAAAAAACAGGGCAGGGGAAGCGCCCTCTGCGATGCCCCGGCTTTAAAAGCATGGAGAGGATACGACTTTCAGCCCACCCCAGAGCTTTAGAAGACTTGGGGCGGGAGGGTTCCGAGTACCCAGCAAGAGCAGGGCTCCTTCCCCTCCCCCTGTGGCGGCCTCAGGGAGCTGCGGCTCGGGCCAGTGGAGTCTGGGTGGGAGGGGCGGGGCGGAGGGGGAGGGGCTTCGGGGCCGCAGTGCCCGCCCCGCCCCGCCCCGCCCCGCCCCGCCCCGCCGCGTCAAGCGGCTGGAATGAGGGGAATCCGCGTGCGGAGGGGTCCGGCGGGCTTCACCCGTCCCGAGCGGCGCAGCCGCATTCCTGGGATGCCCGCTGGCGCCCCCGCAGCCACCGCCCCGCATCGGAAGGAGGGCGCGTCGCCGCCGCCCTGTGGGCCTGAGGCCAGCCACAGTCCGGGCAACCTCCCCTGGCCTGCTCCACCTCTCTGGGCAGAAGCGTGAGTCCAGAGAGGGGAAGTGAAGTGGGGAACCCAGGGTGGGAGGGACACCGCCATGCCAGGCGCTTCCTGCGTTCTGAGCTTATGTCACTCCCGTCGGTGCCCGGCGCCACACCATGAGTTCTGTGTTATTATTATATTTTAGAAAGGGGAACTGAGACTAGGTAGGTGAGATGCCTTGTTCAAGATTTCTACACTTCTAGGACGGATGGAACCGGAACCCAGGACCCCTAATACTACTGCTGGGCTGCCTCGATCCCTCCCAACAGTTAACAGGACTGCGCTGACAGTTTTCCTCAGGGACCTAGCACAGGGACCTGTGTCCTATGATTACTGATATATATGCTTTAGGGGTGGCAGCTGGGGAACAGGTGACGGCCACTGGGCCTCACAGCATGGCCCTGCGCTTAAGGTTGGCTGCAGGCTGGAGTACACCATATACCAGTGAGTGACCCAAGACTTAGTCTGGAAAAGCACCTCTGGTCTCCTCCTACCTGGGCAGATGTGTACTGGAACTACAGGGAATGGGATTGACATTCTGGGCCATTCAGTGGCCCTTACCCAGTGCTTCCAAGCCTGATCTCTGGTGGAGTTAAAAAAAAAACAGCCACAAATGTTCCCGAAACCCCCAGGGCTGGAGGAACTGCTTTCAACAACCCTAAACTGACTTCCACTGAGGCAAACATGGCCTCTTGGAGCAGGGGAAACAAAACCCCAGCCTGCCTGGTAGCTCAGTGTTGGGCACAAGGCAGACACTCTTGTTCTGTCCCACTCTATAACCTAGGCTGACCTGGGACACCACAGTCTCCTGCCTCAGCCTCCCTAGTGCTGAGACTACAAAAGTACACTCCCACACCTGGCTTACTTTAGATTCTCGAATCCATTTTAGGTGTGGGCCCAGGTTGCCCCATCAGGGAGTGTTAGAGGCTTCAGGCTTTGGGGAACTGTGAGGGGAATGAGGACAGGCAGGGATGGGGAGGGTTTTACTCACAGGACCCACCACTCGAGCTCCAGAACCGTGGATCTTTGGTCCGCCAGAGACCTTTATCTGTGAGTCCAGCAAAAGCTAACAGAGCACCTTGCCCCTGAGAGTTTTCACATTCACTGTCCTCCCAGAGAGTGAGGGCAGCATCTCCAGCTGGTAATCATGACCTGACATTCAAGGCCGGTCCTCCTCCCTCCATCCCTCACACCTGTCACCGCCTCCTAAGACCTCACTCCTGCCTCTCCATCCTGCTCCTCTTCTGGACCAACACAACAGCCTCCTAACTGTTCTTCCCATCTTCCTCCCACCAATCAAAGCTCTGGCCTATGGCATTTACAAATGCAAATGTGACAGTCTCAGGTTAATGGAAGGGAGGTTGGCAGAGCACAGCTGCCCACGTGCAAAGCCTGCCCTTCACACTCACTGCTTCTGGTCAAACCCTTGCGAACGTGCTCAGTTTACTCCACTGCTCCTGTATGAATCTGTGACCACACAGGTAGTCCCCTCCAGTCCCTTCTTTCTCCACACTTTCCCCACTACCACACACAGTCAAGAGGTGCTGGTTGTACCACTGCTGCCAACCACCAACCACACGGAACTGCATGCGTCTGTGGCTTTGCACCTGCAGCTTCCTTGGCCCAGCTCACTCGACCTCCCCACCTCACTTAGTCATCCCCGAAGAATCAGCTTAGACATCACCTTCTCCATAGCTCCTTCCTAATTTCCCCCAACACACAGCCTCCTCATCGTCTGTTTCCTTGTCAGACTCTGCCGGGAGACGGCTCCGGTCTTAGGCAAGCACCCAGCCAGGCACTCGCTGGAGATTCAATAACCCCAGTGGTGGGCGCCTGCATGAATGAATGAATCTCAGAAGCCAGGAGTGTGAGCAAGAGGCTGGCGCGTGCCGGAATTGAATAAAACAGTGGGCCAGCCATTCATTCCCCCATTCATCTCTGAGCCCCGCACCCGCCTCATTTCTACAAACGGCTCGCAGGGATCACTAGCACGCCTGGGCTCCGGGGGCGAAGGACGGGAAGGGGCGGGGCTCGGCCAGTTTCTCCGGAACCCAGAGCAGGGGCAGGGAGGGCTGCGGGAGTGGCCCAAAGGGAGCACCGGGAGCCTGGATCCTGCGCCCGCGCTTTACCCGCGAGCGTCCCCAAGAGTCTGATCCCCAGTGCCTCCGGGTCCTGGGATCCTGCACCAGTTGGGCTGAGCGGATCTTGTCTCAGCAACACCCGGCCTGAGACAGCACGACCACAGCTCTGGCCGCTGAAGGCGCCCAGCCGCCTGCCCCTTCCTCCGGCCAGCTGGCCGACGGAGGCCACCCGGGACCCTGTGGCCGCTTCCCTTCCCACGCGTACCCACCGGCTCGGCTCTTCGGGTGTTCGGGCGGGGGCTGGGCTGAACGGTGTGGCCGCCTCGGGAGTCCGCGGCCCCGGCACGCTCTCCCCGCCCAGGGCCCGCTAGGGGCCGGGCCGTCGCCTATCGTCATCCCCCGCAAGGCCCAGACTCAGGCGCGCGCGCGCGCGCGCCCTTGGGCCCCGCCCCGTGTTGGTGGCCCTCCCCAGGGCCCGAGCCGGCACCCGCCAAGGCTTGGTGCTGCACTTCTCTACCAACCCGCAGGACGAGACGCGTCATAGTTACACTCGCGCGCGCGCACACACATTCCTCCGGTAGAAGACCAGACTCACGCTGTAGTGCTCGGTGGGCGAGAACACCAGATGCGGTTCTCTGTCCCCAAACGAACTAGACCCTCATTCCACTGCCTTGCGTGCTAGGCCAGCCCTTCCCCATTTCTGATTTTCTCTCTGCCTTCACCAACCTTCTCGTTCCATGCCGCTTGAGTTGGGCAATGCCAGTTCTGCGTGTCCGGCAGGGAAAGAGAAGACACCAATTGTACTGTGCGCCTGCGACTTTTATATGTACTCGTCTTTTGGCGTTAGAGCACTGTCATCTTGCTATCTATGTTGAGTTTCCAGCTAAGCCCATTTAGGTTCAGGGAGCTGGCGGAGGAATTCAAACCCAAACCTCCGCTTTGAAAAAATTCCTTGTAGTAGCCCACAATTCCTTATCCCTTCTTTCCACTTACTCCTTCTAATAGTTTCTGTCCCCATCAAAGATCAGAACAGGTCCTCACTGCTCATCCCTTTCCAGATGGATGTACTGGAGGCCGCCCGGTCCAGGAGAGACCCTACCACCATTCCCCCCAGCCCACAGTATCATCCCAGCTTACAAGTTTGCCTGGCCTGTGGGGATGGACCACGCGGATGATCTCCCCTGTTGGTATCAGTTCTACTTGAAGTGCCATTCCGCTGTGTGGAGCCAGCCTGCAGGACGCAGAAACTGCCCAGCGTGCCACTGGCTCACACTGGGATGGCCAGTTGGTTCTGCTTCAACTCCAGCCCCAGGGGATGTGGCTGGTCCAGCTTCTCAGGACACAGCTGGAGCAGTCCAGGTCTGATTGGGAGGTCTCTTGGCCAGAGGGTTGGGGCAGGAAGAGGAGGGGCTGAAGGATGGAGGAAATGCCTGTTGTCTCAGGTAACCAGAGGAGCTGATGCATCCACCCATGAGGGACCCTGGGTTCCAGGTCAAAGGTTAGGAGACAACCCCCGCCCCCAACTCCTTTCCCAGCAAGTCCTTGGCAGGGCCTCTCAAGCTGCCCTCTCAGATCAGCTCGAGTGCGGAATAACCATTCCTCTAACCAGAGGCACAGCTTTCCACAAAGCCGAGAGGATCCTTTATGTGGCATTGCTCCTCAAGTCCCTTCAGCTTGGCCGCCTCTGAAGGTAGTGAGCCTTACCCTCCTTTCTCTTTCTTTTCTTTCTTTTTTTTTTTTTAAGAGTTTGAATGTTGTCTAGGCTAGTCTTGAACTCCTGGACTCGAGATCCTCCTGCTTCATCTGAGTGTTGGGAGGACAGGCATGTGCTGATTACTTGTTTGTTTTCGAGACAGGGTTTCTCTGTGTTGCCCTGGCTGACCTGGCACTCACCCTGTCGACCAGGCTGGCCTCGAACTCAAGAGATCCAACTGTTCTCTGCCTCCCAAGTGCTGGGATTAAAAGTGTGAGCCACCACTTGACTACACCTTGTTTTAGAGGCCGGGGCTGGTCCTGCTAGGCAGAAGGTGGTATTAGAAACAGCAAGAGGCTCTGCCCATCTCACTGCTGGAGCCTCAAGGTAAGTTCCTGGGTCCCTTGGGTGTGTACCCCCTGTTTATTTTCAACTGTACTCGCCCCCCCCCCCATACACACACAGTGTTCCTGTTTTTCTGTCTTCATTGTTGCTAAATCACAGCTGACATTTTCCTGGCCTGGGATTGAGCTCTGGGTCTCCAGCCATTCCTTATAGGAAATGAGAATGGGGAAGTCAGGGGGAAACAGACTTTTCCAGGAGAGGCTGGCATGGGAGGGGCGGAGGACCCCTGGGACTATGCTGACACTGATGATCGGGCACCTTCCTTTTCTCCCTCAGCTTCCCCCGCCCAGGAAAGGCCTATAAAGCTTCCTTCCTCTGGGAAGCACATCTATCCAGGGCAGGCTCATCCCAGTGGCCACACAATGGCTCTTATCAGTCGCGGAGCCAGGCAGAGACCCAGCACACACCAAGTCTCACATATTTCCTGTTTCCACCCAACGGGTCAGGGGTGGGCCCAGAACAGCCATATCCTGCCTAGGACCTGAGAGGGAGCAATCCCCTTCCTTTTTCCGCCTTTCAATCACAGCTGAACTCGCCCTTCTCAGTTGAGGAGGGACCTGCACCGGGACATTAGGACAGTGTTTCTAAGTGTTGGAGGGGTGGAGGTGAGCTTGTGGAGGCGGGTTGGGACCCCTGGGCCCTAGAGCCAGCCCCAGGGCTTCATGAGTCAGAAGAGCGGTGCTATCAGCACTAGTGGTGTTTTTGAAGGGTTTTGGCAATGGTTCTCTCAGTGACTTGTCAACAGGCATATCATTTATATTTTCTAGATAACCGAGACTCCTGTGGGTAAGAGAGAGTAGGATGGATCACAGATGCAGGTCCAGTCTCTAGGCCCCATGCCTATATTCTGGTCATGTCCCCCATCAAAGGAGTCACATACAAGTGTAAAAGCCACATTTATAATTATCCCTCAATGTAACAACTCACACAGAACAGACAGCTATGGCTCACTAGAAGCCTGGGGGTGGGGTGGGGTAATTCTTTTTTTTTTTTTTTTTCAGAGCTGAGGACCGAACCCAGGGCCTTGTACTTTCTAGGCAAGCGCTCTACCACTGAGCTAAATCCCCAACCCCATGGGGTAATCCTTAACACTCGGTGGCTGCCAGAATAGAAGACAGAACCTAGAGTAACTGGAGTGACTCTCGGTCTCAGGTCACAAGACAGATGTGAGAATTACAGAACAAGACTCCCTGAGTGTCTTCCCTTGGGAGAATGGGTGTTGAATCATACTGGCAGAAGGCGATCGGCAGGAATAGGGACAGGCTATATCTACATGGCACCTGCAGAATGCTGAGGCCTCTTGCTGCTAGGTCCTTCAAAATGTCCTGAGCACAGCTCCTCTGCTGTTTCCCATCTAGGTCCCAGTAGGGCCCAGAGAGCAGAGCAGTGTTTTCTCTATGACTCATGATAGGAGTGGTAGCAGATGAGCTTGATCTAAAGGACCACCCAAGAGGAATGTGGCTGTGGCTCCTCCAACATCTGTGAACCCCTTGTAAAGGGCAGGTTGGGGACATGGGGCCTCACTTACCTGCAAAAGCTAATCTGAGTCTATGCAACCTGCTCTGCTTCGGCCCTAGAACTTCCTGCTCAAATTCCACGTTACAGGGTAGAGGTAGGTATACCCTCACTCAGTAGTCATGTGCTTCAGCTGCAGACAGGATCTCAGGGCCTCTGCTCATCCACATGGGGACAACTATGAGATGCCAAGACTTTGGGAACCCAGTGCTACTTGTTCCACCCAATTTATGGGGCCTGTACAAATGTGAACATCCCCCCATCCCAGGCCCAAGGTCCAGGATGGCGTGATAGGAATGCAGGCCTGTGCCAAATGGGGCATGTGCCTGGCACGGCTACTTGGGTGTGAGAGGGAGTGTTTGTGTCAGGGGAAAGGGAGAATAAAGACCTGGCATGCAAGCTAGTGGTCTTTTTCATATGCAGTGGACTGTCCCCAAGTCTTCACCATTGACACACTACTTTGTTTCAATCACATCTCAGTAACAAAAACCTGTATTAAATGGCTAGTTCATCTGGCCTGGAGAGAGCAGAAGAGTCTGGCTGAGCTCCCCTGGGAGGTGGGGAGCTGGAGGATACTCAGCTGCCTCCTCAGGGGCTGGGCCAGACCCAGCGCTCCTGGCAATGCTGAGGCAGAGCTGGCTTCCAGCTCTAGCCTCCGCCCTGGATTCATTCACTCCCATCTGGGCTCAGATCTGTGGTTCAGGCTCACACAGTGCGTCATCCCTCAAAAAGTAGCGAAGCGGGATCTGCAGGGTAAAACAGGTAACAGAAGAGGTAAGCAGAGAGCTCTTACCCACTTTCCTAATGCCCCCACTACCCAACAGATACAGCTCCACAGGCATAGGATGCCTCCCAGGTCTGTGATCTCGAGTCCTTCAAAGTAACCTTCCCCTTTTCCCGCCAGCACCCCTTACCTTGAAGGGTTGACTTATCCCTACTATAGAGTGCAGATTGTTGCTATAGTAACAGAGAAGAAACTGGTCCTCACTTTCAGGGACATCGCTGATGTTGATGTATACCTAGGGCAACAGGAACAGTGTCAGCCCTAGGGCCCTGGCCCTTCCCAGTATAGCAGTAAATTAGCCAACACTTCCTTCCAGAAGACAAGAATATTCAGTCAAGTCTGCATGCTGGAGATGTACCTGGTTTGGGTTGTTGCTACAGGAGACTTGGTTGTCGCCAACCCAGACATAGGAGACATAGTCATTAATGTGGCGCATCCCTACCTGTGAGTAGAGATCAGGCAATCAGTCAGTGGTTGAGGAGGGTAGGAGGGTATGAGAGCTGGAGAAAATCCTCCTGAGAAGGTGGGCTGACTGCCGGGGCTGGCCACTGCACTGCCTTTCCTTCCCCAACGGGCCCTAAATTAGTAAGGCTCTCTGGAATGAACAGGGGTGAAGTCCTCAGTGGTCTCTGGCTAGCTCCCGTGAGCCCCCATGGTGGACAAACTACGGATGAAGGACTCCCTGCCAGGCTGGTCACATCACCTTATACAGTCCGATCCAGTCCCAGGGACTGCTGAGGAACTCCGGAGTGCTGGCGTAGCCGATCAACATGTCGTTCTCCATGGTCCACAGGCATTCAGGCATCATGGTGACCAGTGGGACAGACATCAGGGGGTTCATCTAAACACAGGGGCGGGAGGCCGGCTGAAATCCTCAAGGCAACTGCTCCTTACTGTTCCTTACTCTTTCCTTCTAGAGTGCGGGGGGGCAACACAGACCCCCAGAGCACTGGGCATAGAACTTTGCTAAGCTAGTCTAGCTGACCCTAGCTGACCAGCAGGAAAGAGGAAGGCCAAAGGGGCTTGTCAGAGGGAGCATTTGCCCTGTTGTGGGAACGGGTCTAGAAGCAGGCAGACAGCCCAGAGCTGAGGGTGAGGGTGGGGAAGAGGGACCTGCTTGAAGAAAAGCGGTCTGGAAGCTGCTCTTTCCCAAGGTTTTTCTCTCCAAGGCCCCAGTGCAGTTCTGTGGGGAAATGCTGTGGTGAGAACAGCTGTAAAAATGGGGAACGGCCAGTGCTGAGGCGGAGGGAGCTGACGGTTAAATGTGGCCTGCACTGCCTTGTTATTAGGTGGCAAGATAGAAAGGATGGAGAGAGCTCCCTCTGCAACTTGATCTAGATACAATTAGGACAGATAAAAGGAAGTTCTACTTCACATAGTAGGTAATAAGCATGATGGAACTCATTAACCTCAAGGGAGAGCACCCAGAGGAAACAGAAGCCTCTTCACAAAGGGCCTGAACACGTTTTTGACAGAAAGAGCCATCAACAGCTCCTCAGAAACACTGGGATACCTGATCTGAGAGGAAAGGCAATCATGTCTTTCTACAGGTGTCTCCTGCAGACTGCCTGACATTACAGCTCAGCCCTAGAGGGTTTGGAGGTGTGGCCCGGCACAGCTACCCCTCTGCCAGGTTTTGGCAAGTCCAGAAGTTCACCTCCAAGTTGAAGGTCCCAGTGACAGGCTTATGGTCACTGATGGTGTACGTCATGTGGCTGGTGTAGCTCTTTAGCATCAGCGAGAAGTAGGAGGTTGGCAGACTGGAGACCATGGGGCTGACCTGTGGCTGCCGCTTCAACCTCCACAGGATGCGGTCAGTCCATGCAGGCTTGCGTTTTTTCTCACTGGGGTAGACAAAAGAATGGGAGGAAGAGGAGCTGTCGTGATGGCAGAAATGTGCCTCCTTGTGCCTGCTTCAGGGTCTACTAGCAGTCCAGGACTTCTGGGCTGCAACTGGAGGAAGCCCGGTGTGGCAGGGCAGAGTATCCAGCAGAAGCAGCAGGAACTGACCAAAGACCCTCCGCCTAAGCCCACATTTTTATGAACTAAACTCTGATTCAGGAATATTTCATTCAAGGCACTTCTGAAAAAAAAAAAAAAAGAAAGAAAGAAAGAAAGAAAAAAAGCAGAAAAGGACCTAGGTTGGGTTTTGAGGTTGTAGAGACTCAGACATGATTGGGGAGTGCTTACCACAGGCTTGTGGTTAGTATGGCTACCACTCACCCTTTACGGCAGGGAGACTGAGTCTTAGAATGGGAGTAACTTTCCCAAAGAGTTACTAAGTGGTATGTCCAGGACTCTAGGCCAAGCAAGCAGCAATGACCGCAGAGCACTCGCTCTGAGCCACCAAGCTAACCCTCTGAGGCTCCAGCTTCCTCATCTGCAAAATGGAGATGGGAACAGTTGTTACCTCACGGGCTGCTAAGATGACAGATGAGCTGAATCACCTCTAGATCTAGAACAAGCTTCTGCATGAAACAGGCCCTCTGTAGAACTCGGTTATTGTGGTTAGACAGGGTCTCCTGAGTCCAGACTGGCCTCAAACTCTCAGTAAAGGTGAGGATGACTTTGAACTTCTCATCCTCCGGCCTTCATCAGTGCTGGGAGTACAGGTGTGTGCTCCACGCCCAGTTTATGTGGTGCCAGTGACCAGCTTAGGACTTTGTGTACCTGCTAGGCAAGCCTTCTACCAACTGAACCACACCCCGCGCTCCCACTGTGACTCTGTTCTCAAAAGTCATCACAAAGTGCTCGAGGTTCTGAATTCAAACCCTTATAAAACTCAAAACCGTGTAAGTAAAGTATGGCAGCATGCATCCGAAAACCCAGTGCTAAGGAAGGTGGAGGCAGGCAGACCACGGGAGCTCACCGGTCAGCCAGTATAACTGAGTTGGTGAGCTCCAGGTCAGTAAGCGGCCCTGTTTCAAAAAATGAGGGGGGAGCCAGGTGTAGTGGCACACACCTTTAATCCCAGCACTCGGGAGGCAGAGGCAGGCTCATCTCTGAGTTCGAGGCCAGCCTGGTCTACAGAGTGGGTTCTAGGACAGGCATGGCTGTTACACAGAAAATCCCTGTCTTGAAAAACAACGACAACAAAGCTTTCTCCCTCTGGTGACAGAAGCATCTGACCCCATCCAGCTCCACCAGCAGCTCCTGGGTTGACCACTCACTAAGCTCATCCTCCACATAGGGACACAGGCGGGGGCAGGCCCTGTGATGGTGAAGAGAGAGCCTGGGAGGGAGGAGAGCTGCTACTTCCTTCAGCAGAGGATCCCTTTGCCCACAGCAGTAAAACCTCATCTGATGATTCTCTACTTGAAAATCTTAAGCGGCCAGCCAGATGCCTCAGCCTGTAAGTGCTTGCAGGAAAGCCTGAAGGCCTGAGCTCCATTCCCAGAACCCACGGTGGATGGAGAGAACAATTCCTGAAAGTTGTCCTCCAAGCTCCACGCCAGCTCAGTAGAATGTGTGCATCGTCCGCGCACACACACAATACTGTTTTTACTAACTAGTCCAATGGTCTGCTGTCCCTTAAGCAGCAGCACACCCTTCAACAAGTGAGGGTGATACCATGGCGAACTCGGCTCTGGACTCAGAGGCCTATGGCCTCAGGCAAGTGAGGTCACCTCTCTACCTCTCAGTTTCTTGAACTTTGAGATGGAGTGATAACAGCACTTACTTCAAAGAAGCTGAGGCGTCAAGGAGTGGCCACAAAGTGGAGACTCTGGCTAAACCATCTTCTGCTTGTTAGGTCCTAAGGTTCTCTCTAGATTCTCACTCCTCTGGTTTTTTTGTTGTTTGTTCAGAGTCAGGGTCTTACTATGGACCCCTGCATGGCCTGGAACTCACTATGTGGACCAGGATAGCCTCGAACTCACAGAGAAATACCTGCCTTTGCCTCCCCAGTGTTGGGATTACTGGAAAACTACCCAGCTAATCTCTCCTTAGTCATCATGAACATGAGATGCCCAGTGAGGCTTACAATTTGTTA
This sequence comes from Peromyscus maniculatus bairdii, assembly GCF_049852395.1. Lineage (NCBI taxonomy): Eukaryota > Metazoa > Chordata > Mammalia > Rodentia > Cricetidae > Peromyscus > Peromyscus maniculatus. The sequence goes on along the minus strand of NC_134859.1, from coordinate 61,432,387 downwards.
AGAGACACATGAATGTACTTCTCCTTCAAAGCACAGCTTCTCCTCAACTCTGAGATGGTTAAGAATCCAGACCTGGGGCTGGGGAGAGATGGCTCAGCTGTTGAGAACACTGGCTGTTCTTCCAGAGGACATGGGTTCAATTCCCAGCACCCACATGGCAGCTCACAACCGTCAATAACTCCAGTTCCAGGGGATCCAACACCATCACACAGACATACATGCAGGCAAAACATCAATGCACAGAAGAAATAAAAACAAATAATTACAAAACAAAACCCAGCCCTTCTATCATGTTAGTGTCCTCAATCCTGAACCAAACTCTGCCTCCTTCCTCCTCAGTACTTCTCAGCCAGCCCTTCTTTAACATCTGCATTGTTCATCTTTTCCACCAAGGTTTACCATATGGCAGGCAAGCAAGATTAAGAAGCAGTGTCAACAGGGCACGTGTGGTGGTGAATGTCCTTTAATCCTAGCAGAGGTAGGTGGATGTCTGTGAGTTCAGGGCCAGCCTGGTCTATATAAATTACAGGCCAGCAGGAACTATACAGTGAGACCCTATCTCAAAACAAAATAAAAACAAAAATCAACCTATCAAGCCAGAGTCAATGAGACTGTTTTAGCAGCGCTGGGTAGAACCCAGGGCACATGGCCGAGAACTATCACTGAGCCACACCCCCAGTTCCTGGAGCTTGTTTGACAAACAAGACAGGAAACAAAAGACAAATTAAATGTTATTGTATCTGCTGTTCAAGTTCTACATTTCTTATAATTTGAAATGGATCCTTAGTGTACTATGCACTGTGACATCTGTCTTATTGACTGCTCTAATCGCTCCTAAAATCCTGTCTTTCATCTTTTAAAAAAAGATTTTTATTTTATGTGGATGTCTGCATGTATTTTTATGTACCATGTGCATGCAGTGCTCACAGATGCTCTGGAACTGGAGTAACAGACAGTTGTGAGGGGCCATGTGGGTGCTGAGAACCAAACTCGGGTCCTCTGCAAGTGTAACAAGTGCTGTGAGCCTCTGAACCATCTCTCCAGTCCCCAGGGTCCTGTCCTACAAGTCACATTTTTCTAAAGCTGAGAGAAGCTACTCTGTCCTGGTGGAAGCAGGATGCTTGCCCATATCTGCTGACTACAAAGGCTGTGTACCTTCACTGTGCTTCATTCTGTCCCTCCCCGACTTCTGTGAACAGGTTAACTCCCTTCAGAGAAGACACAACTGTCCTACAGTGTAGGTCAACCTCACTAAGGCTTTCTAGCTGAATGGTTTGTGTATAACTGTTTCTCAAATGAATGAACGTGCCTTCACTTTCAGAAAACTAAAGCCACAAGATACTGCAAGATTCTCTAAAGATTCTAAAAACCAAACCAAAAACCACAACAACCACAGAACCAATCTACTGACCCCAGAATAGCCGTGGCACATGGTACTCTCTGCTCAGTTTCTATGTAAGAGAGCACTTTGCACTTCAGCTCCCTATACACAGCTCCCTATTCACAGCTCCCTGAAGTCTGGAGTATGGTTAAACTGGTCATGTGCTTAATGTGTCCGCGACAGTCTTGACTAGCTTTGATCATAATACCCTCTGCTCCATGCCCATTCTGCATCCATAATGGTTACTGTAACAACACCCGTTGCAATCCCGACTCTAACAGGATTTCCCGCCCTGCACCCAGCCCCTGCACCCTCCCCTGTAATGGAGCTGACCTCGTTTCTCATTACACTTTGGCTCAGGACACTGCATGGCTGATGAAAGCTGAACTCTATGCTCTGCACAGAAATCATTCACAGTCACTGCGCACAGCGAGACAGACACAGAAGTCACCTTCAATCACTCAGGACAGCCACACAGGCCAGGCTCTTGTTCCCACAGGTGCTACTCATGAGTGCTGCTGCTGGACTAGAGAGCCTGGGCCTCTTCTCTCTAAACATTGCTGTCTCCTCCTCCAGGATGCTCTCCTAGGGCTGAGGTATACAGAGCTCAGAGGCAGAATACTTGCCTAGTCCATGTGGGGCTTTGGGTTCAACCTCTCACTGCAAAAACCAACCAACCCACCCACCCCCTTTCCTTGACAAACAGAATTGACCCCTCCTGTCTCTGGCTGCCAGCTTCCTTTGGCACTTCTTCCAGTTCTGGAAACATACTGGCTGACTCCTAATCAAGCTAATCATGACTTTTTGGCTCTCCCTGCCATTGGTGGGTCCCTTTGCTAGTCTGGCTTGAATACTTTTCTCAGGCTCCTGATTCAAACATAAGCTAGGCAGTGTCTTTATACCTGGGATGAACATAAATTAGATCCAGGTTTTGCTCTGGGTAGCAAGAGGACAGCAATGGTTCACTGGGGTTTATTTTGTTTGGCAGTGTTCGGTATCAAACACATGAAGACTCTACAACCGGGCCAGATCTCCTGCCCTTTGGCTTTTGAGAGAGGACCCTATTATGTAGCCCAGGATGGCCTAGAAGACATGAATGATCCCTATGCTTCTGCCTCTCAAGTAGCTGGGATTATATTTTATTTGGTTGGTTTTTTTGTTGTTGTTGTTGTTTTTAGCATGTGTATGGTGTATTTAGGTTTTCGTGTGAATGTATGAATGTGTGCAGAGCCAGAAGTTGGTGACAGTCTCTCTTCATTGCTCTTCATCCTGGTTTTTTGTTCGTTTGTTTTTGTTTTGTTTTGAGACAGGGTTTCTCGGTATAGCCCTGGTTGTCCTGGAACTCAGAGATCTGGCTGCTTCTGCTTCCCTAGTGATGGATTAAAGGTGTATGCCAACATGCTAGGCTTTCCATCCTCTTTTTGAGGCAGGATTTCTCACTGAATCTGGCAGTTACCATTTGTCTGGTCATGGTCTGGCTGGTGAATGAGTTCCTGGGATCCCTGGGGTTACAGGCATCCACTTTAAAATGGGTGCTGAGAATCTGAACTAGGTCCTTACGTCTGTGCAGCAGCACTTTACCAACTGAGCCCGATTACATAGCACGTCCAAGCTCAGTGGCACTCCAGAGCAGTGGAGCTTCCTGGCACTGTTGTCCGAACTGGTGTGCCTGCTTTCCAGGCGGGCTCAGCAATGTCCACCACAGGAAGTGTCCACTGTTCCTGCCGAGACATCTCTTTATGGGCTCCAAGTACCACTGAAAACTCATAGCTCTGCAGCAGGCAGACCTAGATTCACATTCTTCCCAAATCACAAAGTCTCTTCCTATTGCCTTAGAAGTACCTGACATCCATTCTCCTTATTTAAATTTACTTATTATTAAGGACTGGTAGTTGGTGGTGGCGCATGCCTTTAATCCTAGAACTCAGGAGGCAGAGGCAGGTGGATCTCTGTGAGTTCAAGGCCAGCCTGGTCTACAAAAAGAGTTTCAGGGCACATACAGAGAAACCCTGTCTAGAAATACCAAAAATAAATAAATAAATAAACAAATAAATAAAATAATAAAAACAATAAATTTACTTATTATTAGTGTGTATGCTTGCCATGGCATGCATGGAGGTCAGAAGACAACTTGTGGGATTCCCTCCACTGTGGGTTCTGGAGACTGAATTCAGATTCCTGCATGACAAGCACTTTTATGCACTGAGCCATCTTACCAGTCCTCCTTTTTTATACAAAGTGTATGTGAAGAATGAAGTGATGCAAGGTTTTTTGCACAATGCCTGGGACATGGTAAGAGCTCCATGTCAGTCACAACGAGCTAGTATATAGTAATACACATCTGTCTCCTTCTTAGTGGTTTCTGGTTTTGTTGTTTTGTCTTGATTCTCCCCTTTTGCTCGTGCTGGACAGACTGGCTATGAATTACTGGGGTGGGGTGTTCTGTTGAAGCAACTCAGGGCTTGATACATGCTAGGCAAGTATTATCCCAGAGCTACAGACGCAGCCCTCCACTGAGATGAAGTACCATAGGTGAAAAAGCACTAGCAAGCCAGAGAAGCAGATCTGAGCCCTGCTCCCCCACGAGCTAAGCCACCTGAGGGCTGTACTTACTACCTAACCACCCTGTCAGACCTGGCCAGTGCCAGCCCGGAGCCAGCTACCTGCAAGGACTTCCAGTCTGCTGGCAGGCTCTCTGCTATGCCCTGGGGGAATTATACCCTACGTGTCAAGGATTGAACACAGGGCCTTACAGGAGCTGGCCAACTCTTCTCCCACTGAATTACAGGTCCAGTTCACACTGAGGTCCTGAGGTGCTGGCCTCCAAGGCCCCAGCCAGTTCTCGAGGCCTTCCGGATTCCACGTTGCTGCTCGAGTTCGATGAACAGCTGTAGAGACCAGTCTCCCTGCAGCTGGGACCACATCAGCCAGCCAGAGCCTGTCCTCTTACCTACTTCCCAGCCTGCTCTGCTGCCAGGCTGCTGTTTCTGGAGCGCACCGCCTCTTCTTGTGGGGACTGCCCTCGCCACAGCCCTTCCCTGCCTTGCTCCATTCTTGAAATGGTGCACCTTTTCCCTGTCCTTCGTAAAGACATTTGGGCTATCAAGCCATTCCCATACATGAAGCCCACAGCTACCTTTTGCCCTGGCTTGCTGTGGAGATACCTATTTCCCTTTTAACAACAGCCACTTTGCTGGTCTCGGTCTCTCTCTCTCTCTCTCTCTCTCTCTGTCTGTCTGTCTGTCTGTCTGTCTGTCTGTCTGTCTGTCTGTCTCTCTCTCTCTCTCTCTCTCTCTCCAATAGTCTTACCCTAAACTGGTCAAGAACCTGCTGCCAGAGCTATTCTTGCTCTCTTAGGTTTCAGTAGTGACCTGGCCCTTTCTCAGCTTCTTATAAAGTTCTTCAGGAAGACACCACCCCACCTTAGAGACCAATCTAAGTAATAATCACAGATGTCACCCGTGCTCACTGGGTACCAGGTCCTGGGTTAGGCAGGTCTCAGCCAACTCTGAGCCCCATGAGTTATGTATACTGATGACGCCCATTTCATGACTGAGAAGCTCAGCGCTAAACCACCGTGCAGCTGAGGACAGCAGTGTGAGGAGCAGCTCGGTGTACCTCCTCTGTACTGTTCTCTGGGAACTTCACTTTTTCCTTCCTTTCTTTCCTTTGGGTGCGTGGTGTTTTTTTTTTTTTTTTTTTTTTGTTGTTGTTGTTGATTTTATTTTATTAAAATATTTATTTATTTATTATGTATACAGTATTCTGTCTGCATACACACCAAGAGGGCATTGGATCTCATTATAGATGGTTGTGAGCCACCATGTGGTTGCTGGGAACTGAACTCAGGACCTCTGGAAGAACAGCCAGTGCTCTTAACCTCTGAGCCATCTCTCCAGCCCTGTTTATTTTATTTTTACTCCATGTGCATTGGTGTTTTACCTACATATATGTCCGTGTGAGGGTGTCAGGTCCCTTGGAACTGAAGTTAGAGACTGCCATGTGGGAGCTGAGAATTGAACCTGGGACTTCTGGAAGAGAAGCCAGTGCTCCTAACCACTGACTCAGCTCTCCATCTCTGGGTGGGTGGTTTTTTTAAGACAGGGTTTCATGTAACCCTGTCTGGCTTTGAACTTGTTAGGATGGCCTAGCCTGCACCTCACGAGTGCAAATGTTACAACTGTGCAAAACCATGTCTGATTTTCCACTATTTTTCATTTCCTTGTATGGTATTTGACACACTCAGAGTCTGGGGCAGGGAAACCTAATGTGATAACTACCTTAGGTAACACTTTTGTACCCTTGACGGGGGACTAGAAGGCCCTGGAAACTGTAGGTAGGGTCTCTGGGATGCTCTAGTGCCTTCCCTCCTAAGTAAGGGCTGCCTCTGCTCTTGCCTATGCCCTTCTCCTTCATAACCTTTGACCCTATCCTCCACTCTTGCCAACACCAGTCTTCCCTTCCACTCTCAGAGCAACCTGGGAAGCTCCCATAACCAGTGCCCAGGGAAGGGCAGGACAGTCCACACTGAGAGCTGATGGCTGGATCCATTCCTGCTTCCCTGATACCTCTGTTCAGTGGCACACCCGGACCTCTGCCCTGTGCCCAAAGCTGGCTGGCATACTTAGACTTCCAGAGCCTCCTGGGCACCGATTTCCTCCTCACCTGGTGTCATAGTTGTTGGAGTGCCTATCAAACTTGTAGGTGGGTGGAAAGAGCAGTGGACCTTCCTGGAACTCCCGGAGCAGCGGGTCCCGTCTCTTGGCAATGGAGAGCTGTAGATAAAGACACAGTTCCCATGTTCCTCCAGTCCTGATACATGTCAGCACCGCCCTCTTCTTGTCACTGCTTCAGCGACCCCCACAGCTCCTGAAAACGGGACTTCACAGGACCAGCAGAAGCAGCTGGTGGCCATTTTCCCTGTCTATCCTTTCTCAGTGGAGAACAGACCTTGATTTCCAACTGTCTGGGGGTCACTAGAAGGCTTGTGTCGGGGACATAGGAAAGGCAACGCCCCAAAAGGGGTGGCATATTATCTTCCAGAGGTAACCAGGCTTGGGACACGGGAGGCAACAGGGATACAAGTAGGCTGATGCATGTTATAAGGCCAGTGCTGGCCAAAGCTAATCTGGACCACCACCACCACCACCCCCCCACCCCCCACCCCCCACCCCCGCGCCTTGTTTTTAGGGGGATGCTAGGATTTCACACGGTAGCTTAGACTTGGCTGGAACTCGTGTAGCCAAGGTGGCATAAAATTACAACAATCCTCTTGTCTTAGTCTCCTGAGTCCTAAGATTACAGGGGTGAGCTGCCAATGGCCAGCCTGGCTCCCTATTCTTGAGCATGCTCATGGTTTCACGAGGTGAAGATCAGTACTAACAGTATGGCCACCCCACCTCCATGTGCAAAACCTGGCTGGACTCATCTTCCCACCCAGAGGGAAGGGAGAACAGATCCCAGCCAACTGGAGCATTGCTGCTCTCTGGACATTTCCCAGACCTCCATGACAGGTTCAGATCACACACACACACGCACGCACGCACCCCTCCCTCTGCTCACTTCACACACACACACACACATACACACACACACACACACACACACACACACACACACACACCCCTCTGCTCACTTCACACACACACACACACACACACACACACACACCCTCTGCTCACTTCACACATACACACACACACACACACACACACACACACACGCACACACACACACCCCTCTGCTCACTTGGTACCTGGTCCTTCTCCCACAGCTCACGGTAGCACTGTCTTGTTATACAGTCCTGAACAAAGAGCAACCCAAAGTCCTCAATGCGAAAGTTCATGTCTCCAAACCACAGAATGAGGCTTCAGGGAAAAAAAAGGAGGGCACCTGAGGGTTTGTGATGAGGTCAGTGAAAGGTACAGGCCCAAGGGCTGCTGGGGAGGAAAAAGCTCAGGGGCGGGTAAGAAGCTAGACTCTAAGACAGCAGCAGAGATGAAGGCCAGGCAGGACATGCTCGGGACCAACAGGACAGTTCTTGGCACCAATGCTATTAATTAAGTCAAAGGACGTGCACCGATAAAGCTATGGCAAATACAGAGTGGCTCTAGCCTGCTGCTCCCCAACTGGCCATCTGGACAAGCTGAGAAACAGCCTCCGTGGTGAACTCAAGAACCACAAGGGGCTTGACCTAGGATGTTTACAAGTGTCTGGGGTTTCCAGGAAGGACAAAGAGGCCAGAGGAAGGTAGACATCAGGCAGGCAAAGCTGGGTGGTACAGCAGATGGGTGGGACATCAGGAAAGGGGTTGGGAGGGCCGGGAGATGGAGCACTACTGACTGGCAGTGAAGAAGACTCAGCAGTCAATGCTAGCCTGGGCTGGCGTGGGGGAGGGCAGGGGTGACAGTTTGCAGCTGCAGGCTCACTCATGGTCCAGGATGTTGGGAATATCATATCCCTCAAAAGTCTGACTCTCCAAGATCCGGTCAAAGTGCTCCAGCCGCTGCTCATTGTTGGACATGTGGGGAGGCAGGTGGCAGTTGATGATGCTGACATAGTAGCCATACAGCTTCAGGCAGATGTTGACTCCCCCTTTGTTCCCCTGGTAGGACAGGTGGGAAGAAGGGTGGATTGTATACACATGCCCCTTTTCCCATCCTAGGTCTGAGGGGAGGCAGTCTCACCTCCCCCAGGATCTCAGCCATAGACACCCAGCTTCCCAGCTAATTCTTCCATGCACAAAGCCCAATACCCCAATCTGGGATCTCAGGAATATCCAGGCCCTGCTGGGATGGCAGGGTTTGGGTCGGGGCATGGGGTAGGTATGCAGGGTCCTAGGCTACACAGAGTATCCAGACTCAGTTCATCCCCCGATTTGCTTAGCTCCAAAGCATCCAGCCCTTGTCAGCGCAGATGAGAGAGCTCAGTCCTTACCCAGTACCCGTAGAGGCCAGTAGGGGTAGATTTTGTAGAGATGATCTGGATGTAGGGCAAATGCTGATACTTGGCAAAGACCAGTAAGAGAAGCCCCTGCATACGGACTTGGGAGATCTGCAGCAGAGGGCAAAGGTCATTCATTAAACTGCAAAGGCCAATTGTATCCCTTCTAAGACTGACTAGGGGGACTTTTAAAAGAGTCTGGAACCACATGCAAAGCCTGCCCAAGAGTCTACAGAACCCAGGGTGCGTCTGAATTTCATTCTTTTCCCTTTTCTCTCTCAGCTGTCCAACAGTGCATTCTGGGAGCTGCAGTTTCAGTTGCTGCTTACGGTCCTGGGGATGGAGGAGAGAGAACGGGCTTCTGGGGGAGCTTGGCACTAGAAAAGCACTACTCTTCCCCCCCAGCCTATGCACAACTGGGTGCTCTTCTCACAATGCTGTCCTAAGAGCCTCTGTATACTCCCCCATCTCTCAGCCTCTCTTCTCACAGATGAAGCAGGAATAATACCATGCCAGATGGATGTGAAGACATTATTTGTTGGCTCAGTGATATCTGAGTGTCTGTATTCAGGTGAACACTGTAGAAGTTATCAGGTGTGCTATTCAGTTGATTTCTACCTTATTCCTTTGGGACAGGGTCCCTCATTGAACCCGGAGCTGGGCTGGTGACCAGGAAGTTCAATGATCCTCCTCTGTCCACTCTCCCATAGTGTTAGAGTACATATGGCCGTGTTTGAATTTTCCTGTGGGCTGGCTTCTGAACTCACATCTCCAGGCTACTGCAACACATGCTCTAACCATTGAGCTCTCTCTACATCCCTCCCCTTTTGGAGACAGGATCTTGCTAGGCATCCTAGGTATACCTGGGACTGACAACCCCCTGCAAGGCCTTTTGAGTGCAGTGCTGGGATTGCAGGTGTGTGGCCCCATACCCATTTTTGCTTAGGGATTCTTTTTCTTGATGCAGGGTCTCTCTGTGTTGCCCTGGCTGTCCTAGAACTTGCTCTGTAGACCAGGCTGGCCTTGAACTCAGAGATCTGCCTGCCTCTGCCTCCTAAGTGCTGGGGTTAAAGGCATGCGCCACCACTACCCAGCAGCTTAGAGATTCTTAAACATAAGCAAAAACAAGAGAGAAGCTTCTAGGGTGCTGTTCTGAATCTTGAGTTGACCAATGACAACTCAAATACAAAAATCCATTGACTCTACACTTACTGCACCCATCCACTTTTCTTCCTCCCCCTCTCCCCCCAATGCTGAGGACCAATTTCAGAGCCCTATGCATGCTGGGTAAGCATCTGAGCATTTTTCTATACATGTCCTAGCCCAGTGAAAAAGCACCATGAAAATGGGTGTGTGTGTGTGTGTGTGTGTGTGTGTGTGTGTGTGTGTGTGTTACACAGAACTAGAATGCTAGACATGTGGCATACACTGTGATCCTAGCACTTAAGGGGGTAGAGGCAGGAGGATCCGGAGTTTAAGGTTAGTCTGGGAAACAGGAGACACAGATGCAGAAATGTAAATAAATAACTTCAGACTCTGTGGCTGAATGTCCACGAAGGCAATGTACACGGGATGGAACTGAGTGCTGAGGACAGGCTCCAGAGCTGGGGAAAGTACCTAACATCCATGGAGAGGCTTAAGCTTTCCCCCAGCTTCAGCAATCACTGTCCCTGACTTGCTGATGTAGGACTGAGATTCCGGAGGCAGGGGAACTAGGAAGACTGTTTTGGGATTGCCAAAACGCCTACTATTGGTGGCTGCAGAGGTGGGGTGGGAAAAGGCCATCCCTAGTGACCCTCTCTCTCAGGGCTGGACTGTCTACACCACCACTCCAGTAGCTGTTTCCGGAGCGTGAGGTGCAAAGGCCAAGGAGGAAATCTCGGGGTGGAGAACTACACTGGGGCCTTCCAGGAATTATGAAACCTGATCCCACAGTCCAAGAGCAGCCCTAGCACAGTGGAAGAGTCAAAGTAGGGGGAACCCCAAACTCAGTACTCAACAAAGGAGGTACCGGAGCCTGAGTCCTCTGAGGTTGCTACAAATGTATATACTAACCTACCCTCTACCCTAAGTCTTCAGGTTTTTGGGGGGTGGGAGTAGGGGGAGGGTTAATAGGAATTGAATCTCTGACCTAGCTTTAAGTGTTTTACCACTGACTACATCCCAAGGTTTCTATTTTTCCATAGTCACAACTATCTATGACAACAGAAGCCTGGGCAGGACTATATTACGAGGGACCAAATCCCAGGGTCAGGACAGAAACCAAGAAACTGGTAAAATTCAGGAGAAGACTGCATTTAATCCTAACTAACAGAGCAGGTTTGGGCCACTGGGCTTCAACACAAAGCCCAGTCCACTTTGTGAGTGAGCAGCAGGAAGTGGGAAAAGAGCAGGGAGTGAGGGCAGGGGCAGTTGAGACCAGGAGAACGGGTGGGGCTGTGAGGAAAGGCCAGAGCCTTCCAGGGAAAGTCCAGTGCAGAGACCAAGGAGGAGGGGCTAGAGGAACCGGCAGGGGAGGACCAGACACTGGACAGCAAAGAGGTCCCCGAGTTCTCAATCCACAGCTGGTCGATTCCCCCAAGGGACTGACTGCCTGTACATAGGGCAGGCGAGGGGTCTGCTTGGTTCCTAGACTTAGGCTAGCTCCCCATTTTAGGAGGCCACATGAGTAGGATGGCTTGTGTCCCTGCCACAAGCTGAGCTAATTTCCTTGGCTCCATTCCACCAATCCCTTGCCAATTAGTCAAGGCTCGAGGAGGCATGGAGTCTTGGGAATAAATGAGCACTGAGAGGGGAGGTTCTTCTCTCCATTAGGAAATAGCTCCAAATCTCCTAGAAGAGGCTTCTCAGTTTGGTGGGGGTGGGAGTTGGGGTTGGGGGGACCAAGGGTTCTGGGGCTGGCATTATCAAGTCTCAGGAGGACTAAGCCTTGTATTTCTCCTCAGAGGGCCACACAGCTGTTGCTCCAGCATCCCTGAACCAATCAGGTAACAGAATTAATACTGAAGAATAAAACTTATCCTAGAAAGGGAATGGAGAGAATTCCAGTATTTCCAAGCAGCTGTGAACTGGGCACTCTGAATAGGTGTTTGTGCGTTCACTGTGGGTGCAGGCAGAAATAAAACCCAGTGACCTAAAGCCTTCCTGCCATTATCCTATGGTTTAACTGGTCCCTCAGATTAAGAACTGCTTTCCGGACGGGCGGTGGTGGCGCACGCCTTTAATCCCAGCACTTGGGAGGCAGAGCCAGGTAGATCTCTGTGAGTTCAAGGCCAGCCTGGGCTACAGAGTGAGTTCTAGGAAAGGTGCAAAGCTACACAGAGAAACGCTGTCTCAAAACAAACAGAACTACTTTCCATTACACCTGTCTTCCCCTCTCCTAACTTCCAGGCCCATTAGAACTTGATATTCATGTGATATCAGCAGGTTAGCCTGGGGATTACCTGTCAGTCTTAGCACACACTCATAGAGCAGTAAAATATGATTGTTTAGAGCATGGGTTAAAAGGTTCAAAAGATCTGGATTCAGATCCCAGAAAGCCCATGTAATCTCTGAGCCCTGGCTTTATCTGTAAAGTATTTCAATTTCAAGAGTTAAGAGTGTAAAACAACAGATACCAAGAGCTTATTTACAATGTCTAACACCAAGCGAACACTCCATAAATTGCAGCAAGTACCACACTCATAGAGTTTACGCTGGGCAGGAAGCCCTGCTGCATTTCTACTAGGAATTCTCCCAAGGTGATAAATATCCAGGTGTAAAGTCATAGCTCAGCCTGAGGTACCCTGGAACACACAAGGCAGGCTAGAGTTCCAGGGAGCCAAGGGTAGCGTGAGCTTTAAACCTTTTAGTGAATGGGAAAGAGCCTGAAAAGCTAAGTGAAAGAAAGAGAAACACACCAGACAAGCAATTGGGAGTCAGTGAAGGTGACACACACATTCCTCCATTGCTCGTTAACTTTGAACTTACCTTGACAAAGTTCAGAGGGGAAAGCATATCCATGAAGAAACTGCTCCATGGGTCTTCAAAAGCAGCATCGGAAAGAAGGCTTATGAGTCCAGAATTCATTTCCTGCAAACTGACCATTCCAAGTCAGAGGCTCATCCTCTGGCCTGGAGGACACCGCTTCTCCCATAGACATCTGGTACTGACCTCATCATACTGTCAGACCCGGTTCTGATGACCAAGATTTCTCCCTTCCCTAGCTGTATGGGTGTTGATCTCCAATCCATAAACATTGCTGACTCAGGACAAGAAACACAAGGCTAGACCCAATAAGGATGATAGCCCCTCACCTTCAGACTCCAAAACGAAGGGAGGATGGGTTACATCAGTCCTCCACAGGGATAGAGGGCCTTCAGATACCTACCCAATGATATATATGTCCAGATTCAGGTCTTTGTTGTTCAGTTGAAGCAGGTCACTGAGGTCCACAGTGGGGGCTGCTGAGGCCACATTCCATGTTATAACATGTATACTGTGGAAAGGATATTAAAGAAAGTCACGGAGAAAAGAGGCTAAGGAATGGACAGGGGCCTAGACCTGTTAATGGTTCCCACTTCAGTGATCATGGGAAATGTGTCTACATTTTTGTTAGTCTGTTGTTCTTGAGACAGAGCCTCATGATGCAGCCCGGGCTGGCCTCCAACTCCTTAAGTAGATCAGGCTTGCCTGGAGCTCACAGGGATCAGCCTTCCTCTGCCTCCTAAATTCTGGGATTAAAGTTGTATACCACCATGCTCAGCTTGTTTCTGCATCTTGTGGTAGGAAAAGAGGAAAAGGAGCAATGGACTATGAAGCCTTCCCCTTCCCCTTCCCCTTTATCTCCTGAATCAGGAATCTCTTCCCTTGAACTGGTTCCTCTACTCAGGTTCACAACTGCCCAGACCCCAGCAGCACCTGACACACAGTGCCAAAGGGAATGCGAGAGGTGTTTTGGCCAGGAAAAGGAGCAAACACATGATGAGTTGGACAGCCATTGGCCCTCCCAGCTAGGTACACCCCACCCATCCTCTACGGCTCAGCAGCTCCGTACTTCCTCTCCTCAACCTACGGGTTCCGCAGAGCACCTAGAAGGCATCAGAGGTTGACAGTACCTGATGGTAGGCCTCAGAGCTACAAGAACAGGAATTTCAGAAAGAACAAAACAAACAGCATATTCCCTTCCTCACTCCTACCCTACCAATCCCCAGAGTACAACAGATTCTACCAAGGCCGTCATGGAGCCTAAGTACAAGTTTCTAAGTAACAGGCTTTTCAATCTCTATCTCAACAGTCTTCTCTCTACAGGGAAACATCATCAGTTGGGGAATAACATTCCAATCTCGGCTCGCTACAAGTCCCAGACTATCAGGAGAAATAATCAGCAGCTCTCAAATACCACACATCCTAAACTGAAGTTCAGGAGAGTCAACACTTGGAGAGCCCTTGAGTGAGCATATTACTATAGCAACGCTCCAAGAAGCCCACACTGTGCCCAGGACAGAGCAAGCAGGAGCTCAGACTCTACAGAGATAAAGCCTGTGAGTTCCAGAAATACCGAGGCACTGAAGCACAGGACCCTGAGGATCCTGAAAGGGAAGGGCAGGCTGTTCTAAAACATCTCTTGTCCATCAGACCCTGTTCTTAGAGGTACATGTTCTAAGAAGTGTGGCTTGTAAAAAAAACATTTCTTGGCTAGCTTAAAGCAACTTCCTGCCTCTCCTTATGAATATAAACAAAATAATACAAAAGCCACCTTTTCTCAGGCCCTCTGGGAGACTGCTACTTCGTCTGTTTACGGTCTCCCCCTGCTGACCAACAGAGGATTAAGGCAGGTGACCCTTTTACTCAATGGCTCTTGTATTCCCAGGCCCTTAACTCGAAGTGGATAAAGAAGGAAATTCGGGATTTGTCATCCCCGTTCACAGTTTTGATGATTAGCAGCAAATCCGTGCACCATGAGTTCCGCTCAATAGGACGATTAGCGGTGTTCCTCGTGATTCAAGATCAAGCATGAGCCCAGGCTCCACTTCTCTAAAGGATCTTATCTAAATCTGATTTCTAGAGATCATAACCGGATCAAGAAGACCCCATGAAAAGTACGAACAAATTTTCTATTCTACAGCTGAAGGGACGAATGTCTTAGACGCTTAGTAGGCTAACACTGTGCTCCAAAAACCAACTGGGCACTTGTTTGGGAAGCATCTGCAGTGACCAAGGCGGCAGCCCAAGTTTAGGGCGGGTATCAGGTCTAACGGCCTCTTCAACACTGGCCTGGAGGACTCTGGCGGTCCAAACTAGGGCGGCCCTGTAGGCCTGTCCTCTTGGTCCCACTGCGGTTTGGTACCCAGCCCCACAAATCAGACAGGATCGAAGACAGCGAGTACCGACCGGCCTACAACTGCGTCCTCACCCGAGTACACTGCCTTTCGGGGCGCTCGGCCTCCGCAGGCTCGCAGCCGACATTATTCCCACGCCGTGACCCGGTCGGCTCGTGTCTCCGCGCTCCAGTCCGTGCGGGCCGGAGCAGCCCTCGGTGGCCGGTATCAGCTGCACTCTTCTTCCCTCCGGGTTGTTTTTCTTCCGGATTCTGACTGTGCGCCTCGGCTTCCGTAGGGGGCGGATCGTGAGCGCCCAGGACTGTGGGGTGCGGTTGGGGCACAGAGGCGGGACTCCCTAGCAGGGAGGAACACCCAGAGGCGGAGCGGAGACGGGCTCGGAGGCGGAGAGAGGCGCGTCCTGCGTGTCGTCCACCCCCGGCGCCACACGCCCCGCACCGACCGACGTACGAGTGGGCGGCGGCGCGGCCGCCCGGGCCCCGCACTCCCAGCCTGCCTCGCGCCAGGGCGCAGGCGGGAGGAGCGTTGCGGCGGGAAGTTGCAGTGGCGCGCGGCCTCGGCTGGCTCGAGACGGTCCCGTGGCGTGCGGTCCTCCCTGCCGTCTGCCCACCCTCGGAATCGGGGAGTGGGCAGGGTGGGGACGCCCAGGGTAGTCTGTCCGGCCGCCCGGCCTCCCTCACCCTACACTTCAAGTAATTTCCGTGCTGTTCCGTGGCACCCTCAGGAGGGTCACAGAGCGCTTGCACCCTTTTAGGTGACTAGCGGGTCGTCGTTTTGGTTTTACTTTCCCGGGCCAGTCTCGCTGTTAAGTCCTGGAGCTTGTTATGCAGACCAAGCCGATCCTCCCACCTCAGAGCCGAGATTACCTGAGTGCACCACTACGCCCAAGTCAAACCTAGTTTTGCTGAATACAAAGCACGTTTTGGGATTTGGGCTCGGAAAATGAGCCATCAGTGAATGAAAAACAAGTCGTTGCTCCTATATGGTGTATATTCGACTGATCATGATTAGTTAATCTGACAAACTCACCGGTTTATTTCCTCTAGGTCTTTGGTTGTTTTTTTGTGGGCGGGGAGGATTGTTTTCAGAGTTCTGACTTCCCCCCAGGAAAACGAAGCTTCATGAGATTCACACTGGAAAGCCAAGTTAAAAATCCTGCTCTTGCCGGGCGGTGGTGGCGCACGCCTTTAATCCCAGCACTCGGGAGGCAGAGGCAGGCGGATCTTTGTGAGTTCGAGGCCAGCCTGTGCTACCAAGTGAGTTCCAGGAAAGGCGCAAAGCTACACAGAGAAACCCTGTCTCGAAAAAACCAAAAAAAAAAAAAAAAAAAAAAAAAAAAAAAAAAATCCTGCTCTTTAGCCCCGAACAGTGGTTCACACCTGTAGTACCAGCTACTCAGTGATGCCCCGTCTCAAGAACCCACAAACATCCTGCTACTTTAAATGTATGTTCTGGAACCAGGCATAGTGGTGTGTAATCTAATTCAAGGACGCCGAGGCAGGATGATTACTCCCCAAGTTTTGAGGCCAGCTTGAGCTGCTTAGAGTTACAGGACATTAGGACTGTGGTGTGATTCTTTCTCGACCTGGGTTTGGTTCCCATCACCCACATAACCATCCTAACTCCAATTCCAAGGGATCCGAGGCCCTCTTTTGATCTCTCTGGGTACCAGGCATCCCAGTGGGGCACATTACTCTCAGAGAAAAATAAAATTAAACAAAACAGCAGTCTTGTTACTGTTGCCTGTCCCCACTTGCAGTGAAATTAGTAAACCTGGTCTAGTATTCTCTTTAGACCAGGCTGATCTCAAACACAAGAGATCCATCTGCCTCTGCCTCCCAAATGCTGGGATTAAAGCCCTGCAGCACCATGGATGGCCTTTAAACAAGAGCTTTATTCTAATTATGCATGGGGGGGGGGTATGTGGACAGGAGCGCAGGTACCTGTGAAAATTTGAGGCATCAGATCCCCGTGGAGCTGGAGTTACAGGCAGCTGTAAACTGTAATGCAGGCGCTGGGAACTAAACTCAGGTCCTCTGAAAGAGCAGTACATGCTCTCAACTGAGAGCCATCTCTCCAGCCCGTAAGTGCAATTTTCTTTTTTCTTTTCCAAAGCCCAGGCATGCTTTCCCTGATGCTTTGGGTTTTTTCACTCTTTCTACCCAACCTCTTCACCATGTGGCTGCTCCCAGAAGGTAGAGTTTTCTTTGTCTTCAAATAGTTGCCAAGATTTACAGCTTGCCTGCCCTGTTGTTCTTCCCCAAAACTAATAAAATTGTCCACAACTTAAAAACAAAACAAAACAAAACAGAATAATGGTTGGATGGTAGTGGTGGACACCTTTAATCCCAGCACAGCACTTGGGAGGTAGAAGCAGGCAGATCTCTGTGAATTTGAGGCCAGCCTGGTCTACAGAGCAAGATCCAGGAAAGTCAGGGATACACAGAGAAACCCTGTCTTGATAAGCCTGAATGAATGAATGAATGAATGAATGAATGAATGGAGAAGCCTGGATAAATAAATAAGTAAATGTATTGCATAGTAGACCAAAGAAGGAGACAAAAGCCAAAATGGCTAATTGAGAAATGCATTGTTGCATAAGTAAACTGAACTGACAAGGGAGTATTTTGACTTTTCTTCATGCTTGTTAGGTACTACCACTGAGCTATGCCCCCAGCCTGAATCCATAATGTAGTGATTTTTTTTTTTTTGGACAAGGAATACTTTATTTACATAAAATTATTTTTCAGAGGTACCATTGTATCTTTTCATAATCCTATTCGGGTAAATTGGGGACACATGAGTAGGAGCTTTAAGGATAGCTAAATTGAAAAATGGACATAGGAACATCACTAATAAGCTGGACTCCAAAGAGCTCTGTCTAGGATTTTATTAGACTGCTTTTTTTCCCAATATACCTGTATTGGAAGATTGAGACAAAAAGGCACAAACTCACATGAAATCAACACGGTAATCTAGTCAGTTCTACAAAGTGTGGTTTGTAAAAGAAGCAGCACTAAGAACCACCCCAAGTTAATTCAGGGCCCAGCAGGGACTGGAAAAGGAGAACTTAGGATACACACATGCCCACAACACTGACCCTGTCCTGTCCCTCCCCAGCGCCTCTCTACAAGGAGGCCAGAGGCCAGCAGGCCTTGTGCAGAGACAGCAAGTGCTGCTTTTATTTGCTGTAGGACCTGGAAGTCTAATGGGAGCAGCCAGTCTGAAGGGGCATGACACCCTCGGGTATTATCGCCAGACCTGAGCCCTCCGAGTGCTAGTCAGTTTTTGGGGGTGGGGGAAAGGGAAAGGGGATAGTTAAAAGCCAACAGTTGCCCAGCAGCAACACCACCCATGGACTGGGACAGACCAGGGACACCCCTCTTTTTGTGTTTGTTTGTGTGGGCAGGAGCCCAAAATCCAGGCTGATCTCAGCAAATTCTAGTTGGTAACATTTGGATGCTTTCAAATGGGAGCAACAGGTGGGGATGCTGGGGGAGCCAGAGGAAAGGCAGGTGAGAGCAAGGCTGGACCGGAGCTGATATGACTGATATGTGTGGATCTCCAAGTGCTGAAAGAGACAATTATCTTCTGAGCTCACACACATAACAACTGCCTGCTTAGAGTCGCAGTTCCCTCCAGATAACTCACATCTGGACTGCAACCTAGTTCATGAAGAAGGAGAATCTTTAAGCACAAATATGACTGACAGGTAATACAGAGCTTGTAGGGGAACATTTATGTTCTTCTCCATTAGGAATGCCTCTTCTCCAACTTTCCCATACTACTAGCAGTTGAGATGCTAATCACCAACCCAGATGCCCCAAGAATGTTCCTAAAGACTCCACAAGGTGAGGAGACTAATACAGAGGAGATTTCTGTAACAGGGACATCGCCTGGTCTCAAAAGGACCTCAATGAGGGTCAGAGCTAACTATTCTGAGGGGCCCCAATCTGTCCACCCTTGCTCCAGGAGGACCACAGGGAAGCATCCAATCCACATGTCACAGGTGCAGTCCTGTGAGACACTCCCTTATTGCACTTAGAAACGAGTAAGGCAAGCAAACTGACCAAAAACAAGATCCATTACTCCGTCCTTCTTCCTCCCTAATAGACTTGGTCTCTCTCTAACGGATACCCAGGTTAGCGTGGGCTTGGATCACTACAAGGCTTAGGACATGTCCGGTGACACAACCATATCACACTCTCCCACCAGGAAGGCATACTCAGTTTCTGCTGATCTAGAAAAACTAGGAGGCAGGCGTTCAGTAGCTTCTACTCCCCCAGAGCCTGGGCTTCACCAGCCTGCTATGGTAAGAGTTCTAGGCTGCAGTCACGGATTGCTTTTGATTGTCCAGCACAGAACTCAGCACGGGGCAGGATGCCCGAGTTCTCGATCTGCAAACTCCTCTCCAGTGACTGGAAACAGGAAGGGACGTGTTTTGCTAGGGGAAAAAAGCTTTTTGCATGCTTGTTTTGTGCAGCATGAAAAGACCAGGACTCTTGCATCCTACCAGCCTCAAAGAGGACAGGGACCTAAGAAAGCACAAATAGGATTATTGCTGAGTGGCAGCACCAGCCCAAAAGGGAAGAGGAGCATGGACATATAGGCTCCTCGGGTCTGACCGGAGTCTACAGGCCATACTGGACAGTTCTCCAGGTGGGGAGTGATAGGTTTCTTGTAGGCTCTGCAAAGAGATTCAGATAGAGTGGGCAACAGGAGGGCTGAGAAGCCGAGATATCTAAGAATATTAACCAGAGATGCAAGGACTCAAGGGGGGTTATTTATTATTTGCTAAATTTCCTTAGACTGGCTGGGCCTTTGGGTACCTTCTCGGTGCTTAGAGAGATTACTAGGAGCAGAGGTCAGGGTTATGAAGCCATGGTCTTATTGTGTGGAACTGGGGCCAGGCATCTGTATTTTTAACTGCTCCTTTCTCCCCAAGTGAATACTCAACCTTGCCAAAGATCTGCCCAGGAAGCAAAATAGCTCAGTTTATCCCAAGGCTGAAATAAGTGAGCTTAAATAATCATAGCACAAAAGGCAGCTAATTTAAGACTAAAAATGTCACTTGGAAATAAAGGGGGGAGGGCACACAGAAATGGGTCAGGACACAATGGAGAGAGGGATGAGCTGTAAATACAGCAGCGTACGCCATATATCTTAGAGGATCAGGCTCCCGCACACACAGGCTTTGTAATACCAGACGGTCTATTTGTTCACAATGTTAAAGGGCATCTAGAAACAGCTACAGTAGGGATTGAAAGTTGCCTGAAGAATGAGCACAGAAAGGCTGCATCCAAAGACGGCCTGCCACTCAGGAGGGTGGAGCTGCTGGGCCTTCCTGTTGACCACTGTCTTGCAAAACTAGAAAAGAAATAGAAATTGTTAAGGAAGCAACAAGGGAAACAAAAGCATGCAGTAAATCATGATGAGCGGAGGAATTTCAGGGGGAAGGACGCCAACTGGTGGAGGCCCTGGGGAGAGGGGGTGCGGAGGCCCTGGGGAGAGGGGGTGCGGAGACCCTGGGAGAGGGGGTACGGAGGCCCTGGGGAGAGGGGGTACGGAGGCTCTGGCAGTGACTGCAGAACTGGCATCTACTTAACCCTCCCCTCCCATCTCCCAGAAGCTGCTTAAGCACATGGGTTAGACTGGGGGTGGTGCCTGCCTAGCACGCACATGGCCCAGGGTTTGTTCCTCAGCACTGGAAGAAAAAGAACCATAGAACAGACGGAGAGCAGAAAGGCCCTAGGTGTCCTTAGGCTTTTGGTGCTAGAGGGAACTGTCTTTGATGAAGTAATTTCCTCACAGCCTGACTAGGGGCAGAGCCATGTTTCATTCTGTGCTGCAGAATGAGTCTTGGGAGTATACAGGCACCCTAGAGAAGAGCCAGCATTGGGATCTAACAGAAGGACGGGCCTTAGGAAAAGCGACGGGTAAAACAAGGACACCCCACCCTGGCCCTATGACCTGGTAAAAAGTCTTCCAGCACCTTTGATGAAGACAGAGCTACTTGAACTGTGCTTCTACTGCACACACGCCTCTTGTCTCCACCCTGCCATGTCCACCTGCATGGGTCTTTATAAAACATGCCCCTGAAAGCTAAGAGCCAGAACTCTTTTCTGTGGAAACCTAGGAGTTCAGTCGCTAACATGCCGTCACCGCCATTACTAGAGTAAAGGATGAGGAATGAGGTAGATTTTCTCAACCACAGTGAGGTCCCAAGGCCCTGAGGACTGTATTTTATGACATGCACGGCGGAAATGAAATTCAGTACATACAGTGCAGAAGGGGGTGGGTAGCATTAGTCATCGGCTGTCATTCCTTTCACGGGGTCCTTTTGTCTCATCTAGAAGAGAAAAAGCAGAAAGAGATTGAAAACTTGTGTTGCTGATGGAACTCCACCATAAATGTACCGACTTCTCAGACCTGCCAATAGATAGGACAGGACATTGTGTGTATGCACACAAAGCAAAAATAATAGAAGCCAGCTTTAATCCCAGCACTCGGGAGGCAGAGGCAGGTGGATCTCTGTGAGTTCAAGGCCAGCCTAGTCTATGGAAACCCTGTCTTGAAAAACAAACAAACAAACAAATAATAGAAGCCTGCATAAATAATTGCCGAGACCACTCCATTTATAGTTCTATCACAGTCCTACCATCTACCACAACTTAAAGATTCACTAATGCTAAGCCAGGACCTATTTTCTGGTGTTTTTATTAATTTATTTACTTACTTACTTAATTTTTAATTCCTACTTATTTTTATTTTTGAAGCTCAAGGACAATTTTATTGGAGTTTAAGAGAAAAATATACTATGGGTTACATGAAGACCCTGGCATGCCAGGAGATGGAAAGAAAATCATGCCTTTTAAGTTAAGTACAAAATAGACTGCTCATTTTTATTTTATGGGCATGAGTATCTTGCCTGCTTGTATGTATGGACACCATGTGTGTACCTGGTGCCCAGAGGCCAGAGACAACGTTGGATCTTGTTACAGAGGGTCCCAAACTGCCATGTGGGTGACGGGACTTGAACCTCGGTCCTCTGCCATAGCAACAAGTGCCCTAAACCACTGAGCCATCTCTCTGGCCTCTAGACTGCTTATTAAGAAAGGAAAAGGCACTCAAGAGTGGGAGTGGGCTAGAGAACTGAGGAATTAGCCCCCAAAGCCTATTAGTTTTTAAAATTAAAATTATCTTGTGGGATGTGAGGCTGGGGAGTGGGGCACGTGCATGTCATGGCACACATGTGGAGGTAAATAAAGAACAACTTTCTGGAGTGGGTTTCTCCTTGCATTTTTATTTGAGTTCCAGGGACTGACCTCAAGTCATCCGCCTCTCTGTTTCTATTAAGATGAAAAAAACCAGAGGGAGCTTCCTGGTGCTGGAGAGCTGGCTTAGCAGTCAAGAGTACTTGCTGCTCTTGGCAGAGGACCTGGGTTCGACTCCCAGCACTCACATGGCAACTTGTAACCTCTATAACTCCAGTCCCAGGCGACCTGAATTCCTCTTTTGGCTTCCAACAGGCACCGTGTGCGCTTGTGGTACACATACATACTACGTGTGTGCAGGCCAAACTCTCATACACATAAGTCAATCTAAAAAAACTTTTTTCAAAAAGATGCAACTTCCTGTCAAAGAATGTGGCCACTTCCCTTCCTGTCAAGGGACAAGGGGTGCTACTGAAATAACTCACTGTTCTCATTGTTTTAGACTTCTAGTAAAATGTCCTAAGAATGCTTATTTCCTGTTCCTTGAAGCCTATATGATAGGCTTTTGTCTTGTTTTATTTATTTATTTTCCGAGACACGGTTTTTCTGTGTAACAGCCCTGGCTGCCTGGAACTCACTTTGTAGACTAGGCTGGCCTCAAACTCACAAAGACCCATCTGTCTCTGCCCAGTGTTTTTATTTTTTGGTTTGGTTTGGTTTTGAGGGTCACTGTGTAAGCCTGGTGGATGGATTACTCCCATGTAAAACCAATGATGGTGCATGTCTTTAATCCCAGTGTCACAGGGAATGTGAGGCCCGGGGAGCCTGCTGGGGGATGAGGGAACTAAGACGACTGTGATAATTTTCACAACCCCATCTCCCAACTCAGCTTTTTATTATTATTTTGGTTTTCTGAAGCAGGGTCTCATGTACCCCAAGTTGACCTCAAACTAAGAATGACCTTTAAATTCTGACCCTTCAGCTTTTGCCTCCCCCACTGCCAGGACGACAGGCATGTGCGACCACGCCTGTCTCTGGCTGCAGTTTTTGTTTGATACTTAAATATCACAATAGTCCTGAGGAATTAAACAGTATTTAACAACAAAGCTACTACTGTGTTTTAATATATTGGCTGGCATTCCAGATGGTCTGCTCTGGGTACATCTCTGTCAGTGGAAATGAAGAGCTTGCCTCTGCAGAAGCTATGGGAATCTTTTTAAAAATATATACTGCGTGCGATGGCTCAAAGTGAGGTCAGGTGACAGGTGGTGAGAGTCAGCTCTCTCCTTCCATCATGCATTGGGGTCCCAGGGACGGAACTGCGGTCATCAGGCTGCACAGGCCCTTCCTTATGGAGCCATCTCACAGCCAATGTCAAAGTTGGACGTTCTCTTTGGCTGCTCTGAGTTAGGTACAGAGTGGCTTCTCCTTATCAGCCTAACCCTGAAACACAAACCCACCATAACTCAAAGCTTTGAACTCCAGATGTGGTGTCTGCTAGACACTTCAATACAGAGATTTGTGTGATCTCTGGGTAACATCCAGAGGTCAGAACCTAAACTAAAACTGATAGGGAGCTAGCAGTCAGCAACCAGAAAGGGTCAGGCGATGCGCCTGACCCACATACAAGGAGACAGCGACGTAGCCTCTCACGTAAGACACATGAGCAAGGATGTCGTGCAGCCTTTCAGCTTACCACACGGGGCCAACTTCAGAAGGGATGGGTTGTAGAGAGACAAGAAAAATTATGGGACAAGTGGAGATGACCCATAATAGGAAAGAAAGTACAACAGAATCCTTTTGGGGTTTTTTGAGACAGGTATCTCTACATAGCTCTGGCTGTCTTGGAACTCTCTACGTAGACCAGGCTAGCCTTAAACTCACACGTCCACTTGCCTCTGCCTCCCTGGTACTGGGATTAAGGCCGTGTACTGTTATGCCTGGCTACTACAGAATCTTTTTTTTTTTTTTTTTTTTAAGATTTATTTATTATGTATACAGAAGAGGGCACCAGATCTCATTACAGATGGTTGTGAGCCACCATGTGGTTGCTGGGAATTGAACTCAGGACCTCTGGAAGAGCAGTCGGTGCTCTTAACCTCTGAGCTGTCTCTCCAGCCCCTGCTACTATAGAATATTAATCATGCTGTGAACCTAACTAAATGTTTTAGAGTCCAATAAACAGAAAACAACTTCTTACAATGTTTTAAATGAGTTACCAGTCTCAATGCACACAGAGCATTAATGGCCGGGCCCAGGGGCGTTACTCCGTGCACTACGGTGTATCCTGAGACCCAGCCTCACTTGTCCTTGACTACAAATCTAACCACCGCCTGGACTTCTGGGTTCATGCTGCCAGGGGCGTCTGGTGACATAACTGATGTTGTCATATGCCAGTAATACTGTAAGAGCTCATTAACTATTAGCATCTATTAATAAGAGCATACGTAGTACTCAGGAGGCAGTGAGTGCCACAGAGGTCATCAAGCAAGCACAGGCTGGTGGGGAAGCTACGTCAGGACCCCAAGTGTTGGATACGGAATTGGACCCAATGACTTTGTCAGGTGTGATTCTACTTTGGTCATTCTGAGCCTCATAAGAGAAGGCAAGGCAGTAGAAGAGGCAGAAGAAAAAGAGGGGGAAAGGATCAAGGAGGGGAGGGAGGGAGGGAAAGAGAAATTGCTTTCTTACAAATAGTATTTCCTGGAATTTTTCTTTTTAGAGAGAAACAAACAAACAAACAACAAACCAATCCCTAAACGAATCTCTTAATACCTTTTTTCTTAAATCTTATTCTCACACAGGAATGATGGTGCCACCTGCAAAAGGACTAGATTTCTGACAGTGGTGACTGTGGCCCCCGAAAGGTAGCCCCACATGCCAGAAGGACAGAAACGACTCCGAAGTGTTGTTTTACACATATATACATACACATATGAAATAAATAAATGTAGTTTAAGGGGGTGTGACAACAAAACCTCCTTAAAAAGGACCTGTGCTAAGAGTAGTATGCATTGGTGTAAAGAGAACTGACATGAGACAGGGGGATGAACAAGAAGTAACAATGCAGGCTGGAAAGACGGCTTAGAGGTAAAGGGCACTTGCTCTTGTACAGGATCTGGGTTTGATTCCCAACACCCACATGGCAGTTCACAGCTACCTGTACCTCCAGTTCCAGGGGATCTGATAACCTCATCTGGTCTCAGACACCAGGTGTGCATGTGATATACAAACATATATGCAGGCCAACACTCATAAAATACAATACAATAAATAATCCACCTAGCTGGAACCCACCTTTAATCCTAGTACTCAGGAAGCAGAGGCAGGCGGATATTTGTGAGTTGTGAGTTCAAGGCCAGCCTGGTCTACAGAGCGAGATCCAGGACAAGTATCAAAACAACACTGAGAAACCCTGTCTCAGGGGAAAAAAAAATTAATTCCAAAGAGGTCCCTTGCATTGACACTTCCCCTGGAGGGCAGTGAGCATCTCAGCTACCAGCACAACCCTCTATAGAATGGAGGGCCATTTCAAGAGGACCGGGCACATATCAAAAGCCCCAAATCTGAGGACTACCAAGTTTGAGATGTGAGGAAGGCAGACCCTAAGATCATCTGGAGACTTCTGCCAAGGATTAGAGCACAGCTCTTTTAATTTATTTATTTAGTTATTGGTGCTGTGGATGAAACTCCAAACCTCACCCATGCCAACAGTCAAAGAACATACAAAGATTAGTAAATGCTTCCATGAAACCCAATTACTTTATCCTGGCCATTGCCAGGTAGGGGGAGGGGCTAGAACATTCCCTGCCAAACCCCACCTAAAATCTTCCTGCTGCTCCACTTGCTAACTTTTTGGGGTGGGGTGGGGCTGGGGTCATGACTAGAGTGACCAAAAGATTCAAGCCTCTTTCTCACGCAGGGAGAATCATCAGTTACTTCAGTCTATAACTTCCTGAGGACCCTTACCTAAGAACCAAGGACTGTGCCCCAATTCCTGCCACTTGCCTGTATATGTGACTGAATGAATCACCAGAGCATCCACCTTCGGCAGGAACCAACTTGCACACACTTACTACCCGTGAGTCAGCCCAGGAAGAACGTCATCCCAGAAGGTGAAAACAGCTCCCTGGGAGGCTCTAGAAAAAGGCGGGCTTCTGGGCCCAGGTTCAACCCTAGGCCTGCACTGTGAGGTACTGAACATCTGTGTCCCCTGCCCCAAGGCACCTGAACCAGGCCCTCAGCTGAGGCCCGGCAAGAGAGTGGGTGAGGCCGCTGGAAATCACATCCTCACTGGACATGCGGTCAATCAAAGAGCAACGGATGGAGCTACAAGAAATGGGAGCTCCCTGCCTCAGGAGAGCGGAAGGACTCCGCTGGCATGTGGCCCCAAGTCAGACAGCACTGTCACCAACAGGTCACAGCACAGCAGAGCTGAGGTCTCGGGTGTCCCCTGCTTTAGCTCACGATGCCTCCTCACACTGCAAGACAGCACGTGGACAAATGCAAAGCACGGTGTCTGGTGGTTCACTGAGCATCTCCGAGGGGCTCTCTCGGGGAAGCTTCCTTAAATGAGGCAAGAGTGCGGGTCTTCAGGCTCCCAGAGAGCAGACTGCCCTCCTCCTGGGATCCATGCCAAGCTCAAACACAAAAATCCTCCAACCTGCAAAACGAGCTCTCAACCACACAGAACAGTTGGCTTCTGCATGTGCTGCGGCTATCCCCTCTAGGTAGCCGGGTGAGGTGGGCGGTGGTACTGGCAGATCAGCCTAGCCTGCCTGACCCCAGGGTCACCTCAAGGTCCACAGCCTAGCACCATCCCCCACACTGAAGACTCACTGCAGCGGCTGTATTACTCCCTGGCATCAGGCACAGACGACCATATTTGTCTCTGCGGCTGTGCCAAGACCTCAGCCACACTGTATTTCCGAGCACAGGCTGTTCTCCTTATAGTTCCCACACTGCCTAGCAGTAACCTTATCCACAAGAGTTAGATTTGTCCTTCAAACAACAGGGTAATGGTGCTCTTAGATGTGTCCAAACACTAGTCTCCTTAACATCGCACTCACCTCATCCAGCTGTCTCTTCGTCTCTTCCTCCATCCTCCGAATGTCATCCATAGTCAGATCAACCCATTTATCGAGCCAACAGAACAGCTGCCTGTGAAAGTTTGTAAACAGACGCTTCTCTTGCTATAAAAAGAGGGAAGCAGTCATAACCCAGAAGGTGAACGCTCCTGCTACAATACAATCCCTCTCACCAGGGTCTCTATTAACACCCACAGTTTAACGGGGAGAGGGCAGGATGATGGCTGGCTGCCTTCCTGGACCAGACCCAGGTCAGTGACCTCTGCCTTCCTGTGTCTGGCAGGTAAGTGTTGCAGTGAGGATGGCTGTCCATCTCACAGTTAGGCCCCCCGTCTCAAATACTGCCAAGACAGGCAGCTCATGGGATCTGGCCAAGCCAAGGCCCCTAACAGCTGCCTCAATTCCTACGGTCTCTGGTGCCTCCGGCCGGGTTAGGACTAGGCAGCAGCTGTGAGACGTGGTTCAGACTGTAATTCTAAGATGTGAGAAGTTAAAGGCTTAGGTCTGTCCAGTTCTGTGATTCAGGACACTGTGCCTCTTGGCTCACAGCACCTCTTGCCTTTTGGCCCCAAAAAAGGAAAGTGAGTTTTATTCATAGTCCAACCACAGCAAATCCTTTCCCGCTTCCTTCTTTCACCTCAGTTTCTTTCCCTGTCACACGTGGTGCTGTAGGTGACAGCTTGAAACCGTAGGACAATACGCTCAATGGAAAGGAGGGACCGAAGATTCCAGTGCTAGCGACTGAGGAACAGGTCACAGCTCCTGAGCCAAACTGCTCTCCCCACACACAGACAGACACATGGGAGCCCATCCTGCAGACTTACCTTATGTATAAAGTTTTCCACTTTGTTCTGCAAGCCCCACCACTTGAACTTGACCGTAACCAGTTTGTATGCACACATATATGGGCAGTCTTTCTGATTTACAAGTTCTTGCTGCATTAGAAAGATACCCAGAGGCAGGCTGGTGACTAGAGAGAAAGACCCCAGGCTGTCCGAACCCCACTCACACCCTCCCTTCATGAGGAGAGGCCCGCCCACAGCATGCCCGGCCCCCTGGTGGTAAGGGTGCAAACTGTACCTTCCAATTTGGGCCCAAAGGTCCCCGTCCTGTTTTGACAGATTTAAATTTTGCTGGGTCTTCTTCGGCCTTGTAGTCCTGATAACAGTGGAAATGGGGTTGGAAGAGAGAAAGGGAGGGGAGGGAGGATGAGGAAAGAGCAAACTGATCCTCAGAGAGCATCGCACAGCACTTCTTTTCGGTTTGCTTTGACACAGGTCTCTCTATGCAGCCCTGGCTGGTCTGCACCAACTAATTAGATCAAGCTGACTTCGAACACACAGACGTCCACCTGCCTCTGCTAACATGCCCAGCTAGAGCAGTTCTTGAAGTTACTGGTGTACTTTCTGGGAAAATGTTAGAGCAAGATAAGAACTGTGCTGGAGATAGTTTTATGTTAACTTGACACAAGCTAAAGTCATCTGAGAGGAGGGAACCTCAATTAAGAAAATGCCTCCAAGCCTGGTGGTCGTGGTGCATGCCTTTAAACCCAGCACTCAGAAGGCAGAGGCAGGCAAATCTCTGTGAGTTCAAGGCCAGCCTGGTCTACAGAGTGAGTTCCAGGATAAGCCAGAGCCACACAGAGAAATCCTGTCTTGAAAAACAAAAACAAAGAAAAGAAAGAAAGAAAAAAGAAAAAGAAAATGCCTCCATAAGATTGGTCTGTAGGCAAGCCTGTAGGGCATTTTTTTTAGTGATTGATGGGAGAGGGTCCAGCCCATTGTGGGTGGTGCCATCTCCAGGCTGGTGGGCCTGGGTTCTTTAAGAAAGCAGGCTAAGCAAGCCATAACGAGCAAGCCAGTAAGCAGCTCTCCTCCATGGCCTCTGCATCAGCTCCTGCCTCCATGATCCTGTCCTGTTTGAGTTCCTGTCCTGACTTCTTTCAATGATGATGTGGAAGCATAAACCAAATAAATCTTTTTTTTCCCAAGTTGCTTTGGTCATGGTGTTTCATCACAGCAATAGTAACCCTAACCAAGACAAACTGTTTACAATTGCCTCGAAGTAGAGGTCTGTGTGGTTTTCCCTGCCAGGGCTCGCTTACAACTTTAGCTATGGAAGTGTCAGCAGACTGTCTGATCAAGCAGTGTGAAAGTGTTAAAGACAGAGGCTTTTCAACTTAGGTGAGCATCCAGATTACTAGGGGAGACTTTCAAAACACACATTTCTGGGCCATGCTACTTAAACCCCAGAGACTTAGAACATCTTCAGTTGAGGACAACATGAATTTTTCTTTTAAAAATTTATTTTATCAGCTGGGTGGTGGTGACACATGCCTTTGATCCCAGTACTCAGGAGGCAGAGGCAGGTGGATTTCTGTGAGTTCCAGGTCAGTCTGGTCTACAAAGCAAGTCAACTAGGGCTGTTACACAGAGAAACCCTGTCTCAGGGGGGGAAAAATTTTATTTTTTTTTGGTTTTTCGAGACAAGAGTTTCTCTGTGTAGTTTTGGTGCCTGTCTTAGAACTCACTCTGTAGACCAGACTGGCCTTGAATTCAGAGATCCACCTGCCTCTGCCTCCTAAGTGCTGGGATTAAAGGTGTGCGCCACCATCGCCTGGCCAAAAAAAATTTTTTTATTTGAGGCCAGAGGAGGGTGTTTGATCCTTTGGAGCTGGAATTACAGGTCCTCTGTGAAAGCAACAAGCACACTGAATCACTGAGCCATACCTCCATCCTTTTACTTCTGAAATTCTTTTTTTAAATTTATTTACCTTTATTTTACGTGCATTGGTGTTTTGCCATGGGTGGCTGGTCCCCTGGAACTGGAGTTACGGACAGTTGTGAGCTGCCATGTGGGTGCTGGAAAATGAACCAGCAGCGTTCTCTAGAAGAGCAGTTAGTGCTCTTAACCACTGAAACATTTCTCCAGTCCTTAAATTTTTTTACATTTACTTATTTGTGAGTGTGTGTATGTCTGTCTGTCTGCATGTCCACAGGTGGAGGAGGGCAGAGGACAGCTTTTCAAGAGATGGCTCTTCCTCTTATTACGTGGATCCCAGAGACCAAACTCAGGTCCTTGGGCTCGGCGAATCCCCCTATTGAGACATCTTGACAGCCCGCATTGTTCTTTTATATTGTAGCCCAAGATGATCTTGAACTTGTGGCAATCTTCCTGCCTCAGGCTTCAAAGTACTGGGATTAGCAGCATGAGCCACCACACCTGGTGATTTTTCTTCTTACACATTTCAGGAAGCTGGACACAGTGGCGAATGTCTGTAATCCAGCACCTAGCATGTGGGGGCAGGAGGATCAGGAGTTCAAGGCCATCCTTGGCTATATAGAGAATTCAAGGCACACCAGGGCTACATGAGATAATATTTCAAAATAAGTAAATAAATAAATAAGTATCTTCAGATGATTCTAAAACATAGAGCTGAGAACAACTAGTCATCATTCTTAAAACTTCCTAGTTTAATCTTCTGGTTTGTTTTAATAACATGAATACTGGTGTGGACACTCCTTTGAGAAGGCCACAGCTCTTTACTCAGGTAGGTATTACTTTCTTCTCTTAGTCCCTGTAGTAAAAATCTACAATAAAATCTCTTGTAATGACTCTGACTCTGCTTCATAAAATCCAAGTTTTAAAAGCAGCGGTAAGTCGGAGTGGCGGGTGAAGGTGTTTGCTGGTCGCCAGTTCTAACAGACTAGTTGCATCCTGGGATTGCTCAGGGACAGGATGGAGCTGGCTCCAAAAATTGCCCTCTGACTCCCACACACCTGCCGTGGTAGATAGATGCCATATTTAATACACAGAGACAATAAGTAAATAATAAGTAAGTAAATGATCAAAAACAAATTTAAAAATAAAAAATAATTACTGGAAGTATTCAATGTTTAGAATGTACCCTCTTGTGTATTACTAGGCCGGCTTCATTTAATATTATCTGTTCATCTAGTTTGGATTTTTTGTTTATTTGTTTGTATTGCTTTCCTGAGACAGCTCTGGCTGTCCTGGAACTCACTCTGTAGACCAGGCTGGCCTCGAACTCAGAGATCCTCCTGCCTCTGCCTCCTGAGTGCTGGGATTAAAGGCGTTTTGGATTTTGTTTTAGAGGCAGAACCCAATGTAATCCAGATTGGTCTCAAACTTTCTACACAGCTGAGGATGGTCTTGAACTGCTGAGCTTCGTTCTGTCCCTTCCCAGTGATGACCAGGAATTACAGATATGAACCTATTTTTTTTTTTTAGATTTATTTGATTTTTAAATGTATGAATGTTTGCCTACATGAATGTATGTGTACCACATATGTGGCCTGTTGTCCACAAGAGGTCAAACTGCTCAGACTGGAGCTACAAAAGACTTTAAGTCACCATGTGAAACTGGGAACAAGTGTATTAACCACTGAGCCATCTCTCCAGCCCCTTTACTTATCTATTTTTAAATGGAAATTGATTTTTTTTATAATATTCTCTTGATGAATTATTTCTTTTTTTAAGATTTATTTATTATGTATACAGAAGAGAGTACTAGATCTCATTACAGATGGTTGTGAGCCACCATGTGGGTGCTGGGAATTGAACTCAGGACCTCTGGAAGAGCAGTCAGTGCTCTTAACCTCTGAGCCATCCCTCCAGCTCCCGGAAAATGATTTTTAATACACACACACACACACACACACACACACACACACACACACACACGCACATATTTGTGACAGGGTCTCATTATGTAGCCAATGTTGCTCTAGAACTGTATACATAGACGAGATTGGCCTTATATTTTTAGAGCTCTCCTGGGATTAGAGGCATGCACTACCACATTCAGCTGAAATGAATTTTTGTTTTGTTTTATTCTGTCCCCCCCCCCCCAAGGCAGGGTTTCTCTGTGTAGTTTTTGGAGCCTGTCCTAGAACTCACATTGTAGACCCAAGCTGGCCTCAAACTCACAGAGCTGCACCTGCCTCTGCCTCCCTCTGCTGGAATTAAAGAAGTGTGCCACCACTGCCTGGAAAATTTTTAATTGATACATTAAAAACATTAAAAAAAGTACCCATCTTTACAGTACCATGTAATATTTGATACATTTATACATTCTGGGATGTATATATCAGGTTAAATGTATCTACTCAAACATATATTGTTTCTTTATCAACATTCAAAATATTTAAACTCCACTATCATCCCTACAGCCATTCTACTGTATAGCAGCAAAGCAGAGCTTACTCCTAACTGCAAACTGTACCATGGAGCAACCTCTGCCCTTCCCTCAGTTACAGTACAAGCCATCCTTTATGTTCAGTACACAAGGCTTTAGTTTTCAGTTGTCCTATTCTACTGTCTAATGTGGGTTCATTACAGCAGCTACTCAACAAAAATAAAGATCATAAATCACACACGAGGAAAATTATTACTATTTAGTTGAGACAGAGTCTTGTATAATCCAGGCTGGTTTTGAACTTAATATGTAACCAAGGTTGGTCTTACACTTCTGATCCTCCTACCTCTACTTCCCAAGTGCTAAGATCAAAGGTATATACTACCACATCTGGCTATATTATTACTTTTTTTCCCTTTTTAAAAAATATTTATTATGTATACAGTGTTCTGCCTGCATGTGTCCCTGCACACCAGAAGAGGGCACCAGATCTCATTACAGATGGTTGTGAGCCACCACGTGGTTGGTTGCTGGGAATTGAACTCAGTTCAGTACCTCTGGAAAAATAGTCAGTGCTCTTAACCACTCATCGATCTCTCCAGCCCCCTATATTATTACTTTTTAAAGACTTTACTATCTTAAAAATTGTGTGTGTGTGTGTGTGTGTGTGTGTGTGTGTGTGTGTGTGTGTGTGCGCGCGCGCGCGCGTGCAGGTGCCCTCACAGATCAGACCCTTCTACAGCTGGGATTGTAAGTGAGCCGTCCAATGTACAAGCTGGGACGCCAACTCTTGTCCTCTGCAGGAGCAGCATGTGCTCTTACCACTAAGCCACCTTTCTAGCCCTTTACATCATCATCATCATCATTTTTATTATTATTTTGTGGGGTTTGTTTTATTTTTTTTTCAAGCCAGGGTTTCTTTATGTAGCCTTGGTTGTCCTGGAACTAGCTCTGTAGACCAAGCTGGCCTCAAACTCAGAGATCTGCCTGCCTCTGCCTTCTGAGTGCTGGGATTAAAGGTGTGCGCCACCACCTTTGTTTGGTTTTTTTAAAGACAGAGTCTCTCTATGTAATCCTGGTTGTCCTGTAAGTAGCTATGTAGACCAGGCTGCCCCCAAACTCACAGAGATCCACCTGCCTCTGCCTCCCAAGTGCTGGGATAAAAAGGCGTGCATCACACAACACCTAACCAGGTTTATTGTTTTTTACTATTCCCTCCACTCCCACAATAGAGATGGAAGTTACTCAAATTACATAGTTCTTATTACTCTAATATTTGTGAAATATATTCACATATTCAGTTTGAGAAAACTCACCTGGCCATATATTTATGATGTATTTACTTTGCTATGTATATTGTATTTCAGTAAAAAGGGTTGTTTTGTTTTTTGAAAGTCTCACTAGAAGCCCAAGCTGCCCTAGAACCTAATCATCTTGCTCCAGACTTCTGAATAATGCGATTCTAGGCATGTGCCATCACCCTGGATATGCATCTTTTTGGGAATGCCCCAATGAAAACATCTCAGTCATGGCTGGTGAGATGACTCAGTGGTAAAAGCTCTTGCCAAGCAAATCTGATGACCTGAGTCTGATCCTCAGAACCCATGGTGGAAGAGAACAACTCCAAGAGCTATAATCTGACCTCACATGTGTGTATTATACAGACACAATAATAATAAACAAAAATAAGGTTCAATATGTAAAGGTACTTGCCACCCAAGCCTGGTGACCTGAATTCGAGTCCACACAAAGGTGGAAGGAAAGGACTGATTCCATCAAGTTGTCCTCTGATCCCCCCATTATGGGTGTGTATACACGTATGAGTGAGTGTGAGTGCATGCATGTAGAGGTCAGGAGACAGCTTGAAGGAGTCCTTTCTTTCTACCACATAGCTAGCAGGGATCAAACTCAGGTTGTTAGGCGTGCGTATGAGAGTTTTACCTACAGGCATGTATGTGTACCATGGGTAGTACCCATGGCAGCCGAATCCAAGTCTTCTGCAAGAACAATAAGTGCTCTTAAGCCCTAAGTCATCTCTCCAGCCCCGTGGCCCAGAGAACTCTTAACACTGACTTTAGAAATAGCCAAGTCAGAAAACTTAGTGAGACCCTGTGTTACCTGAGCAGTCCAGTGGTGCAAACCTTTAATACCAGCACTCAGGAGGCAGAGGCGGGTGGATCTCTGTAAGTTCCAGGCCAGCCTGGTCTACAACATGAGTTCCAGGCCAGGCAGAGCTACACAGAGACCCTGTCTTGACAAACTAAAAACTAACAGAACAAACAAATAAATAAATAAAACTGTTACCAGGTATGGTGGTACACAACTTTAATCCCAGTACTTGGGAGGCAGAGGCAGGTAGATCTCTCTGAATTCTAGGCCTACCTAGACAACACAGCGAGACCCTTCTCAAAAAGGAAAACAAACAGTAACAAGAGTGCTGGGCATGTAGTTCAGTGGCAGCGTACTTGTCTAGCACGTGGGAGGCCTGGATTAACCAGCAGTACCATAAAAACAACAACAATAAAACAAATGATGCACACCAGAGAGAACTTCCTTCTGAGCCAAGCTGGGTAACGTTCCCTGTTCCTTTCACATTTACAAGTCACTTCTGCACCCCTAAGTCTTAAGGAGCACCTACCTTGCTAAGCACTTGGCTTCGATCAGCAATGTCTATATATACAGCTTCCACGTGTTTCCATGTCTCAGGCTCCAGTTTATGCACCTGCAAGAAAACAGGCGAGCACTTGTTATGCACGTGCAGCTCTGTTAGAGACAGACGTCCTTACCTGAAACGACAGCCAGAGACAGATCTCCCCACACCACTGGTGGGACATTCCTACTAGTAAAGAATTATTCAAGGGTTAAACATCTACAATCTGAAAACCCAAAACGATTCCAAATCTAAAACATGGCATAGTGAGCTGCCATGAGGCCACAAATAGAAAATTTCACAACTGATTTCATATGGTGGGCTACAGTTAAATGTAAGCAGGCTAAAGTGTCAAGTAAAATACCTTCAAACTGTGTATATAATGTATATATAAAACACAAATGATTTGTTTATATTTGGGTCCCTCCCCCAATATATCTTGTTACTTGCATACCTCCCAAAATCTAAAGTCTGAAAGCATTTCAGATAAGCACGACTTAAGCTTACAGTTGGTACAGAGTTATTCAAATGTGCCAGAGATTGGACAGCAATGGGATCTGTCTTTAGACTCAGTTCACTTCAGCAGGCTCCACCAAATACCTGCACTGTTCCCACTGCACCCTGGGAGAGGACTCAACACCCCTGGATTTGCTGCCTTTTCACAAATTCAATGTACAAAAGGTTACAATAAAGAATAACATTTCTGGCTGGCCGGCGGTGGCACACGCCTTTAATCTCAGCACTCGGGAGGCAGAGCCAGGTGGATCTCTGTGAGTTCCAGGCCAGCCTGGGCTACAGAGCAAAATCCAGGACAGGCACCAAAACTATACAGAGAAACCCTGTCTTGAAAAACGAAGAAAAAAAAAAGAGTAACATTTACTTTAGCTCATCTCCCACCCCAACCTCAACTCTAGTAATAGACAATACAGTCCGTGTGCAGATTTTCCTTTAATACCAACAATAGCATATATATATATATATGGGTTCATAGATGCTCTTCTTAGCTTTATTTCATTTTTATTCATATGTATGTGTGTGTTTGTGTGTCTGCAATGTGGGTGTGTGGGGGAGCCGTCAGGGGCCAGAAGAGGGTGTTGGGGCCCTCAGCTGGAGACACAGATGTTGTAAGCTACCCAGTGTGGGTACTTTGAACTGAACTCAGGCACTGTGGAAGAGCAGTAAGAGCTCTTAACCAGGGGCTGAAGAGATAGCTCAGTGGTTAAGAGCACTGAATGCTCTTCCAGAGGACCTGAGTTCAGTTCCCAGCACCCACATGGCAGCTCAAAACTGTATGTAACGCCAGTTCCAGGGGACTCAAAACCCATGGCAAAACAGTAATGCACATAAAATAAAAATTAAAAAAAAAAAAAAAAAGAGCTCTCAATGGCAGAGCTATCTCTGCAGCCCCGCATCTCATCTTTTCTCTCTTCTTTCAGACGAGGTCTCTGTTCTGTAGCCCTGGCTGTCCTGGAACTCAATGTGTAGACCAGGCTGGCCTCGAACTCAGAGACCCGCCTGGCTCTGCCTCCCTTTTGAGTGCTGGGATTAAAGGTGTGTGCCACCGCCGCCCGGCTTTTTTAATTTCTTTTTCAAATTTTTTTAACATACTCGATCCCTAACTCCTATTACCACCCTTTGCATCCTCCCACCCCTCCCACCCAACTTGGAGATTATTTCTTCTTCTTTCCTCATCCAGTGCAGTTTGTGGACTACTGGGAGTGGGGGCTGCCTGCCCCACTGTCTGGTCAACCTGCCATCTTTAAAGAAAACTGGCCGGGCAGGGGTGTCTCAAAAAAGAAAAAAGAAGAGAAAACTGAGTCTATGTGATGGCTATTCTTGGTTATCAACTTGATTACATCTGGAATTAACCAACCCCAATGGCTGGGTACCCCTGTGAGGGATTTTCTTTAATTAAATCATCTGAAGTGGGCAGGTCCTCCTTTAATCTGGACCACACCTTCGGTGGCAGCCTATCCAAAGGACATGAAGAAGGAAGCACTCGCTCTTTGCCTGTTTGCCCTCTCTTTCTGAGGGGCAATTAGAGTGAAAGTCTACTCCTTCACCGGCACTAGAGTCTACTTCTTCAGGATTCCCACGGATACTGACCACCAGCTAAGTCATCCAGCCTTGTGGACTGAACAACTCCTGGATGCTCAGACTGACTGGACCACAGCCTGTAAGCCCGTCTAATAAACTCCCTCCCCTTTTTTCCTCTCTCTCTCTGTCTCTGTCTGTCTCTGTCTCTCTCTCTCTATTCTGTCAGTCCTGTTCCTCTAGAGAACCCTGACTAACAACATGCTCTCACTTTCTCAGTAGCAATCAAATGCCAATAGCTCCTCAGTTAGTGGAGGGATGGGTTTGTTTGCTTGCTTGCTTTTGAGACATGAGAACAGAACCATGTAAGCCCTGACTGTCCTGAACTCTCTCTGAGGACCAGGCTGGCCTCAAATTCAGAGAGCTGCCTGCCTCTGCTTCCTGTGTGCTAGAATGAAAGACGTGTGCCATCATGCCTTGCTAGGGTTTCTCTGTGTAGCCCTGGCTGTCCTAGAACTTACTCTGTAGCCCAGGCTGGCCTTGAACTCACATAGTTATGCCTGCCTCTGCCTCCCGAGTGCCGGTATTAAAGGCGTGCGCCACCACTGCCCGGCTTCCCCCAGCTTTCTAATGGTTGCACGGTATGTCACTGTTTGGCTGCACAATCTATTGGTGCCCCACTGATAGGGTCTTTCATTGTTTTGGATTTGTGCCAAATCTCCTTGTATGCGTTATTTCACAGGTGAAAAAACAGTCTCACACATGCCTAGATGTAGAATTGTGAGTTGAAAAGAGCAGGAATATACTTTAAATTTGGAGAAGTACTGCAATTATAATTTATTTATTTACTTGGCTTTTCGAGACAGGGTTTCTCTCTGTAACAGTCCTGGCTGTCCTGGAGCTTGCTTTGTAGATAGAGCAGGCTGGCCTCTGCCTCCTGAGGGCTGGGATTAAAGTGCCGGCACAATTATGATGTTTTAAAGACATCGTTCCTGGGTATCGGAAACTGCATTTTAGACCAATCCCAGCTCTACAGGAAAGCCCAGCAAAGAATCTTAGAGATGACATTCTGCAAATCAATGACAGGAAACTGCACTGTAGGGCAGTCTGGAGAAGCCTTTCTAGCCAGGCAGAAGAGAAGCACAGAGAGGACCCCGAGGCAGGAGGCAGAGGTTACAGGGCGGAGAGATCTGGCAAGGGCCTGGGGCTCGAGAGGTGATACTTACATTCTCCTGGGTGCCAAGATCCGGCTTGTGCCAGGTTTCAATTTTAATCAGAAAGTCTTCTTTCATGTACTCATTCTGGAAGAGGGAACAAATACCTAAGGTCGGAGCTAGAGGGTCACCACTCCCATAGCTGGGGGGTCACACAGCCTGAAGTCCTGGGTGGCCCCAGAACTAGGTCTGCCTCGCACAGATGATCACCCCAAGTTTACAGAGGAAGAAAATGAAGTTCGAAATCTTAGGTGACTTGGCTGAGGCCAGAGCTATCGTACAGAGAGGCCCAAAGCCCCTCCTTGTCTGAGTTTAGAATTCAGTGTTTAACCAGTCTTCCATACGACTTCATGCACAGAATGCAAATGTACCCAGCAGCCCACAAAGTCTGTAGCTGAGGAAAGTCTTCACGCTGGCCCCTTTCTCTACATCAAGTCCTTTGCTGAGGCCAGCCCTCTATGCAGATTTGGCCCCCTCCCTTGGTGCTTTTCAAAAACTGTAACACCTGTTTAAAAAACATTTAATCAAAGGAGCTCCATGAAGGAGGAAAAGAGCCCCTTGTTCCCTGGCAGGGATCAGTGCTGCAGCAGGGACAAGCACTTGGCGGACTGTGCTGAAGAGTGAGAGCTGGGGGATAAGGGCTGGTTCTGGAAGAGCAAGCTTGGTGATGTCACAATGTTGCCAATGGTCAGTGCTCACTGGAGTCAGCAGATGCCCAAATGGGACAGGAATGTCACATTCAGGCTGGCTGAACTGAGACGTCTGTACAGCCCTGGATAGGCATGACCTTAGGGAACAAGGGAGAGCCTCAATTCATTCTGTACCTCAGAGACTCAGAGTCAGGTCTGACCTGGCCAAGCCACCATGAGTCAATGCAGTTAAAGCACTGCCTGGCAAGATCCTCGTTAAGACTGAAACGCTTGAGCCTCGACACCCCCAGCATCACCGGAGGGGAACGAGAACAGCCAGAACATCTAGTGCAGGTATGCCTTTATTTCTCCTTTTCTTACACATCATCTAGAACTCCAATCCTCCTACCCCCACCCCTCCCTGCCAGAAATACTTACTGTAATAACTGCTCCGAGGCAAGGACATGGAAAAAAGAAAGAAAGAAAGATTAATGAAGAGACCATGAAGAGCAAAGACTTCTCCACTCCCCATGGCTTCCTCCATACTGACCTCTAGCCCCAGCTTGCATTAGGAAAGCCTCAGTGCATCAACCCCTCCTTCCCCCAAATTCATTCAAAGTCCCAAGGGACCAAATCTGGGATTTAATTAAGATGACGCCTATATGGGCTTCTTCGGACTCTCACTGATAGAACAAGGGAAGGGTGGTCTCTGATCAGCTGACGCCCTGAGGCCCAATCAATCTCCCATGAGAGAATCACTTGGGTGCCCCCACCCCCGGGGGACACAGAGCAGGGTCTTCCAAGCCAGGCTGTCTTTCTGATGGTCACCTCTTTCCTCACACTGTAACCAAACCTCGAATGCTCTATGCTCCTGCCACTGTAATGGGATCCCTCGGAAAGCACAGGTCAATTATTTATCAGAGAAAATGACTGCATCTTCCATGTCACTGGGGAAGAGCCCAGCTCTCCTCCGACAGCAGCTCAGTTCATTCTGTACCCTCCCCTGCGTGCAATCCCAGTTTCTGGTAATGCATATGCTGTTTCTGGAGTATGCAGAGGGCCAACAAACTCCATCACCCCAAAAAACAAACAAAAAGGTAAGACTAACACTCATGCCATGGAATCGGGGAGCTTACGGCACAAGGGCTATAAATTACCTTGTGCACAAACAGCCCAAGATTGTCAGGAATTTCCCCGAGCCCAACCAAAGACACTGGAAGCACCAGATTAGGATTAAACTAGCAACTCCTCTATTAGCACCCTGAGAAAGTCACTGGGGACAATAGAAATAATGGGTACAAATATGCATCCAAAGACGCCAGTCTGGCAGAGACTCTCATGTTGCCATAGAGACAGTAGCTTCAGGCTGACCTGGTGTGATGACCCTGGACATTAAGCTTCTCCTACCAGCTACCATATTTGGACTCCACATTCTCTAAGACACCCTCTCCTAGTCTGGCCTCTGTAGGACACAAGAATCTGCTGCCTTGACCAAGCTGACTGACTGCACCATCACACTGTGTTTTCCTACTTTAATTTCTTTTCTATGTGGAAGATT
The DNA here is from genome assembly GCF_049852395.1 of Peromyscus maniculatus bairdii. Taxonomy (NCBI): domain Eukaryota; kingdom Metazoa; phylum Chordata; class Mammalia; order Rodentia; family Cricetidae; genus Peromyscus; species Peromyscus maniculatus. Next base: position 61,392,200 of record NC_134859.1, on the reverse strand, counting down.
CCCAAGGAAAGACCGTCCTGATCAGCAAATAGTGTCTAGTTTGACCCATAATTCTGTACTTCACTACCACTGCAGAGTCGGATGTTTGAGGTTTTTATGTTAGTATGTGAGCCACTGAGAAACAGATCCACCACATTCTGAAAAAATTGGGTTTCTAAACCCCGGAGGGTGAGGACCCTGCTCTCAGCCTTTAGTATCAACTCAGGTGACTAACTTCCCTCTAATCCTATCCAATCTCCCTTCCCTCCCAAACGTCTCTGTATCCACATCAACTACACAGGAAAATGGGGTTTTCCCAATAAGACTAATAATGCATCTTAGAGGGATTTTTTGAGACAGGGTCTTGCTATGTATGTACCCCAGTCTAGCCTTGAAGTTGTGACCCTCCTGCCTCATCTTCCTGAATGCTGAGTTACAAATATTTACTGCTATGTCCAGTTTCTTAATATGATATTTTAAAAGCCTGATTTAGTGGTACCATCTGCTACTGAGGAAGAAGACAAGGGAACATATTTCTCCTCTTCACATTTTCATTTCTCAGCCTGACCTATGGGTTTCAGGAGAAAAGAGATGGAAATAAGTGAGAGAACAGTAGACTTGATGATGATGGAGCACACTAAATCCCTTTTCACCGCTCCCAGAATAAGGCTGGAGCCATCCCAAAGGCAGGGGGGTGGGGTGACTCCACACTCCTTTCTCCAACTCTCCTCAAACTTAGATGTACTCAGGACAAACTAAAATGCTGCCACTAGTAATCTCTGTCCCGCTGGCCTCCAGGGAGGATGAGAAGGAACCCCTCATCTGTTCTATCTCGTATTTTAAAAGAGGAGGTACCCAGATGAACAGGTCTAGGAGTCGGCATCCGTATCGAGTGGATCCCACTAGGAAGCTGGTGCTCCTAAGAAAGTACCTCCCCCCCATCTCTTCATGGAGGATTCTTTCTTGTGTCAAGGATGGATGTGTGAACTAGCGTTACTGCGCAGGAAACTGCCATGCCAGATGCAGCACATTCTCCCAAGGGTTACACAGCAGACAACGCATCCCTCAGCACAAGCTATGTACCCAGAAACCCATGCTACGTCTGCCTCAAGCTGACTACGATTCTTACAGCGCATGCTCAACATGACTATTAGACATCAAGGAAAGTCACCTTTGTCCCTATGCCAGACACACCCTGCCATACTCCACTTTTTTTTCCTCCTTAATTTACTGTGCTGGATCAGATCCAGTGCCTTGGGCTGGAGTAAGCACTTTACCAGTTAACTACACCCCCAAACCTGATCTGGACTATCAGGGGTGGTTTACAGGGTAGGGATGGGAATGTGAAGGGACAGACGTGAAAAACAGAGTCTTTCTACATAGACAGACTGGCCTTAAACTTGCAGAAATCCAGCTGTCTGTCTCCCAGGTGCTAGGATTACAGGATTGTGCCACCATACCTAGTTCTTGCATACTGTTTTTTAAAATCATGAATCAAAGCTCAGCATGGTGCTACAGGCCTATTATCCAAGTACTTGGAAGGTATGAAAAAAGGAGGATTAGGAGGAGTTCCAGGCCAGTCCCAAACTCTTCTAAGACCAGCCGGGGCTACTTAAGACCACCCTTCAAACACACACACACACAACTAATTCTAAGCATGTAACAGTTTCCTGTCCAGTGCATACAGAGTAGGAAAATTTGCATTTTCAGCTACAACAATGAAACTGTCCACAGCCTACGGACCACCACTGATTGTGTATCTCCTGATGAAAGGTCCTTGAACTTATATAGGGCCATGGAAGCCTGGAGTGGGCAATGACTTCAGTTACTCCCAAAGTCCACAAGATAAGGACACACCTGGGTCACATAAGGATTACATGCTTATCAGATGCAATCTAGAGAATAAACAGCCAGGGAAGCAGTACCGGTGAGCAGAGACTGGCAAGACTAAAGCCAGACAGTCTGTGCCCACAATGGAAAGCTAGCAGGAGGAAAGAACGCTGACCTTGGAGGTGGCTTCAGTGGACATTTAGGGTTCCCTGGCATGTGAATCAGTGCCAGCATAGTCTAAGAAACCTACTCCTAAGCCAGGGGTCATGAGTCACACCTGTAACCTCACACAAGAGGGCTGCTACAAGTTTAAGGCTAACTGGGGCTATACAGAGAGTTCTAGGCTGCTGAACTACAGGCTGAGACCCTTCCTGAGGAAGGAAGGAGGAAGAGGAAAGGGAGAGGGAGAGAGTTGAGGGGAGCTATCTCTAGATAGTCCCTCAGACCTCAGAATCTCAGAAAGCTGGGTCCAGGCTACTCAGAAAGAATCCCAGAATGTGTTCTAGAATAGAAAGTATCTCTACAGAGACTCCAATCTTGCCTTCCTTTCTAAAACTGAACCAGAGATGATTCTACCCCCCTGCTACATAGTGAATTTCCTATGTAGACCAGGCTGGCCTCAAATGCACGAAGATCCAACTGCCTCTGCGTCTTAAGTGCTGGGATTAAAGGCATGCGTCACCAAGTTCAATGTGCCTCCCAAATATTTCCGATCTGTAGTTTATAAAATTCATGGATGCAATGCCCACAGACACTACTGGCCAGCTATACATTCACATGATAGGCTATTATGCTATTATAAATATTAAGAAACAACAGGGGAGCCTGCATGGGACCAAAGTAGGCCCGCTGCATGTGGGTGACAGTTGTGTGGCTTGGTCTGTCTTGGGGCCCCTGGCAGTGGGACTAGGATTATCCCTGGTGCATGAACTGGCTTTCTGGAGCCCATTCCCTATGGTGGGACACCTTGCTCAGCCTTGATGTAGGGCGGAGGGACTTGGTCCTGCCTCAACTTGATAGCCAGGCTTTGTTGACTCCCCATGGGAGGTCTTACCCTCTCTGAGGAGGGGATGGGAGACCAGGGAGAGGGGGGAGAACTGTGGCTGGTATGTAAAATGAAATAAAATTTAAAATTAAAAAAAAAATAGAAACAATAGGGTGCTGGAGAGATCGCTCAGTGGTTCAGAGCACTCCATGCTATTTCAGGGGAACTGGATTCAGTTCCCAGCACCCACAAGGCAGCGCACAATCACATGTGAACCTAGTTCTGGGTGATCCAATGCCCTCTTCTAGCTCTGTAGGCACCAGGAGTGGACATGGTACAAATATATACATACAGGCAAAACAACATACACATTAAAAAATTAAAAATAATTTTGAAAAAAATTAGCAATTTTTTTGCCAGGTAGTGGTGGTGCACACCTTTAATCCCAGCACTTGGGAGACAAAGGAAAGCAGATCTGAGTTTGAGGACAGCCTGGTCTACAGAATGAGTTCCAGAGCCAAGGCTACACAGAGAGACCCTGTCTTGAAAAGCAAAAACAAACAAACAAGAAAATCAAAATTGTCAAACTAACCCCAAATGAGAGGAGTTTGTTCTGTGCTGTCTCTGGCTGTGAATATCAACTTAGCTAAGTAGTACGGATAACACCGACACACGCTCCTGAGCCTTAGGGACCCCCCACCCCCATCCCTTCACCGGCTTATTCTGAAAAGTAAACACAAACCCTGACTCACCCACCTCCGGCTCCCTGTCCACTTCTGCCCACCTCGGGCCCAAATCTCAGCTCTGGGCAGCTCCATACTCACCGGTTCTGCAGTAAGGGTAGGCATTCCAGGCTTTCTCATGTATATTCAGGGCTCCTTCTGGGGCCAGCATTCGAACAAACGTGGGTACTTTGCTGTAGTGAGAAAAGAGGTGATGAGCAAAAAATGGAGGCAAGAGAAAGCAGCTAAGTTTGCACAGCAGTCCTCGGCCCCTGCTTTTTCAGTGTCCAAAGCTGACATGCACATTTCCTGAGATGAGCAGGCTACTGTGCTGAAGAAGCCACCTGCCCGCCAGAGCCTGACACCTCGGCTTGACCAGCACCTGCTCCGCCACTCACCATGAACAAGAGCTTCTGAGACCCTGGGCTGCCTGCTGCCATTTTTCAGACATTTCTTTCTCATTATACTCATCCAGAGCCCACTGGGAAATCAGTACATCCAGGGTTCGACTACACTCACCAGCTTAGGTCTCCCACTGGTGGGGCCAGCCGACTAAATTAGAAGCAGGGTTCCAAGGGCTGAGAAGACAGCTAAGTCAGTACCTCCCTGAGTCTGGAGCCCCAGCACCCAACATAAAAAGCTAGGTGTGGGATGGAGAGATGGCTCAGTGGTTAAGAGCGCTGACTGCTCTTCCAGAGGTCCTGAGTTCAATTCCCAGCAACCACATGGTGGCTCACAACCATAGTGAAATCCAGTGCCCTCTTCTGGCATGCAAGGACACTGTATACATAATAAATAAATAAATCTAAATAAAAAAATAAAAGTTAAAAAAAAAAAAGCTAGGTGTAATAACACTGGTGACCCCAGTGTTTGGGGCTGGGGACAGAGAAGGGGGATTCCTAAAGACCACTGGACAGCCAGTCTAACCATTAGTTCGTTTAGAGACCCCACCTCAAAAGTGAGGGGGCTGGGAGTGGTAGCACACTCCTTGAACTGCAGCACTCAGGAGGCAGAGGCAGGAGAGTCTGAGGCTAGCCTGGTCTACAGAGAGAGTTTCAGGACACCCAGGGCTACATCTTTTAGGTGATAGAGGAAGGCACCCAACATTGATCTCTGACCTTCACCTGCACACACACATAGTAATTATGATATCAAACCACCTGGTCTATTTTCCCAAGTTCTCAGGGAACAGGGCAGCCTCACAGTCACCTGCCTCCCAGGATAAGTATTTTCTTCTCCCTTCCCGCTTCTCCCCTGCCCCCTCAGTTTTGTCTCTGTCTCTTCCCCTGCCACAGAGTCTCACGTATCCTACACTGGCCTCAATCTTCCAACCCTTCTGCCTCTACTTGCCAATGTTAGCATTACAAGCACATAACAGCACACTCAGTTTATGTGGTGCCAGGTATCAAACCCAGGGCCTTGACCATGCTAGGCAAGCATTCGGCCAACTAAGTGACATACACAGCCCTTCTTTCAAAACAAACAAAAGTCTCCCTCTGTAGGCCAAGTATGCAGAGTGCTTTCTGTCAACTTGATACAAACCTAGACGTATCTGGGAAGAGGGGCTCTTGATTAAGAAAATTCCTCCAAAAGACTGGCCTGTAGCCAAGTGTGTCAACATTTTTCTTGATTGATGGCTGATGTCACAGGGCTCAGCTCAATGTGGGTAGTGCCACCCCTGGGCAGGTAGTCTTAGATGGTATACGAAAGCAGTCTGAGCAAGCCAGTAAACATCCTTCCTCCATGGCCTCTGCTTCAGGGGCTACCTCCAGGTCCTTATCTGGAGGTCCTGCCCTGACTTCTCTTGATGACAGACTATAATCTATGAGGTGAAATAAACCCTTTCCTCTCCAGGTTGCTTTTGGTCACGGCGTTTATCACAGAAAACAAACAAACAAACAAAAAAAAAAAAACCAAACCCTACCTCAGATCCAGGCTACCCTTGAACTCACTATGTAACCAAGGCCGACCTTAAACTTAGATACCCTTGTCTTTTCTTTTCTTTTTTTCTTTCTTTTTTTTTTTTTGAGACAGGGTTTCTTTGTGTAACCTTGGCTGTCCTGGTACTCTCTCTGTAGACCAGGCTGGCCTCAAACTCAGAGATCCAGCTGCCTCTGTCTAGCCAGTGCTGAGATTACAGGTGTGCACCACCACACCTGGATAATAATATTTTCTTCTATTCAATTTTTCCACTGTTTTTAAAGGTTCATTTATCACCTTTATGTGTATTAGTGTTTTCCTTACATTATTTCTGTGCTCCATGTATGCCCGCCCAGGCCATAAGAGGGCTTCAGACCCACTTGAACTCGAGTTACAGATGGCTGTGAGCCACCATGTGGGTGCTATGAAACAAACCCAAGTCCTCTGCAAGAGCAGCCAGTGTTGTCAGCCCCCGACCATCTCCTCAGCCCCCTCTATTCAATTTTCCTCTCATGTTACAGAACAATATGTATGGTATGTACCTAGTTTTCTCTAAGTACATAAATTCCTTCCTTAGTCCGCCCCCCCTCAATGTCACTGGGATGGGTCTCACATATGCTAGGCAAGTACCCAAGCACTGAGCTCTGTGTGTGTGTGTGTGTGTGTGTGTGTGTGTGTGTGTGTGTGTGTGTGTGTGTGTTACTGGGATGGGTCTCACATATGCTAGGCAAGTACCCAAGCACTGAGCTGTGTGTGTGTGTGTGTGTGTGTGTGTGTGTGTGTGTGTGTGTGTGTGTTACCGGGATGGGTCTCACATAAGCTAGGCAAGTACCCAAGCACTGAGCTACATCTGCAGCCCCACCTTTCTTAGCTTTTAGATGGGAGCTTACATAATCTTCAACAGGCTCTAGCAAATTCGTCACCTTTATTCACGCCTCCAGCCTAAGGGCTAGCCCCACAGCAGACAAGACTCCGAGCCCCCAGAGCAAACCTCTGTGAGTCTTTACACACCAATCCACACTCATCTAGGTAACCGTTCTGTGTGCCAGGCACTGGATCCCCAGGAACCAAATGGTCCAGAGGCAGAGTAATGACAGTCCTGGAAGACCGTGCTGGAATAGGGTGAGCACGGGGCTCTCAGGGGAAGGGCACTGTAAAGGCATGGTGAGGGAGGCCAGTCAGAACACATGAACACGTGGTGCAGGGGTGTGTGGGACGTCAAACAGGACCACAGTGAGGCAGAAAAGGCAGGGAAAGGAGTTACTGCAGGTCTAGGGGCGGAGTCACAGGGGCGTGGAAATAAGTGAGGCAGCTGCACTTCATCCCCAGGACAAAGGGAGGCTTTCCATCTACGGCTTTCGAGAAGACAGCAGCACCGCTCCTCCAGACAAAACGTTCACCACAGAGAACTGGAAGGCGAGAGAACAGCTAGAGACTGCGGGAGGAACTGACGCCAGAGAAAAGGAAAGCAATGTGGATCTTAGCCATGTTAAGGGGATGGAGGAGGGATCAGACCTCATTCCAGAAAGGCTTTCGGGCCAGGGATTCTCCCATCTTCCTGTTCACTTACTGTGCCCAGCTTTTACATGGGTTCGGGAATTTGAACTCAAGTCACAGGCCTGTATGAAAAGTTCTTATGTGTATGCATGCATGTCTGTGTGGGTATGTACACGTGGGTGCAGGTGTCCACGGTGGCCAGAAGACACTGGATTGTCTAGAGCTTGAGTCATAGGCAGTTGTGAGCTACCTGATGTGGGTGCTGGGCACCAAACTCAGGTATATTCTACAAGAGTAGCTCGTGCTCTTAACTGCTGAGCCATCTCTCCAGCCCTACTGAGTCTTTTTTTGTTTTGGTTTTTGTTTTGTTTTTCGGAGACAGGGTTTCTCTGTGTAGCTTTGGCGCCTTTTCTGGAACTCACTCTGTAGCCCAGGCTGGCCTTGAACTCACAGAGATCGCCTGCTCTACCTCCCAAGTGCTGGGGTTAAAGGCGTGCACCACCACCGCCAGCTCTGAGTCATTTCTTAAACAGTCTGGTTGACTTCCATTCAAGTTGGTAAATGCTCACAGATGGTTTCAAGGCCCTTTGGGTCATGGTTTGCTATAAAATTGTTTAGATTTGGGATTCAGCAAATATGTGTGGTTTACTATAAATTCCAGTACACAAGTGAGTTCCAAAGTTATTTGAAAATACTGGGGAAAAAAATTGCCGGGCGGTGCCTTTAATCTTAGCACTCAGGAGGCAGAGCCAGGCGGATCTCTGTGAGTTCAAGGCCTTGTCTACAGAGTGAGATCCAGGACAGGCATCAAAACTACATGGAGAAACTCTGTCTCAACAAACCAAAAGACAAACAAAAAAAATCTTTCAATAAATTAAAAGGGGAGGGGTGGCTAGAGAGGTGGCTCAGAAGTTAAGAGCAAGTGCTGCTCTTCAAGAAGATTCAAGTGTGGTTCCCTCCAAAGGTGTGTCACACACACACACACACACACACACACACACACACACACACACACACACACACGATACACAGAAACATAAATAAAAATAATAGGGTATCTGGGCATGATGGCGCACATCTTTAATCCCAGCACTTGGGAGACAGAGGCAGGTGGTTCTCTGAGTTCAAGGTCAGCCTGGTCTGCAGAGTGAGTTCTAGGCCAGCCACTATATTTTTGTCATCTTGGAAAAAATATTTAAATGTTGACTAGAGATGGCTCAGTGGATAAAGGTACTTGCTACCAAGCCTGATGCCCTTTGTTCAATCCCCAGACCTACGTACTGGAAACGAGAAAAACAAGTCCTGAAAGTTGTCCTCTGACCTCAACACACATGTAGTACACTCCAGAACTAACACACACACACACACACACACACACACACACACACACACACACACACACACATACACAAATGTAAAAAACAGTGGTAAGGGGCTGGAGAGATGGCCCAATGATTAGGAAACATTGTTTTTGTAGTTTGGTTCTCAGCATCCTCATCAGAAACCCATAAGAGCCAGTAACTACAGCTCCTCCAGGGGATCCAAACCTTTCTTCTGGCCTCTACAGGTATCTGCATTCACATACACATAATTCAAACAAAATAAATATTAAAATGCCATAGCTGGGCATAGTGGTATAGACCTTTAATCCCAGCACTCAGGAGGCAGAAGGAGGAGGGTCTCTGTGAGTTCCAGGCCAGCATAGTCTACAGAGTGAGTTCCAGGACAGTCAAGACTGTTTCACAGAGAAACCCTGTCTCAGGGGGGAAAAAAAATCAAACAAACAAACAAAAAAGAGCCAGGCAGTCATGGTGTACACCTTTAATCCCAGCACTTGGGAGGCAGAGGCAGGCTGATCCCTGTTAGTTCGAGGCTAACCTGGTCTACAAATTGAGTTCCAAGAAAGGCACAAAGCTACACAGAGAAACCCTGTCTTGAAAAACCAAAAAAAAAAAGAAAGAAAGAAAAAAGAGAGAAAGGTACTAAACTTTTTCTGGCATCTGATTCAACAAAATTAGAATTTAAATACTATCTGACCTAACAACTACACTTTTTACTGCATTTACTACAGATTTATAAATATATCAAAAGAAGTATGCAGAAGTAGTTCTGCAGGAGTCTTAAGCATCTGGAAATTACTATAAACTATATCTCAGGAAAGGGCTGCTCAAACAGCTTACAGCATCTGGACAACAAACCCTGAGCTGGACCTTCTTAATTATGTTACTTATTCATTGGGAGGTTTTGGTTTCTTTGGTTTTGTTGGTGCTTGTTTTGCTTGTTTGTTTGTTAGACATTTTGTAGCCTAGACTGCCCTGGAACTAGTTACATAGTTGTAACTGGTCTCACACTCACCATCCTCCTGTCTCAGCTTCCCAGGTGCTGAGATTCTGAGCAAGCACTATCATGCCCGGTTCTTCTGCATGCTTTGAAAGAATAAGGTGCCAGGCGGTGGTGGTGCACGCCTTTAATTCCAGCACTCAGGAGGCAGAGGCAGGTGGATCTCTGTGAGTTCCAGGCCAGCCTGGTCTACAAAGCGAGTTCCAGGAAAGGCACAAAGTTACACAGAGAAATCCTGTCTCGAAAAAAAACCAAAAAAAAAAAAAAAAAAAAAAAAAGAAAGAAAGAAAGAAAGAATAAGGCAAGAGGGGCTGGGGAGAGAGCTAAGGGGCTGAGCACAGCCGTTAAGTGGCTGAACCCCAGCAACCACCCAGGCAGGAAATGCTGTGAAAGGCAGCTATGATATGAGAGATAACTATGGAGGAAAGAACAGGGTGATTAGTATGGTATGCTCAACACCTAATAGAGGAAACCAGTGCCTGTTTATACACACTCCACACATACTCCTGAACTCAGGACAAGGAAGGGCCCACAAGATGCCAAAACAGCTCAAAGTAGCTTTTAAGGACGGAGAGCGTGATCGGACTGGAGCTACTTTTTTTTTAATAACAAAAAATCTTTAAGTAAACAAAGAAGTACAACCCATAACCAATCCGAGAGATGAAGCAACTTGGGCTGCCAGTTTATAACCTGGAGACACTCCCAATTAGCCAATACCCCCATATTCCCGCCCAGCCACCTGGGGCACGTACCTCTGTAAGTGGTAGATCTTGTGTGTGTACTGGCCTTTCTCGCCGTCATCCTTCTCATACGGCTCGTTCACCAGGACCTCCACACCTTCCCCACCACCAGTTTCATTTTTACTGGCTTCAGCCACAGAATACAGCTGCCCCACTTGATACTAAAAAACCAGAGAGACAGGCATTATTTGCAACAGTTACACTGGAGTCCAGGACCTCCACCTGCGGTTCACGGTGGCCCTTGTCCAAGTCTTTCCAAAGCAGTGGAGAACTCTGCACCGCGGCATCTCTCCCTTTTTACTTTTGCTTCCTTCTACCACTTCTTTTCCCCCCAGTGCTAAGGATCGAACCCAGGGCCTCAAGCATGCTAGGCTGCTCAGTAAGTGCGCAACCACTGTGCCATCTCCTCAGCCCTCTGTTTGGTTTTCCTGCAGCAACCTCTCAAGTAGCTGGGACTGCAGACTCTCTTTACCCATCAGAAGTATTCAATTTCATCTTCCCAGTTTTACAAACCCACGAGTTTGAAGAGACCATAGACTATACTTAATCTCGCAGCACCACCCAGAAAACATTATAGAGTCCAAGGTCTCTTTTGGCCTGGACCCAGCTCTGGTATCAGACCCCAAAACAGGATCTGTTAGTTGCTAAAAAATCTCTCTATCTCACTTACTTAAACAGACCCTAAAGCTAAGCATAGCATCTCATCCTTGTAAGCACTCAGGAGGCTAGGGCAGGAGGCCTGCCGAGAGTATGATGCAGCCTGGGCTACAGCGAGTCCCAGGTTACCTCTGGCTACAGTGTGAGACCCTGTATCAAAAAACAAAACAAAACAGCCAGGCGGTGGTGGTGGCACACGCCTTTAATTCCAGCACTTGGAAGGCAGAGGCACTCGGATCCTTGAGTTTGAGGCCAGTCTGGTCTATAGAGAGTTCTAGGATAGCCAGGGCTACATAAGAGAAACCCTGTCTCCAAAAACAAATAAAAAGCAAAATGAAACCCAAAAGCAACAAGAAAAATTAATACATAAATGATCAGAAACCAAGACTCGGACTTCCTGTCCAAGAAAGTCGTCCAGTGTAGCCCACAACCTCAGGCAAAAACTGGCTCAGCCCACTTGCTTTTTCTCCTGTGTGGCTTTTCCTCAGTCTGCAGGGCCCTCAAAACCTCACAAACAAGACATCTCCAGATTTCCCCATTCCTGGTAGGTCAAAGCCATGCTCCTGCTTCCTGCATTACAGATCCCTCCCCCAGGCTCGGCTGGCTTCGTGCCCCTCTGCCTTGGCAGTTGCTAGATGGCAAAAGCCTGGTTTTCCTTTATTTGGGTCACATGTCACCCTATCAAGTCACCGGCCTTCTCTGACCCCTTGGGAGGCTTGGTGTGGACTGATGACTTAGCAGCAGTGTCCGGGCCACTCAACTCCTAATCCTAAGAGAAGTTATCTGGAGACGGAAAACATGGAAGACTCTGGGCACAGTGGCCTGTAATCTCAGCACTCAGGAGACAGAGGAGGCGGATTTCTGTGAGTTCAAGGCCAGCCTAGTCAACATAACAAGTTCTAGGACAGTCACGGCTACACAGTGAGCTCATGTTTCAAAAACAAAATAAATAAGTAACAAGAAAGAAAGAAAAGGAGCAGTGCAGAGAAAATGAGCTGTGACAGAGCAGGGAAGCACATTATTCCAAAAGATGCGTCTTCCTCATGGTCACCAAGGGCAAGAGGCCAAGGAAAAGCCATTACCCACCTGCTGGGGTGGACACAGAGCTTTCCTTGTCCTCTACACCCTCCCCTGAACCCCTGGTACCCCAGGGCTAAGACTAGGGGTGTTCTCTCCCAAGGATTAAAATCAAGTGGCTGCAGCTCTGGCCTCCACCACTGACTCCACTGTGAGGCACTGTTGTGAGCATGAGCAGGTCTGCTCGTCACCCCGGGAAGCCCTCTCACCTCAGCTCCCTAAGCACTGCGAGGAAACTTCTAGGGACATCTAGAAGAAAAGGCATAGTTGGCTGCTTACCACAAAGCCTAAAACGCCCAGCACAGAACGCCAAGAAAAGGCCCAGGTAAGTGATCAAGCTCGGCTAATCCCATCAAGAGGAGCATCTGAGAGAGTGAGCCAGTTACCTAGATCTTGCTAATCCTGAGCAATGAGTGCTGCTTTGGGGGCTCATGGACCCCACGCTAGCCCCTGTTCCTTTCCAGTCCTCTCACCTGCTGAGACACACTTGAAACCCACATCAAGTGGGTCCCGGTTTGGCTGAGCCAGACTCCTCATAGGAAGCTGCAGGAACTCTGCTCTGGAGAGTCGTGAGGACACGGAGTGACTGACTCAGCAAATCCGAAAGGGCAGGCTGGGGAGAGGGCCTGCAGACAGGACTAGCTGCAGCTTTAGTGGTGCCCCTTGGGGGAGGGGCCGCGCTGGCAGAGACCTTGGTCTTCAGGGATTCCCTTCAGCTGCAGGAAATCACAGGGCGGGCCCTAAGAGGATCAGTCTGCGTGCTGGCCTCTTCCCCTTTAATCTCTCTTGATATGCTGATCCTTTAATCCCAACGAGACAAGTGAGGCAGTTTTGTTAATCCAAAGAGGTAAAGAAGACAGATCTTCACGTCACAAGGTCCCCTCTGGCTGGTCCTGGGAGGCTGCCAGACTCAGGATTGGTGGCAGTAAGGGTGGGGATCAGACCACAAAACCTGATACAGAGCCCCAGGGAGACCACCATTCCAACTTCCTCAGCCTGAAAACCATGTTACCTTGCCCTACAGAGTTGCCCCCTCTTCCCATAGACTAAGTCACTCATGACGCAAACCAGAGAGTCTGCCACTGGGTAATCAGTGAGTAGGAACCGTGGGGGAGGAAATGTGGAGCAAAACCACTGAATGACACACATAATAAAAACACAGTTAGGCTCAGTGGCCCACACCTGGGATCCCAGCACACACGAAGCTGTGCAAAGGGGACTGCCATGAATTTAAGGCCACCTTGGGCCACATACTGACCGCCAGGCTAGCCAAGAATATACAGTAAGACTTTGTCTCAAAAAAAAAAAAAAAAAAAAAAAAAGCAAGAAAAGCAGCACTCTGTTGACCCGCCCATACAGCCCTGTCAGGCCAGGTTCATGAGGAATGATGCCATGCGTCTGCCTGTCCACACAAGGTGGGCCAGGAACCGCTGGTGGACACACCCATATGGAACAGTGCTTTCTTGTCTGCTACAGGATGCCTGGAAACCCGAGGCAGTGTTACACTAAAGGTTCTGACCAAACAAGCTAATTCTGCCCCCAAATATCGATTCAGGTCATCAGCATGACCATAAAGCTATGACCTTCTCCTTTCCTTTTTTCCTCCCCAAATCAGAAGCTCTAAGGGACTCAAGTCTCCAGTATAGGAAGTGAATCTACCAGTCACATGATGCTGGGCCGTTCTCATGGGAACGATGAGTCAGAAAGGGGTTACTGACAGAGACGCTGTTCCTTACTTCTTCACTCTCCCCATTCTAGAATTTTCTAATCATCTGGAACGAAGGTTCAAGCTACCAAAGGAGCAGCGTCACCCCTGCAGCCCTGCTGCTTTCCTGTCAATGCCTTCTTGCTAAGAGCAGGCTGACCAGCACCACACAGACAGACAGACTCTGAACCAGCGTGCACTTGCCAAGCTTTGGTCAGGCTCTGTCTCACCACTTCCTCCATCCCGCAAAAACAACGCAAGCTAAAAGCTGCCAGCCGAGGATGTTCTCAAGGTGGGCATTTCCCCATCCTTCCAACCGTGGGGCCAGCAGGAGCGGTCAGAGCAGCAGAGGGGTGCTCCCAGATGACTCCAGCCCCGTTCTGCAGCACACTCACAGTCTCAGCCACTGGCCCATCAAGAGACTCCCCACAAACTGATCCATCGTACCTGAAATCCCACATGAAGTCAGTCCCACACTCCTGAGGGACTTTCTGATTGATCCTGCACAGCAGTGAGACAGCCATTGGACCGCCTAAGTTTCAAGGTAAGGGACACAGAGGCCTTCTGTTAGGAAACCATGTTACATGCCCTTCTTGTCTGTTTTTCGAGACATGGTTTCTCTGTGTAGCCCTGGCTGTCCTGGAACTCACTCTGTAGACCAGGCTGACCTTGAACTCATAAAGATCTGCCTGCCTCTGCCTCCTGAGTGCTGGGATTAAAGTCATGTTCCACCACCACACAGACTTTTTTTTTCCACTTTAGAATAGGTTCTCACTATGTAGCCCTGGCTAGACTGATATACGTAGGTCTGTGTGTAGATCAAGATGACCTTGAACTCAATATTTTTTAATATTGACAGCAAGGCCCTCAGAGGAAGTGGGTTGACTCTCCCAAAGCTAATACCCAGGCACCTGGTTTTATCTCAGTTGGTTCCACATATCACAGCATCTATCTATTATTTTTTCCTTAGGTTCCTCAATGTATATATGTGTGTCTGTCTGTCCATCTCCTCCCTCCTCCCCACTACTTATTTGTTATTGTTTTATTTATTTTCTTTCTCAAGACAAGGTTTCTCTGTGTAGCCCTGGCTGTCCTAGAACTCACTTTGTAGGTCAGGCTGGCCTTGAACTCAGAGATCTGCCTGCTTCTGACTCCTGAGTACTAAGATTAAACTTAGGCACCACACCCGGCTTTATTTTTCTTTCCTGTTTCTTTTTGTTTGTTTGTTTTTTGAGACAGGGTTTCTCTGTGTATCGCTGGCTGTCCTAGAACTCACTCTGTAGACCAGGCTGGCCTCAAACTCAATGTTCTGCCTGCTTCTGCCTCCTGAGTGCTGGCATTAAAGGCGTGCACCACCACTGCCCAGCTTCTATTTTTTAATTAATTAATTTACTTGATTTTGAGATGGAATCTTGCTATATATGCTTAAGCTAGCCTCAAACTCTTTATGTTAATTCTTCTGCCATTGGCACCCAAATGTCTCTTTTATTTCTCAGACCATGTTCAAGTTCACATCTGTCCCTCTTTCCCAGATCTCCGTAGCCTTTCTGAAGGACTCAGTACTCCACTAGAGACAATCCTCTCCGAGACCAATGCATGGGCATCACTCATGGGGGTGATTTGTCTCATCTAAATGCTCCCACAGGGCTGGAGAGATGGTTCAGTGGTTAAGAGCACTTGCCCACATTAGAGGACCTGTGCTTGACTGTAAGCACTTACAATGGGCAACTCACAGCCCCTGTGACTCTAACCCCACATATATTACATACACATACACACAAAGAGAGAAACACACACACATAAAAGCAAATGTTTAAAGAATGCTCGGGCTCGGCTAGCCTGCTTTCATTTCTTGGAGGTCCAGCTTCTGTGTGGAGTGCAGGAGTTTCCTACGGGCCCTACAGGAAAAAGAGAGGGTGCCAACAACTGGGGAAAAAGAGAGGGTGCCAACAACTGGGGGTTCAGGCTGGCCTTCGTTTCACTGGAAGCTGGGGTAGAACTGTGGATTCAGGAGAAAGTCGAGAACAAGCTTGGCCAGGAAGGGAGAAGAGGAAGTTCAGAGGAAGGGTGGGACAAGGGAGGCTCCATGACAGCACTCTGCTATCCAAGAGACAGCTCTGAGTCAGCAGGGCCTATGGACTTTCTTGTGGCGACTATTGCTGCCAGCTCCACAGGCACGGGGCTGTCAGGCCTCGGAACCATAAAAGGACGGGACAAACCAAGCCCATTTGTCATCTTCTGCCCGCCGTAAAAGGAGGTTTCGGTGCCTTGGTCTTTCCAGCAGCCACCTAGCATGGCTGGGGACTCAAGACACTTCTGGTCTTGCTGGTTTGCTTCTTAGCAGAGAGCACCATTAACCAGAAAGCCCTGTCCTCAGCCTAGTCATGGAGGTCCCACACATGCACACTGCAGCTATCAATCACATGTCCCGCGTAGTTCAGTCCCAGCAGACCCAGAGCTGCTTGTCTCTGTTCAAAGCTATCCAGCAAGCCAAGAGCTTGAGACTGGTTGTACTCAGGTACCAGATTCACCACAGAAGTGCCTTCCTATCTATCTATCCATCCATCTATCTATCTATCTATCTATCTATCTATCTATCTATCTATCTCTATCTATCTATTGTTTTGGTTATTTTGTCTGTTTAGTTTTTTTTTTGCTTTGTTTTGTTTTTTGAGACAGGGTTTCTCTGTAGTTTTGGAGCCTGTCCTGGGACTCGCTCTGTAGACCAGGCTGACTTCGAACTCAAGAGATGCCCCTGCCTCTGCCTCCCGATTAAACAAAGGCATGCGCCACCACTGCCTGGCTAGAAGTGCTTTCCTTTAGTAGAAGTAACATCAGGAGTATCTGAGCTGAGCCTCAGTTATCTCTCTATTAGAACATAAATGAAAGCTATACCAACAGTGGCCACTCGCAGCCCAACTAAGCAATGTTCGCACGTTCTTATGAACAACTATGGATGAGGCGAGGGGAAGCAGGACTTACCTCATCTACTGACACAGGCAGGATGACTCGACTACAAAAGAAGAAAAGAGAGCATCAAGTCCAGGCCCGAGAGCACCACCCCAGCACAGGCTCCCATGCTTTGCTGCATCCAACCCCCCACTCAGTGACAAAAGCCAGCAGGGACTGGCCCTCTGGATGCTTCAAGGCTGGGGTCCCCCTTGTCCTGGAACCCCGTTTAGAACCCTGGAGTTCAGGGCCAACCTGAACTTCCCACCCCCTGCTTTGCAGCCCACTCGCTCCATCTTCCTCCCCTGCTCCCTCAACCTCTCTTCTCCAGCAGGACTTGCTCGTGCATCTAGTAAAACAGAAGCTAACAGAGAAGGCTCATCATGAGGACTCCGAGGCAAAGAAGGCGGCCCCGGGGATGTGCATCAGCAGACCCAACTTCCCAACATCAGCCCTCGGGGTCCAACCAAGGCTGTGAAGGGGACAATTCCCTAGAGGCTTGGCCAACCCTAGAGCCTCAAGTGCCACCCCCTCTGCCCTCTGAAGGATGGTACAATGCAACTCCTCATGCAGCTCTGAAGAGGATAGCCAGCTCTGACCTCCAGGAGCTAGCCAAAGGCACTCCAACCCCTCACTCTCTTTCCTCCTGCATTTTGCCAGCCTCCAGTTGCTGGAAGGTACCACGAATAAGCTGATAGAGGGCTGGGCAGTGGTGGCGCACGCCTTTAATCCCAGCACTCAGGGAGGCAGAGGCAGGTGGACCTCTGTGAGTTGGAAGCCAGCCTGGTCTACCGAATGAGTTCCAAGACAGCCAGAGCTATACAGAGAAACTCTGTCTCCCCTTCAAAAAAAAAAAAAAAACAACTGATAGAGAACTCCTGACCAGCAGAGTCCTCAAGAGGGTCAGAGCTCCAGAGAGCTGAGAGGACCGGAGCCACTTCCCCAGGTGGCTTACACTTGTGACAGACCAGTGCTGACCCCCAGTTCAATACTGGTCAGAGAGATGAGAAGAAAAGCCTCTTGAGCCGGGTGGTGGTGGCGCAGGCCTTTAATCCCAGCACTCGGGAGGCAGAGCCAGTCAGTTTGAGGCCAGCCTGATCTACAGAGCAAGATTCAGGAAAGGAACAAAGCTACACAGGGAAACCCTGTCTCAAAAAACCAAAAAAAAAAAAAAAAAAAAAAGAAAAGAAAAGAAAAAGAAAGGCCTTGACTGGTCTAAAAAGTCAAGCCACCCAGTACTGAGGAGGCAGAGGCAAGTAAGCTCTGTGAGTCTGAGGCCAGCCTGGTCTACATAGTTCCAGGCCAGCCAGAGATACAAGGTAAGACCCTGTTTAGCAAACAAAGAAAGCCGGGTGGCAGTAGTGCACACCTTTAATCCCAGCACTTGGGTGGCAGAGGCAGGTGGATCTCTGAGTTTGAGGCCAGCCTGGTCTACAGAGCAAGTTTCAGGATAGCCAGGGCCACACAGAGAAATCCTGTCTCAAAAAAAAAAAAAAAAAAAAAAAAAAGAAAAGAAAAGAAAAAAAAAGAAAAAGAAAAAGAAAAAAAATCCAAGTAAGACAAATGGAGATAGGCATGGTGGCACACACCTTTAATCCCAACATTCAGGAGGAGGAAGCAGGCAGATCTCTGAGTCTAAGACCAACCTGGTTTACAGATTTGAGTTCTAGGACAGCCAGGGCTACAGAGAGAGACCCTGCCTCAAGATAGATACATAGATACATACATACATACATACATACATACATACATACATACATACATACATACATACAATAAGACAGTCACTGGGCCTTTAATCCCAGCACTCGGGAGGCAGAGCCAAGCGGATCTCTGTGAGTTCCAGGCCAGCCTGGTCTACAGAGCAAGATCCAGGACAGGCACCAAAACTACACAGAGAAACTCTGTCTCAAAAAAACAAAACAAAACAAACAAACAAAAAGACAATCAAGAGCCAAAGCTAAGACTCTCACTTCTCAGAGCCTTTCTGGAACCTGCTGGGCCCTCGGCATCTTTGTGCCCTGGCTTAGTAAAGCATGGGCATACTCTTTCGAGGGCCAAGCATGGCTCTTTGCTCCAGGTTGCAAAATAGCTTGCTAGTCCCTAGTCCTACAACGTTCTCCTGGGCAGCAAGAAAACACACAGTGAGACCTGGGGAAAACATCACAGGAAAAGCCAGGCATCAAGCAGAAAAAGCACCAGGGGGGGAAAAAAGCTCCAAGTTCTTTACTGTCTGCTAACTCCCTTCCGATACTCCCTTTATAGAAAGCCAGCGGCGCAGAGAAGTGCTTCCAACTTAGAGGGCAGAATTTCTGCACCCTCAGAAAAAAACTTCCTGGAAAACAATATGCCTTTTATCTTCAAGAACACAGCAAAAATCACATCGAAGAATTTGCAGAAACCAAATCAGGGAAAATCCTGCTGGAGGAAGTGTCAGAAAAAGCAACAAGGACAACCGTCAGATCCAAACCTCCCCTCCAAAGAGACTAGTTCCAGCTAGTGCCTTCAAGGATGCTCTGAGCCTGCTTCCCTTACAGCCGCACACCCAGACATTTCTCCCTTGCTCCCTCGGAACCTCAGCCGCCATAGGGGACACCTGGGAAAGGAGAGGGCCACAGAGGCCCAGCTGGGCCAAGACTGAGGCATCCTCACCATGGCATGACCTTCAGTTGCCTCCTCCTCAGAGCTGCAGAGCTGCAACCACGGCCCCTTGCCTGCCTGTTTCGCATCCTGCCCCCTCCCCAGGGGTGGGCACAAGCCCACTAGGAAGGAAATTCAGATGCAGGTTCTACATCACCAGCACCGTGGGCCTCTCCCTGGCCAGGCTTCAAGTGGGGAGGACAAAGAATGGGAGAAGAATGCCTGCCTCCCAGATTGACTTCATCTCTTCAGAAGGGTCCTTCCTTCCCCTGCCTGGCCTTTTCAAAACTCTACAACCCTACAGACTGTAGGATTCACGTGGGAATTTTTTTTTTTTAATCTGAAAAGTGAGACAAGCTCATTCGTTGGGACAGTGAGGATTAAAATACGCAAAGTGCACCCACCATGTTCTCCTCGGAAAACACTGGCACCCAAGTGCTCTTGTTCTTCACCTCATAAAGCTCCGAGCGCTGGCTGGATTAACACTGGACATGGAGAGAGGCGACAGAGCCTCCAAATCATGGTCTCCGCCCGCCAGAGTCAAGATGGGGTGACATCTGACTCTCTACTAGTGGGTCATTCAAACGACACACTATGACATCTGAAACACCTCCAGGGGCACATGGTGTGAGGACGACAAAGTGCCCTCACTGGCGAGGGAGAGTCCTCTGCACACTCAAGAGTTTCACAAGTTTCCCCGTACTTGGCCAGTTTCCGTTTCTGAACTTCTGGGGCTTAGGTCCCAGTGCTGCCCCCTTGCCCTCTCCTTTGGGGGACCTTAGTTTCACAAGAGTCTATACACACACATCCAATCTCGCCTGGGATGGTCACTTGGAACCATGATCCTCAGGAATGGGTCACACTGTCCGAAAGGTTTAGCAATCCAAATAACCCTACCTGTCAGCCAAGCCCCTGGGTTTCAGGAGCAATCATCTAGCAAGCCCTGCCTGTCCTCCAAATCAATAGCTCCTCACCCCCAAAACCAAACAAACAAACAAAAAAACTGTGAGGATCTTCTCAATTCCTCCAAGCAATTTCCTCATCTCTTTGTACCCAGACCCAAATCCACTGGAGACTGGATGTCCCCATCCTGGTCCCCACCACCTCCATATTCATTCTTATACTATCGTTCTGGATGGTCTTGTGCCCTGCTATAACTTCCTGCCCTTCTCTATCACCGAAACTCCTTCACATCGCTTCAGAACCTGCCCAGTATTTTCCAGACTCCCCATTCAAGGGCTGCCAAGTCCTAGGCAGGCGTCCCGAGCTTTTATCAAAAGCCGCCTCTTTTGCACCTACTACTTAGGTACCGTGCCACTCCGGCCATCCCCACCCAGCCAGCCCTGTTATCTCAGTCCCCTAGGCTCTTCCTCCCTCCCCATCACCCAAGCCCGGCCTTGACTTAAGTCCTTTTTTCTGCAACCAATTATTACAATCCTTCCTCTGCTGCCTAAGGCAGCCACTGTCCATGCCCCAGGTTCCGCCTCAGCACTCCTCACCACCACCTCAACTCCATTCCAGGAGCTAGCTCCCTTATCTGATCTTCCCTGCCCCTTGGTACATACAGCTCAGCCTCAAACCCCTCCCCACCGTCAGCCAACTCACCGGCGCTGCCTGCCCTTGTCCCACTGCTCCTTGGTCCCTTACACTACTCAGTCTGCCCCTCCATCCCTCCTTGCGCCCACGGTAGGGTCACACCACATCCAGCGCTCTCCATTCCTCGGGCCCCTCCTCATGCCCCCTCTGGCTCTCCCTGTCCCCTTGACCCCTCCTCAGGCCCTGTCCGGCCCGCACCGGTTCCTGGCCTCCTCTCTGGCCTATTCGACCCCACCTCAGGTGCTGTCTGTCACCCTCTGGCCCCTCCGCCCCTGCTAGGCGGCCCAACAGCCCCATCCGGTGTTCTCCATCCCCCGGCAGGCGATCTGCCTCCGCGGCCGTCATCTCGACCCTCCCTTCCGCCTCGCTTCCGCACAGCCGACCCGACACTCACTACTCCTTGAGCAGCACCATGTCGCTTCGCGGCTCGGCGGCTGCCAGCTGCCAGCCCGGCCTTCCGCCCGCTTCCCGGCGGCCGCTCTCCCGGTGGCCCGGCCCGGCCCGGCTGCCTGTGCGCCTTCGTCGTGGTCTGCTCTGTCTCTGCTGCTCTCGCTGCGGTCGCCGCGCGGGCTCCTGCCGCCCTGCCCTGGCCTCGCCACCTCCCGCGCCTCTGCCGACGCCGCCCGGAGCTCCGGTTCCGCAGCGCCGCGCGGGGGCGGGGCGTCTCTGCGGCAACCAGAGCGTCAGACGCAGCACTGCGCGCTGACCTCACGCGGGGCGGGGCCTTCCCGAGCCCGCCCCTCTACCCTTAAATGGGCCGTGGCTCCGGGTCTATGTCAGCGTCCTAGCTGGGTCCCAGGCGGTTTTGGAACTCAGGAATTAAAGGGACACGTCTGGTGTGAATGCGCCTCTGCAGCAGGAACTGATGCGCCTGAATGCCTGGACTTCGCGAGAAGGTGTGTTGAGAGTCCAGCGTGTCAAAAATAAAATGAGGGGCTTGGAGATTTAGTTCAGCCATGAAGCACTTGCTTAATTTGGATGCACACACACACACACACACACACACACACACACACACACACACACACACAAATATAAAAAACAAACCCCAAACAAAAGTGTGTATGTGTTCTCTAAATACTTGACTCCACAACTCCACCAGAAAGATACTGTTTACTGCCCTCATTTACAGGAAAGAAGGCAGCAGAAGAAAGATTTGCTCATTATGGCTTCTTCATGATTTTTTTTTTTTCTTTTTCTTTTTTGAGACAAGGTCTCACTATATAGCTCTGGCTGTTCTGGAACTCACAATGTATACCAGGCTGGCCTCGAACTCACAGAGATCAGCCTGCCTCTGGTTCCTGAGTGGTAGGTGTAGCTGAGACTCTAGCCTGGTGTCTTCTCATCCATCCAATAAACATTGGCTGAGGGTCTGCTGTGCATCTATCTATCCTGGATAGAGAGAACAAGACTGGTACTATCTTGCCTTTAGGGGCTGGAGGTCAAATGGAGGGGAGGCAGGTGATGGCTGAAGGTAACAGGCATTTAGAATGAAAGGGGCTGCCAGGCCTGTAACCCTAGCTATCTGGGAGCTCAGGCGGGAGGACGAAAGTTCAAAGCCTGCTCAAACAACTTAGTAAACCACTGCCTGGTGTAAGGAGAGGGCTGAGATACAGCTCAGTGGTCGGGCACTTGCCTAGTATGCAGGAGGCCCTCGGTTCAGTCCTAGAACCACAAGAAAATGACACAGGAGGGTATCTGATGTGTGTGAGGAATCCCAGGCAAGCCATTCCAGAAGACAAGACTTATGGGTAGATAGATCTACGAGATGCTGGGGAGTGAAGAACAGAAAATAGTGAGCAGATCTGTAAAGGCTGCAGTCAAGGAGAAGAGGCTGCATTTGGGGACTTGTCCTAGTCTGGTTTTCTGTTGCTGTGATAAAGACCACAACCAAAAGTAACTTGGGGAGGAAAAGGGTGATTACATCTTTGAGGTTAGAGTCCATGATGAAGGGAAAACAGGGCAGGGACCTGAAGCAGAGGCTATGGAGGCATGCTTGCTTACTGGCTTACTCAGCTGCTTTCTCGTACAGCCCAGGACAGCCTGCCCAGGGGTGCTACCCCCCACAGTGAGCTGTGCTCTCCACCAATCATTACTCTAGAAAATGCCCTGACAGGCTTGCCTACAGATAAATCTGATGGGAACATTTTCTCAACTGAGGTTCCCTCTTCACGGGTGACCCTAGCTTGTGTCAAGCTGATACACACACACACCAAAAAAAAAGAAAGAAAGAAAGAAAGAAAGAGAGAGAGAGAGAGAGAGAGAGAGAGAGAGAAAGAAAGAAAGAAAGAAAGAAAGAAAGAAAGAAAGAAAGAAAGAAAGAAAGAAAGAAAGAAAGAAAGAAAGAAAGAAAGAAAAAGAAAGAAAAAGAAAAGAAGAAAAAAACTGACCAGCACATGACTAGAAAAGATAACTGGAGCACTGAGTTTGGAGGTGGAGAGCTGGGAAGGGCTAGGTTCCTGGCGGGTGATGGCAATGTGGGTTACAGGCCATGGGAGAGCATTTGAAGATTTCAGCAGTGATAAGAGATTTATGGCTGGGCGTTGGTGGCGCACGCCTTTAATCCCAGCACTCAGGAGGCAGAGGTAGGCGGATCTCTGTGAGTTCGAGGCCAGCCTGGTCTACAGAGTGAGTTCCAGGAAAGGAGCAAAGCTACACAGAGAAACCCTGTCTCAGAAAAAAAAAAAAAAAGAGAGAGAGAGAGAGAGATTTATGATATGAAGCTTCCCTCTGAATGCTGGGGGCAGGGAGAGAAGGAAGAAGAGAGGGCTGTGTCAGGACAACAGTGACAGACAGGGACACCAGTGAGGAGGCAGTTGCAGAAGTCCAGGGAGAATTCAGGGCAGGGGAAAAAAAAAAGGCCAACAGTAGTGGTGCACGCCTTTAATCCCGGCACTCGGGAGGCAGAGGCAGGTGGATCTCTGTGAGTTCGAAGCCAGCCTGGTCTACATAGTGAGTTCCAGGACAACCAGGGCTACACAGAGAAACCCCGTCTCAAAAAAAATAAAAAGGAAACAAAAAGAAAAAAAAAGAAAATTGAGGCTTGTTGACAAATTGGCCAAGAGGGCAACAGGGTGAGAGCAAGGGAGGAAGTGAGGAAAACTGACAAGGTTCAGGCCTGGGAGCCTGAGTGACTAGTACTGCATTCAGGGAGAACGCCAAATGGGTTGGCAGACAGGTGGGACTCACTGAGAGCGGGGTGCTTGAAGGGTATATGGGCGGGGCAGCCAGGCAACTACCCAAGATGGTGGCTCAAGAAGGAACTGGGAAACAGGTGTCCAGACGGCTACCCAGCTGTGACGGTAACCAGGGCCGCCCTAAGTGTCCCATGGATTGGCCATTCACTCATCAGACTCTGGCATGAGCAACGATAGCTCCAGAAATCCAAGGCAAGGACCCTGAGAGAGAGCCAAGATCCAGGGAATGGCCTGACCCCTGGTCCCCCAGGCCTGCAGCCCGGGGTTCTTTCTCCTCCACAGCATCAATGGATAGTACTCTAGAAAATGCTGGCTCTCTCCAGGAAGTAACCAGATCCTGCCCCCGCCCCTGGGAACCTGCAGTCTAGTTAGAGAGACTACATTTACTCATTCACTCAATAAATATTGATTGAGCACCTGGCCCTGTCCTGGGTCTTTTTCGAGGCACTTAAGACACAAGGGATGACCAAGCAAACAAGATCCCTCCCTGAAGGGAGGGAAGCGCAACACAAACAGACAGAAATGGCTTGCGGGAGAGACCCGTGTGAACTGGGTGACTGGTCTTGGGGGCAGCATTAACGGTGATATTTAGACAGAGGAATTGGTGCTAATTGGCCGATAAAGGCTGAAGCATGAGCCTGGAGGACAGTGCTGCACAGGAGGGGAACTGAAAACACAACCCAGCATCAAGGCGGGAGACGGAGCTGCCCTGGCAGGATGCTTGCCTGGCACTCACCAAGTCTTGAGTTCAGTATCACAGAAACCAGTTCTGGTAGCTCATGCCTGTAATACACTTCTGAGACAGAGACAGGAAGAGTAAGGTCGTCCTCAGCTACCCATTCAGTTTGAAGCTGGTCTGGGCTACACAAGACCCTGCCCAAATAAATAAGTAAATAAAATAAATAAATTAAAATAATAAATTAATAAAAGAAACCAAAGGGCTAGAGATATGGCTTAGCTTGGTTAAGCGTGCTTGCCACATTCCAGAAGACTGGAGCAACTATGTCAGCACCCATGTCACCCAGCACCCACGTCACCCAGTACCCATGTCACCCAGCACCCATGTCACCCAGCACCCACATCACCCAGCACCCATGTCACCCAGCACCCACGTCACCCAGCACCCAAGTCACCCAGCACCCACGTCACCCAGCACCCAGCACCCATGTCACCCAGTACCCACGTCACCCAGCACCCATGTCACCTAGCACCCATGTCACCCAGCGCCCATGTCACCCAGCGCCCATGTCACCCAGCACCCAGCACCCATGTCACCCAGCACCCATGTCACCCAGCACCCACGTCACCCAGCGCCCATGTCACCCAGCGCCCACGTCACCCAGCGCCCACGTCACCCAGCGCCCACGTCACCCAGCGCCCATGTCACCCAGCGCCCATGTCACCCAGCACCCATGTCACCCAGTACCATGTCACCCAGCGCCCATGTCACCCAGCGCCCATGTCACCCAGTGCCCATGTCACCCAGCACCCATGTCACCCAGTACCCATGTCACCCAGTACCATGTCACCCAGCACCCATGTCACCCAGCACCCATGTCACCCAGCACCCATGTCACCCAGTACCCATGTCACCCAGTACCATGTCACCCAGCACCCATGTCACCCAGCACCCACGTCACCCAGCACCCATGTCACCCAGCGCCCATGTCACCCAGTACCCATGTTACCCAGCACCCACGTCACCCAGCACCCACGTCACCCAGCACCCATGTCACCCAGCACCCATGTTACCCAGCACCCACGTCACCCAGCACCCATGTCACCCAGCACCCATGTTACCCAGCACCCACGTCACCCAGCACCCATGTC
The DNA here is from genome assembly GCF_049852395.1 of Peromyscus maniculatus bairdii. Taxonomy (NCBI): domain Eukaryota; kingdom Metazoa; phylum Chordata; class Mammalia; order Rodentia; family Cricetidae; genus Peromyscus; species Peromyscus maniculatus. The sequence continues at coordinate 61,366,536 of NC_134859.1, read as the reverse complement.
ACCCAGCGCCCATGTCACCCAGTACCCATGTTACCCAGCACCCACGTCACCCAGCACCCATGTCACCCAGTACCATGCCACCCAGCACCACATCACCCAGCACCCATGTCACCCAGTACCATGCCACCCAGCACCACGTCACCCAGCACCCATGTCACCCAGTACCATGCCACCCAGCACCACGTCACCCAGCACCCATGTCACCCAGCACCCATGTCACCCAGCGCCCATGTCACCCAGCGCCCATGTCACCCAGTACCCATGCCACCCAGCACCCAGCACCCATGTCACCCAGCTAGCCACCACCTGTAACTGTAGCCTCCTGGGGATCTGATGCCTCTGGCCTCCTCCTGCTCCTGCATGCCCATGCACACACACACACACACACATAGACACATGCACATAATATTTTAAAATAATTTTAAAAAATCAGGGGGCTGGAGAGATGGCTCAGAAGTTAAGAGCACTGGCTGCTTTTGCAGAGGTCCTGAGTTCAATTCCCAGCAACGACATGGTGGCTCACAACCATCAATAATGAAATCTGTTACCCTCTTCTGACATGCAGGGATATATTGCAGGCAGAACACTGTATACATAATAAATTTAAATAAATAAATCATGAAAATAAACAAAACAGCAGGCGGGAGTGTCACACTCTTTTAATCCCAGCACTCGGGAGGCAGAGGCAGACGGATCTCTGTGCATTCAAGGCCAGCCTGGTCTACAGAGCTAATTCCAGACATCCTGGTCTACACAGAGAAACCCTGTCTTGAAAAACCAAAAACAAATAAATTAAAAATAAAAGCCAGATGTGGTAACACAAACCTTTAGTCATGGGCACTTGGGAGAGAGGCAGAGGCAGGTAAATCCCTATGAGTTAGAGGCCAGCCTGTTCTACATGGTTCTAGGCCAACCAGGGCTACACAGTGAAAATGTCTCAAATAAACAAACACCACACACACACACACACACACACACACACACACACACACACACACACACCAGAATATGTGAAGATTCCTCACATACATCAATTTGAAGTAGTCTGTGACAAAGGTGACCATGGATGACAGGAGGGTCAGTGCTGGTTAAGATTTTAGGAGGTGTCAGACAATGGCAGTACACGCCTTTAATCCCAGGATTTGGTAAGCAGAGGCAGGCAGATCTCTGAGTTTGAGGCCAGCCTGGTCTACAGAGCAAGTTCCAGGACAGCCAGGGCTACACAGAGAAACCCTGTTTAAAAAAAAAAAAAAAAAAAAAAGATTTGAGGAGGTGTGGAGGCAACTTGAGCTGGGGTAGACTAGGAAGGTCAGCCTCTGCAGAGGGAAAGCACTGGAGCCACGGCTGGCCTCCTGAGTTGGGGGCAGAGGCCAGAGCAGCACATGCTAGTTGCAGCCAGTGGAGAAGGAGGAGGTAGCCCGCAGACAGGACTGAGCTTGGGACTTTGGGTTCCCTTTGTGAGGTTCGCTCTGATAAGGGAGCAATCAGGGGGCCTTGCGAAAGTCCTAACTCACCGTCCAGCTTGAACCTGGGAGGCTTGCTATTCCTCCTTGTCTCTTTCCTTTCTCCAAGCACTTCAAAGTCCCCAGGATAGGTCACCCCACCCTCCCTGCTTTACGGTGTCTACTTGGAAGGCAGATTCTGTCTTCGGAATCCACGGTGCTGTCATCACACTTAGCAGGATGAATCATTTCCTCTCTCAAAGATTTGCTTATTTATGGGCATTGGTGTTTCGTCTGCATGTATGTCTAAGTAGGGTGCCAGATCCCCTGGAACTGGATGGAGTTCCAGTTTTGAGTAGCCATGTGTGTGCTAGGAATTGAACCCGGGTCCTCTAGAAGAATAGGCAGTGCTCTTAGCCACTGAGCCACCCCTCCAGTCCCTTTTTTATTCTATTGTAATTTTATTATTATTATTAATTATTAAAGTTTTGCATTGTAGGGGCTCAGTGAGTTAAGGTACTTGTGGCCAAGCCTGACAACTGAATTCTCCCGGTTGTCCTCTGAATTCCACACGTGTGCTGTGTGTGTGTGTGTGTGTGTGTCCGTCCATGTGCCACAGTGTGTGAGTAGAGGTCAGAGGACAACTTGTGAAAGTCCTCCCTTCCACTGCATGGGTCCCTTGGACTGAATTAAGGCTGTCAGACTTAGCAGCAAGCCACTACATCCACACACTCATCTCACCAGTTTTTTTGGTTTTCATTTTTCAAGACGGTTTCTCTGTGTTTGCTTGTTTTACACATTTTGAGTTGTGGGATTTTTCTTGTTAATTTGTCTATTCTATGTAGCCAAGGCTAATCTCAAACTGACTGTGTAGCTAAGAATGACCTTGATTTTCTTTTCTTTTTTTTTTTTTCTTTTCTTTTTTTTTTTTTTTTTTTTTTTTTGGTTTTTCAAGACAGGGTTTTTCTGTAGCTTTGCGCCTTTCCTGGAACTCACTTTGGAGACCAGGCTGGCCTCGAACTCACAGAGATCCACCTGCCTCTGCCTTCTGAGTGCTGGGATTAAAGGCGTGCACCACCACCGCCAGCTGACCTTCATTTTCTAATCCTGTCTCCTCTACCTCTTGAGTTAGCATACTTGGTTTATGTAGTGATGGAGGTTGAATCCAGAGCTTTATGCATGCTGGGCTAACACTCTAGCATCTCAGCCACATCCCCAGCCTCTGAACTCTGCTTCCTAAATCACTTTTTTTACCCTGGCAAGCTTGGTTCACCCAGGCATAGTCCTTCAGATGCAAGGATCACGGATCACACTGTTTTCCCACTGCGCCCCAGTCTTTACAGCTTCCTCCCAACATACATCCCTGGTGCCTGATGCCTGGGAGTCCCAGCCCCAGCACTTTCCTACCTGTGTGACGTTGGGTTAGTTACTTAACCGGGCTGTGCCAAAGCTCTTCATTCATAAAATGAGGACAGTGGTAAGTGTTACAAATGGGCTTACAGGGACTCATTAGAGGAGCCGGTGCATCAAAAGCAGGTGTGCAGCATGGGATAGGAGTTCATGTTATTTTTATTATAGTTTTTTTGAGACAGGTTTCTCTGTGTAGCTTTGGAGCCCGTCCTGGAACTTGCTTGGTAGACCAGGCTGGCCTCGAACTCACAGAGATCCGCCTGCTTCTGCCTCCTGAGTGCTGGAATTAAAGACATGTACCACCACCACTGCCTGGTAATTTTTAATTATTTTATTATTTTCTGTGTCTGGGTGTTTTGCCTGTATGTACGTCTATGTACCACTGTGTGCCTGGTACAGAGTAAGTCAGAAAAGGGCATCAGATCCCCCAGAACTGGAATTACAGACAGTTGTGGGCTGCCATGTGGGTGCTGGGAATCAAACTCTGGTCCTCTAGATGAGCAGCCAGTGCTCTTAACTGCTGAGCCATCTCTCCAGTCCAGAGCACTGACTGCTCTTCTGGAGAACTTGAGTTCAGTTCCCAGAACCCATGTCAGGTGAGTCACCTGTAACTCAGCTCCAGATACTTCTAGCCTCTGAGAGCAACAGAACTCGAATGCACATATCCACGTACAGACATACACACCTACACACAATTAAAAAGGATAAATGTTATCTTCAAAGATTTTTAGCCAGATGAGGTGTTGCATGCTTTTAATCCTAGCACTTGGGAGGCAGAGGCAGGCAGATCTCTGAGTTCAAGGCCAACCTGGTCTACAAAGTGAGTTCCAGGACAGCCAGGGCTACACAGAGAAGCCCTGTCTCAAAAACATTTTTATCTTGTGCATGTGTGTGTGCCTGAGTATGTGTAGCATATACATGAGTACAGGTACAGGGGGGGGGCAGACAAAGGTGTTGGACCCTTAGGACAGGAGTTATAGGTGGCTGTGAGCCACCTGATGTGGGTGATGGGAAATGAACCCCGGTCCTTGGCAAGAGCAGCAAGTATTCTTATCCGCCGAGCCATCCCTCCAGCCCCTATTTATTTCCGAGACATGATCTCACTATGTGGCCCTGGCAGGCCTGGAACTTGTTAGGTAGACCAGAGTAGCCTCTCTGCCTTTAAGCACTGGAATCAAATTGTGCACTCCCACAATGAACTCCATGTTATTCTCATGGGGCAAGAGTGTTATGAGGCAGGATGGACCTTACTATACATCAGAGCTTCTTCTGCATACTTCGACAGGGAAGAGAAGGGGCTCTGGTCTCACTTGTCTGTTTCTTTGCCTCTCTCTGGCTCCATCCATACCTCCCGGTCTTCACTCCTTGTCACTACCAGACACCCCTCCCCTCTTCTCCTTTCTGTCTCCTTTCCTTCCTTCTTTCCATCCGTCCGTCCTTCCTCCCTTCCTTCCTTAATCTCCTCTCTTCTCTACACCTTTCTCTCTCTGGTCTTACCCATCTTTGTATATTCTCTCTCTCTCTCTTCTCTTTTGTGGTTGCTGGGAATTGACACTGGGTCCTCTGGAAGAGCATCCAGTGCTCTTAGGTGCTGAGCCATCTCTCCAGGCCCCTCCTCTCTGGTTGTCTGTCATTGTGACTGGACTCATGGGAGCATACCTTTAGCCTATGTTTCTTTCATCTTCTCTTTATCTCCCTGCCTCCCTCCCTCCCCCTAAGCCCTTGCCCTTCATCTTTGTGTCTCTGGAGCTCATGGCTCAGCCCGTGAAGTCTCCCCGGGGTTCACAAGTCTGGCTGGCCCTTGCTTCACTACCTCAGTTACAGCCCCACCTGTAACCCATCTCTGCCTATCTTGGGCAGACTGTGTTTCACTGTTTCCATTTTCTGCCCTGCCTCTGCCTAGCTGGCTAGGGTGTGCTGGTCTCCTGGCCTGTTCCCCCCACTCCTTCTCTCTCTGGCTTTAAGACAAGGCCTCCCTCTCTAGCCCAGGCTAGCCTCAGACTCATGATCCTCCAAGCTGCTCCTCCGGCTCCAGCTGCTGGCATCACGGGCGGGCACCACCACGCCTGGCTCTGTCTCTTTAAAGATTGGGCAGCTATTTCACACCAGTGCCATCTGAGTCCCTGGAGGGATAGCGGTGACCAACAGAGGGCTCCTGCCAGCTCTCAAGGAACATTCACTCTGGTGGTAGACAGACACCGGACAACGAGCAGACCAGGCGGCAGGTGGGACTCGGTGGTGAGGCCCTTCGCCGGCTTGAAGCCCTGAGTCCTGTCCCCGGTACTTCAAAAAGAAACAAAATGAAAACAAAAAACCCCTATTACCCATGACTCAACTGATCCTACTGGGCACAGGAGTCCGCAGGCTGGAGGGCAAGCTGCTGAGAATCCCTGTCACTAAATAGGGACCTTGTGCCCCTCAGGAATTAGACTCAAGTGTTTAACCCATTTACTGTCTTTGAGCCGCATTCGTTATGAGCCAGGCTAGGAGAGACAGAAATAAATAGAAGCAATTAAAAAACAAGACAAACAAACAAAAAAACCCTTGTGATGCTGGAGGGAGGCACCATCTGCTCAGCCTGGTTTGGGCAGGACGGAGGCCCTGGTGTCCCGTGAGGCAGGGGGACCCTTCACCTGCCCTCTCCTCTCACACGGCCCTATATAGGGTTAAAACAGATCTGCGCGGTTGTGATATTTTTCTTTAAAAACTTATTTTGAGCTAACATTTGAAAAGGGCGATATTTTATGTAAAACTCAGGATCCCTAGCTTCTCAGGGGAAAAAAATATCAGACGATCTGGCCCCATGGGGCGCATCTCCACCTGACAGGAACTGGCTTGCCTCCCTTAAGTGGGGGCTGCTGTCTCCACATCCTGGTTCGTCCTTGAGGCCGAGATCAAAGTCAAGCTGCTCCCGCCTGGCCACAGAGCTTACCCTGTGGTTCTGCTTATCCTGGAGAAAGAGAGGTCTGTGTTGTCTCCATCCAAATCGGGGTGGGGGTGGGAATGGTGATAACACAGACCGGGCAGGGGCAGAGGCCACCTTCGACATTCGCAGGCCTCCCCTCCCCTCCTAACATCTCTGCCCTGCATCACTTCCTGAGTGGTCCCATCCCTCTGACTGCCCCCTCTGCTGGGTTTCAGGGCCCCTCCCTCACAGGCTGCAGTGAGAACCATGCTTCTTCACACTACGGGCAGGGAGTCTGAGCAAGCTTGGTGTGATCCCGGCAGAAAGAGACATGGAGCCACAGGCTTTCTCAGCCACTCACAGCATACATTTATTAAGTGCTTACTGTGTGCCAAGGAGGATGTTGGGGGCTAGGAACGGTAAAGTGACAGGGAAGAGCCAACGTCAGCTGATGAGTCATCAGTGACGCTATGTGACCCTGGTGAACATAAGAAGAGCACACCTTCAGGCCTCGCTCTAAGGCTTGGGCTGGCCTTTGACACGGCCTGGATTCTGACCTGCCTCGATGCTCCTAGAACAGAAAGGGATGCAATGGACCTTTCCTTCCTGCCTCCAGGTGTTACAACACACAGGCACCCTTATGCATGTCTCAACACAAGGCACACCAGAACATCTCAGAACACACACATACATACACACACGCAGATGTTACAGCACACAGGCACCTTACACATCTGCCTCAACACAACATATCCCAGAACATACACACACACATCCCAGAACATACACACACATCCCAGAACACACACACACACACACACACACACACACACACACACACACACACACACACACAAGACCCAGCCAAGCAGTCATTTTAAAAGCTAGTACAGAAGGGCGACCCCAGGGCTGGGACTTTAGACCTCAAGACTCTTTGGCCAAGCCTCTTACCAAGGTGTGAAAGACGAAATGGAGGAGTGGGCAAGGGGAGACCTTAAGGCTCCACTGTAGGAGTTCTGAGGGGAGGGGACCGGGTCAGTCATCTTGTCAGCGTCCTGTTACATGAAGGAGGGGCGCCTCGTTCCCTGTACTGGCTGCCTTTCTCCAGGGCCACAGTGGTGAAGTCTCTGCCTCAGGCTGCTACACACACTGTGTTCATGGGATTTAGCTACAGGTCCCCTTAGCCACACTGTGAGGGCACGGATGCCTCCATTTCATTGTAGGAAACGACGCTCAAGCTTTCCCGGAAAATGAGGTGTGGCTGCTAACCTCTGTGCTTCCCTCAGAGGACGGTCAAGGTTAGGAAGGGACCCAAGGTCCTATCTTGGAGCTGTCCATGTAAGAATGACTCACTGCAGGGACCAAGGGGCACAGATGGTGGCTGTGGGGGCAGGGCCACGACGCCCTCCCAGAGGACACGGACTCTCCTGAACACTCAGGAGACTCACACCCTAGGGCTCAAGGGTGAGTTAGAGCCACGAGGATACAGTCTCACCTTGACCCTCAACTCAGGGAAGGGCTACAGCCCCAAGATAAGCAAGCTCCCCTGAACCTCGCAGGCCGCCACGATCCGTGTGTGAGGGAAGTAGCCAATACACTTAGGTTGGGCCCTGGTCACTTACACAGCCAAGGAACCTCACTGCCTCCAGAGCCCATGGGAACCTATCTTAGTGCCCTCCATCGGGAACAGCGCCGAGGCTGTAATGGACCCTGAAGCCTGGCTCTGTGGAGACACTACAGAGCTCTGAGCAGGACACCCTCACCACAGGCTGTCATAAGCTTGTCCCCACCCATCACCAGTCACTCCAGATGGTGTGTCTGCCTCGGTTCACACAGGTTGACAGGAAAGTACAACAGATCCCACTGAGCAGGGCATGTCGGTGTACACCTACAATCCTAAGCACTCAGGAGGCTGAGGCAGGAGGATGGCCAGGTCAAAGCCAACTTGAGAGACAAGTGGGATCCTGCCTCAAAGCAAACCAAGAGGATTCGCCTTCCTCTACTTAGCTGAATGTGTTTGTGCTACTGTCTGGGAGGGGGGGGGGGTTCTGTGCATATGACTGCAATACTGGGTATGTGTCCTTTTGACTGCCCAGGCTGTACAAGACCATGATAAGGGTTTACAAACAAATGGGTTTTTTTGTTGTTGTTTTTTGGTTTTTCGAGACAGGGCTTCTCTGTGTAGCTCTGGCTGTCCTGGAACTCGCTCTGTAGACCAGGCTGGCCTCGAACTCAGAGATCCCCCTGCCTCTGCCTTACGAGTGCTGGGATTAAGTGTGCACCACCATCGCCTGGCTGTGTACAAGTTTTGACAAGAACTTCTGGATGTGGGCATGGGGACTCAGAAAGTAGCCCCCAAGGGCCTGTGCTTTGTCTTTGACCTTAACGAAGATTGGAGCCAGCTGTGAAGAGGCCCCTGCAGAGCATGATGAGGGCGGAGGCCCAGGGGACGCCGTTCTTCATGAGTGCCTAGACCACAAAGGAAGGGCTTCCAGAGGTGCAGCGAGATCGGCTCTGCCCGTCCTCACCAAGTGAAACCACAGGCCGGGCATCACTTCCTGTTCCTTCCACCTCCAGAGCTCACAAAACTAGGGGAAAGATGAAGGATGGGGTCAAGGGTGCCTCTGCCTGTGTCTAGCCTGTGCTTCTGTCCCTATCTCATGGTCCTTCTCTTGAGGTTCAAGTCATCAGGGAATTATTCTTCCAAGTACCTGTCAGCCTCCATGGCTCAAATGACCCTTGTGCACACAGCTTGCCCCGTACCTGAGAGAGCTTTGGCTCCAAGACACGGCGGCCATTCTGAGCTTGCATCCCTTCTCTGGGTTTTGCTCCTCTATTGAAAGGCTGGCACCCCTCGGACGGTCTGGCCTAGGCGGCCTTGGCTGCTTTAGTGACTGAGAGCCACATGAGAGTCCTTGTTCTCACTGTGAGCAAGTTACTCTCCCTCTCTGGGACTGTTTCTCCAAGCATTTACGCCACTCCAGGCTGCTACCGTGATTCAGAGACACTAGGAAAACACGTCGACTTTGTGCCAGGTCAGGGCGGAATGGCCCTTGACCAGGGAGTTCCCGACTCATCTCGCCTGCCACACACCGTTCCCTGCTGACGCCTCTGAGCCTCAAACAATGTTGGCTCTGGGCTCTTTTCCATCTGAACGTCTAGTTTCTCAATCCTAGGATATCCCCTTAAACTGTCATGGTCAAAAGGTGTGGCCCCTCGGTGTGGCCGGGGCAGCTCGTGTCATGTCTAAGCAACCTCAGTGTGTCCCTAGCAGGGAGGGGCTTGGTCAGTCAGCGACCCCTCAGGCCACTTTCCTCCTCGCTTGTGCATCTGAACTGCTGGAAGGCACCAGAACCAAACCAAGAAACCGGTGAGACCCACAGCCGACAGTCTTTTTGCTTTTTTAAAAGATGGCTCTCCTGAAACCCTGGTTGGCTTCAGACTTACTATGTGACCAAAGATGACTTCAACACTTGATCCTGATGTCACCACCTCTCAAGTGCTGGGTCAACAGGCATGTGCCACCATGCCCAGTTTTATGTGAGCATCAAACTCAGGGCTTTGTGTAAGCTAGGCAAACATGCTACCAACTGACCTATATCCTCACCCTGCCCTGGAGTCTACAGAACCTTCTGCAAGGAGCCACTGTGTGACACACGCAGGGAGGGCGTGGCTGCTGTGACCAGTCACCCACCACTCAGCCGCTTGTCACAGTCTCGTGTGGGAAGCACGGTCCCAGTTCAGGCTGAAACAGTCCTTTCCGACCGATGCTGGCATTACCGGCTTGTGCCGGATTTCCACAGCTCTACCAATCCCACAGCAAGGCATAAAACTTCCAGTTTTCCTCACATCCCTGTAAACACTAGTGGGTTTTCTTTAAAAAAAAAAAAAAAAAAAAATTTAAAGACAGGGTCTTATTGTGTAGCCCAGCCTAGCCTCAAACTCACAGAGGATCCTCTTGCCACCACATCTGGTGTTACACCCCTTCTCAGACAGCTGCAATGTTCACAAACATGGGGGGAAGCTGTGTGTCCCCAAACCTGAACACTCAACACCTGACCAGAAACTTTCCAAAAAGAAATAGCGGGCGTCACAAACTATCGCTCTGATAGTGTTTCTGGAAAATGCCAACTCAGTTCTTCTGGGAAACAGAGCCTGAGGCCCTGTCCATGCTAAGAGTGAGCTCTACCACTGAACCATGGGAAGCCACGGCGAAGGGCTTCCAACAGCTCATTGTCGTGGGGGTATCATTTGAACAGACTGGAGTCAAGACTTCAGTTCGCTATTACCACAGAGCCTGGACTTGGCCTGTGTCCACCCTCACCCCATCCTAAAGTTATTTAGCCTATGGTTCTCCTGGTCACCACATGACAACCCCTGGGGTTATGAGTTGACAGGAAACGGTGGAGGTGAAGGCTTCTGGGTCAGCCTGCCCAGTTGGAACCGAGAGCAGAGGGACAGCCCACACTTCCCCACAGTCCCATCTCCCTGGACATGTCACTCAGGACACAGCACCCAGGTGCAGCGGGGTTTATCATTAGCAGACCATCTGTAGTCTCACTGTGTGAGACTGGAACTCTCCATGTAGACCAGGCTGGCCTCAAACTCTCGGCCGGCTTCAGCCTTCCAAGTGCTGGGATTAAAGCCCATGCCACTACAGCTGGCCTTTTCTTCCTGGCAGACTCTCTTGTCCTGCCTTTCCCCTCTCAATCTTAAAACAGGCACATATGTGGTCAACTGATGTGAGGGTCATCCATTACCAACAGGAAAATGGATTTATTGCTTCATAAAAAGAATCCTGATAAAACTTAAGAGAAAACCATAGCCTTAAAAACTAATCCACCCCTCTGGTCACCCCAAGAGGTCTCAGACAGGATCTCTAGGGGCTGTCAATGTAAGTGGATTACTGAACCAGGCAGGCCAGCTCGGCTTCTCCCACAAACAGCTCCTGTGCCCTGATAAGAGTCTGCCAGCAGGGGGCACTGTGACCACACGGCCACACACAAGGTCCCCATCATAGAGCAAGGCTGACTCTCCCATCTTGAATCTGCCTCAGGCCTGGCTGGCTTCTGGCCTGGTCCTTTCCCGCAAAAGCAGGCCCTGGGGCTCCCCTCCTAGCATGTATGCACACGTACACACACACACACACACACATACACACACACACACACCCTGATTACTCGCTAGCCCTCTTCCCCACTTAGGCCTGACTGACTCTCCATGCCCCTCAGCCTCGGCCTTATTTCCACCCCAGAAAAACAGCTGTGTGGGGGTGGAAGGGTGCCTCTGTGATGTCCCCTCGGTTCTCTTCAGGATGCAGGCGGGAACAAGGGTGGCAGTGGAGATGGACTTCCCCCACTCTGAGGAACAAGCCTTGCCCATGGCTCCTGAGGCTTTGTGTAACTGTTCCGTCCTCCATCCCTCCCCCAGTCTGCGGCAGAGGGGCTTCTCCACAGGCCTTTAAGGAAAGGGCAGGCCGGGGACTAGTCATGGGGGGCGGGGTGGGGGGAGCATTGGGACTACAAAGGGTTAGCACCAACAACAGGAAGCGGGTCCTTCCTTCCTCAGGCAGCCACAGACTGGCCGGGGAGGTAAGGGGCCAGGAGAGGGAGTGAGACGGTGCGGCCTTTGTCCTCAGGTAGGCGTGGTCGGTGGGCATGCAGCGCAGGGACAGGTAGTGTGGGGAGAGGATGGCAGACCCCTCTGCTTTGGCAAGAGGCAAAATCCAGATCAGCGAGGGAGAGCCTGCTCGCTAGGGGCTTCCCTTGGCTTCCGGGTACAGGCCCCACGGAGATCCAGGGCCCCAGAGTCCCTGGGGTGACCGCCAGGCCAGGCCAGCCTCGTTTCTGGCAGTGGGAGGCTCGTCTGTCTCGGGCCCTGTCCTGTCCCTCCACACCTGGCTCCACTGGCAGGGCCAAGGCTTGGTGAGGAAGAATGGGCTCCAGTGCAGTGAAGGGCAGGATCCAGGGAGCGCACGGGATGCTCTGGGCGGGAGATGGCAGCAGCGGTCAGTCACTGAAGCACAGGCAGGAGGCCGCAGCTCAGAGGCGCGGGTGGGTGGGCGGGCACTACACGAAAGCCTCCCGGTTGGACGAGCCATTGACCTTAAGGTACAGCTTGCTGTCTTCCCTCTGCTGCTGCAGCTGCCTCTCCAGCTGGCGCCGGTAGCAGATCAGGTAAAGTGGCAGGCAGAAGCCTAGCATGCTCATGACGAGCAGACCCACGTTCACCTGGGAGGGCGGGGAGGGGGCTGGCATGAGGAGCTGTCTTCACCACGGGGCAGCGCCCGCCCTCCCACACGCGCAGGTGAGAAAAGAAAGTTAAACAGGGAGGCTCAAGAGGTCCCGGGGCTGTCAGCCCACATTCCAGCATCTCAATTCCCTGCCCTCCACCATGTGCCACTCAGCAGCCCTCAGAGGCTGGGCTGGGCTTGGGACAACTCACAATCCCTGGACTAGAACGCTGCTGGTCTTTGCTGGTCTTTGGATGGAAAGCCTGGGATCCATCCCAGAATCAGGTCCAGAAAAGCCATTTTTCTCCTGCCTGGCCACCGCCCCACAAGGGACCCCTTTGGACTGGGTTCTGTCCAAAGCTCCCAAACTACCTCTTATCCTTGGGCCTCCCCTTTCCCAGGAGCTGAATGGAGAGACACCGGAATCTTCTTACCCACAGGGGGTCTCCTCCGAGAGGACCCATCATGGCCAGAAACAGCGGCTGCTGCAGGAGAGCAAAGAGCGCGCTGACCAGAGACTGGAGTCCTGTGAGGCTACCAAACTGTGTGGAAGGGTACCTGTTGGGGCAATGAGACCCGTCACAGCCAGTGCCAGTCACAGGCTTCCCAAATCCCTCACTGGCCTGGCTCGGGTATGCTGGTAACCGGGGCTGCACCATCGGTGCCTGTGGGAAGAGGCAGGCAGGACCAGCCTCAGGATGGTCGGGTGCCGGCCGGCCCCTGAGGCTTCGGACTCTGGAGAAAAGCCTCTCCCATCCTCAGACGTGCCCTCGGCCTGGGGGTGTAGGACTGAGCGGAGTGGAAAGCACGGTGCCAGCAGAGTCTGCGGCTTGGGAAACGTTCCCAGAAGCAGGTCGGAGGCTGAGCCTGGCTCTGCTGTCCCCCCCCCCCCCAAAGGCATTGCACAATCACGGAAACTCAGCATCCCAGCTCTTGCCCAGTGACTCCCTCACACTCACACCCTGCCAGGGCAGCCACAACTTCCTCCAAGCCTGGGGCAGGGGGATAAGGCGAGGGACAGGCGGACCTGGAATAATCCCTGTAAGATGTTGCTCAAGGGAGGGAGGAGTCCTGGGCTTAATCTCGGGGACCATGAGGCTCTGCTGCCCCCGAGGTATGAGGGAGCCCTGGGCAAGTACGAGCGGCATTCACCGTCACAGGCGGTGGATGACAGAACTTGGGTGTCAATTTGTGGGCCAAGCCCTGGGCAAAAGGAGGAACAGCTGTGTGGCTTCTTGGAAAAGATGTAGATGTCACTGCAGGCAGAGTTCAAGGAGATTGTGGCCGGCAAATGGGCCCTTTGAAGCCCTGGGTGAGGACAGCCCAGCGCTTCTGGGACCAGTTATCCATGTCACTGCCCCTACTGAGGACTATTTACACTTCAGTATTTAGCTTCCGGCAGCCAGAACCCAACCCTGTCCCGGTGAGCAGCCGGGGACAGTGCCAGGACTTGGCTGACCAGCAACCCCGGAGGCCCTAAGGCACTGACCCCAGCTGAGAGACTGACTTCGTGTTAAATGCCATGGCTTGTGGGCACCCAACTGTCTGCCTACCGTTCCCCCTGCTGTCGGCACGTATGGTGGCCTTTCCTGACACAGACAGCAGAAACCCTAGTACTCGTCCCTGATACAGGATGAAACATGCCAGAAGGGGAGGACAGGCCAGCTTCAGGGTCTCCATGCCACCAGCAGTCCCCTGGGGTCAGGGCCACCACACCACCCAGAGCTTCCAGGACTTACACAGCAGCATACAGGCCCCCTACTGCAGAGTGGATGAATCCTCGCACAATTGTGTGCAGGACGAAGGAGAAGATCTGGGGGAGGGAAGCGGGAAGAGCGTGAGCAGGAGACCCTCTGGACCCCCTCTGTCCTTTCCCCCTGGCTCCCGGGGACTCAGGCACAGGAACTAGCGCCACCTGGAGTTGGCTGCTACCAGCTCTCCAGTGCAGGGTGCTTTTTTGGAGGTGGGGGGCAGGGTGTTGGTTTTTGAGATGAGGTCTCACTGTGTATCCCTGGCTGGCCTAGGACTCTCCATGAAAACCAGGCTGATCTGGAACTAACAAAGATATGCTTGCCACTGCCTCCACAGTGCTGGGATTAAAGTCATGCACCACCACCATGCCTGGCCTTTGATAAAACTTTTTGTAACATTTAAAAAAAAAATTAGTAGTTACAGTCTGATAACCATATGCCTGTGCGCGCGCGCGCGCGCACACACACACACACACACACACGTATATATGCATACATATTTAATTTTATTTATGTGTATCAGTGTTTAGCCTGAATATGTGTGTATGTGTGTGTGTGTGTGTGCGCGCGCGCGCGCGCGCGCGCGCGCGCAATGTGTGTACCTGGTGCCAGAGTACAGAAGAAGGCACCAGACCCCTTGGAACTGGAGTTACAGACAGCTGTGAGTCACCGTGTGGGTGCCGGGAACCAAGCCCAGGCCCCTGTACAAGAGCAGCCAGCGCTCTAACCACTGAACCACATCTCTCCAGCTCCTCACTTTTGTAATTAAAAAAAGATTACTGGAGAGACGGCCCGGCAGTCAAGAACACTGCCTGCTCTTCCAGAGGACCTGGTTCAATTCCCAACGCCTACAGGGTGGCTCACAACTGTCGTCAGCAACTCCAGTTCCAGGGGACCTGATGCCTTCTGGCCACTGTAGGCACCAGGAACCGCACTTGGTACACAGACTTACACATGTAGGCAAAACGCCCAGACACACACAAAAAAACATCAAACTTTTCTCTTTAAAAAAAAAAAATGACATCTTTTTATTTTCGGTGTGCAAGTGTCACGGTGAGTGTGTGGAGGTCAGAGGGCAGCTTTCAGGGGCTGATTCTCTCCTTCCGCCATGTGGGTCCCAGGGTCAAAACCCCAGGCTTGGCAGCCAAAGTCCTTCACAACTAAGCCACCCTGAGGACCCTTTCATGAGTTTTGTAGCCAGTTGCTAAATGGTCATTACGAAAAATTAAATTACATAAACTGACAACTAAGAAACTAGCTGGGGGGTGGGGGGTGGGGCTGAAGAGATGGCTCAGCAGTTAAGAGCACTAGCTGCTCTTCCAGAGGACCTAGGTTCGATTCCCAGCACCCACATGGCAGTTCACACCTGTTTGTAACTTCAGTTCCAGAGGATCCGACATCCTCACACAAACATACATGCAGGCAAAACACAATAATCATAACATTTTTTTTTTAATTTCAAAAAAAAAATGAAAAGGAACTAGCCAGGCATGGTGGAGCACACCTTTGAACCCAAGCACTCAGGAGGCAGAGGCAGGCAGATCTTTGAGTTTGAGGCCAGCCTGGTCTACAAAAAGAGTTCCAGGACTGCCAAGGCTATTACACAGAGAAACCCTGTCTCAAAAAACCAATACATAACATAAAAATAAGAAACTAAAAGCTACACAAGAGAAACCCTGTCTAGAAAAACCAAAATAAATAAATAAATAAATAAATAAATAAATAAATAAAAAAATAAGAAACTAAATTGACTGCCTTAAAACAAAGGTAACCGGCCGTTGGTGGCACACGCCTTTAATCCCAGCACTTGGGAGGCAGAGCCAGGCGGATCTCTGTGAGTTCGAGGCCAGCTTGGTCTACAGACCGAGTTCCAGGACAGGCACCAAAACTATACAGAGAAACCCTGTCTCAAAACAAAACAACAAAACAAAGGCAATCAATGATCAGAGTTTATCAATTGCTAATTCTTTCACCAGAATGACTACTGTTTGTTCTGAAGGTCTCTTCCATATATTGTATATTATCAGCCATGGCGAGAGCATGCATGATGGCTTAAGATCCCCTTACCCAAACCTAAGAATCCATATCTATGTGAGGATTTTCCCAGAGGTCTCCCTGCCTGGTGATGCAGCCCTACTGGCAAGTGGCTGTCTTTCTCTGCCTCGTAAATCTCTACCACAGGTTTTGAAAGGCCTCTTCCTGTCAGCAACCTCTGAGAAGGCCTTGTTAGTTAGTGATCCCTGAGAGGCACTAGCCTGCCACCCTAGGGCCAGCCCTGTGTCGGTCCCTTGTTTCATCAGTACGCATCCCTGCCATCGTGCAGTAGCAGCGAGGACCTGCTGCCGGGACTGGGGGTGGAGGGGCCAGGGCCACTCCTGGCAGGCTCAAAAGGCCATGCAGACGTGGGTTTACACAGCCCCGTCTCTTCCTTCGCATGCTCTGCTGCCTTCACAACTGGCCTTCAGTGAGAACTGAACTAAACAAAAAGTGGACAGCTGTCTGCAACTGAGCATCGTCCCTCACCTGGACAAGATGATCATGACAGGGGTCTGTCAGTGTCTCCCCCCTGGAACCGGTGCGAGTCTCCCAGGGCTCACTCTGGTCTGCACACCCAGCATGTATGTATGACAGTACCTGTGGGTGTGCACACCTGTGTGCACAACGTAGCTCAACACCTGGCATCTTGTAAACAAAGAGCCTCTTTATTTCCTCCTGGAGCTGGCGTGAGACATATCTGCACTTGGGTTACACCCACTGGGAAGCAATATTATCAGGTGCATCCCCCCTTCACCTTGTAAACTTGGGTCCCAATAGACTGCTAGAAATGTCTTCACAGACCCAAGGGTGGGGCCAGGCAGGTGCAAAGTCTACTTGGCTTACAAACTCTAGCAAGTTAGGCTTCAGAACTCAGAAATCTTGTGCAAGGCGAACATGATGGTGCATTCTTGCAATCCCAGCACTTGAAGGGCCAAGGTAGGAGAATCAAGTCTGAGGCCAGCCTGGGCTACACAGAAAGACTCTGTCTCAAAAGACACAAGAAATCTTGTACAGCCAGGTGGTGGTGGTGGTGGTGGTGGTGGTGGTGGTGGTGGTGGTGGTGGTGGTGGTGGTGGTGGTGGTGGTGGTGGTGGTGCACACCTTTAATCCCAGCACTCGGGAAGCAGAGCCAGGCGGATCTCTGTGAGTTCGAGGCCAGCCTGGTCTACAGAGCAAGATACAGGACAGGCACCAAAACTACACAGAGAAACCCCATTTCAAAACAAAAACAAACAAACAAACAAACAAAAAACCAACAACAACAAAAACCCTGCCAGAAAAAGAAATCTTGTACAAAGGAAGTAAGCCTTTGAACCTTGACACCCAGCCAGGACCTGGGTCATTCTCTGTTCTCTCTAGGATAACAGTCATGTGGACACTGTTGTCTCTGCCACTAAGAAGGCTGGGATTACAAGCGTGTGCCACCACACTCAGCCTTGGCCAAATCTCTTTAGCTATCAGATTTCCAGCGTCTGAGAAAATGCAAAACCGCACAGTTCCAGGAAACAGACGGTGGTGGTGGTGGTGGTGCCCATGGTGTGCAAGGCGCCCAAGGACAGAGAAGAACAATGTGCCTTCCTGGAGAAGAGTCCTACGAAAGAAAAATTGGTCTTCGAGGCTCACCGTCCTCTTCAGCCCAGAGTTGGGGAATAGAGGAGGCCAAGCAGGCCTCCAGCAAATACTGGCAACTGGCTGAACTGAATGAATGAAGTCACATGCACGTTTTAGCCTCTACACATCCCTCATCTGTGTCCCCTCCCCTACATGGTCTCTCCCCAGACCTACCTGTAGAGGCAGATTAGGAATGAGGCAGGTCACCCCAAAGCCCACGAGCAGCACATTCGTAAAGGCAAAGGCCCGCATGGCATTTGTAACTTTCTGGACCTGCCTGTCTCGTTTAGGCTTCTTTTCACCTCTGTGGAGAAAGAGCACACAGGACTTGGGGTGGGGGTGAGGCTCCCTGGGGGAAGATGGGCCCCCCAAAAAGCCAGATCTCAGGGATCCCAGGATGTGGACTGATGCACGTTCCACGGGCCACTCCACCACACTTAGATCGGCACTGGGGACGCTCTCTGGAATGCCCTCTCACCCTCTCAGCTGGGCACGGGCTGATTCAGGGGAGGCTCTCACAGCCCAGAAGATGGCGGCGTCACCCCGCAACCCTGCTCAGTGAGCTCAGCTGAGGGGGAGGGGGAGGAGCAGAGCGTGCCGCAGCGAGGGTGCAGCCAAGCTTCGCTGCACCTGTATCTTGCAGGAAGCTGGTAAAAGGCCAGATAATAAGCCAAATGAGGGAGCGAGCTGGTTTCCCCTTGGGGGGCAGGATGGGGTGAGGAAAATAAGTACACAGCAGATGGAACCAGGGTGGCAGATAGCCTTCTGGCTCGAGGGCCTAACCTAGATAACAGCCTCTGTAATTATTTCCCTGTGGATTAACTCTTACTGATTCCAGCCACGCCACCCACACTGAAACCCCCATGGATGATCACAAAAATGAACGGCAAAGGTTCAGAGGAGGGCAGCGATTCCCAGGCCCACCACTTTCTAACTATACCCCCTCTGTAAGAGGACTCCAACACCGAGCCCTTACCCTCTCCATCTGTAAAATGGGTACAACACTAACACATGTTGCATCATGGTACTGAAGCTGAAGTGAGCCATTGTGTGTTAAGTGCTCTTGGCACTGGGCCTGATACAATAAATAACAGCCTATCACATGCTGGGAGTTGTAGATGAGAGCACTTAACTCACCCTCTGATCTTAGAGCCCAGCCCTTCCATAAAGCAGGCCTCCAGAGCCTTGGTTAATCTTTAGAATCAGCACGTCATTAGCACACCTGGTTGGAAGAGCTTACAACGCAAGTAGGTAGAGTGAACCCCAGCGGCAAGGGGCTTCAAAATAGCCCCCTTGTGCGGCCTGTGCCAACGACGTCAGTGCCAGGCTGGGGTGCTGGGTTTCCCTCTCCTCTCGTCTACCTCAGGAGCTCCCACACTTCAGCACGTCAGAGAGTTTCCACGGAGGTGGGGACAGTGGGTGCGGGGCTCTCGGGGGTCCTGAGCGCACTTCGGCCCCTCCTGACCTAACACGCAGGATAACCCGGTTGTCTTTCTCTGGGGGCCGAGAGTGGGCTGTGGTACAGAGCGGGCTGTGGCCTACGTACTGGGTGCTGTCTTTCTCCTCGGGCTCTTCGGAGGTGTCTTCACACTCTTTCAGCCTCCAGTCCATGATGTAGCCGATGACAGGTGCTGTCAGCAGGCAGAGCAGCTGGAGCGCGCCGAAGATGGAGGTGTAGAGGGCAACTGGGAAGAGGGATGGCATGTCACGGGAGCTGCCCACAGCCCCGGGGGACAGCTTGAGTGGCATCTGCAGGCTCTCAGAGGTCTGACTTGGAGCCCCCTGGTCACAGTGGGCTGAGGGATCTACAGACCTTCTGAAATCAAAGCTAGCACAAGGGCCAGTTTTCCTGTAACAGCTAATGAAACCCTGCATGTCACAACGACGACCCCTCCCCCACACCACCATTTCAAGAAGCCATTCTAACTTGGAAACCACAAAATCACCAATGCCCATGACCGGGCTTTATATGGGACCGACCATCATTTTCTGTTTCCAGAAATGGACCAGGAAGGCACCGTTCTCAGGGACTCTGACGGCAGGGCTTCCCATCTTCAAAGAGACTTAACATCGTCAGGGATGGGGGACGAAAAAAATAGTTGACCACTAAATGTTCCACCCTCACCCCGCCAGTTTGGTCAAGAGGGACGTTTGGAATTTGAGAATGGACGCCCCTGGGCTGATCAGAGAGGAGCTGCATGGGGTACTGCAAGGTTCCCTGAAACAATCTCCTTGCTTACCAGTCGCCATCACTTCATCAAGAAAGCAAAGGTAGAAAAACAGAAAGGAGACGTCAGTGGTACAAGCACAAAAAGACAGGAGATGGGCTAGACCAGGCTAGACCAAGGCCAGGCAGGACACACTCCCCTTCCCAGGAGACCCCCTAGAGCACCCAGTGAAGGCCTTGCCCACTCCAGCTCCAGAGATGGATTGAGAGAGCCCAGCCCAGCCGACATCCTCCTGGCTGCTGGTTACTCATCACTGGCAGGCTGGTGAGTCAGGCCTGTGGCCCTGGCTAGGCACCCTGACGGGGGAAGTGGCGTGCTGAAGACAGAAGGCCTGGCAGCATCAGCGCTACCATGTGGCGCTGTGGGGACGCCGCTCTGTCACTGTTACCCCCTGCTGCACTCAGAGAGAAGGAAAGGTCAAAGGAGCCATGCCAGCCGCACAGTCATCTGACACCACACTTCTCCCTAGACAGCCAGGCTTCTCCCTCGCTGGCTCCCTGACCCTAGGGCAGCCCTTCCGAGCAGAGGCAGGTCTGTGGATGCTGGCTGCCAGAGACTGGGGGGAACAGAGCTCCTGCCTGCTAGCCTCTCGACTTCCTCTCCCGATTCCCTCTGCTTCTGGAAGCTGTTTTTGTTTTGTTTTAAGAGTCTCGTTGTACAGCCAAACTGACCTCAAAATCATAATCCTCCTGCCTCAGCCTGCCTAGCACCTGAGATGACAGGAGTGAATCGGGATGTCCATCTTTTGTTTGTTTTTCTAACACGGTTTGTGTAGCCTCGGCTGTCTTGGAACTCACTCTGTAGACCAGGCTGGCCTCGAACTCAAGAGATCCACCTGCCTCTGTCTCCCGAGTTCTAGGATTAAAAGTAAAAGTGCGGCCACCACCTGACATTGGATGTCTACCTTAAAATTGACCTTTTTTTTTTTTTGAAGTCAAGTTCTCACTACGTGTAGATCTGGCTAGTCTGGAACTCACTGTGTATATTGGGCTATCGAGCTGACCTTGAACTCACTGAGATTGACCTGCCTTCATCTCCCAATGCTGGGATTAAAGGACTGTGCCACCATATCTAGCAAAATCAAAAAGAAAATTAGGGCCAGGGAGATGCCTTAACAGCTAAGGTGCTTGTCACACAAGCCCCACACCCGAGTTGTCTCTGAAATCCACGGGGGGGGGGGGGGGGGGGCATTGGGTGCTCCTCAAAGTTGTGCTCCGAGATCCACATGCGCAACCAGCGTCTTTACCTGCTAAGCTGGTCCCAGCCAAAGACTTTTATTTAAGTGACATACCAAAGATTAAGCTGGTGTGATGGTAATTCCAATACTTGGCTGAGACAGGAGAACCCCTATACAGTGAGACCAACCTGGTCTACTAAGCAAGCTCCATGCCAGCCTAGGCTACCACATCTCAGAAAAACAAAAATGTTTTACCGCACAGGGTGGTCCACTATGTGGCAGTCATAGGTACAGAGGCTGAAGTAGGAGGGTGGCTTGAGAGTCGAGGCGAAGCAGCAAGCAAGACCCACTCAGATACACTCTCTTTAACCCAGGCAGGCCTCCAATTTGCTACGTGACCTCGGGTGACTCTGAACGTCTGATCTTCCTGCCTCCACCTTTGGAGCGCTGGGGTGATAGGCATTCACCACCACATCATTTATGCGGTACTAGAATGGACCCTGGGCTTCATTCATGCTAAGAAAGCACCAGCAAGTGAGCCACATGTCCAGTTCGAGACCCCACATCTTAAAACAAACCAACCAATCAGAAAGATTCCAGGGGTACAGAGTCGGAAATTACCACTGGACCCAACAAAGCTAAAGGTCCTTTTCTCCCGGAAGGACCCCGAGGCCACTACTGTGCCCCATCATGATTTCTGCTCGTTACAGTCAGCGTCTTTCCACTTTCTCTCTCTGCTGGGGAGCCAGTAGGTGCCTGGAGCTTTTCCCTCTGTGAAGGCAGGCCTTCCTGTCCCTGTGGAAAACTGGTATTTGGCTCCTTGCAAGGACCGCGTTATCTTTCCCTCGGTAAAAACAAGTTAGCCAACAAAAGAAATCGGCAGGCTGGCGAGGCCGCCAACAAAGACGATTTGCCCAGTGTGTTTGTCCTGCTTGCTCAGGATGACTAAAGCTGAGTCAGCCAGGCCCTGGGGAAGTACTGACTTTCTCCGCGCAGCAAAGCCCCTCGTCAGCTGAGGACCTGCTGCTGTTTTCCTGTGGGTTATCAGTTCTGTTTCCCAGAGTGAACAAGCCTCAACTGGATTACTCGTCCCTGGGAAGCCTCTGTTTTCCCTGGTTCCCAGGGCGGGACACTGGTCCTAGAATGGGCCTCCCCTGACCCAGAGTCCTCTGCCAGGACAGAGGTCCTTCCCTCAGCCCCCAGGTTACCCAAGCACCAAGCCAGTCCCTTCAGCTCAGGGATGTGACTGGGCTGGGCTGGGCTGCTGTCTTCTGCTCTGGGCGGTGTTTTCGGTACAGACACAGCCCTCAGCCCTCCCCCCTGGCACTGGAAACATACGCCCCACACCCTAAACACATGAGCTATTTCAGTCCCTCCCTCCTCAGCCTGGAAACCCTGATGGGGACGTGAAAGAAGAGCCAGGCCGTCTGACGACACAGCCCTGACAAGCCAACAGGGCCTCGGACACTGCCCTTTCACAGCCCCGCTGACCTCCCTTCAGTGGGTGGGGCTGGTGGGCTTCCCTTGGCTGGTGAGGGCGTGTCAGCACCGCCACACCCCGAGGGGGGACATCGAGGCCCAGGCGACACTCACCTGTCTTCTGGTCACCGCTGACCAGGAACTCAAGGATGCTGTTCATGGCCCCCATGTAGAAGATGAGCCGCAGCTGCGTGACGCACATGGTGACCAGGCTGAGCAGCAAGATGGGGCTGAACACGCTGTGCATGAACGAGGGGGCTGCTGTGGGGAGAAGACACGGGGCTCAAGGCCAGGAAACGGGGCCCATCCAGGGCCCGGGGAAGGGAAGAAGGCCCCACGCGCAGGCCGTGCGGTGAGGTTCGCGGTGTTGACGCTCATCAGCAGATTCCCTACACTCAGTGGCGTGTGTCTGTCAGACAGGACAGGTGGTGCCTCTGCCCCTTTGAGACAGAACAGGAATTCAGCAAGAGGACACCCAGAGAGGCTCAGCCAACGATTCCCAACCGAGGGGGCCCTGGGCTCACCCCCCCACCCCGCCCCGGAGGGCGAGAGTCGGGCGTCGGGTACCTGCGGCGTCGGGCTGGCACTTCACCTCCAGGTCGACAGTGGACAGGCACAGCTTGTGGCCCTCCTGCAGCGCGGCCTGTTCCTTGGCGCTCCTCATGGAGCTGCCCACGCTCAGGCGGCGCCCCACCGTGGTCACCTGCTTGTAGAACTGCTTCCCTGTGATCTTGTGGTCGAAGCCCAGCCAGCTGAACTTGATCTTCACCCTAGAGGCCACAGGAAGGGGGGGGGGTCTGCTGCTGCTGCTGCCACCCGGAGACCCTGGCGGGCGGGTGGGCGCGAGGGCGGGGCAGAGAGCGCGCCCACTTACGAGTAGTCCATGTCCTCTGGTCCTGGGAAGGGCTCTAGCGGCCAGTTGAAGAAACAGTTGAGGAAGACCAGGCCGGAGCAGCCAGCCCAGACCACCAGGATGACAACGAAGGAGGCCCCAGCGTCGTAGATGAGCTGTCCGGTGAAGGGACAGAGTTATCAGTGGGAGGCCAGGATGGGCAAGGGACAGCTGGGAGCTCCTTTTTGTGCTGGGCTGTATGAAAAGGCACAGCCTTTTCATGCTGAGCTGCTTGGCCGTCAGAAACCCTGTGTTCTGATAAGCCCAACCTTTCTGTCCCTGGAATCCAATTCGAACCAAATGTCACTTTTTTTTTTTTTTTTTTTTTTGCTTTTGGAGACAGGGTTTCTCTGTGTATCCTTGGCTGTCCTAAAACTCTCTCTGTAGCCCTGGCTGGCCTCAAACTCACTGTGGAGTCTTGAACTCTTATCCTCCTGTTTCTACCTCCAGAGTGTTGGGATTACAAGCAGCCTGGTCATTCTGCTGTTGGACTCACTGACTGTCAGTCAGTCTAGTTCCCCAAGGACAGGAACCTGGCAGCCTCATCCATGGATGTTTCTCTAGCCTTTAAGAATACAAACGGTAGATGCTCCAAGATACTCAGGAGACCAACCAACATAGCTCCTTCAGCAACTCCACGGAAGGGCGCTTTGGCCAGGGTAGGTGGTGATCCTGGCAGAGGACAGACTGCTGTGCATTTTAGCATTGATTGTCGCCTTTTTTTTTTTTTTTTTTAACTAGGAACTGAACTTAGGGCCTCCTGTGTGCTGGCCAAGTGTCTACCAGTAAGCTTTACCCAGGGCCCTTACAAAACTGAGAGACAAGCCAGGCAGCGGTGGTGGTGGCGCATGCCTTTAATCCCAGCACTTGGGAAGTAGAGGCAGACAGATTTTTGTGAGTTCAAGGCCAGCTTGGTCCACAGAGCTATTTCCAAGACTGCCAAGTCTACACAAAGAAACCCTGTCTCAAAAAAAACAAACAATAAAACTAAAAAACAAAAACAAACAAAACCAAAAACCTGTGAAACAATTATTGACTAACTTGCCCAGGTTACCCTTGAACTTATTATCCCCTCCTGCCTCAGCTTCCTTAGTGGTTATGATTACAGGTTTGTGTCCCCAGGCCTGTCTTGATCGTCCTCGGTTCTCCCCAGACCCAGTGTGAGGGTCCCCTAAGTGTCCTAGCATGTAGCTGCTCAGCTCCCTAGGATGGAGCCCAGCATGTAGGAATATACAGAAGACAGGGAGTGTCAGCTTCCTCCACCGTCCAGGAGCAAGAGAAAGGTCACAGGATGGCTGGCCCGATTCCTGCCACCCGCCACATGGACCCCAGGCTCCCAGCCTGCATCTGTGGCTCCCTTTCATCTTCACAGCACCCCATCCCCCTAAAGTCAGCTTCACCTTGATGCCAGTGCCTCGGGAGGGAAAAGACCCTGGTGACACCCTGGGTGTCAGAACAGGGGAGATTGTAAGCCTAGGCTCTTCCTGGTCCCATGTGACTTCCACAGGCTCAGAATCCTGCCTGGGAGGGAAACAGCTGGACTAACTTGGCGGCCAGCAGAGCTCTGGCTAACTGAGAGGCTGGAGACCAGAGGGAGGCCAGCTCACTCACCCTGCTGTCCCTTCCCCAACCAGCCTGTGGTCACACACCACAGCAGGCCACTCAAGCCCTCCCCTGCTGGGCCCAGCGGGGTTTCTCTTCTCACTCCTGTGGTGCCAGGTGCATCCTGCCTAGGTGGGAGGGGCAGTTGAGGGGCATCCCTAACAACCATAATGCTTTCTCAGAGAGGCTGCAATGGCCTAGGCAGAGGCCTCTGCCTAGATGCTGGGAGAAAGCATGAGGTGGAGGGATGAGGGTGGGGGATCACACTGGCTGACCACACTCTCACCTTGATTCCTGGGAAGGTAACTGCTGAGGAGGCGTAGGATCCAATCATCAGGGCGATAAACGTAGATCGAAGATCACCGAACATATTGGGCAGCTGAGGGATTGGATGGAGGGAAGAAAGGCTTAGGTCACAGGTGTGTCTCATCTTTTGACACTGTGACGCAACACTGTCATCTGCAAAACGCATACCAGAGAACTATGCAATCGTCCACAGGAATGGCAAGAAGGCCTCGTTTTAAGTAAGCCTAGCACTCTGTGCTGGGCTGCAATCATGGCTGTCCTGGGCTGAGTAGGACTAGCCTGAGGGAGGAGGGGAGCGAGCACCTAACAACGGCCAGACTTCCCAGCTCACCGCTCTCCCTCTGTGGGATTCGCAGCACAGCAGACGAGGCAATTGTCACTAACTGCAAGTTTTCCTTTCCGGACAGAGATGAGAAGGGGCAGAGGTAAGGAAGAAATCCAACTCCGGAAGAAAAGACACGGCACTGTCTGCACACTCCCCACCACGCCTGACAGGCCAGGGCCCTTACCGTGTCTGCCCTGTTGAAGGAGGTATCAGAGAGCAAAGCTGTGGGCCGTAGGCTCCCCTCAAAGGGAAAAGGCCCGTTAAAAATAAGACTCTATTTGGGGAAATGAGTGTCATCTTATAAATAAAAATATCAGAGTCCCAGAAAGGACCAGATGTCAGCAAAAGCTGCTTTCGGTTTTGAGAGTGTGTTTCTGGAAGGCGCCCACCCCAATCCTAACAAGGCAGGTGGCTCCCCCATGCCTGCCTCTGAGTTTTTCCATGTGAGTAGAAGATTCTCCCCAACTCAACACTCTAGCCTGGGAGTCACCTGGCAGGCACCTCCAGAAAGCCAAGATTAGGAAGGCCCAGGTCTGTTTTTAACGTGAGCGCCCTGAGCATGGTACAAAGCAGACGCGGGCTCATCTGAAATGATTTCAAGGCCAAACCTCAACGGCTCTCAGGCCTGGTAAGACACCACAACACGAGCTGGAGCTGCCGCTCAGCAGGTAAGAGCACTTGCCCTTGCGGAGGACCTGGGTTTGGTTCCCAGCACTGGCAGGGTGGCTCACAGTCACCCTTAACTCCAACACTTTCTTCTGGCCTCTGTGTACTGCACACATGGTACACATACATATGCACAAAAATGCATATGGACAAAAAACGCTCATACACATAAAATATCTAAAAAAGGAAAAAAAAGTATAACGTGTTGTTGATTGGTCTTTGGTCTTTTGGGGGGCCCACCACCCAGTTCCCAAATAAATCACACATGGAGGCTTATTCTTAATTATGAATGCTCAGCCTTAGCTTGGCTTGTTTCTTGCCAGCTTTCCTTAACTTAAATTATCCCGTCTACCTTTTGCCTCTGGGCTTTTCCCCTTCTCTTACTTCTGTAAATCTTACTCTTACTCTGTGGTTTGCTGTGTAGCTGGGTGGTTGGCCCCTGGAGTCTTCCTCCTTCTCCAGCTACTTCTTCTCTTTCTCCCAGATTTCTCTTTCAATATATTCTCTTAGCCTGCCAGCCCTGCCTATCCTTTCTCCTGCCTTGCTAACGGCCATTCAGCTCTTTATTAGACCATCAGGTGTTTTAGACAGGCACAGTAACACAGCTTCACAGAGTTAAACAAATGCAACATAAACAAAAGTAACACACCTTAAAATAATATTTCCCAACACCATTTACACTGGGCTGGTGAATAGAGCACAGGGAATAAAGGCTTTTGCCATCAAGCCCGACAGCCTGAGTTTGATCCCAGGATCCACAAGGTACCAGAGAATTGATTCCCAAGTCATCTTCTGACCTCCCAGAGTGCTTCCCTGCCTCCACAAAATTAAATGAAATGAAAGTGACCACTACACAGCCATTGACGGACCCCAACACACGGGACAAAGTACACCCTCCCCACAGCTGGGCTCCCATCTCAGGAGCCCGTACCATGTCTTGAAACAGTGCCACTGGTGCTGGGGACTTTCTGAGAGTTATGTCCACACGTATCTCACTTAATTCAGCCAGTGTGTGTGAGACTAAGCTAGGCTCCTTATTCCTTTACTTCCTGGGGTCATTTTTTTTTTTTTATCAATGTGACTGCAGCCTGAGCACAGAGGCACACACCCAGAATCCCAGAACTCAGGCGGCTAAAGAGAGAGCATCTCAAAGTTCTAGGCCCGCTGAGGCTCATAGCAAGACCCTATCAAGATGAAAGGCCATTCCTTGCTACTAAAATGGGGGTAGTTGGGAAGCTATGCCTGTCTCTCATGATTTCTGCCTATTTTTTTGCTCACGATTAAATAAATAAGCAATGAACGTTACCAAAAAGATTTTAAATGCCTATGCTCCAAGATAGGCAGAAGCAGGAGGATCACTACAAGTGTGATGCCAGCCTGGTCTACATAGTTAATTTCAGGCCAACTAGGACTGCTACATAGAGCAAGATCCAGCCTCAAGAAAACAAAGGGAAGATGCTGAGCATAACATTGCAAGTGCTGATCCCAGCACTTGGGAAGCAAAGGCAAGTAGGTCTTTGAGTGTTTGAGGCCAGCCCAGGCTACAGAATGAGACCCTGTCTCAGTAAAATAGATAGATAGATATGACAGATGGATAGATGGATGGACGGACGGACGGACGGATGGACGGACAGAAATACAGAATTCAGTGGGAAAAGGCACCTTCTACCAAGCCTGACAACCTGAGTTCAACTCAAGACTCACAAGGGAAGGAGAGAACCAACTCTCACAAACTGTCCTCTGACCTCCAAAAGGGCAGGGCATGCTCACACAGACCCACTAGGGTGGCCATTCTAACAGGATGTAACAAGAGTTGGTGAGAACCAGGAGGAACTGGAGCGGGTGTAAGCTTCCAAGAGGAAAATGAAGCTGTATCTGTTTTGGAAACAGTTGCGCTTTCAGACAGTTAAAACAAAATAATTTCATAACCCAGAAATTCTACTGCTAGGTACATTCCTAAGAGAAATAAAAGTATGTGTTACACATGTATGTTTAGGACAGCATTCTACATTAAAGAAAAAAAAAAGAAAATAACCTAATGTCCACCCAGATGAATAGGTAAACAAAAGGCGATATACACATAATTACAAAAAGGAGAGAAAGCAAGTAACACAGGCAACCATAGGCGCAAACCTGGAAAAACAGTAAGCTAAGAGAAGCTAGGCACAGAAGACCCCACGTGGGCTGGAGAGATGGCTCCTTCCAGCACCTACGTGGTGGTTCCAGGGGATCTGATGCCTTCTTCTGGACTCCATGGGCACTGCATGCATGTGGTGCACAGACACACATGTAGACAAAACCCCTTTATAGATTAAAAGCAATGTTATATATGTGTCCATTGTATGGAATGTCCCAAGTTGACAAATCCAAAGAGTGGAGTAGTGACAGGCAAAGGCCAGAGACCACAGAGAGGATGGCCAGCGGGCACGGGATGACTGTTTGGGGTGATGATGCAGGTGATTGAAACGATGACTACACACCTGTGTGAATACACTAACCCTCACAGATAGCACACATGCTATGTGAGATGAATGTGAATTATAGGTCATCGATTCTTTTCAGAATATTAGTAAGGAAGAGGACTATTTTGGGGGGAATCACAGGACTAAAAAGGACCATTAACAAATCTGTAAGTTTTATGGTATGAGGCCAGGGTGAGCAGCCAAGTTTCCTCCCGAATTCTTAGCACACCAAAAGCGTTTTCTTGCCATTCTAGACTTTCTGGGAAGGGTAAGGGGGACAAGTGAGGGACATAGGAGACAAAAGAAGTGTGACATGGCTAAGTGTGCACAGACACACCCAGGTGAGCATGAAAGGTAACTGTGCTCGCTGCACACCTTCCTGGAAGGGACACTCCAGTTCAAGGCCATCCCCGGTTCCCAAACACACGTGTTCACGCAGCAAAGCATGTTTGGAGGAAAGGCATCCATGGAGCCATGGAGGAAGAACTCAGAAGGTTACAGCTGCCTGTGTGGAAAGGAGGAAGTACACCTGCAGGGGATTCTAGACCAGTCAGGGCACGTGGAGAAAGGGAGAGATCAGAGGGATGAGAAGAGCAGGCAGAGGCCAAGCGACAGTTCTCCTCCAGGCAGGATGGAGCTGGGAACTCGGGCATGAACTCATGCACACAAAGCTATTCTGCCCTTAGGGAAAATTCCCCACATCACAATCAGCCCCGAGCAGAACCTCTTCAATGGAGCTAGGAAATGCCCCCAAAAAGCAGACCACATGGTGGTTTGTCCTTTTGTCTGCCTTCACGCCAAGGCTGCCTTAACGTTCCCCCAAGACAGCGGCTTGAGATGAGCATGCAGCCTGCTTTGATCTCCTCACACGAGACTCAGGACAGGGACAAAGGACTGCTCCCCTGTTCCTGAGGAAACAAACCATTTGCCCTGTGCAGGATTGATGGCATTAGGTGAGCTGTCCTTCCTGTCTACCTGCCTGGAACATTCCTTTCCTGATTTGTTCTTTTGAGACAAGATCTCCCATGATCTTTCAATCTTGCTACCCAAGTCTCTCAAAGTGCTGGAATTACTGGCATGGGCCACCACACCCAGCCTCCTACCTGGAACAGTGTTAACAAACCGAGAAAATCCATGTTATTTTGGTCAGTATGCCATTCTTAGGGCAGCACAGAGCCTCAGGGTAAACCACATTAGACAGCTTCCCACCAACATCTCTATCTTGTATTTTCAATTATGAATATTTTTCCTAATTAGAAAAGGAATGCATGTCTATTGTAAAACATTTGGAACAAAAAAAAAAAAAAAAACAACTTATGGATGAGTTGGGCCTTTCCTTCCACCATGTGGGTCCTAGGGATTGAACCTGGGTCACCAGGCTTGGCAGCAAGCCCCTTTACCCACTGAGCCATCTCACCAGCCCAACATACTCTTCTATAAACTTTTTCTTTTTTTTCTTTTTTTAGGTAGTTGCACTGTGTTGCCAATGCTGGTCTTGAACTCCTGAGCACAAGTCATTTTTCTGCCTTAGTCTTTCAAATAGCTGGGACTACAGGTGTATACAACTTTCTCTGTATAGCAGCTCTGGCTGCCCTGCAACTCACTCTGTAGAACAGGCTGGCCTCAAACTAAGAGAGTTTGCTGCTCTGCTCTGCCCCCAGAGTGCTGGGACTAAAGGCGTGCGCCACCACCACTTGGCTTCCTTACTCCCTTTTTCTGGTTAGTATTTTGCTTTATTCTATGCGTGGGTGTTTTGCCAGCATGCATGTCTATGCACCACTTGCATGCAGGTACCCAAGGAGGCCAGAAGAAGGTGGTGGATGCCCTGAGGCTGGAGTTACAGACGGTTGGGAGCCGCCATGTGAGTGCTGAGAATCAAAGCCAGGGCAGTCCTCTAGAGGAGCAGTCAATGCTCTTAACTGCTGAACCATCTCTCCAGCCCCTACACCCTGTTTTTCCGCTTTTGTTTGTTTTTGACATAGGGTTTCACGTAGCCCAGGTTAGCTTCAAACTTGCTATTAGGGGCTGGCGAGATGGTTTTCTGGCACCAGCTCCCTAAGAACTAGGATTACAGGCATGCGTCACTAACTTTTCCCTTCTAACCCGATATATTATTATAAAGTGTTTTCTAAAACTACTTACTGTCCCTTTCTGACTCAATCTGAAATGACTGCCTAGTATTTCCTTATCCAAATGGTCTATAATTTAGGAAACCATATCTCTGGCTTTAGACCTTAGGTCCTTTTACATTTATTCATAAAAAGATTCAGAAGCCAGGAGGTGGTAATGCACACCTTTAATCCCAGCACTCCGGAGGCAGAGGCAAGTGGATCTCTGTAAGTCTGAGGCCAACCTGGGCTATAGAGTGAGTTCCAGGAAAGGCTCCAAAGCTACACAGAAAAACCCTGTCTCAAAAAAAAAGGAAAGAAAAAAAAAAGATTTCGGTCAATTTTGGGGGCTCGGGGGGCAGTACCGGGACTGTAATGAAAGGCCTGTGCACCTTAGGCAAATGCTCTATTACTGAGCTACATCTCCAGCCTTCCTCTTACTTTTTCTTTCTTCCTTCCTTCCTTCCTTCCTTCCTTCCTTCCTTCCTTCCTTCCTTCCTTCCTTCCTTCCTTCCTTCCTTCCTTCCTTTCTTTCTTTCTTTCTTGTTTGTTTTTCGAGACAGGGTTTCTCTGTGTAGCTTTGCACCTTTCCTGGAACTCACTCTGTAGCCCAGGCTGGCCTCGAACTCACAGAGATCTACCTGGCTCTGCCTCCCAAGTGCTGGGATTAAGGCGTGAGCCACCACCGCCCGGCCTCTTACTTTTTTTTTTTTTTTAAACAGAGCCTCACTAATTCATCCAGGCTGGCCTTGAACCCACTGCAGCCCAGGCAGGCCTTTAACTTACAACCTCCAACCCCAACCTCCCAAGTCACTAGGGTTACAGGTCCTGGACTGCTAGGCCTAGCTAATTTGCCAGGGTCTTAAAAACCAGGGTCTTAAAGTACTACCTGTGATGGCCTTGAACTCATGATCCTTCTGTCCCCGCCTCCTAAGTAGCTAGATCCTGAGCTATCACACTCAGCTCAACAATAATCTCAAGGATGAGAGTGAGTGCAGGTGCCTTTTAGCTCTTCAAAGGACAGTCCTCAAAGGAAGCACTGTTACGGAAAAAGGAATGCATACTTCCTTGGGATTTACAATGCTGACCAACTGCCTTCCAGAAGAGATGCGCCGATTGATAGCCCACCAGCAGCGTGTGTACCTTCCTCCTCTGCCACTCCACCAACACTCTGGTAAAATGCGCTTGCCTGGTACGTGCCAGCGCCCCACATCCAATCCTCGGGACCATGCACTCAAAACACACACTTAGCTGCATATATGGGTGAAATTAATTACTGACAGTTGATCTGGAATAATCTGGATAGTGGTATAAATGAAAAAAAAAAAAAGCCCTGCTTATGCCCTTCTACAAAGATTCCTTTCTATATTCAAGACAGGCATGGTCTGAGAGCATCGGTTTAGTGGGAGAGTGCTTGCCTAGCATGTGTGAGGTCCTCGATTTAATCTGCAGCACTAAAAAGGTGTTTTTGAGGAAGAAGGGCTGGAAGAAGGTATCAGAATATAGAAAGAATATCAGCAAGGCACAATAATATAAGCATATAAGCATGTCCTGATGTAACCTATTATTTTGTATACTAAAAATTAATAAAAATAAATTAGAAAGTAAGTCATTCAATATGTTGACATATTGTAAGTATGCTTTTCTTTGTAATCTAATTTCCTCTTAGTATATAAGAATTTTTTTTTTTGTACTTTTTGTTTGTTTGTTTGTTTGGAGACAGGGTTTCTCTGCAGCTTTGGAGCCTTGTCCTGGAACTTGTTGTATAGACCAGGCTGGCCTTGCTTGAACTCACAGAGATCCACCTGCCTCTGCCTCCCAAGTGCTGGGATTAAAGGCGTGTGCCACTGCCCTCCTCCCCCGGCCCTTTTTCATACTTTTTTAAACAAAAAAAATTAACAAAAAGCCATATTTGAAATAGGTGATCAAGCCGAGTATAATGGCACAGTTCTGTAATCCTAGAACT
This sequence comes from Peromyscus maniculatus bairdii, assembly GCF_049852395.1. Taxonomy (NCBI): domain Eukaryota; kingdom Metazoa; phylum Chordata; class Mammalia; order Rodentia; family Cricetidae; genus Peromyscus; species Peromyscus maniculatus. Next base: position 61,333,937 of record NC_134859.1, on the reverse strand, counting down.
TACGTAGTGAAGACAGGAGAATACGGTGCATGAGGCCCGTCGGGGTTAAATGAGTTTAACTCTGTTTCAAAAACGTGGGGAAAGGGAGAGAGCAAGATAGTCCAGGTGTGTTTGGTTTAGGGACCACCGAGGACCATTGAGGAGGACCACTGAGGACCACCGAGGACCACTGAGGACCACCACCCTTGTACTGACTGAAACTGTAAGGGGGGCAAGGCTGACCTTGACTCATGAAACCCAAGGCATAAACATCCCAATAGAGCGCTCACAAGAGGGTAAGGCCCAGAAAGAGAGGGTTTCCCTGTGGTACTGGTTACCTTGTACCTAAGTGGTAACACTAATTGTGCTTTCTCCCTCAGCCTGGGAGAAAGCTGTCCTGCCTGCTGGAGCTCTCCCTCATTGGCTGGCTCAGGGGCAGCCTGCTCAGATTTCACTCCCATTAAATAGTATGTATACTAAACAGCAACTATTTTTAGCACCTGCTTCCCATAGCATCTTTAAAACCCTGAAAGCAACTGTCTAAATGCTCCTTGTCATGTTCATTCAGCGCATACAAAACTTTCCGAGTCTAAGCTGGGCACGGTGGTGCACACCTGGAATCCCAGCCCTGGGGAGGTAGAGGTGGAAGGCTCAGAAATTCCCAGCCATCCCCGGCCAGCGTAAGTTACACGGGACCCTATCTTAGACCAAAACACCCAAGAGTCAAGGAGCTCCCTCCCCTCCAGCTAGTAAAGGACAAATACAGGACTCGAATGTGCAGCCAGATCAAGGCCTGGTACGGACGGCACTTGTGTGTGGCTCGTAAGCCTTTCTCCTCACGTCATCTCTCTCCCTTCCGTGTTCCTTATTAAGCGTCCTGTCCGATTCCAGCTCACGGGGATTCTTAATATCGCTTCAGACGCTCCTCTTACACCTACCAGCCTCAGCCCTCAGCTGACCCCTGGATCCAGGACCACACCACCCAGGGATGTGTCTGCATATGGACTCGCCCTGTTCCTTCCAGGTCTGGGTCCCCTGTCTCTCTGGCCTTGTCTCTCCTTGCTGACTCTCTCCTGCCTCTGTCCAGTCTCAGCCGACAGAACGATGCTGCGGGACGGCAGTGAATGGAGTGAGTGTTAAGCTGACCGCCTTAGCGGGGCCTCGAGGGCCTGCTGGAGGGGAGAACCAGCTCTGCTGCCAACTGGGAAGCTGGAGCCGAGCTGCGGTGCCAGGTGCCAGGGGAAACACTCCGCAGGAAGGCATGCTCCCAGGTAGGGCAGTTCAAGGCCCTCTCCCAGCTCTTGGTTTCTTCTCACAGTCGCTTTGCTGCCCCTGTTCTGCTGGGCAAAACCTGTCCTCCACGCCTGGGCTCCTGGGCCTCATGTAGGCCTTCCCTGGGCCCGATGACTCACGCTCCCTGGGTCCCTCAGCTGTACCGTAAACAGGCCCAGCTGTGCCACATTCCCAGTGGGGAAAACAGCAGCTGCAGGCCGCCGGTCCCCTGGTGTTCAGGCCACTGGACAAGAATCCCCAGAGGCCACGGCCAAAAACAGTTCGGACCTTCTTTCTTAGGGACCCTTTTTTTCACAGGAACCCTCAGGGGAGGCTGTGGGGTGACACTCCTTGTCATATCCGAGGCCTCCTGAATCCACTCGCCCTGGGGATAGATACACCCAGACTCTCTATGAAGTCAGAGCCGAGCAGTGGGTGGAGGCTAACATTTCTAGGCCTGTGGTCCTTTACAGAGACGACTCTTGTCCCCAGGTGGCTGGTACACACACCCTGAGTTCAGTAAGGAGCCAGTCTATCTTGTCCAGACTATCTAACCAGGAGCTAGTCTGGACAAGCGGACTCGGCAAAGCTGGGCTGTTCCTTAACCGAAACAGGCAGGCACCCCTCAGCACACATCACCGGGAAGGTCCTTGCGGTCACCTTTCTGCTTCACTGGTGCAGGGGTGGGGAGGGAGAACTGCCCTCTCCCAGCCGCCTCCCGTTCCACCTGCCAGGCCCGGATCCCTGCCGACACCCCCACTGCCTCCTGTCAACCCTGGCACATGTCACGTGGCGCAAATTCATGAGGCAGAACCCCTCTGATGGTCAATTTTTCCCAGGCCAATGGCCATCAGCTGACTGTTTTGGCTTCCCAAGGTAAAGATGGAAATAGGAAATCAGAGCCTACGTGGGCTCTGGTACCAAGAGAGTCTACCTGCCTGGCACCTGGGCTCTCCAGGTAGGGAAGCCAACGAAACCCTGCCTGGCTGTAGAATGGGGCTGAGCAGGAAGGCTGCTGGGTACCCCCACCCGCTCACAGGCGACCATTTGCTTCCACACCTCCCTGGGGTCTTTAAGAGAGGGATGTGCATTCTGATCTCTTCAAACTCCAATCTAATTCCCTTGGGATCATTTCTTGCTTGGGTTTAAAGCCAAACTTCAATGAATAAAATGGGAAAAGCCCACAGAGAGATATTTTTTTTTTCCCCTGAACATTTTGTAACCACTTTTCTGTGAGGGTTTCAGACCAGAGCTCCCCATCCCGCCCACGCTGACAAGGGTCAGGGTAATGAAGTGGAAAAGATATGTTCACAATTTTGGCTGCATCTGCTCCCATCTCTAAGCAACCCAAGCCCTGGATTGTGGGGTGGCGGCCCAAAGACGCCGGCCGGTGTTTGTGCTTCAGCCGATGGAGCGAGCTAAAGGGCTGAACAAACTAGAGACATTAAGCAAACAGACTGGAGTGTGCTGACCAGATGTCCGGGGGAGGCCAAGGCTCCACACCACGGGGTGTGCCTGCACGGTGAAGAGGCGTGCACCTCCCTCAGGGATGCCCATGCCCCGTGCTGCCAGAGACCCGAGAGAACCAGCCCTGACGGTTAGATCGCCTCCGAACCTCCACACTAGAGGAAAGGAGGACAGGGTATAGACTCCCAAGGCTCTGTGACGGCGGAGGGTAGGAGACGAGGGGGGGGGGTCTGTGAGGAAAAGGCATTTTGCCAACTTGGGGCCCCTTCTCCACCGATGGGTGTTAACAGCCCACAGCCCAGGTCATACAAAGCCCCTTGGGCCTGAGAAAGTCCCCACATGAGGGTTTCCCTGACAACACATTCCCCCACATTCCCAGGTTATCAAGGAGCCATTCTCTGTTTAAAAGCCCTTGTAGATTTGATTTAGGGAGTTCTAAAGGCAACCTTGAAGACTCCTTTGTCCCCAAAATGAAAACACGGACGGGAGACACAAACAGAAAGTGTCATTGTGCTGCCAGTGCTGAGTCTCTGGGAGCCGGTCCTGACAGTTCGGCTTTTTAAAGGCCTGGGCTGTGTCAGAACCAGATTCAGCTCTGCTCAGCAGAAAGCCAGGGACGTCACCTAACAGCTGGAGTCCGTCCTCAACAACCCGCTTCTTATTCCCTTTCAGGGTTTAGTCTCATGAGAGATCAGGTCCTGTGGGAAGGCTCATAGGACAAGGGAATGTCCAAGGAGAGCCCTCCAGCCTGGGGGCGGGGGTGGGGGAGGGGTGGAGATGACTACAAAGGACTTAGAAGGCTAGCCTGAACACCCAGAGGGTACTGGGGGGTCTGTGGGGGTGCTGACCCTCTACCCTCAGGTGGAGAACAGTGGAGCTTCTTGGAACTTCTAGACTGAAGGCTGGCAAATGTTTTCCATAAAGAGCCAGACAGTAAACATTTCTGTCTTTGTGGGCCATATGGTCTCTGTCATAACAGCCCGACTGCCACTGCGGCATGAAAGTGTCCACAGACAACACGTGAGAAACCCCACATGATGTTGTTTAAGCCAGGCCTTGTTTATAAAAATGGGCAGAGGTCTGCACCTGGCCCTGGACAGCGGTTCACTGACCCCTGCACTCTAGATAAAGACAAAGAAGTCAGAGGACAAGTCCTACACCTCCCTGTAAGGATGGAACCCTCCTACCAAAGGCTTTACACGGTACCTGCTCACCACCTAGCCAGGTACCTGGAGTGGGTGGGAGAGCCAGGAGCTACCAGAAAAACACACACACACACACACACACACACACACACACACACACGATGAAAGTAACCAATGTGCAAGCCAATGCCCCTGGGCAGAACATGGACACTGTTTGCTTGGGGGCTAAGTGTGGTGAGATTGTGTTCCCCAGTGCATAGTTTTTCTGGAGCCTATTCACGGACTATATAGAAATCTAAAAACCCAGGATTTTTACTCCTTCAGAGAGATTGTTTGTATTTCAAAGAGTTTTGTTGTTGTTTGTTTTTTGAGACAGGGTTTCTCTGTGCAACAGCCCTGTCTGTCCTGGAACTTGCTCTGTAGACCAGGCTAGCCTTGAACTCACAGAGAGTGTTGGGATTAAAGGTGTGCGCCACCACTGTCCCACTTCAAAGAGATTTTACAAAGTGAAAAGAAAAAAAGAAGAAAATTTGATAAATGATGCAAAGCAGCAATTCACTGAAAAGACACAATTACTAATATAGAGGTGACAGGCGCCAGGGATGGTGGAACACATCTGTAATCTTAGCACTTGCGAGTTGGAGGCAGGAGGATCAGGAGTGAGGGCTAGCCTGGGCTACACAGAAAGTTCAAAAGCAGCCCGTGTTACATGAGACTCAGTCTTAAAAATAAAGAAATAACAAATAAAAAAGAGGTAAGAGACTGTTTTGTCTCACTTATGATTAAAGAAAAGAATTTTAACTATGGCATATAAATTTTCACTGTGTCAAATTGCCTGTTTAAAAGATGAAAGAGGCACCTTTTTATTCCTAGCACATAGGAAGCAGAAACAGGCTCTGTGAGTTTGGGGTCAGCCTAGTCTACACAGCAAGTTCCAGGCCAGCCAAGGCTACATAGTGAGACCTTAAAGAAACAAAACGAAAATAAATAAGTAAAAGATGAAAGAGGACCAGCAGGATGGTCTATTTAGTGTATAAAGGCATCTGAGACTAAGGAAGTTCCTTCCCCAGAGAGAACCAACTCAGAAAGCCATCCTTAGACCTCCACATGAAGCTTCCTGTGCCTGTGCCTACAAACACACACAACAATCAAATCAAATCAATAAATAAATGTAAAAAAAAAAAAAAAAGCTAGAGATGAATGCAAACCGTGGTGGTGCACTAGCTTTGGAGCCAGTCTGTCCTGGAACTCACTCTGTAGTCCAGGCTGGCCTCAAACTCACAGAGATCCGCCTGCCTCTGCCTCCCGAGTGCTGAGGCTGAAGGTGTGCGCCACCACAGACAAATGGATGAAAAGCACCACGTGGGGAGTTCCTCCTAAGACATCCTATACAGTCTGCAGTGCTGGTGCATGCTTTCGTCCCTTTCTATTTTAAAACAACAACAAAATAAGAGAAGTCAAAAGGATACTTATGTACTTAGGAGTTTATCAGTTTCTTTCGTTCCTTTGTTTTTTGGTTTTGCCAGACAGTGTTTCTCTGTGTCATTTTGCTGCCTGTCCTGATCTCACTCTGTAGACCAAACTGGCCTCGAACTCACAGAGATCCGCCTGCCTCTGCCTCCTGAGGGCTGGGGTTAAAGGCGTGCGCCACCACAACCCAGCAAGTTCATCACTTTTTCCTAAAAGCACCTTGGACGTCAGCTTCCACCTTCACTGTAAAGGCTTCTTTAATGTGGGGAGACAGTGAGAGGGAATATGAACGGGCAGCGAGGTAAATATGTGTGAAAATGTCACCATGGAATCTACCGTTCTGTATGCTAACCAGAAAGAGTAATGAAAAGGAAGGGTGCACACACACAAAACAAAGGCGTGCTTTTCTTCTTCAATGTTCTTGTTTTGACTTGTGTGTGTGTGTGTGTGTGTGTGTGTGTGTGTGTGTGTGTGTGTGTGTGTGTGTGTGTTTGAGATAGAATTCTGCTATGTAGCTTAGGTTGACTTTAATCTTCCCGAGAACCAGGATTGCATGCACATCACTGTATCTGCCCTACAGGATTTCTTTCCTTTTTAAATTTAATTTTAATTTGAGACAGAGTCTCTCTGTGGTTCTGGCTGTCTGGGAACAAAATGTGTAGATCAAGCTGGCCTCGAACTCACAAAGATTCTCCAGCCTCTGCCTGAGTGCTGGGATTAAAGGTGTGGGCCACCACAGCAGGCTGTATAGGATTTCTTAGAAGGAACTCCCCACATGGTGCTTTTCATCTATTTGTCTTTTGCTGTTACTGTTTGAGGCAGGGTCTGGTGGAGGCCATGGTGGCCTTGAACTTCCTATGTAAGTGAGAATGGATGCTGTTACTGTTTGAGGCAGGGTGGCCCTGAACTTCCTATGTAACTGAGGATAACCTTGAACTTCTCCTGATCCTTGCTCCTACTAAGCGTAAGGATTGGAAGAACATGTTATCATGTCTAGCTGTCCTTTTTATTATTTCAGGGGTACAGAGTGCAAGGTCTCATCCTGTGGCCCAAGATGGCCTCAAAGTCACAGCAATTGTCTCACCTCTGCCTCCTGAGTGCTGGGATTACAGGCATGTACCACCACACCCAGCTCTTTTTATAAACGCAGTGCTGGGGTTGGTAACCAGAGTCATGTGTGTGCTGGACAAGCACTCTGCCACTGAGCTACACCCCAGCCCGGATTCACCCCACACTTCACCATGACTAAGCATTGCTCTGCACTCTGACGCCTGAGCCTGAGTCCCAGGACCATCTCAAAGTTCTACCCCTGAAATTCGGATCTGCCCTAACAGATGCCCAACATGACTCCAATAACAAGGGCCGAGGGCGATGAGGCCAGGTTTTGATTTTTCATCTTGATTTTAAAAAGGTTAGTGGTTTTCATGCTGTCCAGGAACAAACAGAACCACACATGACTCCTGTTTCACGTTTACATAACCCAGTGGGATTTGTGTACTTTTCACAGTGTGAACATATTTCTCACTGTTTCAACATTTGTTTTCCTCTGGGATTATGAGAGGGGAGAAGATATCTATTTTGATTTTAAATGTATCTGATTTTAAAAAACCAAAATAAAAATGCGCTGACAGGCCGGGCGGTGGTGGCGCACGCCTTTAATCCCAGCACTCGGGAGGCAGAGGCAGGCGGATCTTTGTGAGTTCGAGGCCAGCCTGGGCTACCAAGTGAGTTCTAGGAAAAGGCGCAAAGCTACACAGAGAAACCCTGTCTCGAAAAAACCAAAAAAAAAAAAAAAAAAAAAAAAAAAAAAAAAAATGCGCTGACAGATACAAAGTAAACCCTGAGGGCACCAGCACAGGTGGAGTAACAGCACCTGGGTCTGTGTGTCCCTCACCCTCGGACACCCACACCCAGGGCTCACCACACACGCTGCCTACACTGGGCTTTTTTTACAGAAGAGAATGCAGTGAACTTTCCTTGTCCGTGGACATAGGCCCAGACGGGTAATCCTCGCTGCCAGGGAAAGCACAGGAAAAGGGGGCGGAAGATGTGGGCCCGCAGGCAGGTCACAAAGATGCCAGCACCTCTCCAGGCTCGTTTATCAAAGGACCAGAAAGGTCCCAGAGCGCTCAGGGCAAAACCTCCACAAAAGGCCTCTCAGCCCTCAAGCGTAATGGGAAATCAGAACCAGAATGCAAACAGCAATGGCGGTAGTGTATCCCCAGACCTTCAGAGGTAAACTGAGTCAATAGATGTCCCTGTTGATAGAAGCCTGGCCGGGTAAGTCTGCAGTCTTCCCTTGGGGAAAGATGTTTCTATTCCTTCCTTAACTTCCCTCAGCCCCGCCTCCAGCCATCCTCCCAGCTTAAAAAGAACCCATTTTGTGGCATCCTGGTGGTCCTGCCAAGAGCACACTCCACATTCCAAGAAAGGGTTCCACCTATCTGGCCAGACATCTGTGCCCTAGCCAAGAAGAGTGCCACAATGCTGCCACTCAGTTCCAGGCACCTGCAAAGGTTGGGCTGGCTGGGTGGTTCCAGGACAGGCTTGTCCACAAATGGCACTGTTAGCCAGAGTTCCTGGAGAGCCTCGGGACAGCAGCCATGGCAGATGAGAGACAACATGGGCAACGGCCCTTGTTTTCCCTGCTCCTGTCTTCTGGGACAGGGACCTGCTCCTTCAGGCCAAAGGCAAGGCCAGAGGCAGCTGCAAGGCACCCTGGGAGTCACACCTGCCTGCTTTGGAGCCAATGAGAATGGCTTTGCTGTCAGGCCCAGAACCCTTGGCCCTGTAATGCATGGGACATCCAAGCATATAGGGGAACAGAAAAAAAGGACTTGGAAACCAACAAATATGCCTCAAATCCATTATTCCCTCAGCTGAAAACGTTCCCTAACAAAGCAATACTTACTGTTAATGAGGTGAACGTCATGCACATCCCCCCAAAGCCATTCAGAGCCAAGGCGATGAAGATGAGCACGGAGAGGGCTGTGGACAGACAGAAAGCCGTAAGGAGGGGACACAGGAGCAGTGTTCCATACTGAGAAGGCTACAGATGAGCTAAAAATAAAGGACAGGCCATCAAGGGTGAACGACGCCTGGAGAGCACGCTCTCCCTCACCCTCGCCCTCCTGCCTACCTCATGGAGCTTGAGTTCTAGAAAAAGACGAACGCCCACTCTCTTTCCTGTTAACCCAGCAGCATTCAAACGGCCCCAAAAAGCTGCTCCAGATAACAAAACCCCAGGTTCCTGAAAATCAGCACACGAGCCTGGCCCAAACGTTAGTGAAATCCAGGTCTTATTTTGGTGTTTTAAAAGCCCTTAAACGCCTTGACTGGGGATGGGATCCAGGTGTTTCCCGAGCTGTTTTTCAAGGGCTGGCCCAGGCTGCCGGGAGGGCTTGGCTCAGCTGGGTGTGGTGTACCATGCCTGTAATCCCAGCCTTCAGGCTGAGCCAGAAGGACGACAAGTTTACGGCGAACTTGGACTCAGTCTCAAGTGTCCAAGTGCTGGGGATAGTTCCTCAGTAACAGAGCACTTGCCTGGCATTTGCAAGCCCTGGGTTCAATTCCCAGGACTGAAACAAAAGAGGAGGAGGAAGAGGAGATGGCCCAACCTACCACTTCTGTACCACGGAAGGCCATGCCCTGTAGCTGGCCTGCTCCATAGAGCTTGTCTTTCAAGTGGCATCAGTGAGGCTACCACGGGGGACTGGGTTGGTGGCTTGGGGATGAGACAGGAGCCTCACAGACCCTGAGAACATCTCTCACACTTCTGCTTGGGGTGATTATTCTTCCTAGCCATGCAGTTGAAAGAGCTAAATCCTAGGCAAAACACCACCACCAGAAAGCTGGCCCGGCCACCCGTGAGCTAAGTGAGTAGGGGGCTAAGAGGTATCCCTTTTGGCTTGAACAGGGAGCACCAAGCCTAAGATAGCATCAGAGAAGAGGCGGGCCAGTGAGCACCCGTGGATGACAGCACTTCCCCCAGCGTCGGGAGAAAAGGGAGAAAAGGCACACTCACAGTCTGGGCTACTTGCTCCATATGCAATCAGCAAGCAGGAGACGGCAAAGCAGGCACTGGAAGCAAACAGAAAGTGTACTGTTGATACTACGTTACAATTGCTGTGACTACATAGTTATGTGGGGGTATTTACTATGTGTCACTTCAGAACATTTATAATCACTACTTAACAATTCTAGGGAGACCAGCGAAGTATGCCTCATGAGGCATGCAAGATCATCCAGGAGGAGGATGGTCTCTTAGGATTTATTTTCAGTGCTGAGAATTGAACCCTGGGTCTTTTGTGCTACACAAATGCTCTACCACTGAGCTGCGCCCTCAGCCTCATTTCATACTTGTTAACATTTCATTCATTTTGCTAGGCGGTGATGGTGCTTTCCTTTAATCCCTACCCTTGGGAGGCAGAGGCAGGTGGATCTCTAAGTTTGAGGCCAGCCTGGACTATAAAGTGAGTTCCAGGACAGCCAGAACTACACAGGAAACCCAGCCTCAAAAACAAAAACAAGGCCGGGCGGTGGTGGCACACGGCTTTAATCCCAGCACTCAGGAGGCAGAGGCAGGAGGATCTCTGTGAGTTCGAGGCCAGCCTGAGCTACCAAGTGAGTCCCAGGAAAGGCGCAAAGCTACACAGAGAAACCCTGTCTCGAAAAACCAAAAAAAAAAAAAAACCAAAAACAAACAAAAAAACTTTATTCATTTTAATCAACTGGGTAACTTTATTCTTACTTTTTTTTTTTCCAGTGCTGGGGATAGAACCCAGGGCCATGCACATTAGGCAGAGTTTCATGTGCAGCAATTCTCACCACCCCCTACACACACACACACACACACACACACACAGGAGGAGGAAGAATGATACATGTATACCTAATCTACATTTGCATATATTCATACATGTTGAAAACTGTTTTCTTCCTGGAACAAGTTTAAGACCAAAAGTCTTTGGAAACCCATGTTCTTTTCTACTTTTACTTTTACTTTGCCGTGTACAGACACACACGTGGTGGGTGTGTGCATTCCATGGCATGAGTGTGGTGGTCAGAGGGCACCTTGCAGGAGTCAGTTCTCGAGCTTCCACCATGGGGGTTCCAAGGACAGAACTAAGGTCGTCAGGCTAGGTGGCAGTGTCTTTACCTGAAGGGCCATCCTGATGGCCCCACAAACTAACCTTAAAGACCAGACAAGCGAGTTCAGTCATCACAGATGGGCGTGAGGCCTGCGGCTTGCATGTAGAACTACTGATTGATTCTACGCCAGGGAGTGGAGTAACCCTGCCTCAGGCAGGCACTTAGGGAGCCCCACGGTGCACCTGCTCGCACGTTCCAAGGTTGCCTACATCAGGGAATGAAGCTCAGGGGATCACCTATCCTTATCCTGGCCCCCAGGCACCCATACTGACCTGCCCAGCAGCCTGAGCTTCCTTGGACCATACTTGTCCATGATGATGCCCAGAGGCAGGGTGATGGCACTGAGCAGGAAGGAACCCACGGTGAACGCCAAATTCAGAATCTCATCTTGGGCTTTGCAGCTGAGCCAGCCATTCACCAGGATCACCTCCTCATGATCTGGCTCTGCCGTGCTCCCGACGGTGACATTGGTGACATTCTCTGTGTGCAAAAAGAATGAGAACGTGGCAGGCATTCGCAAAGACCTAAGAGTCAGATGCACCCTCAGAACTGTGCCACTGAGAGAGCTCGTCCTGGGAGCCTTGAGGCTCCAGCAACTGACAAGACAGGGCTTCTTCCCCCAGACCCCCACAGCAATCATGCAGATGTTTTCAACATTTGTAGAAATCACAGACCATGCCAGGCGTTGGTGGCGCACGCCTTTAATCCCAGCACTCGGGAGGCAGAGGCAGGTGGATCTCTGTGAGTTCGAGGCCAGCCTGGGCTACGGAGTTCCAGGAGAGGCACAAAGCTACACAGAGAAACCCTGTCTCGAAAAACCAAAAAAAAAAAAAAAAAATCACAGACCAATCAAAGAATCCAATAAAGAAAGTCATTCCTCAGAAAACACAGAGGCTCGTCCACAACTTCAAGGGCTTCATGTGTCCCTTGACACCAACCATTAGACCCAGATTAGGACTCCCGTTCTCGAATGATGGTGAATGCCTGTTGTCTAAGCAGGAGGATCAGAGGTTCAAAGTCATCCACAGATAATGAGCCTGAGGGCAGTCTAGGCTACATGAGACTGTGTCACAAGGGAAAGTTGGTGGTGGGACAGGATGGCTCAGTAGGTACAGACACTTGCTTGTCCTAGAACTCACTCTGTAGACCAGGCCTGCCTCTGCCTCCCGAGTGCTGAGATTAAGGTGTGTGCCACCACTACCCAGCAAGAGTTTTCTTTCTTTCTTTCTTTCTTTCTTTCTTTCTTTCTTTCTTTCTTTCTTTCTTTCTTTCTTTCTTTCTTTCTTTCTTCCTTCCTTCCTTCCTTCCTTCCTTCCTTCCTTCCTTCCTTCCTTCCTTTCCTTTCCTTTCCTTTCCTTTCCTTTCCTTTCCTTTCCTTTCCTTTTCTTTTTTGGTTGGGCTTTTCAAGACACGGTTTCTCTGTGTAACCTTGGCTATTTTTTTTTTTTTTTTGGTTTTTTTCGAGACAGGGTTTCTCTGTGTAGCTTTGCGCCTTTCCTGGGACTCACTTGGTAGTCCAGGCTGGCCTCGAACTCACAGAGATCCGCCCGCCTCTGCCTCCCGAGTGCTGGGATTAAAGGCGTGCGCCACCACCGCCCGGCTAACCTTGGCTATTTTGAAGAATACCTTTCTTAAAAGAAAAAATCCAAGGCCAGGCAGTGGTGACACATACCTTTAATGCCAGCTCTCAGAGGCAGGTGGATCTCTGTGAGTTCAAGGCCAGCCTGGTCTACAGAGAGAGACCCTGTCTCAAAAAACAAAACAAAACAAAAGAGTGACTTCCATTCTAGAGTATCCTATACTCTACACCCAATAACAGTAGCTCAGGGTCCAACCTTGGCTGTGGAGCCCCAGGCTATCTCAAGCATTCTCAGTAGCTCTGTCCACAGCAACACACGCAGCCAGTGTGGAGGAGGACTTAGGAAAGATAAGCTGCTGGTCTCACCAGAAAACCTAGGTTTTCCACAGCCAATCTGAGCAAACTGGATGGGCCTCTTCGCCTCTACTTCTAAATCACAGCACAAGTCACGTGACAGCTTCCACCCTCGACTTTCCATACCTCCAGCTACCACACATTATAATTCAGAACCAAAGATTGGACTTCTTGTTTTGTTTTTGAGGTACTGGGGACTGAACCCAGGTCCACGGGGACATAAGGCAAGCTACCTACCACTTAGCTGTACATCCAGCTTGAGTTTTTGTTCTGTGAACAGCACACAGTTATTTTTCTCTCGTTTATCGAGATGTACCGTTCTTAGTTCTCTTACTGGAGCCCTGGGTTGCTGGCCACCCCCTCCCATGACCACATCCAGAGCCTGCCCCACATCCAGGGGGCACATGAGTAGCCCCTCCAAAGTTCAACCAGATCCAAAAGAACACAAAAAGGGAGGGAGAAAGAAGCACTGCCCTAGCAGGAGGGGTGGGGGCGAGCTGGGCACGGGACGGAGGGTCTCCTCCCTGGGACCCACTCTTTACGTGTTGCTGACTACTCCTGAAGAAACAAGCCGACTGATTAGCTTAGAGGCTCCACCAAACAGCCAAGGATTAACTGCCCGCCTCCCAGGTGCAGCCCTCTGTTGCCAGGACTGCTCAGATGAGGACTACAAAGCCTTCCTAGGCCTCTAAGAGCCCCACAACTGAGAAGAAAGCACTTGGAGTGACAATGGCATATGCAAGCTCTGAGCAATAAGCCGTGGTAGGGGCAGGCAGAGACTAGGATGGCAGGAGCTGCCTGGGTTCTAACTTCCCTGCCCTGCTCCCTGCACTGCGTACCTTTACAGGTGGGACTTGATCCGGATCTGTCGGTTCCCTTATCTGTGAACTAGACATAGTATAGCGGATCGTACATACCTCTAGAGCTCTGGGGATGATCCCGAGAAAAACCAGCTGGCATTCTAGAGCTCCCCACGGGCATGCAAAGTGTTTGGTAAATAACTACTGTTATTGCTAGTGTCAGTTATGCTGGGACTCAGGATGGGGTGATTTAACAGGATGGCAGCTTCTCACAGTGGAACACAGTGCTGGTCAACGTGTGATAGCGTGAGTGTGTGTTTCGTTGCCCACTGGGCTGAGTCTGAGGCTCCACACTGTCTTCTGTCTACTGTGTCGTGTCGCATTATCTCAGCGGGCCCTTGCCACAGTGGCTGTTTACTGAATGAGTGGTAACAACGAACCAGATTCCAGGGGCCAAAGGGGTCAAAACGGGGGAAGGAAACAGGACATGTAGAACCAAGCTGACCACAGAGGGACTTGGGATAACAGAGCCACAAGTTAACAGCCTGAACTCACAAGCAAAACCTTCCAGGACAGACTCCCAGCCCCGCCACTTTGAGTCCCCTTTCCAAGACATCTTCCACACTGACAGCCCAAACACACGGCAAACAGGGTTCTCGGGGCCATTGGTCCCGTGTGTTGCTGTGTCGGGCAGGTGTGAGGCAGCTCCTGCAAAACAGGAACCGGCCCTGCAGTACGGGGAGCGGGAGCGGGCCTCCACCCAACGGTGAGCATTTCCAGGCAATCGTGCAGGTTTGACAGCCAGCACAGATGAGGAGTGGGCAGGTGGAGGGGAGCACTCCCGCCAGGTGGAGGGGGAGCACTCCCGCCTGAGAGACCTGACTGTGCAAGCCAGTGACTTGCACTCAAGAACTTTAAGTGCCGTGGGCTCTCTGAGGACACGGAACAGGGGAGGAGGGAGGTTGTGGGGGTGGGGGGCAAGGCCATCCCAGGGGCTCACACCACTGAAATGACAGCTTCAGAGACGCAATGCTTTCTGACCTCCAATGGCACCAGGCACACACGTGGTGCATATAAATACATTCAGGCAAACATTTATACACATAAAATAAAGTAACAATTATTATTTTTTTAATCCTAAGATAGGCCAATAGATGACTAACAGGTAAAGACGCTTGCCACCAGGCAGGACAACTTGAATTCAATCCCTAGGACTCACACGGTTGAAGCTGAGAACCAACACCCACAAGTTGTTCTGACTTCCACGTGCACACCGCAGCTCACACACACACACACACACACACACACACACAGTCCACAGCTCACACACTCTCCACAGCTCACACATACACCACAGCTCACACACACCACAGCTCACACACAACACACCGCAGCGTGTACACACCACACACACACAACTAAATGTAATTTTAAACATTAAAATCCAAAGGCACTCTCAGTCTCCTGATACGGTAGAAGTAAGGACGAGGATGACCATCTGAAGTTATCTGACGATCTGTTCAGTCTACAACTAGGCACAGGGCCTCCGAGGAGAGAGGCTGAGGTAGAAGTAAGGGCCTCCATCCTTCCCTCCTTCATGCGGGAGCCCCGATACCCAGGAGCAGGGACCAATGCTTCAAGCCACCTGTATCTGTTCTTAAATCCTTGCCAATGGGGCCACCAGGCCTCTGCTCATCTCCCTCCAGAAAGTGACGTCTAGTCACAAATTATCTGGGGTTGGGGGAGCAAAGAGCCTCTTTTCTCTGTCTAGGGAGCAACTTGAGTGCCCCTTACGTGGGGCTGAACCTTCAGGAGTCTGGAGTTCTGTCAGCAATAAACAGCCCCCACACACTGTCTTGGTCCCAGCAGATGCCCAGTCATCCCCAGGCTGCCCAGTCTTCTCCCACCTGGCCACAGAAAGCCGGGAAAGGGACAAACGGATACGTCCCTAGGACATGTCAAGCCCCAAGGTGTCCCCTGCTCAGTCTAGAGTGCAGCCATCGCCAACTCAGCTCAGGCCAGCCTGTCTGGGTCCCACCTGCACTGGTATTTCACAGGTGCCTCGACCGACCGTGGGGTGGTCTGAGCAGCCAGGACGCGCGCACGCTTGGCCAGGGAGGGCTCAACCAGAAGACAGGCGAGGAACTGGTGTGCCAGAGTGTGCTGAGAACAGGGCTGCCGGGCCAGGAAGAGAGAACAATGCCCTGTACTGTTGGCTCCACTCAGAAGACTCACAAACAAAATCTTAACAGCGGAGGCCGAGGAGGCAAGAGAGTTCTGTGACCCCACTCAGGGCTCCCCTTGGCTTCTCTAGGGTCAGAGAGAGTCCTCCCCTCACCCCAGGCAAACAGAGTGAGGAACTCCAGAATATCTCCCTGATGGGGACGAGGGACCAAGAGGCACATGGCTGGAGTCAGCCTCTGCGTTCCTCAGCAGCTCTTCCTCAGGCTGGTGACTGAGCCCCTCCCCTCCATGGTGCTGACCACGGCCGGGCCAGCCCTCCTGAGGGTACCTGCCCCAGCATCCCCTGCCTCTCTCCCATCCTTAGTCTATCCGGCAACAGGAAGCAGCATCTCAGCCCAGCAGGGGAGATGTGGGTGAGAGGTCGCCTAAGCCACGGAGCAGGCAGGACACAGGACACAGTCAGAGCGCCACTGGCCCCAGCAGCAGCAGCAGCAGCAGCACCCTGCTGTGGACAGCCTGTGTCCTGGCCACCGTGTTTGGTAGAAGTCATTCCTTGGGCCGCTGAGTACCCTTCTCACCCTGACCCCATATTCCACAGCACTGTGTGTGGAACTGCAGGGCAGGCGTGTGTCCTGAGGAAGGTCGTGGGGAACCAGGCTCTCAAGGCGTCTGTCTGTCAGGGCCCGAGACTATGATTACGCTGTCCTTGTGGGTTAGAGGCAGTCTGGAAGGTGGAGACAACAAAGCTGGGAAAAAGCTGGGCCCCACCAGACACTCTTCCTATCACCTAGTGAGAACGGGGCTGTTCCGTGGCTTTCCCACAAAGCCACGGAAAGCCAACCCATGCCCGACAGGACCTTCACGAGACACTAAGACAAAATAGGCCAGCAGATGTCAGGGAGGGAAATCAGGTCATGGGAAGGGTAAGGGTGGTGGCAACAGACAGGGCGCTTCTTTTGTGACACATTTTCTGAGGCTGTGGGTACCAGCTTTTAGGCCTCTTACTGTTTCTTTGGGAATTTTTCTGAAATCAAAATAAACTAGGGGTGAGCTATAACTGTAGCCAAGTGCCAAAGCGATTACCTGGTCCGAGTGAAGCCCTGGGTTTGAGTCTCAGCATTGAGAAAACGAATAAAAAAACATACTGGGGTGAGAGAAGTAAAAACAAGCCCAGTCTGGTGGCACACACCTACAAGCCCAGCACCTGGAAGGCCGAGGCACTTCCAGGCCATTCTAGTCTACATCGTGAGTTCCAGGCCAACCAGGCTTACATAATAAAACCCTGTCCAAAAAAAGAGAGAGAGAGAAGACAGGATGAGTCAAGAGGATCATGAGTTCAAGGCCAGCCTGAGCTATATAGTAAGGTCCTGTCTCAAAGAAAAATAGAGACAGTCGTGCTCATAAGCAATAAAAGTCCAAAGTTAAGTTTCCAAATGCTATCCATCACTGGCTTGGAGGTGGGGATAAAAGCCCGTAAAAGGGAAGACCTTGGAGTAGCACAGATTCTCCCTGTCCACGTCTCAAGTCTGGCTTTGCGCTGCTTCCCGGGGGACAGCAGCCCCTCTGCCCTCAGAGGCCCAGAGTCTTGTGCCTTGCTGTCAGGGTGAGAGGTCCTGCCAGGTACCGACTGCCGGTGAGGGCCAAGACCAGGGAACTGAGGCTGGGGGGTAAAGCACCCCTGTGCAAACAGGAACATTAGCGTCTGGTCCGCAGGACCCGTGGAAAAGCTGTGAGCTCTGGGCTCAGCAAGAGACCTGCCCCAATGCATTTTTAAAAGAGGACAGGGACCGAAGAATCCTCATGTGGCCATAAATGTGAGAGCATGGACATGAACGTGCGCAACAGGGGTCCGTCTTCATGTGCAGGGCTGGGCTGAACTCCTCTAGCAGGGGCCACGGAGATTTCCATCTTCATAGTCCTCATTCCGCCCACACCCAGCATATGGCAAGCCTTCAACTGTTCAAGAGCCTCGGAGAGGTTCACTGAATTCTGGCAGGCCGCTGCCTCCCTGGCCTCCTCCAGCCTTGAGAACCAAATCCCGTTTTCCTTCCTCCCGGCCCTTCCACCTGCCCAGTCATCTCCCTGCTGTACCAGTCTTTTCTGTCTTCCCCTCCAAGGTGTACGGCATGGCTCTCCTCCCGCTCCACCACATCAGCTCACCCTCCCTCACCCTCTAGGCTTCTGCCTTAACTTTAGGAAGACCTCCCACCTGGGGACAACCAGATCCCCCCACCAGGGTCTCACTCCCACCACCCTCCACTTTACGGAGTCTGTGTGTAAAGACTTGTTTGTGAGGAACCCCTAGTCTCACTCATCAATAGGGTTTATTAAGCCAGATGTGGTGGCACATGCTTTTAATGCCAGCACTTGGGAGGCAGAGGGATCTCTGTGAGTTCAAAGCCAACCTGGTCTACATAGTGAGTTCCAGGACATTCAGGGCTACATAATGGAGACCCTGTCTCAAAACAAACAAACAAACAAACATAATGTTTACTGAATGTGTGAGCTAAATAAGAAGAAACAATATTCACAGATACCCCTAGCCCAAGCTGCCCCTGTCAAAATCCACTAAAAGGCCAGGTGTGTTGGCACACACCTTTAGACCCAGCACTCAGGAGGCAGAGGCAGGTAGATCAGCCAGCCCAGTGGACACAGTAAATTCCAGGCCTGCCAGAGTTCTATGATGAAACTCTGTCTCAAAAACAAAACAACAACCCAAAACTCCACCAAAGAACAAAAGAGAGCTGGGCAGTGGTGGCACGTGACTTTAGTCCCAGCACTTGATCTGTGAGTTTAATGCCAGCCTAGTCTACAGAGTGAGTTCCAGGACAGCCAAGGCTACATAGAGAAACCTTGTCTTGAAAAACCAAAACCCAAAACCAAAACAAACAAACAAAAAAGAACAGAGAAAATGAAGAAAGAGGTTGTGTCAGGTGAGTAGCTATGGTGGTCATATAGGGGCCAGAGGACCCAGCTTGGGAAAGCCCCCCTTTTCCAGTACTACACACCCAATGGTCCGCACCAGGAAGACAAGAGAGGTCTCTAGTTGCCATTACCAGGTGAGTAGTTACAAAACTCATGAAACGCCCAGCCCAGCTCCCAAGCACTAGCCCCTGTCCAAGCTGTGACAGGCCAAGCGAATCTGCGGGGCAACAGAGAGGCAGGGAATTCCTTTCCTTTCCCCACAACCATTGAACTGGAACCCAACACCACATCTGTAGCCAGATTCTGGCTAGAGTCCCAACACAGTTCTGAAAACCTTTCAACGGGTTCAGGCAAATTTCCCCTGGTGAACAAACTCATGCCATCAATCTTAAAAACAACAAAAAGCTGAGATTCGCATCTCAATCAGCTATACGCAGGTCAGCTCTTTAAAGGTCTAAAGCAATCAGCTCAGCCATCCACTGAGGTGGACAATGTTGGGCCACAGAGCAGATCTTGACCCTAACCTAGCCAGGCACTCCCAGTCAAGGAAGCACACAAGTTTCTGGTCCCAAAAGTCAACAGGTTACTCAGACTCCAAGAAGCAAGGAGACTAGAGAGATAAGCTTCACGGAATCAGCAGGCTTTCCCTGCTGAGGATGCTAGGTCAGCGCGTTTGCCAGATAATCAGAAAAGCCAAAATCAGACAGAGGAGCAAAGGCACAGGATAAGAAGTTGATGTTCAACCCACAGTCCTGACCCTTCCCCTTCCCTCTGGTTCACAGGAATGACCTGTCAAGTCTCCCGGGCACGTAAATACCAGCTCAGCGCTATGCGGGCACAGTCTCTGGAAGGGAGAAGGTTTCATCAGGAAAGCAATTTCCAACCCCGTGGTGCCCCTACCGTCCAAGAAATTGTGTAAGTGGACAATTTGACTTCACCAACACCGAGAGTCAAAGAAAAGAAAAAAGGAAAGAAAGAAAAGAAACTCTGACCACAACAGTCCTCTGGTCTGGATGAGACACTAAAAGTGTTGTCTGAAGAGGGTGATTTTTTTTTTCTTTGTTTTAAACTCCCAGTGCACCCTGCAGCAGAGAGAAAGACCATTCACCCCTACCTATTTCTTCCCAAGGGGCCACTAATTTCCTAACATCTCTTAAGCAGAACAGAAAGCTCAGTCAGGGAACAAGGTCTGACTCTCTCATCTCAAGATTTCTTGCTGATGTGGAGAAACACCCGCCAAGAACCCTTAGGCTATTAGGAAATATTTTTGAGTGCTAAAGGCTAAAGGTTGGTTATAAACGATAGACTTTCTGCCCTCTCCCAGATGGCCTTTGAATCCCCTCCCTTTCTCCCGCCCTTCCCCTCTCCTGCTAAGCTCTGTACGTACACTAAGACTCCTCTGGGCAGGTCAGAGAAGGGAAAGGAAAATTGACTCAGAGTTACAGGGAGTGGGAGCGGGTCCAGAGCTTTCTCTTCCTGCTAAGAACGAGAGGCTGGGTGATGTCGCGTAGGCTTGTGATCTCAGCACCCAGGAGAAGGAGATGAAAGGATTACAAATTAAAGGCTAGCCTGGGCTACATAGCAAGATACTATCTCAAAAAGAAAAGAAAAGGGGGGCAGTGGTGGCGCACGTCTTTAATCCCAGCATTCAGGAGGCAGAGGCAGGCAGATCTCTGTGAGTTCGAGGCCAGCCTGGTCTACAGAGTGAGATCCAGGAGAGGCACCAAAACTACACAGAGAAACCCTGTCTCGAAAAACCAAAACCAAAACCAAAAATAAATAAAAGAAAGAAAATCACACACACACACACACACACACCACCTTTAGAGCAGGGTGGTGGTTCACAGAGAAACAAACAAACAAACAAAATCACCTTTAGACGTGGCACTTGCCCCTGGGCTTGTCAACCTCATGAACACTCACCCGGTGGAGGAAAAGAACCATCAACCAGGAGTCGGCAGCCTCTGACTCTTCACACAGTGCTCTGCCCCCACCCCCACCCCAATGAATAAATACAAGAAAATAATTTAAAGAAAAAAAATAAACTAAAACGGCTCTGTAAATAAAAAGGCATGCTAGCAGTGACCTAAGGAGTCAGATCCGGGCCGCCTCCATCCAAGTGGACTCAAGTCCGGGGTGGGACACAGCAACAAGGACAAGAGGCATTCCTTACAGGGATGCCTAAGGAGGAGGGAGAGGTTAGTAGTGCCTGGGCCCTACGGCTGGGCTGACTCTCCTGAGCTGCGGCAGTCAGGGTGGGGGGACAGTGGAAGATGAAGGGGTACCCCCAGGCCGCCTTCAGACGGCTAAGGGAGCTAACCCAGCATCCTTTTCCTCACTGCTCCCCCTCCTCTTCCTCCCTACTATGTTTTTGGAAGCCACGGAGATGTTCTCACAGTTCAGGAGAGGAAATGGCCTTTGGAGAATCATAAAGCAGCAAAAATAGACAAGAAATTATATCTTGGCAAGCCCTTAGGAGACTCCATAATGGCCTGACTTAAAAACATGTACATCTAGATGAACCTTCCTTCGGGTGGAGGCGAAGCCACTTCCTCTCTCCTGCTGCACCCCGGCCGAAGAATCGAGTTCCTCTTTCTCATGCATGTTTACTGCAAGGCCCCAGAGGGCTGGGAGGCGAGCAAGGCTCCTGACTGCACGCAGGGTCCTGACTCTATTACTCTGCAGCTTGGGCACATGGAAGACTGGTCCCAGCCTCAGTTTCTCCATCCACAAACGGGGACGATGATAATAACATGCACCCAGAGAGTTGGACCAGGATCAAACGGGCCTTTGGGCATTGGCGCAGCAAGCGGGCATTGCTTAGCTCCTCACCACCCCCCACCCTCTCCCAAAGCCCCACTCTGGGAACCTGCCGCCCCTGACCGAGGCATCCTTCTCACCTGGCTTCGTACACAGGTAGGAGTAAAAGCCCTCCGACTTGAGCATGATGAGCAGCGAGCCCCATCCCAGGAGGACTGCCGAGAAGAGGAGGTTTTCCAACACAGCCGTGCAGGCCATCCACCAGCGGCGCCGATGGGCAGTGGCCAGGGTGGGCGCCATGGTGCGGTGTAGCGGCGGCGGCGGCGGCGGCGGCCCGGCTCGGGCTCTGCAGACACCTGCGCACAGACCTCAGCTTCAGCGGTGGCTCTCTACCCAACCCGTGTGGCCGCTGGCGCACAGCGACCAGACTGTCAATCCCGAGGAGCCCAGGCTGTGGGTGCACGCCGCAGAAGAATCGAACCCCATCTTTGTCTGGGACCTGGGCCACCCTGAACCCGCGACGGGCCGGTACCACTACCTTCGGCTACGGTGGGGCCCTGCGGACCAAGTGAAGAGGCTTCCCACTCAGTTCACTCGGAGGTAAACTGAGGCATGGCAGCTGGGAAGGGACTGACGCATGCTCAAGGACGGGGAGCTGGTCCTGGCCCCAAGCAAAACTGAGTAGCTAGTATGGGGGCCGTACAAGGAAGCAGTTTGCCGTAAGGGCACCTGAACAGAGGCACACCTGAGAGCTGCCACTCCCAGGGACCGACCGGCTCCCGCCCGCCCGCCCGCACTGAAGACCCTTCCCTAGAGCTTGTTCCTTCAACCACAAGATCAGCGCAGGGAGCTCCGGAACGGCCCGCCCACGGCGCCTTTATTGGCGGGACCGCAAAGGAACTGCTGCGCCATTGGTCAGGGTCTAGGTCGCTAGGCGCTACCGCCACGCGAACCCCGCATGGGAGAGGCGAAGCCGGTTCAAACCGGCGGCGCGAGCCGACCGCGCGACCCCCGGGCCGGGCTGCTCCCCTAGCGATTCGCCCGTTTCCATAGACACAGGCCCCGTCCCTCCATCCTCCCGCTCTCCCTTTACGTCTCCCGCCCGGTGCCTTCCCTCTGAGAAGCCTGCACCTTTCCCGCTAGCCCCGGCCTGCGAGCCGCTTCAGGGTTCCCGCACCCTCGTCGGGAGCCCCGGATCTCGGGAGTCGAGCTCACCCGGCTCCTACCGGTGTGTATCGGGCCCGCCCGGCGCCTTTTCTGTCCCCTTTATTTCCAGCCCTTTTATTCCTACCCTAAGATGAAAAACACTGCTGCCCGTTGATTGGCTGAGCGGGGCTGGAAACAGGCGTCGGCCAATCAGCAGCTACCCGCCCGCCCCCCGGCGAGCAGAAGCCGGTTCCGGCCGGACTTGGGAGACAAACAAGAGGAATGGGGGGGCTGGGGGGCGGCTTGGGCAGGCCCGGCTCTACCCAGTGGAACTGGAGTGCCCCCTCGACCCGGAGCCCCCGCGGGCATCGCCCCACGCGCTGCTCGGAGCCCTCTTCCCGGTCAGATCCCTGGGTCAGCATTTCAGGGAGTCTTGGTCCACCCTGAGCTGGGCTCCAGCCCCGTGTCGCTCGCTCGGCCCGCCGTGTAGACCCGGGTCCCCACCCGGAGAGAACCACGGTTGGATGCTCCTGCTCCGCGAGCCATTGCTGCCCTTTTGTGCGGCGCTTGCCCGGCCCGCTCCTCGGGCTTTGTCCGCGGGTTCCTCGCTGCCCTGCCCCAGTTGTCCTAGCCAGGCGCTGTCTGCGGGTATCGGCAACTCCCGACCCAGGCAGGTCCTGGTGTCGGGTACCGCATCCCTGCTAGATCTCCCGATTCACCGGCCCCTTGCCCCCAGGTGCCTCCTGCCTGGCCCAAAGTCGGTGTCTTTTAAGGATCTGTAGTCCGGTTTTAGGACCGAGACGTCCCTGGTCATCCATCCAGACGCCACCGTCCCCATCCGGTGCCCGTTTTTCTCGGTGCCCTCGGAGACCAGTGTTCAGACCGGTCACCTTGGTGCGCCCTGCCCTCCCTCCCTCCTTCCCTTTTCCCAAACGTCTCTTTCATGTGGCTGACACACTCACTCTGCCACCCCTGTGGGCTGTGGGCAACTCCGGGCAGCTGGGTCTAAGTCTGGCTTTAGAGAGCGAGCGCCACGGGTCGCTAGGGGTCTGGAGGGCTCCAGCCTTTCTGTATCATCACCAGAACTGCACTGCCCCGAGGACCTGCCGGTGCGGGAGGTGAAGCCTCGGCTCGAGCGGTTCACTTTCCGCTATGTCTCCCTGACCAGAGGCCCTAGCCTCCCCTCGGAAAACACTCGGCGTCCCTCAGATTCTCCATACTTCAAGAACTGACTTGCTTTAGGGCTGTGGGAATCCCCCCGAGCCTGGCTCTGCTTCCCTCAGTTCAAGTGCGCCCCCTGGTGCCCTGAACCTTCGCCAGCCGTCCTGCCAGCCCATGCCTTGGTCTAGGCTTGTGCGTGGGTTTTGGGGGTCTGATGACCCACTGTGCAGAATCCCACAAGCTCCAAGTTGGACCTGCCACCTGCAGATACACTCAGCCCTTCAGCCCTTTCCCTGAGCCCTCTGCCTGAGGACTTTCTCCAGACATATCTCTAAAATGTTTTTCTTAAAATTGTGCCCCCCTTCTTCCTCAGATAATAATAGTACTATCTATTTTTTTTTTCTGGGGAGGAGGTGTTGAGGCAGGGTCTCACTATGTAGTTCTGGCTGTCCTGAAACTCACTATGTAGACCATGCTGGCCTCTGCCTCCCGAGTGCTGGGTTAATAACATCTAATGAAGTTAGACACTGTGAATTTACCTCTTCAACAGAAAAGTTAGATAATCTACTGTGAGTCTCCGCTTCCCTCCCCCTCCCCCCTCTCCCTCCCATTGCATCAGTATAGCCAGGCATTCGGTTTATCTAATCTGCCCATTTCTGTCCCTGGGACGCAGCTATTCATCCAGCAATCTCTGCATCTCATAGCCGCCTCGCAGGGAATTGTGGGGAATGTAAACCTGACCTTGATAAACCTGACCTCTTGCTAGATCCTGCAGAAAGCCTCCACCATTTGTTCGGCTAGATAAAATTCAAGTTCCCCAACTGACTCACCCATGCTGCTTTCTACACAGCAGCCTTTTCCTCCTCCTGCTCCTGGGTGCTCCAATCCCGTGGAATTGCTCGGGTTCTCCATTTGCTCTTCTCTCAGAACTAGGGGCCCTTTCTTGGGCAGCACCTCCTCTGGGAAGCCTTCCCTAGCCACACTCTGTATTGCCTGTAGCTCTTTTTGTCTGATGTCTGTAATGCTTTATAATATGTATCCCCATTTTCCTCTCACTGGAAACTCCTTGGGGGCAGAAATGTCTTAGTCATTGGTACTTCTAGCCCTTCATACTAAAGTAAACTCGAGCTGCTGTACAGGACAAGTTTGTGGGATGGAACACGAGCAAGGGAAAAGTAACAGGTTCTAGGACACAAGATCACGCACCACTGGAGGATTATGGTAGTGTCAGTGATGATTACCTTTTATTGATAGCTGGACTTTTCCTAGGTGCTTTGACATCCTCTGTGTCAACCATCCTAGATATAGCCATTATCCTTATATTCCAGATGAAAGACTGAGGATTTAGGTGGCTTTCCCAAAGCAATGAAACGTGAAAGAAGTCACTGTTGAGATGGCCCAGGTCCATCTGAATGAAACTTTTTGTTTTTAATTTGGGAGTGCCGAAGCTAGACTAGGAGGGTTCTTGGCAAATTTGTAAGCCAGGAGTTGCAGTCCACGAGTGCAATCCCAGCACTTGGGAGATAGAGGCAGGCGGATCTCTGTGAGTTTGAGGGCAGCCTGGGCTACAAAGCAAGTTCCAGGACAGCCAGGGCTACACAGAGAAGCCCTGTCTTGAAAAAAAAAAAAAAAAAAGAATAAAGTCATACTGCCTGGCTTGAGACCCTGAAAGAAAGAAAGAAAAGAAAAGAAAATTGTAAGTCATGTCTGGTGGCTCACACTTATAATCCCAACACTCGGGAGAATGAAACAGGTGGATTGCCATGTGTTCCTGGCTGCCCGGGATATGTATTGAGTTCCAGGTCAACCTGAGCAATAGAATGAGACTGTCTCAAAAACAAAAAGAATTTAATATAACCAGATAATATGTAGAAAAAATGCAGTCACTTTAAAGGTCTGAAAAGAACCTCAACCTTAGAATGAACATAGAAATTCAAATAGTAACAAGACCTCTTTTTTTTTAAAAAAGTTCACCGTGTTTTGTCTAATGTGCACCACATGCATGCATTACCCAAGGAGGCCAGAAGAGGGCATCGGGTCACCTGGAACTGGAATTAAGTGGCTGAGTGGCCAAGGAGGTGATGGGAACCAAACTTAGTCCTCCTCAAAAGCAGCAAATGATCCTAACCATGGTGCATGCATGTCTGCGCACCAGGAAAGGGCATGGGATCCCATGGGACTACACTTAGAAGATTGTGAGCTGCCATGTGAGTGCTGGGACACAAAAGATACTTTTCTATAAAGGGGGAGGTGGTGCTGGGTATCAACCCCAGGCCCTTACATATGCTAAGCAAGCTCTCCATCTTCGAGTTACAGCCACAGTCCCGATGATGGGATGATGGTTTTGGGTTTGGTTTTGTTGTTTGTTTTTCTGAAACAGACTTTCTCTGTGTAACCCTGGCTATCCTGGAACTCATTGTATAGACCAGGCTGGTCTTCAACTCAGAGATCCACCTGCCTCTGCCTCCGGAGTGCTGGGATTAAAGACAAGAGCCAGCACCACCCAGCTACTAGTTTTGGTTTTGTGTTTGTTTTTCTGTACTTTTCTGTTTGCATGCATGAGTACACATACTCGTACATGTTCATGTGTATGCACCTTCATATGGAGGAGGCCAGAGTTCCGTATAGGGTGTCATCTTAATAGCATTCCACCTTATATTTTGACCCACTGTGTAGACCAGGGTCTCTTATTGAACCTGGAGCTTCTAAAGTAGGCTAAGCTGGCTGGTCTGCAAGCCTCAGGGATCCCTGTCTCTGCCTTCTCAGCACTGGAATTAAAGATGCTCACATTGTTCTCAATGCTCCAACCACCACCGCTTTGGGTTTTGTTTTTCTGAGATAGGATCTTTCTATGTAGTCCAGGCTGGCATGGAATCCTCCTGCCTCTGCCTCTGTATGGGTATGCACCAGCATGCCTATCATTTTTGAATGAATAAAGAACATTTTTTGTTGTTGCTAGTCTAACTTGGGATGTATGCCTGTAATCCCAGCACTTCAGAGTCTAAACATGAAGATCCAGAGTTCCAAGCCAACCTTGGCTATCACAGTAAGACTGTCTCTAAATACTGAGCTACTATTTTTAACCTGTCAGATTTTGTGTGAGGGAATAAGTACTCTCATCGTTTTTTTTTTTAGGTTTTTTTGTTTGTTTGTTTGTTTGTTTGTTTGTTTGTTTTTGGTTGGTTGGTTGGTTGGTTTTTTGTTTTTTCAAGAGAAGGTTTCTCTGTATAGCTCTGTCTGTCATGGAACTCACTCTGTAGACCAGGTTGGACTTGAACTCTGAGATCTACCTGCCTCTGCCTCCTGAGTACTGACATTAAAGGTGTGTGTTGGCCGGGAGGTGGTGGTGCACGCCTTTAATCCCAGCACTTGGGAGGCAGAGGCAGGCGGATCTTTGTGAGTTCCAGGCCAGCCTGGTCTACAGAGCGAGATCCAGGAAAGGCAACAAAACTACACAGAGAAACCCTGTCTTGAAAAAAAAAAAAAAAGTGTGTGTCACCACAATCACCCAGTACTCTCATAATTTGTAAGAATACAAACCCATACGGTGTTTTGGAGGGCCATTTGGAGTGAACATATACATTTCTTAATGTTCTTATCAAGTGCTTAGCATCTCACTCCTAAGCAAGTGCTTTAATATACTCTCAACTCCACAGTATCATTTTGTATTGAAACAATTAGAAACAACTACCCAAGCCAGGTGGTGGTGACACACACCTTTAATCCCAGCACTCAGGAAGCAGAGGCAGGCACATCTCTTGAGTTCAAAGCCAGCCTGGTCTACAGAGTGAGTTCCAGGACAGCCAGGGCTACACAGAGAAACCCTGTCTCAAAAAACCATAAGAAAAAAGAAAGGAAAAAACAAAATACCAAAAAACAACAACAACAACAAACAAATAACTGCTCATGGACAGGAGGGGTAGCTTATGATCTGTGTTATTTTCACACAATGGAATTCCATGTATTTTGTTTTTGAGACAAACCTAACTGGCTCCAACGTGCTATGTAGCCTGAGGATAACCTTGAACTTCTGCTCATTCTATCCCCATTTCCTGCTGCTGAGGTTAGGGTCATGGACCACCACATCTGTTTTGTTGTTGTTGTTATTTGTTATTGTTTCTTTAGTGCCATCACATTTTATGAGAAAACTTTATATTCACTGACACCTAAAAATAAAGCTAAGTATGGTTACACATGCTTTTAATGCTGGTACTAAGAAGGTAGAAGCAGGTGGATTTCTGTGAGTTCCAGGCCAGTCAGTCAAGGTACATAGTGAGATCCTATTTTAAAACAAAACCAACCAACCAACCAACAAACAAAACCCATAATTTGTAAGACAGCAAAAGGGGTGCTTTTCACCATGTATCCTGAGACAGAAAGCGAGGCTGGCCACGTGGTCCGGTGGGTAGAAGCACCTGCCCACAGCCTCGTGACCTGAGTTCCATCCCTGGAATCCACAAAGTAGCAAGAGAGAACCCATATCCAATAGCTGTCCTTGAAGTAGCATTGGAAAGGGTACATGCACAGGAACACACACACACACACACACACACACACACACACACACACACACACACACACACACACATAGTCTAGAGAGCTGGCTCAGGGATTAAGAACACTTGTTCTTGAAGAGGACACAGGGTTTGACTCCCAGCACCCACAGGGTGGCTCACAGCTGTCCGTAACTCCAGTTCCAAGGGATCCACTTCCCTTTTCTGACTTCTGAGGGTACCAGGCACACACATGTGAACAGACGTATGCAGGCAAAACACTCATATACATAAATCTTAATTTTTATTTTATTTTATTTCATTTTGGTTTTTTTTTTTTTTTTTTTTTTTTTTGAGACAGGGTTTCTCTGTGTAGCTTTGGAGCCTGTCCTGGAACTCTCTAGAGACCAGACTGGCCTCGAACTCACAGAGATCCTCCTGCCTCTACCTCCCGAGTGCTGAAAATAAATCTTAATTTTTGTTTTGTTTTGTTTTACGATACAAGGCTTCTCTAGGTAGTCCTGGCTGTCCTGGAACTCACTCTGTAGACCAGGCTAGCCTTGAACTCAGAGATCTGACTGGCTCTGCCTTCTAAGAGATGGGATTAAAGGTGTGCCCTGCCACTGCCTGGCATTAAAAGAAAATCCAAAAGAAAAAGAATTTAAAGAGAAGTTGGGATCAGTGATATAGTTTGGCAGTATGTAGTGGGTAGCCGTTCCAGCTTTAACCTGGAAATACCACCCTCTTTGAGACTTTGGTAACTGTCACGCCTACAAGACAGAGATGAGAGAGGACCCTTGAAGACCCGGGATCTGGATGGGGGAGCTCTCTTGGTTCCTGGACCCTGGATGCTGGAGGTAGACTGAGCAGAGTTCTCCAGAGAACACCGCCGGACTGTGCCACATCTTTCCCAGACCCTGTAACCTATCCCTTCACTTGTAAGTTACCGCACAAAATAAACCTCCCTTTTAACTACGTGGAGTTGCCTTAATATTTTAACCAATATCAGTAGGGCGGATGCTTGGTATAAATGAGGCCCTGGGCCTAGTCTCAATACAGAACTGAAAATACAGTAATGGGAGAGCAGGAACTATACTGTGGCCTGTGCTTGTTACTTACTTTATACTTTCATATATCAGGCTTTTAAAATGTTTGATTGTTTTTTCATATGTGTGTGTGTTTTGCCTGCATGTGTGTTCTGTAAGCTGCTTCATGCCTCCTGTCCTCAGAGGCCAGGTTCTAGAAATCAAACCCACATCCTCTGGGAGAGCAGTCAGTGCTCTTAACCACTGAGCCATCCCTCCAGAGCCACATAGCAAATATTTTAAAATAACGTATTTAGCCACTGTGCAGAAACCAGTTTTAAGAAATACTTGTTCCATTGGGCTGATGTGTAGTTCAGTTGGTAGCACGCTTGCCTACCATGCCTGAAGCCCTATGAAGCAGAAAACGAAGGTTGTACAGGCCAGCCCTTGGGGGATAGAGGCAAGAGGATCATAAATCCGAGGACGTTCCCAGCCACAGGACAAGTTTGAGACCAGCCTGGGCTAAATGAGAGACCCTGTCTCAAAAAGGGATGGCTAGCAAAGTGGCTCAATGGTTAGAAGCACTGGGGTCACAGGCCTGGCAACCTGAGTGCCATCCCCCAGACTCACAAGGTGACAGACAGGAAGGAACTAACTCCCAGGACTTGGCCACTGACCTCCACATGAATGTTGTGGCACTACCCTCCCACCAAATAAATGAATTAATAAATTTTCTAAGAGAAATACTTGTTTAATCAATCTTTATCATCGGACATTTAGGTTGTTTTCCATTTCAGAAAAAAAAAAAAAAAAAAGATGTTTTGAAGTGATGGAAAGAGCAGTCTTGGGACTGAATCCAGGACAACAGAGGAAGAGCCCTGCAGCTACCTCCTTCCGCTCACCCCATTCCACAGGGTCTCTATCCAGGCCTTCCAGCCCCATCTGGGGACACTGCCAGGGCCAGACCCACAGCCAGGTGGCCTCTAACCCTTGCCTCTCCCGGGGCACAGTTTCTGCTTCGTCTGTCGCAGCCTTAGCATCCGTTCCGGCACAAAGCCTGATCTGGTCCATAACAGTTTCAGCGGCTTCCCCTCTCCACATCCCCATCCAGTCTTTCCATTCACCAAATGCGGGGTCTTCAGTGCTTTGGTGGCACAGACCTGAGTGCAACATTCTCATAGAGGGGCTCCTCCGGCTCCTTCTCTTTGGCCTGCCTCTGGGAACCCTGTCCCAGGGAGCTGTTCTCCGAGACTGGCTCCTGGACGGTCTCTAAGCTCTCAGTACCATCTCCCGGACCTCTGGATGCTTCCTCTGGCCTAACCTTGGTATACTCTATGGTTCCAGAGAGCATGGCATCTGGAGCTGAGCCAGAGCTCTGGGAGAGCCCAGGGCTGCCCAGGTTCCGACCCGGAGATCGGCGTAAAGGCTTAGCGATGGCACTCTTGACCTTGGGTGCCTTCTGATCTTTCTGGTTGTTTCCCAAGCGACGGATGACAGACCAGACAGAGCCCTCGGGTTTCTGGGGTGACCCTGCCAGCATGTAGATCGTGGCCACAGAGCCTGAGCCCTCCTGGATGCTGCTGCTGGTGGTTTCCACACAGTCGGCCACTGTCTGGTTACTAGGTGGGAGTTGGTGGTGACTAGTGGTGGCCTCTCTGGGGCTTGTGGCAGTAGGAGCATCCTCCTCTGTATTTGCTTGCTCTAGGCCTGCAAGCTCCTCGGCCTCCTGCCCTTCAGGACGTGACTGAGCACCTCTGGAGAGTCTCTTGGGTTTTCGGATGGGGCTGGAGAGATCCCCAGAGCCTCGGCCATTCTGTGACGTAAACTTAGTACCTTCAGCAAAGGAGACGGATGGCCTCTTGGCCCGAGCCAGGCTGGAGGTGCGAGGGATGGGGAATGGTGTGGAAGCATCCTCAGGGGCAGGGAAGGGGCCTCCAGGAAGGCTGGCCGTTGGCGACTCTTTTGGGGCCACAGAGACCATTTCTGGCAGGGGAGAAGACAAAAAGAGCTTGTGTAAGGCTAGGCATGCTGCTCTAATCCGTTCTACCTGGAGCACAAAAGCCCAGAATCTTCCCAGAGGCCTCACGAAGTGGCAGGGAAGAGTGAGGCAGGGAGGGGCTGGTGCAGTGAGCTGCAGGCCTTCCCTCTCTTCTCTCTACCCCTCCCTGCTTTGAGCCACTACGGCACAGGGTCCCTTTTCTCCAAAATGCCATCACTACGGCCTCCTCATCACTTGCTAATTCCTACTGATTCTTCTAGACTCACTACAGCTATTACTAACAGACACGTTCCTTAACCCGGGCTACCCCAGACATGGGTAGCGTCGGGGTTCCTCTTTTTTTACCTGTCCCACTAAAGCAGGACTATTGTGACTGTCCTCTGAGCCAAGTAGCTGCCATGTTGGAGTGTTGAGCTGTGTCCTTGGAAAAGGATTATCCCTGCTGCTTATGTCCTCTTATGGAGGGGTGGAGAGGGTCAAGAGACCCTCACCTCAGTATCCAGCCCTTCCTACTACCTGTTATGTGCCTGGTTTTTTGTTTTTGTTTGTTTGTTTTTTAGCTTAACACCGATGCATGGGTTAAATGCATGTGGCCTCTGGGGAGGGGCTAGATTATGTAGGCTGGGGAATACACAGGAGAGGAGGACTCCGTCAGTATGGCTGGGTAAGCCCACATCCCTATGGGTAAAGGCTTTCTAGGTATGGCCTATTGCAGGGAGGAGCACTCATACCCTATAGATAAACCCTCATTATATGGAAAACAAATAAATTTGTTGGCTCCCAGAATAAGCTTTGGTGGCATCTTGCCTCAGTTTGTTGTTGAGACCTTAATTTTAGAAGAAGGGGTAGATATTGCTTATGTTTTCCCCCAGAAGGAATTTTAGGACAATTCTATCCTCTATTGTCTGGTAACATTTTTTTTTTTTTTTTAAAGATAGGGCCTCTCTACATACCTCTGGCCATCCTGGAATTCACTATGTAGACCAGGCTGGCCTTGAACTCACCTGCCTCTGCCTCCCAAATGCTGGGATTAAAGGCATGCGCCATATGCTCAGCATGACTTTTCTTTTTACTGCCCAGCAGACCACAGGCTGGGGGAGGACAGGACTCTCCTTTGTTCTGAATTTGTTCTCAGAGCCAGAATCAGCAAATGGAATAAGCAGGAAACACATTCACTTAAGAAGCACAGACAGCTCCGGGATGGTCCGAGATGGGCCAGGTTGTGGGGGTGGGGGGCTGCTGGAACGGGGGGGGGGGTGTTGCTGGGGTGGGGGAGGGGCTGCTGGCACTACCTTCTCGAGGCGGCATGAAGTTGGCGTGACCTTCGTCTTCTTCTCCGGAGTCAGGATCAGAGGAGAAGGAGTCATCAGAGGCCCAGCCGGCAGAGGGCGGCTCGATGAAGCTGTGGTTGAAGGGGACTTCCGGGTCGTGGTGAGAAACTGTAGAGGCTCCAGGTCAGGTCTGCGGCCGCATGGGAAGCCTTGCCCCTTCTAGGCCCTAGACCCCTGACCCTGACCCCCAGTGCCCACTTACCTGTCACCCAGGGTAGCTTGTAGTTACTGAGAGAGCCACAGGACAGCGCGGAGCCCAGGCTGGTGAGGGCCCCCCACACCTGCTGCTTCATTCTGAACAAGGGAGCTCCAGTTCTCTCTGGCCTGAGAGGATGGCAGAGGGAGGGTGATCAATGTACAGGACCTAAGGGGGCCCGGGCCAGACTGACAGGGTGTGACAGGTGACTACATCCACTTCAGTGGCCCTGCATTGATGATAGAATAAAACCCAAACTATGGAGTGCTGCAGAATGTTTGTTTACACTGTGAAGGCATGTGTCTTTGCCAAGGTGTCTTCTGGTTGTTTTAATAAAGGGCTGAATGGTCAATAGCTAGGCAGAAAGAGGTTAGGTGGGACTTCCGGGGACAGAGAGGACTCTGGGAAGAAGAAAGGCAGAGACACTAGGAGATGCAGAGCAAGCAGGATGTGCCGGAGGAGGGTAACAGCCACAAGGCAGAATGTAGAATATACATCATTAATATAAATGAGTTCATTTAAGTTATAGGGGCTAATTAGGAACAAGTCGATCTACAGATCGAGCTTTCATAATTAATAAGAAGTCTCTGTGTCATTATTTGGAAACTGGTGGGTGGGACAAAGGAAGATTCGTTACAATGGAGCCCAAAATCTAAATCACAGAAGGCAACATGGCTCTGGAACAGTTGTTCTAACCCATGGGTCGCAACCCCTTAAACAAACTTCTATCTACCAAAATACTGATATTACAATTCATAACAGTAGTGAAATTACAGTTATGAAGTAGCAACAAAAATAATTTTATGGTCGGGGGTCACCACAACATGGGGAACTGTATTAAAGGGCCACAGCATTAGGAAGGCTGAGAACCACTGCTCCAGAGCCAGGCACTAAACATGTTGGCTCTGATTGCACTTTCCTTGGCCTCCGTGGTAAATCTGACAGACCATTGGCAGTACTAGGTACCTGCCGTGGTTTCTCAAGAATGTAGCTTTTTGTGACTTACCATCCTAGCTGAGTCCCAGGAACTGACCTTTGTTTCCACTTTACTCCCCCGCCCCCCAAACTGGAGTGACAGCTTGTCAAATTTCTCTGACAGCTTTTGGACAAGTCCTCATCTTCAGCCGGGCAGCGGTGGCACGGAAGGCTGATCTTGTGACATCGAGACAAGGGTCGGGGCATAAGAGAATCCACTCAGTTCAGAAGCAAAGGGAAGAGATCAGATCTCAAAACATCAGGAAAGCCTGACACGGTGGCGCACGCCTTTAGTCTCAACACTTGGGAGGCAGAGCCAGGCGGATCTCTGTGAGTTCGAGGTCAGCCTGGGCTACAGAGTGAGTTCCAGGAAAGGCGCAAAGCTACACAGAGAAACCCTGTCTCAAAAACCAAAAAAAAAAAAAAAAAAAAGTCCTCATCTTCTTCTGGGGGTGGGGGATGGGCTGCTTCTCTACCCTCAGGCTATATGCCCACCAATGAATGCCCCACAGCACCGAGGATAAAATCAAAGATTAGGGTCTCGTATGGTGGCACATTCCCTGAATCCTAGCACTCAGGTGGCCGAGGATGAGGATATCCAGTTCACGATAGCCTGAGCTACACAGTGAAGTATTTTCTCAAATACAAGCAAGCAAACAAGGCTAAGGTGTAGCTCAGCAGCAGAGCTCCGGCTCAGCATGTGCAAGCCCTGGCTATGATTGCTAGCATGATGGAGGAGGGAGAGCACTGGACAGAGAGCAGTGAGCCAGGCAGGGCCTCCCTGTGAGCCACGGGCAGCTGAGATACCACGAGTCTCAGTGGCTTAGTAAACTGAGGAAAATGATCCTCTCACCACTGCGTTCCCTATTCCAAACTCCCATGATGTGGTGAGTGTCCACGGGGCCAAGAGAGAGGAAGGACAACGCAACAGATGAACACATCTCCCGGCCGGGGCCTCCCGGGGCCTGAATAATCCACCCCTCAGGCTGTGGTCTCCGCAAAACCACAGCTCAGACTTTTTCTCTTCTCTCTCTCTCTCTCTCTTTTTTTTTTGAGACAGGGTTTCTCTGTGCAGTCCTGGCTGTCCTGGGAACTTGCTCTATAGACCAGGCTGGCCTCGAACTCACAGAGATCCACCTGCCTCTGCCTCCCAAGTGTTGAGACTAAAGGCATGTACCACCACTGTCAGGCTTTCCTGATGTTTTGAGATCTGATCTCTTCCCTTCGCTTCTGAACTGAGTGGATTCTCTTATGCCCCGACCCTTGTCACGATGTCACAAGCTCAGCCTTCCGTTGCGGGTCCGACTTTGAGTCCCCAGCCACTCAGTAACCCCTGCTCATGTCCATGTGACTCAGACACTTCCTTGTCAAAGGTTTCTAAGGGACACAAGCGGTTCCAGGCTTCAATCTGTACTAATGATTGCTACCTGAAGTGTGACAAGTTCAGGCCTTCCCCACCCCAAAAAGAACACACAGAACGGCCAGTGTTTACCTGTCCTTGGGGTCCAGTCGGTTAGCTGAGTAGCAGTAGACACAGCCGATGATACCCAGGAGGAGGAGCAGCAGAGGTACCAGGATGCCCGCAATGAGGGCGTTTTTACCATGACGGCCTAGGGACACGGGAGATGGTTACATATTCAGTGCCCTCAAGGATCCTGTCTCTGAAGTGGGTCCAACCTTCCCCCAGAGGAGACTCCTGAAGACCGTGGGAAGGACCAAATGCTCCCCCATCTTCTCTCCACTTACCCAACTGGCAAGCCCCAGACACAGGGTGGCAGAGCCCCTCTGGACATTGGCAGGGGATAGAGCAGTTGTTTCCATGGAAGCCAGATGGGCAGGAACTATTGCAGCTAGGGTAATCAGAAAGGCAGGCTGAGGGTACCACAGGCAGGGTAGATCTCTGGGTACCTCCCCTGGCCCCTGCCAGGACGACCCCTCTGACTTCTAAGTCACATGCTAAGTGGCCCTGCAGTGTGGAGAGTCACAGTGTGGAGAGACTTTGGGTAGGACCCACCTCTGACGACCCTCATCCCTCAGTCTTAATGTGGAGAAGCAAGGCACCGTGCATCAGGACCTGTCCCGCCCCTAATGCCCTGGACTTCCGTCCTTCCTCTATAAAACTAGTCTTCTCACTTGACGCTGTGTGTGGTCCTTTAGATGGACACCTGACTGGAGATGCTGGCTGCTTGACACCCAAAGTACAAGAGGAACAACATGGGGTCCGGGTCCGACCCCCAAGTAAAGTCTTCATCTGAATAGTGAGCCTCCACCCCCTTTTTCCCTGATTTTTTCTTCCCTTTAAAAATTCTTTTTATTGTTTTCTTTTCTTTCTTTCTTTTTTTTTTTTTTTTTTTTTTTTTTTTTTTTTTTTGGTTTTTTGAGGCAGGGTTTCTTTGTGTAGTTTTGGTGCCTGTCCTGGATCTCACTCGGCTGGCCTCAAACTCACAGAGATCCACCTGGCTCTGCCTCCTGAGTGCTGGGATTAAAGGAGTACACCACCACCACCCGACCTACTATTTTCCTTTAAAACAAAACAAACAAACAAAAGTCTCATTTACTTCTTAGTCTTTTTAGATTAACCTCTGACTTTCTTCAGAAGGCGCCACCCCACACAGGAGAATTAACGTCTTAGGGTTGGAGAGAGGGTTTCTGGGAAGCAGAGAGGCTCAGTGAGGGATGTTTAGGAAACCTTACACAGAGGCCTGACCTCATCTCCCATAATTCCCTATCCCCAAGGCCTTGTCCTTACCTGGTCCCCCAGTAGCCAGCACTGCAGACACACTCCCCTGTCACCGCATCGCAGGTCCCCTGAACACAGTCCGGGCACACAGAGCTGCAGCCCTCCCCGAAGGAACCCAGGGGACACCGGTTCTCACATCTGGGGCCACAAAAGGGAAGCAAAACTCAGCACTGGGAGGGCAGAAAGGCCCTACAACTCCCCAAAAGGTCATTCCCCTGCAGCAAAGCTCTAGTATACACGGCCTGAAGCTGGAGCCAAACCCAAGTGGGTGACAATTTCCAGGTCCCTGAAGGGAAAAGGAAAGGATGGAGGGGGAGGCAGCTAGATGTATACCCTTCCCAGAGCCCCTCCGAACCCTCTCTGCACCTCAGCAGGGCCGGAGGCTGTCCCTGCGTTGTGTGACTGTGAACACCACTCTCCCAGAAAAAGCAGCTGAGAGGAAGGGTCTAGGAGACAAATGTATCCCGAGGAAGGTAACCCCTCACCTGTGCCCTAGCCAACCAGGGTCACAGCGCCGGCAGTACCCGGTCTCTGCATCACAGGGCTCTCCAAGCGAGCAGCGCGGGCACTGCTCCTGGCACCTCTCACCAAAGGTGCCGGGAGGGCACGGCTGCTTGCACTGTGTCCCGTTCCAGCCCGGCTTGCACGACTCACAATTGCCCGTGACTGGAGAACACGTGGCATTCGGCTTGCAGTGGCCACAGCTGGCAAGACAGAGGGTTCATGGGCTCAGTGGGGGCAGACTGGGGGCCATACCTTCCAACCTGTCAAGTTCCCACTGCCCACTCAGGCCTCGAGACACTGGAGAACATCCAGGTCCCAGATGGATGAGTCAAGCTGAAGCCGCACCTGTCTTGTACGTTGGAAAGGTCAGATGGATCATCTCCGAGGGCTCACAGGCCTCCGCCTCACTCCTGAGACCCCTGTTCTGTGACTCACCCTTCCCTGGGTTCACAAGGGATGCCAGAGGCTACCCGCCCAGCCCCGGCAGTCAAGTTACCACGCCCCCTCTACCTCCCTCTCACTCATCTCTCTTCCTCCCCTCTCTCTGTCCTGTTTCCCATACCACACAATCTCTGAGGCTAGGACAGAGAGGCTGGGGACAGGGACACATGCCACATGAGGAACTGCTTAGGAGGCTGTGAGAGGACAATCACTTGAGCACAGGAATTTGAGACTGGCCTGGGCAACACATAGACACCTTGTCCTTTTTTCTTTTTTCTTTTTTATTTTAAAGGTATATTAGTTTAACTATAACAGAAAAGTCTACAGACTCATTCTTCTTCTTTTTTTTTTGTTCTTTTTTGTTTGTTTGTTTGTTTGTTTTTTGAGACAGGGTTTCTCTGTGTAGCTTTGGAGCCTGTCCTGGAACTCACTTTGTAGCCCAGGCTGGCCTCAAACTCACAGAGATCCGCCTGCCTCTGCCTCCCGCGTGCAGGAATTAAAGGCATGCACCACTACCGACCAGTGACTCATTCTTCCTGAACACACACATGGTACAGCCCTGGTGGCCAGTAGAAACCCTGTCTTTTTTTTTCTTAATGTGTATGGGTATTTTTGCCCACATGTATGTCTGCACACCACTTGCATTCCTGGTGACCACGGAGGCCTGAAGAGGGCTTCAGATCCTCTGAAACTGGAGTTACAGATGATTTGAAGTCATCATGTGGATGCTGAGAATCAAACCCTGGTCCTTTGCAAGAACAGCCAGTGCTCTGAAGTGCTGAGCCATCTCTCCAGCCCCTAAGACTCTGTCATTTCAAAAGATAAATAATGCTGGCTATAGTGGCACACACCTTTAATCCCAGCACCAGGAAAATCAGGTAGCAGGGCAGAGGCAGAAGCAGGCAAGATCTCTGTGAGTTTATATATAAGAATGTACTTATAATGAACTTCTTGTACTAAATAGTATAATATGATCTATATAATTAGGCCTTCTCTCAGAAAGAAATACATAGGCAGCTGGGTGTGGTGGTGTATGTCTTCAGGTAGGCAGACCTCTGTGAATTTGAGGCCAACCATGTGCCCATTCCAGGCCAGCCAAGGCTGTTACACCAAGAAACCCAGTCTCAAAACCAAAACCAAACACAAAAATACATAGGCGCCAGAGAGATGGCTCACAGTTAAGAACAATTGTAAGTAGTGGCTCTCAGCCTGTGAGTATCGACACCTTTGAATGACGATTTCACAGGGATCGCATATCAGATAGCCTACATATCAGATATTTACATTACAATTCATAACAGTAGCAAAATTACAGTTATGCAGTAGCAACAAAATAATTTTATGGTTGGAGGTCAGCACAACATGAGGAACTGTATTAAAGGGTCGCAGCATTAGGAACCACTGTTGAGAACCACTGTTGTAGAGGAATAGGGTTCAGTTCCTAGTACCCACATGGTGACTTACAACTGGATGTAACTCCAATTCTAGGGGACCTGGGGTGCCTTCTAGCCTCTGCAAGCACTGGTGTATAGACAAACGTGTTGGTAAAACACCCACATGCAATAAATAAAAATAAAGATTTTTTTTTTTTTTTTTTTTTTTTTGGATTTTTCAAGACAGGGTTTCTCTGTGTAGCTTTGCGCCTTTCCTGGATCTCGCTCTGTAGACCAGGCTGGCCTCGAACTCACAAAGATCCGCCTGGCTCTGCCTCCCGAGTGCTGGGATTAAAGGCGTGCGCCACCACCGCCCGGCGATTTTTTTTTTTTTTTTTTATTAAAAATAAATAGCTGGGCAGTGGTAGCGCATGCCTTTAATCCCAGCACTTGGGAGGCAGAGCCAGGAGGATCTCTGTGAGTTCAAGGCCAGATTCTACAGAGCGAGTTCTAGGACAGGCTCCAAAGCTACACAGAGAAACCCGGTCTCAAAACACCTAAACAAACAAACTAATTAATTAATTAATTAATGGACCAGGTGGTGGTGGCACACACCTTTAATCCCAGCACTCAGGAGACAGAGACAGGAGGATCTCTGAGTTTGAGTCCAGCCTGGTCTACAGAGCAAGTTCCAGGACAGCCAAGGCTACACAGAGAAACCCCTGTCTTGAAAAACCAAAATAGATAATAGATAGATGATAGATGATAGATAGATAGATAGAAAGAAAGAGCAAATAGAAACTATTTCATCACGATAGTTTTAGGATTAACTCATCTTAATTTTCCATTCTGCTAGTAGGAATTTGATTCTTCTCTCCAGATATTTAATCACCTGGGATTCATTATCAGGGAGAAGAGGTGACCATAAAATCAGTTTAGCTGAGCTGGGTGTGGTGCCTTCTGCTCATAATCCCAGCACTCAGAGGCAGAATCAGGAAGACATCTGCAAAGCCAACACCAGCCTGAGTTACATAAAAAGTCCCTGTTGTTAAAAAAATTCAGTTTGACTGATTCTGATTAGCACTCAGAAAAAAAAACAAAAAAACAAAAAACACTACAGCTGGGAGAGGTGGCCAGGACCTGAACCCCAGTGCTCAGGAAGCAGGTCTATCTGGGCTATGGAATGAGACCCTGCCTCAAAAACATCAAAAAGGGGGGGGGGCAGCTAGGAGGGTGCATGCCTGTAATCCCAGCACTTGGGAGGTAGAGGCAAGGAGCGTCAGGGGTTTGAGGCCAGCCTGGTCTACATGAGATTGGAACCCACACAAGGAGCGTCAGGGGTTTGAGGCCAGCCTGATCTACATGAGACTGGAACCCATACCACACCAAACCAAGCCAAAGACAGAAAGGAGAAAAAGAGAAGAAAACAAACAAACAAAAAAGGCTATAGTAATTCTTATTTTTTCATAGTAAAGCCTGAGTTTTATGTTGTCTGGTTACATTTTGACTCATTGTTTCAAATACAGCAGGTATTATGGGATATAATGTCTTGCTCTACATTTTCCTCCCTGACTTTCTGGTGATGGGATTGAACCTAGGGTTAGTGAATGTCAGGCCAGCTCTCTACTACTGATCTGTATCCCTGAACCCATTCCTTTTTTTTTTCTTCTAAATATAGTTTGTTGCTACTTTGTGGGGAGGAGAATCATTGAGACAGGGTCTTCATGTAGCCCAGGCTAGCCTCAGACTTGCTATGTTGTTAACGATGATATTAAAGGGATCCTCCTGCCTCTAGACTGTTACTACTGATCCTACATAATCTTGCTACCTCAGTGTGCAGCCCAGGCTGACATCAAATGGTGCTGGCATAACTGGATGTCAACATGTAAAAGATTACAAATAGATCCATATCGGTCGCCATGCACAAAACTCATGTCCAAGTGGATCAAAGACCTCAACATAAATCCAGTTACACTAAACTTAATAGAAGAGAAAGTAGGAAGTACTCTTGAACGCATTGGCACCGGAGACCATTTCCTAAATATAACACCAGCAGCACAGACACTGAGCACAACAATTAATAAATGGGACCTCTTGAAACTGAGAAGCTTTTGTAGAGCAAAAGACATGGTCAATAAGACAAAAAGACAGCCTACAGAATGGGAAAAGATCTTAACCAACCCCACATCTGACAAAGGACTGATCTCCAAAGTATATAAAGAACTCAAGAAACTAGATATCAAAATACTGAACAATCCAATTAAAAAATGGGCTAAAGAGCTAAACAGAGAATTCTCAAAAGAAGAATCTCAAATGGCTGAAAGACATTTAAAGAAATGCTCAACATCCTTAATCATCAGAGAAATGCAAATCAAAACGACTCTGATACACCACCTTACACCTGTCAGAATGGCTAAGATCAAAAACACTAATGACAGTCAATGTTGGAGAGGATGTGGAGCAAAGGGAACACTCCTCCACTGTTGGTGGGAATGCAAACTTGTACAACCACTGTGGAAATCAGTATGGTGATTTCTCAGAAAATTGGGAATCGAACTACCTCAAGACCCAGCCATCCCACTCTTGGGCATATACCCAAGGAATGCTCAATCATACCACAAAGATACAAGCTCAACTATGTTCACAGCAGCACTATTTGTAATAGCCAGAATCTGGAAACAACCTAGATGCCCGTCAACTGAAGAATGGATTAAGAAAATGTGGTACATATACACAATGGAGTACTACTCAGCAGAGAAAAACAATGACAGCATGAA
The DNA here is from genome assembly GCF_049852395.1 of Peromyscus maniculatus bairdii. Classification (NCBI taxonomy): domain Eukaryota; kingdom Metazoa; phylum Chordata; class Mammalia; order Rodentia; family Cricetidae; genus Peromyscus; species Peromyscus maniculatus. Next base: position 61,292,690 of record NC_134859.1, on the reverse strand, counting down.
ATTTGCAGGCAAATGGATGGAATTAGAAAATATCATCCTGAGTGAGGTAACACAAACCCAGAAGGACAAACATGGTATGTACTCACTCATAAGTGGATACTAGATATAAAGCAAAGAACAATCAGACTGCAACCAACAGAACCGGGGAAGCTACATAGCAGGGGGGACCCTAGGATGACTGTGGCTTATAATAAGTTTGGGTTTTACTCAATTACTGGGCAAGCCTCAATGAAACATTTCACTATCACTATTAGGATTAGAAATTATACTGTATCAAGCTGATAGCAGAAAAATAAATACATAAATAAATTAATTAATTAAAAAATATATGTAGTTTGTTGCTACTTTGTGGGGAGGGGAATCATTGAGACAGGGTCTTCATGTAGCCCAGGCTAGCCTCAGACTTGCTATGTTGTTAAAGATGGTATTAAATGGATCCTCCTGCCTCTAGACTGTTACTACTGATCCTACCTAGTCTTGCTGCTTCAGTGTGCAGCCCAGGCTGATGTCAAATATGAGACCCCTATGCTTCTGCCTTCCAAGTGCTGGGATTATAGGCCTACCCCAACATAACAGGCTGGGCAGTAATTTTTGTTTGTTTTTCTTTTTGGAGAGTCTCACTTATGTCATGCTGGCTGGCTTGAACTTGCTATGTAAACAAGGCTAGGAACTTGCAGCCTCACAGGGAATCCTCTCACCTCACTCTCCTGACTGTAGGGATTATAGAGATAGATAAATATAGATATAGATAGATTTTATTTTTGAGACATGCTGTGGAATGTCTTTCTGTATGCTGTGAATATGTGTTACTCCCATTGGCTAATACATAAAGCTGCATTGGCCTATGGCAGGGCAGGATGGAGCCAGGAGGGAAAATCCAAGAGAGCTAGTGAGAGGAGAAAGGGGAGGAAGGGCAGACGCCAGCCGCAGTCCAAGGAGCAACCTGTACTGGGACGCAGGTAAAGCCAGGAACACGTGGTGATACACAGATTAACAGTTATCGGTTGAGTTAAGTTGTAAGAGCTAGCTAGTAAGAAGCCTGAGCCATAGGCTACATAATTTGCAATTAATATTAAGCCTCTGAGTGATTATTTTATAAGCGTCTGTGGGATGGGGTGGGGTGGGACCAGAGAAACTTATGGCTACAGAGACAGGCTCTTACTATGTAGTTCTGGCTGGTCTGGAACTATGTGAACCAGGCTAGCCTCAAACTCAGAGATCTGCCTGTCTCTGCTCACCAGAGCTGGGATTAAAGATATGCACTACTATGCTCAGCAATATATAAATATGAAATATAAAGTACAATATACAATATATATATATATATATATATATATATATATATATATATATATATATATATATATATATACTGTATCAGCAGTTCTCAACCTGTGATCATGACCCCCTTAGGGGTTCAACAACCCTTTCACAGGGGTCACATAGCAGATATCCTGCCTATCAGATATTTACATTACAATTCGTAACAGTAGAAAAATTACAGTTATGAAGTAGCAATGAAAACAATTTTATGGTGTGGGGGGGTCACTCCAACATGAGGAACTGCATTAAAGGATCGCAGTATCAGCGAGGTTGAGAACCACTGCTCTGTATGCTTGAGTATCTATGTGGAGGTATGTGCACATGAGTGCAGTTATCGGCCAGTGGAGGGCAACAGAGGTAGGTGCTGAGACCAACACTCAGGTCCTCTGCAAGAGCCGTCTCTCCAGCCCAGTGGTTTTCACTTTGTTGTTGTTGTTTTGTTTTTGAGGCAGGGTTTCTCTGTGTAGCCCTGGCTGTCCTAGAACTTGCTCTGTAGATCAGGCTGGCCACCAACTCACAGAGATCCTCCTGCCTCTGCCTCCTGAGTGCTGGGATTAAAGGTGTGCGCCACCACCACCTGGCTTCTACTTTTTAACATTAATGGGGCTGAGAGAAGTAGGCATGGGTAGACGTAGATACATTGGGTTTTTTTTTTTTTTCTTTCACTCCTGCCTTATATGCATTTTGGAGATCGCCTGAGAGACTCCCCTCCACACACCTGTCTTCTTTCTTGCCCCCCCCTGCCTGCAGCTCCCTGCCCCCCTCACCTTTCTCTGCACTGTTCTCCGTAGCGGCCAGGGCTGCAGGGCAGCTCACAGCGGGCTCCGTGGAAGCCAGGAGGGCAGGAGCAGTGGCCGGAAGTAACGCTGCACTGGCCTCGCACACACTGGCACCTCTGGTTACACTCAGGACCCCACCAGCCCTGCAGGCAGCTGCAGTAGCCAGAGTCCTGATTACAGGGCGAGTTGTGACATCTGCACTTGAAGCTGCAGCGGCGGCCCCACCAGCCAGGCGGGCACAGGCAGGCTCCGTTGTCCTGGTTACAGCGCGCTACTGGGTTGCATTGGCAAGGACGGTTACATGCGGACGACCACCAGCCGGCATCGCAGTGGCACGCGCCTGTCTTTGGGTCGCACCGTCCGTGGGGGCCGCAGTTGCAGGGGAATTCACAGCGACCACCCCAGTAGTTAGGCTTGCATTGGCACACACCAGTGTACGGCTCACACTGGCCATTGGGATGGCAAGGGCAGGTCTCCCGGCAGTCAGGGCCCCAGTACTGGCCTGGGCAGCCTGTGAGGTTAGCAATGGGAGATAAGTGGGTTTAAGCCTGGGCACAGGTCCTCGCCCTTCCCCTTCCTCAAGGAAAAGGACAAGGGCCTGCTCTTCAAGAGCCAAGGACAGACCCTGGGAACACCTGGCAGTCTCTTCTCCTGGGACTCAGCTCATTTCCGGCCCCAGATTCAGATGATAAAACTCAGCCTTGGCTTTTAACGTCTATTTCACATTCCAGAACACAGATCTTGAGTTTGACAGGGATGTGTCCAGACTCACAGGTGGATGGGATTTCATTCATGTCCCTTCCCCCTCCCTGCCGAGGTGTCCCCCTACCCTTGGTCGTCACTGACACCTGGATTTCAGGTAGAAGATGCCCACCAGGATGGCAGGAAAGTCCATGTGTCCCCTTTCAACCCAGGGATTCGTGGTACCTACTACTCACCCCTTCTCGGGAGCCTAGTCCCGGCTCCGGCTACCCTCCACTCAAGTATGGGGTGTAGTCAGCAGGGATCGTAGACCTATGACCCCCCACCACCTCTGTATTTCTTCTTACTGAGAAGTTAGAAGCAAAGGGTACCGATAAACGGGGTCTTACGGCGGTGGGTAAAACCAGGCCACCCAGGGCATCTCCTCTGACGCCTGCCCATTTCTGAACCTGTTTCCTCCGCGACCTTTGGGGGATTTTGACCTTACACCTCTACGTTTACATCTCTGTTTGCGTTGCCCACTTCCTGGCCCTCACTCGCTTCTGCCTAACAACTTCACCCGGCCCTCGAAACTCACGGGAGCTGCATTGGGCTCCGAAGAATCCAGGTTTACATCGGCAGAGACCTGGCTTCACGCACACCTCGTCTTTCCTGCAGGCATCGGGCCCCTCACAGATGGCTGAAAAACACCCCACCCAGGCTGGAAAGGACTGGGGCACAAACAAGGGGCAGCCCTCCTCTCCCCCCCACTCCTGGGGCTCTGCTCCCTTCAAAGCCCTCCTCTTCGTGCGGGAGAGGGGCATGTGTCACAGGGTGGACACCGCGTCCAGGGCTCAGGAGGGGAGCTAGTGTAGGAAGAAGGGTTTACTGGGTCATATCCTTCCTTTCTTTGGCTAGGGGACTGTCCTGGCTACTCACGGATGGTGCATTCCCGATCTTTCTGCCTCCAGCCTGGACAGCACTGGAGCTCGGAGGGGCTGCAGGGCAGAAAGGGGACATCAGGGTCCCCATAGCGTGGGTCACAAATGCTGGCTGCGGTGTGGGGGTCTTCTCCAGCCCCACTTAGGATATCTAGCCCTGATGTCACAGACCATAGTCATAGTATCCATGTTCCCAACCCCCTCTTTTCTCCTTCCCTGACCTCCCCACCGTCTGCCCTGGCCAGTTATTGCCTGCCAGGCTGCCCCTCGGAGCCCCTTCCTTCAGGCCCATGACCTCTCACTCGCCTCTTTATTTTCCGAGATGACTCAACCCTAGTCAGCCACCATCTCTACCGGTCAGACTCCCACAAGACCCACCTGTCGCCTCTACAGACGTGCTGACCGGCTGGGTCTAGTGTGGATCCCTGTGTCCCCTGAGTCCAGAGCAGCAGCAGTGGGACTACCAACCCTAGTCCCATGGCGACCAGTGCAGTAGGAGGGTCCGGTTTGATCTGGTCCCCACAGCGCCCAACCCCCTCCCGGCTTCCTCCCAAGGCTTTTCCTGAGGAAGCCAGCATAGGGGCGGGCTGCTATGAGGTACCTCCCTGAGAAGGCCGGCAGCTGAACACTCAGAATGAAAGCTGATGGTGGAGCCTGAGTGGCCTTAGCCTAGAGGAGGCCAAAAGATCGAGGCCGCGGGTTCCCTAAGTATTGGAGACAGGCAGAGTGCTGGGGTGAGGGTGGGAGCCATACTCCCGAAATAAAGAGACGTTCCTCATCCTCAAAGAGGCTCCACGGAGACCTTTCATGAAACATCACCATGCCCCTGTTCCTGGCTGGGCTGGGAGGTAACAGACCACCGACAGACAGACAGGGAGCATTTTTAGGGGTATTATGGGTAAAAGCTTTATTGCACTGATCACCTGCATAAGCCTCAGGGAGGGAGGCAGGCAGCCCTCTGTCTCTCAATGGGCAAAGTGGAGCTCAGAGACACTGTTACCTCTGGCTCTGAAGTGTGGGACAAAGATATCAAGAAAGGGAGAGAGGCTGCAATCCCATCATGCCTAGTGCAGGCTAGGTATAGAGGGGAGCCTCGTCCTTGTTTGAGGTCACACATCTGGACACAACTGGAACTCAAAGTTAAGCCTCTTAATAGCCGAAGTCCTCGGAGCAAGATGTTCATCGGAAGCAGAGAAGGACTAGTCAGGAGTTGGGGGCTGGAAGGCTGCCCACGGGTTCCATGTGGGGTTGCTGTGGGGTCTCTTCTCCTTCCTGTAGCCTGCTGGGAGCTGTGTTGCTGGTCTCAGTTTCAGGGGCCTCAGTTTCACCCCGATACCATAAGCCAAAGCTGGAAGGAAAACCAGGAGAGGTGTCAGGGTGCAGGCTGAAGGCAGAAATGTCTGTCATGGGTATAGGCTGAAGGCAGAGATGGACGGGGAAGGGAAGGGGCTTCGGGGGGAAGAGGATGGCACATGGTCACAGGGATCTGAAGGTACTTAGGGCAAAGGGGCAGAGGGAAGACAGATCCGGGAGAGCAATGTGAAGGCAGAGGGGCAGAACAGATGGGTGGAGAAGAACCAGGCAGGCCCCTCCTCCACCTCCTCCTGCCCTCCCCTCCCCCAACATACAAATTCTGTATTCTGGATCCAGGAACTAGAGGAGCATCATCCTTGTCATTGGAGAGCAGAAGCCACGAGTCATCCTCATCATCACTAAGATAAAGACAAAAGGGCTTAAGGGACAGACACTGTGAGTCCAGCTCATGTGGAGCCTCCTGAAGGACTTTTAGGAGCGTCAGGGGGAAATGGAGTGGCTACAGAGGCCTCAGGGCGGGAGAGGGGACACGGAGGAGACACAGGACATCTTGAGGCTTTCACTTTCTAGCCTGGGCACCAGGAAAGCCACAGCTTCCTTTAATAAAGAGACCCAGCCAAGGAAGGGAACAGAAATGAACGTGGAGAAGTGGCATTAACAGTTTCTTCAGCAGGCCGGACAGCAGCCAGGGCAAATGGGAGCCGCGGGTTCCAGAGGGAAGGATGGACAGGGGAGGAAAGGATGGACGGGGGAGGGAAGGATGGACGGGGGAGGGAAGGATGGACGGGGGAGGGAAGGATGGACGGGGGGAGGGAAGGATGGGCGGGGGGGGGAAGGGTGGAGGGGGGGGGAAGGATGGACGGGGGACAGCAGGGTCAATGAGGTGCAGGGCATGGCTAGGCTGGGTCACTGGGCACAGTAGAACTGCAGCAGGCAAAGGGTTCCTGCAGTGGGTATGGAGACAGGATCTTACCTGCTCTCTGCTTCCTCTGGTGTCCCTAACATCTTGGCCTTGATCTTCTTCCGCTGTCTCTTGACTGCCACCTTCATGGCTTCAAGGAGAAGCCCAGGGACCCGGTGATCCGTGAGCAGCTCTCTAAAGAAGGGTGTGGAAGGGGGAAGAAAGTGGGAATGCCAACAGTAGGTTTCAGTTGAGTACCTGAGCTCTGCTCTGTTTCCCCGGGAAACACCTGCTAACACCTCTGAACTGAGCTTAGATGGCCCCTCCTCAGAATACTTCTGGCCTGCTGCTCCGGCTTGCTGGCCCTTGGTGCTGCCCTGTTTGAATTAGGTTCCAGAAGGGCAGGGACTATGGAATTTATTTCTTTCCAGTGCCTGAGCAGGACACTGGCAAATATCACTACTGACTCTATAAATGATTCAAAAAAAAAAAAAAAAATGAGGTGGGGTGACCTGTGGCTCAGGAACAGGGTTCCTAACTTCTGGCCCCTCACCGCTGGAAGTAGGCCAATTCCTCCTTGAGCAAGAATACGTTGGCTTTGAGCTCATTCCGCTCCTGAAGGATCTGCTGAAGCTCCTCCCGGCTGAAGCCACATTGAACGGCCTCTGGAGGGTGCTCTGGCCGCTGCTGGGTATCCACCTGTGCAAGGTCAGGCATGGTCAGAGGGCAGCCTCTCTTAGCCCTCCCCTAAATCCCAGCGCTCACAGTAATGTTAGCCGAAGTGTCTAGTAGGAAACCTTAAGGAACAAGGTTGCTGCTGCAGTAGGTGGTGAACTACTGCTGCAACAAAAACTCTGTTGCTGCCTTCCGACTTCCTGCAGACCTTCTCTATACTGCACGGCACACCCAGGCCTGGCCCAAGCGCTGGATGCTGTGAGCTCTGGGATGTATGCTGACTCCGCTCCGGCTCTCACCCGGTCATCTGGGGTTGCCGCTTCAGGCTTCAGCCTCTGTTCTTCCGCCAGCTGGCTGGAGCCATCCTGAGCTATTTGGCGTTCCCTCTCCCGGTCCTGCGCTGCCCTGAGTTGGGTCTGCACTGCGGCCAGCTTGTGCCGCAGCTCCGAGTTGACCAGCAGGAGGCGCTGCAGCTGCTCCTGCAGCTGGGGGTGGAGCGAGAGAGCTAGTGGGCGGGGCTCCGAAGCGCGCCACGGCTCCGCCCCCTCCGTGCCCGCCTCCGGTCGGCCCTCACCGCCTCGGTCTCTTGGCTCCGGCGCATTAGATCTCGGCTGTGTGCCCGAAGCTCGTCCCTCTGTCGGTCCGTCACTTCCTTGAGCTGTCGCAGCAGCGCGCGCTCCTCTAAGGAAGGGGTGTTCTTAGCACGGGTCTCGGGGTGCGAAGGCCCCGGGTGCCCCTAGCTCACTGTGCTCCGGCGGGACCCGCACTCACCCTGCGGCCCTGAGCCCAGCTCCCGGCGGAGACGCTGGTTCTCCTCGCGCAGCCGCCGCAGCTCCAGTTCAGCCTGCTGCGCGGACACCTGCAGCTGGGGGGACCGGGGGACTCGGGGTTAGGGCCTGCTGGCTGCCAGGGGTAAGAGGAGGGGCCGGTGACTCACCGAGTCCGGCGCCGGCCCCACGGCGGCCTTTTCCAAGAGCTCCAGCGCCCGCACCACTAGTGGCACCAGCCCAGCCGCTGCGTCGGGCCCGAACCGGCGTGCCAGCTCCTGCAGCTCAGTGCCCAGGGCCCCCGCTAGATGGTACACGAGCTCAGCGGCTGACCCCGCGCCCACAGCTGAGCCCTGGCTGGGTGGCCCGGGCGCTGCTCTCCTGGACTCCATGTTTCCTCTCCTAAGGCCAAAAGCCGCCCCTACCCTCAACTGGGGCAGGAAAAGCCAAACAGTTCCGGCCCAGGAAGTTTAGGGCCCTAAGGGGCGGAGTAGAAGTGACAAGGGAGGAGCAAATGGAGAAAAGGGCCTTGGGGTGGGAGAGTGCCCTGGGCCCCTTGTGCCCTGTTCTGGTCCACCTACAAGGTCACTGGATACAGGACGACAGCCAGCTTCCAGGCAGGTATCCAAGAGCTGAGGACCAGGGCTGTAAGTGGTCACTTTAGGCAAGCCCTCCCCATAGCGCCTGACCAGGCTCCACCCCTGGACTTAGCTGCCAAGCACTCCAGAGAGGTGAAAGACTGAAGGTCAGCAAACAGCCTCCACTGGACTGCAGGGACAGCCGCCAGGAACGACCAAGTTTACAGATGGAGTGGGCACCTCAACTACAGGACCAGAGTCCAAAAGTGATGTGGAAAACAGGTGGTTTCCAGGTCCAGAGAAACAGCAAATATGGTCATAGTAGAGTGTCTCTCTGAGTCTAGAGCCTCAAAGCCCTTAAGGCGAGGCCCAGTACCTCACTGTGAATTGCCCAAGCCAGTCCCCAATCCCCAAGGTTATCTACACCCAGAATTTGAACTCATAAGAGCAAGAAAACAAAAGCACTCCTATTTATACAAAATTTATTACATTTTGTTCAGGATTACAGTCTATCAACAACACCAGCACAAAACAAAGGGGCCAGGCTGCTGAATGTCAGCAGCTTGTCTGGGGAGGGTACGAGAGGCTCCAGCCTTTGGGACTCTGAAGCAGAAGGAAGCAAGGACAGGACTAGGCGTAGAGGTCCTCTCTGTCTGCAGAGTAGACCTCCCCCTCCTGCAGGAGGGCAAAGTTGAGGAAGTGGGAGGGCCTGTGGACCTCGTGGTAGAATTCCTTGGGGTTTGCCAGCTGCAGCTCGTATTTCATGTTGGGGTCATGGCGAACACCTTAGAGGGAACAGCAGATGTTAACAAGGGTCTGCCTGCCTCACCAGCCTGGCCTGGGCAGGCTGACCCCAAGAGCCTCCCCCTTCCCTGCTCACACCTCTCGTGCTGTCTGCCACACAACCACGTACCCATAAAGTTGTAGTTCCAGGAGGACTGGGCAGGAACCATAAAGAAGCCGAGGAATCGGTCTGACAGGAGCATCTGGACCCTCTCGTAGTGCGAGGGCAGGTAGCCTTTGGGGTTGTTGCCTTTGTCCGTGTTCTGTCGGCCCCACTCATAGCCACTGGGGGTCAGCTTGTAGGCTGTCAGTGTGCAGGAGCCTGGGGTGAAGCTGCGGGGAGGGGAAAGACAGGCTGAGAGCTCAGGCCACCAGTCCAGGTCCTGACCTGCAATACCTGCCCTCTAGTATTTCCACTCAAGGAGGCCCACACCCACCTGCAGGTGATGATAATTGTCTTCTCGCCATCCCAAGATGGGTTGTCCGCCATGATCTTGGCATGAGTGGTGACATCTTGGGGTGACAGCTGGGGAGACTCATTGGGCTGAGTGTGGATCCAACCTAAGGGTTCCATCTCCTGCAGGCAAAGAGCAACACAGAGCTGTTCACCCCATCTGCAGACAAATGCCACCCATCAGGGTAACCTGGCAGTAAGTTCAATTCCCAGGCTCCACCATCACAAACCTTGAGGTACTCATGCTGGGGCAGCTGGCTGGGCAGGTGCACAGTCTGGTGAGTGCCCCACTGGGGCACCATCACAATACAGCGGATCTCCTTCACCTGAGGGTTATCTGGAGGGCTCACCCCGTACAGGTATCCTGCAATCTAGAGATGAAGGGATCAGAAACTATTCTCAGTACCAACTCGGAATGCCAGAATTTCTTCCCATTCCCAAGAAAAAGGTGGTTTTTCAAAATACAGTTAAAAACCTCTGGGGCAGATCATCCGGTTACTTGTTTAAAATGTTACACACAAACCTCATCTCAAACTGTCCCCAGGATCTGGGAGAATCAAACTTGGGTCATTATGTTTGGTGGCAAGTGCCTCTCCCCTCTGAACCCCAAACTTCTTAAAAATTTATCATTGGAGCTAGAGAAATGGCTCAGTAGTTAAGAGCACTGATTGTTCTTCCAGAGGACCTGGATTCAATACCCAGCACGCACACGGCAGCTCACAACTGTCTGTGATTCCAGTTCCAAGAGACCCGACAACCTCATACAGGCATGCATGAAGGCAAAAACAATGCATATGAAAAAACTAATTTAAAAATATTTAATGTACTGTTTTATGTATGTGTATAAAAGAGGACTTGTGCACACTAAGTGTGAAGGTCAGAGACAAGTCTGTGGCCTCCTAGGCTCTCTCCTTCCACCTTTCCAGGCTTCAGGGGAACCAAACTCAGGGTGTCTGGCTTATGTGAGGCTCTTTACCTACTGAGCTGTCTATCTCACCAGCCTCGGCTTGGCTGGTTTTCTTCTCAAGAAACGGAATCCAGGGCCTTGAGCATGCCAGGGAAGTTTTCTGCGACTGAGCTTTCTCTACAGTCTTTTTCTTTCCCCTTTAAATTTCTCTCTCTCTCTTTTTTTTTTTTTTTTTTTTTGAGACAGGGTCTCACCAGGTAGCTCTGGCTGTCTTAGAACTCACTATGGCCTCGAACACACACGGCACTGTGTTACAAAAGATTTTCTTTCTTTTTTTTTTTTTACTTTATTATTATTACGTGTGTACCTGTAGATGAACGCATGCCATGGTGTGCATGTGAGAGTCAGGGGATAACTGAGGAGCTGGTTCCCTCCTCCCACAGTGGGATTTGGGAACTTGACTCAGGTTTTCGGCTTTGTGCAGCACACGTTTATCCTCTGAGTCATCTGCTGTCCAAGGGTTTCTGGGTTTTTAGTTTTAAAACTTTTAAACATATACCTATTTAGTGTGTGTGTGCATGAGTGTGCATGCGTGTCACACTGGACATATGGAGGTCACAGGACATTTTACAGGAGTCAGTTCTCTCCTCCTACCCTATAGATTCTGGAGCTCAAAGTGTGGCCAGCAGACTTGGCCGCAAGCACCTTCGCCTACAGTCGTTTCACCAGCCTGACATTTTCATGCAGGTTTATAACGGGTTTTCAGTTATTTCTTTGAGAAAGTTTCATTTGGTACTGGCTGGACCACAGAAACTGGCTTTGAACTCCTGATCATCCTCTACTTCTCAGGAGCTTGGGTTAAAGGCCTGTGCCACCACACCAAACTAAGATACAGCTGTCTCAGTTTGTAGTGAAAGCTGGCCTTTAAACTTACAGCAGTCCTCTGCCTCAGCTGTCCAGGTGCTGAGATTAAGGCATGTACCACTAGGCCCAGCTGAGTTTAATGTTTGTGCTGCCTTTTTCAAGTTATTCATTCATCCATGAATCTTGAAACCAGCACCTCAGAGTTCCTGGGACTATCAAGTGAAATTACACACAGACTAAGTGGGCTCACACATGGCTCAGCTGTGCGCTTACTCACTTGGGCACGCAGATCGGATATGCAGATGAACTTCTTGAGCACATTCTTGGGAAGAATGTAAGTGTAACCAGTTTCCTTGATGTCATCAGATGAAACGTAAATGTGATTGGTCCGCAGATGCAGGTTGGCAGCAGAGATGGCCCTACATAACAGACAGGAATGTCAGCATCTCAGCCCAAGCACATCCGGCAACATGGATGGCCTGGCCACCCCTACCTTCTTGCCCCCCACACTACCTGACTCTCCATTCAGTCTTGGATGAGAAGGTCTGGGTCTCGTAGTTGCTAGTGGTGGAGGTGATAATCTCATCACCATGCTTGTTGACAGTCCGAGTCTGTGTGGCAGTGAGCTGGGACTGTTCCTTGGTCTGCTTCTCAATCTCAGCTATCTGCTGCCGCTGCTGTGACGGTGCCGAGATCTCCATTCCTAGGATGATGTCTCGAATTTCTGACTGGGTCAGTGACGCCACATTCACACTGTGGGGACACGGTAAGTTAAACAGGATCCCTCCCCAGTCACTTTTGCCTTGATGGCAAAGGAGGACCAGGCAGGCAGAGCATACTTTGCCAAGATAATCCTCAAGTAACGTTTCTATTTTTAAGGGCAACTTATGGGAGGTTTCTCCTCCACCTGTGGGTTCTAAGAATTGAAGTAAGGCCCTAAGTCTTGGTAGCAAGCATCTTTATCCCCTAACTATCCTTTGATGAAATGGAGATATAGTGACACTGTGAAGAATTACCACATCCCAAGCAGCACGACACAATACACACATGTACTTTTAGCTACTCAGCATCTGTAACTTACTTTTCTTCAACAAAAATTGCCCCCATACAGGATAACTCTCACAAATGGAAACCCCAAATTGGGTGTAGGGATACACACTGATAATCCAGCACTTGGGAGGTTAAAGCAAGAGTAGTGTTGGGAGTTCAAGGCCAGCCTGGGATACATAATGAAACCCTGTCTCAAACACAAGAGAAATTAAGAGAGCAAGAGCAAGAGAATGCATCTGTTCAAAATGGCATCAGTACCTTCACTGAGAATAGTGGTCAATAGTGAGACTGGATATTGACTTCATTTTTTCCTAAGTACCTCTGAGATGCTATTTTTCTTTTGAGACATGACCTCATGTGGCCCACCTCTAACTCATGTACTTAAAAATAACATTGAATTCCTGATCCCCTTGCCTCTACCTACCAAATGCTGGGGTTATAGGCATTACCAAACACAGCTAAAAAATCTGAGAAACTTCTATGGTTTAAAGCTCAAAACCCCAGAACCTCTACCCCGAGCGGCGCACCTTGCCCTGTCTGCACTGTGGCACCTGACCCTCCCTGCTCACTTGTTTTTCTTGCCGTAGTCGGCCAAGATCAGGTCCTTGAGCTGCACCTCCACCTTGATCCATTCCTCGTCAGTCAGTGTGGGCCAGATGTGGTGGGGTTCTGTGATGGTGGTTTTGTCAGGCTTCAGGATCACCTTGGCCCTATCATTGTTCACGTGTAAAGCACGAAGAATCAAGATGAGCCGGGAGAAAGCCTGGGAGGAGATGTGGAAGAGTGTGAGGTCATCAGCCTTATGGGTATTTCCCCCCTTACCCTGTCCTCATGGGAAAGCAAGCACTATTTCCAAATTCTTAAGGCGCCAACCCCTCACAAGTCAAAAGGCCTCACTCTTTGTACGCACAGCTCAAGAATTTGAAAATGACCTCATCAAGTGTCTTGTGGAGATACTGAGGCACAGTATCTTCTCTCTGTTCCAAATCCACCCCAGAGAGACCCTCTTCCTAAGGAGTCAAATTACCGTGTAGGAGGAGATAGTCTTGAGCCAGTCATCGTAGAGGTTGAAGAGAACCATCTGAGGCTCTGTGGCTTTAAGGATGAGATCCCCAAACTTCTCCACCTTAAGACAAGCCTGGAAGGGGAGCTGGAGCTCGGATCCTTTGATCACAATGTTGGGGAAGTCCAGCAAGTGTACCTAAGGCAGAGTTCAAGGTCAGGGAGAACGCCCAGAGGGCTCGGGCCTACTTTCGTCTACCGTGTTCACCTCTCACCTCCAACGGATCCAGCATGCCCTTCCTGGTGACGATGATCTGCTTAGGCTGTTCCTCCACAGGCAGAGATCGGATCAGGGCAGCCACTTCCTCAGCTGTCTTCCACTTGGCCAACTAACAACCAAAACAAAACAAAGCTGAGTCTACCTTCCTCAATTAAATAGAAAAAAACATCCTAATTTTGAACATTGACTGTTTCTATAATGAACATGAACACAGTTGCTTAACTTAGTAATTAGAAAAAGGTACCTACATGCTTAATGATGAATTATAGTTCAGAAACAGCAAAATAAGACAGGGGCCAGAGCAGAGTTTGGTTCTCTCACCCATACCAGGCAGCCCACAATTAACTGCCTCTAGCTCTAGCTGCAGACCCAATGCCTCTGGCCTCCGTAGTTCCTCTCCCCTACATGTAACCACACACACACCCCACAATTAAAATAAAATTATATTTATTTTTTGGAGACATGACCTCACTCTGCAGTCCTGGCTCGCCTAGAACTCACTATATAGACCAGGCTGACTTCAAAGTCATGAAGATATACCTACCTCTGCTTTTCTTTTCTTTTCTTTTTTTTTAAACTTTTATTTATTATGTATACAGCATGTATGACTGCAGGTCAGAAGAGGGCACCAGATCTCATCACAGGTGGTTGTGAGCCACCACGTGGGTGCTGGGAATTGAACTCAGGACCTCTGGAAGAGCAGCCAGTGCTCTTAACCCCTGAGCCATCTCTCCAGCCCCCCTACCTCTGCTTTTCAACTGCTAGGACTAAAGGCATGTACCAGCATGCCCAGCCTAATAAGATAATTTTCAAAAAAATCTAGGTCTTGAGTTCAATTCCCAGCACCCACATGGTGGCTCACAACCATCTGTAATGAGATCTGGTGCCCTCTTCTGGCCTGCAAGGATACATGCAGACATTATATAATAAATAAATAAATCTTAAAAAAAAAATACTAAAGCTACATAAAGAAATGAATCTTGATAGATAAGACTGCGGTGAACCAAGTAAAAACAAGAGCTCATTCTAGAAAGAAAAATATGGACAAAGCCCTAGAAGTGAGATGAGCATTGAGATTTTGGGAGAGTAGGATTTTGGAATAATTATTAAGAGGACTTGTAATTATCATGCTATATGTACTATAAATATAGAAAAGAGAATCGTGACTGGGTAGGTACAGCCCAGCCTGGCATCAAATGTCCAGGAAGCCAAAGGGTATACATTCCCTTTATAAAGAAGGCCTTCACACGCTTGGACCTCCTCTAAGAGCGTGAAGAACTGACTCAGAGTCGGGGGTTTACCAGGCAAGTGTGAGGCCACAGTCTGGATTCCCAGCACCCACTTAAATCTCAGGCACGGGCACTCATAACCCTAATGCTCAAGAAGCCAAGTATGCTGACAAGCTCTGCAGATTCACACAAAACATGTCTCCGTCTCTTTGACTGTGTGCAGCCCTGGCTGGCCTCAAACCTACGGCAATCCTCTTCCCTCTGCATCCGAGTACTGAGATGGCACCACACCCAGCAATGCCATCTCTCAATAGAGAAATAGGTATGTTTTATCACGTTCCCCCTCCCCCTACCAGGAATGAGAGGCAGCAATGTTCATGGCCTCACTATTATTTTTGCGGCTTACCTGACCCAAACGCTTCTGTCCGGCCCACACAGATGTGTGGATTATCTTGAGGAAAAGCTGCCCTGTGCGTGGGTTGAAGATGAAGATGGCCCCATTGATGGGTTTGGTTGTCAAGTTCCCCTCAAAGGTCTAAAGAACAAGTGTATTAGTTAGCATGGACTGGACATAACCAGCCCAACTTCATTCATCCAGTGGGTACACATGCTCTCACAGGCATTTGAAGTCTGCATGCTCTCTCACCTTGTGGATCGTCACTCTGTAGACATTGGTGTCATCCACAAACCAGATGATCTGGTTAGAGAAGAGTTCACCATAGTTCTGAGAGGACAGGTAAGGTTCAGTGGGCTCAGAGGAATACAGCTGGAGTCCTTTGCGGATCCGTTCCCGTAACACATACAAGGCAGGGTTTGCCTTCATGATCTTGGCCATAGCCTGCTGTATGAGAGGCTTGCTGCCTGGAAACCAGTTTCCATAGGCACTGTGAGGATGAAAGGGTCACAAGAACTTAAACATAGGCCAAAGGCTCCAAGGAAAAGGTGAAGGGACAGCAAAGGGACGGAGCCGGTTGGCCTGCTAATGCATGTACATCCGAGAGAGAGTCAGTGACCCAGGAAGAAAAAACCTCGTCTTAGCCAGGCAAACTAAAACTGGTGTAAATGTTAGCTCATGCTAACGGGTAGGGTGTGGTGGGACACACATTTAGTACCAGCACTTGGGAGGCTCAGGCAGAGAGATCTCTGTGAGCTTGGGGCCAAGCTGGTCTACACAGTGAGTTCCAGGCCAGCCAAGGCTATGTAGTGAGACTGCTTCAAATGAAAGAAAACACAGAAGGTACAGGGCTAATGGAAACCCTGCTTCTGAGCCCTGGCTTACCTGTGTAGATTATAGGCCAGGTCGATGGCGATGAGCACACCTGTGGGCGAAGGGTAGATGCTCATGTTGTCTGTGGTATAATCCAGGAACTTGGCCCGGGCGTAGCGCTCAATATCATGGGAATCATAGTCCCCCCAGCGTAACTGGATGTCAATCCAATACTTCTGTGTAGTTGTGCTGTCCATCACATCCCTAAGGGCGGAAAAAATTCAAGTTTCCAGGAAACCATAGCATAAGCAATGTCTCAGAATCATAAGAAGTCCCAAACACTGCACTTAAATCTCAAAACCATCTCCTTTCTCATTTGAGGTCAGCAAGACCCTTAGCCAGGGTGGTGATGGCGCACGCCTTTAATCCCAGCACCCAGGAGGCAGAGGCAGGTGGATCTCTGTGAGTTCGAGGCCAGCCTGGTCTACAGAGTGAGTTCCAGGGCATACAGAGAAACGCTGTCTCAAAAAATCAAAATAAAACAGAAAACAAACAAAAAAGATTAGTAAGACCCCAAGCAATTGGCAGCTGTGACTGTTGGTGGGTTACAGGGTAACACTGCCTCCAAGTTTAAAAGGATGTCAGAGTTGGGAACGGTGCCTACTCTTGTACAGCACTGCGGGGGAGGGGACAACAGGATTATAAGGTCAAAGCCAGAAGAACAAAACGAAAAGGGCATGGCTAATCCCTTAAGTAACATGGCTATCATAGTAACATAAAGTTCCTGGGTACCTAAAGCTGGGCCACAAGACACTTACTTGGAGTCTGCCAGCAGTGAGGGCCGGGAGACATTCCACTTATAGGAAGCGAAGAGTAGTATATCAGCACAGGAAGAGTTCATCTTGTACGATTTTCGGGGATGGATTGTCTCCTTCTGTACTGTTTCAATTTCCAGAGCATCCAGTTCCTGGTCAAAGACCTGGAGGGAAAGATGGAAGATTGGACCTCATTACAGAAACCCATTTACAATGACAACTGATAGAATTTTTATGAGGCAATAAGAGTCTAATCCTTAATGTGTCCAGGATAAATTTCCCATACTCAAAAGAGCAAGCTGGCTGGGCATGGTGGTGCATGATTTGAATCCCAGCACTTGGGAGGCAGAGGTAAGCAGATCTCTATGAGTTTGAGGCCGGCCTGGTTTACGTAAGGAGCTCTAGGCCAGGGTCACATAGAAAGACTCTCAAAAAATCAAAACCAGCAAGCTAATGTAACTCTGATCTCTCGGCTTCCACTGCTACCCACCTGACATAAGTCCATCACGATGCTCTCATGGATCTTCTGCCACAGGTGAGCTCGGAATATCTGGATAAGAGAGATCTTCAGTGTGGGGATCTTGCCATGCATGAAGATTCCTGTCAGGTCCAGCTGTACCTGGAAGCCTACGTATACCTGCCAGGAAAGAGAAATAACATTAGAGATCAGAGAGGCCAGTTCTTAGGACAAAATGAAGGCCACAGAAACACCTTTTCTTATCTCCCATGTTGGACAATCACACTCACATTGGCTCGATTGATTGTTGGGGACCACCAGAGGGTGAATCTACGATTAGGAATCTGGTTTAATCCTGATCGCTGAGCATTGGTTAGCTTCTTCCACTTCATGGACTCCTCAAAGCCACTGGCTTTCTCCCTGAGGGGCAGAGGAACCAAATAAGAAGACGCCCATGCATCTCCCCTAGATGGCTAACCCTCACAGGATAACTGAGAAGCAGCAGACCACTAAAGCCCAGTAGAAGGAGCTCAAGTGGTTGTGACGAGTCCCTGTAAAGAGGACAGAGTCCTTACCAGAACAGACCTTCCCAGGTAGGGAAGTAAGTGCCCTTGAAGAGAGTGTGCTCCAGAATGCCCTCCACACCACCCAGGGCCTGAATCATGTCTGTGCGGTAGTTGTTGAGGTTCCAGAGCTTGCCATCATGCCGCTGATGTGTCCACCAGAAGGGGTTCTGCTTCAAAACCTAGACAGTGCAACAAGGATGGTGAAGCTTTGGGTGCCCACCACCCCAAGTGACAGAGATGCCAAAAGCTATCCTGATTTAGAGAAATCCATCCATTCACCACTCCATATACCTGGTACTGCTTAAAGTCAGTTCGGACACGCCAGCCCTTGTCATAAGCCAATGTGTGCCGGTCCTTCTGGAAGAGAGTATTGATCCTTGGAATGCCTCGATCCCATGAATCTTCTAAATCTTCTAATGTCAAACGTCTGCCAGAAAAAAATAAAGTCAACATCCTTTCTCATGCAAAGAGAAACATTCGACATTCTTTGGCCAAGGATGAGTAGAATCAGTCTTAACTCCTAAAAACATACTCTGCCCATGACCTCCATGTAAGACTCACAGTGTTGTGATGCAACCCCCAGTCCTTAGATTGGTATATCCTCTCAGATGCCCACCTGTTCTGAGCAATAGCCTCCTGTCTCTTGAGTGCATACTCAGCCCAGACCCTTTGAGAGTCAATGAACTCGCTCTCCCACGGCTGTATGTAGCGGTACAAGTTGGGAATCAGTTGGTCTTCTTCATGACTCATTCCTGAACGGAAGTGTGTGATACCTACATCTGTTTGCTTGGACCACCTGTTTTGGGAAAATCAAGACAAGGGATAAAAGTAAAATCAAAAGTAACGAAACACCCACTCCCCTCGGAGTCTACATAATGAGACTAACACGAAAGTTGCGAAGCAAGCCCTACCTGAGGTCAGACTGGGGGATGAGCACATGGCCCATTGAGAGCATGCCAAGCCCACCCAGCTCTTTAGGGGTGTAGAACACAACAGGAGGAAACCGACTTGGCATCTTGGAGTTCAATCCAATCTTGATACGTGTCTGGATCTTGTTTTCACACTTTACCAGTAAGTCTAGGAGTTCCTGCGTATTTACCACGGCCTCTCGAAAGTATGTCATAAGGCCGATGAGAGCTGTGTTCCACTTATTCACAATCTAAAGTTAGTGGGAAAGAGTAAATGCCACATGAGCAATGCAGGCCTTCCAGATCTAGTTAGCTACATCTCTAGTACAAGAAAGCGTTGATCTTAAAAACTAAACAAACGCCGGGCGGTGGTGACACACGCCTTTAATCCCAGCACTCGGGAGGCAGAGGCAGGCGGATCTTTGTGAGTTCGAGGCCAGCCTGGGCTACCAAGTGAGTTCCAGGAAAGGCGCAAAGCTACACAGAGAAACCCAGTCTCGAAAAACCAAAAAAAAAAAAAAAAAAACTAAACAAACAACAAACAAACAAAAACAACGAGGTTGCTAGTTCACACCCACCAGGATAGAAATAATCGAGAGAAAGAGGACTGGGCCACTGTGATGGTTGGGGGGAGGGGGGGTAAAAGGACTGTTATCAATCCTGAAGACTTGGGCGCAACCCCCAAAACCCACAGAGTTGGAGGAAAGGACCCACTTCTGCCTGTAATCCCAATTCTTAGGAGGCTGAGTCAGAAGGATCAAGAGTTCAATACCAGTCTGGATTATCGATAAAGTTTGTCTCAAGTAAGCAAACAAATAAACAAAGGAATAAAGTAAACAAGTTCAAATCCAACATTATGCTCTCATAATCTCTAAAAGCACTCTGTAAAATAATATGGCTAATTGACTTACTATATGCACTCTTTCATTCCTTTTCACAAAAGCCCCCTGAGCTAGAACTACGGTTACCCTCACTTTACAGAGAAGGGGGAGAGGGCGAGGGTCTCAACAGACCCGACAATCCAACTCGACTCTAGATGTTAGAGTCATGTACATTAACCATGATTGGGAGGTACCTCCCTCGATTCCCAGTCACTCCTCCATCAGGCTCTGAGCAGTGCAGAGACAGGAGGGTTGCTGGAGCTCACTGGCTTCCAGTCAAACCCCAAGCTCTGGGGTAAGAGAGCAGCACAGCACCCCATCCTCCCCAAGTCTGTCTGTCTGTCTGTCTCTCTCTTATACACACACACACACACACACACACACACACTCTCACACAGAACCTTTTAAAGGAGGGGCAGCAGGAATGGGAAGAAAACAAAAAAGGGTAAAAAGAGATAAACACGGTTATAACACATTGTACACACAAGTGAATTATACAAAAAAAAAAAAAAAGAAAAGAAAGGAAAAAAAAAAGGGAATAAAAGTAAAAAGCCAAAAACCAAAACCAAAGGCCTGTCTTGACGTACAGCTCCCTCTTGGAGGCTTCTAACTATCTACTCCAGCACTGGCAAACTGTCCTTACTGTCTCCACTCACCTCCCATAAAGTCTCATCCACACCATCTGGCTTCCATCCCAACTAGTTCTGAAATAGTTCTAAGGTCAGCAATGACGTCCTCACTGCCAATTCCACTGGCTCCTATTCATCCTTATCTAACCAAACTGTTCTAGGCAAGCGACGCTGTTAAACACTTGCTCAATTCCAGACACCAGTTCCTGACAGCCTTGACTGCCCACATCCCAGCACTGTCTCGGTTCTGCTCAGCACACCTCAGCGCTTCCCATCATCCTAACCTGCCCTTCCCGTCTCACTCTCCACTCATCCTGGGAGTCTCATGAGTCTTGAGCTTTCAACCTTTACACCACGAGACTCCCAGATCTATCCCTTCCCCACACCCAGGGGAAATGACAGTCTCTCAGGACATGTTTGGTTCTAACACAGGGACTGTTCCTGGCATCTGATGGGGAGACGCTGGGGGTAGTGCCAGACAACACACGACATGGCTGAAAGTGTCCATGTCATGAGTGTGTAACATTCCTTTGGCCAGGTGTGCTGGAACACACCTGTCACCTCATCACCCATAGAGAAACTGGGCACAGCAGCACATGCCCAAAGGCCAGCCAGTCCAGAGATGAAGGCAGGAGGAACACTGAAGACCAAGACCAGCCTAGGTAACACAACAAGACTCCATTTCACCATGGGGGTACAAAAACCAAGTGTGGTGGTGCATACCACACCTGGATTCTCAGCAGTGACGGGCTGAGGCAGGAAAGTTGTCTCAACTTTGAGACCTGATCCACAGCGGCCCTCGTCCCACAAATAAACCACCCAGAACTGACATTCTAAACTACTACACAGTAAAGAGGCCGGGCAGTGGTGGCACATGTCTTTAATCCCAGCACTTGCGAGGCCAGCCTGGTCCAGAGTGAGTTCCAGGACAGCCAAGGCTACACAGTGAAACCCTGTCTCAAAAACCCCAAAACCAAACAAAAACAAGCCTAAGGGAAAATGCAAAATAGATGCTTTTGTTAAAATTAAAATCTCTTACTTTTGCCTTAATCTAAAGTCACCAAAATAAAATAAAATCCTCAACCCCCCACAGATGCAGTCTGATCAATTCTTGTGGTGAATTCTCGGAAATAAAGCCCAACTGACCCAACACTCTAGGTTGCCCTGCAGAAAGCATGGAGATTACCACACTAGGCAGAGCTGGGAAAGAGCAAGCTCCACCTGGGGAGGAGTGGAAAGGGAGGGGGACGGACTGAGAATGGCAGGGAAGGGAGGCTTAGGGACCTACAGACCTTGGTAAAGGTGGTGGAGCCAGAGGCCATTAGGATCTGACGCACTCGGTTATGGAAGCGCTGCATCGACTCATCATCCACACGCAGGAAACACTGTGCTGTCCGTTCCTTGGTAACCTAAACCATAGAGTCAGTGTTAACTTGTCCCAGAACTTCCAGAGGGGCTGGCGACATGGCTTAGAGCAGGCAACGATGCTTGCTAGCGAGCCTTATTTCCTGAGTTCCATCTCCAGAACCCACAGAGCGGAACTGACTACAAGCTGTGCTCCAACCTCCACCCAAGTACCATGGCAATAAACAGAGGTGAAAAGAAACATGGTAGTGCATGCATTTAATCCCAGTAAGCACAGGCAGGGATGGATCTTGGTGAATTCAAGGCCAACTGGTCTATATAGGGAGTTCTAGGCCAGCCATCACTATACAGTAAGACCTTGTCTCAAATAAAATAAAATAAAAAGAAAGAAAGAAAACAGAGAGAACAGGCCATGGTGGCATGTGCCTTAATCCTAACCTGTGGGAGGTAGAGAGGCAGACTGGTCTCTGAGACAATCAGGGCCAGCCAGGGTTACAGAGAAACCCTGTCTACACAAGCAAGGATTAACTGTGATCACCGCTAAGCTCAACCCACCCAAGGCTCACGGAGCTGATAATAAGGTATTTCTGTTCTTCACCCCAGTGATGCCAGAGTTACAGGGGTGGTGAAGTGATGTCCTTTCTAGGCTCTACCTCATTCTGCAGGTTCCAGACCCCATCCTTGTGGGTGAATTCTTCATAGCTGGTACGGCACTTAGGCAGGATACGGCACTCAAAGCCACACATGTTGAACAGTAGGTTGGGGTTGTCTTTGCTGTACACAGACACAAAGCTGTTCTCCCACTGCACTGTAGTCACTGATCGTGGCAGTCGGTTCTTGATGTCCCAAAACACTGCCCGACCCCTGTCCAGAGAACACATAGAAATTTCAGTCTGTTGAACACATTTGCATTCAAAGACCAGACAGAAGACACCCCAACAGGTCTATATTCCTCCTACCCAAGACACACACAACCTCCTCAATATTAATTGCTTTCTGGGTCCCTAGGATTGGTGTCCTTTAACTCTTACAAACCCAACTGAGACTCACAAGTTGACATCATGCTTCATGAGGCGCATGCGTGCATCTCGGGGCCAGCATTTCTTATTATTGTAGCCAACAATGTTCTCATTATTGGGGTCTGGATGCTCTGTCAGGTAACGCTGGATCAGATCTCGAGCCTCATCTGCCGTGAACCTACATTAAGGAAAGGTATATGTTGAGGCCCAAATACAGTAGGACCCTTTGAGAAGGCCAGCTCCATGGGTGGGGACCTCATGCCACTCTAGACTTCGTTTCACTTTACAGCCCCAACTCAGTCACTAGTCAACTAAGCCAAAGAGCCAGGCAGGGCATGCTTCAGTATTCTGCAGGCCAGAGGATCTGTCCGTGTTCTTTACCTGAAGAAAATGTGGATGCGATCAATGTATCTACAGAAGAGGCGGATCGGGTGCGCAGCCTCAGTGGCTATGTCCTGGAAACTGAGAAAGTCATTTGGCATCTGGGGAGGCCCAGCCATCTCACTGGCCCGGTGCAATCCCAATACAAGCAAATCCATCACCAAGCCATAGTACTGTACAATGAACGAGGCAAACTGCAGGCCTCTGATGATCCCATATGAATTTGTATGGTTCATGTCCTAGGAAAAAAAAAAAGAACCACAACTATTAACTAGGGCTAAGGATGGCTGTGTGTGGCCCAGGTGCTTCAGAGTCCACTCTCCTTCATTCTCCCTCAGCAAATCCTAACTCAATGGGTCAGACAACCCCTTAACACATTTTTGCTACTTCTCCAAGACGGACCTTATAGTTAATGACAACATTGTTCTTGGCTGTCATGTAGTCAGCTATGTTGTGGTCCACAATGAGTCGCAGCAGCCTATTCAGCAAGGTCAAGTCGATCTTTTCATACATCTTCTCAAAGCGGGACTCCAACATGACATTGCACTCGCCCTCACTGGTCTCCCACACATCCTGCAAGTTATTGATACCTAAAAAAAGCAAAAAGACAGAGCTATTGCTGATTAGAAATTCCTTTTCAGGTCTAGTAACCACAGCAGCTTTCAACACATTCCAAAACCCTCTGTCATCCATCCATCCATCCATCCATCCTTCCATCCATCCTTCCTTCCATTCTTCCATTCATCCATCCTTCCATCCATCCATCCTTCCATTCATCCATATTTCCATCCATCCTTCCATCCATCCTTCCATCCTTCCTTCCATCCATCCATCCTTCCATCCATCCATCCTTCCATCCATCCATCCATCCTTCCTTCCATCCATCCTTCCTTCCATCCATCCATCCATCTTTCCTTCCATCCTTCCTTCCTTCCATCCATCCTTCCTTCCTTCCATCCATCCATCTTTCCTTCCATCCTTCCTTCCACCCATCCATCCTTCCTTCCTTCCTTCCTTCCATCCATCCATCCACCCTTCCATCCATCCATCCACCCTTCCTTCCTTCCATCCATCCATCCATCCATCCATCCATCCATCCATCCATCCATCCATCCACCCTTCCATCCATCCATCCATCCATCCTTCCTTCCTTCCTTCCATCCATCCATCCATCCATCCATCCATCCATCCATCCATCCATCCATCCATCCATCCATCCATCCATCCAGGCTGCTACAAGTGTCAGCTTTGCTCAACAACCATACTATTCACTTTTTTGTTTGTTTGTTTGTTTGTTTTTTCAAGATAGAGTTTCTCTGTGTAGCCCTGGCTGTCCTGGAACTCACTCTGTAGACTAGGGTGGCCTTGAACTCAGAGATGTGCCTGCCTCTGCCTCCCAAGTACCGGGATTAAAGGCGTTCGCAGCCACCACCAGGCAGTATTATTCACTCGTATCATGAAAAAGCGTCAAATGACTATGCAGCCTGGGTAGGAATTTTTATATAGAACTTAGTTCCCCCTTTCTCTGTGGGATGCTAACCCCGACAGTTTTACCTTGGCACCACTTGTAAACAAGCAGCGGAGGTGGTTCTGTGTCAGCAGGCTTGATCCAGGGCGGGAAAAGACGGCGCTTATCTGCTTCATACCACAGGTACTGGTCCAGGTAGGCGTCAGTTATTTTCTCCAGTGGCTCTACATCATAAACTGGCACCAGGTGGCTATAGAGATCCATAAACTCAATGCCCACCTGTGGGAGAAGGAACCTGGCTCACATCAATTCACCTAGTCAACCTGGCACCCTCTAGATGCCAAGAATAAATAGCATAGACCAAAAGAAAGCTCAGAGAGCATCTCACTCACTTCTTTAAAGGCTCTCTGTGTGAGGAGGTGACGCTTGATGCGGGACAAAGCCTCATGGGGGTTGTCGTAGGCTTGCTCGATCAGACCCAGCTCCTCCCTCTGAGACTGGTTTAACCTAGACTTCACACTAACAAAGCAAAGGAAAAGGTGGATGAGAAAACCCAAGAAGATGCTACACCAGAAGGATGACACCTTTCTTTGGACTCTGACCACAACGCCATTCCCTCCCCGTTACCCTCCCAGCGGGAGCCCTCCCCTCCACTCCTCACCTATAAGCTTCCTTGAGGCGCTCCAGAGCTAAGATGAGCAGCTTGGTGTCGTGCTTGTAGGAGAGTGGGGGGAATGGGATGGGAGAGAATCTACGGCTCTCCAGCCAGTGCACAGTGGTAGTATACACTGCCACTGCCTCTTCTGCCGTAATGTACGGACCATCCTGCAAGGGGAGCATGAAGCTAGTCTCCCACTATCGTCCAAACCAGTACAAAGCAGGACCCCATCTGCAGCCCCCTTACCACCCAGTCCTCACACCCGGCCTAGCTGGCCCAACCTTCAGGTAATTGTGCTGCCGCTCCTGCTCTGCCTTTAGGTACAGGCGGGTGAGACGGCCCAGGTTCTTTTTGCAAACAGTCTTGTCTACAGTCGCCCCACGGCGGATTCGTTCACGGTTGTAGTGGGCAGTATTGGTCCACCAATCAGCCTTGGCCTTGACGTACCGAAGAATCATATTCTCAATAGGTGTTGGCAGTCCTGGGACCTGAAAATACAAACACAACGGAAAAGTAATAGGAGCTGAGCACAGTGTTTCACCCCTGTGTTCCAGCATAAAGGCAGATAGATCTCTTGAGTTGAGGCCAGCCTGGCCTGCACAGTTACAGGTCAGCCAGGACAACACAGTGGAACGGTCTTAAGAAAGGAGGGGTTGGGAGCGATAGAAGGTTGACATTAAAGGTGCATTAATCCTAACCTCGGGAAGAGGAACGGCTGTGCCTCCTTGGAGGCGGAGGAAGGCCTACCTTCCAGGGAATGTTGGCCTTCCAGCAGCGCCAGGCCTCACTGAGATGCTGCAGAATTGTCCGGGCCTTGTTCTGTTTGATGCCTTCAGGCATCATGTCCAGAATGTCATGCATCACAGCTGCCCTGAGCTCGAGGTCAAAATGGGACTCCACGCGTTGCTTTGTTACTGTCTTCGCCACCCCCTTTGAGTGACGGCCTACGAGTGAAGAGGCCAGAGATTCGATCAATAAAGAGTAACAAGTGTCCATATGCTCCCCACATGCAAAAAGACAAGCCACTTCAGACAGTCACAACCATACTTGGGAGGAACTTCTGCTGCGAATGCATGAGAGCTCACATCCCACAGAGCAGCCCCAGAACCACACTACTAGGTCAGACTCATCTGAAACAAGCGAACTTAGAAGCAAGACTAGACGACAAACGCAGACAAAAGCAGGGACAGCAGGCACCCCTCATCTACCCGTGAAGCAGTGAGACGCCATGGGTAGACAAAGTCACTTACCTTCAAACTGCCGGGCCAGAAGGTTGCCCAGCCATCGCTCTAGCAAAGGGGTAATTCCACGCATGAAAAACAGCCAGACTCTCCAGCCAGCAGCCCAGAAACCACAGCCGGGGCCTTTCCCTACAGGGCCCTGCAGTCAAGCAGAAATCAGACACATAAATGAACAATTCTTTTACAAAAAGATAGAGGTGGAGAAGGAAGAGCCACTTGTCAGGCTGCTGAGGGGACAGGGTAAATGTTCTGGAGTCCACAAACTCTAGAACAGGGAAGCGTATGAGAACTTCAAGGAGAAAGTGAGGCTCCTGCATGGAATGAATCAGTGGTAGGTTTGGGGGGAAGTGCTGAGATCCACTAAGTATGGTAATGACACAGTCAAGCGATTCTCTCCAAGGAGGTCCCGGGGAAAAGGCCAAACAAGGAGCAGTGAGAAGGCAGGCAGAGGGCGGCTCTCACCGTGTTGAAGCGGTAATAGATGAGATGTTTCAAGTCCTTGCACATGCGGATCTGGCGCATCAGTTTGTATTTGTAGCGATACATGCCAGTCAACTGGCCCACGTGGGCGAATATATACTGCAATCCATCTGCCAGCTGCAATAAAATCACCCTCAGACTTAGAGCCTGAGCCTGCTCCACAGCCTTCACCCTGCCTCCCCAACTGGGCAGAGGTCCGGGCAGCATGGCCTCACCTGGAAGGCATCCACATTGCCCAAGCGATACTGCACATGACTGTCCACAACCAGCTTAGTTAAACGCAGTACCTCCCGACACAGATGGAAAGCATTTCCAAAACGAGATTTCTTTCTTTCCTGAAAAGGACAAGAACAGAAAGAACATTAATGACAGTGGCCACAAAAGGAGGTATGCCACAGTGCCACCCACCCCTAAGCCCAGCGGAGCCCCGCGGTCTGATGCCGGCACCTTGGTGGTGAGCGTCTTGACAGGCTTCAGGTTGAAGTTGTAGTCCAAGTGCAGGTAGTTGAGGTTCTTCCGGTGAATGAGGAGGTTGAGCATGTTGTAGCCCTGGCGGCAAACCTGCAGCCCCACCTCCACCCAGTCTAGCTTTGTGGACTGAAAGAATTTGGTAGCTTTGAACGAGCGGAACAGATACCTGGGTGAGAATAAAGGAGAGAGTTAAAGCTGGCACATGACTCGTCTACAGCGGAAGTTGTAGCAGGGGCCTCCAGCACCTTACCTCTTCTTCTGGGCTTTCGGGGGCCGATGTTTGAGGGCATTCAGCACATAGTACTTCAGCAGCTTCTGATAGGAGACTCGCACCTTCACAGGCTGCCCAGCAGGACAGTGCTCCCGATACCTGGTTAAATTAGCCCATCAGAGAATTGCCCACCTCTCCTTCCAGACACTCTGGGAAAGGCTGCATGCCCATCCAGATGGAGTCTTTTCTCTACTACCGACCCCTTAGGTAGAAACCTTACCAGTTCTTGACAAGGGGTATGTCCAGGGCCCGGCGGGTACGACCAGAGCGTAAGTTAAAGGGTCGTGGTGCCCACAGCAGGGCAATGCCATTGGCTGTATTGTCTGTATAGAGGGGTGTGTCCTTCAGGAAGGGCTCCACAAACTCCGGAAGTTCAAATTCCTCATCATCATCAGGCAGTGGTTCCTGGCTCTGAAAAAGAAATCCTCAAGGGTTCATTTTCCACTCACTGAGCACAGACTTGAGATGAGCGGAAAACTCTCTGGGATGAAGCGTAGTAACTACACAGGTCACGAAGACTGGGATGCCGGACAAGAGAAGCCCTAAAGAGCCTGGCAAAGGAGCCAAGGGAGCCAAGAACAAGACAGGCCTAACCAGGAAACCAACCCTTCCGCTTTCCACTAAAAGCCTCCCAGAGAGCTCCCGTGCCATACCACGGGAGGTGCCCGCTGCAGCCAGTTCCCACCAAGGGCCAATGAGCTCAGGGAAGGAGGCCTGAAACCCCAGCACTTAGGAGGAGGCCAACAGACGGACTGAGAGTACAAGACCAACCTGGAACTACACAGTAATTCTGTGCCAACCTGTACTATGCGTCCAAAAAAAAAAAAAACAAAACAGTGGGGTAGAGGTTGGTGAGGCAGAAAACGTGCCTAACATGCACCAGACCCCAGGCTCATTCAGGACTCTCACACCCCCGCACCCCCCAAAGCGTAAGATTTCCTCTTACCTTGACTGAGTGTCTATGAGAGATCGGGTTGATCAGAGGATCAAAGTAGAAAGCTGGCAAATCGGGATCCTCGGTCTTGATGAAGACCACGTTAGGAGTGTGGTACCTACAGGGAAAGAAGAGTCAGCCAACCGTCTGCTCTGGCCCAGACCATAGCCGGCTTTCTCCTGTCTAACTGCTGTGTTCCAGGCACCTTACCAGGTCAGGTGCACATGGTGTGGAAGGTTGTTATACAGGTAAGGAAAAGCAATCTTGTACTCAGTACGAATAGGCTGGCGGATGATGATCTTATTAATATCATTGAATTCATTCCAGTCTTCATCCCTAGAACCGGAAATCAAGTGAGTAGTCTAGTTCCATTGCTAGCCAAGGATCTTAAGGATAAGGATTAGATTTTACTACATACAAAGTGCCTAAAATTGATATTCTCCCCAACTTACTGTAGGTTGATGTCTCGAACCAGAGGTTCAAATTTGGGTCCTCCAGGAATGGCCATATTGAGTGCCTTAGAGGTAAAGAAGGCCTTCAGATCAAACAGGTAGAAGTAGTTGTCATCCACCAAGTCAGTCAGAAGCTGATTGGCCAATCGGTAGAGA
Organism: Peromyscus maniculatus bairdii; assembly: GCF_049852395.1. Lineage (NCBI taxonomy): Eukaryota > Metazoa > Chordata > Mammalia > Rodentia > Cricetidae > Peromyscus > Peromyscus maniculatus. The sequence goes on along the minus strand of NC_134859.1, from coordinate 61,263,803 downwards.
GTGGACATCATAGGCAACGTGAACTGCCAGCGTTGGTAAGTGGAACCATTAACATACCTAGGGAAAAGATGGAGGGCCCATATCAAGTAGGCATTGAGCCAAGCCACTTACCTACTTATTGCCTTCCCACAGCTATAGTTCCCAGAACTCTCACGGGATCAGTTCCACTCACTTCCTACTGTCTCTCAATGGCTGGTGGTCATAGAACCAGTCCAACACAGGGGCATCCTCCTCAGGGTCCAACTCCAGCTGAATGGCTTCCAGTGGCTCGACATCTAAGATGTTGTCAGCATAATCCAGGGGCGGTTCCTCATCATCAAAAGGGGGGAACCGCATCCTCTTGAAATGCCTCCTGTCTCTTTTTTCTCGACGCATCATGATCCACATTGACCTAGAAGGCAAGACCATCATACAACAGTTTCTACCCAGATCCTCAGCTGCTGCTGCCACCATCCCCACCCCTAAACACCATACCAGCCGCCACCACCCACCACCACCATCATCCACTGACGCCACCCACTGGACTTCAGCCCTTCTTACCCCCACTGGGAGATATAAACTGGCTCAATAACCCAGGGAATCTCGTTGACAAAGGAAATGGCTCCAGTGATGTGGTACAGAACAGGCACATCCCGAATCTGCTCCCAAGGCATGGGCATGTTCTCTAGGAGCTTGAGAACTGCATGAGGCATGTACTTGAGGGCTCTGTAACATTGGGAAGAGAGACCATTAGAAATGACGAAGTGTGCTGTTACTTGACCCTTGCTGACATGCCAGATAGTTATCACATGTTCCACAGAAAATGCTGCCTTATAGTCCAAAGCCCCAAATTAAGACTCACGTCCTACGTGACTAGGAGTCCTGCCTTCCCAGCTCCACCTTCATCTGGTGCCATTAAATGTCTTAGTTCATAGTCCCGGGACTCAGCCTCTAAATGAACAGCTGTCCCTTTGAAGGCACCTTCCTTATGCCCTTCATGTAAATACCATTATATCCCCGATACTGCAACCATCTGATGCTCCCTATCATGCCACTCAATGGTATGCTCTTAGAGGAGAGGATCAATACTGTCTGCCCACAGCTATATCCAGAGCACCAAGAGCAAGATCCAGTAATAATAGTAATGATGTTCACTGTTGTTTGAGACAGGGTCTCACCACAGAGCCCTGGATGGCCTGGAACTCACTATGTAGATTCACCTGCCTCTGTCTCTCATGTGCAGGGATTAAAGGCCTGTGCTGCCACATCTGGCTTTTGCTGATGTTTTGAACAGAGCTTCTCATGGAGTAGTCTGAGCTGGCCTCAAGCCTGTGATCCTCCTGTCTCTGCAACCCAGAGATTATAGCAGTGTAGAGGCGTATACTTACGTGGCTGGTTAAGAAATTATTTTTGAAATAAAACTTCCAAGGCTTCCCTACATCAATTCATTAACTAGCCAAATTTTTGTATCCAAATGGAATGCTAAGAATCTCTGCAGCTTAGGGTTGAAGAATTAACAGTAGTACAGAGATCCCAGGAATTAAACAACCTAAACCCCCAAATTCTGGTGACTGAACGAACATTTTACAATGAGATTACCAGGGCAAAGCAAAACAATGGCCTAAGCAGAAGATGTGAATGTTATCATGGAATTCCAATGGTCTCCCTCGCCTTACTCTTACAATCATCACTAAGTGAGGTCAGGAGCTATGTTCCACGCTGAGCATGGGGGCATCTGCCTTTATTTCCAGCACCTGGGAGTCAGGGGCAGCGAGATCCCTGAGGTCAGCCTGTCCTGGTCTCCAGCCAGGGCAACAGAGAGAAGCCCTGTGTGTGTGGTAGGGTGTCATGTTCCCAATGATCGTCCCTCTATCCACCACTGTCAATGCAGGAACAGAGAAAGGAAAGGCGCCAAACTCCACGTGAAATTATGTCCAGGATGTTGCTTACTTACCCCAAATAGACCCTTTTGTCATGGCGGAACTTCCTGTTGGTCATGTCTCCATGGTCTCGAATGATCTTCCTGACATGTTCTGGGGGCATGTCTTCCTTCTGAGCATCCACAAACCCAAATTTCCGCTTCTCTGCATAGCGCTTGGCCTGCAACTGCTGCCATTTTCGAGCTACAAAGGCACCTCAGTTTAAAGGGCTGCACGCTCTCACCCTAACTATCCCCACTCTCGCCCCTACGGCAACCCCCGGCATTCTGTGGGAAAGAGGCAAACTGCCCGCCAAGTATCTTCCCATTTTACTCTCCCAAACCACCTGACATTTCTGCTATAGATGTTTAGGAGGGAATACTGTCTAATTCCTTCATTGTAATGCAAACCCCATAAGGGAGTGGTTTTGTTTCCACTGCTGTAACACACACACACACACACACACACACACACACACACACACACACACACGCATACGCACACGCACACACACACTTAGCGCCTGCAAATAACAGTTGCTTAGGTGCTTCCAATCTTTCAATGATTTGACTGAAGGTACAAAAATTAAACTCGGCTAACGAGGGAGCGGACCCCTGATTGACCCGCTTACACGTTCCGGCCCGCGCACGCGCGGTACCACCCGTCCCGTTCCCACTCCTTACCTTTCTCCTGCAGCTTCTCCTCTGACATGTAGTCCGGCAGCGGGGCCAGAGGGCCGGGAACCGGGTTACCCGGCCCTCGGTAAGGAAACACCCCGGCCATGCCGGAAGAGTCGGGGAAGGAGAGGGAAGCCAAAACTAAGCCGCTAGGCCCGGGCCCACAAGGGGCAAATGGAATGCGTCCGGAGCCACCCGGCCTGCACGCTAGCCGGGCTGAGCGCTCGCGGCCTGGGCCTGACGCAGCTCCTCAGGCCGCTCGGCCCACCCGACCGTCTGCAGCCCAGCCTCGGACGCCCGCCACCCACCTGTCGCCCCTCACTCAGGTAGCGGCTCGGAACGCAGAGCAATGGCGGAAAGACGACGTCCGCCCCGCGTTCCCAACTCCAGGAAGTGCGCAACCGGGGTCAGAAGCTCACCCAATAGGCGCAGAGATGCTCTGAAGGATTGGCGAGGAGTCCAATGGACGTTGCAGCCCGCGCCGAGGGGGCGGGTATAAAAGTGGATGTCATGGCGAGGGGTGTGGCCAGGGTGGGCTCGCGCCCCGCCTTCCGCCAGTCGGATCGACCTAGGAGGCTTTTAATAGAATTGATGTTTTAATTGACTGTTGACATTGCTCCCGCAAAAGGCAAAGCCATTACAATTTTAAGAAGTTTGCTTATGATGCACATTTTCCCTGTATTTATTCTCATGAATTCAGAGCTGATATGTAGTACTGGCTTCAACTCAATGAATCCTTTGTTCTTCTATGTGTTCATTACATTATCGTTAGAGTTCCTACTATGTACCAAGGAGTCAAACAATTCTTGGAAGCCCAGGGCAACAGGAAGGTTGACAAGAATGCAAGATCTGGACTGGGAATGTACCTCGGAGTGCCTGTCTAATTGTACAGGAGACCCTTGCTTCTTATCTTCTCTAGCACCGAATAGACCAGTGGAGCATGTCTTTAATCCCAGCACTCCTGCGGGTGGAAGGCAGGAGAATCAGACATACAAGGTCTGGGACTGGAGACATGGCTGAGTGATTAAGAGCACTATTCTTCCAGAGGACCTAGTTCGATTCCCAGCACTCACATGGCGACTCAAAACTGTCTATAATTCTGATTCCATGGAACTTGATACCCTCTCCAGGCCTCTGTGGACACTGCACACACGCGGTACACATAAATACATGAAACCAAACACCCATGCACATAAAATAAATTTTTTTTTTCTTTTTCAAAAAGAAATTCAAGCCGGGCGGTGGTGGCGCACGCCTTTAATCCCAGCACTCGGGAGGCAGAGCCAGGCGGATCTCTGTGAGTTCGAGGCCAGCCTGGGCTACCAAGTGAGCTCCAGGAAAGGCGCAAAGCTACACAGAGAAACCCTGTCTCGAAAAACCAAAAAAAAAAAAAAAAAAAAAAAAGAAAAGAAATTCAAGGTCATCCTCAGCCGTGTAGAGTTGGCTACATGAGACCACATCTCAAAAACAAAACATAAAACCAAATATTCTTTCTTCCTTTTTTATTTATTTATTTGTATTTTTAAATGTTTTGCTTTTGTGTGTGTATGCACCACATACATGCCTGGTGCACATGAAGGTTAAAAGATGACATCAGATCCCCTGCAAAAGCAACAAATATTATTAACCCCTAAGCCATCTCTCCCACCCCCTAAAGATTCTTGTAAAGCTTGTAATGCAGTGTGATGGGCACTGGCAAGCAGGGCATGCTAACATGCTTTCAGGGCAAGGGTTTTTCAGCTTAATGCTTGCTTATTACAAGTGAGGCCCTAGAGTTAATGGCTGGCACTGCAAACAATGAAATAAACTAAAAAATAAAATAAAAAATCCTGCCAGTCATGGTAGTAATCCCAGTACTAGGTTGGCAGTAGCAAGTGAATCCCCATGAGTTCAAGGCCAGCCTAGCCTACATAGTAAGTTCCAGGACAGCCAGGGCTACACAGAGAGACTGTATCAAAAATAAAATAAAATAAAAATCCTCCCTTGGAAGATGGAAGGAGTTAGCCTAGAAAAATTAAAAATGTTTTAGGGGGATTTCATTGGTTGTATATTTCTTCTCTTATTTCTCCTTCCTCTATCTGGCAATGATCGCTTTAACTCATGCTATAGACAAAAAGTTAAGTCAGTATGAATCGTAGACCTAAAAGGGCTAAAAAAAAAAATCTTAGAAGAAAGCATGGGAGCAAGACTGGGCATGTATTGTAGTAGACCATTTCCCAGCATTGCAAGGAAGGGGCAGGCATTTTAGACTGACAGAGGTATGTGGATGAGAAGGGTTTGACCTAAGCAAATGAACAGAAACAAAGTAATTCCAGACAGCAGAAACTGCTACAATACAACTCTTTTGTTTACTTTCTTCTCTGCAATGTTAAGAATTGAAGCCTGGCGGTGGTGGCACACACCTTTAATCCCAGCACTAGGGAGGCAGAGGCAGGCAGATCTCTGTGAGTTCCAGGCCAGCCTGGAGTGAGTCCCAGGAAAGGCGCAAAGCTACACAGAGAAACCCTGTCTTGAAAAACAAAAACAAAAAAAAAAAAAAAAAAAAGAATTGAAGCCAGGTAGTGGTGGCGTGTGCCTTTAATCCCAGCACTTCAGAGGCAGAGCCAGGCAGATCTCTGTGAGTTTAAGGCCAGTCTGGTCTACAAAGTGAGTTCTAGGACAGGCTCCAAAGCTACACAGAGAAACCCTAGCTTGAAAAACCACCACCACCACCCCCCAAAAAAAGAAAGAAAGAAAGAAAGAAAAAGAATTTAACTCAGACAGGCCAGAAAGTAGCGCATGCCTTTTCATCCCAGCACTCTGGAGGCTGAGGCAGGCGGATCTCTGAGTTCGAGGCCAGCCTAGTCTACAGAGCAAGATCCAGGACAGGCTCCAAAGCTATACGGAAAAACAACAAACAGATAAATAAATAAATAAATAATACAAAATAAGGAATTGAACCCAGGACTTGACACAAACTGGAGAGACTCTCTACCACTGAGCTATGTCCCCAGCTTCCTGGAGTGAATATGCCGAAAGAGTAGTTCCCAACACTGGGGAAGCAGAGGCAGGAAGGTGGGAAGTTGAAGGCCAACCTGGGCTACATAGCAAGACCTTCTTAAAAGAGGAGAGCAGAGGGGAGGAAATAAAAGGCCAGGAGAGGGGGCAGAGCAGAGGAGGGTGGGGAGAAATGGCAAAGAGAGGGAGAGAGGAGAGGAAGGGAACAAATTTAGGAAATCACTCTGTAGAAAGAGCCGGCAGATGAGCCTGGCAATGGTAGCGAGTGTAGCTTGAGCATTATCATGGTCACCATAGAGAAGTCTTTGTAATGACAGTGACTTTGTGTTAGACATCAGTCCACGCTCTGTAAAGTTCCAACAGAGTCTGTAGTTTCATTAATATTATAGTGTGACCATCAGTTTTCTAGTCTGATAGTCACACTATGGTTATGTATAAGTGTTCAGAAGCTGGAGAGATGGCACTTGTTGATTTTGCAGGGAACCTCGGTTTGTTTCCCACCACCTACATGGCAACTCATAACAACTTGTTACTCCAGCTCCAGGCAATCCAACACCCCCTTCTGGCTTCCCCAGGCACCTGCATTGCATGTGCTGACATACATACACTCAGATGCTCACACATACTCAAACAGTAAAAACAGATACATCTTTTAACAGTGTAAAACTTTTGTTTGTTTTGATTTTTTTGTTTGTTTTTTTGTTTTTTGTTTTTAATACAGGGTTTCTCTATGTAGCCCTGGTTGTCCTGGAACTTGCTATACAGTTCAGGCTGGCCTTGAACTCAGAGATCCACATGCCTCTGCCTCCCAAGTGCTGGGATTAAAGGCATTCACCACCACTACCCTGCAAAAGTGTTAAACTTTTCAAACTAAGTGAATAGTGTAGAAAAAGTCAACATATTGGTTTTTTTGTTTGGTTTTTTTTTTTTGTTTGTTTGTTTGTTTGTTTTTTGTTTTGGTTTTTTGAGACAGGGTTTCTCTGTGTAGCTTTGCGCCTTTCCTGGAACTCACTTGGTAGCCCAAGCTGGCTTTGAACTCACAGAGATCCGCCTGCCTCTGCCTCCCGAGTGCTGGGATTAAAGGCATGTGCCACCACCGCCCGGCGTTTTTTTTAATTATTATTATTAATTTTTAAGTTGAGAGCTGAAGAGATGGCTCAGAAGTTAAGAGCACTGACTGCTCTTCCAGAGGTCCTGAGTTCAATTCCCAGCAGCCACAGGGTGGCTCACAACCATCTATAATGAGATCTGGTACTCTCTTTGGGCATACATGCAGGCCTAACACTGTACACATAATAAGTAAATAAATCAAGAGAAATCCTAAAAAAAATATTTTTAAGTTGATACTTTAAAACTGTAAACTGTATTTTTATTACTATGCCAAGAAATGTCTTCACACACACACACACACACACACACACACACACACACACACACACCTGTACAGTCTTCTGAACCACATTACTAATACAATTTCATTCCATGGAGTTCATTCACTTAAAGTGTTTAATTTAATGAGTTTTAATGTCTGTTGAGTTATTATCATTTAATTCTAGAACATTCTCATCATTCCAGAAAGAAATATTGTAACCATTAGAATTCTCCATTTCTTCCTTAGCCCCAGGTTTCTGTCTTGGAGTTCACATATTCAATATTTCTTATAGATATATTGTTGAGCAGTGAGGTCTTTTGTGACTGGTAAAAGCTTCTTTCACTACACATAACATATTTAAGGTTCATACTTGTTTTCACACGTATGTCTTCTTTAAAGAAATGTCTATTCATAGCTGGGCAGTAATGGTACATCTTTAATCCTAGCACTTGGAAGGAAGAGAATTCACAGAGGATCTCTGTGAATTCAAGGCCAGCCTGGTCTACAGAGTGAGTTCCAGGACAACCAGAGACACACAGAGAAACCCTGTCTAGAAAAAACAAAACAGGGCTGGAGAGATGGCTCAGTGGTTAAGAGCACTGGTTGCTCTTCCAGAGGTCCTGAGTTCAATTCCCAGCACCCACAGGGTGGCTCACAACCATCTGTAATGAGATCTGGCACACTCTTCTGTATACATAATATATAAATTTTTAAAAAACAACAACAAAAATATCTATTCAGAGACAGGACGTAGTATCATATACCTATATTATTAACACTGGGGGACAGAGGCAAGAGGATTGACATGATTTTTTTTAAGGGGGTAGGAAGAGATGGCTCTTCCAGAGGATCTAGATTTGATTCCCAGCACCCACGTGGCTGTTCACAACCTTCTGATATCAATGCCCTGTTCTGGCTTCCTTGGGGACCAGGCACACACCGGGTCCACAGACATACAAGTATTCAAACAAACACAGAAGGTAACAAATAAAAAGGAAAAAAATTGCTCGGATCCCTTGCACTTGTTTGATGAGACTGTGTTCCAGGCTGTTCTCATCCTCATGGATCCCTCTGTCTCCACTCCCGAGTGCTATAATAACAAGTACACACCACCATGTCCAGCTCTGCACTTTTTAAAAAGAGACTTCATTTACTTTATTTTTCTGGGATAAAAACCCTATGTGGTGCCCATAGATGGAGCCTGGGTCCTCTGGACAAAGATTCTGAGGTAGGTTTTCATAAGATGATGGGTGAATTCCTGCTAAGGAGACTTGGTAAACATAGTCTCTTAGCAGAGGTCAGGGCCAAGATAATTATCAGAATTCTTTTCTTTTCTTTTCTTTCTGGCTTTTTTTTTCCCTTTTGTTTCTTGAGACAGGATCCCATACAAACCAGCAAACCAGACCTGCCTCGAATCCTCTATGTGGCCAAGGATATCACTGAACTTTTGTTCCTCCTGCCTCTACTCCCAAGTGCTGGGATTAAAGGTATGCACCACTACAATCAATGTATCCAGTGCTGCGATTGAACTCAAAGCTTTGTATATGCTAGGTAAGTGTTGTACCAGCTAAGTGACATCCCCAGGCTCTGGATTAGAGGGGTCTGTATTTCTGTATTCATGATTTTTGTGTGTGTGGTGCTAGGGATTGAACACAAGCCTTGCTGTGCATGCTAGGCAAACATTCTACCTCTGAGGTACAGACCCAGTCTCCTCATGTATTTTTTTTTTATATTTTTATGTGCGTTGGTGTTTTGCTATGGGTGTCAGGCCCCTGGAACTGGAATTATAGACAGTTGTGAGCTGTCATGTGGGTGCTGGAAACTGAGCCTAGGTCCTCTGGAAGAGCAGTCAGTACTCTTAACCACTGAGCTCTTTCTCTGGCCACCCCCCAGCCTCTTTTTTTTTCCCCCAAGACAGGGTTTCTCTGTGTAGCTTTGCACCTCTCCTAGAACTCACTTGGTAGCCTAGGCTGGCCTCAAACTCACAGAGATTGGCCTGGCTCTGCCTCCCGAGTGCAGGGATTAAAGGTGGATGCCACCGCCACCACCACCCGGCTTCCTTTTTTAAACCTTTTATTTCATGTATTTTATGTGTATGAGTGTATACATGTATGTATGTACACTCCATGTTTGCCTGATACCCACAGAAGACAGGACGTTGGATCCCCTGGAACTGGAGTTACAAACAGTTGTGAGCCACCATATGGGTGCTGGGAATCAAGCCCAGGTCCTCTGGAAGAACAAGTGTTCTTAACCACTGAGCCATCTCTCCAACCCCCTCCTTTTCTTTTGAGATTTATCTGTTTATTATTTTATGTGTGTATGTTTTGCCTGCATGTATGTATGTGCACCATGTACATGTCTGGTATTTGTGGAGACCAGAAAAGGGCATTAGATCTCCTGAAAAGTAGAGTTACAGATGATTATGAGCACCCATGTGGGTGCTGGGAATTGAACCTGGGGCCTCTGCAAGAGGAATAAATGCTCTTCATCCCTGATCCATCTCTCCTGTGTACCAGCCTTGACAGAGTCGCATTAAGCTTTCCAGGCTGCCCTTTGATTAGCTCTGGAGCCCAGACAATCCTTGAACTCGCTATTGTCCTCCGTCAGCCCACCCAGTAGTTTGGGTTTCAGGCCTGTGCCACCAGACCCAGCTCCTTTTCACTTTCTCGGTGGCGTTTAATGACACAGCATTTCTAATTCATATAAAGTCCATCTTGTTGGTCTCTTTTATCACTTACGATTTTGGTGTCACAATGACTGGAACTCATCATCTAACTCAGGTCACAAAGGTCTCAGCCTCCAATTTCTTTTTCTATGTTGGGGGTGCTAGAGAGAGAACCCCAAGACTTGCCCAGGTCAGCAAGTATTTTTGATTGGGTTACACCCCCACCGTACTCCTGATTTCTTCTAAGATTTTTTTTCTTAGTTTTGGCTCTTACTTATAGGGCTATGATTCACATTAAGTTAATTTCTGGGAGTTGAGGATTTAGCTCAATGGTAGAGCATTTTGCCTAACAAGCGCAAGGCCCTGGGTTCAGTCCTCAGCTCTGGAAAAAGAAAAAAGTTAATTTCTGGATATAGTATGACACAGGGATCCAAATGTCTTCTTTCACGAGAATGCTGGCTAGTTTTTATGTCAACATAACACAAGCTAGAGTCATTTTGGAAGACTGAACCTCAGTTGAGAAAATGCTCCCACCAGACAGGCCTGTGAGCAAAGCTGGGGTGCATTTTCTTGGTTGGTGACTGATGTGGGGAAAGCCCGGCTCATTCTGGGCGGCACCATCCCTGGGCTAGTGGACCTGGATGCTATAAGAAAGCAGCTTGAGCCGGGCGGTGGTGGCACACGCCTTTAATTCCGGTACTTGGGAGGCAGAGCCAGGCAGATCTCTGTGAGTTCGAGGCCAGACTGGTCTACAGAGCGAGATCCAGGACAGGCACCAAAACTACACAGAGAAATCCTGTCTCAAAAAGCCAAAAAAAAAAAAAAAAAAAAAAAAAAAAAGAAAGAAAAAAAAAAAGAAAGCAGCCTGAGCAAGTCAGTAAGCAGCGTCATGGCCTCTATCAGCTCCTACCTCCAGGTCCCTGTCTTGTTTGAGTTTTTGCTTCTCTCAGTAATGGTCTGTGCTGTGGAAGTGTAAGCTGAAATAAACACTTTCCTCCCCAGGTTGCTTTTGGTCATGGTGTTTTATCACAGCAGTAGAAACCCTAACTAAGACAGCCGGCACGATTTATAGGAAAGGCCATTCTTTTGCTATTGAAATACCTAGATTCTTTTGTCTGAAATCAATCAACTGACTATGTGTTTATTCTTACTTCAATGCTAGTCATTGATGTACATGCTTGCCTTTATATTCTCGTGATTTTTGCACATGCATGTAAAAATTACTTTCAGTAGAAAAGTTACTAATCTAATTTTTAGTTTTATTTATTATTAATGTATGTATGGGAAGGACATCCTTTCCACGGCCCACATGGGGAGGTCAGAGGACAACGTCATAGAGCTTGGTTCTTTCCTTCCACTGTTACATGGGTTCCAGACAGTGAACTCAGGTCCTCAGGTTTACGAGGCAAACTTCTAACAGGTCCTTGTCTATTTGGTTTTGTGAGGCTGAGAATTGAATTTAGAGGCCAGCAGTGGTGGCACACACCTTTAATCCCAGCACTCAGGAGGCAGAGGCAGGCAGCTCTATGAGTTCAAGGCCAGCCTGGTCTAAAAGCAAGTGCCAAAACAGCTAAGGCTACACAAAGAAACCCTGTCTTAAAAACAAAACAAAAACAAGAAAAAAGGAGAATTGAACTTCGGAGTACTTGAATGCAAATGCTCTATCACTGAGCCATAATCCCAGCCCATAAAAAGTTAATGAAGAAATAGAACCATGGGGCTGGAGAGGCAGCTAAATAGTTAAGAACTCATAATCCTCTTGCAGGGGACTCAGGTTCAGTTTCCAGCACCACAGGGCAGCTGCCAACCCCTGTAACTTCAGGGGCTCAGACACTGTCCTCTGACCTCCTCAGGTTTCTTTGTACACATAGCGTACATTCACACAAACACATACAACCAAATAAAAATAAAACCTAAAAAGAAAGAAAGAAATTGAACACTAGGTCTGGGACTGTAGCTCACTGGTAGAGTTTGCTTTCTATACACAGGATTCTGGATTCAATCCTCAGCAACACACATACACACAAAAAAAAAAGAAGAAGAAGAAAAGAAAAGGAAGAAAGAGAAAGAAAGAAAAAGAAAGAAAAAAGGAAGGAAGGAAGGAAAGAGAAAGAAAAAAGAAAGAAAACTGGAACCAGGCAAAGTGGCGCACCATACTGTGGCTGTTTCTTCTCAGTTAGACTTCACCATTCTGGTTATGAAGTAGACCAGCTGTGATCATTCACATGAAATCCTAGTGAAAAATCACAAGGCTCACTCACCCACCCTCAAGGTCATACAGGAGGTAAACATTTGCTGGGCAAAGTGGTGGAACTCTTTGGCAATGCATTTTTTTTTTTCCTAAGTCATCCCCGCTGGGGATGGAGTTCCTAGAAACATAGATGTCCAAGGTTACCCGTGCTCTTATAAGCAGCCCTGAAAACATGAGGTCACCAAGGTGGCCTGGAACAGAACCCTTTCTTTGGTTTGTCGATGTCCTCTTTATCTGGGGTGGATAGACATAACAAAGAGAAAAGACAAAGTTGGGCTGGCGGGATGACTCCATGGATAAAGGAGCTTGCTACCAAGACTCAGTGACCTGAGTCCCACCCTTCTGACCTACACAGGAGGAGGAGGAAACTGACTCTCTCAAGTTATCCTCTGAACTCTACACACGTGCTGTGGGTGCTCACACACATGGGCGATGACGCTCAGGCTTCCCCTCAGCAAATAAATAAATGTGATTAAAAAAAACTGTAAAGAGAAAGCAATAAAGTCTCATAAAGCTTGTGGAAAAGATTTGCTAACAAGGACAGACTCTTCTGTTCATGTTTCCTCCTCACAAGGAGGCCGATTTCAGCCTGTGTCGTAGCACATGTCTGTATTTTGGGCATGGAGGGTTCAAAAGTGCCCTGGACTGCACAGTGAGACTGTGTTTAAAGGTTGTTCACTGACTGAACTGATTCTTTTCGGATGCATTTCCGCATCACATTTATAGTATTTCCCAACTAAGAAGCACAGCTCCTCTTGGGCCTTCAGTGTCAGGAGTTACTGATTCACCTTCCCCTATAGAAAAGGGACAGCGCCTGGCTCAAAACAAACAAACCAAACAACAAAAAACTGAGGGTGAGCTAGCCCTACATCCGTTCATAGTTATGCAAAAATAAACTTGGTTTGTTTGAGTCAAGGTCTCACTGTGTAGTCCTGGCTGCCCTGGCTTTGTAGACCATCTGGCCTTGACCTCACAGACATCTGCCCACCTCTGCCTCCAGCGTGTTGGACTAAAGGTATATGACATGGCTCAAAAATTGATTTTTTTATTTACTTATATTGTTGACATGGGGTCTTTTATAACCCAGCCTGGCTTCAAACTTGAGAGATGGGGATGACTGGACCTTCTGCCCCTGCTGCCTGCCTTTCTCGAGGGCTAAGCTTACAGCCCTGCACTACCACGCCTGGTCTATGTAACTGTGCAGCTGTAGGCATGGAGTCTAGGACTTAGTGTGTGCCAGACAAGCACTCTACCAATCAAGCTACAACCTCAGCCCAGTTATTAACATCATCAACATTTCAGTCATGTTGGGAGAAGTTGGGAGTAGATGGGAAGCTGGAGAGGAGGTGTGCCAGTACTCAGGGGCCTGAGGTGAGAGATTTATTTCAAGTTTGGTACTAGCGTGGCTACAAAGTGAAACTCTGTCTCAAACAGAGAGAGAGAGAGAGAGAGAGAGAGAGAGAGAGAGAGAGAGAGAGAGAGAGAGAGAGAGAGAGAGAGAGAAGCATGAACTAGTTAATAAACTTAGAGAGCTAACCAAAGCGAAAAGCAGATAGGACCAAGTGTGAAGACAGACAAAGGGAGACTCTTGGAATCTACAGGCCACTCGGTGAGTTTCGCTTTTATCTTAAGGAGAAAGCTACCCAGGATGCACTTCACCCGTGTATGAACCTGTCAAACAACAAATTCAATAAGTGTTAAAAAGAACAAAAGGGCCAGGCAGCGGTGGCGCACGCCTTTAATTCCTCACTCAGGAGGCAGAGCCAGGCGGATCTCTGTGAGTTCGAGGCCAGCCTGGTCTACAGAGCGAGATCCAGGACAGGTACCAAAACAATACAGAGAAACCCTGTCTCGGGGAGGAAAAAAAAAGAAAAAAGAAAAGAAAAGAGAAAAGGAAGGGAGGGATATATGTCAGTGGTGGAACCCGTGCCAGGCTCTGGGTATCCTGTTCCTGACACACAGGCACTCACAAACACACCACTGGACAGTCTAAAGCAGGGAAAGACGTGATAGATTGACTTTCTAACAATCACAGACTGTGTGGAGAATGTCTATAAGGCTGCCATTGTCACCAGGCTAGAACTGATGGTTATTCAAAGGAGGATGGGATAGCAGAGATGGAAAGGGGGAGGGGAAAGGATGTGAGAGCCATTCTAAGCCTGATGATTAACTGCACATGTGTGTAGGGTCTATAGGGAGGGATAGCTAGAGGAGGCCTGTGCTCCTAATTTACATAAGGAGTTTAAGGTAGTTGCTATGTGCAGCCTGGAAGATTCTGGAAAGGGTGCAGGCTTGGGTGGAAAGGTACTGAGTGAAGTTCTGCCATCCCCTTGGATGTCAGGATGCAACAAGCCTACCCTCCGTAGGCAGTCCGCTCCTTCCCAGGCTACTGGGCCTTTGGATCACCTGTCTATATCCATCATTCTCGTTCTGTCCTCTGAGTGAATCCCACTTACCCAATTTAACAAAATGCTGACTGCGGGCTCCTGAGGCCAGGGCTCGGGCTCATTTACTCATTATTATACCTCGCCCTGTTTGCTTGGGACCTAGTGGGTCCTTTATAAATATTTGCTAAAAGGGGAACACTTGGAATGACAAAGTAAGACGACGATGACGCTTCCTTAGATCACAGTACCGGGTAGCTGTGCTGGACAGTTTGTAAATATTTTAAAAACCAATTCAAAGTGGATCAAAGACCTTAATTTGAAACCGGAAACACTGAAACTTCTAGAAGAAAACATAAGGGATACCCTTCAAGATATTGGTGTATGCAAGAACTTTTTGAATAAAACATCAACAGCACAGAAACTAGCCATCCTCAACAGACATGACTACCTGAAAATAAAGTTGCTGCACAGCAAAGGAAACAATAATTTCCCCCCATTTTCTGTGTATCCCTGGCTGTCCTGGAACTCACTCTGTATCCCAGGCTGGCCTAGAACTCGCATAGATCTGTCTGCCTCTACCTCCTGAGTCCTGGGATTAAATATGAGCACCACCACCACCTGGCATGATTTTTTTTTTTTTTTAATTTTTCAAGACATGATTTTTCTGTGTAGTTTTGGTGCCTGTCTGGGATCTTGTTCTGTAGACCAGGCTGGCCTCAAACTCACAGAGATCTGCCCGGCTGTGCTGGGATTCAAGGCATGCACCACCACTGCCCAGCCCTGGCATGAATTTTTACGATTCATTATACAGTAAAGAAATACTGCTGCAGCTGCCTTAAACTGCGCAAATTTCTCTCTCCCAACTCCCTAGGGTCCCAGGCATCACTTGGATTACTGTGGGGGAGGGGCACCTTTGGATTGGGCAAAGATTTAGATTTAGGAGGAAGGAAGGGCAGGAGGTTGGGGCAAAGTATACTCAGACAAGTGGCTGAAGGGAACAGGTGAGTCTGTGGCACTCCAGCTCCAAGGGCTTATCTGGCCTCCTCTTGCACTGCCTGAACTTGGGATCTGCATGTCTCTCAGCCACCAGGACTGGCACCATCGGCTGGTGAAGGTCAAGGAGATGAAGTAGTTCTCTCAAGGGCATGAGCAGGTGGGGCTGAGTGAGAGGGCAAAGATTAACCGAGAAATCTGAGGCTGGAGACATGGCTCAACAGATAAGGCACTACTGCTCTTGTGGACGAACTGAGTTTCATCGCCAGCACCTCACTGACTGATTACCGTTGTTCATGACTTCATTTTCAGGGGATGCAACCAACCCCCTCGTCTGGCCTCTGTGGGCACCAGGTGCACACATGAAGTACACAGATATAAGCATGCTAATATTCATACACATAAAATAAAACTAAATAAACCACGAGCCAAGTATGGTGGTACACCCCTCTAATCCTAGCTCTTGAGAAGCAGAGGCAAATGGATCTCTGACATTTGAGGCCATCCGGGTCTATAGTGTGCATTCCAGGAGAGCCAGGGCTACATCCTACATATATACACTTATTCCCTGGAATGTCAGATGTTATCCCAAGGTTTGTGTTTTCGGTGGTGGCAGGCAGGGAGCCCTTTCCAGGGACCCTCATGTTATCCTCTAAGCACACAGGGCTTGTACTCTTATCTCTGTAGAAAGAAAGACTCCCTGAGACTGAGAGTCACGTCTGTGTCCAGATCCTGAAGAAGGTGTGTGGTGATCTACCAGACCCAAGGCAGATACTGCTCAACAGTGCCAACATCAGTGGCTGGCATGTCTGCAGAGGAAAGCTGGGCAGAGACTGCAGTCTTGAAAAGTGCAGAAATCGATAGTTGCTGACTGGTCTGGCTGACTTTCAAAGTGAAACATCCTGACGTGGAGATGCCATTCGGAGGTAATTCATCTGAACGGACTGGTCTTCCTCTCTCCACTCTTCCATTCTGGAGCTCTTCACTCTCAACTCTACTCCTCCTCACTTAAGTAAACCTGAGGGGTTTTCCCTTGAGTTTCATTTTTTCCAGAGTCTTTGCTGACCATTCTCCCCCTACCCCCCTCTCTCCTCCTCTCTCCCTCTACTCTCTTCTCTGTTTTTCTGTAGCCCAGGCTGGTCTTGAACGTATCACATACCCGAGGCTAGCCTTGAACTCCTCATCCTTCTATCTCAGCCTCCTAAGGGCTAGGATTACAAGTGTGTCCTCAGGCCTAGTTAGATTTGCTCTTTTAAAAATAATTTTTAATATTAAAACGTCCTCACATTTCTTGGTGTATTTCTTTATTATTTCTTGGTGGTGTGTATGTGTAGGTACACATGTGTGTGATGTGCCTGTGGAGGTCAAGGGATAACCTGAGGGAGGCGGTTCTCACTCTTCACTGGGTGGTCAGTTTTGGTAGACGGCACCTTGATTCTGAACCACCATCACAGGCCCTGGGCTTGCTCTTTTTTTTTTTTTTTTTTTCAAATTCTTACATTTGTGTTGTTTTGTTTTGTTTTGTTTTCCCCTTTGGGGAAGGAGGACTCACGCCATAGTGCACATGAGGAAGTCCGAGGAGAATTTGTGAAAGTCTGTTCTATCCTCCCATCATGTGGGCCCTGAGGATCAAACTCAGGTTATTAGGCCAAGTGTGGCGCGTGCCTTTAATCATAGCACTTGGGAGGTGGAGGCAGGCGGATCTATGGAGTTCTAGGCAGCCAGAGCTAAAAAAATAAAATAAAATAAAAGACAATAGCAAAAACAAACAAAAAACCTCACGTCATCAGTCCTGATAGCAAGTATCTTTATCTACTGAGACATCGCCCTGGCTCTGAGGTTTGTTTTCTGGGCATGGAGGATCTAATAACACTTCAGTTATTTGTAGGTCACAAAGAGAATGTGCTAGCCTGGCCTGGTATGCAGTACACTTCCATACTCACAGGACTAGGTCCTAGGCGGTACAGGCAGGAAGATCAGGAAAAATTCAATGCCAGCCTCCACGACATCCAATACAACTTCCCCACCCCACCCCCAACACACAACAGCAACAAAACCCACAAAACAAGCAGAAAGAGAGAGAGATAGAGAAAGAGAGAGAGAAAAAGGGAGAGGGGGGAGGGAGGGGGAGAATCGGAGGGGAAGGAGAGGCAGAGAAATCAGTAACAGGAAGCCTTCCCAAGTCAAAGCCTCCACAACCCACACCATATTGCAAACCAGGATACCACTGGAGCCAAGAGAAATGACTCAAAGCAATCACACTCACAATAGACTAATGAAATCATTTGCATAGCAATTTATTCCTGTATAATAAGGATAGTGTTCTGAGACCTAAAATCTCAATGTTCTCTCCCCAGTGGCGCTCCTCTCCTCCGCTGGAAGACAGTCTTTCAGCAAATGACTGGGCAAGCGTGGAGTCAGTCTCGAGGACTACTTCACCTGGCCATGGTATTACCCTGGTGACCAGACCCATATCAAACAAATCACCTGCCAAAACCCACATTAAAAAAAAAAAAAAAAAAAAAGGAAAATTCTTTGTGCTGGGCATTGAACCCAGGACCTCAAGAATGCTCCGTCATGCTGCAGCTGCCATGTCCAATTTTTTCTGCTTTGGTTTGTGTGTTGAGACGGGATTTCATGTAGCCCAGGCTGGACTCCTGATCCTCCTGCTTGTCATTCCCAAGCACTAGCATTATCAGCATGTGCCAGCCACCTTGCCAGGCTCCAGTCTTTGCTCGTTATTTTCTCTGCTTTGCTCCTGTTTTTCTGACTGCAATGGAGCTCTCATGCAACATTCTCTCTTTGCTTCTCATTCTCTTTCCCCCCTCCCTCCCCATCCCTTCTTTCCTCCTTTCCCTCGCTCCTTCTGGATGTTGCCTCGTTGCTGTACATGCTGTCCCCACCCCCGTGGTTCTCCTCTGCCCTGCCCTATCCTTCTGTCTCACTGCACCTCTGAAGACTCAACCCCTTCTTCCCCCCAGGCTCTGCCTCCCTGTCGCTGTCAGCCTGTCTGCCTCTCGCTGCAGCTGCCCATCTCCAGCTCAACTCGTACTTCCTGTTTCTATACAGCAACCCCTCTCCGGCCTCTGCCCCTGCTTCTGGGTCCCCTCTCTGATTCCCCCTCTTCTCCATCTCCACCTCTCTCTTACTCTGTTAGTTTCTCCATTGGCCACTACCACCTCCGTCTCTCCTGAGTCTGCTTTCAATGTTTTGATGTCTAGACTAGCTGGGCCTTTCTCTCTTGGGGTCCCTTTCTGTCCTCTTTTATTCCTGTTTTTCCTGCTTTCTTGGTGATCATTCCATCAACACTATGATCTGGCTCCTCTCAGCTTCTTCAATATGTAGAACAAGCTTTTGTAACAAGCTTTTTGTTTGTAACAAGCTTTTTCAATATGTCTGCTGAAGCTTTGGTCTTCTTGCCCTCAAGTTCTCACTGCCTGGCTTCTCTATGGGGTTTAATCTTTCTCTCTTCTACCGAGACCGCTATCTGTGCACATCTGTCTCCCTCATCCTCTTTGTCTCTCTCTCTCCCTCATCTTCTTCTTCTTCTTCTTCTTTTTTTTATGGTTTTGGTTTTTCGTTTTTCAAAACAGAGTTTCTCTGTGTAGCCCTGACTGTCCTGGAGCTCACTCTGTAGACCAGGCTGGCCTCAAACTCACAGAGCTCTGCCTGCCTCTGCCTCCTGCATGTTAGGATTAAAGGTGTGCGCCACCACCGTCCGGCCAAGGGGTTATCACTTTACTGTTCAATACAACAGTAACCCTAATCTGCTCCACAGTTCCTGTAACCTGGACGTTCAGACTAGAAAGGGAGGAGACCTGCATGCAATAGGAGACTAGCTGTGGAGATAGGGAGGAGAGAGCCTTCAAAGGACTCCAGAAAAGGGTCAGTCAGATATCCTGCCCCTCTGGCTCTTCTCCCCTGCTGGCCTCTGCCTCAGTGCTCAGCACAACCCAGAGCCTTCAAAAGCTTTGCACTGGGTGATCACACTGGGTATCCAGTCCAGATGGTTCAGTCTCTTCTGTGGCTCCTTGCTCTGTGCTGCCTTAGGAGAGACACCATGTTCATCTAAGAATTTACATTTCTTTAAAAAGGTCAGAAGATACGTAAGTATTAGAAAGGCTGTGTGCAGCAGAGTACGGTTGAGTACAATCCTAGTACTTGCAGTCTGACCCAGAGGATGGGAGGTATCAGCAACAACTGCACTGGCCTGGCTTCTGTCTGTCCCTGGCAACTGCCATGCCCATCCCTCCTGGCAACAGATAATGTTTCTTGGGCTCTCATCTCACCGCCAGAATTTGATCATAAATGAGGTCTCCCTGACTCTAGAAGGACCTCCTGTCCCATTGTCTGTCCTTACGCTGGAGCAAAGGAATTCACTGAGCGGTAATCTAGGTTCCCACGAAGCCACTAACATTCACATTTCTTCTTGGGTCTTGGGAAGGGGAGAGAAGTGAGTTAGCTGGAAAAGGTCCTGAGATGCTGATAATACAGTCTAGCCCTTGCTACACAGTAGACTATGCAGTGAAGGCTACCATCTCCTCTTCCCGGCCCCAGCCCCCCAGGGCTGACAGAAGAGGAAGCCTCTGCTTCTCTAGTCTTTCAGACTGAGAGTGGAATTGTTCCTGGTGACAGGCTCACCATCATGCGTCTTGATCTGCCGAATCTCCTTGTGCACGACGATAAATGAGTTGGGCCGAGACTGCAAGACATCCCTGATCAGGATTCGGATACCCAGTGAGATGCTCATGGTACCCACAGTGACCAGCCCAGTTATACAAAGGATGACCATAGCAGGAGGCACCAGGTAGTGCTGCCGAAACAACCAGAGGGTCATCCACCCTAGAGGTAGAAGGCGGAAGAGGGCCAGAGTGGTCAGGGTGGCCCAGCTGGTTACTCTGAAGGCCAAGGACGAGGCCTTATGGGAAAGCAGCAGCAGCTTCCGCAGATGCAAACAGATGGAGTTCAGCTCCAGAAGCAGAGATACCATGGCGAAGCCCACGTAGTGGCCCGACAGAACGGCGATGCTGAGGCAGCTCACGACCTGGGGGTGAGGTTCAAAGTCAGACCTTTGCCCGACCTGTGCCCGCCAAGTCCCGCCAGCCTAATCTCTATACTGGGGATGCACAAGCATTTTGTAGGACTCCCCCCAAACCTGACCTTTCTGCGGACCCTTATCTAGGACGCATCTAGGAGCAGCCTTCACCCAGAGCCTGTCTTACCCTGGAGCTACGCTATTTGCATAACACACTCCAGCTTCCATTCCTGGCCTTTTCTGCCTCATTCCCACATCCTATACCATGACTCCTCCCTCTCAGCAAAACTCTGTACCCGTGTTTTCATGACCAGCTGGATGTTTGTGGGGGATCCAAATTCCTTGGGTAATAATGCCCAGACTCCAAACTGTGGCTAGCAGCCAAAACCTCCCTCCAGTTCAGTCCAAGACGGGGAAGATAGGTTTTCAGGGGACTTGGTGGGAAAGTCAGAGGACAGAAGGCTGAAGGGAGGTTGGGAGTGCCTCCTTTCTGTCTGTCTGGCGTCTCCCTTTCAGTCTCACCACCACATGGTGACAGAGAAGGTCCCAGGCCTGCGCCAAAGTCTGATTCCACAGCATGTCAACTCCATCCGCCAGGAAATAACCTGTGGGCATGGGGGAGGATTGTGCATCAGCTCCTCGCTGGTGCACAGCCTAGAGAGGTGTCTCAAGTCCCACTTTTCCCAGGTCTTTAATCCCTCACAGCAAACCTCCAGCAACATCTGCTCCATTCCAAAGCGGGGGAGGGACCTAGAATTCCCGTTTCCACGCTGCCTTCCGTGGCCCAGCTTTTTCTGTACACTCACCCACTGATACCGCTACCAGGACCACTGCCCACGGTGGGTGGCCATGAATCGGGTCGGTGACCATCTGAGGATAAAGCCACAGCCTGGGGAAGATGGGGGGGCTAAGGTCAATTTCTCCAAGACCTAGATCCAGCCTTCCCCTGGGTACTCCACCCGCCTGCAACTCAACCCAGCTCCAGACTTGGAAGACCTCGAATCTATCTATTCTAAGAGGTACCCACCCAGCGTTCCGACCTCAGTCTTCCACGCCCTCATCTCCACCCCCACCCCTCAGTGCTTCGTCAATCTCTAAGTTCCGCACCCGACCAGCGCCCCTGATCCAGAGAGTAGGCTATGCATCAGCGAAACGAAAATGTTCCGCCACATCCAGCTGTCCTGAGTAGATTCCGGGGTGGGCAGCAGCTGCAGTCCCCAGTGCAGCCCCCGAAATGACGCGAAGGAGGCGCCAGCCACAAAGAGTCCCCAGGATGCCATGGTCTGGCAGGTCAGCTAGGCTTCAGTTTGTGTCTTCGATCCCCGTGCCTGGTGGACCGGACCTCACAGTGCCCCGGCGAAGTCGGGATCTGGCTTTTCCACGGAGCTGTGCCGGGGGCTTCCTCGCCTGCCTTGCCTTGCCAACCTGTTGTAACTTTCCCCTGCTTGTCCACGCCCCTATCCCTCGGCAGGGCAGTGATTGGTTCAGCTGTGGGGCCACCGCCCGTGGAGCCATCGAGATGATGGCGTCCCGCCCCTGCCTGGGGGTAGCCGGTTGGGGGCTCCCGGGCATCAAGTCCGGCAACCGAGCTCAGACCCCCTTCCTGCACAACACTAGAAGTCTTTTCCAACGCCGCGAGTCTCCAAACCCCTCAGAGTTCCAGAAAGCGATCTAGTCTAAGCCTTACCTGACAGGTCTGGGGCTCCGCCCACTAACTTTCACCTTCTGCTCTGGTTTCCTCATCTCTCACCTACTGGTCATCCTTACCCACAGCCCCAAAGGCTAGAGCAGCCAACCCCTGAGGGCCCACGCCTTGCACCACCTCACCTTTACCTGAGAGCATGGCTAGCTAGGCAGAGGTGCCCTCGGCCCACCTGTCATTCTCTTACATAGTACTTCCCAAACCAAAGAGCGCTCCCCACTCCCTTTGGAGCAGTCTTAGGGGATCTCTTCCCAAGTTCCCCCCCCCCATTGGGGATCTTTATTAGGCAGGGAAGGCAAATGGGAATCACTACTACCACATACCTGAAATGCATCCTCCTTCCCTCCCCAGGCCTCAAGAAAAAGGCCGACCCAAGAGATAAACACCCACGGTGACAACACTATAAGCCTGTTCCGATTCGAGACTGGTTTGGCTTTAAGGAACATCCTCTCCAACCCCAAATTCCCTGGAGTGACTGGTTTGAGCATTTTCCTTCTTTCTTACTCTGAGCCACACCTCCTCAGCTGGCTGACAGCCAGGAGTCGGAGGAATGCTTCCTGTATGCAGAGCAAGTGGGTGGATTCAGCCAACTAAAGAAAGAAGTTCACAGGGCTGACTTCAATGTGGTGAGCACCTGCTTCGCTTGAACAAGGCCCTGGGTGTGATTCCCAGCAACACACACACACACACACACACACACACACACACACACACGTTCACGAAGCAATAGGTGCCCCAAACAAACGTTTTCACCAAGGCATTAGGTACAGCCCATCCTCCTACATCCAATTCTCTGAAGTTTAAAAAAATTACCTCAAGGACTGACGAGATGATGGCTTTAGTGGCTAGGAGCATTTGCACCTCTTCTAGAGGACCTGAGTTCAATTCCCCACATCCACATCAGACAGCTCACAACAGCATGTAACTCTAGCTCCAGAGAATGTGATGTTCTCTCCTGGCTCTGCAGGCACCCACATCAGGTGCCCATACCCCCACACAGACACACAATATAAATCTTTTCAAAATTACGTAGAGGGGATGAAGAGATGGCCCCGAAGTTAGCACTGGCTGCTCTTGCAGAGGACCTATGTTCGATTCCCACCACCCATGTGGTGGCTCAAAATAGTCCAACTCCAGTTCCAAGAGGTTCTAAGCCCTCTTCTGGCCTCTGGGAGCACCAGGCACAAGAATGGTGCACATACATGCATGCAGGCAAAACACTCATACACATAAAAAAGTAAAAATTTTAAAAATCACATTTATCTTTTGCTATCATTTATTTAACATGCAAAAGCAATATACAACTAGTATAGAAAACTTAGAATGACGGGAAAACAAGGGGGAAATTCACAATTGCTCTATCCCACCATTCAAAAATAACCACTCCTAACATTTTGAGTCTACTTTGAGTCTTTTTTTTTTTAGTCTATGTATTACAAGTATGCACTCATATTTTAAAACAAATTGTTTAAAGACAAAATTAAAGTCACAAAACTCACACTTTTTATAATCTCTTTAATATTCAAAGGGCATTTTTCTTTCCAATCAATTTTTCTTCTGCAGGACTCTGGATGGCTGTGCAGTACTCCACCACTGGGATGAATATAATTCACCCAAGCAACCCCCCACTGCGAATTTTCATGACAACAGAAAAAGAATAGATTTCCAAACAGCAAAAAAAGAATGGATTTCCAGACATTATCCCTGAGATGAGCATTTTATAACCAAACTCTGATTTTAAGATACATTTCTGGAACACAAAATTACAAGGCCAAAAGACATCTCTTACAATGTTTGACGCCACTACCCACAACGTATGGGCGTGTTCCTTTGGCCTCTATTGACCTCTTATACCATGATGAGGGGACATGCTTTCAGCAATGTCAGCCTTCTTTTGATTGTTTTTTTTTTTTTTTTTTGAGACAAGTGTCTCACGTAGTCCAGGCTGGCTCAGAACTCACTGTGTAGCAGAGGATGACCTTGGATGTAGGATCCTCTTACCACCACCTCCAGGGTGCTGGGATTATAGGCCTGTGCTGCCACACCCAGCTCTAGGCAATGTAAAGACAGAACCAGGGCTCCGTGCAAGCTGAACAAGCATTCTCCCACCTCAGCTAGAGCCCCAGTCAAAGCTATGTTTTTCCAGTGTCACCCATTTGAGTCTCTCTTTGAATTTGCTCTGTATTTCCTTTCAGAGGTGGCTCATGCTCCTCCAGGGTGGTTATACAGAAACTGCAGGGTAGAGAAGAGACAGGACCATACTTCATTATGGGTCTTCATCTCCAAGGGAGGCAGGTCTGGAGAGGAGATGGCTGGAAGCTTGTCTTTCACGGAGGCTGGCTGTTCTCTTTCCTGGTGTTCACCAGGCTTCTGTGTGCCCCTCGGACCAATGTCTGGGACAGGCCCCTGTGGCGGCTCCAGGCCAGGTCCTTCACTGGTCTTCTGCCTGCCTCTGTGTTTCCGGGCTGCCCTTCCTCACCTCTGAGGCTCCATGTTGGGTGAAGATAGCAGAGCCATGACCCAGTGCTGGAGAGACGCACTGTGGCCAGTGGCGTGAAGAGGGGAAGGCAGGGTGGAGGGACAGAGCAATCTTCTTGCAGGGTCCGAGCAGACTCGGCCTCCCCACCCGCCTCAGCTGCAGGCCCTTACACATCCTACCCTCATCTCAGGCTGCAGCGGGGCTGGCCTCTGTGGTCTAGTCTCCCCTATGACTCAGTTTCTCATAAATGAGAATAGGCTAGGACGACTCCTCCTTCTCCTGCCCAACAGAACAAACAGCTTCCTGTAGCCCCTGAACCCCATCTTCTGGTAGGGAGACTGGGCCAAAGGTGAACCACAGCCCGAGCCCAAGCCCAAGCATGTCTCAGGAGCTAGAGGCAGCAGAAGGAGGTCCTATCGTTACAACCCGTCTCCCCGATGGCTGGAGGAGACAATTTCTGGCCTGCACAGCACTGAGCTGAGTCTTACTATCCTGGAAAGCAAAGGCAGAAAATAAATGGCAGTGGCTGCTGGGGCCCAACCAGGAGCTGCAGTCTTTACTTGGGGGTGGAGGGGAGACCTTGGGTCACCCCTGTATGATGAGAAGTCAGCATAGGACTAGCCTCCCACTACACCGGTCTTAACCCTAACTTTTCCCTCCACCCCATTCCCCCAGAGCTGGGTGTGTAGTCCGGGGGTGGGGGAGGAAGAGCAGTTTACAGGAAGAGCCGTCTTGTTTCCACCCACGGAAAGAGAAGAGCCCGGGCTCTGAGTCAGCACAGGTGGACTTCGGATGCCCTCCTGCCTGCTCATCTATGGGACTCCCCATTTCACAGATGGAGAAGTAGACAGGTGTAAGGGTCCCCACAGAGGTAAGTACCCCTAAATCCAAAGTCTGGACCAATCTAAAAGATACAGAGAAAGGTAAACGCATGGGTGACCACTTAGATCAGAATTTTGGTGTCACCTCCCCGGGAGAACATTTACTTTGGGACCTCATGTGAAAGGAAAGTTGGGGCAGAGGGTGCGAGATAAGAAGGGCAGGCCTACAAGGAAGTCTTGGTAAACAGGTAGGCAGACTTTCCTTCCATTCCTTCCCATTGCCACACAGAGATCAGCTAACCTTGGGGAGGTGGGGCCACCTATTCCCCAATTCAGTCAGGGCCTTTAACCTGGATCTCTGGCTGGGCCAGCGCGGGTAAGGGCTCCCCGGGGCACCTTTCCTTAAAGCCATCACTCCGGCTGTCCAGCCCTTCCCAACCCCAGTTCTGTCACCTTCCGGAAGGTAGGCAAAGAAGCTGCTCCTCCTCTTCCTCCTCGAAGCCAGGGGCAGAGGGCAACAGTTCTTCAACTGGCAGCTTTAGCTGGGTCAGGACATAAAGCTTGCCACTGAAGAACTACTGCGGCTCAGCCAGGTGAGGGTGTGGGAGGCACAGGTTCCTAAACGGGAGGGAGAAAGACAGGAGAGCTCAGAACAGGGCTGGGGGACACCCACTAGCTCTCCATGACTTTCAATACCTTCTAATGAGGGGTTCTTGAGTGAGAGGCAAGAGGCTTCTAAATGCACGTCTCTTGCCCCGCTTTACAGACCAGGAGGCACTAGCTACCTTGGCAACCGGCTGAGGGCTCCAGCATCTTCAGCATTCAAAGGGCAGGGTCTAGAACCTAGGTCCCAAGTGAAAAAGTAGATTGATTGGCTCAACTGACTTGCTCTTAGTGAGTTCAGCGGGAAGGAGGGTCGGTGGAGGATTAGAATGGGGAGGAGGGCTAGAGTTTGGAAGGTCGGCGGGGGCTCTGAGGAGTATGAGGGAGAGGACAGCTGACCAAAGGCGGGAGGGGAGGGAGGTATGGGCAGGGTGGCTGGGCAGCTTCCTCAGGACTCTGAGATGCCAGGCATTCCGCTTGCACATTCCGGGTACATCTGGTATGAATTCCAGGCTGTCTGCCGGCCCCTCCACGTCTGAACTTTGTTCCAAGTTCCAAGCCCCGCCCCCACAGTTCCAACGCATGAATCAGCAGGAAAAGCCGGGGCCCTGCAGCATGGCCCAGGGAGGGGGCTGGGGGCGTGGCAGGCTAAGAGGGCTGTGAGCTGGAGAGGGTGGTTCCGCACAGTCAGTCCAAGGGCACGGCCACTGCCAGATTGAGGGGCCAAGGAGATTGTGCCTTGGGATTTCTATATTCAGGGAGTGGAAAGATGATGGTGGGGTGGGCGATTTTCAAATTCCAAAAAAGCCTCTTGGGAAGCATAAACTTTGTGGTATCTTCCTTCTCCTAGGTGATCACTTTCTGTCCACTCCTCTCTCTGCCCGAGATGGCTCTGTTCAGCTACAGGGTTCATTGGCTGCTGAGAGTTTGTGCCAAGCAGGTGCCCTTGGCTGCCGGGCGGGGTGGGCCCAGGGCACTGACCCTCTGACCAGCTGCTCCATCAACCCTCTGGCACCTCGACAGCTTCTAGCCTACTCTGACAGCCAGGATGACAGGCCAAATGAGTTGGAGGCTGAAACTAGGGCCAGAGGGAGGTGGGGACGTTAGCCTAGCCGGAGGCCGTGGGGAGGGGCCAAGAGTTGGCCAGGAGGTGGGGAGAGAGGGAGCCCAGCGATGACTAACCCAGGCGCCCCACCCAGCCAGCCGGCTTCCCAGGCGGTCATGGCCAAGCCGGGGCTAGGGGCCTCACCACCGGACATACTGGGGGGAGGTGCAAAGGTGACCTTCTCTCTGTCCAAGACGGCCAGTTAGGCTGGAGGGGGGGGTTGGGGGTAGAGTTTCCAGGCCCTCCTCCTGTCCGCCCCCCCAACCTCCGCCCAACCGCGGTGAAACCCTAACCTTTGGGTTGCATAAGGCCTCTGCACCGCCGCCCCCTACTCCTTTCCCCTCCCCCCTTACATAACATCCCCGGGAGGGAACGAGAGGAGGGGCTGGCCCGCCCAGCGACCCCTTCCCTGCCAGGGACTTGAACTGGCCCTGACACAGTCAGTGCCGGTAGAAGCAATGCACCTCCTTCAAACTACTCGCTCCCCCAGATTCTCCCCAGGCTAAATGGTCAGCTCCCGGATCCTCAAACCAGAGGGCGTCGGGGTTAGACGTCCCCAGCCCTCTGGTCTCTCATCTTTCCCCCCCAATTACCTCTCCAGACCTTCTGCCACGATTCCTGACCGAGACTCTCTCTTTAAACGTCCAGGCACACTACTCGGGCCAGTCCAGGTCCCTCTCCCGGGAGCGTCCCCGTCCCCGCCGCCCCCTCTCCCCTCCCCCAGAAGGGCAGGGTGTGGTCGCCAGGACCCTACTTTTCCCCATCACCCTGTTACCGCGATTCCCCCCGGAATGACCGGGTCCCCAGATCACACCCACCTGATGCTGGGTGTGGGGGTTGCTGAGGACAGGGGAGCAAAATCACTGCGTCCTCTCCGCACGGCCGACCGCTCTGTCTCTTCCCATCGCCCAGCACACACCGGCTCCAGTCTCCGATCAGCTGGCGGCGTCGTGACGCACGAGCTGCGAATGCACCGCCCAGGGCCAATCACCGCCCACTGCTGGGCAACGTGACCACACCCACTCGGGGGGGGCGCCAGCACCTCCGCTTACTCCCGCCCCTCCCGACGTCTGGGCTCTGATTGGCAAGGAGGCCACCCCCTTGCCTGGAGGAACTTCTCTAAGCCACGCCCAACAACTCACCAGCTGGCCAATAGCTGAAAAGGTGTGGCTAGCCCTCGGCCTAGGCAACTTGCTTAGACCAGTTGTCTACGTCAAGCCATAGTTTAAAGAGCAGAAGGAAGTGAGGGCGTGTGTTTTTGCAGTGCATCTTGGTCAATGAAGTTCTTACGGTGACACCCGGCTTCCCAGAATGCAGCGCGCTCTGTGAGTTGGCATTTTTAAACTGATCTCTGAATCGGTCGCGGGGAAGTCCTTAAAGGGCTACAGCCCCTCCTTCTTGGAACTTCTTTTAGACAACCTCAGAACTGATTCACCAGCCTCCACAGAAGGCCTAAGTTAAGGAAGGTGGAGCTCGCAGAGCAACAGGATTGGGCAGACCTGAAGATGGAAGTCAGCCACCGATGCAGCAGGACTCCCGAGGGCTTCGGGGAATAGGGACGACTGTCACCCGCGCGGCCCCTGTCTTCACTGCAGATCTAGTCTACCCTTCGTGGGTCTAGTGAGAGGAGTCATTTCTAGTAAAGGTCTGTCTCGTCCTGGTCCCCGAAGAGCCACGGCTTCTCAAGGGGCAGCTTCCTAACAAAGGATTTATAGCACAGCTCTCACTTTAGAGAGAAGGCGTCTGTTTAGAAATTAGGGGATGATCTGTGGAAAAGTAATGCAGCCAGAAACCCCATTCTCTGATTTGCACCCATTCAGTCCCGGCCTCCAAAGCGCTTCACTGACTCAGACCTACTTAGGGAAGTGATTTCAAAGGTGGAGACCAATGAAGAGGCTGCTCCTTCCCCAGGGGCCAATCAGAGCCTGAAGAGCGGGGGGTGGGCAAAAACTGAAATGAACCCAATGACTTGGCAAAAGCTGCTGAATTGCTTATTTAAAGGGACAAGCCTGGGACCACCTCATCACTCCCTCCTCACCCTCAAGGAGGAACTTGTGGCCCGGGGTTCATGACTTTTGCATCATATCCAGATTGAGGGTGCCGGCAACTGAGGCGGAGAAATGAGAGGGGAGCCTGAGGTAGCTCCTGGGTCAAGTATGGGCTAGGTGACTGCGAACGTTTCTTCAGACTCCTAAGTTCTGCGTTCAGGACATTGTGCCTTTAAGGGGACTTCCTGCCTTCCGCCCCAGTAACAGCTGATTGTTCGACCCCAGGGGACGAATCAGCCTTTACCACATCCTCCTCCTTTTAGCCTGTCCTTCTCCATCTCCTTTGCTCAGATCCGCCCCCCCGTCCCCCCCCCCCCGTGCCCCCATTGGGTGGTAAGGGAAGGAAATGGAACCCCAAGCATGGAGGGTGGAGGGTTATGGATTTGTTCTTTCAGTGATCTTTTCTCCATCACTCCAGGATTGCCACCTCCCCCAACATCTTAGTATTTCAGAGTTCTGAGGAAATTGGAACCGGAGATACTTCTTGTCAGCACTGTCAGTTTGGTGGGGAGGCCTGTTATGGTGGCTAGCTGAGTGTGGGTGCTCCAGTAGGCTCCCGTGGATGGTACAGGGAAACCGAGTCCAGGCCGAGGGAAAAGGAAAGGTTGTGTAAAGTAAGCCTGGTGGGTCAGAACCCTGTTTCCTGTGCCAGCTGCCTGGTTCTCACTGTTTCCCTTCCTGGGTCAGGTAGCTGGTGGAGTCCTCTGCCTTTGCCTGCTTCCTCCACGTCTAACTTCTTAGGGGCCACTTTAGTCCACCCCCTCCCACAGCTAATGTGCCAACGTTTTGTTAGCTCCGGTACTGCAGGTGGAACACACGGGTCCTAGAAGCCAGGGTCGTCTTCTGGGAACTCCTACGGGAAGACCCAGGTAAATATGTTACCCCGGCTCTGAGCTGGGAGTCAGGGTCACTCCAGGACAAACTTAGTGTGAAGTCCCGGGACTGACTTGGCAGGGCTGGGGGAAATTGAGCAGGGCTCTGGCCAAGCTTGGAAGAAAGAGGCGTTTCAACAAGCTGCCCCATTCTCCATTCTCCCTCGCACAGGAGCCCCATTCCCTGTTCACTCAAGACCCCTGGGGTGGCCCTTCTGTGGGTTATTCCTCTCTAGCCTCCTCCCACCACCTCAAGGCCAAGAGCATGGGCTTCAGGCTGAGATTGCTCAACCTTAGCACTATTGATAGGTTGAGCCAGATAATTTCTTATGCACATGGCTGCCCTGTGCACAGTAGGACGGTCAGCACTACCCTGGCCTCTATCCTAGATCCCAGCAGCATAGGATCCCAATTATAACTAACAGAAGTGTCCCCAATTTTCCCCTGGGGAGTCCAAATCGACTCTAGGTGAGAAGCACTGAATTAGGCAAACTTTCCATTCCAGTGCTGACTGGCAAGTGAGCTTAGGGATGATATTTTCCTCCTCTCCAAAGCAGTATAAATCCTAAAGGATGGTTTCGGGTAGGGTTTTAAGAAGACATTGTTTGAAACCTCTTAGTGCAAATTCAGCGGACCCACGGTTGGCACTTTCTTTGCCAGCTTCTTTCTTGCTGACCTCACTTGGCGCGGGCTGGTGGCCCACAGGCAGCTGCGGTTTCCTCACTGCCGAGCCAAAAGTGTTCTTCTGGAAACACGGTATGAAAGTAGGCAAAGGGGAGTGACTTCATCCTCGGCCCCAGATTCCCCAAAGCCCAAGGGAGCCTGAGCGGGAATTCAGGAGCTAACAGGTGACGGAGAGGGGAATTGGGAGACAGTTACAGAGTGTTATTTAATTATTATCAGTAATGGTAGTAGTGGTGGGGCCTTATTCACGTAAAGCAGACCACGTGACCCTGAGTTGTAACCCCTGTACTCCAAAGCCTTACTTTTCAAGCTGTGCCTTGAATGTCTGTGCATCAGAGCTATCCAGGGTGCGTGACAAAAGTCCAGGCTCCAGGGTCTCGCTCCATACTAAGTCAGACGTGCACCTTAAAGTTAGTTCAGTGGCAGAGCACTTGCTCAGCTAGCATGCAGGAAGCCTTGGGTTCAATCCCCAAGATAACAAAGCCAAGATGTTTTATAAAGTTCAGATAAAAGAAGGTGCAGTGCCCTAGAAGCCAGGTCCCACCCAGCCTTGAGAGGACACTAGAGGTAAATTTAAACACATTCAAGATCATTATTGTAGTATACAGCCAACACCACTAGAGGGCAGAGCACACAGACTTAGAGAAAAGCAGTTTTTGTTCAGTTTAGATAAGCTGAGACCAGAGCAAAGACCTTTCGGATCCCGTTCTGTTGGTACCAAGGCACAACAACCTTTGGATCATCAAAACGGACCCTCACAGACGGCAGTAAGAAGGCACACTTGTTACCTCAGCGTTTCAGAGGTGGTGGCCTGACACACGCCTTTAGTCCTAGCACTAGGGCAGACCTCTGTGTTTGAGGCCAGCCTGGTCTACAGCATGAGTTCTGGGTCAGCCAGGGCTACACAGAGAAACCTTGTCTCAAACCCTGTCCCCCTCCCATCCTGAAAAAAAGATTAGGGTCTGGAGAGATGGTTTAGTAGTTAAGAGCACTGGCTGTTCTTCCAGAGGACCTGGGTTCAATTCCCAGCATCCACATGGCAGCTCACTGTCTGTAATTCTAGCTCCAGGAGATTCAATACCCTCACATAGACACATACAGGAAAACATCAACTCATATAAAATAAAAATAAATCATGAGAGACAGAGAGGGGCGAGGGAGAGAGAAAAAGGGAGGAGGCTGGAGGATCTTGAATTCAAGATTCACCTTGGGTACATATTAAGATTCTGATTTGGGCTGGAGAGATGGCTCAGTGGTTGAGAGCACTGACTGCTCTTCCAGAGGACCTGAGTTCAATTCCCAGCATCCACATGGTGGCTCACAACCACCTATAATGAGATCTGGTGCCCTCTTCTGGCCTGCAAGGACACATGCATGCAGACCACTGTATACATAATAAATAAATCTTTAAAAAAAAAAAAGATTCTGATTTAAGAAAAAGGTTCTTTCCTGGGTTCCACACATACTTCCAAGGTGTGTATGGGGGGGGGGTGCTTCAAAAAGCAAATGGACAAACAAAAATCTCCTGTCCTTTGGTTTCAGGTTCTCATATCTAACCTGAAGATAGAGAATTCCCATGGGCCATCTTGTTTCTCAACTGAAAAACAATAATGTCCAAGTACAGGAATACTAGTTTAATTAATTAAAAGAGAATATAAGCTCACTTGCCTGCATATTCTCTCTCTCTCTCTCTGAGACAAGTTCTCATTATGTCACCCAGGCTAGCCTGGAACCTTCTTCATAGACCAGGCTGGCATGGAACTCACAGAGATTCTCCTGCCTCTGCCTCTGTAGTGTTGGATTAAAGGCAAGCACCACTATGCCTGGCTCTTGCTTTTCTTTTTTAATGTTTGTGAATATTTTGATTGCATATGTATGCGTGCACCCTGTGAGTCCCTGGAGCCCACAGAGGCCAGGGGAGGTGCCAGACCCCCTGAAAGTAGAGTTCCAGATGGCTGTGAGCCAGCCAGTGTGGGGGCCAGGAACCAAACCCACGTCCTCTGTAAGAGTAACAAGCAACCAGGAAGCCATCTCTCTAGTCCCTAACATTGACTGAAGTGAAACAAAACTTACTGTTTGGAAGGAGTCTGGTGGAAGATCCACCTCAACTCCCCTCCCCATATCCTTCCCTAACACCACCCCTTCAAAGCCTGCCAAACACAGCTCCTCCCCCAGAGAGGCTACAGGCCACTTCCACAGGGTATATAAGCAGCATCCCCGAAAACAGACACATGGTTCTTCTTCTCTCGGTCTTGTGTAGTCGGTGTCGTGTCGTGTCCCGTGTGTCCCCCTCCTCTCTGCAAGGGCGGGGAATCACCCTGAACACTTTACCCATTAAACCTGGGCTTTCCAATTCGGTCTGATTCCGTTTGCTGCGTCAGTGGAGAGGCCTTCAGGAGGCCTAAAACTTATCACTTTTCCCCATTAACTTCATTTTATTTTTAGACTTCCTAAAAAAGACATTTTTATTTTATGTGAATGGGTGTTTTGCTTGCATGTTTCTCTGTGCACCACATGTGTGCAGTGCCCATGGAGGCCAGAAGAGGGCGTCATATCCCCTTGGAACTGGAGCTACAGACAAGTTGTTAGTTATGTGGTGCTGGGAATTGAACCGTGGTCCTCTGAAGAGCCCTCTTAACCACTGAGCCATCTGCCCAGCCCTTAACTGCACTTTACAGCTGCGTAAAATGATGCATGGAAGTAACTTAAGCAGATCCAGTGCGGGTTCCAGGGCTTGTCCTGCTGCAGTGATTTATGGATTGTCCCGTGTGTCTAGTGTGGCTCTCTCCCTGAATGCTTACCGAGTTGCATCAGAGCCCTCAAGAGGCAGGTAAGATACAGCCAGAGTGGCCCTGCCTTAGTCTGTATGATGTTTGAAAATCCACACACTAAGTCATACTAATCTTCTTCAGTCATTTGTAGAACAAATACCAACTAATCTCTTGACGGTTCACCTCAGGGCCCTTTTAGAATGAGAGCCATTATCATTTGTGCATAGTCTGAGATCCTCACAAGCCAATCAGGTCATAGGGATGGTTGGCCCAGCAGGCTGACTAAACATCCCTTTTCCTGAGTCTCATCTCATCCTTGAGGACAGCTCATCTGCGATATTTTCTTCTCTGTTGTTGCGATGGGGCACCAAGACCAAAGGCAGCTCCAGAAGGAGAGTTTAGCCAGGAATGATGGCACATACCTTAGACCCCAGCACTCAGGAAGCAGAGGCAGGAGGATTCCTGTAAGTTTGAGGCCAGCCTCAAGTCATTGATAAAGCCATGATGCTCCATCTGTGAATAACTGTGATCCCAGCACTTGACGGGAGAAGGCTGGAGAGTCTGAAGTCCGAGGTCATCTTCATCTACATAGCAGTTTAGGGATACGAGACACAGTTCAAGTCTCTCATGGTAAGGAAGTCCTGACAGCAGGAACTGGTTAGCTTCTTCATCCTAAACTGGGTATGAAAGTAGCTCTTGCTTTTTGTTTTTTGTTTTTGTTTGTATTTTTCAAGACAGAGTTTCTCTGTAGCTTTAGAGCCTGTCCTGGGACCAGGCTGGCCTCGAACTCACAGAGATCCACCTGGCTCTGCCTCCCAAGTGCTGGGATTAAAGGTGTGCACCATAACTGCCCGGCAAGGTTCCCCAAACTTGAGTTGGTGAAATGGTCCATCAGGCAAAAGAGTTTGCTGCATAAGCCTGATGATCTGAGCTTGAGTCCCTGATCCCATGGTGTAAGGAAAGAACCGACTTTCCAGTTGTTCTCTGACCCCCACATGTGTACTTAGGCACACGTGCAGCTGCTCACTCACACACATGCACTCTCACACACAGTAAAAACAACAAACACACCAGAAAGAGAGAGAGGGAGAGGAAATGAAATGAGATATGTAAAGCTTTTGGCAGGTGGCTAACTCCTGGTAAGCACTCCACAAATGGGAAGTTACTACATATAAGGTCATGTGATCAAGCACATCTGGGGTTTCCAGCAGCCCCTGAAGAAGGAACAGATGGAATCTATCATATCTAAACCACTGGCGTCTTTTCTTTGGGCAGTCTTTCTCCTTTTTCTCCTTCTTCTCTCCCCCTTTCTTTTTCGAGTTGGGTCTTGTATAACCCTGGGTGGCCTAGAAGTCTTTACTCAACTACATTGGCTTTGAACTTACAACGATCCTCTGCCTGATCTGTCTTATTTATTTTGAGACAGGGTCTCACTATGTAGCCTTTGCTGGTCTCTCACTCTGTACACTGAACTGGCCTTGAACTCAGAGAAATCTGCCTGCCCCTGCCTCTCAAATGCCAGGATTAAAAGTGTGTGCCATCACAACTGGATTTTAATTTTTTTTAATTTTAATTTTTTTTTGGTTTTTCGAGACAAACCGAACTGTGCAGTTTTGGTGACTGTCTTGGATCCCGCTCTGTAGACCAGGCTGGTCTCGAACTCACAGAGATCCGCCTGGCTCTGCCTCCAGGGTGCTGGGGTTAAAGACATGCACCACTGCTGCCCGGCTGGATTTTAATTTTTAAAACCCATTTATTTTTATATATGTGTATATGTGTGGGTGTGTGGGTGCTTGTGGAAGCCGGAAGAGGGTGTCAGACACTGCCCGGTTTAAGTGCTTTTAAAGGCCTGAATCTCAGCACCAAACTCTTAGGAGACTCAACACACACACACACACACACACACACACACACACACACACATACACGCCAGAGCACACAAAGTGGTTTTATTGCTGGCCTGCACACACACACACACACACACACACACACACACACACACACACACACACGCCAGAGCACACAAAGTGGTTTTATTGCTGGCCTGGCCTGTACATGAGCCAGAACGAAGACCTTTGGAGGGAGACCCACAGTTTGAGCACAGACTCTCTGGTTTCTGTTCCTTGTTCTGTGCAGAACCCTGCCTGGAGCCATAGTAGCACCTGCAAGGCTGTGACCACGCTAGCTGGTTCTGTGCCATCTACATTTTCAACAGGAAGTCTCAGGAGAACGTTCTGCCTCTGTGCCGGGGCCACTTCCCTACTTCCCAGAACGTTGTGAGGGCCAAGTGGGCAAGTTACTAACCAAGTAAGTTAATTTCCCAATTACTAATCAAGTAATTGGAAAATTAAACTCCTTGTTTCGCTGAGTAGCATGGGAACGCTGAGAGGGTGCATGTCAAAAGGTCTGGTTCTGCTGCTGACACTTGGCTGAAAGGCTAGCATTTCCAAGATGAGCCTCGCTAGATCCCTGTCTCAGAACCTGCAGGAGAAATCAGAAAGGGGAGAGAGGTCCGGTGCCCTGTTCAGGATGGTCTTCCTCTGCACCTGAGAGCGGGTGGATTGCCAGGGTGGTTCCATAACCAAGCGAGGCTGGGACGAAGCCCCAAAGGAGCAGCAGAAGATATGATGTCTTGATTCGTTCGCAAGGGTGGGGGCAGAAGCCGGAGGCGGGGTCTCCCCGGGCCCTTTAGAGACACGTGCGGTTGTTTCCGTGTCTGGGAGATCACATGACCCGGATCAGCTGACCCGTCACGGTGGCGCTCAGCTCTGGTGCTCCGCGCTCCCCGCCCCGCTGCGCCCCGGGGAGCGCAGGACCCTGCAGAGGGGTAAGAGAATCCTCAGGCCTCCTCTCCTTTGTCGCTGCTTCGCCCCGTCACCTGCACGCCAGCCCTCGCTCCTTGCCTCTCCCAACCTTCCCGGCCTGGCACCCCGGAAGCTACTGCGAGGAGGGCCGGGGCCAGGCTCAGCCTCGCGCTGCCCCCAGGGGGCCAGGACCAGATGGCCCAGGGGAGCAGAGGGCGGAAAGTGGTTCTTACAGCAGGATCCGAGGGCTGGTCTCCATCCTCGGGACCCGACATGGAGGAGCTGCTCCGGAGCGTGGAGCGAGACCTGAATATCGATGCCCGGCAGCTGGCCCCGGCGCCGGGGGGCACCCACGTGGTGGCCCTAGTGCCCGCGCGTTGGCTGGCTAGTCTCCGCGAGCGCCGGCTGGGACCCTGCCCCCGGGCCGAGGGCTTGGGTGAAGCGGAAGTCAGGACTCTACTGCAACGCTCGGTACAGAGGCTGCCCGCGGGCTGGACGCGAGTGGAGGTGCACGGGCTGCGGAAACGGAGACTGTCCTACCCGCTGGGCGGAGTCCTGCCCTTTGAGGAGGGGTCCTGTAGCCCTGAGACTCTCACTCGTTTCATGCAGGAGGTGGCTGCCCAGAATTACCGGAACCTGTGGCGCCATGCATACCACACTTACGGGCAGCCCTATAGCCATAGCACTGCCCCCTCTTCTGTACCCGCTCTAGACTCTATAAGAGAGGCTCTACAGAGGGTCTACGGATGCGCCTTCCTGCCAGTGGGTGAATCCATCCAGTGTTCATCAAATGTCAGAGACGGCCCGTCTCGGGGCAGCCCTGCCTGCCCCAGCCTTTTGCGAGCCGAGGCCCTGCTGGAGTCGCCAGAGATGCTGTATGTGGTACACCCTTATGTTCAGTTCTCCCTGCACGATGTAGTTACCTTCAGCCCTGCCAAGCTGACCAACAGCCAAGCCAAGGTGCTTTTCATTCTCTTCCGTGTCCTCAGAGCCATGGATGCCTGTCACCGCCAAGGGCTGGCCTGCGGGGCCCTGTCTTTGCACCACATTGCTGTGGATGAGAAGCTTTGCAGTGAGCTCCGGCTGGACCTGAGTGCTTATGAGATGCCTTCTGAGGATGAGAACCAGGAGGTCTCTGTAGAGAAAAATGGGACAGGTGTGAAATCTGAAAAAGCGGAGGCGGGGAGACCTGCGTGTTCCACCTGCCAGAAGGAACTCAAGGGCCTTGTTCTAGACTGGGTCCATGGCCGCATCAGCAACTTCCACTACCTCATGCAGCTGAATCGGTTGGCAGGCCGACGCCAGGGGGATCCCAACTATCACCCAGTGCTGCCCTGGGTGGTGGACTTCACCACGCCCTATGGGCGCTTCCGAGACCTGCGTAAATCCAAGTTCCGACTCAACAAGGGAGATAAGCAGTTGGACTTCACCTATGAGATGACCCGGCAGGCCTTTGTAGCAGGGGGTGCGGGGGGTGGGGAGCCACCTCACGTTCCTCACCACATCTCTGACGTCCTCTCTGACATCACGTACTACGTCTACAAGGCTCGGCGCACACCCCGCTCCGTACTCTGCGGACATGTCCGAGCACAGTGGGAGCCCCATGAGTATCCTGCCTCCATGGAGCGCATGCAGACCTGGACACCTGATGAGTGCATCCCTGAATTCTACACGGACCCCTCTATCTTTTGCTCCATCCACCCTGACATGCCTGACCTGGATGTGCCAGCCTGGTGCAGTTCTAGCCAGGAGTTTGTGGCTGCCCATAGAGCCCTGCTGGAAAGCTGGGAGGTATCCCAAGACCTGCATCATTGGATTGACCTGACCTTCGGCTACAAACTCCAGGGCAAAGAGGCGGTGAAGGAGAAGAACGTGTGTCTGCACCTGGTG
Source organism: Peromyscus maniculatus bairdii (assembly GCF_049852395.1). Lineage (NCBI taxonomy): Eukaryota > Metazoa > Chordata > Mammalia > Rodentia > Cricetidae > Peromyscus > Peromyscus maniculatus. Next base: position 61,225,746 of record NC_134859.1, on the reverse strand, counting down.
GATGCCCACACCCACCTGACCAGCTACGGCGTAGTACAGCTCTTTGATCAGCCACATCCCCAGCGCCTGGCGGGGGCTCCTACCCTGACGCCTGAGCCTCCACACATCCCCCGGCTCCTGGTCCAGCCCATTCAGGAGGCCACAGGCCAGGAAGACATTCCAGGACAACTTATCAATGGGGTGGGCAGGCTTGTTGTAGAGGCCGCTCCTTGTGAGACAGGCTGGACTAGAGATAGGCCCATGACAGGGGAAGATGACTTAGAACAGGCTACGGAAGCTCTGGATTCTATCTCCCTCCCCGGGAAGGCAGGTGACCAGTTGGGCTCTTCCTCCAGCCAGGCCTCACCTGGCCTGTTGTCTTTCTCAGCCACCTCAGGCTCTCGACCAGGCCGCCGAAGCAGAGCTGCTGGGTTGGACCCTGGAGAGGGCGAAGAGGGGAAGATTGTTCTTCCTGAAGGCTTCAATCCCATCCAGGCCTTGGAGGAGCTGGAGAAAATGGGGAACTTCCTGGCTAAAGGCCTGGGGAGCCAGCTGGAGGTACCCCAACAGCCTCAGGTCCAGCCACCCGTGCGCCTACAGAGCCTCTTCCATCGAGACATGCAGGTGCTGGGTGTGCTGTTGGCTGAAATGGTGTTTGCCACCAGGGTCCGGACGTTGCAGCCTGATGCGCCTCTGTGGGTACGGTTTGAGGCTGTTCGGGCTCTCTGCACACGCCACTCCAAGGACATCCCCGTGTCTCTGCAGCCGGTGCTGGACACACTTCTGCAGCTGAGTGGACCCAGAAGTCCCGTGGTGGTGAAGAAGGGCAAGCTGGACCCACTGTTTGAGTACAGGCCTGTTTCCCAGGGGTTGCCTCCCCCCAGCCCAGCCCAGCTCCTCAGCCCCTTCAGCTCCGTGGTCCCCTTCCCTCCGTACTTCCCAGCACTGCACAGGTTCATTCTGTTGTATCAGGCGAGGCGTGTGGAGGATGAGGCCCAGGGACGGGAGCTGGTGTTTGCTCTGTGGCAGCAACTGGGTGCAGTGCTGACTGACATCACTCCTGAGGGCCTGGAGATCTTGCTGCCTTTCGTGCTGTCCCTCATGTCTGAGGAGCACACGGCTGTGTATACGGCCTGGTACCTGTTTGAACCCGTCGCCAAGGCCCTGGGCCCCAAGAATGCCAATAAGTACCTCCTGAAGCCCCTCATCGGTGCCTACGAGAGCCCTTGCCGGCTGCATGGCCGCTTCTACCTGTACACCGACTGTTTTGTGGCCCAGTTGGTGGTGAGGTTGGGCTTGCAAGCCTTCCTCATCCACCTGCTGCCCCATGTCCTTCAGGTACTAGCTGGGGTGGAGGCCTCCCAGGAGGAGAGCAAAGGCCTGGTTGGAACCACTGAGGATGAGGAAAGCGAGCTCCCAGGGTCCAGGCCTGGCTCCTGTGCCTTCGGGGAGGAGATTCAGATGGATGGGGAGCCTGCTGCTTCCTCAGGCCTGGGACTCCCAGATTACAGGTCAGGCGTCAGCTTCCACGACCAAGCCGACCTGCCGGACACAGAGGATTTCCAGTCTGGACTTTATGTGGCCGAATCTCCACAGCCCCAGGAGGCGGAGGCCATGAGCCTGGGCCAGCTGAGTGACAAGAGCAGTGCCAGTGAGGCCTCACAGGGCGAGGAGCGGGGTGGGGAGGATGGGGGCGCCCCTGTGGACAAGAACAGCCTCAAGTCAGGTGACAGCAGCCAGGACTTGAAGCAAAGTGAGGGCTCCGAAGAGGAGGAGGAGGAGGAAGGCTGTGTGATCTTGGAGGAGGAGGAGGAGGAGACGGATGAAGTCACGGGGACATCTGAGCTCGCTCTGTCTGACACAATGCTGTCCATGGAGACCGTCGTGGCTCCTGATGACGGGAGAGACAGAGAAGAGGAAGAGGAGCCCTTGACAGAGCAGACGGAAGGCAAAGAGCAGAAGATCCTCCTTGGTGAGTCCTTGGGGCCTGGGAGATGTGGGTCAGCCACTCCCCATTTTAGTGTTTCCTGTGCCGCGCATGGGTCCGCCCCATCCCATGGTAGCACAGACGGAGCTTACACCCGAGGTCAAATGGTCTGTGATACAGTGTAATGTGTGAGTGGAAAGGGGGGCTTAGATTTAGCTTTCAGACGTCAGGGAAGGCATCTTTAGAAGAGACACGTTGGGCTAGGGGTGGAGCTTAGTGGTGGAGCACTTGCCTAGTATGCGTGAGGCCCTGGGTGCTTATCTCTAGCACCAGAAAAGTAATTAAGAAGTAAAAGCAAGCAATGGTTGAGGTGTAAAATTGAATGGGAACTGGCAATACTAGGTGTGAAACGGGAAGAGTATTCCAGACAGAGGGAATAGCCTGTGTGCAAGACCTCGAGGCTCTCAGAGTTCCATCAGAGGCAGTGACAGGCCAGAAAGGTTTACTGAGGAGAGGCCAGAGGAGTGGCACCCAGGGGCCAGCCTATATTCAGGGACTTGGGAACATTGCCGTAAGGACGACCTTCCTGCAGGTCTCTCCTGACAAGCCATTTTCCCATAGGTCAGCCTTTACCATGGCTCAGTGGATGGGCCCAGTGTGGTCAGGCTCCCTAGCAGAGCTCCTGCCAGAGTTGGCTGGGCGGGCTGTGCTGTAGCCGGTGGGGTGGGAAGGGTGTTGAGCGAGTTATCTCGCTCAGAGTGTGCTCCTGCCCTGCAGATACGGCCTGCAAGATGGTCCGCTGGCTCTCCGCCAAGCTCGGTCCCACAGTGGCCTCTCGCCATGTGGCCCGGAACCTGCTGCGCCTGCTGACGTCTTGTTATGTGGGTAAGGCCCGTGGTTAGTGCCGGAGACCAGATTTCCTCCCAGGCTTCTGCCCATCCTTAGCCCTCTCCAGGGGATTCCTTCCCCTAACTTCATATCGCTTCCGGGGCAGGTCCTGTAAGCTGCTGCTTTTCTTGGGTTGGGAGAGGGGGCGATCCCAGTCTAGAATGAATAGCCGTTGCCCCACAGTCTGAGAAGGCCGACTTCCCTCCTGCCCTCCACCAGCTTCTCAAAGCCCTTCCTTGGCAGGCCCCACCCGGCAGCAGTTCACTGTCAGCAGTGAGGAGAGCCCCCCTCTGAGTGCGGGCAACATCTACCAGAAGAGGCCGGTGCTCGGGGACATCGTGTCGGGGCCTGTGCTCAGCTGTCTCCTCCACATCGCCCACCTGTATGGAGAGCCTGTTCTTACCTACCAGTACCTGCCCTACATCAGCTACCTGGTCAGTTGCTGGTTCAGCAGGCCTGGGGTGGGGGAGGCTAAGGCCCCAAGGGACTGACCCCCAACCTCTGGGGTCCCAGGAGGTCTGTGGGATGGCCTGGCCCTCATTTATTTATTTTTTTATTTATTCCCAGGTGGCCCCAGGGAACAGCTCAAGCCCCAGCCGACTGAACAGCCGCAAGGAGGCAGGGCTGCTAGCGGCGGTGACGCTGACCCAGAAGATCATCGTGTACCTCTCCGACACCACCCTCATGGACATTCTGCCCCGCATCAGCCATGAGGTCTTGCTGCCTGTGCTGAGCTTCCTCACATCCCTTGTCACAGGGTAGGCCCCTGCTCCATGGGAGAGCCACCTGGCCGAGGGGTCCCCAGGAGGAGCTGGGAAGCTCAGGGGAAAGGAGATAATAGTGGTCTTGGTGATAAGAGTTGTGGTTCCAGTCCTGTGTGTGGTGGCACAGGCCATCAATTCCAGCACCCAGAGGAGGGGAAATTTCTGTGAGTTTGAGGCCAGCCTGGTCTACATAGTGAGAGCTCTAGGCTAGCTAAGGCTACATAGTGAGACTCTGTCTTAAAAAAAAAAAAAAAAAAAAAAAAAGAGCCGGGCAGTGGTGGCGCACGCCTTTAATCCCAGCACCCGGGAGGCAGAGGCAGGCGGATCTCTGTGAGTTCGAGGCCAGCCTGGGCTACCAAGTGAGTTCCAGGAAAAGGCGCAAAGCTACACAGAGAAACCTTGTCTTGAAAAACCAAAAAAAAAAAAAGAAAAAAAGAAAAGGAAAGAGTCCTGGCTCTGGGTTGTTGGTGGGGCTTGGTGAAAGGACTCTTTCCCAGCCTGCAGGAAATGCTACATTTGCGCTCCAGCACCTTAGAAAAACAAAAATAGGAGCTGGAGAAATGGCTCAGGGTTTAAGAGCACTGGCTGCTCTTCCAGGGGACCCAGGTTAGATTCCCAGCACCCATGTGGTGGCTCACAACCATCTGTAACTCCAGTTCCAGGGATCTGATGCCCTCGTCTGGTCTCAGTGGGCACCGCATGCATCGGAACAGACACATGCAGGAAAAACACCCATACACATTTTTAAAAAAAGGAAGTTCCACGTTCTATCCTGACTCTAACCCCGGGAAGCCACACTGTTTTCCTGTGCCTCCATTTCCTTATCTGGTGTGAACTGGTCAGCCTCACAGCTCCTTTTGTTTGAAATTCTTGGTGGACTGGTCAAGTCCTTCAGGGAAGGGCTTGGAACTCACGAGCTCTGTTTCTAGGTTCCCAAGTGGGGCCCAGGCCCGGACTGTCCTGTGCGTGAAGACCGTTAGTCTCATCGCCCTCATCTGCCTGCGCATCGGGCAGGAGATGGTGCAGCAGCACCTGAGCGAGCCTGTGGCCACCTTCTTCCAAGTCTTCTCTCACGTGCATGAGCTCCGGCAGCAGGTAGGCAGGGTGTCTGGGCTGGGCAGGCCAGGCCAGGGCTGTGGACTCGCTGACTCCCCGGGCTTCCCGCCTGCAGGAGCTGCAGCTGGATCCTAAGGGCTGTACTGAGGGCCAGCTGCCAGAGGCCACCTTCTCTGATGGGCATCGACGGCCAGTGGACCCCACCCTGATGGAAGAGCTGCAGAAGGTGTTCACCCTGGAAATGGCGTACACGATCTACGTGCCCTTCTCCTGCCTGTTGGGTATTGCCCGTCACGTTCCTTTGCACAGCGTTGGTGACCACATCGCTTCCCTGGGGCGGGCCCGATGCTCTCACTTCCAGAGTCAGCAGTGGGTTCTTTTTTTTCTTTTTGGACACAGTGTTTCATTTAGCCCAGGCTGACCCTTAACTCTGGATTCTTCTGCTCTTACCTGTCCACTGCTGACATTATAGGCATGTGCCAACACTCATGGTTCTTGATTTTGTGTGTGTATATGATGTGTGTGAGCGTGGGTGCACGCATGCCCTGGCATGTGTGGAAGTGAGAGAAAAAAGTTAGGAGTTGGTTTTCTCCTTCCACTGTGGTTCTGTGGATTGAACTCAGGTGCTGAGTCTCGGCGGCAGGGCCCTCTGCCTGATGAGTCATCTCTAGCTCTTGTTTTTATTTTTTAAAGACGGACTCTTACTGCATAGCCTCATATTTTCCATCCCCCTGCCTCTGCATCTACCTCCTGTGTGCTGGAATTACAGGCATGCACACACACGCACACACACACACACACACACACACACCAGCTCACAGTAGATTTTAAGCACAGTGCTTTCAGAATCAGACCAAACTGATTGGGCCTCAGACCCCAGTTTCCATGGTGATGATCTTAGTTAGGTTATTTGTTTGTTCTGGGTTTTTTTTTGATTGTTCGAGGCAGGGTTTCTCTGTGTGTAGCCCTAGGCAGGGTTTCTCTGTGTGTAGCCCTGGCTGTCCTGTAACTCACTCTGACTGGCCTCGAACTCACAGAGATCTGCCTGGCTCTGCCTCCTGAGTACTGGGATTAAAGGCATGCGCCGCTGCCGCCACCGCCGCCGCCGCCGCCGCCACCACCACCGCCACCACCACCACCCAGCCTAGTTAGCGTTTCTGTTGAACATCATGATAGAACATGACAACCAAAAGCAACTTGGGGAGGAGAGGGTTTATTTCCTCTTACAGCTCTCAGGGTCACATGCTGTCACTGGGGGAAGTCAGGGCAGGGACTTGAGGCAGGAGCTGAAGCGGGAGCCGTGGAAGAACACTGACTTGCTCCTTGTTCCTCATGGCTTGGTTCAGCCTGCTTTTTTGTTGTTATTGGTTTTTTTATTTTTCATTTTATTTTATTTTTTATTTTTTTGGTTTTTTGAGACAAGGTTTCTCTGTGTAGCTCTGGCTGTCCTGGAACTCTCTCTGTAGACCAGGCTGGCCTCAAACTTACAGAGATCCACCTGCCCCTGCCTCCCGAGTGCTGGGGTTAAAGGTGTGCACTGCCATGCTGGGCCATACAAGTCTGGGGACTTGGGGAATACGATGGTCTCCAAAGGAATGGACAGCCTGCCATTTTTGTGGCCTTCCTTATGGGATGGGTGCTGTACTGGGTTTCACTCTGAATAGGATGCGCCTTGCCGTTGTATATGCTATTGTTCCCACAGAATCCTAAGCTCCAAGAGGCAGGACACATCTGTCTTAGTCATTCTGTGTTTGTTGCCAGTATGGTGCCTGGCATATGTGTCTGTCTCTAGAGAGACAGCGCCTATGTCTGTGTATCGATAAAGGAAACTGTTTTTCGGGGGGAGGAAACTGAGGCTCAAAGACAAGGACGTAATTGCCCAGAGTAGCCTAGTCAGTACCTTAAGCCCTGCTCCCTTAGGTGGTAGCAGCCGCCTGTCATCTTCCCTGATCTTGGGATCTTTCCCACTCCCATGCAGGTGACATCATCCGGAAGATCATCCCCAACCACGAGTTGGTCGGGGAGCTGGCAGGATTGTATCTGGAAAGCATCAGCCCGAGCGCTCGAAACCCAGCCAGCATGGAGCCCAGTGTGCCTAGTGCCGGCCCTGAATGGGACCCCCAGAGCGGGAGCTGTCTCCAGGACGATGGCCACTCGGGGACCTTTGGGAGTGTCCTGGTTGGAAATCGCATCCAGATCCCTGACTCTCAACCTGAGAGTCCTGGGCCCCTGGGCCCCATCTCTGGAGTGGGTGGCGGAGGCCTCGGCACCAGGAGCGAAGATAACGCCCTGAAGCGGGAGCTGCCCCGGAGCGCCCACGGGCTGAGCGGGAACTGGCTGGCGTACTGGCAATACGAGATTGGTGTGAACCAGCAGGACGCCCACTTCCACTTTCACCAGATCCGCCTGCAGAGCTTTCTAGGCCACACAGGGGCTGTCAAATGTGTGGCTGCCCTGAGCAGCGAGGACTTCTTTCTGAGTGGCAGCAAGGACCGGACCGTGCGCCTCTGGCCACTGTACAACTATGGGGATGGGACCAGTGAGACAGCCCCCCGCCTCACCTACGCCCAGCACCGCAAGAGTGTCTTCTACGTGGGCCAGCTTGAGGCACCGCAGCATGTGGTGAGCTGTGATGGGACCGTGCACGTCTGGGACCCCTTCACAGGTGAGCGGGCCCAGGTGAGGCCTCTTCTGTGGCTGCTTTACTGTGCCTGAGCCAGGCCGCTGGGAATGGGACCCTAGTGGGAAGTGTATAAGGGCGTAATTTGAGGGGGAAGATTGAGTGAGGTGGGAGCACAGTTAGGGATTAGAGACGGTGGGACCTGAGTTTGAATCCGCTCCCCCAACTTACCCTCCAGCTGCTCTGCTGCTGGCAGCATCTGCTCTCCACCTGTGGGGATCCAAACACTTTGGTTAGGAGAGGATGTGCTTAGGGCTGGCTCAGCCTCACCCGCCATCACTGTAAAGAGGAATGTGAAAGGAGGCGGAGGGAATAGAGGAGCATCAGTGCTAGCAGGTTCGAGCATGCTGTATGAAGGGGAGATTGCTTTGGGGGTGGGACCCTGGCATGGCTATGGAAGCCAATGAATGCATATGAGAGTGCCCTGGAATCGTTTGCATTTTCTTTTTTTTTTTTTTTTTTTTTTTTTTTTTGGTTTTTCGAGACAGGGTTTCTCTGTGTAGCTTTGCGCCTTTCCTGGAGCTCACTTGGTAGCCCAGGCTGGCCTCGAACTCACAGAGATCCGCCTGGCTCTGCCTCCCGAGTGCTGGGATTAAAGGCGTGCGCCACCACCGCCCGGCTCGTTTGCATTTTCTGTGGGTCACTGGGGAAAGGGATGCAGGCGTGGGGTGAGTCAGGGGGCTTGAAGTAACCAGGGCTCTTTGGTAGTCACTGGGTCCCCAAGTGTACTGTGCCCTTTTCCAGGGAAGACCCTTCGCGCCGTGGAACCTTCAGATAGCCGGGTGCCCCTGACGGCTGTGGCCGCCATGCCTGCCCCCCACACCAGCATCACCATGGCCAGCTCGGACTCCACCTTGCGCTTTGTGGACTGCAGGAAGCCTGGCTTGCAGGTCAGGAGGTGTGCAGTTCCCTGTACTCTAGCTGGGGGTCTCTAGGAGCCTGTCGGGGGAAGAAACTCCAAGAGGACTCCAGCAGGAACACGGCAGTGGCAGCCCTGGAGGGGGTGGGGGGGTGGGGGGCTCTGGGATGGACTGGAGTCCGGGGACTTCCCCTCCATGGGGGGAGGGGGAGGGTCAGGCCTCCCGGCTTTGTGGGCTCCAGTGGGGTGGGCTGCAGTATTGTGCGGGTGTGTGTGTGTGTGTGTGTGTGTGTGTGTGACTGGCATTCGAGCATAGTCTACCTCTGTCTGCAGCATGAGTTTCGCCTGGGCGGAGGGCTGAACCCTGGGCTTGTTCGCGCCCTGGCGGTCAGCCCCAGTGGCCGGAGCGTTGTGGCTGGCTTCTCCTCGGGCTTCATGGTGCTGCTGGACACCCGCACGGGCCTGGTTCTACGAGGCTGGCCAGCCCACGAGGGGGACATTCTACAGATCAAGGTGACTGCCTGCCTTAGGTCCCTCCCTTCACTTCTGCTTAGAGCCTGGCCCGAGCGAGGACAGGCTTATGCTGATAACCCCTTATACCTACTCAGGGACATCCGATGGGTAGGGAAGGTGGCCCTCGCAGGCCAGCTCAGGAGCCAGCTTGCATAGGAGGCAGGCTAGGGCCAGGAACCAGGGCTAGCCCTGACCCTGCTGCTCCACAGAGATGTTCTAATGAGTAACCCTTGTCCATATTTGCCTTGCTTGGAGGATCAGGGGTCGCGCCCTGTCCGTGACCCAGTTCAGGTTAAATAAAGCTCAGCCTGGAGGCTGTTTACTGCCTGGAGACCACTGAGCAGAGTCCATGCCCCCTGCTGGGCTGTCCTGATGGGGGCAGGAGCAGGCCCAGGTGTGGGCATCATGTTCCCGCCTTCTATATTCAGTCACAGGCCTCAGGGAATGCTCAGGAAGTTCTGGGGCTGCTTGTGGGGGGATTTCTCCCAGCCCCTGGAACTCCCCTCCCCAGCATGGATGGAGGCTAAGGTCATGCTCCTGGGGAGTGTAGGCTGCCCTCAGCTCCGTCCAGAGCCCCGGGGACATTCTGAGAAAGTGTCAGGATGGCTCTGGGGTCATCCTGTGTCAATTCCAGGTCTCTTTGAGGCTTCTCTGGACCTCAGTGTTTTCCCATGTGAAATGAGGATGGCGCCAGGTGCTCTTTCAGAAGATCCGAGTCTTGTTCTCAGCATAAGCATTGGGTAGCTCCAAACTGCCTGTGACTCCAGCTCTAGGGGATTCAACACCCTTATGGCCTCTGTGGGTACCTGCCCTCATATGGCATACATGCATGATTATGCATTGCACACACACACACAAGCACGCACACACACACACACACAAGCACACATACACACACACACAAGCACACATACACACAAATAAATGTAAAAAGAGGAGAATGGCAGCATATACCTCACAGGTTGTTAGGTAGATGCGGTAATGCAGGTGTGTGTGTGTAGCACAATGCCTGCACAGAATTGTTGGAATTTTTTTCTTTATTTTTTTAAAAGATTTACATTTATTTATTTGTTTTTTTGTTTGTTTGTTTGTTTGTTTGTCTGTTAAGCAGTCTCTCTACATAGCCCTGGCTGTCCGAGAATTCACTATGTAGACTAGGCTGGCTTCAAACTCACAGAGATCCCCCTGCTTCTGCCTCCTGAGTTCTGATATTAAAGTTTTGCACCACCACACTCAGCTATTTTATATATAGAAGTGGGGTTTTTGTTTGTTTGTTCATTTGTTTAGTTGTTTTTTTGTCTTTTTTTTTCAAGTTTTATTTATTTATTTATCATGTATACAGCATGTATGACTGCAGGCCTGAAGAGGGCACTAGATCTCATTACAGATGGTTGTGAGCCACCAAGTGGTTGCTGGGAATTGAACTCAGGACCTCTGGAAGAACAGTCAGTGCTCTTAACCTCTGAGCCATCTCTCCAGCCCTGTTTTTAGTTTTTTTGAGATAGAGTTTCTTGTGTAGCTGTGGCTATCATGGATCTTGCTCTGTAGACCAGGCTGGCCTCAAACTCTCGGAGATCTGCCTGCCTCTGCCTCCAGAGTGCTGGGATTAAAGGTGTGCACCACCATCACTTGGTTTATGGGAGTGTTTTGCGTGCTTGTGTGTAAGTGAACACTACCTTCATCCAGTGCTAGCTAGCAGAAGTCAGACGGGTGTCAGATCCTGTGGAACTGGAGTTACAGATGTGGAGTTACAGATGGTTGGGAGCCACCATGTGGGCGCTGGGAGTTGAACCCAGGTCATTTGCAAGAGTTAGGAAGTACTTTCAACTTCTAAGTCATCTTTCCAGCCCCGTATACTCCCCAACCCCACCCCCCAGCTGAGAACCATCTACCACTGAGCTAAATCCCCAAACCCGTCTTTTTTTTTTTTTTTTTTTTAAACAGGGTTTCTCTATATAGTCCTGGCTGTCTTGGAGTAGCATCAGTTCTTAAATGAGAGTAATGATTAAAATTTTTTTGTTTTTCCCTTTTTTTGGTTAATTTGTTTTATTTGTGCTTTAAGATAAAGTCTGACCCTGAACCCCCTGGTGGCCTGGAGCTTGCTATGTAGACCAGGCTGGCTTCAAATTTATTCTCAGTGTTGGACTTATGGGCTTGTGCGATTCATGGCAATCATCTTGCCCAGACAATGATGATTATGTTAATAACATATCTAATTTTTCTTTCTTTCTTTTTTTTTTTTTTTTTTGGTTTTTTGAGACAGGGTTTTTCTGTGTAGCTTTGCGCCTTTCCTGGAACTCACTCTGTAGCCTAGGCTGGCCTCGAACTCACAGAGATCCACCTGCCTCTGCTTCCTGAGTGCTGGGATTAAAGGTGTGCGCCACCACTGCCAGGCCTAATTTTTCTTTTGAAGACGAGATCTCACTGTATATCTCCCCAACCCTGGCTGACCTAGGGAAATCACTGTGTAGACCAGGCTGATCTGAATTCACAGAGATCTGCCCTCTGAGTGCTGACATTCAGGGCATTCTGGAATGGTCGTGAAGTTTGATGTGTAGACAGGATCCCCAGGCCACTACTGAAACTGTCTGTCTGCTCCCACACTCTACAGGCCATCGAGGGCAGCACGCTGGTCAGCTCCTCTTCCGACCACTCCCTGACTGTCTGGAAGGAGCTGGAGCAGAAGCCAACTCACCACTACAAGTCAGCGTCCGACCCCATCCACACCTTCGACCTGTACGGCAGCGAGGTGGTCACTGGCACTGTAGCCAACAAGATTGGCATCTGTTCCCTGCTTGATCCACCCTCTCAGGCCACCACCAAGCTCAGTTCCGAGAACTTCCGTGGCACACTCACTAGCCTGGCCTTGCTGCCCACGAAACGCCACCTCCTGCTGGGCTCGGACAATGGCATCATCCGCCTCCTGGCCTAGGTCCAGGCAGGAGTTGGCTGAGGGCAGGGGTGAGATGGCACCCCTTAGGTCCAGCTGCTCATTCTTGAGCTCTCAGCTCCCTCTAAGCAAGCCCCAGGCTCTGGGTACCCACAAGGCCTGCCATCTGGAATCATGCGGCTCCTGAATCTCCAAGGCCATGAAGTCGCATCATTCATGAAACTCGGGAGATGCTGTTCCTAACCAGCAAGAAGAGGAACAGGGAAAAGCATTATGATCCCCGTTGCTCCCCAACTCTGCCTTCTGATTCACATGGGGACGGGGAAGCTCCAGGACATGAAGGGAGATTAGCCAGCTTCTTTTAGCCAAGCTCTCCCTAGTCCTATCTCCCGAGGATAGGAAACTGCTCCTATCCGGGGTACTGATGGTACCTGGACTCTAGCCTAAGGAGGGCTGGCCGTGACCTAGGAGTTTAAGGGCTTGGTGTGGGGTTTCAGTATTCACTCAGCCAGGTCTTCCCAGTATGGGACCAGAAAAGGGGGCAAATGGGGGAGTGGGGCCAGGGAAGAGGAGGTTCTGGCCCCAGCTGGTCCAGGAATGAATCCATGCCTTGCCTTGGTACCCTAAACCACAGTGTTTGTGCCTTGAGCCAGGGAGGCAGCCCGTGGCTCCAGCACCCCTGGGGAGAAGGGGCAACAGGAATCATCTCTGCATCTCAGGTCCCTCCCAGGGGATGAGAAGATCCTGGCATCTCTTGAGTCCCCATTTGGAGCAGAGAAGAGGTCTGAGGTATGCCCCCAGCTGCCTCCTCACTGTCTGCAATCCATGTAAATAGGATCAATAAATTCTTTGGAAGAGCCATGGGGCTGAGTGAGGCTGTGTTGTGTTTTGTTTTACCCAGGCTGGGCTCAGTTCTGCCTCAGCCTTCCAAGGAGCTGGGGTTACTGGTGTGTGTCACCATGTCTGGCTTATGGCTTATCTTTGATTTTTTTGAGATGGTCTCATGTAGCTCAGACTGATTTTAATCTTGGGATGACCCTCCTGCCCAAAGCAAAGTCCTGGGATTATAGGCATGAACCACCAGGCCCAACGTTTAACTTTTAGAGACTTTTTTTTTTAATGTGCATGAGTGTTCTGCCCACATGTATGTATGTGCATCATATGTGTGTCTGGACCCCGTGGAGGTCAGAGGAGGGTATCATATTCCCTAGAACTGGAGTTAATGGATGGTTGTGATCAGTGTGGATCCTGAGAACTGAACCTGGATCCACTGCGAGAGCAGTCAGTACTCTTAACCACAGAGCCACCTCTCTAGTCCCTATGCCCAGGTTTTTTGTTTTTTTTTTTTGTTTTTTTTTTTTTAAATACAAGTTCTAAGCTAGGTGGTGGTGGTGGTGGTGGCGGCGCGGCGGCGGCGGCGGACGCCTTTAATCCCAGCACTCAGTAGGCAGAGGCAGGCAGATCTCTGTGAGTTCGAGGCCAGCCTGGTCTACAGAGGGAGATCCAGGACAGGCACCAAAATGACACAGAGAAACCCTGTCTCGAAAAACCTAAATAAATAAATAAATAAATAAATAAATACAAGTTCTTTGTAGCTCAAACTACTGGCCTTGAACTTGGTGTGTAGCTGAGGTTGACCTTGTCTTCCCAATCCTCTTACCTTTCCCCTCTAAGTGCTGATACTGTCTATAGGCCTGTACCACCATGCCTAACACTTTATCCTGATGGCAGTAGGGCCAGGAAAGCCAAGACCTGGTCGTTTCCAGGGCTGTGGAGAGCAGAGCAAGAGGGTAGAGAGGGAGCCATTGTCCTCTGGTTGCCTTGGATGTGGGGCAGCTGGTCTGGGTGGCCTCGGGCAAGATTCCAGATCCCTCATCCTTGGGGAAAGTAGGGAAAGTGAATGTTGCTGCTGAAGAGGTGGACCCTGGGAGGGCCTGCCTCTGCTGAGTCTCATCTCTCCACCCCGTCTTGGGGCCTAGGCCAAAGGTAGCCAACCAGAATCCTGGGCTTGCTCCAGGCTCCTGTGGCCTCCCCTTCCCTGAGGCAGCTGTGATGACGGTCGGTGGTGGGAAGACAGGAATTTGGGGACAAGGAATCTGATTGTGACTCTGGTCCCAGTTCTGTGCCCTTAGTCAAATCACACAGCCTCCCCGAGCCTAACTGGCCGTGGATCATCCCCATGCTGAGGGGTCATTAGAAGGCTTACCAGGCCCCTGAGCATCCTGGATCTACCCTCTTGCCTAGCCAGCCCCAGCCTCTTCAACTGTCTGCTCCTGTACCTCCCTTCTCCAGGCTCGGGCAGGGTTCTGGGTGACTGTCTTAGGATCAGCAGTCCTGATGGGAAAGGGGCTTCTGGCCCCCAAATCAATGTTTAACGGGATGTTTCGGGTCAATATTTACCAGCCGGGAAAGCAAGCTGAACGGGGGTTGGCTGAGAGCAAAGGTCCTGTGGGAGGAGAGAGCTGGGCCCGGCTGGCCGCAGCAGGCAGAGCGTGGGGAACAAGTGGGTCCAGGAGAACACTGTGTGCTGTAGCAAAAGCAGCCTGACGAGGTAGGATGGAGGGGTGCCGCCTGCGCCTGCTCGGGGAAGCAGAGGAGGTGGGGAGCTGCCCTCTCAGCAAGGGGTCTGGCTGAACTTAATCAGGGAACCTGAAGTTTCACAGCCGCCTAGGGTGGCGGGGAGCAGAAGTGTGGGCAGCTCCAGAAGTCCCTCTAGACCCTCCAAACCTAGAGGCCTGTTGTTGTCAAGAAGAATCATTGACCCAGGCTAAGGCTCTTGGACATCAAGGTGGGGGCTGGGGACCACAGAAGGACCCTCCAGAAGAGCTGGCCTGGAGACAAGGCCTGGGGAGGGCTGGAGGACAGGAAGCCTTTACTGGAAGCCCTAGGCTAAGGCTTGCACAACCCCCTCCGCCAGCCTGGCTTCCCCTAAGCACCCTGGAGCAGACTTGGGGGCAGAGCTGGGATGAGGCCTGTGGTTCCCATAAGTCCAAAGGTATCTGGGCCAGTCATTCATTGGGTTCTGCTACTAGGTCAACAAAGCCGCTTTCTGGCTGCTCTGCCACCCCAGCTGAGCTCTCGGGACCTTCGGGTAGGACCTGGGCAGCCTGAGAAAGGCTGGAAGAAATGAACGACAGGTTAGATGGATTCTCTGGGGTGGGAAGCCTTCTCAGCTGTGGATCACTGAGGGCCAGGCATCATACTCAAGTGTTTACAAAGGCTCTTATTTTTGGTCCTCAAACTCTCCATGGGAGGAGGAAAGACTTCTGCCATGATTTTACAAGACAAGGTAAAGCCCAAAGGCATTAAGGGAAGTGCCACAGGTCCTGTGGCAAGAAGCAGAGCCCAGATTTGAACCCAGGTCTCATCCACAATGCGAGGCCTAAAGAATGAAGACTAATTGAGAAACTATGAGAGTGAGGGAAAAAATCATGGCAATCCAACCTCTCGGGATGGGGACCACGGCTAATATGTTTTGGGTGTGAGCCTAAGTTCTGTAGCCTGATGGGGTCAGGGAGCCCGTGGGTAGCAGTCTGCTGCCTGGCGTTTGAGCGTGATGTGGGAACTAACCCTTCCTGTTCTGGATACAGGATCATGGCGCGACTCTGGGGGCTCCTGGTGCTCAGCTTGTCCTGTCTGCAAAGCCCCTGCTCCATGGTGAGGCTGGGCTGAGGTCTGGGTTGGAAGAGGTCAGTCAGGTTGAAGAAGATGCTGGGCAGGGCCGCGTTTGGGAGAGGCCAGAAGGGTAGAGAGGAAGAATGCTGAGTCCAGGGAGGGGTTGGCTCTGGGGGGCTCACTCCCTGCCTTGGTCACCCTTTTCTCCACAGTTCTCCCCCGTGAGCACTACGGATCTCCTGGGCCAGCAGGTACACAACAGTGAGGGCTGTGGGGGAAAGAGCCCAGGGGTCTCACCTCAGTCTTGGGCCAAGTGGGGACCTCTGGGGAGCACCATCTACTTCCTTCTTTCTACAGCCAATGAG
This sequence comes from Peromyscus maniculatus bairdii, assembly GCF_049852395.1. Taxonomy (NCBI): domain Eukaryota; kingdom Metazoa; phylum Chordata; class Mammalia; order Rodentia; family Cricetidae; genus Peromyscus; species Peromyscus maniculatus. The sequence goes on along the minus strand of NC_134859.1, from coordinate 61,210,210 downwards.
CGAGCAGGCCCAGCAGAAGCTGCCTCCACTTGCTCTCCTCAAGTTGGGCAGCCAGGTACAATCAGGAGGGGCTGGGAAGAGTAAGTGGGTTCAGAGGGAGGAGGGCCAATCAGCAGGAGTGGCGGGATGGGGGAGGGGAGACGCGGTCACAGGACTGATGTTCAGGGCTTCAGAGGGCATAGGGTGGGAAAGACCCCAGATGACTCTTCCTCTCCCCTCCGATCTGGGACCAGGCCTTGCGGCCCTGTGGCACCAGGAGTGTGAGGGAGACACAGAATCTGAAGCTGCCCCCTTGACCTTTCACCTCTGATCTGTCCTTGTAGGATCTTGGTGGCCACGCTACCCTGGAGAGGTCCCCAGGAGTCTGCAAGAGTCCCCCCACTGCAGAGGAGACTCGCAGGCTGTCTCAGGCCATGATGGCTTTTACTGCTGACCTGTTCTCCTTGGTGGCCCAGACATCCACCAGCTCCAACCTTGTCCTGTCACCGCTGAGTGTGGCCCTGGCACTCTCTCACCTGGCACTAGGTACGGGGGCAGCAGCACCTGTCCAGAAGAACTAGGAAGTCGCAAGGACTTGAGTGCTGCAGAGGCGGTCCATGGGTGGTTCCTCCATCAGGGACGACACATGGCTGTTTGGTAGCATGCAGGTGCCCAAGCTGTCACCACCCTCTGTGAGTCAGGAATCCGGGGATGGCCCGAGGATGTGGTGATTGACAAATCCCCCTCGTTATGTTAGCACAAGAATTTGACAGCTGCAATATCTTCCCCGGGACATGAGTGTCTCACTGTGGGAGACCGCGGTCCAGGGAGGGAAGGTACCTCGAGTGAGGTGACATTGCCCAGCTTGTCAGCAGCAGAAATGGAAGCGGAATTTAGCCGGGCAGTGGTGGCGCACGCCTTTAATCCCAGCACTCGGGAGGCAGAGCCAGGCGGATCTCTGTGAGTTCGAGGCCAGCCTGGGCTACCAAGTGAGCTCCAGGAAAGGTGCAAAGCTACATAGAGAAACCCTGTCTCGAAAAACCAAAAAAAAAAAAAAAAAAAAAAAAAGAAAACAAAAAGAAAGAAAGCGGAATTTGGGAGTCTGGTAGCTCAGTGGATGTGGGAGGGGAGGGCAGCAGTGGCCTGTGGTCACGTTCGTCACGGGGATGTGAGAATGTGGGAGCGGGCCGTGGGGCAAGCAAGAACCCGTGGCCTGGGCCTCAGCCCACTCGGTCCCTGTCAGGTGCTCGGAACCAAACGCTGCAGAGCTTGCACCGAGCGTTGCACGTGAACACAGGATCCTGCCTTCCCCACCTGCTGAGCCATCTCTGCCAGAATCTAAGCCCCGGGACAATCCGACTGGCCGCCAGAATATACCTGCAGAAGGGTAGGTGGTGATGGCCGTCAGCTGCCCAGGAGCTGCTCTGTCGCCAGGGAACAAGGGTGAGGGAGGGGGGCTTAGCCTCGGGGAGGCAAAGCACTGGTGGCCGTGGAGGCCCCGGCCCTGGGATGAGCTTGTGACTCACGGTGTGCAGGGTTTCCCATCAAAGAGGATTTCCTGGAGCAGTCGGAACGGCTCTTTGGTGCAAAGCCCGTGAAACTGGCTGGAAACCAGGAGGAAGACCTGGCGAACATCAACCAATGGGTGAAGGAGGCCACGGAGGGGAAGATTGAGGATTTCCTCTCTGAGCTGCCAGATAACACCGTGTTGCTTCTCCTCAATGCCATCCACTTTCACGGTGCACTGTTCTTCTTAAGCCCCTCACCCTGACAGCCCCACCTGCCCTGTAGGCTGAGAGGGGCCGCGTAAGCTTTGCTCTGAGGTTGCTAGGCCGTGAAGCAGGGGATTGCCTGGGCGTGTGAGGAGGAAGCTCAGAGGCTGGCTGAAGCTGTGGAGGACAGACTGCCTGAGAGAAAACTGGGGCTGCAGAGGGACGGAGAAATGCAAGCCTAGATGTAGGGAAGATGCCTAAGTTCCACTGGGTGTCCGCACTGGGGGCGTGGCTTCACCTTCGTTTGTTTGTTTTTCAAGACAGGGTTTCTCTGTGTAATGGCTCAGGCTGTCCTGGAACTCACTCTGTAGACCAGGCTGGCCTCGAACTCAGAGATCCACCTGCCTCTGCCTCCTTAGTGCTGGGATTAAAGGCGCGTGCCACCACCAGCACCAGCACCAGCACCAGCACCAGCAGCAGCTTTGGCTTCCACTTCTTGTTTCTTGAGTGGATTCTAGCTGGGATGGGCGGGAGGCGGGTCGTATATTACATGGCTCCTGCCTTCTGCCTGGCTGCAGGTTTCTGGAGGACCCAATTTGACCCAAGCCTCACCCAGAAAGACTCCTTCCACCTGGACGAGCAGTTCACAGTGCCCGTGGACATGATGCAGGCACAGTCGTACCCTCTGCGCTGGTTCCTGCTGGAGCAACCTGAGATACAGGTCACCCTGGCTTTCCCAGCAAACTAGGCCTGGTGTTGGGAGGGGATAAAAGGCTGTGCAGGGACCTCAGGGGTGAAGGGAGTACCCCATTTTCTTTGTGGTCTGGCCTCTGGGGATATGTAGTTCTGGAAGGGCCTGTTATGCCTGAACCCAGGTTCATTTGCTCAAAGAAAATATACAGAGCTTTTGCAAATGCCAGATATTGTGGAGATGCTGTTCTCTGCATTGGAGTCTTAGGGGCTCTCAAGGAGACCAGGGCCCTGCTCCTACGGGAAGGTAAGAGTTCCCACGAGAGCTTCTCGGCAGGGAGGATTCTGCCAGGTTGGGTTTACTGCTCCGGACATTCTGATTGGATGGAGCTCTGCACCAAGCTGTCTCAGCTAAGGCTTCCCTTGCTTCTAGCCTCACTGTGGCTCCTTGGCTGGGATACTCACCTTTGCGCCCATCATCTGTGGCTGAGATAACAGTATGGGCTAGTTTTGTTTGTCTTAGGGTCTGGCAGTCTTACACAGGCTGGCTTTGAACTCATGATCCTCCTGCCCTAGCTGTCTTGAGTGCTGGGACCCCAGGTGTTTGCCACCACGCCTACTCACCAACTTGGTTGGTTGGTTTTAGTAGGCAAGCAGGGCACAGCACAGTCAGTTCTGCAGGAAGGAGCCATGTGGGCAGCTTGGCTTCTCTCTAGCTCATGTTGAGAGAATGATGGCCTGGTCAGCCCCCCTTAGCTTCTCGTCTTCCTGTTGCTCCCTCCCTCAAAGTCCTGTCTACCCACTGTTTCTTCATCCTCTGGCTCCATCTCCCCATCCTCCTCCGGCCAGACCTGGCACTCATCTCCCACTGGCAGAGGACCTGCCTGCAGGCCTGTGCTGGAACCTCAGGGAGGCATGGCTTCAAGAGTCTTGAGCCTGGTGGTTTCCATTCGGCTGTAACTGCAGTAATTCTTCAAAAAGGGTCTTGTGACCCGAGTGTGGTGGCTTACACCATAATCCCGGCACTCAAAAGATTGAGAGTTTGAAGATAGTCAGAGTTACATAACCAGACCCTGTTGAAAGAGGAAAAAAAATCGCATTCCAAATCTTGGCATGTACAGCAAACTCATTGGGTGAAGGAGAAAGGTGAGAGAGGCAGGATTCCTTCCTACCCTTTCCAGTGGCTCCTCTCCAAGGCATTTGGAAAGCCAGAGGCCCCCACCTATCGTACACAGGGAAACCTGAGAGGCAAAGACAGGGAGGTCCATTGCTTGTTTGTACAGCTAGCTGATAGCAGATGGAGAACTGGGTTTGTAGGGAAGACACTGCTAGAAGATTCACCAGTATGGTTGGACACGTAGCTCAGCTGAGTACTTGCCTGGCATGCACAAAGCCCTCTGTTCAACCTCTGTGGGGCACATCTGTCATCCCTAGCGCTTTTGAGAAGGAGGCAGGAGGATCAAAAGTTCAAGGTGGAGAAATGAGTCGTCAGTTAAGAGTACTTGCTGCTCTTTCAGAGGACCGGGGTTCGATTCCCAGCCCCCATGAGGCAGCCCACAAACATCTGTAACTCCAGTTCCAGGGGATATGATGCCCTCTTCTGCACTCTGAGGGCACCCCAAGTCCAATGATACATAGACATACATCCAGGCAAAATACCTATACACATAAAATAAAAATAAATCTTAAAAAGAAATTCAAGATCATCCTGAGTTACACAGAGTTTAAGGACAGCCTGAGATACATAACCCTGTCTAAAAAACAAACCAAAATGAAAATTGGGCGTGATGTTATAGCTTTGTAATCCCAGCACTCAGGAAGCAAGCGAAGCAAGAGAATCAGAAGTTCAGTTATCCTTGGCTAAATAGTTTTTCAAAGCCAGCTTGGGATTCATGAGACCCTATGTTCAAAAACTGGGTAGGGGGTGTGATGGCACACATCTTTACTCCCAGCACTCAAGAGGCAGAGGCAGAGGCAGAAGAATCTCTGTGAGTTCAAGGCCAGCCTGGTCTACACAGTGAATTTCAGGACAGCCAAGGCTCCACAGAGAAAGTATGCCTAGAAACAACAACAAAAAGACGTTTTTTTTTAAAAAAAAAGGTAGAAAGTAATTTAGGGAGACAACTTGTGTCAGCCTACCTCTGGCCTTCACACACACATGTGCAAACACACAGCCATACAGACGTGTGTATGTGTATGCACACACAGAGATTTAAAAGCATTATCCCATTTGGTCATGGCACCTTGCAAAGGGCCAGTGAGAGTACTCCATTTTGCAGGTGAAGTGAAGGCACACTGAACTTGAAGTCTCAGAAGTACAGAAGCAATTTTGGCCCAGCCCCCAGGTTTTGTCTGGCCCTCATGTTCTCTCCTTTCTTATCTGTAGGTGGCTCATTTCCCCTTTAAGAACAACATGAGCTTTGTGGTCATGATGCCCACTCATTTTGAATGGAACGTGTCTCAGGTACTGGCCAACCTGACCTTGGACACTTTGTATCATCCCTCACTGCGGGAGAAGCCCACTAAGGTGCGGCTGCCAAAACTCCATTTGAAGCAGCAGCTGGACCTGGTCGCCACCCTCGGCCAGCTAGGTAAGTGGGCTGGGGATAGGGTGGCCCCAGGTGGTCTGGCAGGGCGTGGGAGGAGAGGCCTCCAGCTGGCCGTGTATCTGAGTCAGAGGTAGCCTAGCATCCTGGATGGGAGCCATTGATATGCTCCCGTAGACCTTCTGTCCTGGCATGGATTGGAATGAACTACTCTGTTGCCTGAGCACTACAAAGAATCCTGGGTAAAGAGTTCAGGGTGGGCTGGGCAGTGGTGGCACACACCTTTAACCCAGCACTCGGGAGGCAGAGCCAGGCAGATCTCTGTGAGATCGAGGCCAGCCTGGGCTACAGAGGGAGATCCAGGACAGGTACCAAAACTACACAGAGAAACCCTGTCTCAAAAAAAAAAAAAAAAAAAAAAGAGTTCATCGTCTAGCTTGGAAAGGGGTGAGGAGAAGCTGGGGTCACTGTGTTAAATGCTGCAACTACTCTGCATTTAGTTGTGAATTCACCGTGTACAAAGTACTCAGTCTAATGGAGTGAGTGGACACATGCAGACTCGGGTACTTTCTTTAGTGTGAGTGGTAAGTCAGAGTGTGTCTCTCCAATTCACCTCAGAGAATATCAAACTGGTACCCAGTGTAGACTTTGATTGAAAAAAAAAAAAGTTTCTAGAAGTGGTGTCTAGGTTGAGACTTGAAGGTTGAACAGGTGCCAATCAATCGGTGGGTTCAAGTGTTCTCTTTGGCCAGGGTGCCAGACAGGTCCAGGCAGCCTGGGGGCAGCACTGACTCACCATCTGTTGCTCTGAGCAGGCCTGCAGGAATTGTTCCAGGGCCCAGACCTGCGTGGGATCTCTGACCAGAGTCTGGTGGTGTCTAGCGTACAGCACCAGTCTACCATGGAACTCAGTGAGGCTGGCGTGGAGGCAGCCGCAGCCACGAGCACCGCCATGAACCGAATGTCTGTCTCCTCCTTTGCGGTGAACCGACCCTTCCTCTTCTTCATCATGGAGGACGCCTTAGGCATGCCCCTCTTTGTGGGCAGCGTGAGGAACCCCAACCCGAGTGCACAGCCCCAGCCCCAGGAACAGCAAGATTCCCCCGACAACCGGGTCTTCCGGCATGAAAAAGCTGACTTTCCCGGAGACAAGACCTTTGGTCCTGATTTGAAACTTGCACCCCCCTTGGATGATGATTACCCCCAGTTTAGCACCCCCAAGTGAGGAGGGGCCCTGGGCAGCAGCATCCTGAGTCCCCGTCTGGATCAGCCTCTCAACTCCTGTGACTCTTTCCAACCAGCTTTGTGGGATAGGGTGGGGCCTGGGGAGGCAGTCTCCGGGGAAAGGAGCCATTCTCCTGCAGTAGCTCCTGGGGATAGGAGGTGGGGTGGGATCTGGGAGAAGGCAGGCGAAAGGAATCTTCATTTCTTCCAAAGGAGTTCAGAGGGTGACCTTTTGTGGGATGGGCACTGGTGGATACAGTTCCGGCTAGAGGTGCAGGCAGAAGCAGCAGGCCACCTTTAGACATGTCCCCAGACACCCTGAGCTCAGACGCTGGCCTTGGAGTTGTGTTCCATGGCTGGAGGTTGACCTCCTCTGACTCTGTTGGACCTTGCTGAAGACCTCCAGGCCCCCACCCATGTCCCACCACCCCAGTCACCCCTCTGGTCTTTGGAGATACCAACACTGCCAGGACCCGCTTCCTTTCCTCTCTCTTGTCCTCCTCTTCAGGAAGCTCAGGGGCTGAGGCAGGGAGGGGCCTCTTTAGCTCCCAAGACTCTTTTGTAAAGTTTTTGTAGTGACTTTTATGCCACCTGAATAAAGAATGAATGGGCCGGGCTGGTTCGACGTCTCGGTTCTGGGCAAGTGGATGTGGCTGGGAGGCAGCCAGAGGGCAGATTGCGCTGAGCCCTCTCTGTGCCACGTTTGGTCTCTGGCCACATGCCAGTCCTCTCTAGGTCTACCTTCATGCCAGCCTGGCTCAGCTCTTAGCCTTTCCCTCTGTGTGCGCCTCAGGCAGCCGGTAACAAGGACGGCTCAGAACTGGCAATTAGGGAGCTAACGGGTCTCTAATTACACCCCAGCTGCTTTGCCAGGAGCAGGCGCCCGCCAGCCGGGGGCAGGCTGACAGCTGGAGGCTGGCAGTGTCTGAGGGTTGGGGGGATGTCGTTGGGGATACCTTGGCACCGGACTGGCTACTTCCTGTGGGAGAGCAGGAGCTGGAGGCAGAACTGGTGTCCATGTGGGTGGTGATGGCTGCCCTCTGGGGCAGGCACATCTCCCTGCTGGAATCTCCTGTGTGAGTGCAGGGTGTCCATGTGGCAGTAGCCCTCTGGAGCCCTAATGTGCCGGGGTGGGGGGCGGGCAATGAGGGTGGGATAAGAGACTGGTGTGGGATCCTGATGCTGCTAAACTGCTTCTGCGTGCGTGCGTGCGTGCGTGCGTGCGTGCGTGCGTGTGTGTGTGTGTGGCGGGGGTGGGCAGATATTACACTAGGGGAATATGTGGCGTGTCAGAGGGTGAGGGTCAGAGGGCAATGTCAGAGGACGAGGGCCCTTAATTGAGACTTGAACAGTGGCGCAAGGAGCGGGCAGGGCTAGGAGGGAAGGCCTATCCAGCAGGTGACATCGAGCAGAAGCTGAAGGAAGTGATGGAGAGCACCTCAGAAGTTTCTAGAAGAGATCTGGAGGGCTGCTGGGAAGAGGAAAAGCAAGAGCGGAGGCCTGGGCTGAGCGCATGCGCAGAAGTTCCGGATGAGCTGGGCGTGGTGCTGGGGAGCAGGGGAAGGGAGTCCGGAGCTGGGGGAAGAACACGAAGGGCTCTAGGACCGTGCAAAGACTTTAAGGAAAACATTTGCTATTCACTTTTTTTTAAAGCTTTTTGAGACAGGGTTTCTCTGTGTAGCCCTGGCTGACCTGGAACTCGCTCTGTAGACCAGGCTGACTTCGAACTCACAGAGAACCACCTGCCTCTGACTCCCGAGTGCTGGGATTAAAGGTGTGCGCCACCACCACCAGGCTTTGCTGTTCACTTTTATTTTGTGTGTACAAGTATTTTCTCTGGATGTATCTTTGTGTGTCACATGTGTTCAATGGCTATAGCCCGGAAGTGGGTATCGGATCCTCTGGAACTGGGGTTACAGGGTTCTGAGACACAATGTGGATACTGGGTGTTATTTCTAAAAAATGGTAAGCGGCACTGGTTACCGTGCGGAAAGGTCATGAGGCACAAGCCACGACAAAACCTAGTATCAGAGCTTTATTGGGGCGGGGGTGGGGACAAAAGAACCAGGCCTGGGGAAGAAGCATGTGCAGAGAGAGAGAGGGAGAGGGAGAGGGAGAGGGAGAGGGAGAGAGAGAGAGAGAGAGAGAGAGAGAGAGAGAGAGAGAGAGAGAGAGAATGGGGGGAAGAGAGAACAGAGAGGAGGGGAGGCATCTGTGTCCAGCTTTTTTTTTTGTTTTTTGTTTTTCGAGACAGGGTTTCTCTGTGTAGTTTTGGTGCCTGTCCTGGAACTCACTTGGTAGTCCAGGCTGGCCTCGAACTCACAGAGGTCTTCCTGGCTCTGCCTCCCGAGTGCTGGGATTAAAGGCGTGCGCCACCACCGCCCGGCATGTGTCCAGCTTTTTAAGGATTCCCGTGAACATGTGCAGGTGGGGTTATGGAGCTACGCCACACATGTGCTGATTGCGTGACCACGCCGCACACGTAATCACCAGCGCGCACTGATGACGTAAGACCCCTTGCTTAGCTGCTGAACTGCGCATGTGTGGCCATGCAGCTGGAGTGGCGGCAGAACCCTAACACTGGGACCCAAACCTGGGTTGCTGTAAGAGCAGCCAATGCTCCTAACTTCTGAGCCATCATTTCCTCTTTCTCCTGCCCCCACCCCCCACCCTGTCCTGGAACTAGCTCTGTAGACCAGGCTGTCCTCGAACTCACTGAGATCCAACTGACTCTGCCTCCCTGAGTGATGGGATTAAAGGCGTGTGCCTCCACCGCCAGGCCCCCCTGACTTTTTAAAAAAGGATTTTTATTTTATTTTTAATTATGTGTAGGTGTGTGGATATGTGTCCATGAGTATAGTTGCTCCCAGGGGACAGAAGAGGGTGTCAAATGCCCTGGAGATGGATTTACAGGTGGTTATGAACCACTTGATGTGGGTGCTGAGAACAAAACTCCGGTCCTCTGTGAGAGCAGTACGCTAACCACTGAGCCACCTCTCCAGTGTGTGTGTGTGTGGGGGGGTATTTTTTATTTTAATTTTTACATTTAGTTTGCTTGTTTTTTTGACTTTTGGACTTTTTTTGTTTTTTTGCTTTGTTTTGTTTTTTGAGACTAAATCTCACTATATGGAGCCTTAGCTGGCCTGGAACTCATTTATGTAGACCATGCTGTCCTCAAACTCAGAGATCTGCTGACCTCGGCCTCCCAAGTGCTGAGATTGAAGTCGAGAGCCACCACACCTAGCAATTTACTTACTTTCTTATTTATCTATTTATTTATGACTCTGTGTGTGTGTGTGTGTGTGTGTGTGTGTGTGTGTGTGTGTGTGTGTGTATGCGCCACGGTACACGAGGAGAGGTGAGATGGGAGAACAATTTGCAGGGATCAGCTCTCTCCTTCAACCATGTGGGTTTCAGGGATCAAACTCAGGACCTCAGGCTTGGCAGCAAGCTCCTTCACCTGCTTATCCATCTTGCTGGCCCTTTTCCCTGGCTTTTAATTTTGTATAAATGAATCATAAAGTCTTCTCCTCTTTCCCTGTGCCCTGCCCCAGCCTGGCAGTGCTGAGGATTGAACCCAAGGCCTTGCCTAGGAGGCAAACACCCCACCACTGAGCTATGTTTCTGCTCAGTTTGTGTTCTCTTGCATCTGTCCGGTTTCTTGCCCTCGGCCTGTGTTGTGCCCAACAATGCCCCTTCACCCCAAAGCCTTTGACTTGGGAGATGCTGGATCTGAGCTTGGCTCTGGAAGGCTCCTGTGGCTTCTGGAGGGAGAGGGATGAGGTGGGAATAAGAAGCTGGTTGGCAGGCCCACCCAGGGTGTAGATCAAAGCTGTAGAGTGGTTAGACCGTGGGAGGGAGGGAGGAGAAGGGAGTACTGGGGATGATGGGATTTGGCCATTTCCAGGTTTCCATTGTAAAGGAATGGGTAGGGGTGGTGCCTTTGGCTGAGCTGGGAAGCAGAATGATTATGGGGTGGGTGGTGGATTTGCAATTTAAACATGTTAGAATGAAAATGTTATGCTAATGCAGGCCAATCCCATGCCCCATTTTGCCTGGAAAAGTTTGGGTTATTTCTGTCATTTGAGCTAATTAGCAGCATCCAGTCTTGCTGTTGGAAGTGTCCTATAAGTTAATTCCTGGTCTATAATGTGGATCTGGTAGGCAAGGAATTGCTAATGATGGTTTTGAGTTTACCCATTTTAAATATCAAGGAGTTGCCCGAATGCTCTGGTAAGGGATGGGAGCGTATATTTGACAGCATAGAGATGCTTTATGTCATGGAACCAGATGCTGGGGGGAGCTCCTGCTTAGCGTGTGCAAGGCCCTGGGTTTCATCCCCAGGGGGGCTGGAGAGACACTGGACTGGAAAAAAAACCCTTAAGGGGAAAAGATTTAATAGAAAGGAAAAGGGTCCCAGGATCAAGCAAGCAGCGACAGAGATGGGAGCAAACGGAAACCGTCGAGAGAAAGGACTCTGAGAGGGAGGAACTCTGCTCTGCTGCGTGCTGCTGTAGGATGGAGGTTTCCCTGTGGCAGTCAACAGAAGTCACCCCTGCGGTGACAACAGCAGTTCCAGAGAAGATGGGAGGAGAAACCATGTAGACATAAGAGCAAACAGCTCACAGCTGGTGGTGGTTCCTGTGAATAATTCCTTGTATGCTCATTTTATTCTTTGGTTGAGTGGGGGATGGAACCTAGGACCTCATAATATGCCTCTAATCTCAGCACTCGGGAGGCAGAGCCAGGCAGATTTCTGTGAGTTCAAGGCCAGCCTGGTCTACAGAGCAAGATCCAGGACAGGCACCAAAACTACACAGAGAAACCCTGTCTTGAACCCCGCCCCCCCCCAAAAAAAAGAGCAAACAGCTCTTTATATCATGGCTGTGAGGGAGATGGACAGTGACTTTGGGGGATATATCATAACAAGGAGACGTGTAGATAACCAAAGTCTATTTTTCCTTCCTTTCTTTTCTTTTTTTCTCAATGTTCAGATTGAACCCAGGGTCTCGTGCATGCTAGTGAAGTGCTCTGCACTAGGCTATACTCCCAGTTCTAGAAGAGGTCTTTAAATGTTTTATGCATTTTCTTGTTTGTTTATTGTGTGTGCACATACATATGCCTTAGCACACATGTAGAGGTCAGGGGACATCTCGTGCGAGTAGGCTCTCTCCATGTCGTCTGGCTTGGCAGCAGGTGCTAACCGCTGTGCCCTGGAAGCACAGACCTGTCTGAAGCCTTGAGTGACTTCTTGGAGCAGACACTGGAAGGAGGGTCTGAGAGTTTGTTGGGTGAACTTTGGATATTGTCTAATGTCCTGGAATCCCACAGAACCAAGAATGAAACCATGAGGTTTCTTCTCTCTTCCAGTAGAGGGAGCACTCTCGCCAGAGCCTTTGGCAGCCAGTGGCTTCCAGAGTGCTTTCCCATCATGCATTTGTGGTGGTTGGCTTGGTGGGAGCCATGGTGTAGAGAGAACCGTCTTTACCAATTCCCTTCTTCAGGTGCAGCCCTGGGAGGCATTGGCACTAGAGTATCGGCAGCTGGATTGAGGTCACTCTAGAAGCTTCCTTTTTTTTTTTTTTTGAAACACTGGGAACAACGCCGCTATAGTGTTCCTGTGAATAATTCCTTGTATGCTCATTTTATTCTTTGGTCGAGTGGGGGATGGAACCGAGGACCTCATGCATGCCAGGCCAGCGCCTATGAGAGCGAACCCTCCAGGCCTGTGGGAGGCTTTTGGTGTACGCACTCAGAAGTAGAATACTGGGCTTTAGCTGCGGGCTTATCCACCTTCAACTGCCAGGGCCGCCACACACAGTCACACACAATGCTCGTACTTACTGTCATATTGTTCTTCAAAGTTGTCATAGGAACACAGACTTGTGATGAGCAGAGTTCCTTTTCCACACCCACACCAACAGTGGTGGTGTCACGTGTTTACATCTTCTCAAGCTGATGAGTATGCAACATGACTTCCTTTGGTTTTAATTTGCATTCCTTTGATTATCAGCAATGCTAACATTTTTTGGGGGCCCATTTTTGTGGGGGTGGGGCTTTAGACGGTCTCTTATTATTTTCCCCTGACTGTGCTGGAACTGGTTATGCAGACTAGGTTGGCCTTAAACTCATAAAAATCCTTCTATTTCTACTTCCTGAGAACTGGGATCAAAGACACCATGCCTGGCTGAGAGTCTTTTTTAAATTTTTATCTATCTATCTATCTATCTATCTATCTATCTATCTATCTATCTATCTATCTATCTATCTATCTATCTATTCATTTACTTATGTTTCAGAGCTGAGGACCGAACCCAGGGCCTTGCGATTGCTAGGCAAGCGCTCTACCACTGAGCTAAATCCCCAACCCCGAGAGTCTTTTTTTTTTTTTCCCCGAGACAGGGTTTCTCTGTGTAGTTTTGGTGCCTGTCCTGGATCTCGTTCTGTAGACCAGGCTGGCCTCAAACTCACAGAGATCCACCTGGCTCTACCTCCCAAGTGCTGGGATTAAAGGTGTGCACCACCACTGCCCGGCTGAGAGTCTTTTAATATACTAAGGAAGTGTTGTACCACTCAGCTCCATTTCCAGCCCCGTGAAACTTCTTTGTATACATTTATTGGCCACTTGGGATTCTGCTATGAATGACCTGGCCTTACTTTTCTCTTACATTTTTTTTTTTTTTTTTTTTTTTTTTTGGTTTTTCGAGACAGGGTTTCTCTGTGTAGCTTTGCGCCTTTCCTGGAACTCACTTGGTAGCCCAGGCTGGCCTCGAACTCACAAAGATCCGCCTGCCTCTGCCTCCCAAGTGCTGGGATTAAAGGCGTGCGCCACCACCGCCCGGCTCTCTTACATTTTTTAATTTAAAACTTGTTAGTTTTTTAAAAAGATTTATTTATTTATTTCATATGCATTGGTGTTTTGCCTGCATGTATGTATGTGTAAGGTTGTTGGATTCTTGGAACTGGAGTTACAGACAGCTATGAGCTGCCATGTGGGTGCTGGGAATTGAACCCTGGTCCCCTGGAAGAACAGCTGGTGATCTTAAGCACTGAGCCATCTCTCCAGTCCCTAAAACTTGTTAGTTTTATGAACATTTTGTTTGAGTGTATGTCTGTGCACCACATGCATGCCTTGTGCCCACAGAGGTCAGAAGAGGGCACTGGATCCCCAGAACTGGAGTTACAGAGTTGTGAGCCACCATGTGGGTGCTGGGAACTGAGCCAGGTCCTCTGCAAGAGCAACTAATGTTCTAACTGCTAAGCCATCTCTCCACGTCTTGAATCGTTTCTGGTTTTCTCATTAGAATGTTTTGGTGTGGTTGCTTTTTCTCTAGTTTTTGTTCGTTTGTTTTGAGACAGGGTTTCTCTGTGTAGCCCTGGCTGTCCTGGAACTAGCTTTGTAGACGGGCCTGACCTGGAACTCACAGAGATCTGTCTGCCTATGCTGGGATTAAAGGTGTGTGCCACCACTCTGGGCTCCTCTTTGTTTTATGGTACCTTTGCTTGAAGAGAAATTTCTAACTTTAATGTCGCATTTATCATCAACCTTTCCCTTATAGTTTGCACTTCTTTGGGTATTATTTATCTTATTTTGATTTTTAGAGATAGAGTCTTGCTGTGTATTCTTGGTTGGCTTAGAATTCTTTATGTAGGTCAAGCTGACCTTAAATTTCCAACACTTCTCCTCCTGTCTCCTGAATGCTGGAATTATGTGTGCCACCACACCCAGATAGTTATTTATTGCTTGTTTGTTTTGTGTGCTTGAATGTCTATGTGCATGCCATGGAATGCATGTGGAGATCAGAAAATTACCCGTGGAAGTTATTTCTCCCCTTTTACCATGTGGGTCCTGGGGAATCGAACTCATATCATCATGCTTATTTTACTTGTTGAGCCATCTCATAGACCCTATGTTTTTCTTTCTGAGAGGGTCTCATGTAGCATGTAGCCCAGGTTGGCCACCAACTCTTATGGAGGATTGCCTTGAACTCTTGGCCATACTTCCTCTACATTTCAAGAACTAGGATTACAGGTGTGCACCATCCTGTCTTGCCTATATTTGCTTTTTTTTTTTTTTTTTTTTTTTTTTTTGGTTTTTCAAGACAGGGTTTCTCTGTGTAGCTTTGCGCCTTTCCTGGAACTCGCTTTGGAGATCAGGCTGGCCTCGAACTCACAGAGATCCGCCTGGCTCTGCCTCCCGAGTGCTGGGATTAAAGGCGTGCGCCACCAACGCCCGGCCTATATTTGCTTTTTAGAGCATGATATTGCTTGAAGAATATGCTAGGCGTGATGGGGTACACCTTAAATCCCAACACTGGGGAGGCAGAAGCAAGAGAATCTGTGTGAGTTCCAGGCCAGCCAGGGCTACATAGTGAGGCCTGGTCACCAACCAACCACCAACCAACCAACCAGGGAAGATATCGGTATCAGCTCTGCTCAGAATGTGGCACTGGGTGATTGGGGAGATTAACTGAGAAATTTTCATCTTTTGTTGCTTTTGACTGTGTGTGTGTGTGTGTGTGTGTGTGTGTGTGTAGGCCAGAGGACAACTTTGTCCAGTCAGCACTCTCCTTCCACCTAGAGTCCCAAGGATTGAACTCTCGTCAGCAGGCTTACTACGCTTCAAGTGCCTTTACCCCTAACACAGCACTCTGTCTGGAGTCACTCCGGTTTTTATTGAAAGGACCTGGACCCTGACTGTTGACACTCTCCCTCTTATAAAGCTGAACCTTGCCCAATGCAAAGTCGCACTGGCCCAAGCTCTGCTTTCGAGAATGCTCACAGAGTCCCCTAAATTTTCTCTCTTTTGAGCCTCCCTCTTTCTTTCTCTGAATGGTTACCAGGCTTTCTTAGTCAGCCTAAAAAATACTGGCTATATAGGTTTAGAAAGCAACATTTTTAACCAGAGCAGCTGCAATACGAAGTATTCCGTAACCTTTCGCTTTCTGGATCAGATTCCATGCTACACAGTGGACAGTTCAATGTGCACGAACTTTGTTCCATGAGCAGGAGTAACAAAAAGACTGTTCTTTAAAAAATCATTGCATTGATTTACGTAGTGTGTGTAGGGTGGTATGTGCACAAGCCATGGCACACACATGGAGGTCAGAGGATCACGTGTCGAAGTTGGTTTTCTCTTTCTGTGTGGGTGCTGGGGAGAGAACTCAGGTTTTCAGGCTCAGTGGCCAGCACCTTCACCTGCTAAGCCACCTCGGTGGCCACTTTTTCTTTTCTTTATTATTTTATGACACAGGACTTCATGTAGCCCAGGCTAGCCTCAAATTCACTGTGTGGCCAAGGCTGGCCTTGAACTTGTGCCACCACCTTCCAAGTGTTGTGACTCTGGGCACCACACCAGTTATTCAGTATTGGTTACCTCCAGGCTGAGTGTGTGCAGAGTTACAGGAAGCAGGTGAATTTCAAGTTTGGAACTGGGTTCCTTCCATTCCCAAGATCTCTCATATAGATGCAAATATTCCAGGTCCCAAATCCAACACTGTTTTTTTCTTTTCTTTTCTTTTTTTTAAAGATTTATTTATTTATTTATTACATATACAGTGTTCTGTTTGTATGTATGTCTGCAGACCAGAAGAGGGCCCCAGATCTCATTACAGATGGTTGTGAGCCACCATGTGGTTGCTGGGAATTGAACTCAAGACCTCTGGAAGAGCAGTCAGTGCTCTTAACCTCTGAGCCATCTCTTCAGCCCCGTTTTTTTCTTTTTTATAGTCCTAAGTATTTCAGGTCAGGGGATTAAACCTGGAGTCCCTAGTCATTGCTTATGTTAATGCTTTAGTTTTGAAACTACATTATGAGTTCTAACACCCCAGGGCAAGCTGAATGCAAGTGTTCTCTCCTGTGCAGGCAACCTCTAGTGTGAGCCCCCTCCCAGGATGGGTGTCCGGTACACTCCATTTCTTTCTCTGGTCAGATGTTTCCTCCACTGTCCCTCCTTTTCATTTTAAAGGTTTTATTTTTTATGTGTGTCAGTGTATGGGTATCTGTACGTGTGTGATACCTGAGGAGGCCAGAAGAGGGCATCGGATTCTCTGGAGCTGGAGTTACAGGAAGTTGTGAGTTCCTGGTGTGGGTACTGGGAACAGAACTCAGGTTCTCTGCAAGAGCAGCCAGTGCTCTTAATCGCTTAGCATCTCCCCAACCCCCACCGTCCTTTGTAATCTTCAGAGAGCCCAGAACTTCACAGCAGACAGGCTCAGTGCCATCCCTTCATTTTCCAGGAGATGAAGAATTATCTGGCTCTCCAACTGCAGGTAGAGCCAGAGCTAACCACCTGGAAAAAAACCATTGTCTCTACACCGACTCACTTTCTCTCCATGCAGCCTGCCCCTCAGCCAACCCTTTCTGATGTTCAAGTTGAGACTCATGACCTACCCCAGGCTGGCCCAAGTGCCTTGAGTTAGCCACCCTGTTGGAGGGGCCCATCAGGGAAGATGTGGTGGGTGAGGAGGGGGATGGGAATGCATGGTCTTGGGGACACAGGATGGAAGGGCAGCAGTGGGTTAAAGTTAACACCACACAATGATGCAATCACAGACTCCAAATTGAGTCAGGTCACTTTAAGAAAGGAGTAGCTGTAATCTGAAGCCTGCTGGACGCTGGGTTGGGAAGCAGCGATCCACTCCAGGGCTTGCTAGAGCCCCCTCAGGGTGCAGGCTGAGAGGGACCCAGACTTACTTCAGAAAGGAGCTGCGGTGGACCACAGGTAAGGCGGCTCCTGGTCTAGCCTGGGGAAGACAGATGGAAGAGGCCCCCTGGCTAGAGGGACTGGGAGGAGCAGGGGCACCCCAGAGAGCAGAAAAGAGGGGTGCAAGGAGGTGGAGGTAGGGATACAGTAGCCTCTGCAGTTTAGGGAGCAGGGTGAACAGATGAGAGGGAAGAGGGAGTTGGGGGACAGAGGGCCGGGATGCTATTATCCCCATATCCCACTGCAGCAAACGGAGAGACTGGACAGGTTTTGAATGGAGGTGGGGAACAATGTGGTAGAGGTGGGAGGTGGGGGGCTAAGCTCTGGGTCTGGTCCCAACACGGCCCCACAGGGGCTATCATCCTACAGGCAGGGCTCTCCCCGAAGTCGCTTCCATCAGCAGTGAGCAAGGAAGGTGGTCTTTCCTGCAGACCGACCTGGCTCCACTCACTCGGATTGCTGCTTTTCACAATCAACTGGTGCTTATCCCCCCCCCTCCCCCCCGCAAGGAGCAGCTGGCTGCCTGAGTCCTGCTGGGATGGGATGCCTGCTAGGTCCTCTCTCTGTCCAGCTACCACCGATTCTCTGTGAATGGGAGACAAATGAGGTCACGGCCTCTTGCAAACAATAAGCACCCTTTAGCCTAGCTGGTGTGTGGGGTCTGGCTGTTCTTCTGCAGCCTTTTAACCTCCCGGGGAAGCCACAGCAGGGAGTGGTCTGGGTCAAAGAAAAGAGACAGACTTTCCAAGTGCCAGCCACCGTCTGGACCTTAGCTGCCCATCAGTTCAGCCCCCAGGCTGAGGGGGATGGGTGGGGCCCAGGGAGTTCTGGTTCCAGGGCTGGCTTTTCTGGGGTGTTGGGGAGGTGCAGCTATGGGGTGTTTCAGGTTCCAAGATTTCAGAAAAAAAACAACAACAAAAAAAGCTGCCCCGGAGGTGAGTGGTGTAGATGAGCCGGCCAGACTGGACCCCTGGCACAGTCCTTGAGGCAGTGGAGAGGGAGGTGTCCTGCCCTGCACTGTCCACATGTCCACTGCCATGTGGCTGGAAGGCTGCTTGGCTCTGGGAGGAGGGAGCAGAGGAGGAGGAGGAGGAGCAGCGTGTTTGTCTCCCAGCTGGGCCTAATCAGAAACACATGTGCCGGCTCCTATTTGTCTTCCCAGCTCGGAGGATTTGAGTCCACAACACCCCAGTTTCTGTGCCTCTTGATTTGGGGCAGACCTTGACTCAGAGGGGAGACTCTTGACCCTTCCCCATGCCCTCCCCCACGGTAGCCCAGGAATTTGGCTTGGACACTGCCCTTTGGACGGGATGGCATCATTGTCCCCGTGCCCCTGGCTAGTCAAAGCTGCCTACCCGATCCACAGTTACTGCTCCCAGGACATTGTATGTGTCCCGTGGGGCCCCTGCTGCAGACAGACCCGCACTTTCTGTCCTTAGGGTCTCCATTTCCTTAATTCCTGTAACTCCTGTGGCTTCGGGTGGAGAATTCAGACACTCCACTAACACCTGTCCCTGTTTATAACTCCTGGGCCAGCATTGGACCCCGTGTCTCCCCACGCCTACTATTCCCCACCTCAGCTTCCGTTCTCAGCCTACCCATTTGGTAACAGTGATCTTAGACCCTGGAGGAACTCCAGGAGGTCCCATCTGCAAGTGCATCTCACTTACTTCCTGGAACAAGATGCCAAAGGTGACCATCTCCTCCCTTCTGTCAGTCAGTACCCACCCAGAGGGACCAGAGGGGGCTTTCTGTGCATCTCCCATAAATCAGCAGAGGGAGGCTGCTGCCTACGATGGGTGGGGCTGGGTGGGGAGGGCTAAATCTGCATCACTTTCTCTCTTGTTCCAACGGGTTTTCTCCCCAGCAAGCTGGGAGGCAGCGCCCCTGGGTGAGAACACAGGGGTCCCTAGAATTCCCACTGGGAGATCTGATGAAGGGTTAGGAAGAAGGAGGCTGTTTGTGTTGGTGGTGCTGCCGGAAGGAAGCAGGGTAAACTTTCTCTTGTTGGCCCTGACGGGCTGCAGTTTTCTAGTGGATTATCTGACTTAATTTTCAGGACCTTAGCCAACGATTGCAGATTGCACGCTTGACTCTTCAGATCCAATTTGTTCTGGGAAGTCAGAAAAGTTGGTGATGTATGGGTGGGGGGCAAACACATGTGACAGGGTAATGGTGGCACTGAGGGGCTCTTCAGGGTGTGTGTGCTGGAGGATGGGTGGGGGACACGCTAGGACAACCAGTGGTCTTTTCCGACTCTAGGATGAGCTTCCCTGTGGCCCTCATTCCCACCCCTAGATCTGATTCCAGGGGAGCCCAGGAATGATTCAGGAGGACCCATAGCCCAGATTTCAATTTTGCCCTGTGGTCTCCAAGTGCCAGACTAGAGTCTGGGCAGAAAGGTCGCTGCTTAGGGAAGTGGTGGGATGTGGGAGGTCCCACCAAAAATGAGTGTTGTTTAACCTGCAGGAAGGCAGGCTCTGGGGTTTAGAGCTGTTTCCACGCTAGTGAGGGGAAGAAATGGCCTTCAGAAGAGAGGTCAGTGAAGGGACAGCTGAGATCTTCCCAAGCCCTGGCACTGCTAAGGGCTGCTAAGATACTGTCTAGGCAGATGTGAGTGTGCACACCTGTGATGTCAGCACTTGGGAGGCAGAGGCAGGAGGACCACACATTCAAGGCCAGCCTAAATATAGCAAGACTGTCTCAAAAAGGGGGGGAGGGAAGAGAGAGAGAGAGGGAGAGAGGGAGAGAGGGAGAGGGGTTATATAATTTAACCCTCATAACAGTAGGAGGGACTTGTTCTTTGGATAGCTATGAAGTCAGGCTTAGGTCTGGCAGTGTGGCCCTCGTCCACACCCTCTTAACTAAGCACTCGGAGTTGTTCTAGAGATGGAAGAATGGGGTTGACGGCATGGTGACACACACCTGGAATTCCAGCACTCGGGGCGGATGGGGGAGGACAGCTGCAGGCAAGATCCTATCTGAATAAAAAGGGTCAGGGGCAATAAATAGACTGAGTCCTTATCATAGGCTTTTTTTTTTTTTTTTTTAAAGATTTATTTATTTATTATATATACAGTGTTCTGTCTGCATGTCTGCATGCCAGAAGAGGGCGCCAGATCTCATTACGGATGGTTGTGAGCCACCATGTGGTTGATGGAAATTGAACTCAGGACCCCTGGAAGAGCAGTCAGTGCTTAGCCATCTCTCCAGCCCCCTTATCATAGGCTTTTAGCCGGAAAACTTTTGGTGGATAGCAGGGCTAGACGGATAGATGTTCTGTGAGTCCATAAAGACCTGGTTCTGCTCCCGTTCTGAGACAGGGTTCCAATCCTACGAAATGAGCTGGCTGTATGCCTGCAAGAAAACGCCTCCGTGTGTGTGTGTGTGTGTGTGTGTGTGTGTGTGCGCGCGCGCGCGCGCTAGACCATTTCTTGGGACCAGAAAGCCTACTGCTGGGTCTTCACTGCTCTGACGCTTAGGCTGGAAGGTGGGTCTCCAGCAGGAACCACCATGGAGGCACAGCTCACGGTGAAGCGGCGGGTGCAGGCCAGGGACGCCAAGCCTGGGGCCCCTGTCAAGGGTGGGGTGGCAGCGCAGGGTGTGGGGGAGGGGAGTCACCTGTCTTGTCTCCCTCGTAGCCCCGGGATGCAGGCCTTGGTGCTCCTCCTCTGGACTGGAGCCCTGCTCGGGCACGGCAGCGGCCAGAATGTCGGCAGCAGCCCTGAGGTCAGTAGGGCGGGTAGGTGCGGGCAGCAGGTGTTCTAGGCCCTCCTCGGCCGGGGGCGGCAGAGGAGCCAGCACAGGGAGGCGGGGCTAGGGCCGGGGCGGGCTCTGGCCTTCCTTTCTCAGGTCTTGGTTTCTCTAGCAGCAAGGTAAGTATTTGCTTCACCTTTCAGGGTATGGAGAAGCCTCTGCTGTGTGGAGGAAGTAGGGGTAGGGTCACACAAAGGACATTGGGTATATCAGCTACAGAGCTGGGCATTGTGGGTTCTGAGTTCGGATTAGGGCTTAGTGACCTTAGGCAATGCCCTCTTACCTCAGTCTGTTTCCTTACAAGGCCATTATGGCCGTTTACTTATTCCTCACCTACTAACCACCTGCCCCTGCCCCTGGAAATGATATGCAGGAGCCCAGGCATGCTACACAAGTGCTGTATTAACTGAGCCCTACCCACGGACACTTACTCTGAGGTTGGTAGGTATGGATAGAAATATAAAAATCCCAGCACTCGGGAGGCAGAGGCAGGCGGATCTCTGTGAGTTCAAGGCCAGCCTGATCTACAGAGTGAGTTCCAGGACAGCCAGAGACACACAGTGAGACCCTGTCCCAGCCCCGCCCCCCACTCCCCACCCCACCAATAGCAACAGGAACGGGAGGTGTCAGCACTTGCCCAGCATATGTGAGAGCACGGGTCTGCTCCCCAAACCTGGGAGACAAAAAGGAGCAGAAAGTTCCCCACAAAGCTGCTAGCTAATAAGGAAGTAGTGGACACTGAGAAAAGGCGAGAACACTACACACTCCCTTCAGGTATGGTCAGAGAAGATGGCTTGTCAGGAGAGACAGGGGGAGTCTCACAGCAGAACTTAGGCAGACACAGAACAGTCTGAAACGGTGAGCAGGAGAGTGTGGTATGGCCTAAGGACAGGTTTCTCTGGTGATGGTGGTGGGGAGGTCTCCAGAGAGAGAGAAAGACAGAGACAGGCAGACAGACAGACAGATAGATAGACAGAGAGACTGTTTGTAGGCCAGAAGTCAACCCAGAGTCATTCCTCAGGGGCTGTCTGCCTTGGTTTCTGAACCAGGACCCCTCCCTGGTCTGGAACACACTGACTAGCCCAGGCCGAGCGGCCAGTGTGCCCCAGGGACCTGGCCGTTTCTTCCTCCCCAGTGCTGGGATTACAAGCATGCCCCACCACGCTCAGCCTTTTTGCGTGCTTTCGGGGACTGAACCCAGGTCCGCATGCTGTCAGGCCAGGACTTGACCTAGCTCCCCAGCCCTCCCATTTTTATCGTGAAGTAGGCCAGGCTTCCCGCTCTCAGGTCACAGTTCAGCCTGCCAAGCCCTGAGTGTTGCCTCCCCCCAGCACAGAGGTTATGTACAGCTAGAGAGCACACACTCATTCCGACCTTAGACTAACGGCCCCCAGGCACCAGAGGACAGCCCCAACCCAGAGGCGACGCCATTCACTGCGCCTTCCCACTGGTCCTTGTGTTCTGACCCAGGGCTCCCCAGTCCCCGACAGCACAGGGGAGCCAGTGGAGGAGGAGGACCCCTTCTTCAAGGTCCCTGTCAACAAGCTGGCAGCAGCCGTCTCCAACTTCGGCTACGATCTGTACCGCCTGAGGTCCAGTGCCAGCCCAACTGCTAACGTTCTGCTGTCCCCACTCAGCGTGGCCACAGCCCTGTCTGCTCTTTCTCTGGGTGAGTGACAGTGGAAGGCGGCTGCAGGTGGACCTGGATTCGCCCCCCTGAGTCTCCTGCGTACACTGCCAGGGAACAGGAAAGGGTCGGGGGGGGGGGGGGGGGAGCTGCAGCTCTGGCCAGGTCCCGGCGAGACACACACACACACACCCTACCACTTTATCAAAGTGACACTCAATCCTGGTTCCTTAAGAGGACTCCTATTGTGTGCTGGTCATTTACCCCGGTTCTAGGGATACAACTGTCACAAGCAGGCCCGGGGTCCCCCTCACAATAGTGTAGATAACGATGGGAGAACTTGAGGGAATGCATCCCACCCTTCTCTCTCTGTAGGTCTGATGCCTTGGCCTATTTTAGAGACTTTTCCTAGCGATACAGTCATTATTCCCCTGAAGCTCTTTGTCCACCTAGAATGTCTGCAATATCAGCCTCCTCAGGCTCCCAGAAGACAGGACTAGATGTCTAACACCCTGTCCTGCTGTGGGTCCCCGGGGCAGTTATGAAGGCTGCCATCCTTTCCCCCCTGGCAGGAGCTGAGCAGCGAACAGAATCTGTCATACACCGGGCTCTTTACTACGACCTCATCAGCAACCCCGACATCCACGGCACCTACAAGGAACTCCTCGCCTCTGTTACTGCCCCTGGGAAGAGCCTCAAGAGTGCTTCCAGAATTGTGTTTGAGAGGAGTCAGTAGCCACCCCCACCCCGCCCCTCAGTCTATGTAGCCCAAGCTGGCCCCTGCTTTCCAAGTGCGGACACGCCATCATGCCTGGCATGTGGCTGCTTTTCTGGCCTGGGTCATCTGTGTGCTCCATGCTGGGGTTCTGTCTAAACAATAGACTGTGTGTGCTCAGGCCAGGCCTGGCACTGGTGGGCAGGAAAGGGCCTGTGAGACCACAAAGGAGCAGAAAGAGGAAGTGGGCTGTGGGAGACAGCAGGAGGGTCTGGGGAGGGCAGGAACATGAAGGGGAAGGCAATGGGTGGAATCCATTGTTCCCTGTCCAGGGTTTGGACAAGCCAGCAGATGCCCCAGCAAGTCGGGGAAGATGCTGGGCAGGAAGCTGGGGTCTGGCAGGCTTTCAAAGTGCTGGCTCAGCTCTCATACACTCATCTTTGATCTGCTCCCTCTCAAGAGCTTCGAGTAAAATCCAGCTTTGTTGCACCTCTGGAGAAGTCATATGGGACCAGGCCCAGAATCCTCACCGGCAACCCTCGAATAGACCTCCAGGAAATCAACAACTGGGTGCAGGCCCAGATGAAAGGGAAACTCGCTCGGTCCACCAGAGAAATGCCCAGTGCCATCAGCATCCTCCTCCTGGGCGTGGCTTACTTCAAGGGTGAGGGCTTCTCCACTTCTCTTGGGCCAAGGGAGGGCGGTAGGTGTGTGTAGTGTGGTGGTGAACATGAACGCAGGTGCAAGGCCAGAGGAGGCTATGAAAACCACCTGGGCTTGCTTCTCTGCTTATCACCTACAAGCGTCTCTGAACTATGTGACGAGAGAAACATCTGCGTGGAGCTGGACACAGATCTCTGATTTGAATCAGACCAGGTTTAATCATGGCTGTGCCCTGTGAGTGCAGAGTCCTGTCTAAGTTTCTCCTGCGCTGCCTGTCTCCTCAGCTTTCCTGTGAGGATTATACATCTACTTCATACTCTGTACAATATATGCTGTCTTATTCTCACAGCAGCCCAGTACCACTCCTGGGCCTGCCCTGTGCTCATGAAGCTGCTTCCAGTTACCTATTAACTCTCTTCTAGGCAGCAGTAATGTGTCAGGAGACCCTTCCACAGGCCTCATAGGAGGTCTGCTTTATTCAGAAAAGGGCTTATTGAGGCAGGAATAGTTTGACCAGTTTCCCTCTTAAAATGTGACCATCTTACTGAGTAGCAGCAAGAGTGGACGCCTGAGCTAGAGGAAAGCCTGGGCCTTCCTACTCCGAGCACACAGGAGAGGAGAGCAGGCACAACCCAGCACGCCAAAGACCACCTTAAACAAAAGAGCTTGGTGATCCGAGTCAAAGTGAGAACACCCTCTTATTTTCGTCTGAGTTGGCGTGGGGAAGAGAGCTGGATCCTGTGGTCTCTGTCACACATGCTGGGACCCAGCAGCTCCTGTGTCCATGACAGCTCAGGGTTGTTTGGCCAGTGGAGACACAACACGGTCCTCTGGCCTTTCCCGTGACGGCAGCTCAGGAAGCTCTATGTGTTTCCTTCCAGGGCAGTGGGTAACAAAGTTTGACTCGAAAAAGACGACCCTCCAGGATTTTCACTTGGATGAGGACAGGACTGTGAAAGTCCCCATGATGTCAGAACCCAAGGCCATCTTACGATATGGCTTGGATTCCGATCTCAACTGCAAGGTCTGTAGGGATAGAGGGGTGGGTGGGAGGAGTCAGAGAGGGCCAGGGTGGGAAAGGAATGGATGGCCGCTGAGAATGGCCAGCGATCTAAAGTTTACTGTGTGACTTGGGGCAAATTAGTAATGTTTCTGGGCCTTTCCTTTTTCCTCCTCCTCTTCCTCCCCGCTCCCTTCCTTTGGTTTTCAAGACAGAGTTTCTCTGTATAGCCCTGGCTGGTCTGGAACTTGATTTGTAAACCAGGCTGGTCTCAAACTCACAGAGATCCACCTGGCTCTGCCTCCCGAGTGCTGGGATTAAAGGTGTGTGCCACCACCACCTGGGGTCTTCCTTTTCTTGAAGCGGAGTGAGAGGCAGTTATTCTCCAGGGTTTGTTGTTAGGATCAAGGTCACAGAAAATGGGTTTTCAAAATCTGGCACTCAGAGCTGGGGATGGTGACACACACCTGTAATCCCAGCAGTAAGGAGGCTAAGGTAGGGTCATCAAGAGCCCGGTCTGAGCTGTACTTTGAGACCATCTCAGAAAACAGAAATAGGCCAGGACAATGGCTCAGGGGTTAAGAGCACTGGCTGCTCTTTCAGAGGAGCCAGGTCCAATTCCCAGCACCCACATGGCAGCTCACAACTGTCTGTGACTCCAGTTCCAGGGGATCTGACACCCTCTTCTGGCCTCTGCAGATTCCAGGCATATCTGTGGTACACAGACAGACATTCAGGCCACTACTCATACACAGAAAAACCAAACCAAACCAAACAAACAAAAGAACCAACCAAAAAATGACAAGGCACTCATTGGGATGTCCCACAATGGTAGAACACTTGCCTAGTATGAGCAAGGCCCTGAGTTTAATCCTTAGTACTGCCAGAATGAAACAAAGAAAGAAACTTAGCACCCAAATGTTGATTTATTCATTCATCTCTTTCCTTTTGTCTCTTCGAGACCGAGCCTCATGTAACTCAGGCTGGCCTCAAACTTACTAGCTGAGGATGACTTCGAACTCCTGACCTTCCTGCCTCTACTCCCAAACGCTGGCATTGTAGGCACGTGCCACTGGTTAATGCAGTGCTGGGGATCAACCCACAGCTCCATGCATGTCAGGCAAGTGCTCTACCAACTGTGCTACGCCCCAGCCCAAAGCTGTCTTTTCCTGACAGCTCCTCTTTTTAGAATCAAGAGCCAAATTCTGACAAGTTGTCACGAACGTCCACACTGACATTCTAAGACTCTCAGAGTGCATCTGACTTCTCTCAGTTCCAAATCAGTAGTCACTAACCTCTTCTAGGCTATGGTTTCTTCAGAAATCGGACAAAAGGGCTTGAAACAGTAGGATGTGGTGGCACACTTTAATCCCAGCACTTGGGAGGCAGAAGTAGGTGGGTTTCTGGGAGTTTGAGGCCAGCCTGGTCTATATAGAAAGTTCTAGGGCAGCATAATGGAGAGATCTTGTCTCAAAAAAAAAAAAAAAAAGCCCCACTAGAGTTCTGTCTGTGGTTGCATGGGGCTCTGGGAAGCCCTGACACTGTGCCACGGGCCTTAGGGTCTGCTTTACTGTTCGTTTGTAGCCCAGGGCTCTGCACAAAGCAAATGCTCAGTAAACGCTGGCAGGTAGTAGACTCTGGGAGGACATTCAACTCCAGCTCCTGAGAACCAGGTCCTGGTTAGTGTCACCAACCTGACACAAGATCATTTAGAAGTGGGAACCTCAAATGAGACAGTGCTCCCACCAGGCTGGCCTCTGGGCACACCTATGGGGCATTTTCTTGATTAATGATTGATGTGGGAGGGCCCAGCCCACCATGGACCATACCACTTCTCAGCATGTGGTCTGGCTGGTGGAAATCAAGGCTAACAAGCCTTGGGGGAGTCAGTCAGAGAGCAGTCCACTGTGGCCTCTGCTCCAGCTCCTGCCCTGAGTTCCCGTGGTGATGAGTGTGACCTGAGAGTTCTAAGATGCAATAAACCCTTTCCTCACCAAATTGCTTTTGGTTACATTTTATCACAGCAATAGAAACTCCAACTAAGATAAACCACAAGCTAACATTTTTTCATCAAATTTCCGTTGGTATTAAGCTGAGAAGAAAACTGTGGAAGAGAGCCGCTGCACAGATTAGGGCTGAGGCTGGCCGCAGGACTAACTCAGGGCTGAGGCTGGCCCCAGGACTAACTCAGGGCTGAGGCTGGCCCCAGGACTAACTCAGGGTTGAGGCTGGCCCCAGGACTAACTCAGGGCTGAGGCTGGCCCCAGGACTAACTCCCGCGCTTCTCTGTTGTTAGATTGCCCAGCTGCCCTTGACAGGAAGCATGAGCATCATCTTCTTCCTGCCCCTGACGGTGACCCAGAACTTGACCATGATAGAGGAGAGCCTCACTTCTGAGTTCATCCATGACATAGATCGAGAACTGAAGACCATCCAAGCCGTGCTGAGCGTCCCCAAGCTGAAGCTGAGCTATGAGGGTGAAATCACCAAGTCTCTGCAGGAGATGAGTATGTTTGAAGACCACTTTGCTCCAGGGGCTGGAAATGAGGCTGAGTCTTTCAGTGTTTCACCTTGCTGACAGAACTTTGTAGGGAGGCTCTTGGGCACTTGCTACATTACTATGAGGGAGGGGAACACAGAACCACTGTCCCATCAGATGTAGCCCTTGGTCCTATGAGCACGTACCCTTAACAGCCCAGAAGGCCGTCTCAGGCCCGGTCTGTTTACCTTGGTTTCTCAGACAGCCTTGCTGGCTCTATGCTCCCAGGTAGGCCCCGGGCCTGTAGCAGCTCAGAGCACCTCATACCCCACAGGGCAGAACGGTGCTCCACTCCCAGCTTTCTTTCCTGAGAATCATCTTACACAAACCAGGACTGTGAGTGAGTGTGTGTGTGAGTGTGTGTGTGCGTGTGCGTGTGTGTGTGTGTTGGACAAGGAGGGTTTTAATGGAATCTCTCTCAATCTCTACAGAGCTGCAGTCCTTGTTTGAGTCTCCTGACTTCAGCAAGATCACAGGCAAACCCGTCAAGCTCACCCAGGTGGAACACAGGGCCGCTTTTGAGTGGACTGAGGAGGGGGCGGAAAGCAGCCCTAACCCAAGCCTCCAGCCCGTCCGCCTCACCTTCCCACTCGACTATCACCTTAACCAGCCTTTCATCTTTGTCCTGAGAGACACAGACACGGGGGCCCTGCTCTTCATAGGCAAAATTCTGGACCCCAGGGGCACTTAATGCTTCTCCTCAGTGTTTTCCAGAAGAAAACCCCTGAGGGACGGCAGATTACACATTCCAGGAAGGCTGCCCTATAGCTTCAATGTATCCTTTGCAATAAACGAGCTTTCCCTGAATTTTCACTGCTTTCTTCCTTCTGCGTGGAGCTGTGTTTAGTATGGAGAGAAACTGGTCCTTATGAATTGACCGGGTGATAAGTGGCCCTGCTTAACTGCAGAAACTCACCATTTTCTGCTCCAGAGCGTTGGTGAAGGAGGACTCACACCCGCCCTCACACACAACTACACAAGCTGGCTGGGGCGCTTCTCAGCTTTCTCTCATTATAACACCTTCCTGGGGAAATCCACAGCTGCTTTAGAGGTCCCAGCTCATGATGGGGCTCCTTGCTCTGGGACATGGGATGAGCAGTCTTGTGACTTGTCTTTTATGACCTGGAAGCAAAGAGAAAAGAGGAGACCAGAGATCTCCTCTAGGTCCAACCTCCTTTTTTTTTTGAGACAGGGTTTCTCTGTGTAGTCCTAGCTATCCTGGAACTCACTCTGTAGATCAGGCTGGTCTCGAACTCACAGAGATTCGCCTGGCTCTGCCTCCTGAGTGCTGGGATTAAAGGTGTACACCACCGCCCAGCCTTAGGCCCAACCTGTTAATAGTTCTACTATGTTCTGGGACCACGCTTTACCACATGGGCCCTAGGGGGACTCACAATCTAAACCGTAGCACATGTTCCTGAAGAACCCAACTAGGTTTACTTGTGCATTTATGTGTGTTTATGTAGGTATGTGTTTGTGCATTGGGTCATGTAGGGGCCAGAGGTCAATCTTGGGTGTCATTTCTCAGGAGGTGTCCACTTTAAAAGTTAAAAAAAAAATACATATATTATTGAGGGGCTGGAGAGATGGCTATGGGATTAAGAACCTCTTGCAGAGGACTCAGGGGTGGGTTCCCAGCTCCCACGTGGTGGCTCACAACCCTGTATAGCTCCAGTTCCAGGGAATTTGATGCCCTCTTCTGGCCTCCATAGGCACTGCATGCATGTAGTGCACAGACATGTATGCAGGCAATAATACCATATCCATAAACATTTAAAAATCATAGCCGGGTGGTGGTGGCACACACCTTTAACTCTGTGAGTTCCAGGCCAGCTTGGTCTACAGAGTGAGATCCAGGACAGGCTACACAGAGAAACCCTGTCTCGAAAAAAAAAAAAAAAAAAGTCATTATCTGTATGCATGCATGATGCGTGTGGGTGCCACAGCATGCATGCATATGGAAGTCAGGGGACAGTTGTGTGGAGCTGGTTCTCTCCTTGTACCTTTATGTGGTTTCTGAGGACTAGACTGGAGTTGCCAAGCTTGTGCTGTAAGTGTCTTTTCCTGCAGAGACATCTGTTACCTCTACCCACCCTGTTTTTTACGGACAGTCTCTCACTGGCCTGCATCAGACTAGGTAGACCAGGTTAGCTGGCTGGCCAGTGAGACCCAGGGATCCATCTGTCTCCATCTCACCAATACTGGGTCACAAGCATGTGCCACCACATCTCACTTCTCTTCACATGGGTTTTGGGGGTTGACCTTGGGTTCCTGTGCTTGGAGGACAAGCTAAATTTTAACAATTGGGCCTATTTATTTATTTTTTAGTTTTTAGAGCCAGGGTTTCTTTGTGTAGCCCTGGCTGGCCTAGAACTAGTTCTATAGACCAGGCTGGCCTCAAACTCAGATATTCACCTGCCTCTGCCTCCCGAGTGCCAGGATTAAAGGTGTGAGTCACCACCACCCAGCTTGTGTGGTTTTATTTTTTAACAAGGATTGATGTTTATTTTTAGTTACACGTATATGTATGTGTCTATGTGTAGATATGTGCATAGTGTGTAAGTGCTTGCAGAGGTCAGCAGCATCAGATCCCCTTGAGCTGGAGTTACTGTGGTTTTGAGTTGCTGGCCACCAGGAGTGGGAACTGGAATAGCTGGCCACCAGGCTAGGAATTGAGCCTGGGCTCCCTGCAAGACTAGCATATGCTTAACTGCTGAGCCACCTCTCCAGCCCTCTTATTTATAGGCAGGGCCTCACTATGTAGCCCTGGCTGGCCTGGAACTCATTATGTAGAACAGGCTACCCTGAAACTCAGAGAGATCTGCCTGCATCTGCCTCCTGAATGCTGGGATTCAAATTGTGTGCCACCATATCAAGCGTAAATGCTGTTTCATTTTATCTCTCTTTTTATTTACTTTGAAAGATTTATTTTTAAGCGTGTATGTGTGTGTGTGCAGCACAAATTCTAATTGGTCTTAATAATAAAAACCTGGAGTCAGATATAGGGGTAAATGCTGCAAGATCAGAGAGACGAGAGAGCCAGCCACAGCCAATCACCTCTTACCTCGCCAACTCCTCAGCCTGAAAGAGACTGCGCTCCTGTCTCCTCCCACCTTATTACTTATTACACACCCAGCCATGTCACTTCCTGTCTCCACCTCCCGAGTGCTGGGATGAAAGGTATGTGCTACCACTGCCTGGTTCTGTTTTTCTTTAGACTGGACCAATCTTGTGTAGACCAGGCTGGCCTCAAACTCACAGAGACTTGTCCACCTCTGCCTCCTGAGTGCTGGGATTAAAGGTGTGTGCCACCACTGCCTGGCCTCTATGGCTAACTAGTGGCTTAGCTCCGCACTCTGATCTTCAGGTAAGCTTTATTTGTGAGATCACAAACAAAATATCACCACATGTGTGTGCACGCACACTTGAGTATCTGTGTAACTGAGTGTGGGTGCCCATATAGTCCAGAGGTGATGGATCCCATGAACCTGGAGTTACAGGTGGTGGTGAGCCATTCCGTGTGGGTGCTGGGAACTGAACTGAGGTCCTCTGGAAAAGCTGTATGTGCTCTTAACTGCTGAAACAGCTCCTCAGCCCTTTTATTTTTATTATTTTTGTTTTGTTTTGTTTTCCATAGTTTCTCTATGCAGCCCTGGCTGTCTTGGAATATGTGCTTTGTA
The DNA here is from genome assembly GCF_049852395.1 of Peromyscus maniculatus bairdii. Classification (NCBI taxonomy): domain Eukaryota; kingdom Metazoa; phylum Chordata; class Mammalia; order Rodentia; family Cricetidae; genus Peromyscus; species Peromyscus maniculatus. Next base: position 61,179,374 of record NC_134859.1, on the reverse strand, counting down.
GACCAGGATGACCTAGAACTCAGAGATCCGCCTGCCTCTGCCTCTTGAGTGCTTAGACTAAAGGCATGCGCCATCATGCCCAGCTCAGCCTTTTCATTTTTGGGACAAGATCATTTGTAGCCCACACTGCCCTCTAACTCTTGACCATCCTGTCTAGCCCCCTGAGTGTTGAGATTATAGGTGGGTTGCTACCATGGCCAGCCCATGCTAGATTTTAAGGCTGGCACAGGAATTCTCAAGCTAAGGTTACATGAAACAATGAGAGATTTATTTTTAGTTTTTATTTATGTGTATGACTGTTTTACCTGCATTTATATTTATATATTTATATTTTATGTGAACCATGAGCATGCAGTGCCCACAGAGGCCAGAAGAGGGCAATGGACCTCCGGAACTAGAATTACAAATGGCTGTTAGCTGCCATGTGGGTACTGGCAAACAAACTCAGTATTTCCAGAAGAGCAGTCCACTGAGCCATCTTTCCAGCCCTGAGACACATACTTTATAACTTTAGGAAATAACTATTTTACAAAGCATTTAAAAAAAGCTTCCATAGATATATATAAAATAAGGCTAATATGTAAAAGTCTAAACGTCTACTATACATTTACATATTTTATGTAACCGAGTACATATTTTACAGAGGTAACAGGCTCTTAGGAACAAAACACACAGTATGTGTTTAGACTGGAATAACAATAGAACCATCTGTATGACTAAACTTTTTTCCTGAAAAAACCCTACCAAAAAAATCTTACAGGTTGGGGCTGGAGAGATGGCTCAGAGGTTAAAGGCACTGCCTGCTTTTCCAGAGGTCCAGAGTTCAATTCCCAACAACCACGTGATGACTCACAACCATCTATGAGATCTGGTGCCCTCCTCTGGTGTGCAGGCATACATGCAGGCATAACATCGTGTGTACATGTATAAAATAAATAAATAAATAAACCTCAAAAAGAAACAAACAAACCTCTTTGTCAGAGTAAGTTAACAGACAGCAGGAGAATCAAATTTTGACCACTCTCCATTCCACAGATGTCTGACTGCTAACTATCTTCCGTCACCCAGCTTCCTGGAAAGCTGCTGTCAGGCATCTTCAGGGCTATTTATTTCCTGATTGTAATGCCATGGCAACTAACAGCCACTTCTTGGGCATGGCCAGGGTGGGCAAGTTCTCAAGAGCAGTGCGTACAAACTTGGTTTTCTTTCCCACTAACTCATCTGAACACACTGGTCACCAGTGATAATGTAAAGAATCAGTCAGAAAATCCCATAGTTACCTGACCCTGGGGTCTGGCCCACCACTACACACCAGTGAGGAAAGGGGCAGGCTCCTTCCCTCTGTCTCAGTTTGAAACCATAAGCAGCAAAGTCTACAGCCTCAGCACTGGGGGCCGGCAGGGATCTGGGGACACAACCATGAGCCACACACTCGACCAGTGAGCCACACCCCCAGCTGCCTATGGAAGGTTCGGCAGACTCTTGATTCTCTTCTTTGTACCCATTACTTTTAAAGCTAGTACTTGGAAGGCTGAGGCAGGAGGATGACATGTTTGGAGCTAGACTGGCTTACAGAGTGAGAGCCTGTCTTCAAATAAACAAACCGAGTCATCTACTTCAGGTTTGCTAATAAATAACTCAGACAGGAGGTGTGTGTTATAACGTCATTCCTTCGCGTTTGACGTTTATTAATACCTGGACAGTGAGTCTGCCAAGAAGGTTCAATAAAAGCCAGAGAATACAATTAGAAAACTGCGGGGCTGGAGAGATGGCTCAGAGGTTAGGAGCACTGGCTGTTCTTCCAGAGGACCTGGGTTCAATTCCCAGCAACCCACATGGCAGCTCACAACTGTCCGTAACTCCAGTTCCAGTCCTTCTGACACCCTCATACAGACACACATGCAGGTAAAACATCAATGAATATAAAATTAAAAAACAAAAAAGAATTAGAAAACTGGTAGGAAACAAATTCAGAGTTGCCATCCCAGGAAGAAACTGCCCAACAGTAAGACAGCCCCATGTTTATTTCTCCATTCACAGATTACACACCACTAGTTTTAAGGAAGAATTTAGGGAAGCAGGATACAGTAAGTGTACCTGTGTATCTCTTGAGGTAGAGTCACACCGATTTCTTGCTGTGTGTTGTTTTTCAATTACAACACAAGACCAAGAGTTGAGGTTCCCACTGGAGTGGTACACAGCACTCATTACTACCAGGAACCATGGGAATGTTCCAGGGAAACAGACTCATCATTTAGTGAGATGAAATGAAGCCAAAACCCTAGGCTAGTGTCAGCTGCCTGCAGATCATCTGCGGCCCTTGAAAGCACTCAGCTTCCAGACGCTGGTGTAACTCTTTTTTTGTTTTTTGTTTTTTTAGAGACAGGGTTTCTCTGTGTAGTTTTGGTGCCTGTCCTGGAACTCACTCTGTCACCCAGGCTGGCTTCAAACTCACAGAGATCCACCTGCCTCTGCCTCCCGAGTGCTAGGATTAAAGGCGTGCGCCATCACCATCTGGCTGGTGTAGTCTTTTCTGGGGATGGGGAGTTTCTATCAGAGGGCAGGCAGTCAATTCCTGCAAACAGCAGCCGTCTGCACAGTGCTCCTGACCACCATGTTTCCCAAGTGCTCCCTGCCATCAGGACACAGCTCAGGACAGCTGGGCAGGGCCTGTCCTTTCTGATGACAGCTCCAGACCAACAGAGCCTTTTTACCGCATGTGCCAGAGTTCCCTCCCTCCCCGTGGGCTGGATGTGTACTCTACCCCGAAGGGATGAACGGCAGGTCCAGTAGACAGGATTTCATCTCCCGGAGCTCCTGGACCTCATCACTCTCGGGGCCACAGTGCACCGACAGGATCTTTTCCGCTTTCCGGATGGTATTCAGAGCCTCAGGGACTGCCAAGCTGAACAAAGGGAAGAAAACTGGTCAGTTCACTCACTCACTCAAAATGAAAGCCAACTCCTTTCTGGACAGAGGACACAAGGGTCAAGTCCATTCCATCCTCCAGATCTCATGGAGGGCACAAAGGGTCTACATTCACCACGCCTTCCAGGATCTTACCATCTTCAAGGACAGATAAGAAACTTTCACAAGCCTACCGCAAAGCAGAGTTTGAGAAAACTCTGTGTGTGTGTGTGTGTGTGTGTGTGTGTGTGTGTGTGTGTGTGTGTGTGTGTGTGTAGACTCCAGGACCCCGAGAAAGACAGGCACGTTTTAAAACCTTAATCAGCATTTGTCCAGAGGTGCTCACTTTAGGGTGCCCACGTCTCACCTGACTGACTCTGTGTCCTTCCTTCTCTCTGACCAAACATGCTGTTTTTATGTCGGGGAGCAGGTCTAAGCTAGCACTTTCCCTTATCAATGTACACTAATGAGTTTTTAATCCAGCTGGAGGTACGCTACCCCCACAGACACATTACCAGTGGGGACGTGTTCCTCTTCCAGTGATCTCAGCGGCAGCACTGGGCGAAGGAGCAGCGGGCACACCCACTCCGCTCTTGTCTTGCGTGTGCAGTGGAGGGGTGGAACCCAGGGCCTCGGGATGCTAGGCAAAGGTGCTACCGACGGGGCCATTCCCCCAGCTGCCTTTTTAACCTTAAAGCAGGGATTCTCAACCTGGACGTAACTCGGGGACGCCACTGTGGAGGCTGTCCTGTGCACTGCAGGTGGAGCCTTCACCCACTAGATGCTGGCAGCACCCCCTCCTTCATCCCTAACAATCAAAACTGTCTCCAGACATTGGCCAGTGCCACCCGAAGGCAGCGTTCCTTCTGCTGGAAAACAACTGCTTTAAAAGGAATAGGATGCAAACCAGGGAAAAGGCAGAGGTCCTGGGTTGACAGTGGCTGGGAAGCCAAGGGAGGTGTGATTCAGCCAAGAGGAATGCTAGCGGGCGGGCGGGTGAGGCTGCCTGGAAGCCCTCCCTGGGAAACTCAGTTCAGATCTGAGAGCTTTCTCCACTTCTCTCAGGAGGAAAGTCAAAGCTTCAAGTCTGTCAGTGAGGCAGAGGGCAAGGCTCTGTCCTACAGAGGAAATAGAAGAGCTTCAACATGCTTAAAAGCATTGTAGCAGAAGTCATTCACTGAAGTAACTAGTAAAACGCAGAACAGTACGTGCCCTGCCTAGGAAGAGGAAAGACCTACCCATTGAACAAGACTTGGGCCAGTTTGAAGAGCTCATGGCCAATTTCAATGCTGGATGGCCCATGGCGAGCTTCAACCACACGGACACTCTTCTGGACATGGGCAGCAGACTTTCGCCAGTCTCCTGTGGGAACAGTCTCATTTCAGAAAAGAACCACCATCTGCCCAGGGCTCTCAGGATGAGGAAAGCAGAATGGAGGGGGAGCCAAAGAGACTGAGCAGGGCCACAAGTGAACACGAGGCCACGTACCTAAGGCAGCGTAGGCCTGGCCCAGGCCATCTTCAATTTCCCCCACAGTGGTGTGCTCTGCTGACAAGAAGCTCTCGGCAGCCTCCCGGCATCCCAACAACTGTTGAACAGCTTGCTCTATTGAGTCAAAGGAAAAACACCTCACAATAGACACAGACCTGGACACTGGAGCCCAGATTACAGGTTCTCTATTGGCTGGGCCAATGTGGAAATACCCCCTTATTTCCCCGAGTCAACAACCCAGCATTCCAGGAAAGCTGTTGTTCCTTATGTTTTCTCTTTCAGTAGAAAAGGGTGCTAGATGAGGCCTCTCCACATTTACCCCAGGCTCCCAATATCCACTCTCCAGTACAACCAACCCCACAGCCCACACTACTGCAATCATTACTTCTCTTGACTCTAGGCTAAAGGTCAACTTCAGAATCTTGGCTAAAACAGGTGAAATGGAGTCCTACCATGTCAGGGTCTAATAGCAAGTTTCACAAATCCCCTTCTGAAAAGAAGAGCTCCCTCCCTCTCTCTCTCTTTGTGCCGAGGCTAGCTATGAAAACTCTGTCCTGAGCCACAGCACCAGCTCTGAGCAGGGTCCACCGCGGTGGCTGAGGGCAGAGCCATCTTCCCCAGACGGATTCCTCAGTCATCAGGCGGAGAGTTAAGATAAATGACATGGGACTTTGGGGCCACACAACGCTCATGGAAGTCAGAAAGTCTTCCTGGTGCTCGAGGTACTGGAACTACCTATAACAGCTTAAACTATAACAGCTTAAACCATCAGGCACTCTTTCAAGGACACTGGACTACAGCTGGTTAGGGTTTGGTCTCCCTGGCCTATATGGCCATCTTGTGGCTGGTGCTGGGATAATGAAATTCAAGTCCTCGTTCATTCACTGAGGACTAGTCTTGAGTGCAAGGTGACAGCAGAATGAACACAGGGAAGATGCTGGAGAGCAGAAGCAGGAGTCAGCCTCACCTAGTTTACCATTCCGGAGGAGCTTCTGGGCCCCGCAAACCTGCTGCTGAAGGTCCTGGAGGCGGGAGATCAGGTGGTCCTTGCTGACGGATTCTGGGCAAGATTGGTTGCTGCAGCTCAGCACATCATTTCCCTGTGGAAGCCGGTTCTATCTTTACTCTAAGCCAGAGCAGTTACCAGCATTGCATGCTGCATGCACTGAGCTACAGGGCCACTGACCTGATGGGGAAAGAGACTCCTGCACTAACACATTGCAAACAAGGCCTGAGTGAATCTGTCTAAGAGCAATTCTGGTGGGAGCAGTAGCTGATCCCACACCGAGATTTCATTTTGGGACAGAAACAATATAGTCTGTAATGCTTTCCACCTCAGCAGCCCCCCCATCTCTTTTGGGGAACAGGTCTTTAGATGATGGACATATGTATACTAGTTATTAAAAAAAAACCAAAAACCATAAGAAACCCAGTCATAGAAGGTGGGATGTGGTGACGCACTGCTATAACAGTAGCACTTGGGAGCCAGAGGGTTTGAGGCCAGCCAGGGCTATGTAATGAGCTCTAGACCATCCTTGCGGGGAGGAGGGAAGAGGAAGAAGAACCCGAAGAGAAGAGAGATACGGCTCAAAGGACAGCATCATCTTATTAAGAATCTACTGGAGGGGCTGGAGAGATGGCTCAGCAGTTAAGAGCACTCACTGGCTGTTCTTTCAGAGGACCCAGGGTTCAATTCCCAGCACCCACCTGGCAGCTCACAATTGTCTGTAACTCCAGTTCCAGGAGACCAGCCACCCTCACACAGACATACATACAAGTAAAACACCAATGCACATAAACTAAAAATAAATAAATCATTAAAAAAATAATCTAGGGGCTGGGGATTTAGCTCAGTGGTAGAGCACTTGCCTAGCAAGCACAAGGCCCTGGGTTCGGTCCTCAGCTCTGAAAAAAATAAAAATTAAAAAAAAAAAAATCCATTGGAGAAAGCCAGGTGTAGTTCTAAAGGCCTGTAAAAACCCCAGTACTTGGGAAGCTGAGACAGGGGAATCTCAAGTTTGAGGCCATTGTGGACTATGAAATGAATTCTAGGCTAGTTGGGTGTGATGGTTTAAAAATGGCCCCCAAAGGGAGCGGCACTATTAGGTGTGGCCTTGTTGGAGGCAGTGTGTCACTGTGGGGGTGGGCTTTGAGGTCTCTTTTCTCAAGCTTCAATCAATGTGACAGTTGACTTCCTGTTGCCTCTAAGTCAAGATGTAGGGCTCTCGGGCTGAAGAGATGGCTCAGAGGTTAAGAGCACCGACTGCTCTTCCAAAGGTCCTGAGTTCAATTCCCAGCAACCACATGGTGGCTCACAACCACCTGTAATGAGATCTGGTGCTCTCTTCTGTATACATAATAAATAAATAAATCTTAAAAAAAAAAAAAAAAAAAAAAAAAAAAAAAAAAAGATGTAGGGCTCTCAACTCCAGCACCATATCTGCCTGCACGCCACCATGCTCCCCGCCATGATGACCTCTGAAACTGTAAGCGAGTCATCCCAATTAAACGTTTTCTTTATAAAGTTGCCATGGTCATGGGTCTCTTCACAGCAACAGCAAACCTTAACTAAGACACTGGGGATACACAATGAAACCCCATCTCAAGAGAGCAAGAGTGGGGGGCTAATACAAAAGGGTGCTCGGCCCCAGCATGGCGGTACACAACTTTAATCCCAGCACTCGGGAGGCCGAGGGCAGGTGGATCTCTGTGAGTCCCAGGCCAGCCAAGGCTATACAGCAAGACCCTGCTAAAACAACAAACAAAACAAAAAGTGCTAGGTAAGACCTCATATTCACCCTTGGGTTTACGATTTTAGCTTCTGAACATAACGAATTCCACTTCCAGTATTCCTAACAAGAATGCCATCCTCTGGTAGTGGAGAACATTTTTCATCTGGGCAGGACTGTCGAAGACTCCAGAGTCTATGCCATTTTCTGGCAATAGCAGCTCAATTTCTCTAAGGATCTATGCTCCCTCTCCCAAGGTCAATGCCCTTAGCTGAGGGGCTCAGATGTGGTTCCTTCCTCTGGGTCAAATGGCTGAAGGAAAACTCTCTGGGTCGGATTTTCCCAGTTTCTACATCAATGATACACAATAAGACTTCTGGTCAGACTGACTTTGGACTGGCATACATTTTCACCCTATTGGGCTGGGTGGACAGGAGGCTGAGGTGGTGACAACCATCTTGTCACCATACGAGAGGAGTGTGTCTGGTGAGGCTAGCACAGAGAGAATGGGGTTGAGAAGACAAAATCTGGGGGCTGCCCCTAGATTAAGCCGTATCTGAAACTGTTCTCTGGAATGTTGTTTTATTCGATGGGGCCTCACTTGAGATTGGCCTCAGACTTGAGATCCTTCTGCCTCAGCCTTCTGGGTGCTGGGATCACAGGCGTGAGCCAACTACCAGGTCTGATACAGAACTTGTGGTGATTTATTTGAGCAAGTATATTTCTAGTTTTTTTTTCTTCCACTGGGTCAAAGTTAAGATTTTGTGTCATTTGTAAGGAAAACATTATTAAATCCCACCTGACACTGTGGCTGTTCTCAGGATCGGGCAACATGTTTAGATGGCTTACTGAAATGGAAGCAATAATAGTGCTCTCAATATACCCCCAGTGGTTTCTCTTAGCCACTCCTTTGGGCTGGAGCACTGGCCTCTGGGAACAGTAGGGAGGACGTACCTGCATGAGCGCTCTGCACCTGCTACAACAGAAGGCTTCCCACTTGGGCTCTGAGGCCGCTCTGAGCGTCTCAGTGTGACAGGCTGGACAGCTGCAGTCAAAGAAGTACTGGGAACTCAGCTTCCGCCGCCTCTCGGCGACACCCATCCGGCTCTCGTGAGGCCCTGGAGAGAGATCACCCACAGTTACTCTCACATCAAGAGGGTCAAAGACTACTCAACAGAGGGGCTGGGATGTTCGTCATGTGACTGAACTGGAAGAACTGGGCTGGGGTTCTGGCTCAGTGACAGACACTAGTATACATGAGGCTGGGTACTATCCTATCATCTCAAAAGAAACAACAACACATGGGTAGAAGTGGATAAGCTTCCAAGCTGCGAGGGCAGGAAGAGAAAGAAGCCGAGAAGATGCTCTTAGCCTATCTTCAGGATATGCAGTCTACAGGAATTCAGCATCGAGAGACATGGCTCACTGCCCTCAACGGACCTTTTTGTTATGGCCAGAAGACCTTTTTTATTGGCCGAAGGATGCATTGCCTTTTCCAGGAAAAACACAGAGGATGGGGCAGCGCAGGGCAGCAGCAAGAAAGGCTGGCTCACCATAGCAGTGCACAATCTCCTGTCCCCTTCTGATGGGCTGTGCTGCCCGGACGGTGGCGACAGTGCCAGCGAAGGACACACTAGTGTTGGGGCTGCAGGAGTGGTTCAGGAGGCTGACGACAGGGAAGACGCCCGTGGCAAGGCGTACCTGCCTGCTCCTGGTAACGATGCTCTCTTTAGACCCTGAAAGTGCAAGGACAGAAGGAAACATGCATCAGGACATTTGTCCTGTCCTTACATCTGTTCTCAGAAGATGAACTGAGCAGCTGGGCCCGAGGCCCATCTGAGTCATGGCTCGGCAGCCGGATCCAGTATAAATCGGGTGGAACATGACTCATAGCAAACTCTGGTCCCCAGGAAGCAAAGTGAATGAGTCCATGAAAAGTCCGCTGGAGCCTAACCATTATGCCTGTGTGTCACTCAAAAATCCCAATATTAGAATTTATAAAAAATAATAAAAAAGGGATTATCAGTAGGGAACTTTCTAGAGTTTCATAATGTTCACAGGATGCAGAACCATAGTACCCCTGGGATTATCTCCCCAAGATTTTTAACGTCTGGGTGCTTTTGTTTAACTGGTCTTTGGTTAGTTATTGGAATAAGTGTCCTAGTTAGTGTAGCATATTTTATATACTTACACAGACTTAAGTGTGTATAAAACCCTCAGCCTTCTTTATCCTGCCCTTTGTCTAACCTTTTCGGAAACTGCTCTGCAGTCTCATGTAAGCAAACTGTCTGTATTGTTTTACTGAAGGCAGTCTCACATCCCAGACAACCTCTCTGCAGTACACTCAGCCAATTCAGACAACTGCAAATATGGAAGGAAGAAAAGGGGCCTCTAGGCAGTCAGGCGTCTGCATGAACATTCATGCAGACGCGAGTTGTTCACACTCATGTGCACAGCTATGTTCGTGTCAGGTTTCTGTTGCTATGGCAAAATCAATTTTAAAAAAGCAAAGGAAAGGTAGGCTGACTGATGCATGCTTGTAATCCTAGCATTTGAGAGGCTAGGACAAGAAGATAAGCCTGGGACCCAGAACTGATCCTGGCTCAGACAAAACAAAACAGAATCAAAACCAAACCCAAACCCAACCAAAACAAGCGAGAGAAGAGGCACTGGGGAGCTCTCCTTCCACTGTTCCCTGCCTCCCCAAAGTTAGCGGTGGTCAAGGCTCTAGCAAGAGGATCTGTGGGTGACAGGTAAGATCCAAACTCTAACAGCCTACGTGCTCTTCAAACAAAATGCTAACTGATTTGTTATGCGGTTTCTCAGGCCAAAGTTCAGAAGCAGATAACTACCATGTGGGGATATATGGCAAGGTTTTCTGCCAAAGGGAGACAGGCAGTAATAGACTAGAGGGGGCAGAGAACCCCTAAGTGTGACACAACAGTCCCAGGACAAAGAAAACCCCATCCCACTCCAATGTCATCACACGGGGACATTCCACTTGACCAGAGGCTCCTAGAAGGACTGCAAACCTACAAGGGCTTTTCTAATAGTCAAACATATGCAAGGAGTAGTATGATACATGTAAAGTTGGCTACCCGGAAAGGCTTCAGTTAAGATCACAGCCTCAGTTTAAGCAGGAGGAAAATCCTATTTCCAACAACCTGGTTGAGATGTGAAAACTGGTACTTAAAGGGACACGGTTTTCTAAAAACCTGGGAAACTCAGATCACTGTGCTGTCACGGTACATGTGCCAGGAATCTCAACTAGTTGTTTATCAGAGAAGTAACTGGTCTGGATACAAATGTAATGAACAGAGAAAACACCACGAACCATCATGTAAAAATGTTCTACAAAGGAAAAATTAAATATCAGAATTATGTTGTCTCTCTGCAGACAATTCTATTATCTGTTGCTATGGGGGACAAGCACAGAACATGTAAATACAATTCGCAGGGAATCCAAATGACTCAATTTTAGTCAATAGTTGTACAAACTGCATTAAAATCTTTCATCAGAGCTTCTCCTAAGTGCTCAGCTGATTTGAGTCCCTCTCCTCGCCTCCAATGCCTAGCTTCTGGAAGATGTGCTAATGAGCAGTGCAAATGCTAAAAGGTAGGCAGCAGGAAGGAGCAGTACAGGGCACGAACAATTTGTCATCTGAATAATCAGCGTCTGCATAATTAAAAGTTGACTTGCATTCTCAACTACTGATAACTGGCAGTCTGTATTAGAACAGTTGCTAAAATTTTCTCGGGAAAAACTGATTGCGCCACAGTGAGTAATGTGAGTTATTTATAGACCATCCTCGAGCAGAAGTAGGCTCAGGAACTGAGTGGGTGTTGGTGTCAGAGTTGAATGTCTCTCTAATTATTTCTAAAAAATTGAGTATTGATTTTTAAAAATTACTCAATATTTTGCATTAGTCATCTATTAGTGGAGATAATAGGAAGAGAGGGTATGTACGCACCTTATCAACCGAATTTAATGGGTGACATTTTGTATATAAAAATAAGTGTGAGTGATTCTCTAGCAGGAGTGTACCTTGGGTTTAAAAGCGTTCCCTGGTACATTTCAAATGGGACTCAAGAAGAAGGAAAACAACAGAAAGACTCATTTGCAGCCGGGCGTGGTGGCGCACGCCTTTAATCCCAGCACTCGGGAGGCAGAGCCAGGCGGATCTCTGTGAGTTCGAGGCCAGCCTGGTCTACCAAGTGAGCTCCAGGAAAGGCGCAAAGCTATACAGAGAAACCCTGTCTCGAAAAAACCAAAAAAAAAAAAAAAAAAAAAAAAAAAAAAAAAAAAAAAAAAAGAAAGACTTATTTGCATGTCTAGGACACAGCTGCCCTGATAAATAGTCTGTAAATGAGAAGTGTGTGGAGGTGACCAGGACCAAACTGAAATAACCCAGAGGGCAGTTAGCTGATTCCAGACCACACAAAGCCTCATCAAGGCTTGTTAAGACATGAATCCAGATGCAACACAGATGTGCCCTTCCTACGGGGACAGAACCACACACCCCTCTACCAAGAATATCATCAGTGGCCAGACCTATCCCTGGAGATGGGAACAGAGAGAGGTTTTTGAGGAACTTTGATTAAAAAGAATTTATGCAAAGATAATAACATACATTTTTACAGGTTTTTGTCAAAGTCTATCCTAGTTAACGCTTTAATCCTTCTTCTGTGCCACTAATGAAACAGCTGCTAATGAAATTCAATGAGAACACTAAACTGGGAGGTGTTGGAACCCCAAAGAAACAATAAAAAGGGATATAACGAGATTAGAACTATGAATAGACTAACAGAATTAGACAGTAAGAAAATGAAAGCGAACATTGCTGGTGGCATGTAACTGGTACGACTCACCTGGAGGGCAAATTTGCAGTATGTATCAAGCGCCTTAAACATGTTCCTATGGAAATATTCTTAGCACTTAGATTGTTTCTATTACAAAAACCAATTAAAATTACAAAAAGAATACATGGTAGTTATGCAAAAATTAGAAACTGAAAATGACAGAGACAAAGACCGTTATCTAAAGTCCAATTAGCAGGTCCAATGTTTGGATATGTTGTCTTTGCAGTGGCCCTTCTAGTTCTATGTATGGAATTATTACTGTTATTATTTGGATAGGATCTTGCTATGCAGCCCAAGCTGGCCTTGAGTTCACCATCCTCCTGCCTCAGACTCGAGTGCTCAGATTGTAGGCATGGAGCATCATACCTGGTGGATGGAACTTCTAACATAATTTGTGACAAGGACACATGGTGATTTGTAAGTTATTTCTTTTCATGTAATATGCCATGGCCGTTTAAAAAATTGATCTACAATGCACTAAAAATGTAAATCAAAAGCAAACCAAGTATCTTGGTTGGGGCTTTTACCGTTGAGATAAAACACCATGACCAAAAGGTACCTGGGGAGGAAAGGGTTTATTTCTTCTTACAACTCTCGGTGACATGCCTTTGCTAAGGGAAGTCAGGGCAGGAATCCGAGGCAGGAACTTGGAGACAGGAACTAAAGTGGAAGCCGTAGAGGAGTGCTGCTTCCCGGTTTGCTCAGCCCTTTTTTATATACACCACAGACCACCTGCCCAGGGGTGGTACCACCCAGTGATCTGTGCCCTTCCACATCAACCATTGATCAGACTTGCCTACAGGCCAATCTTAGGGAGGTATTTTCTCAATTAAGATTCCTTCTTCTAAGACATATCTAGGTGTGCACCAAGTTAACAAAGACTAATCAGGACATCAACAAAATGACTGCCAATCTCACAGGCAGAATGGCATCTCGATTTAACTTCTATAGAGTGGGTATAGACTGACCATTTTTATCATGATAATGTGCTTGCTCATGTGTACTTATAAAAATGTCATCAAGAGGCTGTGGGTGTAGCTCAGTTGCTAGGAAGCACGAAGCCCTGTGTTTGATTTCTGACACGCATACACCCAGAACAAAATAAATATATACAGACTGCATGATGTCACAAGTTAAATTCTGCTGGGCATGGTAGTGCATCCCAGCATGTGGGACATGCAGGCAAGAGAGTCATGAGCTCAAGACCTTCCTCAGCTATGTAAATGAGTTTTAGGCCAGCCTGGGCTACCAGGGACTCTGCCTCAAAAATTTATTTCCAGTTAAGTATTATTATTTTATGTTTATAAGTATTTTGCTTGCATGTATGCAGTACCCTCAAATCCAGAAGGTGTCAGATCCCCTGGAAAAGGAGTTACACACGGTAGTGACCTGCCATGTGGGTGCTGGGAACTGAATCCAGGTCCTCTGAAAGAGTGGCCAGTGTTTCTAACCACTGAGCTATCGCTAAAGCTCCTTTTAGTTAAATATTTTAAAAAGCAGGAACTTCTAGAGCTTGAGGAGATGGCTTCGTTGGTAAAATACTTGCTACATAAACATGAGGCCTGAGCATGCAAGTAAAAATTAGGCATATATTTAATTTCTTCTTAGACTTATCTGTTTTGTTATCTGTGTGTGTAAATGGCATGGGTGTGGAGGTCAAAGAACAACTTTGGGGAGTCGGTTCTCTCCTTCTACCAGGGGAAACCCTGGGATCAAACTCAGGTCATCAGACTTGGCAGGAGCAAGCTCCTTTACCAGGTGAGCCATCTCGCTGGCCATTAACAGGTATATATATATATATAATACTCTGACTACTACACTTCTTTTCCACTTAGAAATCAATGTTGTACATCTTTCCTTGTAGACTGCCTTTTGTTTTGCTGTTTTTGGCAGACATCACGCTCATGGATTCCTCTTCCATGGTTTGCATCCATCAATCACCCAGTGGCTAGCTTGGTTCCTGGGTGGCTGTGGTAAGCAGGGCTCTAGTGAGACTATCTGCTGAATTCTGACTGTGGGGATGGCCCTCCGATGCCCTGTCAGTGAGAGAGCAAAACCTACTGCCTTTTCTTAGCAATTCATGGACTTTTCTAAATGTTTACTGGTGTCTCCATAGAACAAAAGACAAGACATGAATGCAGGGGAGCTACAAACGGGAAAGGAGATCTATACTTCAGCTCTCTCTGGGTATACCACTTCCAGGAACCGCCACATGTTCAGCTGTCCAGAGCTCTTCATTTTTATTCTTCAAAATTATTTTTCTTTGAGACAGGGTCTTACTGTATAGCCTTGGACAGCCTGTAATTCACTATGGAGACCAGGCTGGCCCCAAACACACGAAGATCTACTTGTCTCTGTCTCAAGTGCTGGGATTAAAGACATGCACTATCTTGCCTTGTTTATTTTTTTGAGACAAGGTCTTGCTATATATCCTACACTGGCTTTCAGTTTGTAATCCTTTTGCTTCATTCTCTCAAATATTGGGATTACAAGTGTGCTGCCATCATGTCCACCATTGAAGATATAAATATCTATATCTTTTGGTGTGTGGATTTATTTGTGTGGTATGGAGCACGTGTGTACGTGTGGAGCCTGGAGGTTGATGTTGGGTGCCTTCATCAAATGTTCTCAGCTGTCTTATTTTTTATTACTAACATGTATCTGAGAGTATGGGTACACATGTGCCATGGCATACACGTGGGAGTCAGCTCTATCCACCCGCTTTCACATAAGCTCCAGGGATGAGACTCAGTGTGTTAGGCAAGTACTTTTACCCCCAGGACCATCTTGCTAGTCCCAACTTACTGTTTTTGACAGATTTTTGTCTGAATCTAGGATTCACTGACAAGGGCTAGGCTCACTAGGCAGTGAGCTCCAGATGTCTGTCTGCTTCTCCACACCCTAGGGTTACAGACACACATCGCCAACGCCTAGCTTTTTACATGGGTGCTAGTGATCTGAACTCAGGTCCTCATCTCTCCAGTCTCTTAGAGGCTCCTAATTTTTAAAATTTAATAAATTATTTTTTGAGACAAGGTCTCATGTAGCCAAGGCTGACTTCAAACTCATTTATATCGCTGAGAAGACTAAACTTTCTCCTGTCTCTACCTCACAAGTACTGGTGCGCACCACCATGTCCAGCATGTTTAACTTCTGCCTCTCACAAGCTCCATATGCATTTGTTTGGTTTTGCTTGAGAGGGTCTCAGAGTGCAGTCCGGTACTTGCTGGCCTCTGCCTGTCCTTTGGACAGATCCTGTCACACAGCCCTGACTGGCCTGGGATTTGCTGCAGACCAAGCTGGCCTCAAACCTGTGATTATTCTCCTGCTTTTGCCTCTTGAGTGCTGGATTAAAGGTGTGTACCGCCACCCCCGAGCATCCTAACAGACTGCCGCTATATCTCCAGTCTGTTTTTGCCCCCAGCTTTGAATTTGTGGTCCTCCTTCAGCCTCCCCAGTACTGACTATAGGTGTGCCTAACTGTTCCATATTGGCTGTATTTTTAACATCCATTCCCTTTAAAACTTTATTATTGCTATGATGTGCGTTGGTGCACGTATGGAGGTCAGAGGCACTTACATGGTGGCTCACAAACAAACATATGTACCTCCAGTTCCAGGGGACCCAATGCCCTCTTCTGTTCTCCTTGGGTACTAGGCACACAAGTGGCACAAAACCATATAATAGCAAAGTACCCAAACACATGAAATAATAAAATAAAATTTAAAAAATTAATAGAGGCTGGAGAGGTAGTTCAGAAGTTAGGAGTACTTGCTACTCTTTCAGGGGACCTGGGTTTGGTTCCCAGCACCCACTTGGTGGCTCCCTACCAACCGTCTGTTACTCCAGTTCCAGGAAATCTGATACCCTTTTTCTGGCCTCTTTAAGCACTGCATGAAGGTAGTGCACATACACACAGCAGACAAAACACCCTTATATATAAAATAAATAATAAAAATATTAAAAATAGGGGCTGGAGAGATGGCTCAGAGGTTAAGGGCACTGGCTACTCTTGCAGAGGTCCTGAGTTCAATTCCCAGCAACCACATGGTAGCTCACAACCATCTGTAGTGAGATCTGATGCCTTCTTCTGGTGTCCAAGCATACATGCAGGTAGAGCACTTGTATGTATAAAATAAATAAATAAATCTTAAAAAATATTAAAATAAAATAAACAGGTAGTGCACACTTTTTTTTTTTTTTTTTTTTTTTTTTTTTTGGTTTTTTTTCGAGACAGGGTTTCTCTGTGTAGCCCTGTTTGTCCTGGAACTCACTCTGTAGACCAGGCTGGCCTTGAACTCACAGTGATCTCTTTGGAGGCAGAGCCAGTCTGGTCTACATAGTGAGTTCCAGGTTAGCAGGGCTGTCTCAAAATTTAAAAAAGTATTTTTATTTTATACGTATACTTTATATTGTGTGTGTGTGTGTGACATCCACGTTCTTTGCAAGAGTAGTACATGCTTTTATCTGATGAGCCATCTCTCTAGCACCTCCCCAGTCTGTGTGTCCGTGTTTGTGTCCGTGTTTGTGTGTGTCCATGTGTCTGCCCTAGGAAATGACCTAATTCGAGAGCCGCTTTCAACTGTATTTCTGGCAGGCTCCTGTGTATCCCAGGCTGGCCCTGAACTCTTCACACAGTGTAGGGTGATTGATCTCCTGTTATCCCCCACGTGCTGGGATTCCAGGTGTGCTCTGCTCTGCTCCTTCTTCTTTTCTAAAATTATGGTCAAATATGCCTCGTCAAAGTTTTGAAGAACTTATGAGGCCTGGTGGCAAATTTCAAAGTAAAAACAAATAGGGCCTGGGCTGTAACTCCGTGTTGAAGTGCTTGCCTGGCATGGGTAAGGCCCTGGGTTCAATCCGTAGCACTGAAAAATAATAATTAAAAAAAAAGTTTTAAAGAACTCACATGACACACGTGTGTATGGAGGTCAGAGGACAACTTCCCCGTCAGTCTTCATCTTCTCCTGAAACGGGTTCTCTTTGTCAGGGCATGTATGTTGCACTGTGTGCATGCAGTGTCCGCAGAGGCCAGAAGAGGGCGTGGCATCACCTGGGGCTGGAGTTACAGGGAGCTGTGAGCCACCATGTGGGTGGCTGGGAATAGAATTTAGGACCACTGATCTATCTTGTCAGGTCCTAACAGAACTATTTTGATAACTTGATTTTTTTTTTTTTTTTTACAAAGTGTTTTTCTACTTCTAGAACAATTAAGGCAATTTGTATTTTCTAAAAGTCGTGTCTATGTAACATTCTTAAATTTAGCATCCTAAAATTATGTAATTTTAAAAGAGGAAGCTGCGTCTTGTTATGTTACCCAGGCTGTCCCAGAGCTCCTGGGCTCAAATGATCCTGACTAAACCTCCCAAGTAGCTGGACTATGGGTGTAGACAAGTGTGCTGGTGTTACTTTGTTACAAGCCTGCCTCAGCTTCCTGAGTGCCTCGATTACAGCTGTGTGTCACTATGCCTGGCTGAGTTCAGAGCCTCACATGTGCTAGGTTAGCGCTTTACCCACTTGACACATCCCTAGCCGCTGACCCCTTCAGGCTGCCTTTGAATTCATTTTGGCTCAGGCAGGTCTTGGGCTCAAGATCCTCCTGACTCCGCAGCAGCCAAGTGCTGCTTCTTTTTCAATTTTCATGTATTTATTTTTATCTGCATGGATGTTTCCCTTGGATTTATGTGCACTCCATGTATTCCTGGTGCTCAGAGGCCAGAAAACAGTGTTAGATCCCCTGAGAGAGTTACAGACAGTTGTGAGTCACCATGTGGGTACTGGGAATTGACCTCAGATCCTCTGGAAGGGCAGCCAGTGCTCCGAACCATTGACTCACTTTTTTAGTAACTGGGAATACAGAGCCTGCACTACCAGCCCTGACTACAGAATTCTCTGACATGAATGAGTATGTGTACCCCTAAGTATGCTTGCTGGGCCCAGAGGCTGACACAGCGTGTCTTTCTAGAGTGTGCTCTACCTTATTACCTTAGTTTTCGAGATTAGGGTTTTCACTGGTTCACCTATGGTCACTGGCTAGAGGGGAGGAAGGAGGAAGTGCCTTGGATCTCCTGCCTCTGTCTCCTACTGGTGGGATGACAAGAGCATGCAGCTTTTTCTGTGGGTGCTTCAGATCTGAATTCAGGTCCTCACACCTGCACAGCACACACTACTCACTGAGCCACTTTCCTGGTATAATTCCCTAGCTAGAGAATGTTACTCACTGAGCCACGTCTCCAGCCCCTATCCAGAGACTGTTAGGTTTACCAGATCTCAGTCTATATCAAGAATCTTTAAACTGTGGTCTGTGGGCTAATTCCTACCTGTTGCCTATTTGTGTATAGCCTGTGGCCTAATAATGGTTTTCATACTCTGTGTGTGTGTGTGTGTGCTTGTGCATTTGTGCCTGAGTGTGGGTGTGAGTGTACACGTGTGTAGGGAGGTCAGAGGACAACCTCTGTGTCAGCCTTCATCTTCCACCTTGTGGTAGTTTGAATGTAACTGGCCTCCATAATCTCACAGGGAGTGGCACTACTAGGAGGTGTGGCTTTGTTAGAGTGGGTATGGCTTTGTGGAGGAAGTGTGTCACTGTGGGGGCAGGCTCTGAGGTTTCCTACGCTCAGGATAGTGCCCAGTGAGTCAGTTGACTAACTGTTGCCAGCAAGATGTAGTAATCTCAGCTCCAGCACCATGTCTGCCTGCACGCCACCATGCTTCCCATCATGATGACAATGGACTGAACATCTGAAACTGTAAATGAGCCACCGCAATGAAATGTGTTGCTGTGGTTGGGCTGGAGACATGGCTCAGAGGTTAAGAACACTGGTTGCTCTTCCAGAGGTCCTGAGTTCAATTCCCAGCAACCACATGGTGGTTCACAACCATCTATAGTGGGATCTGTTGCCCTCTTCTGGTATAAAGGCATACATGCAGATAGAGTACTCATACACATAAAATAAATAAATCTTAAAAAAAAAAAATAAGGGGGCTGGAGAGATGGCTCAGAGGTTAAGAACACTAACTGTTCTTCCAGAGGTCCTGAGTTCAATTCCCAGCACCCATATGGCCAGCACCCATATGGTGGCTCACAACCATCTGTAATGAGATCTGGCTCCCTCTTCTGGCCTGCAGGGATACATACAAACAGAACACTGTATACATAATAAATAAATAAAAATAAGGGTTGCCGTGGTCATGGTGTCTCTACACAGCAATAGAAAGCCATAAGACATACCCGAAACAGGTTCTCTTTGCTGTTCAGTGCTGTGTATGCCAAACTAGCTGACCCATGAGTTTTCAGGAATTGCTCTATTTCTGCCTCCTATCTAGTTAGAGGAGCAGTGAAATTACAGAGGACCTTACTTCACCCAGCTTTAGGTGTTTCTGGGGATCCGAACTCAGGTTCTCAAACTTGTATGACAGTATTTTACTCACTGAACCATTTTCACAGCTGGGTTTTGTTGTTGTTTTTTAAATGTTTAAGTAGTTGAAAATAAACCAAGAATAAATCTGAATATGGAAAATTGCAAAAATCGAGATCTCAGTGTCTATAATGCACTTGGACGGAAATCAGGGCGGGCTCACTTTTGTGACTGTGCATTGCTCACAGCTGTTTTTGGGCTACGCAGCAGAGGTGCACAGCTGTAACAAAGCATTCGGCCTGCAAATCCTGAAATGTTTATACCATCTGGTGCTTCATGGAAAGTTTGTGACTTCTGATCTATGAGATCCAAGTTTTGATAGATAGATACAGCTACCAAATCCCCAGGTTATTATGTAATCTTGGTTTCGAGATCCTTAATATATTTGCCCAGTCAAAGTCAGAACGGCACACTAAATTTTCTTACAACAAAGGAGTTTTTGCCAAGCTCCTTCTTGTACACTTAACCATTTTTGTTTTATAGATACAATCTCTGTTTCTGAGAGCTACCACTGATAATATATTTCAGTATGGAAAGTCTCCTTCATAAAAATAAAGTGTTTTGATTTATTATATATCTTACTTTGAGTTCTGCTATTTCATATTAACACCAATACCCTGGTTTACTTGTGATTCTTGACATGCCCAAATATTGTTACAGCAGTCACTTTTGTGAATGGAATACAGAAGAATCTTAATTTTCTGTTTTCTGATTCACTTAAAAAGAGTGCTTAGCCGGAGAGTCTAGCTCATTTACTTTCTCCCGACCCCCACCCCCCGACAGCATCTCACTAGGTAGCCCTGGCTGGCCTCGAGTTCACAGAGATACACCTGCCTCTGCCTCCTGAATGCTGAGATGAAAGGTGTGCACCCATGCCTGACTGTCCATTTACATTTTACAGGACAGACCCATTTTCACTGATTACCTTTTGCTTTGTGAAAATACAAGATGGCTCAGTGGGTAAAGCACCTGCCATGTAAGCCAGATGCCAGATGCCCTTAGCTTGATCCTGGTGCCCATGCTAAGTGGTGGCTGGCATCTGTAAGCTCAGCATGCTTAGGGCAAGATGAGAGGTAGAAATAGAAGTGGAATGTATGAAGTACAGGGGCAGAAACAAAAGTGATTCTGCCTCAAAAACAGATAGGAGAAATTCAACTCCTAAGAGCTGTCCCCTAACCTTCACCCAGCCTCTCTGTCTGTCCTTCTCACACTCCGAAGTTTAAAAAGTTTCCCCCCAGAATGAACGATGGTTTATACCATTTCAAAAATTACTAGTACACTGTTTCACTATGTGAATAGTGTTCTTAATTTAAAAACACAGAGGACCTCAAAAATATAGGAGCAGCCACTAATATGCAGCGATTTTGGATATTCCAATATTCGTTTATTCTGTGTGGGGGGAACACATGCCATGTGTGTATGAAGGTGAGAGGACAGCTGTGTAGAAGCAGCTGGTTCTCTCCTCTGCCATGTGGTCCTGAGAATATAACTCAGGACCTATGCTCTCAGCACATATACTAAAAAATTAGAATGATATAGAGAAGATTAGCATGGCCCCTGGGCAAGGATGACATGCAAATCTGTGAAGTGTTCCATTTTTATTTCAGCCAGGTGGTGATGGTGCATGTCTTTAATCCCAGTACTTAGGAGGCAGAGGCAGGTGGATCTGAGTTCAAGGACAGCCTGGTCTACAGAGTGAGATCCAGAACAGCCAGGGCTACACAGAGAAACCCTGTCTCGAAAAACCAAAAACCAAACCAAAGAGAAACAACTCAGGTCCTCAGGCTTAGAGACAAGCACTGTTCTAGCAGAGCCATTTTTCTAGCACAGATTTGGATGTTTTTGTAGCAGTGGTTCAAAGAGGGAAAGAAGGGCAGAAAAGAAAACAGAGACTAACTTGAGATGTGGTTTGATAGGACCATGGGCCATATAAACGCTAGTTTTCAAATTCCATTACTTTAAAATGGGCAAAAGATCCATGTCCCAAAGAATGCCTACATACTGTATAATTTGGCAGCTGAATTAAGATCTGTAGACATATACACACACAAAAAAAGGATAGCAAAATCTGGACGATATCACATGAGAAGTCTGAAGAGTCTAAAGTTTAAAGCTTCTACAGTTTAGTTAGGCTAACAGTGTTAATCTGTCAATAAATCCTAGGTTTTATCTCCTTTCTTCCCATTTAGCAGAGAAAAGAAGATGAGATGGCCCAGCAGTTAAGAGTACTTGCAGGCCCGGCGTTGGTGGCGAATGCCTTTAATCCCAGCACTCGGGAGGCAGAGCCAGGCGGATCTCTGTGAGTTCGAGGCCAGCCTGGGCTACCAAGTGAGCTCCAGGAAAGGCGCAAAGCTACACAGAGAAACCCTGTCTCAAAAAAAACCAAAAAAAAAAAAAAAAAAAAAAAACCAAAAAAAAAAAAGGAGTACTTGCTGCTCTTTCAGAGGACCTGGGTTTGATTCCCAGCACCCACATGGTGCTTCCTAAGTTTCTGTAACTCCAGTTCCAGGGGATCTGATGCCCTCTTCTGGCCTCTACAGACACCAGACACACATGTGGTACTCAGACATACACAAAGCACTCATATATATAAAATAAACCTTTTTGCTTATTTGTTAGTTTGAGTACGTTCTGTCTATATGTAGTCTTGGCTGTCCTGGAGCTTGCTACGTAGACCAGGCTGGCCTCCAATTCACAGAGCTTCCTGCCTCCCTCCCAAATGTTGGGATTAAAGGCCTGTGCCATCATACTAGGCAAAAAACGAAACAAAACAAACAAAAAAACTTAAGCAGCACTTTCTCCCCCACCCCCCTCATATATTTGTGTGATGTCTGTGCATGTCTGTGTGTGTGTGTGTATGAGCTTGCCCATGGAGGCCAGCAACTGATGTTAATTAAGGATTTTCCTTGATCACTCACTCTCCATCACACACACTGAGCTTGGGTCTCTCCCTTAAGCCCAGAACTCACCAATCTGGCTAGTCTGGTTAGCTAGCTTGCTCCAGGGACCCTGCTGCTCTCCACTGTGCTGGAATCCCAGGCAGGCTGCCACACTTGCTCAGCGTCTGCCTGGGTCCTGGGGATCCGAACTCCAGCTCTCAGGCTTGCAGAGCTAGTGCATCCCCCACAGAGCCATCTCCCCAGGCCTCAACGGCATTTTCTGACAAAATGAAGACCACTCAATAAAAACACTGGAGATGGCGGAGGAAGGAAAAGCATGGGGCCGCCGAGCCTGACCACCTGAGTTTGGTCCCCAGGACACACATGGCGGGAGAGAACTGACTCCTGTGACTGTGACACGCACAGCACAGAGAAAATAAATAAAAGTTTAAAAATATTTCAGTCTTTAAATTTTAATTAATTAGATTATTATTATTATTATTATTATTAACTTTTGGGGCAGGATCTCACTATGTATAGCCTTGGCTGATGGGGATCTTGCTATATAGACCAGGCTGACCTTGAACTGAGAGATCTACTTGCCTCGGTCTCTCAAGTGCTGGGATTAAAGGCGTGTGCCACCATGCCTGGCTCCATAAGTTTTTTTTTTTTTTTTTTTTTTTTTTTTTTTTTTTTTTTGAGACAGCGGTTTCTCTGTGTAGCCCTGTTTGTCCTGGAACTCACTCTGTAGACCAGGCTGGCCTTGAACTCAGAGATTTGCTTGCTTGGCCCCTAATTGCTAGGATTAAAGGCGTGGGCCACCACCAGCTCTGGCTCCTTAAGTTTTTAAGAGACAGGGTCTCATGTAGCCTCATGAGACTAACCTCAAACTTGCTATACAGCTGAGGCTGTCCTGAACTCCTAACCATTCTGTCTCTGTCTCCCAAGCTTGGATTACAGAAGTGCACACAAAGCGTCTTGATAGTACAATGATAATATAAGTCAGCTGCCTTTTCCTCTCAGGTTGATGACTCACTCGTTTGACGCTAGTCTTCCTTCATAGGTCTTGCCTCCTTAAACACGAGCTCTAGAGAGACCAGTGGTTTCTGCCTCACCTGTGTGCCACACGGATGTTATCGCCTGGGCATTGCACTGCAGTTGCAGCATGTGTCGCAGCATGGCCAGTCCCCAGACAGTCACGTCTGCACACAGTCCTGGAGTCACAACTCTTCCCCTGGAGGCCTTGAAGCTCCCGGTCTGGGTTTGCAAGCTGGCTGCTCTGAGCTGCCTGCAGAGTGCAGAGACACTGACGGCACAGATGAATTTGTGTTCCGCGCTGTGTTTTTCAGTGTGAGGCAAAAGGCTGAAGACAGCATTATAATTACTTTCATACTTCCCACTGGCACTGCATCCAGGAACTGGGGTTTCACCTTTTTTGTAGTTCTCTTCACTCTCCCCCTGATTTGAATAATCAAATGTCTTGACCAGATTCTTGTTTCCAGGTGAACAGACGTCTTTGTTACCGGTCTCATCACAAAGCACCCCGACAACTCCGTCAACATCTTCAAATCTGGTTAAAAGAGTCATCCTCAGGGCCACATGGCAGAAGACCCCAAGTGTGAGAAGCAGCGCCCCCAGAGGACACTCTGTGCTATGGTAACACTCCCACGCCTCCTGCATACATTCCTGGCTGCAGTACCGGGCATAGCTGCAGCCGCCACACGGTACTGTGGCCAAAGTGTGCTTCAGACACCGGTGACAGTAGAGGTCTCCATTGGTGACCCTGGTATCCCACTTGTTTTCTAGGCCATGATGCAGTGGTGGCATTTCTCCTGGGTTAAGGACACTTACGAAAGCATCCTCCTTCACCAGGAGCTCTCCTGGGAGAATGTCTTTTGTGGCAACTAGATGGCGGCCTTTCAAAGGGTCTGTGTGTAAGCTGACAGAGTGGGATGCCCCAGAAATCTGGCTGTTCTCTTCCCCCAGGGCCATATCCTCAAAGGCTCTGCTGAGAGCTGCTGGGAAGGTTTCTGGGAGGGTCTCCTTGTCCTGGATCTTCACTTTCAGATGATGGAGGCTCCTCTGCAGAATGTGATGAGAGGAAGGTACCAGTGTTGGCTTGGCAGCGAGGCTGCTTTCAAGGTCAGTGATGGTTTGCTTCGCCTCCTGTAGTCTCCCCAGGTTCACCAGGCATTCTGTCTTCCGCAGCATCATCTTGGGTTGCAGTCTTTCAGGATACCCATGCATTCCTGCTCTCACTATGTCTTTAAGACATGCCTGAAAACAAAGGAAATTCCAGATGACTCTTGATGTCTGCTCTTCTCTATGTCCTGACAACTGAAAACCACAGGCACAAAAAGGGTCATCAAAGTGGACAGTTTCAATCGAGAGCTTAGGCCTCAATTTACATCCTCTGCTCTGCTTCCTGATCTTTCCTTTTTCTCTCTTCCTCCCTCCCTCCTGCTTCCTTCCCTCTCCCTTCCTTTTCTTCCCCTCTTCCTCTCCTCATTTCTTCTTTCCTTCCGTATGCTGGGGACTGCTGATTTCAGCACCTGTGTGACCTTTTCATTGAGTGACTAGTAATACTTGTTGAGAGTATTATATCTAATTTTTCTCATTAATCAGTTCTGGATTTTTTGTTTGTTTGGCTGGCCCAGAACTCTCTATGTAGACCAGGCTGGCACAAACCCACAGGCCTATCTCTGTCTCCTGAGTCCTGAGATTAAAGATGAAGCCTGTCTCACTGAGACCAGCTCAATAGCTCTGTTTTTTTTTTTTTCAAGATTTATTTATTTTTTATTATGTATACAACATTCTGCGTCCATGTAACCTTGCACACCAGAAGTGGGTGCCAGGAATTGAACTCAGGACTTCTAGAAGAACAGTCAGTGCTCTTAACCTCTGAGCCATCTCTCCAGCACCCTAGTTCTGTTTTTTTTAAGAGCAAAAAAAGTCTTAAAAAATTAAAGGGAGTCAAGGCAGACCTTGCCAGGTTTGATGGTGAACACCTTTAATTCCAGCATTCTAGAGTCAGAGGACAGTGGATCTCTGTGAGTTTGAAACCAGCGTGGTCTACAGAGTAAGTGCCAGGACAGTCAGAGTCAGATTCTTGGATCTTTTTTCTTTAGAGAATATTTTGTTATTTTCTATGATCAAACCCATGTAGATAAGACTCTGAATATTTAATATAGTGTATTACTTCTATATAAATGGAAAAATTAAGTTTAATGTGTCTAGACCAATATGGCTGTTGATTTCTGTACAATGCCAATTTAACATGGTAAACTGGGATGTTGTTTTCCAAAGTTGACAGCACAGCCAAAGCTTCCCCAAATTCAAATTATATATTTATGTATATATATGTATACATACACACATATACACACTTACAGATATAGTAAAAGTCAAATCATAGCAGTATGTTATGAATTAATAGCAACAGCAGCAGGTTTTCCTGGTTCTGTAGCCATCTGAACAAAATCAGAGACATCTTGCACACTCCATTAAAAAACAAAACTATATATAAATATATATATATACATATATACACACACATATATAAAATATATATATAATCCCAGATTACTGGATTTTTGTTTTTCAGTTTTCAGTAGCAGCTCTGATTGGACAGTATTAACTGTGTAGCCCAGGCTAGCTACAAACACATAGTGTGCCTTGTCCATGCTAGGATTACAGTTGTGTACCACCATGCCCAGAGAGATTCTTGCTCTTCTAGTTTACTGTGAAGGGCAGTGAGTGTGAACATGTGATACTCCAACAGCCCTCAATTCCAGTGAGTAACTGCATTTATGTAGAATTCCTACATGGGTGGGATGATATTTTAGAGCTTGTCCTTAGGCCTTTCTACTACACATTTCAGAGGCTTTGGGTATCTTCCAAAAACAGATCTGACTTTTGTTAGTTCCTGACTTAAGCTCCAAGGACACAATGCTCCTCTGTTGTTTCTGTTCTTGCTGCAGCCATTACGGGTTGAGAAGAAAGGCTTCGCTTTCATACTCTCCATGCTTACTGCAGAAGAGCTGTAAGAAGAGGGATAATCTTTTTTGTTTGTTTGTTTGTTTTCTCTGTATAGCTTTGGAGCCTGTCCTGGAACTCGCTCTGTAAACCAGGCTGGCCGTGAACTCACAGAGATCCACCTGCCTCTGCCTCCCGAGTGCTGGGATTAAAGGCATGCACCACCACCACTGCCCGGCCAAGAGGGATAATCTTAAGCATTCCTTACTTATTTAATTTTTTCTTTTAAACTGCTATTTTATGTGTATATGTTTTGCCTGAATATATGTCTGTGCACCACATGCCTGCATGACACCTGGTACCGGCAGAGGCCAGAAGAGGATGTCAGATCCCCTGGAAATGGAGTTATAGCCCACGATGAGCTGCCATGTGGATGCTGGGAATCAAACCCAGGTCCTCTGGGAGAGCAGCTGGTGCTCTTAACCACTGAGCCGTCCCTCCTGTCCTCATGCCCGGCTTATTCAGAAGAAACAAATGAACAAGCTGATATCTTGACATACTTGGAATCTAACACACTATTAGCAACACATCTGGCTGATTTAGACATTGAGAAGTGCTGGCCTCTTGTATCCAGTCCATCCCTATGGACAATGCCATAGCTTTTTCTAGTCAACTAACACTATTGTTCATGGTCACCTGTGGGAGGTGACATGAGTCAGAAGAAACAGATAGGCCCTCGTCTTCCACTGAAGACACAGGCAGGACCCCAGGTAACTCAATACTCACTTCATACTGCCCCAGATGGAAGAGGGCTGCAGAGCGATTGGCATAGCACAGTGAAATACCCTCGGTGTTAGGCCTTGAATGCGACACTCCCTGGAAAACAATGAGCTGGTCAAAGGGACAAATGGGAAGTAGCATTTCTAATCTTTTCTGATAATGAGGATCTACTACTAAGACAACGTAATTGGAAAAAAAAAATACTGAACCTTTCTTTCTGTTTCAGCTACTTCTCTTTCATTTTTTCCTTTTAGCAAACCTCTGAAGATCAATGAGAAAATGAAGATTCAACGCTGAATACAGTAGCATCAGACACAGTTTCTACCACATCTACCAGTTTGTCTAGGCTGACCTTGAACTCACTCTGTCACTCAGACAGACCTTGAGTTCATGATCCCACAGCCTCAACTTCCCAAGTAGCTGGGCTTGCAGGCCTGTGCCAGCAGGTCCAGCGTAAATGGACCAAACTCTTAACGTAACAAATGAGTAATAACTCTGGAAGAAACCATGAAGAGTCCAGAGTAAAGTTGGAGGAATCCCTTTCTAACTCCAATAAAAACCCAGATGTTGCTGGGTATGGTGGCACATGCTTTAAAACCAGCATTTGGGAAGTGGAGGAAGGAAGATCAGCAGTTCAAAGCCAGCTTCTGCTACAAAGTTTGAGGCTATGCTTGGCCGTGTGAAACCCAGTCTCAAAAATATTAAGGGAGAAAAAAAAAAGAGAGAGAGAGAAAAAGAAAGAAAAAGAAAAACCACAAAAACAAAACTCTAGAAATCATAAAAGGATAATAAACTTGAGTCCATAAGGGCTGGAGATAGAGTTTAGTGGCAAGGTGCTTGCCTACCATATGGTAAGCTCTGGGTTCCATTTCTAGTATTATAAATATATATACACATACATGTATATATATGTGTGTGTGTGTGTGTGAATATATATCATATCTTATATACATATGTATCCTTCACAAGACAAATTAAGGCAACATCAAAACGTAAACACATATTATAAACAAAGAGCTAACTTTTATTTCACGTTTCAAAAGGTCAATAACAAGTCAACTGATAATAAAAGTATGCAAAAGATGTTTTTTGTTTGTTTGAGACAAAGTCTCTCTATGTAGTCCTGGCTGTCCTGGAACTCACTATGGAGAGTAGCACTGGGATTAAAGGTGTACACTACTTGGGAGGCAGAGGCAGGCAGATCTCTGTGAGTTCTAAGCTAGCGGAAATACTTATCCCCATCAAACTGTCAAGGAAAAATGAGACCAAGAGCAGACTACCTGACAAAGGAGCAGGAGAACAGGCACTCTCATCATGTTGCCAGCGGTAGTATAAACTAGTCTGCTAACTAGTGATACAATTTAGAAATACTTAGAAAATGTTTTGGGGTGGGGTGCTAGGTTTAAAAGCCAAAGCTTCATGCATGCTAAGTAAGCATTATAACACTGATCTAGCTGGGGCGGTGGTGGCACATGCCTTTAATCCCAGCACTTGGGAGGCAGAGCCAGGCAGATCTCTGTGAGTTGGGAGGCCAGCCTGGTCTACAGAGCCAAGATCCAGGACAGGCACCAAAACTGGGTCTCGAAAAGCCAAAAACAAAAACAAAAAAAAACAAAAAAACAAAAACAAAAGCAAACAAACAAACAAAAAAAAACCACACCAAACAACCCCCCCCACCACTGATCTATGCCCTTAGTTCTAAAAATATATTATATATGTACATATGTATATTTTGCTTGGTTGTTTGTTTTTCGAGACAGGGTTTCTCTGTGTAGCCCTGGCTGTCCTGGAACTTGATCTACAGACCAAGCTGGCCTTGAACTCAGAGATCTGCCTGCCATGTGCTGGGCTTAAAGGTATGGACCACCACTGCCCAGCTATATTTTCTGCATTTGTGTGTGTGCATGTGTGCACCTGCACTCATATGTATCATGGCATATGTATCGAGGTCAGAGGACAGCTCTCAGGGGTTGGTTTGCTTCTGTTATCTTGCAGAATCTAAAAATTGAACTCAGGTTATTCAGGCCTTTGCATAACTGCCTCTATCCAATGAGCAATCTCACTGGCCCACCTAGAGCTCTTAAAATAATAATAAAAAAGTTATGTGTAGCCGGGCGTTGGTGTGCATGCCTTTAATCCCAGCAATTAGGAGGCAAAGGTAGGTGGATCTCTGTGAGTTTGAGGCCAGCCTGGTCTACAGAGCGAGTTCCAGGACAGCCAGTACTACACAGAGAATCCCTGTCTTTAAAAACCAAGAAAAAAAATGACGTGTATGCATATACACCTGAGAGCAGTGTCTGAGGATCTGTTAGAGCTGGAGCTACAGGAAGGGGCTAGGAGCCAAAGTCATGTCCTCTTTAAGAGCAGTACATATTTTTAACTGATGAGCCATCTCTTCAGCCCCAACCTCAAATTATCAATCCTCCTGCCTCTACCTCCTAAGGGCAGGGATTATTGGTATGATAATCATGCCCAGTCCAGTCCTATTTTTTAATCTTATTTTTCTTTCTTTTTTTTTTTCTTTTGAGCAGGGTCTCTCTGTGTAGCCCTGTCTGTCCTGGAACTCACTATGTAGATCAGGCTGGCCTCAAATCCAGAGGTCCACTTGCCTCTCCCTCCTGAGTCCTAGGATTAAAGGCGTGCACTACCACCACCTGGTTCTTTATTTTTGACGGACTAGGATCTAAAAGAGCTGAAGAGGGGCTAGCAATATAGCTCAGTGGTACAACTTGTGCCTAGAATTCGTGAAAACCCATCTTTGTTTCCTAGCACCATGCAAAAGAAAGGGGGAGGGGTGCATGAGGGACAGGACGAGTGCAGAAAAGGAAGAGGACAGTGAGGGAGGAACAGGCACAGTGACATGCAGTACACACTCGATGAAGACGTCCCAGTGAAGCTCACACTTTGTATATTGAAAAACCAATGGGCTGGGCGTGGTGCTGCACACCTGTAATTCCAATACACGGCAAATGGCGGCAGGAGGATGAGGCTTAGCTGCGTAAGAGTTTGAGGCCAGCTTGGGCTACTACGCTGCCCAGACTAGCCTTGTCTCCTGGAGTCATGGTCCTCCTGCCTCAGTTCCCAAGTAACTAGAGGTTACTGCCACTTTGCTGGCTGTTTGTATTCCCCTATCTCTATCTGCCTTATATACAGTGTATGTAACAAGGCCAGCTTACGGGGATGTAAATGAGGTTGGACTAGGGGAAAGAAAAAGAAAGCATACTATATATTCTTGCAACTTTTAAAATGTAACTATATGAACACATTTCCTAGCCTCAATTAACAAAATGTTAATATGTAATACTAACCAGCATTGCTTAAGATATGGAGAAAGGAACATTCTCATTCTGTCAGAATAGATGTTAACTGGTTCTTTCCTGGAGAACAAGCCAGGCTCAGCATCAAAGGCTTGAAAACCCTCCCTCTGACCCAGCACTCTACCCTTCTACTAATTCATCCTACACAAAAATCAGTTGTACATACATATTTATACAGAGATGCTTATTATAGCATCATAATGCCAAATAATATGCCAATATTAGATGTTAAATTAAGTACATTTCTTCTCTGTAATAGAACACTGAGTTAGCTATGGAAAATGACTTAGAGCAGAAAATTTAATACCATGAGAAAATGGGTACAATAAATTGTTGAAGGGAAAGAGCAGGTTACAGAACAGTAAGTGCAGCATTATCCCAATTTTATAAAAGAAAAACACATTCTCACACAAGGAAGGCTGCCTGCCTGGATATAGGCAGAAATGTTAACAGTACTTATCGCTGGTTATGACTTTTTTTTTTACTCTTTATACTTCTCTATATTTTCCAAAGTAACATTTATTACTTTTACAGACAAAAACAACAAGCATTACTTTAAAAGAAAGAAAATAGCAGCTCTCTATAAAATTACAAAGTACCATAATCACCAAAATGCCAGCTTCGTGAAACAGGAAGCGCTTCTCCCTCTGCATCCAGCCAACCTTCATCTTTTCCTCCTGGAGACAGGGTCTCATGTAGCCCAGGCTGATGTCAAAATCATTCCAGAGCTCATTTTTAAAGTTTATCTTATTTTTAGAATTATGTGCATGTGTGAGTGTGGGTGCCTGTGGAGGCCAGAAGAGGGTCTTGGACCCCTGAGGTGGGGTGAACCACCATACGCCACGGTCTTTGCAAGAGCCAGTGTTCTCCAGCTCCGAGCATCTCTCCGGCCCCGCCTTTCTTAGCTTGCCTGTTTTCCTTGAACAATTTTCCATGGGGTCATGTTTAGGATGTAAAGGCACAAAACTGAAGCCAAATACTTTATCACACCATGACAAAGTAGGGCTTTTATGTTTGCAGAATGGCTGTTGTGGCTTTGATAGTTTTTGGAAAATTAATTCCAAGTGTTGAATATTGACTTTTAAAAAAAAATAATGTATTAAGATTTATTTATTTTATGTATATGGTGCTCGATCTGCATGTACACCTGCATGCCAGAAGAGGACATCAGATCCCACTATAGATGGTTGTGAGCCACCATGTAGTTGCTGGGAATTGAACGTAGGACTTCTGGAAGAGCTGCCAATGCTCTTAGCCACTGAGCCATCTCTCCAGCCCTGAATATTGACTTTTTAAAGGTGCAGAAGGGCTACAACACCCCCAGTTCCAGCGCTGGGAATCAGGCCTCGGGCTTCATGCATGCTAGGCAGATGTGTACCAAGGAGTTACACTTCACTTTCACCCTCTGACACTCTTCCTCTCTCTTAAGACAGGCTCTCAGACAGTTCACTAGCCTCAAACTTGTTACAAAGCTAAGGACCGGTCTTCAACTCTTCATTTTCCTTCCTCCCTGAAACCTGGATTACAGGAGAATGCCAACATGCAAGGCTCACTCCATTCTTTTACTGTATAAGATCACAGATCAAGAGTCTGACACAGCCGGGCGGTGGTGGCGCACACCTTTAATCCCAGCACTCAGGAGGCAGCGCTAGGTGGATCTCTGTGAGTTCGAGGCCAGCCTGGTCTACAGAAGCGAGATCCAGGATAGGCTCCAAAACTATAGAGAAACCTGTCTCGAAAAAGAAATCTCTGAAAAAGCAATAGAAAGAATTTTCTCAGGGCACCGTGGAAACAGGTCAGTAAGAGTAACACAGTTTTAAAAGCCATGACTTTGCTTCAAAATCTAGCTCGGTGGGGCTGGAAAGACGGCTCAGCAGTTAAGCACACTGGCTGCTCTTCCAGAGGACCTGGGTTTGATTCTCTGAACCCACATGGTGGCTCACAGCAGTCTGTAACTCTAGTCCCAGGAGACTGACGCCCTCTTCTGGCCTCCTCAGGCACCAAGCACGCATGTGGTACACAGACATACATGTAGGCAAAAACCCATATACATAAAATAATAATTAAAAAATATAGCTTGGTCATAGTTAGTGTAATGTAAACTATCTACTGACTGCCACTAATAGTAATAAGTTAACTAATGGACCAGGCAGAGATTGCACACTCAAGAAGATCTCTGTGAGTTTGAGGCTAGCCTGGTCTATAAAGAGAGTTCCAGGACAGCCAGAGCTATACAGCGTAACCCTGTCTCAACAAAAACAAACAAACAAAACAAAACAACAACAACAAAAAGACAAAACAAAATATGTTAATTGATGACCAACTGTTGTGGAATATTAGGTGAAGATATGTTACATTTGTTTATGCTGTGGCACATTTGTTTAATGATGCAAAGATGTGTTGCATTCTTTTATGTTGCATTTGTTTTAATTCTGTGAAGCTGTGTTACTTTTTCTGCCTAAAACACCTGTTTGGTCTGATCAAGAGCTGAATGGCCAACAGTTAGGCAGTAGAAAGGATAGGCAGGGCTGTAGGCGGAGAGAATACATGGGAGGAGAAATCTGGGAAAAGAAGATGGGGAGTGAAAGGAGGAGAGGAGGGCGTCGGGGTCAGCCACCCAGGTACACATCATGTCGCGGAGTAAGAAGTAAAGAAAGGTATATAGAATAGAGAAAGGTAACAGCTCAGAGTCAAAAGGTAGATGGGATAATTTAAATTAAGAAAAGCTAGCTGGAAATAAGCCAAGCTATGGCCGGGCATTCACAAGTAAGACAAAAAATCTCTGCATTTATTTGGGAGCTGAGTGGTGGGCCCCAAAAGAGTAAAACAACCAACGAAACCTAGTCTGGTTGGGCTATGGCAAATCCACTTATTTTCTTTTTTGACTTTATTTATCAAGATATGGTCTCACTACATAGGCAAGGCTGGCCTGGAGCTTGCTATGTAGATCATGCCAGCCTTGAACTCATAGAGATCCACTTGACTCTGCTTCCTGAGCACTGGAATTAAAGGCAAGTGCTACCATGCTCAGCTTAAGTTATTATGGTTGTAAGCTAGCATGTGGCTAGTTTAAAATCTAGCTGTTGCTGGGTGGTGGTGGCAGCGGTGGTGGCACACCTATAATCCTAGCTCTCGGGAGGCAGAAGCAGGAGATCTCTGTGATTTCGAGGCCAGCTTGGTCTACAGAGAGAGATCCAGAACAGCCCTGGCAGCTACATAGAGAAATCCTGCCTTGAGGAACTGGAGGGAAAAAAAAGGTATACATATACATAATAAAGTATTTGCTTATAAAAACAATCTAGCTGTTCACTAAATTAGGACTATTAAGCTAAAATTTTCAACAGTTCTTCAGATAAAAATGGCATAAAATTCAGTGAGAACTATCACCCGGCAAAGCAGGGCAAAGAGCCAATAAGCTTGTGGCCACTGAGTCTGAAGGAATACGGGAAGAATCTTCCAAAATTCAGGATATATAAACTACCCTTTGTTTGAGAATATAATCAACAACAGATATAGTGACCTATTGCTTTTTATCAGCTGTTGTCCTGGAATGTGCTGGTTTTCATTCGTTCATTCTAATGATATTCAATACTTTTTTTCTTTTTAGATGTTTTTCTTGCTTAGTATAAAAAGACTGTAATTTTTAAGAACTATGCATCTCTGATTTGACCCAAGATCAAGTTGGATATTGAGTAGTCTATTCCAGGGCAGATTTCCTAAATGAAAGCACTTGTCCTTTCAGATTGTTTGAAGTGTTTCCAAATGTCTACGATAATTTCAACAGAAGTGTAAATGATGTAGACAGGTTATGTAGCCCTTGTGGTAATAACGCAGATTGACTGGGTCAGATATTAAGCAGCGACAGTTTGCTCTCCTCCTGGCTGTGAGGAGGTGGAGACCAGGCAAGCAGAGCCTTTTCCTCTGGTACAGTGTGTGAAGCCACAGGAAGGATCATCCCATAAGGAAAGCTTAGGAATATGGCTTTTGCAAAGACTTAGACATAATACTGTAACTTTAGGTTGTACTCTGTACTCTTTCAGTGGAATTATTTAAGCTCTTTAGTGACCTTTGTTCTTCTCACTTAAAAGCTAAAATGTAGTATATATTGTATAAAATGGAAATATTATAGCTTAGGGAAACTGTACATAAGGCATTGACAAGTTAAAGAGCATTTTTATTATGCAGTTGTAAAACACCAAAAATACAGAATCTTCTTTGATATGTAACACACTAAATGTATTTTGTACAGCATCTGATTTAAAAGGTGCCTTATTAAGTTTACCATTAATTGCTTTGTTCTATATACAGATTATGTCCAGTGTATCATTTTTCAGTAAATAACCTTATTTTAGTATACTTCAAAAAAAAAAAAAAATCAACAACAGAATTCTATCATTTTCCCCCAAATCCAATCCAAAATGTCGATTAAAACCAAACCAAACCAAACCCCACCGACTATGAAATTGGGTACCAGGACTCTAACTTCTGCAGGGCATGCCCTGTGCAACCGTGGGGCTGCATGCGAGTTACCTTAGAGTACAGCACTGCAGCGCCTGCATAGTCCTTCTCCTGGAATTTCCTGTTTCCTTCTTCTCTGTAGAAAAGGGGAGCATCGGGGTCCTTTTCCACCAAGTAAGCACTAGAAAGTCGCTTTAAAAACACCTCATCTTCAGGTCTTTGAAGTAAGAGGCAAACAAACAAGAAGGAGAAGTGTGTTATTTCGAGTGAGGCTCTGGAATCACTGTACTTGAAACTGCAACAACCGTCTAGGAGCAGTGCACACAGGCCTGTGCGCACTCTGTAATCCAACTGGAGCGTTCCTCCTGGTCTCAGAGACACAGGGACAGGGGTAGCCATTTAGAGCTGAGAGCGCTGGGGTCTGACGCTATCTCATGCTTAGCGGTCAGTCAGTCATCCCTTGGATCACACATCACAACAAAGCCTGGGTCTAGAGAAAGATACAATACATGGAATCTTTGCACCAAGGAGTGCTCTCCAGTTATACTGTCTTGAAGACACTGAGGAGGGCTGGGGAGATGGCTCAGCAGTTCGGCACATATATACTGGTCATCAGAGGACCCAAGTTCACTTGGTGCTCACATAAGATGGCTCACAATCATCTGTAACTCCAGTCCCAAGGACATCTTACACCTCTGATCTCTGTGAGTACCTGCACTTGTGTGCACACCCACATACAGGAACATACATATAATTAATAAAAACAAAACAAAACAAAAAAAAATACTGAAGATTTGGGCATGGTGGTGCAGACCTATAATCCCAGCCATCAAGAAACTGAGGTAACAGGATTACCACAAGTTGGAGGCCAGCCTGAGCAAGACAATAAGGTTTTTTTTCTTTTCTTTTCTTTTTTCTTCCGAGACAGGCTTTCTCTGTGTTGTTTTGGTGCCTGTCCTGGATCTCCCTCTGTAGACCAGGCTGGCCTCGAACTCACAGCGATCTGCCTGGCTCTGCCTCCTGAGTGCTGGGATTCAAGGCATGTGTGCCACCACTGCCCGGCAAGTTTTTTTTTTTTTAAACACACACACACACACACACACACACACACACACACACACACACACACACATTAAAAGTGTGTATGTGTGGGCAACTAGATGGCTCAACTCACAAGGGCACTTGCTGCCAAACCTGACAACCTGAGCTTGATCCTGGGATCCAAATGATGGTAGGAGAGAACTCCAAAAGTTGTCCCCCTGCCTCTTCCTTCCCAGTGCTGGGACTCAAAGGCGTGCACCCCCACTGCTGGCTATCACTGCTGTCTTTGTTTTCTGTACATTATTTTGTGTGTGTGCCTGTACGAGCATATAACATATGTCATAGCATGCATGTGGAGGCCAGAGGACAACTTTCAGGACGTGGTTCTCTCCTAGCACTGTGGGTCCTAGGGATCAAATTCAGGTTGTCACACTTGCATGGCAGGAGTTTTCACCCCCTAGCCAGCTGACTGTCCCCACCCACTCCCTTTCGTTCAGAAAGGGTCTCACTCTAATCTCCACTCTGCCTGTGATTCACAACAATTGTTTCCTCTTCTCTCAGCTTCCAAAGGGCTGGGATTCTGGATGAGCACCATGACTAGCTCCATCACTGTCCTTCTGCATCATCCCAAACTGAAATACGCCATTGCCTTGTCACTCTGCCTTCTCCCCAGTTCCCTGTAAATTCTTTACATTCTACATCATTTGTCTAGTGTGGGTTCTTGAAATCTTTAAATTACATTTTCATTTATGTATTTATTTGTATGTATATGTGTTCCAGGGTGCATGTGTGGAGATCAGCGGACACCTTGTGGAGTTGGTTTTCTTCCTCCACTGTGTAGGTCTCAGGTCTTAATGTTTAGTCCCGAGTGCCTTTACCCACAGAGCCATCTTGCTGACCCCTTAGAGGTTTTTTTATATAAAGAGAGCATGTAATATTATGAGGGAGTGGATGAAGTCCTGAGTGAACGTGTTCTGTTGACATGGCTTTGCCTCAGACCCATGGAAACTGGCAACACTGTTCTCTGGTCCTGGCTGTGTCCAAAAACTAGCAACAGAGCTTTCTCCTTTGGGATGACAGCAACCTGAGACTGGTCCTCTACAGGCACTGCCCGCCAGGACTAGCTAACCTGCTGCTTATGCGGTATACACGAAATGGGCTGAGTGTTCACGTTGTGGTAGCAGATGCCTTCCATTAGAGAGCATAGCCCACCTATTCCAGCCTTTCTGTACATGTCTATCCTTTCTTCGGGTTTCCAGAAGCAAGCCTTGCTGGATGGAGCATATTTGTCTTTTTTGTGTGTTTGGCTTATTTTACTTGATAAAGTTTTCAAGGTTCAACATGTTGCAGCATGTCCCAGAATTTTACTATTAAAAAAATGGTTGAATAATATTTCATTATCCATTCAGGTGTTGGTACATTCATGTGTGTGGTGGTTTGAATAAGAATGGCCCTCACAGGCTCATATATTTGAATGCTTAGTCATCAGGTAGTGGTTCTGTAAGTAAATTTGTTGTAGGTACAACTTGAGAGGGATCGGAGGTGTAGCCTTTTTGGAGTAGGTGTGGCCTTGTTGGAGGCAGTATGTCACTGAGGGTGAGCTTTGAGGCTCCAAAAACCCAAGTCAGGTCCTGTGTCACACTCTTCCTGCTGCCTGCTAATGCAGATGTAGGACTCTCAGCTGCTTCTCCAGCACCATGTCTGCCTGCATGCCGCCATGCTCCCTGCCATGATGACAATGGACTAACCCTCTGAAACTCTAAGTCTGCCCCAATTAAATGCTTTCCTTTATAAAAGTTACTATGGTCATGTTGTCTCTTCACAGCAATAGAACACTGACTAAGACAACATGGTTTCCACTTTTAACTACCGTGAATAATGTGTCTATGAACACTGGTGTGCAAATATTTGCTCACATCCTGCTTTCAATTTTTTTGGGTATAAACCCAGAAGTGGGATTACTGGATCACACAATAATTCTCTAACTTTTTTTTGTTGTTGTTGTTTGTTTGTTTATTGAGACAGGGTTTTTCTGTGTAGCTTTGCGCCTTTCCTGGAACTCTCTCTGTAGACCAGGCTGGCCTCAAACTTACAGAGATCCACCTGGCTCTGCCTCCAGTGCTGGGATTAAAGGCGTGCACCACCACCTTTAATCTAACTTTCAAGCAATTTTCCACAATGATTGTATCATTTTATATTCCCACTGGCTATGAGAAGGGTTCCCATTTCTACACATCTTCACCAACACTTCTGGCTTTGTTTTTGAGTAGCAGCTGTCTAATGACTGTGAAGTGGGATCTTATCTCAGGGTTGATTTGCATTTCCTTGATCATTAATGTTGGAAAGCATCATTTTACATGTTTATTGGCTGTTTGTGTATCATCTTCTTCGGAGAAATGTTGATTCAAGTTATTGGCCTGTTTTTTAATTGGATTTTTAAAAATTGTTGTTGAGTTGTGGGAGTTCTTCATTAACTCTGGACATTAATACTCTGATAAAAATGATTAACAAGTATTTGCTTCCATTTTGTGGGCTGTTTTTATTCTCTTGGTACTGTCTTTTGATTCTTAACAGTTTAATCTGGATGAAGTTCAGTTTATTTCTTCTTTCACTGGCCATGCTATCGACACACTGAGTAATCACTGCCACACCCAGCCATGAAGACTTTCTTTTTTTTTTAATTTTAATTTTTTTAAGACTTCTTTTTTTTTTTTTAAATTCATTTCACATTCCTACCACAGATCCCCTCTCATCCCTCCTCTGGCTTCCCCCTAGCCTTCCCCCTGACCTACCCTCCTGTCCCCTCCTCCAAAAGGGTAAGTCCTCCCATGGGGAGTCAGCAGAGCCTGGTACATTCAGTTGAGGCAGGACCAAGCCCCTCCCCCTGCATCACGACTGTGCAAGGCACCCCATCATAGGTAAGGGGCTACAAAAAGCCAGCTCTCATGCACCAGGGATGGCTCCTGATCCCACTCCAGGAGCCCCTCAAACAGACCAAGCTACACAACTGTCTCCCACATGCAGAGGGTCTAGTTTGGTCCCATGCAGGCTTCATAGCTGTTGGTCTAAAGCTCATGAATTCCCACGAGCTTAGTTGAGTTGTCTCTGAAGATTTCCCCATCATGATCTTGACCCTCCCTGTTCATAGAATCCCGAAGACTTTCTTTTAAGAGATTCACAGTTTTAGCTCTTTAAGTTTTTAAATTCTGTTTCACTTCATTTTGTATATGGTATAAAGGTCTAACTTCATCTTTTTCCACATAGTTTGTAACTAGTAACAAAGAGCTGAATTCCAGCTTCCTCCAGCCTTAACTTCTGTCACGGGGCAATTTCTTCAGAAAACAGCCTCCACCTTGGGGGAGTTCCTTAAACACAGATGCTCCATGGGAGGTGAAATAGCTCAGGAAGCTTGTAAGCTCAGGGAGTCTCTGAAACGGCCTGGACTCACTAGGTCCATCCTTTCCCCAAGCATACAGAAGCTGTAAGGACTGGGGAGAGAGAGACACTGTCACACCAGCTAAGCCTAGCTGTCTGGAGGAGCCCGACCCGTGGGTCTGCTCCAGACACACCTTGATGACCTGTCTGTAGTTGTGCAGTGAACTCTAGGTTTCTAGCTTTCCTGAGCTTTCCATGCTGGAGTGCTGTGGAATGTCTTTCTGTAGGCTGTGAATATGTGTGACTCCCACTGGATAATAAAGAAAGCTGCACTGGCCTATGGCAGGGCAGGATAAGGTTAGGTAGTGCATGCAAACTGAAGACAAAACAAAGAAGAGTGGAGTCGAGAGAGACACCAGCCACTGAAGGAGCAACAAGATGTCAGCAGACTGGTTATGCCGCAACCATGTGGCAACACACAGATTTATAGAAATAGGTTAATTTAAGATGAAAGAACTAGCTAGCAAGAAGCTTGAGTCATAGGCCATACAGTTTGTAATTAATACTAAGCCTCTGAGTGATTATTTTATAGCCAGGCGGACTGACAAACATTCTGGCTACGCGGGAGTGGGCTTTCAGTGATGCAGGAATAGTCACTCTCATTCTCTGTCTTAGTTAAGAGCCACACAGACCAAGGCAACTCTTATAAAAGAAAGTATTTAATTGGAGGCTTGCTTACAGTTTAGATTATGATCACCATGGCGAGAAACACATAGGCATGGTGCCAGAGTAGTAGCTGAGAGCTCTACATCTTAATCTGTAGGCAGCAGGCAGATTAGGCAGATTCATTCTCTCTCTCTCTCTCTCTCTCTCTCTCTCTCTCTCTCTCTCTCTCTCTCACACACACACACACACACACACACACACACACACACACACACACACACACACAAACACTGGGCCTGGCATGAACTTTGGAAACCTCAAAACCCAACCCCCTAGTGACATATCTCCTCCAACTGGGCCACACCTACTCTAACCAGGACACACCTCCCAATCCTTCCCAAACAGTTCTGGGGACCAAGCATTTAAATCTATGAACCTGTGGGAACATCCTCATTCTAACCACCTCCCTTCTCCTTCTCTCCTCCTTCCTCCCACTCTCTCTCACCCCCCTCTAGTGAGACCAAGAGAAGAAAAGTCTCTTAATGGAGACAACTTGCAAAGTGGAAAATCCTTGCCTTGGCCTTCAACTAAGTACAAAGTAAGACTGAAGTAATAATTTAGTAACTAGCATTCATCTGTATTTATATCTATTTTTTCTCTATCCATTTCAAAGTCAGTCCAGGATAGATGTGGTAGTACACACTGTTAATATTGGCATTCAGGAGACAGAGGCCAACCTGGTCTATATAGCAAGTTCCAGGCTAGTCAGGGTTACATAGTGAGACCATGTCTCCAAAAAAAAAAAAAAAAAAAAAAAAAAAAAAAAAAAAAAAAAAAAAAAAAGAAAGAAAGAAAGAAAGAAAGAAAAGAAGAGGAGGAGGAATAAGAACATCTATGTTTACCTTTACATATTTTTAGGCTTCTGCTTGGAGTGACCAGATTTTCTTAGATAACAATGTTCTGTTTGAATGTGACAAGTCCCCCAAAGGCTCATGTGTTTGAACATGGTCTCTAACCGGTAATACTGTTTTGGAATTTTGTGGCAGACACCTGTTGTGTGTAAGGCCTAGCTGGCAGAAGCATGTTCCTGGAGTTTTCTCCAGTCCTGCCCAGTCCCACGGACCCCACAACCGCTTATAAAATAATCACTCAGAAACTTATATTAATTAATCTGCTCGGCCATTAGCGTAGGCCTACCACTGACTAGCTCTTACACTTAAACTCAGCCCATTTCTGTTAATCTATACGTCGCCGCGTGTTTCGTGGCTTTACCTGCTGCCTTTACCTGCCGCTCCCTGGACGGCAGGCCGGCATCTCCCCCAGCTTCCACCTCCCAGCCCCTCTTCTGTTTGTCTCGCCTATCCTATACTTCCTGCCTGGCTACTGGCCAATCAGCGTTTTACTTATCAATTAATCATAGCAACATATATTCACAACATACAGGTCATCCCATAGCAGATGTACATATCATCCTTACATTATATAAGTGATTTAAGAACAGAGGAAGAGACAGGAAGCTCCTGATTCATCCTGAGACCACCACAATTCTGATTCCAAGAGTAGACAAAAAGAACAGAAGAAATATGTAGGCTAATATTATTTATAACTATAGTTAGAAAAATCTTACTTCAACAGATGAAGAAAAATGGTCATTTCTCAAGATATTTTTAAAAGTTTGATAAAGTTCAATGTGTATTTATTATAAAACTTTAGCATTAAGGAATATAGGGCAGAGGAGAGAGATGGCTCAGTGGTTAAGAGCACTGACTGATGTTCCAGAGGAACCAGGTTCAATTCCTAGGCCATCTGGTGTCTAATCATGCCAGGATTAAAACAAAAGAAAAGAAAAAGAAAAAAGAAAAAGGAAGGAGGAATATAGGGCAACTCCCTTGAACTGCAGCAAGCTGCATGTTATAAGCCTATGGTAACTATCCTAAATGTGCATTAGCAATTACCACAGCACAGATGTGTACTTGTGCTATCAAAGGTGGAAAGTAAGAAGTACAAATACTGGGTCAGAGGATTACTATGAACAGATATCATTACTTAACCTAAAAATGCCAAGGAGATTGGCATAACAATGAAATAATGTTATAGTACACCAAGCAGTCATTTATACAGCAATTTCTAAAAAATTCAACCTTTTATTTATAACCCCTAACCATCAATTATAGAATGTAATTGGGGGAAAATGTTTATACACAATAACAACAAAAGAAACCTTACAAGTAAAAATAAATCTAGCAGGAAATGTGCAAGACCTATATAAAGAAAACTATAAACCTTTACTTACGGACATAAAAGAAACCCCAAGTAAGTGGCAAGACAATCTTTTCCTTGGATGAAAAAAATCTAATATTGTAAAGATGTCAGTTCTCTGTAAATGAATCTATAAATTTAACACAATCCCAATCAAGAGCCCAACAACATTTTTTATGAAACTCAACAAGCTAATTCTAAAGTTCACATGGGGAAACGTACACGACATAACAAAGGTTCTGAAGAAGGGTAGTGACTGCATGTGTGCATCTTGGCCTAATTATATAGCTAGGAAGTCCCATTTGTACTGGAGGGCTCCCTGATTATTATTATTATCATCATCATCATCATCATCATCATCATCATCATCATCATCATGTTTCTCGAGACAGGGTTTCTCTGTGTAGCCCTAGCTGTCCTGCAACTCTCTTTGTAGACCAGGCTGACCTTGAACTCACAGAGATCCACCTGCCTCTGGTTCCCTGCTTTTTGAGTGCCCCTTCCCTCCTACTTACTCCTAAATCTCAATGGGGAAACTGTACCTGGAGTAGAAACAGGACTGACCTCCAGATCACACCAGGTTTGGACAATCAGAAGGAACTGCATGTCTCTGACCAAAGGGATATGTGGGAAATCAGAGTTAGGCTAATCTATTGCCATGGCTAGGCAAAGCTGAGCACGCCTTTACTCCCAGCACTTGGGAGGCAGCGGCTGGAGGATCTCTGTGAGTTCAAGGCCAATCTGATCTACATAGTGAGTTCCAGGACAGCCAGAGCTACATAGTGAGACCCTGTCTTAGAAAATAAAATAAAGCCTCCCAGAATTTTTCAATGAAACTATCTCTGGGGTTAGTAAGCTAAGGGGGTGTGCCCTGGGCTAAGAATGGGTACAATATTACCAAATGTTAGATGTTGAAGAAATATGAAGTCTGGTGGCATGCTCTGAGCCTTTGTATACAAGCAGCCTGAAAAAACATCTGCTTTTGAAAATGTTAGTTTCATAGTTACAAATATCAAATTTGGGTTGGGTTTCTGTTAACCTAATGCATGCAGTGGAGCACGCATTAATCCCAGCACTCAGGAAGCAGAGCCAGGTGGCTCTCTGTGAGTTCGAGGCCAGCCTGGTCTACAGAGTGAGCTCCAGGACAGGCACCAAAACTACACAGAGAAACAAAAAACAAAAACAAAACAAAACAAAAATCTAGAAACAAATTTTTAAGTACACAGGAATTTATTTTCAATAAGTATGGCATTTTGGAATATTGGGGACAAAGTGGGCCATTCAATAATGCTGTGGAAAAACTGTCTTGTTCAAAAAAAAATTTAAAATATCATCCTAATTTGGTTCTCCATTGCTGTGATAAAACCATGATAAAGGCCACCAGCGGAGGAAAAGGTTTAGTTGGTTTACACGTCCTGATAACACTAAATCATTGAGCAAAGTCAGGATAGGAGTTCATCAAGCTGAAATCTGGGGCAGGAACTAGAGCAGAGACCACGGAGGAAGGCTACCTACTGGCTTGTTCCCAGACGTCTGTACAGCTACCTTTCTAATACTTCTCAAGATCACCTGCCCAGGTGTAGTGCTGCCCACTGTGGGATGTGCCTTCTACAACAATCAGCAATCAAGAAAATGCCCCACAGACATGTCCACAAGCTAATCTGATGGAGGCAATTCCTGAATTCAGATTACCTCTCCCATATGTCTAGGTATGTGTCAAGTTGATGAAAAACTAACCAATCATACACAACATTAATTTCAGCTGTGTATGTGTATCGTGACATCACATTATAGACCTGTGGTGGTTTGAATGAGAATGGATTCCATTGCTTAGTCATTAGGGAATGGAATTGTTCCATAAGGATTAGGAGGTGTGGCTTTGTTGGAGGAGGTATGTCACTGGGAGTGGGCTTTGGGGTTTCAAAAACCCATGTCAGACTCTCTGTCTCTCTGCCTCTGTCTTTGTCTCTCTCCCTCCCTCCCTTCCTCCCCTGCCTATAGATATGGATGTAAAGTTCTCAACTACTTCTCCAGCACCATGCTTGCCTTTGTGCCGACATGTTCCCCTCCATAATAATGGACTAAACCTCTAAAACTATGTAAGCAAGCCCCCAGTTAAATGTTTTCTTTTATAGGGGTTGCCTTGGTCATAGTACCTCATCACAGCAGTAGAACACTGACTAAGATAACACTGCAGATACACATAATTTTTTTTTTTTTGGAGACACGATTTCTCCGTTTAGTT
Source organism: Peromyscus maniculatus bairdii (assembly GCF_049852395.1). Classification (NCBI taxonomy): domain Eukaryota; kingdom Metazoa; phylum Chordata; class Mammalia; order Rodentia; family Cricetidae; genus Peromyscus; species Peromyscus maniculatus. The sequence continues at coordinate 61,134,974 of NC_134859.1, read as the reverse complement.
TTGGTGCCTGTCCTGGATCTCACTCTGTAGACCAGGCTGGCCTCGAACTCACAGAGATCTGCCTGGCTCTTCCTTCGAGTGCTGGGTTTAAAGGCGTGTGCCACCACCGCCCGGTGATACACATAATTTTTAATCTATCAATTATGCCAAAAGAATTGGAAAATTTTTGGAGGGATTAGAGAGTTAGAAGTATAAAACTATAAAAAAAGTTAAAAGAGAATACAATTTTATAATCTTGATGTAGAATAGATCATTATAAGCAAGACATATAATTCAGAAGCTGTAAAAAAAAAATGACAAGCCAGGTCTGTGGTGCACACTAGCAATCCCAGCATTTGAGACTGAGGGAGGACTACCATGAGTTTGAGGTTAGCCTGAGCTATATGACAAATACCAGTTCAGCAAGGACTATACAAAAGCTGGGGTTCTGGCACATAGTTTAAGCATTGGAGAGGCAGATGCAGAAGGATCACCATGAGTTCAAGGTCAGCCTGGTCTACATAGCAAGATCCAGGACATGTTTACATAGAAAAGCTCTGACTCAAGCAAAGAGACTAGAGAGACTGATCAATAGTTAAGAGCACCTGTTGCTCTTGCAGAGGACCTGGGTTCAGTTCCTAGTATCACAGGATAGCTCACAATCATCTGTAACTCTAGTTCCAGGGGAGCCAATGTCCTCTTCTGATGACTGTAAGCACCAGGTACATATGTGGTGCCCAGATATACATAAAATAAATATTTTTCTTTTTTTTCTTTTTTTTCTTTTTTTTTTTTTTTTGTGAGACAAGGTTTCTCTGTGTAGCTTTGGAGCTGTCCTGGAACTTACTCTGTAGACCAGGCTGGCCTTGAACTCACAGAAATCTGCCTGCCTCTGCCTCCCAAGTGCTGGGATTAAAGGCGTGCACCACCACTGCCTGGCCATAAAATGAATCTTAAAAAAAAAATTACACTTGGGCTGGAAAGATGGCTCAGGGGTTAGGAGCACTGGCTGCTCTTCAGAGGACCAGGGTTCAATTCCCGGCACCCACATGACAGCTCACAACTGTCTGTTACTCCCGTTTCAGGAGATCTGACACCTTTACACAAATGCAAATAAAATAAAATTAAATAAATTATTTAAAAAATACACTAACCCCCCCATCCAACCCAAATGACAGAAATGCTTGTGTAAAAGTTAAAACAACACACACACACACACACACACACACACACACACACACACACACACACACACAATCTGCCAGTGTTCAAGACCCTATACAGTATTGTGTAGTATTTGCATGTAACATGCAAATCCTTCCTTATTCTTTACAACCTTCTACATGTGCGGCGGGGCGGGGGTCGTGTGCTGGGGACCAAGTCCAAGATTTTATGTATGCTAGGTAAGGTAGGTCCTCTACCATTGGCCCCCATGTTACTTACAATACCTGAGATAGCATAAATGCCATCTACACAGTTGTTATGTTGTATGGTTCAGTGACTAATGATAAGAAAAAGAGCCTATATATGATTAATACAGATGCATCCTAAGGCTACCTATACACAGCACAAATGCTATAGCAGATGTAGAGAATCGTGCTTGAACACTGACTGCCGGAGAGCGAGCATCTGTGGAGAGCAGGAAGCTTAACTGGGTGTACCTATGTATCATGTCAGGTACACAGATTCAGTACAGCATGTGATGCAATTCAAGCTTGGCTTTGGGAGGGCTTGCTGGGATTCTTTTTCCTGCCTACTATTTTCCATCCAAGGTCCTGTGGATATAGATGGCTGACTGTACAATGAAAGGTATCATAAATTTTAAAGGAGATTTAAAAATCTGGAAAAATTAGTAACATACATAGTGAAGCATAGCAAATATTTAAACTGCCAGACTTATAGATAGATGTAAGATGACTCTGTAGCTCAGTGGACAAAGGAGACAAACAAGTAACTCACAGAAGCAATACAAAAGAGCTTAATGCCAGAAAAAGATACTACTTTACTTGTGATCAGAAAACTGTCGATTAAATATTTGCCTTTGTTCTTTTCATATTTTGTGCTTCTAGGGACTGAACCCAAGGCCTGTTGCTCTGGAATGTTGGTGAGAATGAGGGAAACATCTCTCACACATTATGGTAAGGTGGTAAAGGCTTTCTGGTGGACAATATGGCAGTAGCTGTTCATTTAAGACGCCATAACCACAGTGGAGCAATTCTCTGTCTAAGAGTCTATCTTAATTTCCTAAGTATGTGCTCAACACCACACATAAAGATTGTTTACTGCAGCATTGTTTGTAATAGTGAAACAAAACCAAACAACAAGAAATACTTAACTGCTCATCAGTAGGAAAAAGAACAACCAAATTGGGACATAATTATACTATTCTAGTTATGTCACACGGCTGCTAAGAAGATTAAGGTGTGATGTTGAAAAGCCCTGCAGAACAATGCACACAATATAATCTAATGGAGAATAAAGAAAGATATAGAATGTATTTTTGTACAAACATATGCAAATACACAAAAGGACGGGACAGCTCTTTGACTATGTATCTTTGAAAAGAATGAGAAGAATGTGAAAACTTTCCCCAAAACTCCTGAGTTGGAGCCTTGGTCCTCAATGCAAAGTCCAGGGACTGTTAGGAAGTGACTGGATCAGGAAAGCTCTGACCTAATCAGTGGATTAACTAACTGATAGATTGATAATCTGAAATTATTATTGAGAGGCGGCAGAAACAAGGTGAGGCCTACCCAGAGGAAGTTGGTCACCTGGGGTACGCCCCTGAAGGGTCTACCTTGTTGTTGGTCCTGTGCTTTCTCTGCTTCTTGGCTGCCATGCAGTGAGCAGCCTCTTCTGCCACAAGCTCCTCCTACTCACCCGATACTCTGATTCCATCACGTTCAAAGCCATGCAGCCAGACGACTCTGTTTGAAACTGTAAGCCAGAACAAAGCTTCTTCCCCCGAGTTTTACCAGGCATTTGCAACAACGAGGAGAAACTGAGCAACATAGAAAAGCGGGGCTGACTGTGGGGCTGCTTCGATGTTTACCCACGGATGGAGTTCAGATGCTCCAGAAGTGGGTTAGAGGAGGTGTCTAAGAAGTGGGTTCCAGGCTACGGAAAGACAGACTGCTATAAACGGAAATGCCTGGTCTAGTCTGGCGAGAGCTGAGAACAGAATGCTGACAGAGCAGACAGTAAAGGCCATGCTCATGAGGTTTCAGGTGGGAATACGTGCTTTCTTGGGAACTGGATTAGAGGCATTCCTGTGACAGTGTGACAAGGACTTGTCTACCTTTTGCCAAGAGACTTTGTGGAAGGCTGAGTTAATGGATTAATCTACTGGAATGAATTTTAAGGCAGCCCAGGCTCCTGCTTGAATACTACTGGATGCATTTAACTGGATTTATATTAAGAACTGGGAGGAAGAAAGCAGAGTAGAGAGGACAGTTTTGGTAGAAGAGGGGTTCTTGATATACAACTTAGTTTTACAGTTAGCTTTGTGTTGCTGTGACCAAAATCCCTGACAGAAGCAACTTCAGAGGGAAGGTTTCAGGAGGTTTCCATTCGTGACAGCAGGAAGATGAGCTGTAATTGCGCAGCACGATGGCAGGAGGGCGTGGAAGAGCAAGGCGTTTGGTTCCCTGTGTGATGGATCGGGACACAGAGCTGCCTACACCGTACAGGCCCACCGCTACCAGCCTACCTTGTCAGCCAGGCCTTGCATCTTAAAGCATCCACAGTTTATAAAAGAACACTACCAAGGAAAAAAAAGAAAGGAAGGAAAAACAACAACAACCACCACCACCACTACCCGCTAGGAACCAAGTGTCAAACCACCAGTTTGTAGAGGAAAAAACCACGAGCAACAAATCACAATGGGGGTGCATGTCAAGATATGGATAAGGAGGGCTGGAGAGATGGCTCAGAGGATAAGAGCACTGGCTGCTCTTCCAGAGGTCCTGAGTTCAATTCCCAGCAACCACATGGTGGCTCGCAACCATCTGTAATGAGGTCTGGTGCCCTCTTCTGGCCTGCAGTTATACATGCTGTATACATGATAAATAAATCTTAAAAAAAAAAAAAAAAAAAAAGATATGGACAAGGAAGGCACAGTCATTCAAAAGATGAATACTGGCTGGGTATGGCTGTGTACACCTTTGATTTTAGCACTTGGGAGGTAGAGGCAGGTGGATCTCTGTGAGTTCAAGGCCAGTCTAGTCTACAGAGTTCCAGGACAGCCAGGGCTACACAGTGAGAGCCTGTCTCAAAAAACAAACAAACATAAAAAAGGCTCCAGGTTCAATCTCTAGACCCCCAAACAACCACACAGCTCTCCCCAACCCCAAACAACCACACATCAAAACTGGGCTGGTGAGATGGCTCAGCATGTGAAGTGCTTGCCAAAAAGAGTTGACAACCTTAGTTTGACCCCTGGGACCCACACAATGGGAGGAGAGAACCAATTCCCACAAATTTCCTCAAGCTCCACACATATGCCCCACAAATAGAGACTAAAAAAAGAACTCTACAGCCACACATAGGTTATGCATGCCTATACACCTAGCACTCTGGAGGCTGAGGCAAGATCACTGTCAGTTTGAGACCACATAGCAAGTACTATGCCAGCCAGAGCTACATAGTGTGAACCGGTCTTAAAAAAGCAAAAACAAATAAAACAAAAATCAAGCAACAACAATAACAACAACAACCCAAAAGAGTACTTTGTAGTAAAAACAACGACAAAAATGTTCCTTTGAGGATATTTCTGGAATCAGCAATATCCTACCAAGTGCTCAGGGGTGTATAAACATTTGGAGGCTTTCCCTGGAGAAGAGAGCCCAGGGTACACTGCGCTCAGAGATGCCCATGAAGTTGTTCATCCCAGATTCTCGTTTATATGCTATTTTTGAGCATTAATATATACTAGTCCCTGAGCTCACAATTTCATATACTTTCTAAAATGTCATTCAACCAATATTTATTAGCATTTAGCTTTTTGTTTTATTGGCTTTGAGGAAAAGTCTCACTCTGTAGCCCAGGCTGGCCTCAAACTCTTTACCTTTTTTTCCTCTTTAATTAATTATTTTCATGTGCATCACGTGTATACCTGGTGCCATGGGAGGCCAAAAGAGGGCATCAGATCACTTAGAGCTTGAATTGCAAGCAGCTGTGAGCTGCTGTGTGGGTGCTGGGAATTGAACCTGGGTCCCCTGCAAGAGCAGCCAGTGTTCATAACCACTAAGCCATCTCTCCAACCCCCTTCAAAATTTATTGTGTGTATGGGAGTTTTTGCCTGCATGTATGTTTGTGCACCACCTGCTTACATGGTGCCCTCAGAGGCTAGAAGAGGGCACTGGATTCTTTTCTGTTAGGGTTTATATTGCCGTGATAAAACACCATGACTAAAAGTAACTTGGGGAGGAATGGGTTTATTTTATCTTACAACTTTCAGGTCATACTCCATTACTGGGGGAAGTCAGGGCAGAAACTCAAGGCAGGAACCTGGAGGCAGGAACGGAAAGAGAAGTCATGGAGGAAAGCCACTTACTGGCTTGCTCCGCCTGCTTTCTTATACACCCCAGGACCACCTGCCCAGGAACAGCACTACCCACAGTAGCCTGGGCCCTTCCACATCAGTCAAGAAATCATCTCATTGGTTACCTACAGGCCAATCTGATGGTGGATATTTTTTCAACTGAGGTTCCTTCTTCTCAGATGATACAAGCTCGTGTCAAGTTGACCTAAAAACTAGCCAGCATAGATCCCCTGGAACTGGAGTTATAGATGGTTTTGAGCTGCCATGAGAATTCCATGATGGGAACTGAACCTGGGTCCTCTAGAAGAGCAGCAAATGTTCCTAACTGCTGAGCCATCTCTCCAGCCCCTGGCCTCAAACTCTTGCTGCTCCTGTCTCAGCCTCACAAGTATTTGGATTATAAGTCTATGCCACCATGTCCTACTTGTCTTATTTTTAACTTCATTTTACTGTGTGTGTATGTGATGTATGAATGTGGGCATCTCTGTGTGCAGGTGAATATGGAGGCCAGAGAATGATGTATGGATATCTTCCTCAATTGTTTATTCATCTTATTTATTTATTTATTTATTTATTTATTGGTTTTTCAAGACAGGGTTTCTCTGTGCAGCTTTGCGGCTTTCCTGGATCTCACTCTGTAGACCAGACTGGCCTTGAACTCACAAAGATTCACCTGCCTCTGCCTCCCAAGTGCTAGGATTAAAGGCATGTGCCACTACCACCCGGCTCATCTTATTTTTTGAGACAGGATCTCTCACTGAACCTGGAGCTCACTTTTTCAGCAAGGCTACCTGTGAGTGAGACCCTGGGATCCACTTGTCTCTACCCCACATCTAAGTAACATCTGAGGTTACAGATGCATGTGGCCATGTCTGGCTTATTTTAGCTGTCAACAACTGGATCTATAATCAACTAATAAAATTCAAGCTGCTGGTATTCTTCAGAGGGATTTTCTTACAAATTTAATTTTATACTTATGAATGCTTCACCTCCTGTATGTATGTATACATTCCATGCCCGGTGCCCACAGATGTAGCTAGAGTTTTCCTGCCTTGCCCACAGTCAGGACAAATCTTTGTCACCTGCCACTCCCACAGCTGCTCAGACCCAACCAAGTAAACACAGAGACTTATATTGCTTACAAACTGTATGGCCGTGGCAGGCTTCTTGCTAACTGTTCTTATATCTTAAATTAATGCATTTCCACAAATCTATACCCTGCCACGAGGCTCGTGGCTTATCGGCATCTTTTCATGCTGCTTGTCAGGGTGGCGGCTGGCAGTGTCTCCTTCTGCCTTCCTGTTCTTTCTTTTCTCCTCTGTTAGTCCCGCCTATACTTCCTGCCTAGCCACTGGCCAATCAGTGTTTTATTTATTGACCAATCAGAGCAACACATTTGCCATACAGAACATCCCACAGCACACAGAGGTCAGAAGATAGTGATGGATCCCATGGAACTGGAGTAACTGATAGTTGTAAACTACCATGTGAGTTCTGGGAATGGACCCACATCCTCTGCAAGAGCAACAAGTGCTCTTAACCATTGAGCCATCTCTCCAGGCCCCTGTGAGTGAGTTTCTTGATCAGATCATTAAAAGGGAGAAGACTCACACTAAATGTGGACAGTACCTTCTAGTGGCCACCCAGATAAAAGGTTATGGAAAAGGAAACTTTGCTGTTTGCCTCTTTGCCTTCACTCTTGCTGGCAAGTCCATCTGTCCTGTTGTTGAGGCATTCCTTTGCTGATATTACAAGCAACTTCTTCCAACTTCCAACCTAGACTGAAGACCAGAAGCTCTCTAGGAATCCTGAAGGCCTTTTAGCTGGGTCAGCTGAGACATCCAGCCTTGTGGACTGAGCAACTACTAGATTCTCAGCCTCTCCAATGTCAGACAAGCCACTGTTGATCACCCAGACCATATTATGTAAGTCAATTTAATAAACCCCATTTTAATATATATACTCAGTCAGGTACTGTGGTGCACGCCTTTAATCCCAGCACTGGGGAGGTAGAGGCAGGCGGATCTCTGTGAGTTCGAGGCCAGCCAGGGCTATACAGAGAAACCCTGTCTCAAAACAAAACAAAGAAACAAAACCAAAAAAACAAATCAAAAGCCATATATTTATTCTACCAGCTTTGTTACTTTAGAGAATTCTAATACATGTAGGTACTAGGGTTTTGAACTCAGTCTTCATGTTTAAGCAGAAAGTTTCCTTCTGCTAGGATTAAACCTGAAGTCAGCCTGAGCTACATGGACAGACCCTGTCTTAAAAACAAACAACCCCACAAAACTCAGTATAGCTTGTTTTTCACTGATCCTTGGGTGTGGGCCTCCTGAGCTTTAGTTTGAGAACCTAGAAAGAACTTTCCATTTCTTTAGGCCTCAAGGTTTTGGTCTTAGGGGCTCTGAACATGGATCTGTGGCTTGTCACATCACAGACATTCAACAGCTGGCAAGTGTCTTACAGAGAGACTGTGTTTGCTGCGGTGTCCTTTCTGGCAGTGAGATTCTGCTTCTCCACTATTAAGACTGAAGACTTTACTCCACCTTGTTACTGGACTTTCTGTTCCTGAGCACTGGGGAAAACGGATTCTGTATTCGGGCCTTGAATTTGCTCATTTGTCAACCCACCAAACCAGATCCAAATGACTGCCAAGACTTCTGCCAAATTCTGCTTCTTCCAGGGTGGTCACTTTGCTGGGCTCATACTTAACTCCTTGGTCTACAATTTATCCTCAGGAAAGAAAATAGCTAATGATCACTAAGAAGCAGTTTTTCCCTTCAGAAATTTTAGTTTATCTAGACCTTGCTGCTATCTGATGTCTGTAGAATGTGTTCGTTACAGTAGAATTTTTTTAGTTGCCTTGGGAGTATTGCCTGCTGTGACCTAGCATATCCCACCTGGAAGCAGAAGTCCTATTTGCCAAATGTGAAGAAATTTGCCAATACATACTGCAAACACAAGATCTGAGAATAGATTTAATGTGTAGTGTAATGGAGAAGGAAAGTAATCAGCTAGTTTCTAGATTGTAACTGGACAGATGTTGGTCTAGTTCAATAAGAGACTCTACAAGATGATCTGATGTAGGTTGGGGGGAATATCATGAGTTAGTTTGTTCTTTCTTATTTATGAAGGCAAAGTCTATGATGGTCTCAAACTTGGCTTTGTAAATGACCTTGAACTTGTGATCCTTCTTCATGTTAGCATTATAGACATGTGCTACCAGGCCTAGCTTACAAATTTGGTTTTTCAGTACAGAATAGCTCTGTGATGGTTAGCTTTAATAGTGAACTTGACATAACCAAGCATCATCTGGGAAGAATCTGAATGAAGGGACTGTCTATGCTGGGGTGGGCTAAGGGCATGTTGATAAGGGATTATCGTGATTGTTAATTGATGTGGAAGACCCAGCCCACTGTGAGCAGTACCATTCCCTGAGCAGGAGGTCTCAAGCAGTATAAGAAAGAAGAGAAACAGGCAAGCAAGCCAGGATCCAGGTGCTCACTTTTTCTCTTTTCTTGATGGTGGATGTGATGCTTTAGCCTCTGCCTTGACTTCCCAGAAATCATGGACCATATCCCAGAACTGCAAGGCAAATAAACCTTTTCCTCTTCCAAGTTGCTTTATGCCAGGATATTTTATCACAGCAATAGAAACGAAACTAGAACAGGCCCTAAAATTTCCAGGTTAGGAACTGAACCAAAGGCTGTTGTAATTCACCAGGATAGGGACCACTGGAAGGGAATCTGATTTTGTTTTGTTGTTGTTGTTGTTGTTGTTGTTGTTTTGGTTTTTTGAGACAGGGTTTCTCTGTATAGTTTTGGTGCCTGTCCTAGATCTCGATCCTGTAGACCAGGCTGGCCTCAAACTCACAGAGATCCGCCTGCCTCTGACTCCTGAGTGCTGTGTGCCACCGCTGCCCAGCTGGGAATCTGATTTTAATGGTAAAAATCATGTGTTTGTTTCTGGATATGCTGAATTCTTAAGTATCTTTTGAGATTTTTAAGAAGTTAGCTAGATTTATAGATTTGAGTCTCAGAAAAGAGGTCAGGGCTTGTGATACATTTTAAGGACATTTCAGAGAAAACTGATGTCACTGGTCTGAATGCAACTAGTTCAGTTGAGAATACAAAAGAGAAGGGAGCCCAGGCTAATCTTGAGGAACTCCTGTATTAAACAATCAGACAATCCCCCTCTTTAACTTATATTCCTGCCAATGCATCAAATATTCAGATGATTCTTGCTGCTTACTACATTGTTCTGTTAGTAAACCAGACTGATTTATCTAGACAAAATTCTGCCTATGATCCATACTTTCATCAGTCCCCTACCATTTTTGAAATTCTGTAAAGGGAATCCACAGCTCCTGTAGACTGCGTTAGATATTTTTCAGTTTTTTTCAAATTGCAGGTCATGATTCAATGGGTCATGAAATGAATTTAGTGGGCTCTGATTAGCATTTCAAAATGAGGTAAACAGAAGGCAAACTGTCACAGTACAGCACATGCAGTGATCATCCACACATGCTTGCTTGGAGACCTAGCCAGTTTGACGGCTCTGAATGCCACAGAGCTCTCCCAGGCTTATATCTCTATCCCAGGCCTCTCTTAAATTCCAAACGTGTTTAGACATTGCCATGAGTATCTACTGGACACATGCAACTCAAATATGAAGTGTGGGTCTTCTTCCCCTGTCTGTGGTTCCCAGATGTGGCAATGTCATCCTTCTCTCTGGGGCCATGTGTACTTTTCACATTCTACTCCACAAAACCTCATGTCAAGAACTGCTATTAAATCTACCTCAGAATCCAAATGCTTCTTCCTACCCTAATTACAGTCATCCTGGCCTACATCCATCTTCTCATCGGGGTTACTTTGGTGGCCTTTCAGACATCTCTGCTTTTACTCTGGCTCTTTCTGCTGCCTGGCCTTAACACAGCAGACAGAGTGAGTCTTTACAACAGGGCTCAGGACCAGTGAGACTGTTCAGACCTAAATCACTTCCTGCCAAGTTTGATGATTTGAGTTCAATCTCTGAACCCGAGTGGTGGAAGGAGGGAACCGACTCCCCAGCGTTGCCCTCTGACCTCCACCTGTAAACTGTGGCATGTGCGTGTATATGCCACACACATACACAAAAGTAAAAGAAATTTCAATAGAAAAATCATTAGAAAGAAGAATCAGGGCTCAGCCAACTTTTCATGTAGAAGGCTAGAGTATTTAGACTTTGCAAACCTAGAAGAAAATTTTAATCTATTACAGTTACTCATATAACAAGCAGATTTCTAAAATCTGTTGACAAAATTAAAAATATAATAGTAGAGTATAATTTTTGTAATATAAGTCTACTAATGACAACAATGAAATCATTGTTTCTAATTAATTAATTTTATTATTATTAGTGTACGTGTGTGCATTCATATTCCACAGCATGTGTGTGGAGGTCAGAGGACAACCCTGCAGAGCTGGATCTCTCCTTCCACCTTATGTGGCTATGGGGATTGAACTCAGGTCACCAAGCTTGCATCTTAGGTAGACAGGCAGGCTTACATCCTAGGAAGCAAGCTTTACGTACTTAGCCATCTCACTGGCCTTTTTTTTTTTTTTTTTTTTTTTTGGTTTTTCGAGACAGGGTTTCTCTGTGTAGCTCTGCACCTTTCCTGGAACTCACTTGGGTAGCCCAGGCTGGCCTCGAACTCACAGAGATCCGCCTGGCTCTGCCTCCCGAGTGCTGGGATTAAAGGCGTGCGCCACCATCGCCCGGCTCTCACTGGCCTTTTTTTAAAAAACAAAACAAGCCGGGCGGCAGTGGCACACGTCGTTAATCCCAGCACTCGGGAGGCAGAGCCAGGCAGATTGTGAGTTCAAGGCCAGCCTGGTCTACAAAGTGAGATCCAGGACAGGCACCAAAATTACACAGAGAAACCCTGTCTGGAAAACCCAAAACCAACCAACCAACCAACCAACCAACCAAACAAACAAACAAAAAAACCATGTCATTTTGCTTAATTAGGGTTCAAGGCCAATACTCCTTATCCTAAATCAACTACAAATGTCTATCTGGCAAAACCATCCTTAGCTGTGGTCCTAAAAGGGAAACATACAATTTTAATAACTTGACCTTGCAGGCTTAGTTTGCTCATCTCTGCTTGAAAATACAGTCAGCTCACTCACTCACTCTTCTCTCAAGCCTCCGCCAACTAGCTTGCTTTTCAACAGACTCGGCAGCTGAGCAGCTCAAAACAGCAGCCATTTATTACCTTCGCAGGGGTCAGAAGCCTATGCAGGCTGCCTCTCTGCCCAGGTCCTCACAAGGTGAGAATCCTCTTTGGAGGGTCGGGGAAGAGCCTTCCCAGGCTCACTGGGTTGCTGGCAGAAGTCAGCTCCTGTGATTGATTGCTTCCTAATGGCGTGGTCATTACTTCCTAATGGTGTGGTTTGTGCCCGGCATGTTTCCCGGCACCCACTGTGCCCATTACCAATGTTCCCTCACTCTCAGCTCACGCTGCTGTGATCCAGACTAGCTTTCTTGCTGGTGCTCGGACCTACTCGGGGCACGCACACTCACATCCTTTCCTGGTGATCGCTGTCATTTTTGGGGCACACACACTCACATCCTTTCCTGGTGATCGCTGTCATTTTTGGGGCACGCACACTCACATCCTTTCCTGGTGATCGCTGTCATTTTCGGGGCACGCACACTCACATCCTTTCCTGGTGATCGCTGTCATTTTCGGGGCACGCACACTCACATCCTTTCCTGGTGATCGCTGTCATTTTCGGGGCACGCACACTCACATCCTTTCCTGGTGATCGCTGTCATTTTCGGGGCACGCACACTCACACCCTTTCCTGGTGATCGCTGTCATTTGACTTCTTTTGTTCCAATTTTTATTACGTGTCCTGCTGAAACAACCCCGCCCCCTTTATTTTTTGTCTTTGAGACAGAGTCTCACTATATTGCCCTTGCTGGCCTGGAACTCTCTACATAGACCAGTCTACCTGCCTCTGCCTCCAGAGTGCAGGGATTAATATTACTGATTGCCACTGAGCAATCAATAATAGTTACTGAACAAGTGATCACGTGGAGCTCAGCCCCAACTGATACATTGACAGCACAGCTCTTGAAGTTAGGGCTCAGGGAACAGGAGGAAGATGGGTGGAAAGATTTTAAGAGCCAGAAATTCTGCTGTGAGATCACATCTCCCAGAAATGTCGGGAAGCTATGAAGTCTTAACAACATGGCTGCCTAAACAAGACCTGGATAAGGATGACACCAATATAAAGGTTAACCTGAAAGGGGAAAAAGTTCTCACAGGGGCCCAATGTCAGACAAAGAACTACAAGAAACTAAAGAATGTTCAGAGTGGGAGAAACAGTCTTCTCCAGGGATACCAAGTCCCAGTTGGTTATCCAATACCAAGTGGTCTGTCCTGCAATCATACACATACAAGTAACATCATATGGATGGCATAGATCGTATTTATTATTTATTTATTTATTTATTTATTTATTTATTTATTTATTTATTTATTTATTTATTGGTTTTTTGAGACAGGTTTTCTCTGTGTAGCTTTGGAGCCTGTTCTAGATCTCACTCTGTAGCCCAGGCTGGCCTGGAACTCACAGAGATCCACCTGCCTCTGCCTCACGAGTGCTGGGATTAAAGGTGTGTGCCATCACCGCCCGGCTAGATTGTATTTATATATTAAGAAACACACACACACACAAACACAACTACAACTTAAAAATAAAAGAGGCCATGCATTTGAGAGAGGGCAAGAGCAAGGTGGGGAGGGGTACATGAGAAGGCTGGAGGGAGGAAACGATGCGATTATATTTTAATTTCAGAAAATTAAAAATAACATTCATTGAATAAATGAAACTTGGGTTTCCACTGTTTTCTACATATGCATATGTTTACTAGGTTGTGATATAAAATGTCTAGCTTACCAATGAATATTGTCCATAGAATCTGAAAATTACTGGGGCTAGACGATATAATTTCTCGGGTTCTTTCCCAACGAATTTCTTTGGGCAGCTACACAATCTGCACCATATAGCCTTTGAGTGACAAAAAGGTTTACAGCCTCAGGACTACAACATGACACTAAATTACTGAACTATAATACATACCGAAAAAGGAAAATAGTTATCCCTGCACATTCTATCATCACAGACTAGGAAGAAATGTGAAAACAGATTAAGAACTGCTTAATGCCTCATAATATAAAAAACATGAAACTACTCTTTCCAGCAGAAAAAGATGTAACTTCAGATCAAATGACGAGAGAGAACGCATTCCAGATCAAAATTTCCCTAGCGTTTCCGTCCACTTACTGAAGGAGGGAGGAGGAGTGAAGAAAGACGTCGCTCAGCGTCTCTGCTGTAGAAACTGTGTCCCGCACAGCCTTCGGGAGTAGAGCCCACTTGTCAAGAAGGTAGGCTTTCCACTCGTCCACAGGCAGGTCCATGCCGCTTTAGTTCTGCCAAGTTAGAGAATAAGGATTCAGCTTTCTACAAACGCACAATTCTAGAAAATCGAGATTTCATATAGCAAGTGAGAAGCAACCAAATCAATGTCTCGGGTCTTTTTCTATAGTTGTTGATACGCGGAAGGAGATATAATCGGTGGTACCAACTCACTGGACATCCTGTCACTCAGAATATTCTTTGGAAGACTGTCTAAGGAACTATGGTAGGTAGTGGTTATATAAATATGGTATTTGATTTATATTCCAGTCCTTCGAGACCTCTGTTTACTCTAGTTGTCCAAGGCCTTCGCCCCAGCAACTATGAAATTAAAATTTTAATTTCGAAGATGGTTCAGTTTTCTGTTTCAATCTCCAGATCTTTCAGTTCATAGACTCGGGGTTTTGTTGTTGTTGTGAAAGACCCCCGCTCCATTATGAGGACATGGGGCTTTGGGCCAATAAAATGCTCCCCCCCCCCGCCTTGACAGAGATAGCTTGGCCAGCCATCCAGCCTTGAGAGAGATAACTGTGGTCGGCGGCCTTGGGAGAAAGACAGTTGAGTCGAATCAGGATATTTTATGGCTGGCCCCCTGGCCTTGAGAAATAAGCAGCTGGCCTGGACAAGGCCAAATCAGCCACACACATACGACCCCAAGTTCACCCTGGCTTTCTTTGAAACAACCAATAGGGACCCTGTAACTATGCTTCTCGCTTCTGTAACCGCGCCTCTGCCCCTGGGATCCCATAAAAAGTCCCCCTTGCCCTAAGAAAGAGCGCAAGTCCTCCAAGAGACTTCGCCCCAGGTACCTGGTCTAAATAAACCCTCTTGCTTTTGCATCTGATCTGTGGTTTCGGTGTGTTCCTTGGGTTTGGGGTCTCTCCCGGAGGAAGATCTCAGCCAGGGGTCTTTCATTTGGTGGCCCGTACGGGGATTGAGACCCCTCCCTGGAACCACCGACCCACCATCAGGAGGTAAGCCGGCCGGCCTTGATTTATGTCATCCCTGTCCAGTCTGAGGGTTGTCTGTTTGTCTGAGTGTTAAATGTTGTTTGTTTGTCTCCGCGCCTGCGTCTGATAATCTGTCTGTGTCAGTGGATCTGAAAGGGGGGACCGACGGGTCTGGACTTCGCCACTGAACCCTGGGAGACGTCCTAGGGGAATCTGGGAACCTGGAAGACGTTCCACGGTTCATCTGAAGTGCCCTCTGTGGCACGGTCTGCCCTCCGGGGGCACGGTTTAAAGACCCCTCCGGGGGCACGGTTTAAAGACCCCTCTGGGGGCACGGTTTAAAGACCCCTCTGGGGGCACGGTTTAAAGACCCCTCTGGGGGCACGGTTTTTCTGGTTTTGCTTTCGGTTTGGAACCGAAGCCGCGCAGCGAGTGTTAGTCTTATTTATATTGGTCTGTCGTTTTTTGTTTTCTGTTTAACCGTTCTCCTCCTAGAAACAGCCATAGGACAGACTGTCATCACCCCCTTGAGCCTCATGCTTAAACACTGGTCAGACGTAAAGACAAGAGCCAACAACGAAGGAGTCGTAAAAAAAAAATAAAATAGATCACTCTTTGCGAGGCCGATTGGGTTAAAATAAATATAGGATGGCCTCGTCAGAGAACCTTTAACCTCAGTCTTATTTCACAGGTGGAGAGAAAAGTTTTTGCTTCCAGTCCCCATGGCCACCCGGATCAGGTCCCATACATTGCCATGTGGAGACTCCTGACAACAGAACCTCCCCCATGGGTTAAGCCGTTTCTCTTCCTCTCAGCCCCCCCCCCCCCCGACAGCGCCGGAGGGACCGGCGGCTCCTGCAGCGGCCCCCAAACAGCGGAGGATGAGTTTCCTGCTTCCTCCCCAATTGCCGGTCGCCTACGAGGAAGGCGGGACAAACCAGCAAAGGTAGGGAACACCTACCTCTCTATTGCCAGTTGCTCTTAGCGGGTCTCCAAGGGGCTCTAGACCCCCTACCGATTCGGCTCAGGTTACCAGAAAGAGACGCCGGCAGCGCGTTTTTAAAAAAGACTTAGAGAGACATGGAGGGAGAGGAAAAACAAACAAAAAAGTCCTGGCCACTGTAATGTCTCAGGGACAGGTCAGAGAGGGAGTTAAGACGTTAGGACGGGAGACTTAAAAAGGACACTGCTTGACAAAGACAAAGTGCTTACTGTAAACAGAGAGGACATTGGGCTCGTGACTGATCAAAAAAAAAAAAAAGCCTCAAGGGTCTCGGAGACCTAAGCCAAGGGTCCTCAATCTGGAAGATTGGGAAGGTCACGGCCAGGAGCGCCCCCCCCCCCAGCCCAGACTAACTCTCAAGATGGGGGGGCAGCCAATGACCTTCCTAGTGGACACCGGGGCTCAACATTCAGTCCTGACCCATACCGGAAGCTCTCTCAGTGACCGCACAGCTTTGGTCCAGGGGGCCACAGGTAACAGGAGGTATCAAAGGACCACCGAGAAAAAGGTTCAGCTGGCATCTGGACAGGACCCAAAGGGACCCCCCCTACAAGTCCTAGCCCTTTAAACTGTTTGTGGACGAGAACTCAGGCTTTGCAAAAGGAATGCTGGTACAGAGACTGGGGCCATAAAAGCCCGGTAGCTGCAGGATGGCCCGCCCCCTGTCTGTGCGGGGTAGCCGCTATTGCTGTTTTGCTCAAGGATGCAGGAAAACTGACTTTGGGACAGCCATTAACTGTGTTATCCTCCCATGCGGTGAAAGCTCTGGTCCAGCAGCCCCCAGATCGAGTGGTGTGCAGACCAGTTGTCTCCCTCAACCCCGCAACCCTGCTGCCTGGCTCACGGATGGGAGCAGCTTCCTCCAAGAAGGAGAACGGAGGGCCGGAACAGCTGTCACCACCGAATCGGAGATAGTTTGGACCTCACCACTGCCACCTGGAACATCGGCCCAAGAGACAGAGCTGATCGCGCTGACCCAGGCCCTCCGGATGATGAAAGCCCGGAGGACCAGGAACTAACAAAAGAAAATGGGGGCGGAATGGAGCCCCGAGCGACAAGCTTACATCATAGATGGACAGAGGCCTTGCCTACCAAGAAAAAGACCGCTAACGTGGTAACCAAAAAACTCCTAGATGACATCTTTCCCAGGTATGAAATACCCCAGATATTGGGGTCAGACAATGGGCCCGCCTTCGTCTCCCAGGTAAGTCAGGAGGTGGCCAGGCTACTGGGGATCGATTGGAAACTTCATTGTGCATACAGCCCCCAGAGCTCAGGACAGGTAGAACGTGCAAATAAAACCATTAAGGAGACTTTAACCAAATTAACGCTTGCAACTGGCACTAGAGATTGGGTGCTCCTACTCCCCCTAGCCCTTTACCGAGCCCAGAACACTCCTGGGCCTCATGGCCTAACCCCGTTCGAGATCATGTATGGGGCTCCCCCACCAATTGTAAATTTCCTTTACTCTGATATCTCCTCTTTTGCCACTAGCCCTCCAACTGATGCAAAAGACGGTGTAAAAACCCCTGCCTGCCGGGAGCAACTGAACCGCCCGGTGGTGCCTCACCCATTCAAGATTGGGGACTCTGTCTGGGTCCGACGCCATCAATCTAGGAACCTAAAGCCGAGGTTGACGGGACAGCGGCTTGGGTCCACACGTCGCATGTAAAGGCTGCCAAGGAACCCGACGAAGCTGAGGGCACCGAGACATCTAGTTCAACGCTCTCCAAACCCACTAAAGATAAAACTCACCCGGGGGTCCCCTTGATCCCCCTAATAGTCCTCCTGACATTGGGAGGGGCATCACCAGAGAGCCTGTTTCCCTGACGCTGGCCCTGTTACTGGAAAAAATTACCATGGGCGGAATAGCTGCTGGGGTAGATACAAGACTGCAGCCCTTATAGAGACCGGCCAATTCAGACAGCTCCAAGTAGCCATGCTCAACAGAAATGATTTAAAAGATAGTTCCAAAGGTCACCATGGTTTACGACCCTTGTCTCCACCATTATGGGCCCCCTAATCGTCCTCCTGCTCATTTTATTGTTTGGGTCATACATCCTCAACAGATTGGTGCAATTCATCAAGGATAAGGTTTCTGTTGCCCAGGCTTTGATCCTAACCCAGCAATATCAGAGGCTCAGACAGTCAGAGATAGAGTTAACCCCTTATTCTCCATCCTAAAATGAAAGATTTCATTTGGTACAAAAGAAAATGGGGGAATGAAAGACCCCCGCTCCATTATGAGGACATGGGGCTTTGGGCCAATAAAATGCTCCCCCCCCCCCCCCCGCCTTGACAGAGATAGCTTGGCCAGCCATCCAGCCTTGAGAGAGATAACTGTGGTCGGCGGCCTTGGGAGAAAGACAGTTGAGTCGAATCAGGATATTTTATGGCTGGCCCCCTGGCCTTGAGAAATAAGCAGCTGGCCTGGACAAGGCCAAATCAGCCACACACATACGACCCCAAGTTCACCCTGGCTTTCTTTGAAACAACCAATAGGGACCCTGTAACTATGCTTCTCGCTTCTGTAACCGCGCCTCTGCCCCTGGGATCCCATAAAAAGTCCCCCTTGCCCTAAGAAAGAGCGCAAGTCCTCCAAGAGACTTCGCCCCAGGTACCTGGTCTAAATAAACCCTCTTGCTTTTGCATCTGATCTGTGGTTTCGGTGTGTTCCTTGGGTTTGGGGTCTCTCCCGGAGGAAGATCTCAGCCAGGGGTCTTTCAGTTGTTTTGTTTTTTTTCGTCTTGAGACCTGGTCTTCTTCCTATGTAGCCGTGGCTGGCTTCGAACTCACAGAAATCTGTCTGCTTCTAACTCACAGAAATCTGTCTGCTTCTAACTCCTGAGCGCCACCACGCCAGGCCCCATAATTTTTATTTTTGAGGGTCTGACCTCGAATTTACGGTGTTGTTAAGGAAGACCTTGAACTTTTGCTGCCTCCACATCCCAAGGGCTGGTGTTACAGCAGACAAGACGATAGGTTCTCCAGTACTTTGGCATGGGCGTTCGTGCTTTTAGGAACACCACCACTACCCTCCCTCGGAACCCACCTGACAAATTCCCACACATATTTGACTCAGTTTAAACGGCATCTCCTCTCTACAGCCTCACTGATCCCCCCCCCACCCCCGGGACTTCACCCCACGTGTGGCCCATATCGCGTCTCCCTTGAGTCTGGGCTCGACGCTGCCACAACGCCTAGGTCGGACTACGCTCTTCTGAGGGCGGGGACTGCGTCTGATTTACCTGGTTTATCCCACAGCGTCAAAGCTCTGGGGCTGGCACGGGCGCCGGGCACGCACCGCGTGGATGGATGAAAGGACTCAGGTCACTGCTTTGACTATATTTAGCAGCAGAGTTACCAGGGCACAGCTCCGATGGCCCCCTGGGCTGCCACGCTGTCCCCCACCCGCCAGACGGGCGGGCAAACTTCCGACAGCTGGCAAGTGACCGGCTCAGCGGCACCGCGCAGACCCGGACGTACTGCGGTCCAGCGCCCCGCCCTCGGCCCCCGCCATCCCGCCACTAGGCCTCGAACCCGGCCTCGGGCGGGTCACGTGCCCGGCCCGCCGCGCGGTAGCCAATGCGGCGGCTGCCGGCGCCCAGGCCCGCCCCTCGCGCCGCGCGCACGCCGGGGGCGGGGGCGGCACGCACGGAGGCTCTGGCCAATCGGTGAGCAGCCCGCGGGACCCCGGCCGGGAAGCTCGGGCGGCGCTGGAGCGCGAGCGCGGGAGTTAGCGGTGCAGCCATGGTGGGACACCTGAGCGAGGGGGCCATTGCGGTAAGGAGACGACCCTGAGCGGGGCCGATGGCTCTGGCAGCACCGGCCTGGAGCGGTGCAAAGCAGACGGGGCGGAGGGAGCCGCTGTTGAACGGGAGAGCGTCGGGGAGGAGATTGCGTGGGAGCCCGGAAAGCCTCCCGGGGGTCTCAGTGGTCATCCCCCTCCCCACGAGGCATCCTGGTTCCCGTATACAAGCCCGCATTTCCTCTACCTAAGAAAACAAGACAAATAAACATGCTCCTATGTACCTACCTTCTGCGGCCTCCCTTTTCTCCCTTTCCCCATCACCTCCAAACTTTTCTAGAGTTGTTTTCGGCTGTTTGATTTCTTTGCCTCCTCTTGACTCTTTACTCCTGTTAGACTTTTTCTCTGATCACGGGAGAAAACGTTGGCTGAAGTCGCCAGTGGTCTCCCAGGTAGCCAAGTCGGAAGACGTTTTTCAGTTTTCAGCTGACATTGTTTGGGCTTGTCGGCCACTGCTTCTTTCTGCTAACACTACTCTCTTGGGTTCTGTGACCTACGTTGGCTGCTCTTTCCTTGTCAATTTATTTGCAAGTTTTTGTTGACTCAAGGCCCTCTGTACACTAGCCCTCATCTGCATGTCAATTGCTCATTAATTTCTTCCTGCTGAGCTACCTTCGATCTAAAGGATTCTCTCTGCCCTCTGTTCTCAAAGTCATCTTAAATTGAACATCTCAGAGCAAATTCATGATGTCCTTAAGTCTGAATTTTAAAAAGGATTACATGTGTATATGTGTGTACATACACGAGTGCATATGCTTGATGTGGGGATG
Source organism: Peromyscus maniculatus bairdii (assembly GCF_049852395.1). NCBI lineage: Eukaryota > Metazoa > Chordata > Mammalia > Rodentia > Cricetidae > Peromyscus > Peromyscus maniculatus. The sequence continues at coordinate 61,114,448 of NC_134859.1, read as the reverse complement.
CAGAGAGCAACTTCGTGAAGTTGTTAGTTCTCTCCACACTTCTCTGTGGATTCTGGGGATTGAACTCAGGTATCCAGGCTTGCACAGCAGGCCTCTTTGCCCACAGAGCCATCTTGCTCGCCCTCAGTTTGAATTTCTGGATGTCTCTGTCTCAATGAATTACACCATTATTCCTTAATTTATGCTAGTTAGAAACTAAGGAATCCTCCCTACATTTTGCCTCACTGGGTGCCTAGTCCTGTCAACAACTGAAGTATATTTTAACTCCACACAGATCTCTGAGTCATCTGCTTCCCATCCACACTGCAGCAATCATTTGTTGTCTGAACTAGTCAGATCTACTCAACACATGCACTCCCCTTGCAGGCCTTGTCTTTCTGTTTTTCTCTTTTAAAATATCTTTCCCTGGAGGCCATTGATCATTGTTTCTATTTCTTTTGTTAACAGAATGTTCCAGTTCAGCTCAGTTTTTACTGGGTTGGTTGGCAAAGTAACTAGACTGAATCCATTTATTTTGAGTTTTTGTTCCCTTGTTATAGTATGTATGACGTTGGGCCACTTTCTGAACTCTTCCCCTTGTCTGTAAAATGAGGGTGATGCTGAGTACCCATTGCACAGGACTAGTTGGAGGATTGGGTTTCCGAAGTCCACGTCACAGGTGTAAATGTGCATTTATTATTTGACTGCTGTGAGTTACTTTGTGTTTCCTACACTAAGTTTTAGAGACTGTGAGGCCTGTCTCTACAGAATGAAACAGTGGAAAGAGAGAGGGACAGAGGCGGAAAGCAGGAAAGAAGCAGCTTGGAAGAAAAAGAGGAGGAGGAAAAACAGTTGTCAGAATCAAAGGGATATTTGTATACACTAGGGTTGCATTAATGTTGAAGCTTGGGATATGATTTTTGAATTGTCCTGACTAACATGGCTACCACCTTGTACCCTTAAGACAAATTACAAATGATTCTTTACTCTTACAAAGAATGTTCATAGGGTTATTTAAATAATTTGCTAAGTTTTTCTTAAATATAAACATTTTAGAAAGAAAGCTGTTTCAGACATTGGGTGAAATATTACTTCTTAGACTTTGTTTATAAAGTTGTAGGATTTTTTTTTCTTTTTTCTTTTTTTTTTTTTTAAGGTTTTGATCATAGGTAAAAATGTTTTTTGTTTGTTTGTTTGCTTTTAAAGACCATCCAGGCTGTTCTGGAACTGGCTTTGTTGACCAGGCTGACCTCGAACTTATAGAGATCACAAGCTCCGCCTCCCGAAATACCACCATGCCGGGCTCCATAGTGTTTTAATATGTGTTTATGGTGATGGAGTATGGAGATCCCTGGATACCTGACAAAAGTGTCATTTTAGCACAAAAGCATCAGGCCCCACTAGCTAAGCAAATAGCAGAAAGTAGAGGTATTGGGGGAGAAGTTACCATAAAATGAGCTTATGCTTGGAACTATGGTGATAAGTAGGATAAGTACAAGACTTTTATTGACTTGCTATCCCTAGGGGTGGAGATCAAACCCAAGACCTCAATCACGTAAGCTAGGCAAGCACTCTACTGATAAACTGTACCTCTGGCCAGCCCATCATGTCTGTCTTCACATAATTCAGCTATAGGAGGAAAAGGCAAGGAAATTAGTATTTTTATGATTTCCAATGTCAGTTATTTTTTTTTAATCAATGTCACATTTTACAATCAAAGGTGTTAAAATGGAAAGAGGTATAAACTGCCTGTTGCCTTATTTGATTGCTTTGTGAATTTTTTTATTAGGAATGTTACTTGAAAATTTTAATGTACTTTTAAGAAAGATTTATTTATGTATTATATATATATGGATGTTTTGTCTACATGAATGTAGATGCATACCATAGGGCATCAGATTCCTTTATTATAGACAGCTGTGAGACAACATTTGAGCGCTAGCAATTGAACTCAGAGCCTCTGGGAAGAGTGGCCAGTGCTCTTAACCCCTGAGCCACCTTCCCAGCCCCAATTTAAAGTACTTTTAAGTGTATGTGTTATGATATGTTCCAAAGAAAAATTTTCCTTTGCCTATTTATGATACATTTTAAATTAAGAACAATAAAGTAATAACCTGCATGTGGTTTTTAAGTTAAACAGAACAGAAAGGTACTTAATGAAATTATTGACCTTTGCTTTACCCTGCCCAGTGGTTTTTTTGTTTTGTTTTGGTTTTGGTTTTGGAGACAGGGTTTCTCTGTGTAGCCCTGGCTGCCCTGGAACTCACTCTGTAAACCAGGCTGAGATTAAAGGTGTGTTACCACCACCTGGCTGACCCAGTGTGTTTAAAACAGGGTCTTGCCATGTGGTCTATGACCTCTACCTTACTGTGTAGCCCAGGCTGGCCCCAGGCTGGCGTCCACCTGTGGTAGTCCTCCTACCTCTGCCTCCCTGAGTGGTGGAATTACAAGTGTGAGCTACCACACCCAGGCCAGAAATAACTTCTCAAAGGAAAACTTGTCCACGGGGGCCTGCAAGATGGCCCAGTGGGTAACGCACCAAGCCTGAGGATCAGAGATTGATCTCCCGAACCTACATGGTGGGATGAGGGGACTGACTCCTGCAACTTGTCTGAGCTACACGCACACAAGGAATAAAGATTAAAAAACAACAACAGTCGCCCCGCTGGGTTCCGTGGAACATTTCTGTAAACCAAGTTAGCCAGAGGTTGAAAGGTCGAGGCCAGTTTAGGCTGCAAGATCCTATCTCAAAAAGGATAAAGAGGAAACAAAAGGCCCAGAGATGTAGCTGAATTGGTAGAGCGCTTGCCTACTTGGCATAAAGCCCTAGATTTGCTCCCCAGCACTGTACGGAGCAAACTTATGTGGCCTTTGGTCTGGGTCGGTAAAGCCAGCACTTGAGAGGTCTCGGTAAGAGGATTGGTACTTATCTCCATAGTGAGTTCAGCACCAACCTGGCCTAGGTGAGACCCTATCCCAAAAAAGTACAGAAAGGAGGGGGAAGATTTGTAGTTTCGGTTTTGCTTTGGTTCCCTTTTTTTTTTTCCTTCTGAGAACAGTCTCATTATGCTGTTCAGATTGGCTTTGAACTCCTGGCCTCAGTTGTTTCCTGTGTCTGCCTGCCAAGTAGCTGGCACTACAGGCCTGTGGTATACTAAGCCCAGCTTTATTTTTATTTTTTTGGCTATTGTAAATGAAGATGCTTTGAACATTTATGTACAGATCTTTATACATATTAATATTTAAATATATCACATAAATTATTCATAATGTATACATAAATTATGTAATATGTATTAAATTTTTTGTATATATAAAGTAATCCAGATATTTGCAGATAAATATCTGGGAGTGTGATTGCTAGGTCATATGGTAACTGAATGCTTAATTTGATAGAAATCTCCACCTTTTCCCAAGTGTTTATGAAAATTCTCGTCACCAATGCTTAGTGCTACTCATCTCTGTCCTGATGAATGTGTAAGTGTAATGCTGGCTCTCTGGGATCTCATCTGTATTTCCTTCATTAGGAATGACATTGACCGTCCATCATTGTCTTTGTTGTCCATCTGTATAGCTTGGGAAGTGTCCACATCTTTTTGAGGTCTTGAATTTGGGTTTTTGTCTAGAATGTAGTAGTATGTGACTGTTGTCCCAGCCAGAAGCTGGGGGGTCAGGAGCTCCAGGCTAGCGTAAGCTACAGAACAAGAACAGGTCCTGGAAGACAAAAACGTGGCAGGATTTATTTCGTATATGTCTTCTGTTAACTGTAAACATAAATCTCACAACTATTTTCTCATAGGCTGTGCTGCCTTTTCATGGAAGGTTTTCAAGGTCAGATGCAGAGACTCCACACTGACACAGGAGCTTAACCACTGAGCTACACCCCCACTTACCCTCCCACTTTTAAAAACACTTGTTTCCGTGAGTGTGTGTAACCAGGTGCCACCGAACACGGATCGAGGTCAGAGGACTGCTTACACGAATTGCTTCTCTCCTACCAAGTGGGACCCAGGGTTTGGATTTTAGGTCACCTGGCGTGGCAGCAAGCACCTTTACCCCCTCAGCCATCTCATTGGCTTTCAGTGACACTCCCCACACACCCAGGGTCTCACTGTGTGACCATGGATGGCCTCAGGCTCACAGAGCTGTCTGCCTCTGCCTCCTGAGTGCTAGGATTGAAGGTGTGCGCAATGGTGGCTGGAGAGAAGGTTCAGTTAGTAGCACTGGCTGTTCTTCCAGAGGCCCCAGGTTCAATTCTTAGCACACAAAGAGCTGCTCACAACAGTCTGTAACTCCAGTTTTCCTTCTATGAATTACACTTTTGTACTCTAAATTTTTTACTTATTTCTAGGTTAAAAATTTTTTGTCCCATGTTTTTCTCCTAAATTTCTAAAGTTTTAGATTTGCTTTCAGACTCGTGAACCATTTCAAGTTAACTTTTAATTAGTTAACTAACTAGTTAGTTTTTTTTACAAGTGTGTGTGTGTGTGTGTGTGCGCGCGCGCGCGCGCGCGCGTGCGCGTGCGCACGCACGAGTGCAGATCCATGTGCATATGTGTGTAGCCCTGAATTCAACCTTGGGTGTTGTTTGAGACAGGGTCAGTTGTTTGAGAGCTGCAGTTTACCAAGTAGACTAGGCTGGTTGACCTCCACTGAGCCCCAGGTTTCTGCTTGTCCTTACCTCCCCAGCTCCCCAGCTCAGGAATTACAAGCATGTACCACCACGAGTAGCATTTTAAAACACAGGTTCTGGGGATCCAACTCAGGTCACCAAGCTTTGCCAAGCATTTAGCAAGGCCTTGGGTTTACTTCTTATGCATGGTGACTTGTCAGACCAGTTTTGTTCCACTGAGGTACTTTGTTGTGTTTGACAAAATCCACTGAGTATGTAGGTCTGTTTCTGGAATCCTGTGTCACAGCTTAACCTGGTCTGGAGCTCATGATCTTCTTGCCTGAGTCTCCTGAGTATTGAGATTTACAGGCATGTGTAACCATGCTCAGCTCTGTCTCTGTTAGCATGCATTAGTCATTTGGAAAACATTGGCTCATTACACTTTATGGATCTTCCATTTTTGATGTTTTATTTAATTAGAAATTCACATTCGTACTGAGTGTGGTGGCACTCACCTGTACTTCCAGCACTGGAGGCTGAGACAGGAAGCTCTCCAGGTCAACTAGAGATACATAGCAAGAATGGTCCCTCTCCCGTTATGTTAATATCACACTGATTTCATGAGAAGAGTCTTGAGTATTGGGCGCTAGAAGCAGGAGGATCATGAGTTCACAGTCATCCTTAGGGACTTAGCAGACTTGAGGCCAGCTTGGGCTCCATGATTTGTCCAATGATAAAATTAAAACTTTTCTGCTGGATACCTCTGACGGGCTCTTTTAAATTTAGTTGGATTCTCTTATTGTTATTGTGGTGTCTTTCCGCGCACGACAAAGCACATGGAGGTCAGAAGACAGCTTCCAAGAGTGTGTTCTCTCCCTCCACGGTGCCTTGGATCGAACCTGGGCTCTCAGGCCTGTGCAGCGCCACCTTTTCCCACTGAGCCGCAGGATGGTCCTGGCGAGGCAGGCCCTTAGGATGATATTTTCTCTAGTTTATTCTAAATAGCAAGCTCTCCTAAATAAATACAAATTTTAAGTTGTTTTTCCTTTTTTTTTTTTTTAAAATAAGAATCTGTTTTTTTTCTTTTTCAGGCCATAATGCAACAGGGAGATACATCCATAAAGCCCATCCTTCAAGTCATTGTAAGTAGCTGCATGTGTGGGAAGCCGAACAAACATGTTTCAGCTCATCTATAATTAAAAATCGCATGTGATGAAAGACACAGAGTTTTGTCTACTTCCCAGAACACATACTTTCTCTCATATGGTGCACACACACACACACACTCACACACTTTTTCTCCCCCATTTCCAGGACACACTCACACTCATTCTCTCTCTCACACATATACCCCCCCCCCACACACACACATACACACAAGTAGATACTAAGATTTTTTTGATGAGCTTTCCTACTTAAATGTTTTTTAATTAATTGATCCATCATTTAGGGGGTTCTAAAATGTAATGTGAATTTCTAATATCATTAGAAAAGAGACTGCAGGCAGGCTCATTCCTGTAGATTCTGAGACAGTAGGTGAAGATGAGGACACCCCACCCCCACCCCCACCCCCCTGGGCCAGTCACCTTCAGACTAAGCTGGCTTCTTGGTCAGCTCCCTTCACAAGTTTCCCCTGGCCCCCTTCAGGCCAGGTCAGTGTCTGCTCTGCCCTGAGATCATTCTGTCCGCATGTTGCTATCCTATCTGCTTCTGTGAGATCCTGCCGTGAGATCATTTTCTTTCCATTTTTAATTTTACCTTGTGTTTTCAGCGTGTTCCCTAAACAGTTCCTTGTGTGTGTTAGGTGCCGGGTTATACATAATTTTGAGATACAGGAGAGAGAAAGCACCATTATCGATACTTCCGTTTATTTCGTTTTTAATAATGTTAGTGGAGAGAGTTTGGTGAGAAAAATCATCAATCCAATTTTCTTTCATTTGTATTTAGGTGTCAGGAGGATAGGCAAGCAGTTCATCTTGTCTTAAACTAACGGCAGACCCTCTCTCCTGCCACTTAGGTTTACTTACCCTTAGGGATTAGGCAGACAGCCTGCTTAATGAATCAACTTTTCTGTCAACTTTTCTAGAACATTCGTCCCATTACTACAGGGAATAGTCCACCCCGGTATCGACTGCTTATGAGTGATGGATTGAACACGCTGTCCTGTGAGTATGATGAATAAATCTAGGCTGTGGGAATACTTGGATAACAGCAGCACACCGTTCCCTTTGATTGCAGAGTTTGAGCACCTGAAGTCCACACAGGCTGTGGGCTTTGTTGAGGGAGACATGCCTCTGGCGGAGAGCCTGGCTGACAATACACTGGATGTAGTGGGAAGCTGCCATTCAGCTTAATTAATTTCCTCTAACTGGTGTTGTATGTTTTCTTTGATTAATTTCCCCGAGGATAGTATTGACATTTTGTGAGTGTGATGGGTGAGCCATCCTGTGCTTAACTTTTTCAGTTTTATTTCTGTTCTAGAATCTTCAAAAAGAAGATTTGTGGTGGTGGTGGTGAGGTGGCTTCTAGACTGTTTGCCTGGTGTCTCTAGTCACAGCACTAAAGACCTAGAAAGGATTGCCTTCATTTTCCCCAGGAAACTGATAGTAAAAATGATCTGGGATCTTTGAGGAATAGATAATGTTTAGGAGTAGCCCAAGATTTTAAGGCGGGGCAGATGTCCTCTCTGCAGAGTCCGAGGGGCTTTAAACAGCTGTATTTAATGCTTTTCCTTGTGATCAGCTTTCAGATTAAGACAGGAAGGGCTTGGAGCTGAAGTCCTCTCTTTGCCTTGCAGCTTTCATGTTGGCCACACAGCTGAACCCTCTTGTCGAGGGACAGAAACTGGCCAGCAACTGTGTCTGCCAGGTCAACCGATTCATCGTGAACACCCTGAAAGATGGAAGGTACGCCTTTTCTCTCTCGTTCAGCTGTGGAACAGGAACTGACGTGGGAACAGAGAAGGTGCCCAGTGGTCAAGTTGAGGAAGGGAGGGTGTGACAGGGCAGCGGAGCGCTTCAGCTGAGCTCAGTGACTGACTGTGACGTCAGGGGAGACATACAGAAGAAACAAACTGGAGATCCCTCAAAAAAAGATTAGAATGCACAATTCTACTTCCTCCTGGTTTCTTTTAATGACGAGGTCACTTGCTACATCAAAAAGGAACATTTAGTTATACAGTCTGGTTCCTTTTTTGTGATCTTGAGTCTTTTGTAGTCAGTGTGTTGAGCTGGTGTAGGATATGGTTAAGTACTTGCAAGATGTTATATGCTAGAAATACAGCATGAGCAGAACTGTTATTCCCCTTGCTAAAAAAATGACTTACTTTTAAAATAGAAAACTTTATTTTATTTTCGGAGCTGAAGACCAAACCCAGGGCCTTGCGCTTGCTAGGCAAGCACTCTACCACTGAGCTAAATCCCCAACCCTGAAAACTTTATTTTAGGGAGAGTTTTATATACTTTTTTTCCTCATTTTTTATTTTTAATAATAGATTGCACCCAACACACATGGGAATCAAATATAATAAACATTCCAGTGTTGGTGAAATTATGTTATAATTTATTTGTTATAATATATATATATATTTTTTTTAAAGATTTATTTATTATGTATACAGAAGAGGGGTGCCAGATCTCATTACAGATGGTTGTGAGCCACCATGTGGTTGCTGGGAATTGAACTCAGGACCTCTGGAAGAACAGTCAGTGCTCTTAACCTCTGAGCCATCTCTCCAGCCCGTTATAATATATTTTGATGAACGTTATATTACATGTGTGTGTGTTTTAAGACTTATTTATTTTATGTATGTGGATGTTTTGTCTACATGTATACCTGCACACTAGAAGAGGGCATCAGATCCCATGAGACTATGGTTACAAACAGTTGTGAGCTGTCATGTAGGTGCTGGGAATTGAACCCAGGACCTCTGGAAGAGCAACCAGTTCTCTTCACAGCTGAACCATCTCTTCAGCCCTATCCCCTATATATTTTGAAACACTTTTTTTCAATTCATATTAACTGGCTATGTCTGTATTCTAATTTTAGCATTTAGCCTTTCTGTTGTCAATTTGGGATGTCTTTTATAAAATTCAATTTAGGATTTGGTAAGTTTATACTTGGTGTTAATTTTTTAATTCTTTACTTTATATTTGAGGCAAGGTCCACTGTTTTAGCCCTTGCTAGGTGGAACTCATCTGTAGCCCAGGCTGGCCTCTAACTCCCAGAGATCTGCTTGTCTCTGCCTCCTGAGTGCTGGGATTAAAGGCGTGGTTGTGGACAGCTTTGTGGGTGTTGGGTAGCCGTGAGCCTCTCTAGTCCAGCTCCTTTTTGTGTGCTCAAGTACGTGTGGGTTGACTGTGGTTTTGCTTTGCTTTCTTTGTTTTGTCTCTGTCATGAACCAATAGTCTGTTTTTATGGTGATTTTTAAATCTGCATTTGAATTGACAGATATTTCAAAATAGGTCAGTTTTGTTACCACCCTCCCAAAATAAAGCAGCTCTTAGTGATCTGTGTTGTGTTTTTTGTTTTCTGTATGGCTGAGGATAGCCAGGAAGGACCTCATGCCTCTAGGCAGCAGTGTACTGCTGAGTTACATCCCAGGCCTCATTCTTTACAGTCATTATTTATTCAGGGTACCTGTAGATTGTTTCTAGCTTACCTCATCTTGTTTGTTAATCTAGTTCTTTCCCTCCCTCCCTCCCTCCCTCCCTCCCTCCCTCTTTTCTTTCTTCCTTTCTTTATCTTCACTATGTAGCCTGGTTTGTAACTCACAGAGATCTGCCTGCCTCTTGTCTCCTGAACACTAATTAAAGTCATGTGCTACCACAACTTGGCAGTTTCCATTTTCTTAAAGTCTTTTACAAGCATCTTTTAGCAATTCCTATAGGAAAATATGGTGATATTTTATTTGTATTAACATGTTATTTGTATGTTAATAAATAAAGTTGCCTATTTTGTGAATGTTAAAACTCTCTCATCTTTAGTGGGCTGCAGAGATAATAACAGCTCCATTGATAAATTGCTTGCTAGGCAAGCATGAGAATCTGAGTTTGTTCTAAAGAGCCAGGTACAGTGGCGAGAGCTCATAATCCTGGGCTGGGGACAGGAGGAGGAGGTAGGTGGACTCTGGTACTCCCTGCCTTGCTAGCCTAGCCTTCTGCAGAGCTCAGGTCTCAAAAAAGAAAGTAGGTGGCTGGTGAGGTAGGTCAGTGGGTAAAAGTGCTTGTTGCCAGGCCTGAGACCCTCAGTCCCCATGACCCTCATGGTAGCAGGAGAGACTGGACTCTCCAGAAGCTGTCCTCGGAACATTGTGTATGCATGCACATGTACACAGTAATAACTGCATAGTGTTGAAAGGGAAAACAGGATTGGCATTAGGAAAGTACCTCATTGGGTGAAGTATTTGCCTAGCATTCACACTGCCCTGGGTGTGGTTGGTAGCACCATATAAACCAGGTCTAGTGGTGTATGCTTATAATCCCAGTATTCTGGGGTAGTCAGGAGGATCTGAAAATCAAGGTCATCTTCATATAGCAAATTCTAGGCCAGCCTGGGCTACATGAGTCCTTGTCTCAAAATAAACCAAGGAAAAAATCAAGGTGAATGGCTCCTGAGTATTGATGCCTAAGGTTGACCTTTGACCTCCACATGCATGCACACATGTCCTATACAAAGGCACTCAGACACAGACACCTATGCATCCTCACTCACAGAAGAACCTGTGATCTAAAAATGCATGTTAGGTTCTCAGTGAAACCAGTGTACTTGGAGAACTTCAAGTTTATAGTTCCCATTGTGTGTTCCTCGTGGTCCTTCTAGAACTGTCCAGTTAGGTCAGTCCCTTGTGTGAACTCAGCTGGCTTCTTGGTGCAGTGGAGAAACACAGTGAGGAACACACACGAAAATAACAATGTAAAGTTCTGTAGCAGGTACACATCAGGAAGTGTAAGCTCTGCCCTCCCGGGGGTGCCTGGGTTTGTACCAGCGCCCAGAGACACTTGAGCGGTGTCGCTCCGGGTCATTAGGACTGACTGCTGCCACATCACTAGGCAATAGGAATTTTTACCTCTGTTGTTAATCTGACGACACTCATCTACGCTGTGTACTGTAGAAGTCTGTTCACTTTCCTGTGTGGTCTAGCAGTATGTTTACTGTGGTAGAATTTTCTATTCTTAGGCCTCTTTCATGTTAGGGAACATTCTATTAATCTGCTAGTTTGCTGTATGTCCAGCCGTTTCTGTCAGTTTTGATCTGGTCTCTATAAGCTGCCCAGGCTGGACTTTAATATGCAGGGTTTTTGTCCCTTCACAGCAGCTGGGATTATAGGTCGGAATCATTGCCCTTCGCCAGCAGACCTTGCATTACGGATAACTGGCCCGTGATCTCCAAAATCTCAAACATGCAAACAAATTTGTTTCTATTTTTGGTGTCAAATGTTGTATTAGTTAACCTTTCTCATTGGAATGACAGAAATACCTGATAAAAGCAACTTAGAGAAGGGGTTCTTCTGGTTCACGGTTTGAGGGTACAGTCCTCACGGCAGCTAGAGTCTTGATTCGGTCTGGGACCTCAGTCCATGGAATGGTGTCACCCCAGTTACGGTGGGTCTTCTCAATCTAAAGACCCCTCCTGGGCATAACCAGAGAGTTGCCTGCTCTGGTAGATTCTGTTGGGTTGACAGTAACAACTGTCAGAAGTGTCATATTATTCTGGCCTGTTTTTAGGTTTTTGAGCTGACTGTTTCGGTTTATCTTTGGCTCTTATTTTAATGAATTCAGTCTATTTTATGACTCCCTTCTGGGAAGTATCACTCTCAGCTTAGGCGTCTGGCTTACCAGGTTCTTTGTCTTTTGTGTGTCTCATCCCTTTCGTTTTATACATTGCCTGTTGAATTGTTGCTCTGTCGTTTCTTCTTATTTTGTTCACGATTAATAAGGACAGTTCTGCCGGTGCGTGTTCTGCCATTGTCTAGGCAAGACACATCTTGCCAGCCTGCCTGCCTGGGATCTCTTATCTTCCACTCCGGGCTATCTCAAGTGCTGCAAGCGGTGCTTCTGGCTCCTAGGACATGGTTGAGGGGAGGGTGGAGAGCCTTTCTGGGGTGGACTACAGTCCTTGCCGAGACGTGAAGAAGCTCCTCTCTCTCCACTGAGTACAGTTCCGCTCATGACTCCGCCCTGACTCACACCACAGCATGGCGAATGGCATGTCTGTGTTGTTTTATACTTCTGTTGAGAGCGTGTGCGTGTGTGTGTGTGTGTGTGTGTGTGTGTGTGTGTGTGTGTGTGTCTGACTGAATTTATCTATTCCTTGCCTTTATGGTAGCCATCCAGGTTTATTCCTGACTTTTTTCTTGAGGGTGGTTTCAAGACAGGGTTTCTCTGTGTTACAGCCCATGCTGTCCTGGACCTTGCTTTATAGACCAGGCTTTTCTCTGTATATGATTTATGAACTTTGTATTTTAAATTTTTGGAGTTTTGATTTTACTTGTTAATTGTGTTTGTGCACGCGCATTTGCTATGGTGCACGTGAAGAAGTCAGAGGACAACTTCTGGTTCCCTCCCCTCAGTTTTCTGGGGGTTGGACTCTGGTCACCAGGCTTACACAGCAGGGCTTTACCCACTGAGCATATTACCAGCCTGTTTTAATGCTTGTAAATTAAAAAAAAAAAAAAACAACTGTGTGTGTGTGTGTGCGTGTGCACTCCCTTCCATGCTTTTAGAACCCCATGTCTCCTCTGTAGCTCTCCACCGTATCTTGATAGTCTCTCACTGACCCCGGAGATGACTGGTTTTTTGCTGGACTAGTGGTCTCTGACCCTTCTAGACTGGAGTTACAGGCACCACCAATCTTACCTTTCAGATGGGTGCTGGAGATCCGAACTCAGGTCTTTATGCTTGCACAACAGGTACTGTGACTCACTGAGCTGTCTCCTTAGCTGATACTTTGTCCTTTAGCAATTTTTTTGAGATGTATTTTTTTCAATTTTATATGTATGGGGGTTATGTCTGTGTACCCTGTGTGTGTCTGGTGTCCATGGACTCCAGAAGACGACATTGGATCCTCTGGAGTTGTAGATGGTTATGAGCCATCATGTGGGTGCTGGGAATCAAACCCGGATCCTCTGGAAGAACAGCCAGGTCTCTTAACGTCTGAACCAACTCTCTAGCACCTGATACTTTGTCCTTTAATTTTTATTTACAGAAATAATAAACCAAAAATAAATAAATAAATAAATAAATAAATAAATAAATAAATAAACCAAGCATATTAACTCTGTTATCTGTTTTACCCATTCTACCATGGTCTATTTGTATATGTTATTTTGTGGTATCAAATTGAAGACATTTTCAAAAATCTGTATTTGCATTTGCCCATTTCCCCTTTATGACCTCTGTATCATAATGCTGAAGAAGCTTTCTGACCAAATTCTTCTCTTTCTTTCTTTCCTTTTTTTTTTTTTTTTTTGGTTTTTCGAGACAGAGTTTCTCTGTGTAACAGTTCTGGCTGTCTTAGAACTCACTTTGTAGGCCAAGATGGCCTAGAACTCACAAAGACCCACCTGCCTCTGCCTCCTGAGTGCTGGGATTAGAGGTGTGCACCACCACGCCCAGCATTGATCAAATTCTTGACCATATTTTAGTACTTCAGGAGAGGTTTATTTTAACCTATGACATGAGTACAGAAACTTAATTTCCAAATGGGCAGCACATAGAGATCCAGTGAGAATGTTTTGTTCTCAGTGTGATGGGAAGCCATAGGCTTTGATCGAGTGTTTTAAAATTTTTACTTTATTTTATTTCTGAGAAAGGGTCTCATCTCAGGTAGCCCAGGCAGGCTCTGCGAGGTGCCGGGCATTGAACGCTTTGTGTAGGAAACTGCATGATCAGGCCTTGAGTTGTGGGTGTTTTTAACTTTTTTTTCCACCAGTGCTGGAGATTGACTGGGGGCCTCACACATGGTAGACAAGCACTCTAGTACTGTGTCTTCCATGCGTTGTAATCTTTCAAAGGTTGTGCAGAGGTACTCTGACAGGGCTGGCTGGGTGTGGTTCAGCCGGTAGGTAGTATGCTTGCCTGGCATGCGTGAGACCACATCCACCCAGGTATAGTGGCACACCCTGTAACCCCACCACTTGGGAGATGGAAGCAGGAGGTTTGGAAGCTCAGAGTCATCCTCGGCCATAGTGAGTATGAGGCCAGCCTGGGCTGTTATTCTACCAAAAGCCACAAATAAAATGAGGCACACAGACACAAAAATAAACTGTGATAACTGTGTGGAAAATTGATAGTTGGTGGCAAACACAGATGAAAAGAGACTGGTAACTATTCTGAATCTGTCACTTTTCCCTCTGATCTGATTGGATGTTCATGTGTCACTGACAGCGTTTGAAAGTCTGAAATTATTTGGAACACTTCACAGTGTTAAATAGTTACCATCACAATTAATTTTAGAGCATTTTTCTTACCCCCTTAAAGACACCCTATACCCTTTAGCTGCTAGCCCCAAATCTCTGAATCCCAGGGAGCACTGATCTTTTCGTGTCTGTAGATTTGTCGACTTCAGACATTCTGTGTAAATGGAGTCAGGTAATACCTGGTCCTTTGTGACACTTCTTCATTTAGAATTTTCAGGACTAAGATGTATCGCTGCTTCATTTCTCTTTGTGGCTGTAAAATTCTGTTGTGTAGACAGATCACATTTTGCTTATCCTTTTTTTTTTTTTTTTTTTTTTGTGGTGCTGGGGTCAGCACACATGCTAGGCAGAAGCTCTACCTCTGAGCCACATCCCCAGCCCTCTTTACTTTTGATTTTGAGACAGTGTCTTGCTAAGTTGCCTTGGCTGTCATTGAACTTGAGAGCCCTCTGCCTCAACCTTGCAGTTAGTTGAGATTATAGACCCGGGCCACTAGGCCCAGCACCCTTTGCTTATCTGGTTTTTCAGTTTCTGGGCTGTTGGGTTGTTTCTGTGTGCAATTTGAATAATGCACCGAAGATTAATATACAAGTTTTTACATGATTGGCCCTCGTCCTGTGGGTTTCCTGTGGCTTCTCAGTCCATATAATCAACTGATCAGAAGTGTGTTCAGGGGAAGTGTTGCATCTGAAATGAGCATGTACAGCCATACTCGTATTGTGCCCTAAATAATACAGTATAACATAATTTGCATCATGTTGGGTATCGTAAGTAATCAAAGATGTTTAAAGCATATGAGAAGATGTGTGTTAATGAAATGCAGCAGCTGCCTTGTTCCATGCACAGATTCTCCTGGGAGTGGTATCTTGGTGACTTGGACGCAGGGGTGACTGTGCCTGGGAGAGAAAGTGCTGGTTGAAATGCTGACTTTATGATTTAACTTTATGAGGATTCACCAGGCTACTTTCCCAAACCACTATACCCATTGCCCGTCTCACCAGCAGGCTGGAGTGGATAATCTGCACATCTTTCACAGCCCTTATAATTATGTGCTGTGAAAATACCATCTGTAGAATATTTTAGTGACTTTTGGCAGTTTTCATGTTTTCTCTTCCATATGAATTTTAAGAGTTATATCAAGTTCAAAAACCAAGCAGAGGTCTTGTTTGAATGTACATAATTGCATTAAGTTGATATACTTTGACATTAGGTCTTTTCATCCAAGAATATGATATCTTACCATTGAAAACCTTGGATTTCCTAGACAGTTAGCTCTTTATTGTAATATGTATGTCATTTGTTTCTTTTTGAGGTTTTTTTTTTATATTTGTGTATTTGTGCAGGGCACATGTATGTAGGCACACATGTGCTATGACATAATCGAATGTTTTATTATTGGGAGAGGCCATGTGTGCCGCACATGTGTGTGTGTGTGTGTGCGTGCGCAAAGTTCTGAAGACACCTTTCAGGAGTTAGTTCTCTCCTTCACTGGCTGCTGGGGATCAAACGCAGGTGGGAGGCCCACCGGCCCTCTCAGCAGGCCTGTTCCTTTGTTTTTAACGGTTCTGAATCCGTTAGCACCATTAAGACCATGTTGGCAGGAGTGTATCAGCAGAGCCCTTCTCTGTCCCTGGACAGTAATGGAAATGCCTTTGGTTTCTGTGCTCAGCATCACTTATCTTGTAAAGTGCGTAGACTTTATCATGTCAGGACTTTTTCTAGGTCCTTATATTGCTCGGATTTTTATAGGAATGGCTCTTGAATTTTTTGAAAAGCTTTTACTACAGCTTGATATAATCATATTATTTTTAATCCTTTAATAGTATGAATTATTTTAACCGATTAATATTGAACTGTTCTTTCATTCTTACATAATAAATCCTGCCTCTAAAAAATAATCCTCTTAGCTTCCTTTCTCTTTTTTCAAATCTGTTTTATATTTTGCATGATTTTGAACATTTATAAAAGTAGACAGAACACACAGTGGAATTGAGTCCCCATATAGCTCTCAGTTAGATCATCACTTGACATCAGGTCCTGCTCGATCCATATTTTTTCCACATATACTCTAAATAATTTTGAAGTAAGTATCAGATACATTATTTCACAGGTAGATATATTTTAGTATTTTTATTTACATGATGAACTAGTTTTGAAAAATAAGTACTGGGCCTGAGGAGACAACTCAGTAAAGTGCTTGCCTGACAGGCATGATGTTGGAATCCCTGCCACCCACATAAAAAGCTAGGCATGGTGGCACTGATCAGTAGCCCTGATGGATCCCCAGAGCTTACTGGCAGCAAGTCTGCCCAGTTGGTGAGCTCTGGGCTCAGATCCTGGTGGAAGGCTGGGCATAGTGGCACACACCTTTGGTTCTAGTACAGATATGGAGTAGAGGAAGGCAGATCTCTGAATTCAAGGCCAGCCTGGTCTACATGTCAAGTCAAGGATAGCCGAAGCTACATAATGACACTTTGTTTCAGAAAACCTAAAAATAAAAATGTAAGGCGGAGGGGCTAGTGAGATGGCTTATCAGGTAGAGGCACTTGTCACCAGGCCTGAGATGTGAACCTCCCCCGGAATCTCCACTTTTGTGCCAAAGCACAAGTGTGTCTGTGCAAACACACACACACACACACATACACACACACACACACACACACACACACACACAGAGTAAATAAATGTAAAAAGCTGGGCGTGGAACATGCCTTTAAGCTCAGCACTTGGGAGGCAGAGGCAGGAGGTTCTCTGAGTTCAAGGCCAGCCTGGTCAACAGAGTGAGTTCCAGGACAGCCAGGGCTTCTTGGCTTCTTAGAGAAACCTTGTCTATGAATGCAGGAACGAAGGAACGATTGAATGAATGTAAAATAAACTGTGGATAGTAATAGAAAACACCCAGCTTACTGGTGTCTTGACCTCTGGCTTGTGCACATACATGTGCAGGACATGCACCCACATGCACATGTACTCACACACACAAACATGCAGTCATTCACACAGCACATCTCCATGCACACAAAAATGAAAACCAGGTACACCTAAAGTAAGTAGCCAGCTGTGTTCACGTTCCAGCTACTCATATATGAATGTATAAAGGCGTACGTGTGTGTCTGTATACATTCATATTTGAATCAGAATCCAAAGTAAATTAGCACAGCAGTAGGTTGGTGGTCTGGGGGCCTTCTAACACCCGTATGTTCCTCCTCGCATCTTTTCCCCTGACTCTTTATTTTCACGATACCAGGTCATTTGTCTCTAATCCTTACATTTGCCCATAGTCTCTATTTTGCTGATGGTATCCCTGTAAAAGTTACCTGTGTTCTCTGTAAAGTGGACTTGGTGCATTATTTTAATGTGCTGTTGTATTCATCTTGCTATATTTCATTTAATGTGTATATGTATTACAAGATGAAATACATTTTTTAATACTTTGTTTTAATTTTAGATTTTTTTAAATTAATTTTATGTTTATGAGTGTTTTGCCTGCATGTATATGCATCGCCTGGTGTCTGTCTACAGAGGGCAGGAGAAGGTGTCAGATATTCTGGAACTGGGGTTACAGATGGTTGGTTGTGAGCCACCATGTCGGAGCTGAGAATCAAACCCAGCTCCTCCGGAAGAGCAGCCACTGCTTTTTACCTCCTGAGCCATCTCTCCAGGCCCCAAGATAAGATTTTTTAAAGACTTGTTTTTATTATTTAATTGTGTGTGTGTGTGTGTGTGTGTGTGTGTGTGTGTGTGTGTGTGTGTGTGTGGTTATGCGTACATGCATTTGTTGGAGAAGTGCCTTTGGAAGCCAGAGATGTCATATCCCCTGGAGCTGGGGTTAAAGGAAGTTGTGAGCTGCTAGATGTTGGTGCTGGAAACCAAACTCAGGAACAGTATATACTTTGGATTGCTGAGCCATCTCTCCAGCCTAAATTTTTTGTTTGTTTTTAATGTTTCTGTTTTGTCTTAGTTTTGGTTTCTGGAGCATGGTATCATATAGCCCAGACTGGCCTCTAACTCACTGTGCATCTGAGGTAATCCTTGAACTCCTGGTCCCCTAAGTGCTGGGATCACATGCATGTTTCAGCACATTTGGCTTAGCAGGGAGTTTTAACAGATGGTCTGTATCCAGGCCATAGCAGATCGTTTTTTGCAGGCTTGTTTTGTTGAAGTGGCATGACCATGATGGGATAACTTGATAAAGGCAGCACGTGCTGAATAAGCGGAGGTAAAGTCCAGCATTCGGCATCCAGACCATCCAAACAGTAAAGCATGGGTATTGCTTAACCTTTGCTCTGGACTGCCCTTGGCGTTGCCACTAGTGTGGCTTTCGTTCAGTCCACTGTCCTTCCCCGCCTGTGGTTATGTTCCCTTCAAAGTCCGTTTCTCTGTTGCAATTCTTTTTTTCTTTTCCCAGGTTTCATGTGTGAGTACATGTAATGTGCATGTATGTGTGCGTGCGTGCGTTGACATTTGTACATGACCACGCAAACCCAAGATTTGGGAGTCATCATCCTTAGCCACTTTTTTACTTCTGAGTTATTCATGGAGGCGGGGTCTTAGTCAAGCCCAGAGCTCTCCATCCTGGCTTCTCTTGCTAGCCAGCGTGCGCTGGGGTTACCCTGTCTCAGAGATGGAATTAGAGGCGGACTGCTGCATCCACCCGGCATTTGTGTGGGTTTTGAGGCATCTGAACTCCAGTGCTCACACTCAGTATGCTCAAGCACTTCAGCTACTGAGCTCTCTGTCTCCTTCTATCGAGAGTTCTTTTTCATCTGCAGATGAAATCATGACATCTTGTCTTGGTAGGTATTAAATGACATCTTTGGGCTGGTGCTTAATTAAACACTGTAGCTGGCTACCTGCCTTTATTGAAAGTGCAGTCTAGGAGAGAAGGAAAGCAATCGCTAATTAATACAGAACTTAAAACTAAAAGAAGTGTTCTGAAGGAATGAAATCATAGCTGCAGTAGGACAGAGACCCAGGAAACGTCTTCTGAAATACTTGGGCTGGGGGTTGGAGGAGTGGAACTCTGCGGTAGAGCATTCGCTGAGCATGAATAAGTCCCTGGTTCAATTCCAAGTTTGAGATAAGAGCAAAAAGTGCATATTAGATGAAGCAGAATGAGGGGGAAAATGCACTCAGAGGACTCTGTAGGCTTGGCAGCAGGACGAAGCGCAGCTCCTGCCAGGAACTGAAAGAAAACAGCTGGGCTAGAGGGCAGCACGCTTGGAAATGCCGAGATGAGCTGGAGGGAGGTGGCGTGGGATAGCCAGGCCATAAATATGCCACATGAGCACCTTAAAAAGAAGTGTGTGTGTGTGTGTGTGTGTGTGTGTGTGTGTGTGTGTGTGTGTGTGTGTGTGTGCGCACAAGTACCTGTGGAAGCAGAGGTGTCGTTCCCTGGATGCCATTTCCTTTTCTTTTTGAGATCGGTCCCTGGAACTTCCTGGTTATGCTAGGCTGACTGCCCAGCAACACCAGGGCTGCTCCTGTCTCCGTCTCCCCGGCACTGAACTATAAGCATGGGTTGCCACATCTGACTTTCTGTGCGGGTGTTAGGGATCAAACTCAGCTCCTCTTGCTTGCACAGCAAATATTTCACCAACTAAGCTATTTCTCAGCCCCCAGTAACTAAATTTTTTAAATGTCTACTACCATAATTACTTTTCACTGGGAAAAAGTAATGGTTTAGATAAGGTCATGCTTCTAAAAACAGGTCACCTTCTTGTGCTGTAGGATTTTGTATTTAATAATCTAAATTCTATCAGTTGCTCCAGGAAGCTAATGGCACGTAGCAAGGTGTACTGTTTTAATTAAGAAGCTAGATGGAAAATGAATACCCTCATAGTCATTAGAAACAACAACAACAAATATTGATGACGTGGGGACCGAGTGAAGGAAGTATTTACCTAGGAATTAACACTTTTCAACTTATTCAAGAGTGAGAAAAAGATGATAAAGCATACAGCTTAGCCAGACAGTCATTAAACTTCTTAGCTCTTCTTAAAGCTCCAGAGTTCTTTATTCTAACTTGTGTCTGTTTGTCCTTGCAGGAGAGTAGTTATTTTGATGAATGTGGAAGTTGTAAAATCAGCTGAAGAAGTTGGAATAAAGATTGGGAATCCGGTGCCCTATAATGAAGGTAAAATCCTCTTTATAGGTTATAGCCCTCAACTGGATACTGCTTTAGAGATCCAGAGTGCTACTTTGTGACTTAGTCGTCTTAATAAAGTGGTGATTTGGGGGGCTATAGACCAGGTTACTGTTTTGTTGTTGTTGTTGTGGTTGCTTTATTTTATAATTTTTTGTTGGTTGGGTTTTTCTGTGTAGTATTGGCTATCCTGGAACTCAATCTGTAGACCAGGCTGGCCTCGAACTCACAGAGATCTGCCTGCCTCTGCTCCCCGAGTACTGGGATTAAAGTAAAGGCGTGTGCCATCATTGCCCAGCTTATTTTACTTTTTTAATACTGAAGATACGATATATAAATAAATAGGGAGAAATTTAAGAAAGAATGTAGTGGTCATTCTGTGTAAGAGTTGACTGAAATAACCTAGAACATTCTGATAATGCAGGATTTATATGATAGCTGTAATGTGAGGGAGCCAGGTGCATTCTTCTGTGTGTGGTTCGTGAACATGTGTGTATTTGTACATGTGTGTACATGGAGGCTAGAGACCAGAGTTGGTGCCTTCCTCTATTGCTTGCTACCTTGTTTCTAGAAAGACGGTCTCCTTCTGAACCTGGAACTCCCTGAACTGGAAGCCCCAGGGATCTCAAGGAAGGTACTCATGCTTGACTGGCAGGTTCTTTACTGCACCAAGCAACTCCCCAGCCCCAAGAAGTGTCTTCTTAGGAGTTATCTTGGGCAGACTTACGGGGTTTGGTTATTGGTTTGTTTTTGTTTTGAGATTTTCTTGTTTATTTAGTGGCCCTTGCTGATTTTATGCTCAGTTTTCCTGTTTCAGCCTCCTGAGTGGTGGGACTGCAGATGGGTTTCACCACACCTGACTCAAACCCTGTGTGGCTGAGGATGGCCTTCTACTCCTCATCCTCCTGCCTCTACCTCCCAAACACTGGGATTATAGCCTGGGCCATCATGGTGGTTAACAGCATTTATCCCTGATGGCAAGATTATTATTTTTTGTGCAAGTTGGAGGCCAGCCTAGACCACCAGAGACCCAGTCACCAAACCAAACCAAACCAAACCACTCAGCTTTGTGATCTGTGTCTTGATCTTTCCAGGCAACCCTTGGCCTTATACCATTAAATACTGTTAAAGCTGGGTGAGGTGGTTCATGATTGATATCCCAGCGCCCTACAGGTTGAGAAGGAGTTTTTGTTCTTTTGGTTTTTTGAGACAGGTTTTCCTTACATATCTGGCTGTCCTGGAACTCACTTTGTAGACCAGGTTGGCCTTGAACTCAGAGATCTGCCTGCCTCTAATTCCCAAGTGCTGGTATTAAAGGTGTGTGCTACCATGCCAGGCTTGAATCAGAAGAATTTTGAAGTCAACATTGACTGCATAGTGATTTTCAGGCTAGCCTGTGCTACAGAGTGAGACCCTGTCTCAAGCCCTTCCTCTCAAAAATTTAATTGTGAATTTAAATCTGTTAGTATGTGTGTGCATGTGCATGTATGCAGCATGTATGTAGAGGTCAGAGGGCAACTTTCAGGAATCTGTTCTCTCCTGTCCTATTGTGGGATCTAGGGATGGAATTCCTCGGATCATCAGGTGTTTGAGTGCTTGTTTCCCATCCAGCCTCTGCCTGGGGTGCTGGGGTTACAGTTGTGAGCCACTATGCCTGGCCGGGAGGTTCTGGCTCATCGGGTTAAGGAAGTTTTACTTCTTTTTCTTGTTTGCTGACATTGTTGTGAAGAATGAATGGTGAATTTTATCAAATGCCTTTTCTGTATCTATTAGTAATCAAATGCCTTTTCTATTTTAGTTAGCTAATATAATGAATTATAATTATTGATTTTTATATGCCAAAGCAACCTGGGCTTCCTGGGATAAGTCTGGATTTGTGATACGTTATCCTTTTCACATATTTGGATTCACATGTTTGCTTTGCTGAATCCACCTGATTTAATTTTGTTTAGTATTTTTTTGCATCTCTGTCCATGAGAGATTTTTTTTTTAAGATTCATTTATTTATTATGCATACAGTGTTTTGCTGCATGTATACCTGCAGGCCAGAAGAGGGCACCAGATCTCATTACAGATGGTTGTGAGCCACCATGTGGTTTCTGGGAATTGAATTCAGGACCTCTAGAAAAGTAACCAGTGCTCTTAACCTCTGAGCCATCTCTCCAGCCCGAGAGTTTTTTGTTTTTTGTTTTTGTTTTTTTGTTTTGTTTTGTTTTGTTTTGTTTTGTTTTGTTTTTGGCTTTTTGAGACAGGGTTTCTCTGTGTAGCTTTGCGCCTTTCCTGGATCTCACTCTGTAGACCAGGCTGGCCTTGAACTCACAAAGATCTGCCTGGCTCTGCCTCCCGAGTGCTGGGATTAAAGGCATGGGCCACCACCGCCCAGCAAGATTTTTTTAAGATTTATTTTTAATCATGTTTGTGTGTGTCTGTGCCTGGAGAGCATAAATGTTAGGTTCTTTGGTAAATTACAGGCAGGTGTGAGCTGCCTGAGGTGGGTGCTGGGAACTGAACTATGGTCCTGCAAGCGTAGTTATTGCATATTCTTAGCCACTGAGCGCACTCCAGCCTGCTCTGAGTAATTTAATCTGTGGTTCCTTGGGTCAGTTTGGTTTTGGTGTCCAAGTAATCCTGACCACACAGGGTGACCTGGAGAAGATTCATTTTGCATTTTCTAAGTTGATGTAGAGTCCCTGCTATTTCTTCCTTAAATGTTCGGTTGAATTCACTAGTGATGTCTTTACCCAGGGGCTTCTCCAGACTTCATTCTGCTGTCTCGACCACCACTTTGCCACCATGCCTGGCTCATACAGCAATGCTAATGCAAGTGTATTTGGTGTATAAATGTGGAGATTTTCTAAAGATCTTTTCTGTTAGTGATAATTTAATTCCCGTATGATAAACAACAGCTGTGTGTCTCTAATTCTGTTAAATTAATGGAGTCTTATTTCTAATTGTGCCTCAGATTATGATACTTTTTGGTAAGCTGTGTCTGTACTTGAAGAGAGTGCACATAGTTGTGCAGCATTTCAAACATCAGGACCAAGGCCTGTTCCGAAGTGTATGGTCTTTAGAATCACGGTCCTTTTGATGACCACCTGTTATGGAGTGCCTTTCTTTACCTGCCGTGATTGTTACATTGGCCAGACCACTGCACTTTCTCATCATGGATCATCATGGATGCCTTTTCCTGTAGTCTTGTTTTAATCTTTAGCATATAAAAGATATAAAATGTATTTATAGCTTTAGCACAACTTTATGTCACATTTGAATTTTTTAAGCAGTATGTAGGTCTGTCTTGCTTTTGTTGTCCAATTTGGTAATTGCTGCTTAAAAGTTTTCTTTTACAGTTATTTGTCTGTGAGTCCATTTTAAAAACAGGGCCTCGGGGTTGGGGATTCAGCTCAGTGGTTGAGTGCTTGCCTAGCAAGTGCAAGGCCCTGGGTTCGATCCTCAGCTCTGGAAAAAAGAAAAAAACAAAACAGGGCCTCATGAGCCCC
This sequence comes from Peromyscus maniculatus bairdii, assembly GCF_049852395.1. Classification (NCBI taxonomy): domain Eukaryota; kingdom Metazoa; phylum Chordata; class Mammalia; order Rodentia; family Cricetidae; genus Peromyscus; species Peromyscus maniculatus. The sequence continues at coordinate 61,090,797 of NC_134859.1, read as the reverse complement.
TCCACCCTGTGTGTTAGAATTTTGACTGGCATGGTTTTGTGTAGGCAACCATAGCTGCTATGAGTTAATGAGAGCACAGGTCTTGTCCTGACCAGAGGACACTGTTTTGTCCAGTTCCTCCCTGACCTCTTCCCTTTTCATGATGTCCCTGAGACGGGGGTGGTGTGTGTGTGTGTGTGTGTGTGTGTGTGTGTGTGTGTGTGTGTGTGTGTGTGTGTGTTGGGGGCGGGTTATAAATGTCCCATTTGTGGCTGAGCATGCCACTGATACTCATTTTCTGTACTGTGCCCTTCTGTGAGTTCCTGTTGCTTCAAGAAATTCGAATTGGGGGCCAGAAAGATGGCTAGGCAGTTAAGAGCTCTGTATGCACAACACTGAAGACCCGAGTTCTAGTCCCGGCAGCCATGTGACGTGCCTGGTGCCCACACACACTTACAACATTGGCTCCAAGAAAGGTGAGCCATGAGGATTGCGGGGACTTGTTGGGTCGCAGCGTAGCCAAGGAACAGGACCCCCAGGGTTGGCGAGAAACCCCGCCTCAACGTAATCGGAAGTGATAGCACCTCTGTACAAATTTGGATGGACACACACACCCCAGTAGTAAGTCTTAGACAAACAGAAAGGAAAGTTATCATTTGGGATTTCCAGGGCAGATTTCTTATATAGCCAAAGTCTTCATTTCAGAGCTTTACGTTATTGTGAAATAGTGTTTAAGTATGTAAGTTGTGTGAATGAATCTATTGCAGAATTTTACATATATATTAGATATTATCTTCTTTTCATATTGATATGTTTGACTATCATGTTTGCTCATAAAATTATATAGTTTTAAAAATTTAAAGTTAACGAAAAACAAAGAAAAAAGGTAAATATTAAATCTGGTGGTGGTGGCGCACACCTTTAATTCCAGCACTCCGGGAGGCAGAGGCAGGTGGATCTCTGAGTTCCAGGGCAGCCTGGTTTACAGAGAGAAACCCTGTCTTGGAAAAAAGAAAAGGGAGGGGAGGGGAGGGGAGGGGAGGGGAGGGGAGGGGAGGGGAGGGGAGGGGAGGGGAGGGGAGGGGAGGGGAGGAAAGGGAAGGGAAGGGAAGGGAAGGGAAGGGAAGGGAAGGGAAGGGAAGGGAAGGGAAGGGAAGGGAAGGGAAGGGAAGGGAAGGGAAGGGAAGGGAAGGGAAGGGAAGGGAAGGGAAGGGAAGGGAAGGGAGAAAAGAAACTTAAGATGATCATATGTCGGGCTTGGGGATTTAGCTCAGTGGTAGAGCGCTTGCCTAGCAAGCACAAGGCCCTGGGTTCGGTCCTCAGCTCTGAAAAAAAAAATGACTTAAAGTCTTCAAAAACAGTTTGTTGGCCGGGCGGTGGTGGCGCACGCCTTTAATCCCAGCACTCGGGAGGCAGAGCCAGGCGGATCTCTGTGAGTTCGAGGCCAGCCTGGGCTACCAAGTGAGCTCCAGGAAAGGCGCAAAGCTACACAGAGAAACCCTGTCTCGAAAAACCAAAAAAAAAAAAAAAAAAAAAAAAAAAAAAAAGATGATCATATGTCTGTGTCTTTTACTGTGTGTGTGTGTGTGTGTGTGTGTGTGTGTGTGTGTGTGTGTGTGTGTTTTGCCTGCATGCATGTAAGCATACCATGTGCATGCAGTGCTCTCTGAGGCCAGGAGAGGGCGTTGGCTCCCTGGAGTTGGACTAGCAGAGGCCCCGAGCCTCCATGTGAGTGCTGGGCTCTTCACCACCGAACCCTCTCTCCAGCCCCATCTCTTTAACACGCATTAATGTTTGTTTTAATTTGGAGTAGGGCTGCATGACTTTGAAATCCAGACTCAGGAGTGTGTGGTGAGAGTCTCACTTCTGCCCACGGCATCTTGCACCCACTGCTGCTCTTTCTAGAGAACACACTTTAAGGTTTCTTTATCCTTCAGGAGCTCCTTGCCAGCTAACCAAATGCAAATGTTCCTCTTACACCCCACATGGAAAAAAACAAAAACAAAAAAGAGAAAGAATTTGGTAGGTGAAGAGCAGTGTGGTGCAGGTTTTAGTTTTTATTTTGAGGGAGGCCAATCCTTTAAAATGTTGAATCCCCCTTTGCTTTTGTTTTTTTGGCCTCTGAGCTGGATGTTTTTTGTTGTTGGCCTGTTTTCTTATGTGTTTGTCTTTTTGTTTTGTTTTGTTTTTCGAGACAGGGTTTCTCTGTGTTGTTTTGGGGCCCGTCCTGGAACTCACTTTGTAGCCCAGGCTGGCCTCGAATTCAGAGATCCACCTGCCTCTGTGCGGGGGGGCCCCCCCCCCCCCCCCCCCCCCGACTGCTGGATTATAGGCGTGCGCTGCCGCCGCCGCCCGGCTCTTCACAATTTCTAAGAGTTCTTTTAAAAGTAGGGAGTGGTGTCCTTTGGTTCAGCTGTGATATGAGTTGTAGGCTTTTTTTTTTTTTTTTGGTGTGTCTTTTTTTTTTTTTATTCCCTTTCTTCCACCCCCTCCTGTGTCTCTCCTATTATTCCCTCTCAGATTCCTGGCCTCTTTTTCTTTATTATTGCACCCACATGCACCCCTAAATGTGTAAGTGCAGCTAACTACCTGAATCCAAGTTGTAGATTCTTTGTGATTTGCTTCTGATGTTTTGCTGTGTGGTAGTTTTTTGGCTTGTTTATTTTATTTTATTTTATTTTTTTAATGAGTATGGTAGTTTGAATGTAATTGGTCCCCATAATCTCATAGGGAGTGGCATTATTAGGAGATGTGGCTTTGTTGGAGTGGGTAGGGCCTTGTGGAGGAAGTGTGTGGGACAGGCTTTGAGGTTTCCGATGCTCAGGATACTGCTGAGTATCTCAGTCAACTTCCTGTTGGCTGCAAGATGTAACACTCTCAGCTCCCGGAGCACATCTGCCTGCACACCACCATGCTCCTAGTTGTGATGAAAATGGACTGAACCTCTGAAACTGTAAGCCAGCCCCAATTAAATGTTTTCTTTATAAGAGTTGCCGTGGTCATGGTGTCTCTTCACAGCAGTGAAAACCCTAACTTAAGACTGAAGTTGATACCAGGGACTGGGGTGTTGCTGTGGTAGGTTGGACCATGTGTTTGTCTGGAGGAATTTGGACTTTGGTACTTTGGGACATGAAAGCAGTTCATGGGCCATACTAGTAGGAGCATGGAAGACAGAGGTGCTAAGAGTTATTTGAAATGCCAGGGACTCACTCAAGAGGTTTCAGAGGGGGAAAAGGGGGTTTTAGAGATTTGGATTAATTAATTGATTAATTAATTAATTAATTCTGTTGGCAGAAGAGATCTCAAAATAGCCTGGTATAGACTCCATTGTATTAGTGATAACTCTAATGAAGTTTTTTTTTATCCCTCCCCACCCCCCTCTAATGAAGATTTATTTTAAAAAAAAAGAGCTGAGCAGGGTACATTGAAATGCAAAATATACATTTTACTACTGCTGCCATATTGAGCAAAGACGATGATTCAAAGTGAGAAATAAAACTGCAGACAGTTCCTGCTGCGTATACTTCAGGGATGGATGGTTTTAAGTCTGTCATACTTGGAACTGTGTTTTTGTCAGTGTGTGTCTGTGTGCAAATCCTTTGTGTTTTCACTATTGGTAACAATAGCTTGCTCAGATCAAAATGTATTATACAATACTTAGTTTATTATTCATATTGCAATTATATTCATCCTGATCATGTCCCTTTTCTGTCACCAGGAGCTTAGATATATTGCACTGATCCTTTCATTCTTTTTTGTTTATTTTCAGTGGTTTGGGAGTTGAGACAGGGTCTCACTACATAGTTCTGGTTGTCCTGGAACTGTATAGACCAGGCTGGCCTCGAACTCACAGAGATCCGCCTGTCTCTGCCTCCTGAGTGCTGGGATTAAAGGAGTGCACCACACTTCAGGCTCTGTCTATTCTTGGTATTTGTTAGGAAAGTACTTGCTTGGGAAGTTAATGGGTTTGTTTGAATTTTTCACTGCCCCCAGCCCACTTGCCTTACTAGATAGTAAAAATGATAGGTATGAGTGCGGGTCACCCGAGGAGCACAAATCTGCTCTCAGCTGGTTTCTCTTCCTGGCTCTGAGCCTGTGTGTAGCCAGCCAGAGCTAGAAAGCTGAAGAATTACTGTGTTGATCTAGCCTACTGGAATGGCTGGATTTGCTGGCGGCACAAAACGGGTTATTATAAATGGAGCCTACATTATTGCTTTGTAGAATCCTTTTGGCTTTTAGAAAGATTTTTTTCCTTAGCTATGGACTGATTTATTTTCGGTCTTATGGGCAGATGCTGTATTACAGTGCATTAATTGAAAGGCAATTGTTGCTATTTAGAATGCTCTGGAATTCTTGCCATCATTTGGTTCAGGGCTGTGTCTTGTACCAGATTTGTAAGAGATAAAGGTTACTCTATTAAGTGGATTAGTAGCTTTTCCTAATTACCATATCTTATGTTCTATATAACTAGAGTTATTATTGCCAGGATTGGCTGTTTACAATTTAACCACATGATGGTGAAGTGCGTGAACTTAGCCAGACAGAGCTGAGTAATACTAGCTTCTCTCTCCCCCACCACGGTAAAGGATGAAGAACTGTCTCCATCTGTGACAGTTACTGGGAAAATGCACTTAACCCTTGCTCCTTGTCCAGAGTAAACACTCCGGAAAACAGCAGTAGTAGTTGTTACTGGTGTCTCGTGTATCAGACTAGCCTCAAACTCATTGTGTAGCAGAGGAGGAGCACCTTGAATTTCTGATCCACCTCCTTCTACCTGCTGAGTAAGGACTGGGATTATAGGTGAGGCACCACCAGGACCTAACGCATGCTAGGCAGGTACTCGATCAATTTAGTAGCCTAACCTCAAATAGTTAGCAGGTGGAGACTTGTTAGTTATATAATAAACACCAGTGACTGTCGATGTATTGTGTTCAGCTAAAAACTAGAACTAATTCATATAAAAGTGAAAAATGTATATGTTAAATAGGTACATGTGATGAATATTTTTTTAATTGTAGTAAAATATACACTTACTGTTTAACTTTCAGATGGGGGTCAGCCTGTGTTACCTGTGCTGGCCTCGTTGATTTCTCTTGCCTCAGCCTCCTGAGTAGCTGTGGCTACAAGCGGGTGCTGCTGCAGCTGACCATTTACCGTTCACATGCGCAGGAGCCTTAAATCAGTTCATTGCTCCAGCCCTCCATTTCCACCTCTGCCTTGTCTCTGGTTACTCTGTTTTCCCTTCTGTCTCCGACTTAGAGTGTTCTACAGTCCTGAGTGGCAGTTACTTTGTATGTACATACATACATACTTTGTCTGTGTTACATACATGGGGTGGGGGGAGCCAAAGATCCATGTCAGGTGTCTTCGTGGTCACTCCCCATCCTGGTTTCCGAGACAGGCTTTCTCAGTGAGCCTTGTTTGTCAGTTGGGCCCCCTGACTGGTGAGCTCTGGGATCTACCTGTCTCTGCCTCCTCCGTCCACCTGCACTTCTCCCACACCCCCCATCTAGGGGTTAAACTAGGGCCTTGTGCTCACTCTACCAACCGAGCCGTCCCCTCGGCCCGCGGTCCTCAGTTATCTCTTTATAGAAATGGAATGTGTGTCCAGTGACCATGTCCAGTTCAGTCAGGTGTGTGCCGCAGCAGGCATGGCTGGGAATGAGACTTCCTACTTCAGAGGATTTAAGGACTGGAGAAAAAGAGAGGCCTGTGAAATGCCTCAGTCCCTAGGACTCATACAGTGGAAGGAAAGAACTGACTCTCAAGAGGTCCTCTGACCTCCATACAGGTACAGGCACGCGCGCGCGCACACACACACACACACACACACACACACACACACACACACACACACACACACACAAATATTGTTGAAGAAGGACAGAATTAGCTGGAGGATAGGAGGTCACTTTTAAAAATATGTCTTATGATGCGGGTAAACATACACTCTTCTAGCCGCTTTCCTTCAGTGTTTACTGAGCAACTTACCTTTTCCTTGCTGATTTTAGAAGGCTTCATTTAAGACTTTAAAACTGGGCTGGTGGTGGCAAAAACCTCTAAACCCTAGCACTTGGGAGGCGGAAGCAGACCTGCTGGTCTAAAGAGCAAGTTCCAGGACATCCAGAGAAACCCTGTCTCCAAAAACAAAACAATTAAACTGTTTCTCACAAGATGCATCGTCACACAGTTTTCCCAGGCTCAGTTTTTTGTGACTGTGAATTCGAGGGGAATGGAAAGGTGCAGGGTTTTGTTGTCTGTGGCCCTGTGCCCTTTTCCTATGTAAATAAGGAATCTCGGTTTTTATCTTCAGAGGAAGAGCTAAAACATAATCAGTTCTATTTAATCTTTTAAACTTTATGCTAAATGTATTTGTCTCTAATGGCACAATTACATCTCATTTCCCCGTGCCACTTAAGACTAATTTTGGCAAAAATGAACTAAATGGGTGTGTAACATGCCTGGTGAGTAGGATCTTGGGAAGCCCAGCAGGAGCTTGAACTTGACAGTTGGAGAGGGCATAAACACAGTGGCAGGGGGAGATTGCCCACCTGTGCTCACCATTTCTAATATTTTAGGGCACTCCGGGATGTGTTTTTTAGCTGCGCTTGTAAGCTGCAGGCGCCCTGGGTGAGCAGCCCAAATGAGGATGACTTTGGCCTTCAGACCAATCACAGAGATGAAATCCAACTCCACAAATTTGTTATTTTAAAACATAGAGGTATGCAGTTTACAACTTTAACGTTCTTCAACTTCATAAACATTTGTATAAAGGGTGAAGGGCAAATACATACTCTCGCGGTGTGGCGTTTCTTATTTTCTGCTTGAGAGACATGTTCATTTCCCTCCTTTTTATCTCCCTGTTGCCTTGACACGGCTGCTTCTGAACTCGTTCTCATCTCTCCCCGCTGTGACAGTTCACTAGCACTTCACGGTACCGGAGACTCTTTCAGCTCGTATTTTCCACCAGCTGTCAGTTGCAGAATAAGGCTGCTTTGTCTGGGGGAGGGTGGAGTCCTTTCTCAGCGTCTCCTCTTCCTTTGAAGCTCCAGCACTTGAGGGACAGTTGAACTGCTTTTAGGTTTCCTTACCACCCAGCTTTCTCTTCTGATGGATCCTGCCATGAGCACACTATCCTGTTGATGACATCGATTTGTTGCTATGGAAATAGTGGTGCTATCACAAATTCAGCCCAGTGACTTTACTGCGGGTTCTTGCAGGAGAAATGGGCAAGGCTTTAGGGAAAACCTCATTAAAACTGAAAGCTGTCAATTCTGAACAGTTGAAAGGTAAATGGAAGCAACCTTTACTATACACAAGACAAAAAAGCAAGCTCTTTGCAAATGCGTGGTGTGTAGCTGGACATCCAGTGTGTATTCTGACCCTCTAAAAGCTGAAGGAGTGGGGTTTCCTAGGGTACTTACCCTCACACTGAAATCTCTTGACTGGGTTTGCACTGAAACGGCCTTTCTTTGGATTTCCAGGACACGGGCAGCAACAAGTAGCCCCTTCACCAGCCTCAGCAGCCACACCACCAGCCAGCAAGCCCCAGCCGCAGAATGGGAGCTTGGGAATGGGTAAGAGTTACTCAAGGGTATCCGAAGTGATGGGTCAAGATCAAAATAGTGTTTTAAAATTTACTCTAAGCTGGGTGGCGGCGGCGCACGCCTTTAATCTCAGCACTCGGGAGGCAGAGGCAGGCACATCTCTGTGAGTTCAAGGCCAGCCAAGGCTACACAGAGAAACCCTGTCTTGAACCACCAAAAACTAAATAATAATAATAATAATAATAATAATAATAATAATAATAATAATAATAATAAAATAAATTTACTCTGAGACTGATCAGTTTTCAAAGTTCTCTTTATGGTTCAGGCACAGTAACCTAGGCCAGCACTTAGAGGTAGACTACGGTAGGGGGATCAGGAGTTCAAGGTCATTCTCCACTACATAGCAAGTTCAAGGCCAGCCTGGGTTACATGAGACTCTCAAAACAAACAAACAAAAATTTCCATTCATGGTAGGCTGCAAAGAATAATTCCAATTAAGTTCTTACTTTTTGCGGTGACCATCCACTTGTTTGATTTGGTTTATCCCCAAGTTTCTCATTGGAGGCTCTCAGGGTTTTTATCACTTCCCTTGAGACAGAGTTGGTCCTGTGGGCCGTGGCTCCTATGTTTTCTCCCTTTTAACTTTCTCTGTAGCAGAGCTTGATGGGATTGGTGTACTTCCTGGCCTTCGTTTTTAGGAGCCTCTCTGTCTGGGATGCCACCCTTGGAAACTGTGGTCCGTAGAAGATGGCTGAATTTACTTTCAGAGTTTGTTGTTACTGGTTTTTGTTGCCACATCATGCTGCCTTCTTCCTTTTCAACTCTTTCTATTTTAATTATACTTAAGATTTATTTATTTATTTGTTTGTTTATTTATTTATTTATTTATTTATTTATTTATTTATTTATTTATTTATTTATTTTGCCTGTGAGCGCCAGTGTGCAAGTGGAGACCAGGAGACAGCTTGCTGGAGTCAGTTGTGTGTCCTGGGGATTGAACCTAGGTCTCCAGGGTTGGTGACGGGCACTTGGATCTGCTGAGCCATCTCCCCCCCCCCTTTTTTTTTTTAATGCACGTTCCTTAAAAAGTAGAGTTAAGATGCCACTGAGTTTCCATGAGACTTTGAGGACATACAGGTTTCCCTATCAGTCCTCATTGTTTTTAGTTAATCCCTGTAATATGTAAACCTCTCACCTCCCCATCTCCGTGAGTTACACTTATACTCAGCTCTGACACTGTAAATGGCTGAAGGAGATGATGAAATGAATTCTGTAAAATGATAAGTGATTGAAAAGCCCCTTCTTTGGCTGAAATTCAAACAGTGAATCACTCCTCCCTCTCCCTCCACAGACTTGTCCTATTCATTTGTATTTCTTTGCCTGATACTGAATTTTTTTTTTTTTGGTTTTTTCAAGACAGGTTTTCTCTGTGTAGCTTTGCGCTTTTCCTGGATCTCGCTCTGTAGACCAGGCTGGCCTCGAACTCACAGAGATCCACCTGGCTCTGCCTCCCAAGTGCTGGGATTAAAAGCATGCGCCACCACCGCCAGGCTGAAATTTATTTTTAATCATCAGTTAATGTTCCCTAAACTAGAAGTAATAGAAAATGGACTAGATGTATGTGGCAGGTGGCTCCCTGGTATAAAAATATTAAATGAATGAATGGATGCTTTTGTATCTTTAATGAAATTGTGGGGCTGGTCCCTCACCATTGAACCCAGTACCCTGTGGGTGCTAGACAAGTGTTCTACCACTGAGCTATATCACCAGACCTGAAATGGTGGGATTTTTATCTTATGTGTATGTGCACACACAGGGACATACTCTTTCTGCTGTGTGTGTGTGTTTCCTGTATCATCTTAAAGGAACATTGTCACTTCTGACTCCCCAGAGCAGAAAACTTGAGAATCTGGGAGTAGTGTGGTCCATGCCGCACTATGTGGAAGCTCAGGAAATGGATTCCTTCTCTTTAGCCAAACTCTGTCTTTTTTTTTTTTTTAATTTGGGGCCTGCAAGATAAGCTCAGCTGGTAAAAGTGCCTGACCATCCTTACTGAACCTCCAGAGCCCACAGCGGAAGGAAACAGTCAACTTCACAGAGTTGTCCTCTGCCCACATATACCCCCATCCCCATAGATCCATCAAACACACATGTATATATCATAATAGTAAATTTTTTAAATCATTTTTTAATGTATTTATTATGTATACAGTGCTCTGTCTGCATGTATGTCTGAATGCCAAAAGAGGGCGCCAGATCTCATTACAGATGGTTGTGAGTCACCATGTGGTTGCTTTGAATTGAACTCAGGTCCTCTAGAAGAACAGCCAGTGCTCTTAACCGCTGAGCCATCTCTCCAGCCCTTATTTTTATTTTTATTTTATATATTTTTTTTTTTTTTAATTTTTTGATACAGTGTTTCTCTGTGTACCCCTGGCTGTCCTGGAAAACTCTATAGACCAGGCTGGCCTTGAACTTAAATACCCACCTGCCTCTGCCTTCCAAGTGCTGAGGCTAAAGGTATTGCCACCATACCCAACTATAAAAAGTCTTTTTAAAAGGCCAGGCATAGTTCAGCACTTGGGCCAGCCAAGGCTACCTAGTGAAACCCTGCCTCAAGAGGTTTAGGGGCCGTGGAGAGATGAGATAGCTCAACAGTTAAGAGCATATATTGCTTTTCTAAAGGACCTAAGTTTGATTCCCAGCATCCATATCAGGCAGCTCACAACTGCCTGTAACTCCAGCTCCAAGGGATCTGATGCCTCTGCAGACACCCAGACACATACGCACGCACGCACGCACGCACGCACGCACGCACACACGCAAAAGGTAAAGTAAATCTTTCTGAAAAGCATTTTGGTATAGGAGGAGGGAGATTATTGAAATTAGATTTTGGTTTTCGGAAGCTGAAGCTTTCTAGATAATGATGTGCATAGGCAGGATCTCATTTGTAAATAGACATTGTGCTCTTGCTGCATGAAGAACAGCTGTGTCGTGGAAAAGGGAAGCAAGGAGGTCATAGGACTGGGCTACCCGTTTGTATTGTGACCAAAAACTGGCACTTAGTCTCTGTTCCCACCCTGTAGATTTCATCCTAGACTTCCTACCCTGGGGCGGTGTTGGGAAGACACATTGGTGATAGGTGTCCTTTACTGGCTCCTTAGCTTCGAACCTTTCCCGTGGCATGGCCATAATGAGAATTGATTTCAAACTTAAATAAAGTAATGGTTGTCTGACAGGGGAGGTGACTTACCGGATAAAAGCACTTGTTTTACAATCATAAAGATCTGAGTTCAAATCCTGAGAACCCACATAAAAGCCAAATGTAGTAGCGATAGCATCTCTAATGACAGCACCCTTGGGAGATCAGAGGTGGAGACAGGACAATCCCTGGAAGCTCGGGGAGCCGCTAACCTGGCTTATGCAGTGGAAAGAACAAAGAGAACCTGTCAGATTATCATCTGACTTCCACATACGTGCCGTAGCATGTGCACCAGTTAGCATGCACACACACTTACACTTCAAGAAATAAAAACAAAATGATTGCCCTTTCTCGGTGTGTTTATACAGGTTCCACTGCAGCTAAGGCTTATGGTGCCTCAAAGCCATTTGGAAAACCTGCTGGAACTGGCCTGCTACAGCCTTCAGGAGGGACACAGTCCAAAGTGGTGCCCATCGCCAGCCTCACCCCTTATCAATCCAAGTGAGTTGTCGCATGGGACAAGCGTGGGACCTGTTACCAAATGGTGTGCTCTTGTGTGACTTACGTGTGAACTTCTGGGTCACTACCACAAAGGATGTCTTTCTTATTTTTCTGAGCTAAAGAAGGATACAAATTGTGCAACCTTTAACACTTTTATCAATCTTTGATTGGCAAAAATAGCATTCTGCCACAGCCTATGGAGGTTTGTCATTTTTGAAAACTTTGAGGTTCAAATTATTTACAGATTAAAGAATCATCTGGTAGGCTTAGGAATAAAATTATATATACTTTGTGTTAATTCACATTTCATCTCGTATAAATCGATGACTTTTAGTCCAACACTTGTTACTATAATTTAATTTGGCTAAGGTCATCTGTCCTGTTTGTATTAACCACATTAATATGCCCCAAGCATGGATTTCTTTGATAATACTTTTTTGCATTAAAAATTAATTAAAGCATTGAGCATTAGTGGGCTTTTTTTCCCCTCCAGAATTCTTTAAGATATGTTCTTATTTATCCTACAATATTTAGTAAAATAGGGGAGATAATTTCCCCTGCAAAATTCTAAATAAGGAAATCAGTGTGCTCAAGTTCTGTTTTCAAGATGGGCACCAGGCTGAGATTGGGGTTTAGGGACTCCTTTTTTAGTGGCTTCTCTCTAGGGTCATGCCACTTTAGGGTGCTTTCTTTTGGTGGCCTGTGAATGTCATGCCTTGTAGGCTTGAATTTATATTTGGCATGCATTGGAAATGAGGCAGACATTTGATAGTGATTGTGTTAGTTCCTGTAATTGAAAATAGTGGCAAAATATAATTGCTGGTATAACTGCATTTTTTTCCCTTGGAACCCTTCATTAAAGGGATATTGTTGCCTTGGTGATGTTTTTTGAGGAAGGGAGAGGGTTTATAAATTTACTTATTTGACAGGAGAATGAGCTAGTGTTAAACTACCTGATATATTTTACTGTTTGCTTATTCTGTAAACTGTCAAACCTGTATGTCATCTTAGGGTTTTAATTAGCTGGATTAAAATACAGCTAGTATTGACAGATGAACTGTGCATAAGAGAAGAAAGGCCACAGGGAGATGATTTCTGCTGATCTCTATTCCGAGTAAGAAAGACTACACACACTACTGTCATCTGTTTGGTTTTTAGGTGGACTATTTGTGCCCGTGTCACCAACAAAAGTCAGATCCGTACCTGGAGCAATTCCCGAGGAGAAGGGAAGCTTTTCTCTATAGAACTCGTAGATGAAAGTGTGAGTATGTGCCATGTGGGAAGGTGTTGGCCTCTAAGACCATGAAGTGCCAAATGCCAGTTCGCCAGAAAGAAATATGGTTGTCACTGTGGTTTTCCGTCTATTGTAGTTTGTTTGTTTGTTTGTTTGTTGTTTTTTGTTTTTTGAAGCAGGGTTTCTCTGTGTAGCCCTGGCTGTCCTGATACTAGCTCTGTAGACCAGGCTAGCCTCAAACTTGGAGATCCGCCTGCCTCTGTCTCCTGAGTTGCTGGGATTAAAGGTGTGCAACACCACCATCTGGCTGTTGTAGATTGTTGATGCCATCTCAGGTGTAGGGCTAACCATCAGATAAAGCACTCCTCAAGGAAAGCTTTTGTAACGATAGAAGTCAGTAGGCAGCTCTCACTACGTTGCTGGAGGCTTAAAGTCCTGGGGTGGGACACCTGCTGCAGAACGGGGCGTTTGCCTCCAGCAGAAGGCGGGCAGCAGCTGCTCAGCTGTGACTACTTTGTGGATGTGATTTCTGACCATACACACTCCTTATCCTTTACTTAAAGCAAAATGCAGGGGCTGGAGAGCTGGTCTTCCAGAGGACCTGGGTTCAATTCCCAGCACCCACGTGGTGGCTCATAACCACCTCTGATTCCTGTTGCAGGGGTCCAGCATCCCCTCTTGGCCTCCCTTCAGGCATCAAGCATACAAGTGATGCACATAGATGTGTGGGTGTCAGCAAAGCACCCACACATATAAAATAAACAGATGACACTGTGAGGTCAGAAACTTGGCTCTCTCTCCCTCCTCTTCCTCTTGTTGTGGTGTGGCATGGCAAGTATCTTAACTGTGATGGCAGATTCGGGATCGGAAACTCTTTTCCTGCAGCTTGTCTGGATAAGATTTCAGCCATTTCGTCAAGTTTCTTACCCATCTGTAACATATTGCCTGACAGAAAAGTAACAGTGAAATCAAATCGAGAGCACCTTGAAAGCATGACTTGTTAGAGCGTTTTTGGCAGCAGCTCCTGACTGTGAAGTACCCCATCATTTAGGTTGCAGGCGTGAGAAAGACGGACTGCTGAATCATCGGGGTTCAGCACGCTTTCCCGTGGGCTTGGAGCCTGTCATTCAGGATCCAGAACTTCTTGTTTTCATTATTGGAATATTAAACTCTTCCTCTTAAAAATGTTTTAGATAACATTTTAAAAATTATTTGAGAGAGAGTGTGAGTGTGTGTGTGTGTGTGTGTGTGTGTGTGTGTGTGTGTGTGTGTGTGTATGTGTAAAGGCTCGAGAACAACTTGGTGGCCTTCCACCTCTACATAGGTTCCAGGGATTGGGGTGGCCAGGTTTGTTTGCACAGCAGGGGCCTCCCTTTATCTGCTGGGCCATCTTGCCAGCCTCCTTATTTACATTTTTAACTGAGATGGTTCAGTCATATCCATGGGCTCAGCTAGGTGAACTTCTCTTGTTTTATCAGAACTGATAGCTTGAAAGTGTGGCTGTGTATGCAGGTTTCTGGAATGTCTGCAGCCCTCTGGGGTCTCTTTACACTCGAGTGCTGCACCAGAGATGTTATCTCAGTGCTGTTCAGTGTCGCGCAGCACAGTTCCAGTGTGCTCTCCCTTGCTTTGCAGGGTGAAATCAGAGCGACTGCTTTCAATGAGCAGGTGGACAAGTTCTTTCCCCTCATCGAAGTGAACAAGGTAAGACCGCGATGAGTGGGAGCCGACATCAGGCCAGTAAGGGCCGTGAGCACAGTGGGCAGGTTGCATTGTGGGAAGGGTTTTGATGGAGTCACCAGCACTCCCTGACTTGGCCTCTTTTGCAGGTGTATTATTTCTCGAAAGGCACCCTGAAGATCGCTAACAAGCAGTTCTCGGCTGTTAAAAACGACTATGAGATGACCTTCAATAACGAGACTTCTGTCCTTCCCTGTGAAGATGGCCATCACTTACCCACCGTTCAGTTTGATTTCACAGGGATCGGTGACCTAGAGAGCAAGTCTAAAGACTCACTTGTAGGTCCGTCCAGGGTGGAGGGCGAAGCGTGGTGTTTGGGGTGGTGCCCAGCTAACACACTTGCCGGGCACCCCCGGGGTGTGTTTGAAGAGGGGCCTTGAACTGTGCTGCCACACACAGGCTGTTTCGTGTTTCAGACATACTCGGGATCTGCAAGAGCTATGAAGAGTCCACTAAAATCACAGTGAAGTCTACCAACAGAGAAGTTGCTAAGAGAAACATCTATCTGATGGACATGTCAGGGAAAGTGGTGACTGCAACTCTCTGGGGAGAAGACGTGAGTCCTTGCGTCGACAGTCTGGGGGTGCTTGTCCCTCTGGGCCGTGGGGCTTTAGCTCCAGAGGGACAAAGGGTTGTGCCGTCCAGCATTTACTTGAAATCCTTTACTTGTGTGAAATGATCGGTTACTTCAGCTTCCCGCAGGGGAATGTCCCTTACTCTCCCTCAGGAAGGAGAGATAGATAAGTTTCATGGAAGTCTGAGCAGCTTCGTGAGTGTGAGGTCTGTCTTACAGAGTCCACATACATCGACAGTATTCACTGCTGCTGACTGTTCTCCATGAAAATGCCAGTGATGCTTGCTGTGTGCTTTGCTTTGCAGGCCGACAAGTTTGACGGGTCCAGGCAGCCTGTGATGGCTATTAAAGGAGCCCGGCTCTCTGACTTTGGTGGGCGGAGCCTCTCTGTCCTGTCGTCTAGCACTGTCATTGTGAATCCTGACATCCCAGAGGCCTATAAGCTTCGTGGATGGTAGGTTTCGTGGACCTCGCTAAGCGGTCACTTGGGCTCAGGCTTTGAGAAGAGCTGATTTCCACCAGCATGTGAGCTTCTGCCGAGCCTTTGCTATGGAGTGCAGTGGTTCCTGTATTTCTTGGAGGCATTATGCCTTCTGAGATGGTGGCCTGAAGCCCTTAAACTGACAAACCCATAATCCCCGATGAACCTAGAGAGTCAGAGAAAGCAATTAGAATGTAAGTACTGCGTGCTGACCTTGATCCCCGAAAGCCGGGTACGGCAAGGCTTTAGCAGCTGCACGCTGGAGGAATGTGTCCAGAGCATCTTTTGCTCCTAGGTTTGAGCTGTGGGCAGCTGATGTGGGGGTAGAATGTACTTTTTCACTCTGTGGAGTCTCTGGAGCTGGTCACATCTCCAGTGATGTGTATTCGCTGGTCTCGTACAAAGCATGGTGGGAACAATGGGCTTTTTGTTGGCCTTACATCGTTATTCCCAAAGCACTCAAGAGATGAGGAGAGCTTGTTAAAATCCCCACACCGTATCTAGTTTTTTAAGGCATTAAAACTCTGCCTTAGAAGAGCACTTCATCCTGAGAATGTCATGTGAAGAATTGATGTGGGCAAAGAGAATACTTTACCCAGCCCAAGCTTAAGTCATTTGTATAGCTGTAGTCTGCGAGGGGGGAGGGGAGGAATAGGGGGCGGTTTCCATGGAAGCTGTGACTTAGAGTTTAGGGAACTCAAGAAATAGCTTATATTTTATGCTCCTCATTTTTGTTTTGAGTTTGATATACACCAGTAACAGTAATATTTGATAGAATAATTTGATAGAACATCTCCTGGAGTATCTGTATCACCTACTCCACCCTTGTCTACATCCATCTATTTAACTGTGCTGAGAGCTAGCATTGCATTATATGACAGAATCCCATAATAGTCTAACTAGGAACAATCATGTTGTTGGTTTGTTTTTGTTGGTTGACTTTCTTCCAGGCTCTGAGCACAACTCCAGGTTAATTGCATGCCCACATTAAGGTGTTCATATTTCACTGTCAGCAACTGATCACAGAAAACACAGAAAGGCATGTCTGTCCCCTGAACAGAATATCCTGTCATTGATCTGTGAGAAATCCAGTGCACACACTCCACCCAGACAAACATTAGCAACGTTTAGATCTTGGCACTGATGGGGTGGAATTTTGTTAGAAGAAGGGCTGCCCATCTCCTTGCTCTGTTTACTCCTGATGAGCTGTCTTTGGTGGCAAATGTCTTGGTAAAGTTTTGGAAACTGTAAACTTGTGCGGCTAGTAGTGAAGCAGATTATGGACTCCATCCCCTGTCAGATGTGGCTGCTTGCCTTATGGTCAGACGGTGGCGACCTGTGGCCTAGGGCAGCGGCCACTCTGGGTGGTCTCTTTTTTTTTTTTTTTTTGGTTTTTTGAGACAGGGTTTCTCTGTGTAGCTTTGCGCCTTTCCTGGAGCTCACTTGGTAGCCTAGGCTGGCCTCGAACTCACAGAGATCTGCCTGGCTCTGCCTCCCGAGTGCTGGGATTAAAGGCGTGCGCCACCAACGCCCGGCTGGGCGGTCTCTTTTTAGGGCGTCAGTTCTGTATGTGGCTAGCATACAGTTACCTACCACTTGGGTGTTTGATATATTTGTGTTTTTTTGAGTCAGGGTTTCTCTGTGTAGACCAGGCTGGCCTGGAACTCAGAGATCCGCCTGCCTCTGCCTCCCAAAGGCTGGGATTAAAGGCGTGCACCATTGCACCCTGCTCGTATGTTTTTAACCTCAGCCTCACTGCTCTGCCCCTTGCATGTTCTTGCTGCCTTCTGCCTGGTCTCTCTTCCTCCACGGTAGCCAGTGGATGGTCAGGAGGCTCGGCAGTGTAGTGAACTGACCTCGGGTCCATGTTGGTCTTTGAACAGAGTGCAGTCAGTTTTAATAATAATGTTATATAAATGAATTTAACCTTGGTATTTGCATAAACAAATTCTCACTGAAAAAACGAATCTCTAACAAGGCAGATAATGCCTTCTGATGAAGTACGTTGAGTTCTATGACTGATTAGGCTTAAAAGATTTTCCGCCATGAAAACAGTTTTGGCTGACTCATGAAACAGAAATGTCCCTTTTCATCTGATACATTTCAGTGATTGAGGTGAAGGCTCGAAGCCCGGGGACTGCCAGTATTTCTTCTGTTGCTGACTTTGGTCACAGTGTTTGATATGCAGCCCAGTTTGGGGAAGGGGTCTGTGGCTCTTTGGCATTGTTTATACTGAAGCTGGGGGGGGGGGTCCATCAAAGCCAGTGAGATCAAAAGGAAGGCCATTGCATTTCTTCAGTGGACTAAGGTGTGTCGGGCCCCAGGTGAGGGTAGAGCGCTCCTGGCTGGTATATCCACACAGCACATTTGAGAAGGATGCAAAGTTCCTGTCACCATTGCTTTTTTTTTTTTTTTTTTAAGGTTCGACTCAGAAGGACAAGCCTTAGACGGTGTTTCCATCTCTGACCTCAAGAGTGGAGGCGCCGGAGGGAGCAATACCAACTGGAAGACCTTGTATGAGGCTAAATCGGAGAACCTGGGCCAGGGTGATAAGGTACCTTACATCTCACTTCACAGAACACCAGAAAGCGAGCGACAGAGGGTTGTGTTTTTAAATCTGCTTTCAGGTACTAGCTCAGGGCTGTGTTCTCATCTGGGACCCCAGAGCCTTGGTAGCCCCAGAGCCCTGCTCCAGAGCGCCAGTTAACTGCTTCTCGTTGGCGTCTCTCAGTCACTGCCGGTGTAGAGGCTGTGTGTGCTGAGGGGTGTGTTGTAGCCTCTGGTGTGAGGCAGAAAAGTGGGAAGAGTCCCTGGATCCTGAGGAAATGGTGATGACCAGACTCTGCAGTGTAGTGTGAACTGACCTCAGGTCCGTGTTGGGTTTTGAGCAGAGTGTAATTGAGGCTGTCCGGCATCAGGCAGCTCCTCTGTGTTTCAGCCTGAGTCGTAGGTGGAGAGCCACTGCTCTCCTGCCAAGGACGGGCTCAGGTGTTTGCCTTTCGTTGCAGCTTCTATTTCAGTGTTTACTTAATGATCGTCTTCCTCCCTTGGCCTAACCTGCGTTCTGTTGGATATTTGAATCATTTATTTCTATTGTGTCCCTAAATATCACTCGCTGCTGCGCTTTATTGTCGTCATATACAGTGTGGGTTTTCTTCCTCACTGTCGCGTCTCGCTGTGCACGCGATCCGTCATTGTCATCCACAGCAACTTATAATACTATTACGGAACAGCTTGAGAATTAAACACTGGCTGGCTTCTGTCTCCCTTGTCACCCAGTGGCTCTCTGAAACTAAAGACAGACAGTGTGCGGTCAGAACGGAGCATACAGGACACCTGTCTGCGGCTCAGGCTTTGAGTCTGCCTCTGACCTGGAAATACAGAGACACTCTTTAGGTGTTCTCCTAAGATTTATTTCTCTACAGCTTCTCTTGACAATTTTTTTAAGTTATGTTTTATTTGGGAGTAGGGCATGCATTTTCCACTGCAATGTATAGAACTCAAACTCAGCTCTCCCTGTGGGTCCCAGGGACCAGACTCACGTCATCCGGCTTGGCAGCAGGTGCCTTCACCCTTGAACCCCGGCACATAGGCCTAAGCTTTCCTTCTCCTCAGTGTTTTTACTTTACGTGTATGAATGTTCTCCCTGAATGTGAACCAGATGAGTGGCTGATGCCCGAGAGGTTCAGAAGAAGGCATCAGATGCCCTAGACTGGAGTTATAGATGGTGGAGAGCCACCGTGTGGGTGCTGGGGAACTGAACTTGGGTCCTCTGCAAAAGCGACCAGTGCTCTTAACGGCTGGTCATCTCTCCACCCCTCAAGCCTTCTTATGTATTCAGTTCTGTGGAGCTGAGGGTTAACCCCACACCTCGTGCATGCTAGGCCAGCTCTTCCACTGAGCTTCCCCCCGCAGCCCTAAAGCTCTCTGAACTAGGCACTAGCACAGTCTTTTTAAATGGCCACATTGTTTTGTCCCTCTGGTCTGAGACATCAAGTAGATCCAGTGTGAGCCAGGTATGATGGCAAATGCCTTTAATCTCAACACATGGGCAGCAGAGGCAAGTGGATCTTTGAGTTCGAGGCTAGCCTGGTCTGTAGAGAGAGTTCCAGGATAGCTAGAACTAATTTTTAAAAAAGCCCAGTGGTTGGAAGCCTAGCTCTGAATTCAGGGTATACCTGGCTTCTGCAGTTACTTGACATTGAACCTGAACAAAGAACATGGACCACGTGAGAGCGTCTGTGTGGGGTCCAGAGGAAAGCAGGTATACAGAGCCCTTCACCTGACTTAGTCCTTCTGCGTTCCTTACCAGGGACACCTCTGTTTACAAGGTCTTGGTCATGGGTACTTAGGCATTCTCTTGAACTTTATTCAGTCCAGGAGTTGCTGGCCAAGGCTGTGAACTCCTCACTGTCTGTCATTGTCAATAAAATTTTATTGTGCTGGGTGGTGATGGTGCATGACTTTAATATTGGAGGCAGAGGCAGGTGGATCTCTGAGTTTGAGGCCAGCCTGATCTACAGAGTGAGTTCTAGGTCTACACAGTGACAGCCAGGGCTACACAGAGAAACCCTGTCTCAAAAAAAAAAAAATGGTTTTTTATTGGATCATCTTCCATTTCATGTTATTGTCTGTTGTCTTCCCCGCAGCAGCAGGTTGAGGAGTGTGCCAGGAGAGACTGACTCAAGGGCTTGTTGGGCCTGAAGTTTTTCTCTGGCTTGTTACAGGAAAAGCTCACTGATCCCTTCAAATAGGGGTAGAAACCACTGTCATTGTATAGAACGGTGTGCTTGGCCAGCAAGGTGACTCAGTGGGTCAGCATGCCTGACCCCAGCCCGGCAGGACACATGGTGAAGGAAGAACACCAGCTCCCACGAGTTGTCCTCTGACCTGCACGCACATCATACAAAACATACATAGACACACAAAAGAAATACGTACATTGTTAAAGTACTATGTGCTGGCAAGATACTTGGCTGTCAAAGGTTTAAAGGCACTTGTCCTGCTATCCTGGAAACCTGAGTTCCCTAGAACCACAGTGGAAGGAGAGAACTGACTCCTGAAAGTTGTCCTCTGGTCTCCACAAGCACACCATGGCACGTGTTCACCTGCAATAGTATACATGTGATCATCATACACATGGAGATACACATATATAACAAATAATAATCATAAATAAAAATGAATTATGTGGCCAGGTGTGGTGGCTCAACACTCTGGAGACAGAGGCAGGTAGATCTCTTGAGTTCAAGGCTAGCTAGTGAGATGCTGCCTTAAAAAAAAAAAAATGTGGGGCTGGAGAGACAGCTCAGAGGTTAAGAGCACTGGTTGCTCTTCCAGAGATCCTGAGTTCAATTCCCAACAACCACATGGTGGCTCACAGCCATCTATAAAAAGATCTGGTGCCCTCTTCTGGCCTGCAGGCAGAACACTGTATATATAAAGTGCCTGAGTGCTGGTTTATTGCCTCTGTGGGTTTGCATGTAGCAAACACAGAGTGAACAATTCTCCGTGACCGGTCTGTGAGCATGGGAACTAGAGTACACGTGCACTTGCCACTTGCAGGTAAGGGCAGCCTCGAGTGGCCTCTTCCAGGCCCCAGTGTACCTTGCTGATTCGGGTCTCGTGATCCTTTTCTCCTGTAGGCGGACTACTTCAGCACCGTGGCGACGGTGGTGTTTCTTCGAAAAGAGAACTGTATGTACCAGGCCTGCCCAACCCAGGACTGCAATAAGAAGGTGATTGACCAGCAGAATGGGTTGTACCGCTGTGAGAAGTGTGACCGGGAGTTCCCCAACTTCAAATACCGCATGATCTTGTCGGTGAGTAGAATGGTTAGTGAGAAGCCTTATTGTGTTCATTGATTGGCTGTCACGGGCAAGACCCAGGGGTGGGGGTGGGGTGAGGGGTTACGATAGAACCCAGGTGGGTCGTGATAAGGAACTCACTGTTCATGTGAGGGAGCTTACTGCTGCCCTGTAAATAAGGAAGTAGGGCCTTTGCCCCGGCTGAGCAGCACTATTCATACTCCTGAAGCTTCTTATGCCCAAAAGTTGCATTGAGCTGCCCTGACGAATGGCAGCCCTCTGTGATGCTGTGTGGTCACAGTGTTCCTGGCGCTTGCCTCCTTACTGTTGTGAAGATGAATGAATTTGAAATTGCATTTCTGGAGAGCAGTAATTGTATCTATACAACCAGCGCCTGTGGTATTTTTCTTACGGATACTCTGTTTTTTTAGAGGAGTGTGCCCGGGTACGATTGTTGCTCTTTACTCGGCTTTGGTTTGATTTGACAGTAATGTGCCACAGCCTTAAAAATGTTCCTATTTCCTGATACAGAAGCCACCTACAGGGAATTTATTCTGAAGCAATAATCAGCAGTAT
Source organism: Peromyscus maniculatus bairdii (assembly GCF_049852395.1). Classification (NCBI taxonomy): domain Eukaryota; kingdom Metazoa; phylum Chordata; class Mammalia; order Rodentia; family Cricetidae; genus Peromyscus; species Peromyscus maniculatus. The sequence continues at coordinate 61,069,153 of NC_134859.1, read as the reverse complement.
TACAGCTGTGTGAAGGTGTTTACTTTGTAAAGTTGGAGTCAGCTTAAATGCCCCTCTGTTCTGTGTTACTTCCTTTAGTGAAGAGCCACTGTAGTGAGTAGAAGACTACAAAGACCTTAGAATTTACAGCTTTTAGGCTGGGTTTGTAGCACATGTCTGTAATCCTCGTACTTGTAGGTGGAGACAGGAGGATTAGACATTCAGGGTCATCCTCAACTACATAGCAAGTTCAAGGCCAACTGGCTAGCTTGGGCTACAGGAGATCAGGTCTCAAAGAAATAAAACAAAACAGCCAGGCAGTGATGGCGCACACCTTTAATCCCATCACTAGAGGCAGAGGCAGGTGGATCTCTGAGTTCAGGACAACCAAGGCTACACAGAGAAACCATGCCCCAAAATGAATGAATGAATGAACGAACGAACGAACGAACGAACGAACGAACGAACGAACGAACGAACGAACGAAAGAAAGAAAAAACAAAGCAAAAAGAATTTGGGGGTGGGGATGTGGCTGCCAGTGAAGTGGGTACAGAGCTAGGGTGAGAAAAGAAAACCAAAAAGAACACCGTCAGGATGAGGACTGGGTGCAGGTTTAGTTCGGTCCTGGAGCTCACTGGACATCAGCCTAGCCAGTTCCTGAGCTCTGTTCAGTGAGAGACCCTGACTCAAAAGACGATGTGGACAGCAACAGTAGAAGACAGTGTCAGTCTCCTCCGGCCTCTACCACATACACATAATGCAACACACACTGTAAATTTAAAAAAAAAAAAAGTGTAAATGTGAACTCGGCCCTTGGGAGGCTGAGGCAGGAAGATTGTAAGTTGGGCCTTCTTAGACTGCACAATTAGGCTTTGTGGTTTTTTTTTTTTAAATAGCTGAGCATGGTGGCATATGTCTACTCAGCACTTGTGTGTATGGGAGGAGAGTTCAAGGCCAGCTTTGACTACATAGCAAGTTTGAGGTCAGATTGGGTGGCCTTATATGTGTCTCAAAAATCCAAAAGATGCCAGGTGTGGAGAGAGAGAGAATAAGAAAGTAAAATAGAATGAGACGAGCTCACTCTCACTGTTGGGAGCTCATTCGAAACTTCCGGGGCAAAGCCATTGGCATTTAGACGGAGAGCACAGTCTCATGTGATTTGTTGGATATTGTACTAACAGTGAACAACAGGGTGGCTGAAACGGGATGCTTCTTTTTTTTTTTTTTTTTAAAGATTTATTTATTTATTACATATACAGCATGTTTGCCTGCAGGCCAGAAGAGGGCATCATTACAGATTGTTGTGAGCCACCATATGGGTGCTGGGAATTGAACTCAGGACCTCTGAAAGAGCAGCCAGTGTTCTTAACCTCTGAGCCATCCCTCCAGCCCGGGATGCTTCTTCATGTAAGGGGAAACCATCCAGTTGAAGCAATGAAAATTGGGGGCTGTGTGTGTGTGATGGCAGTGTCTTTTTCCCTTGGAAACAGGAAAAGGTCATCTCCTTGGTGTATCTTCCTTTTGTTACTTATTGGCCGAAATAATAGAGAGTTGTGTTTTTTAGGTGAACATTGCAGATTTTCAAGAGAATCAGTGGGTGACGTGTTTCCAGGAGTCTGCGGAGGCTATCCTTGGACAGAACACTGCCTACCTGGGGGAGCTGAAAGAGAAGGTTGGCACGGGTTTATTAATACTGTGATAGTGCACGTGGTACGCCGCTGAGCTGTTTACTGCTTGCTTGTTCGGGTGTTGTGTATGAGTTCTGGTACTGGGCGTCTCACCGGGGTAACGAATCGGGGAACATGAAACAGCTTTCCACAGAAGCTCAAACCACATGTGTCCCTGTCACTGTATCTACACATCAGAGCTGGGGTGCTGCAGTCTAGAGCTACCAGGTGTCTTTGGAAATAACTCAAAGTTTGGCTGTGCTTTTTAACCTAATAAACACCTTTTAGGAAAGTTGAGTCAGACCTTGGAGTAAGTGCACATCCAGGGTACTTGTATTTCAGGTTGTCAGGTGGGATTCTTACAAAGTGACTTTGTTTTAAAGTTCACTTTACATGCCATGCTGATGATTCCTGCCTGTTGTCCCAGCACTTGGGCTGAGGCAGGAGGATCACCAGAGTTCCAGGCCAAGCTAGTTTACGTAGTGAGTACAAGGATAGCCTGGACTGCATAGCAAGACCCTGTCTCAAAAAAAAAAAAAAAAATTATATATGTGTGTGTGTGAATGAGTTGGGACCCTTGAGATGGCTCAGTGAGCAAAGCCCTTGCCATGCAAGCCTGAGGACCCCTGTGAAGGAAGCTGGAGGGAGAACCAACTCCATAAAGTCGGCCTCCGACCTCCGTGTGCACCTGCGGCATGCACACCCACACAGTAAAAACAAACATTAAAAAAAAACAACTTATTTCACCTTTACTAGTTTGCCTTTTTATGCATTCGATTTATTTAATGCAGAGAATGGGTTACTGATTTTGCCAAACATAAAGATACTTGCTGAGTTCAAGACTAGTAAGAGCCGTACCTTCAGGGCCGTGGAAACTGGCATCTGTCTAACAGTGTCCTCTTCCCCTCCATTTCCTCCATGTTGGTTGGACACTTGTAAAGGCCACAAAGAAAAAGAATTGCTATTTGTTTTGATGTGCTTTTCTTCCTCTTTCTGTCCTCGGTTCTGTTGGGTTCTGCCCTTGCCTCCTTTTTAAATTATCCATGAGGTCTCTGAAAATAGGCCCACGAAGTCCTTTTACAGAAATAAGTGGAATTGACTTTTAAAGTGCAATAGTCTTTTATCTGTTTTGCCTGGTCCTCTATTTTCATATCAGATTTTCAGGCTCCGGGCAGCCTTTCAGGATTTTTATGAGCTTATTATAGTTGACTGTTCTTAGCTGGTGAATGAGGACATACAGGACTTCCCTCAGGAACCATGGTGCTCTGGGAGTGTGCATCCATGCTTCCCTTAGCCCTAAAGACTAATGGCATCCAGCTCAAGTTTTTGAAGATTTAACCCATTATTTTGTTTATATGTTGAAAGTCCAAGGAATACTTTTTTTTCTCAAATAACATCTTCAAGAAGAAATCTGTGTGATAAAGCTATTTTCATACCCGTGTGACCTACAGGGGTACTTAGCTTATATGAACTGTTAGTTTTATGTAAAGTTTTAAGTTCATGTGTTTTATGCCTCAGCAGTCTGAGGCAGGAGAATGCCAAGTTAAAGACCAACTGGGCAACTTAGTTAAAAACAGAGGAGGGCTGAGCGTCCCGGTTATATCACCCCACCATACCCCAAAGTAAAAAACCAGCTTTTAAAAAGATTACATTAACCAAATCAGATAGCATTCAAGGAGTGTGAGAAGAGGAAGGCATCCTCCAGCCGCCTCCTGGCATCGCCCACTCCACCCATCTCCTCCACCTGCTCCACATGGCAGTAGCTGCAGAGGCTGAAATGAACGTGTTTCTTCGTAATGCTTTTCCCGTCCAATTCTCTTGTTTTATTTTGAGATAGGGTATCACTCCAGGTCTATGCCAGCCCATGTAGCTGATGCTGGCTTCATGCTCATTATAGTCCTCTAGCCTTGGCCTCCAGAATACTGTGATTGCAAGCATGGGGTGCCATGCCTAGCTTTCCCAGCCTTTTCTAATTATTTTAGTGTTTTTATTATTATTATTATTATTAATGTTAATTGTTATTTTTTAAATTTGAGACTGAGTTCTTAATATAGTCCTGAGACTCACAAATATCCACCTGCTTCTCCAGTGCTGGAGTTAAGGACTTGTGCTACCAGGCCCAGCTCCTACTCAATTTTATTTTATTTTAATTGTTTGTTTGTTTGTTATGGTTTTTTGAGACAGGGTTCCTCTGTAATGGCCCTGGCTGTCATGGAACTCTCTTTGTAGACCAGGCTGGCCTTGAACTCAAGAGATCTGCCTGCATCTGCCTCCCTAGTGCTGGAATTAAAGGCGTGCGCCACCACTACCCACTCACTATTTTTATTATATTTGTGTGTGAGTGTTTTACCTACATGTATATATGTGGACCACTTTCCTGCCTGGTACGTGAGGAGGCCAGGAAGGGCATCAGATCCCCTGGAACTGGAGTTACAGGTGGCTGTGAGCTACCATAAGGGTGCCAGGAAGGGGACTTTTGACTTCTCAAGAGCAATATGTACTCTAGCCACTAGGATATCTCTCCAGCCTCCCCTACCCACTTCTTAATGCACAGTGAGCTGCTGGGTCTCAGGTTTCTTCCCCCACAAGTATTCCAGATCTTAATTGTGTTTCCTAAGAATATTTAAAAATTCTTAATTGCGGCAAAATGAACATAAAAATACCATTATGTGTTGTTTTTCTTTTTCTGTTGGAACCATCTTGAAGTACATGGTGGCATTACCACATTCACAGTCTCAGGCCCCGTCGTCCACATCTTTCCATCTTTCCCTGTCCCCCTGTCCCCCTGAGCGGCGTTCTCCGCTCCTCCCGTCCCTGGCACCAGCGGCCAGGGTTCTGCTTCTGTGGATTTAATAAAGTCTGTTCTCAGTTCCACGCAGTCAGCCAGCTAGGGATCAGAAATATTTGGGGGATAAATTGCACATTTATTGACCATGTGCAGATTATGTTTCCTTATCATTGTCCACCAACCAAGCCATGTAATGCTCACATGATATTTACATTTGGTATTAGGAGTAATCTACAGGAGATTCACAGCATACAGGAGGGTGTGCATGGGTTCTGTGTAAACAACCTTTTTACATAAGGAACTTGAATATCCCTGGAATTCAGTGTCTGATAGAGGTAGGTTCCCAGGTCCAGTCCTCTGTAAATACTGAAGGGAAAACAGTACTCCTAAGTAAAGTGTTTTTAGTAAAAGTCTACTTAAACAGTTTTATGTAATGAAACACCTACAAATTAGTCATTCCTAAGAAATTGCAACCCTCCGGGGTGATAGTTCTCGGTATTTTCAGCCGTCTAATAGGATTCTCCAGCAGTTGCCATGTATTGTTTTACAGAACGAGCAGGCGTTTGAAGAGGTTTTCCAGAATGCCAACTTCCGATCATTTACGTTCAGAATCAGGGTCAAGCTGGAGACCTACAATGTAAGTAAGGTTACTGGGGTGGAAGGCTGTGATGGGAAGTCCCTGTTTGCTGACCACAGCAGCGCTTCAGTGTTAGTGACAGGGAATTACCCACAGGTTCGAGACCTCTGGCCTGCACGCTCATGGAATCTGCCTGCACTTGGGTGCTGTTACCAACTTGTGTGCAGGTTTGGGAGGCGCCTCAGGTTTGCCATCTTGTCTGAACACTGGGGAGAAGATAGTATGGTCTTTTCTATTACAGCCTTAAGAAAATGATGTGTGTGGACTCTTGTTTCCCACAATTTAGGTTCTAAAAATCAGTATATTAAACAGATACCACATGCAGGTAAAAGTACTTCGATGAGTCTTTAAATTAACCCTAATGTCATAGAGTTGCATAGTTGTAATAAAGATCATTTACTGGACAGTCACTGTCCTGGCCCCTGTCCATCTATTATCTCTTGATCCTGTAGCACCTAGATGTAGGCATATAGAGAAGGAGTCTCTGAACCTACCGTCATGGAGCAGAACCAAGATTCTAACCCAGGCGGTCTGACTCCATCCTTATAAATGTCAGCTCATTTAGTAATTACTAAGCATGTAGACACATGACCCCACCCCCACCCCCACCCCGACTTGTGTGCTGCTGGGTGTCACCCTGTTCTGCCTCAGAGGTGCTGTTTAGTTCCTGGAGACAAGCCGAATGAGAATTCTGCCAACTCTCCTGCATCCACCAAGTTCACACATTCTAAATTACCTTCAACTTAGCTATTGGGTGGTTGTGGTAACGGAACGTTGGTGGGATACAGTGTCAAGAAGTTGGGTGGGTTAAGGAAGACTGTGGGGTTATTCTCTCTCCTCGTGGTATGGACAGGGATGGTGAAGGGCAGACCGGCAACCTTGCCCTGAGCTGAAGCAGAAGCCTGCTGCTGCGGGTGCTTTTTCTGGATGAAAGTGAGCTTTTAGGGCGGGTTAGCTAACTGCCCTGGGCCCCCACTGCACCCATATAAAGACAGTAGAGCCTAGAGTCTACTTCAGTGGGATGCTAGGTCTGAGCACATGGTGCCGAGGATGGGCAGAGGGTCTTAGAAGGAGATCTGCCCACTGACCCACCATCTCCAGATTTTCATAGCACTTTCTCTGGGAATTTCTAAATTCCCCTTCTTCCTGCTGGACTCATTGAAGCCACTGGAGCAAAGGAGGTTATCTCCACTGCTCCATGCCAGGCTGTACCACTCACAAAAGGCTCTTCTTTTCAAAGGATGAATCTCGAATTAAGGCCACTGTGATGGACGTGAAGCCCATCGACTACAGAGATTATGCCAAAAGGCTGATCATGAACATCAAGAGGAACATGTGATGTGAGCACGTACTGATGGCCAGAGCTGGAGAGTAAAGAACTGAAGTAGAATGGCTTTCTTCCCACCCGTGTGACAACCCTGTGACAGCCTCACAGTGCAGAGCCCCTAGGGGACACTGGCAGCCTGTCCAGGCCCCTCTTGGGACTCATGGGTCGCCAAAAGACAGTGTGCTCAGAGGGCTGTGTATAAACCGTCAGCCGGCACTCAGCGGGCCTAGAGGTAGCATAGCACCAGCCCCTCCCCCATCTTCAGGCTTTTGTCGGATTTACTAAGATTTTGTTATCTTCAAACAGGAATTATGTCACAAGTAATCGACCCTACTTCGTTTGGATAATGAGATGAATTATGTAACTTGGGGTTTGCTTTTCCAGTGGTGGTACCTTAGTGTCTTAGGTTCCTCCTGGGGGGAGTGAGACTGGGGGAGAATCCAGGTGTTTAGGGGGCGTGTCTCCCTGGAATCAAAGGCTTATTACTCTTTGCAGAGGTACCACATGGTCATTAATGCTTGGAATAGCAAAAGGGTAGAATTATTAATAAAAAGCCTATCGTTAATATCTGAAGACCATCCTTCCTTCGGGGTTTAATAGATTTAATAGACTGAGTCAGATGGGTCTGATATTAATCAAAATTGTCTCTTCTGAGGACGGCTGATAAGCATTGACTTGCTGTCCCCTAGGGACATCCAGGCAACTACAAAGCATTGCTTGAGTTTTCACTTCAATTAATGTTGCATTTGGTGGCTGGATGCGCCATCTTTACCTGTACATTTTTTTTTTCTTGCATTCATATATTTCATTTTTGATTAAAGCTGTGGTAAATAGGGAAAATTTTAGAGAGAATTCCTTTGTTTCCCTTGCTTTGTTTGAATAAACGGTATATCTTTGCTTGTGAATCCGACTTTCTTTGACTGTAAAGGGTTCTTGTAACTGGAAAGCAATTAATTAGCCTTCGTAATAAATAATCACTAGGGAGAGATGTTAACTCATTACAAACTCAGATTAGGCTGAGGCCTGGAGATAACTCTTACTAATGTTAGCACCCCTGAAATGCATCTTTAAAGGAGTGAAAACAGAAAAGGAAAAGCCATTGTGCCCAAGAATGCTGACGATCTGGCACTTTGGGGCTTTATTGATGTTTACACAGCAGCCCAACACCAAGCAGGCTTTGAAATGTGTAGACAGTGAGCGAGGGAGAAAACAGTAATTATGCTACTAGGCTTTTCATTCGGCAAGAGCATGCTTGCTCTGTGTGTTCCTAATCATATTAATTATCTATCTGGTTGCCGCAGCCCACCTCTTGGCATTTGCTGCACATCTCTGCCAGGATCCAGGCAGCATCGCAGTCCCCCTGCAGCTGCAGGCCTGACTTTTCACGTGCGCCCCTAAGCTTGTGGTGACTTGGTGGGGCCCAGGGTCATGGCAGGCACCCAGTGTTTCCAGTGCTTTTCTTGTTGCTATGGCAAAATAGCATCAAAAGCAGCTTACGGGAGGAATGGCTTCTTCTGGCTCACAGTTTGAGGGTACCATCTACCGTGGTGGAGAGGGTGGGACAGCTCTGGCTGTGTTGTGTGTGAGGCAGCTGGTCACATGACATCTGTTGTCAGGAAGCCACTCTTTCAACCCCCGTGCGTGTGTGTGTGTGTGTGTGTGTGTGTGTGTGTGTGTGTGTGTGTGTGTGTGTGAGAGAGAGAGAGAGAGACAGACAGACAGACAGACAGAATGGCCAGCACATGCCAGGGATCCTCCGGTTTCCGAACCCCAGTGCTTTTTAATGCGGGTTGTGGGGATCGGGCTGGGTTCTAACACTTGGAAACACTTTGCCAACTGAACTTTCTTTTCTTTCCTCTTTCTTTTTTTATTCAGTCTGGAGCCCTGGGCCATGAGTGCCACTCATACTCAGAGTGAGTCTTTCCTCAGTTAAATCTCTGGAGAGGTCCTCACAGACAGTCTCCAAAGTTATCCCAAATCCAGTCATGTGGCTTTAAATTGACAACCACGCCCTGTTTTCTCCTTAGCTGGCCTGCTTTTGAAATATGATCTTCCCTATGTAGCCCAGGCAGGTCTCAGGCTTGAGTTTCCTTCCTTGGCCTCTCACACACTAGAAACACAGGCTTCTGCCACTGTCCCTGGCTTGTCTTGTTTTGCTGGGGCAGAGTCTTTATGTGGGTAGCTTCAAGCTCTTTGTATAGCCCAGGCTGGCCTTGAAGTCATGATCCTCCTGCTTCTGTCTCCAGCTGCTGACATTACAATCCTGCACCACATTCCTGGCTCTTCGATGTTTTCTTTTGGAAGGGACTAACAGCCCTAGGCAAATGGCTGGCCTTGCTGAGAACAGACAGACAGACAGACTTTGATTTCAGGGACACAGACTTCCTTACCTTTCCCTCATCTCAAGAGACAGGAATTGAGTTGCGCTTGATGCTCTGGCTGAAGCCTTGACAATTTCTGTGGAGGCCCTTTCTTTCTGACCTTGCTTATAAAGCGCTGACTAGAAAATCACAGTCTTCAGCACTGTTGGAGATTGACAAATTGCAGGTTAGAGATGGTGATCTAGCCTTCAGTCCAGTAACCAGTCTTTCGTATTGCCTACTCCCAGCATTTCCTCCTCTTCCCGGGGCAGGACTGCCGGTCAGCAGCCATGCAGCCTGAGGGCGATGACTCACCGGGCCACTCCAATAAATCTAACACATCTGCACAGCTAACATGAGAAGCACAGAGCTCCATGGGGGGTGGGAGGGATGGACTCCCTCGTGGGATGATGTCTTAACAGAATCCCTACTAAAAAAATCAGATCACCAGCGGAGTGGTCTCAGAAAGTGGTTCCACTGTTAACGCCTGTGAGAGTCCAGGTCCCGAAGGACCTGCCAAAGTAGATTCTGACCCACAGCTCCTTGGCTTGCTTGGACAGTTTATCTGGAAAGGCTGTTTGTGTTCTGATTTTCATCTATCAGTTAGCGATCAATTCCTAGTTTTTGTCCACCGCGAACAAGCGGTAAGCAGTTGGGGGTGGGAGTGTCTAATCATCTTGCCTTTGTTTTAAATAGTTCCTGAATCCCCTCCAGTCTCATTGTATAAGAGGCAGAAAACGGAAGGTACTGATCTGATTTCTGTCCATATTTCCAGTGTTTTATGCCCTCCATTAAAGCCTTGCTAATCTCCAGTGTGCTGTTCTGACATTTGTGAACTTCAGGGTCAAAGGGTCCCCCCCTTCCTTCCCCCACCATTTTTTCCTCTCCTGAGTGGCCTGTCTTTGAAAAGTATAAATAATATTGATCGTGGTATTTAATACACGAATGAAACCCATCGCTATTGACTACATAATTAATATACTGTCGAAAAGTGAAGTTTGGCAGCCCCATGTCTAAAGGTTTATATTGACTTGTGTTTCTGTAGTGATCTGCCTGCCAAAGATTTATTTATAGAAAAAAACCAGTTCCTCTCCCTCCTCGGCACCTGTTAGAAGGACTGTCCTTCCCCTACTAGGTGTGTGTGTGTGTGTGTGTGTGTGTGTGTGTGTGTGTGTGTCTCCTTTCCCTTTTTCTTCCTACCTAACATGGTTTGGAAACCTTAGTCTTAATCCACTCTGTAGGTAGTAGCCTTTATAAGCCACTGATTTTATAAAGCATGACTGGAAAGAATTGCTTCCTCTAAGAGAAAGAAAGAAGGAAGGAAGAAAAGAAAATGACCAAAGTCACCCATAATCCTAACAGCCAGCAATAACCACTTGCCTAGCTGGCCACTGCTTTGTATTTGTGTTACTTTTCCCACCGCTGTGATAAAACACCATGACCAAAAGCAACTTGAGTACGGGTTTGTTTTGGCTGCCGGTTCTAGAGGGCCAGATGTCCATCATGGCAGGGAAAACATGGCCGCCGAAGCGGGAAGCTAAGAGATCACATCTCAGCTGCACACAGGAAGCAGGGAGCTGAGTGGAAGCAGAGCAGAGCTGTGAACTCCCCAAGCCCACACCCAGTGACGTACTTCCTCCTGCAAGACTACCCGGTAAAGGGTCCACCAGCCAGGCGCCAAGTGTGCAGATACATGAGGTTTTACGGGACATTCCTTATTCAAACCAGCACACGGGTGTGTATAAATTGGAGTTGTGGGCCGGGCAGTGGTGGCGCACGCCTTTAATCCCAGCACTCGGGAGGCAAAGCCAGGCGGATCTCTGTGAGTTTGAGGCCAGCCTGGGCTACCAAGTGAGCTCCAGGGAAGGAAAGGTGCAAAGCTACGCAGAGAAACCCTGCCTTGAAAAAACAAAACAAAAAAAAATTGGAGTTGTGAATACGGTTTGGTGATGGAGCCTTGCAGGCACGCATAGGCCCTGGGTTCTCTCCTTAACACCACATTAAAAACAACATGAGGTTAGGTTATCTTATGTCCTTCTGTAACATTCTCAGCACTCCAGAATAGGCCTTTTTTTTTTCTTCTTCTATTTCAATAAAAGTGGATCTGCATTGCTTCAAGTGGGTTTGGCTGTGTGGATGTGTAAATTTATAGGACTGAATCATTCTTGCCAGCTGCTTCTACTTTTTGGCTCGTTAGCATAAGCCTGAGTTCTGATGGGCCCGAGCAATGCTTTGCAGCCCTGAAGGTCCGTCCGTCCGTCCGTTCAGGGACGTCTTGCTCCACGAGGTTCTCCGTTGCTCTGGTCTGGCAGTGAGTCTGTCTAAGCCTGTGCCCCATCACAGGCGGGCTGGCGGGCGGGCGGGCAATTTGAGCAGATCCTTAGACGCAGGTAGATTAATGCAGGAGGATGGGGAGAGAGGCATTGGAGCCCTCCATGATTTATTTCATCCCACTTAGTTCTCGGACATAGGTGGCAGCCACAGAGGCCTTAACCTGGATTTTCTGCCATTATGGGAGAAACGGCCTCCCAAGAACGCATTTGACCTGCTTTATAAGTCAGCCTCGTTCTTTAAAGCTATTAGTGATTCTTAAATCTCCAAGTTATATTTGTGATGGTGGTTCTGATTAAGTAATGGAGCAAAGGGGAGTGTCAGTGTCTTCTTTACCGCCTTTAGCCTCCTGCCTGCTGTTCTGGATCCTAGGGATCAAACCCAAGGCCTCACACCTGCCTGCCACACATCTGCTGAGGTATACACCCTCTGAGAGGATTTATTTAGATCAAGATAGCTGTTTTTGGTTTTGAGACAGCTTCTTGCAATGTAGCCTTACCTGGCCTTGTAACTGGTTTCCGGCCTCTGCCTCCCCGGTGTGGAGATGACAGATGTGCCATATCACACCCAGCTAAATCAAGATTCCCTGTCCCCAAGAACTCTGGTCAGTTTGGAGCAGGACTCTGGTCATCACAGTCGAGTCCAAATTGAGTAGATGTCCAGGTCCCTGGGGACTGGGATCATCAGCAAGAACTTGGGGGTGGGGGAGGGGCAATGGGTTAAGAAAAGCTGCAGACTTGATTTCGGGTCACGGACCGTCTGTCTACACGGAAAAGCATGTGCCACACCTAACTCACTCCGCACTGGCTATTGACAGGAAGCTGCGTAGATGCCATGTTGAATAGAAGGTGCTGAAGGTATATGGCCCCTGTGTAAAGAGTGCTTGTCCATGGGTAGCCTAAGTGGTCCTTATTTATATTAACTGTCCCTAGGCCCTAGGTGACTTGTCACTGGAGCTGTGTCTTGGTGCTGACTTTGGGAGTATATTTGAGACTTGGAATCATCTAACCACCTGGCCGTTTCCTACCCTTTTGCCAGACTCTTCAGAGCTGTGTCCTTGAGACCCTACTGCCCCACAGCTGTTGATAAATCTCGAGAGAACACCGAATTTGTTGCAGCCTTGAGTAAACCACCCAAAAAACCTAATCCCACCCGCCTCGTGTGAAATATTTATAGTCAACTCAAAAGTGATTGTGTAAACTTTTAATAATAGTGAGCCGTTCTCCCAAAACTACCTGCTCCCTAGTGGATTACCCAGTTGGTAATTGGAAGTTTGTGCCATCATTAAAAATGACAGCTTCTTCAGATAGCTCGCTTGGAGCTTGTAAAATGCAGATAACCCAGCCTATATTTAACTTGTGTGTGGTGCAGCTTCCTTTCGGTGGTTAGGTAACCGATGGGCTGGTGCCTGTGAAAACAGGAGCGTTCACTGCAGGGAACCGCGACTCTGTACTCATGAATGCCCTGCCCTGAGGTGGATCCAGAATCCACTTTAAAAAATGAAGCTCCGATCGGCCTCTCATCCCCGCTCACCATTGACACTGCTGCTCATGTCGAGATTTATTTATATCTTCAGTCAGCTGTGGTGCAGAGGTCATTTCTATTGGCCTAAAATTTTGGAGGCTTGCGGACTTGCCTAGGGACGCAGAGCTCTCTGCACGCAGGCCTGGAGTGCAGGGCTGGGCTTCTGCAGCTGCTGCCGTGATGCTTTCCGCTCCCATCACCACTTCCACGGGCCCCCTGCACCATGTATTTATATATTTATATTTAAATAGGTTTATAAGGTACATCTCCATAAACAATGGGCTTCTAATGGGCTGTCCAAGCAGCAAGCCTTCCATAAAGGAACCACTAATTAAGAAAAGAAAAAGAACATGGTTTGCCTAGTGTAGCCTTGTGTCAAGACTCCCATGATGGTAGCATCCTCCTTTATAGCCAAGATAGTAGTATTCTTTTGTCTCGTATCAAGAGTTAGACCAGCAGTTGGGGTGTTGGCTTGTGTTCCCATCCCTCTCACAATTTCAGGAGGTTTGTTCCTGTGGACTTTTGTAAAAATCCTTATTAAGTTACTCTAAGGATCAGACCTCCGCCAAGCCATCCTGGTTGAAAGCCTAGCTGTGGAAAAGCAGGTCCATTTGCAGTATAGGCACGGACAGGCTTTCCGGGAAGATGCCTGTCAGTCAAACGGGGGCTCATGGCGTGAGGGCCTGAGCCGCGCTCTCTGGGCTCTATCTGAGGGCGAATTGAAGGTGTTAGCAGGCTTAACTGGGCAGCATCACAGCCTACGTGCACAGTCATATGCTGCGTGTGCTCCTAATGGAACCTTTAGCTCCCAGAGCCAAGACTCATTTCGTGGGTTATTAAAGTGCCGGTGACTAGGACAAGGAGAGCCCTCTTAATTAGAGAGCAGCATTCTTGCATAGTTAGTCGTGTTCTGTTCGTGGTATAATTGTCACAGCAAATTACCAGTTAGGTTAAATATTGAGCTGGTAACTCTCGGAGCTTCAATTATTTGCTCCACCCTACCCGCCCCACCCCTCCCTGTCCCCGCCATCACCCGCTATCCTGCACTTCTAACTTGATCTTCTGCCAAGTGGTAGCTTTTAAGTGAGGCTTAGAGAAGATACACTTTACAGCGGGAGCAATAAATCCGGCTTTGGGCGAGTTATAAGATGCCAGGAACGTCTGCAGGAGGGGCAGGTGCAATTTTTTGCTTGGTGCGTGGTGGGGGGGGTGTTGCTGGGTCATCTAACTCCAACTCTAGAGCTACCAGGTCCATCAGTCCATCTAACCTGGGTGTCTCCCCTGTGAGCACGCCACAAGAAGTGCAACGGAAATAGAAAACTTGATCCTTTCTCTCAGCTTTAATCGAAGAGGAAAAGGCTCGCCAGCAGAACACTTGATGAACAAGTCATTCCGAGGAGCGTAAGTACGTGGCGTGGGAAGAGTCCAGCGGAGGGGGTCTCGCAATTTACCAGCTGTCATTGTGAGGATGCAAAGCATGCACCGGCAGGGGAAGAGAAACCCATTTCAAACCAGGCCAGCTTACTGAGCGGGAGAATATGAATCAGGCACAGGTGATACCGACGAGATTGAGTGGTGGATCTTTGTAGAGAAATAATAAATGAGATTGCTGAACACCAGGAGAATGGCCTAGACCTTGATTTCTTTGGGGCTTAATACTTAAGCCCTAGGGAATGCAGGTCTCTCTGAGGGTCCTCTGTCGTCAACTGGCCTTTTGGTTGCTCTCTGAGCTAGTGCTCTTGCAAACCAGGTACCCCGGCAGATTGCTCCCGTGAAGTTGCCTCTGCTTAGCCACGGAAAGCGCAGAGGAGATCCTGCAGGGGATGTTATTGGAGTGTTGTACACTCAATTCCTCACAAGCTTCATGCTGAGCTGCTCATTTCCTTTGGACAAAGATAGACTGGCTCCCTCTCTTGTTGATGGAATGAAAATTCTCTTGCATTATGGCTCATGTGATAACTTTGGTGGCGGTAGTATGGGATAATGAAGAGCCTCTTAATGGCTCTAGTTAAACCTGGTGATATCACTCTGTCAAACTTCAGCTGACTGTGGGAATCCAACCTACTTTCATATTCCTAAATGTCTAAAACCCGCCATGGGCATCTTAAAAGCGCTAACAAGGAGGCAGGCCTCATCTGTCTGTTTCCGGGCATGTACCTATAAACCAGCGCTCATTTCTTGATCCCAGAATTGTGCCTCTTCTGACTGCTGTTTCCCCAACCCGAGGTCAGCTTCTGCCCATGGACTTGAGCAGTTGAAATGATTTCAGCCACATCACCCATCTCGGGCTTCTAGCCACTGGCATGCTGGTTTAGCACCCCCAAAGGAAGAGAACTCATTTTATTCTGGAAAAGGGGAAAATGAATTTGCTTCAGGAACTGCCGAGGCCTAATTAGTCTGCAAGCAGGGTTTGCTGTATAGAGCGCATGTGCACATGTCTGCCTGTGTGTGCATGCGTGTGCCTGAGCTGCGACAACACGTGCTCTCCCAGTGATGGCGGCGGCGGCTGTGTGCGTGTGCTCAGGTTGGTCTACCTCTCTGGACATGGCCACCTTGCAAACCCAGAAACCACACCACGTTGGCTCCCAGATGAAGAAGTAACCAAGTGGGGTGGGACAATCAAGGGTACTTTTCCATTTTTATGAACCAGTGGGGAAATGGGGTCCACGAGTTGAGGAAGAGGAAATGGGAACAAGGGAAGTAAGAATCGGGAGGGAAAGAGGTCATTTTAATCTAAATTAAATAATGGAGATGGTGATTATGAACAGCAATAAGAGCCTTGATTCGGCAGCCAGAACTACAAGACCATGACAAATGGCTCTCTGGAGAAATGGGGCTGCCTCCTTGCCTGGAAGTCAGGGAAGGGGTCTCTCCTCCAACCCGGGGCGGGAGGCAGCGCCCGTGGCTGCCTGATTTAGCCTGGAAGTTAAAATCGCTGAAGCAGTTTATAGAAACACCAGAGTGAACTGCCGCGCACAATCAGTAGGCAGGATCCAAGATGATGGCATAAATGTTTCAAATGTGCTCAGGGTAATTAGTTTTGAATTACCATGTGCATATTTTAAACATTTAAATGATCATCCCAGGTTTTCGAAAACAGTTTCACGAAGCTTGATGTCGCTCCCCCTCCCAGCGCGGCCTCCCCACGGGAGAGCATCCTTGAGACTGTGCTGGGACGGAGCCAGGTGAAGCAGAGCTGTTCTGCGGCTCCAGCCGGGATTGGTGAGCGGCGGGAGCCATGCTAAACCCTCGGATAAAGGCGGATTAGGGCCTCAGCCCCGGGTCCTGGCCCAGCTGGCTCACCCTGGACGTTCCTTCCGCAAGCCAATGTCATCTGTGCCTGTTTCCAAAACGATTGGTTCAGCCTTTAAGATTTCCATTGTGCATGAAAATGCAATTCCAGTTTGAGTAGTTCCCCCGCCCCCATCCCCACCCCACCCCCACCTCCACCCCCACCCCACCCCCACCTCCACCCCCACCTCCACCCTCACGTTCCTCCTCCTCCTCTCTCTTATTTTATAAAGCTTCAGACTGCTGGGAAACTTGAAAATTGACCAGCCAAGTAGGAAATGCATTTGGTATTTTAAAACAATGACTTTGTCCTCCAGTCACTTTGGGGACAAACTGCCTTGGAGCAACTCAAGTCTTCCCAGTATGCAAATAGCAGTTTCTAAAATCCCAGGTTCGGGAAAGCAGTCAGAAGGTCATAGAGATCCTCACCACCATTCCTTAGGACCTTCCTTTGCTGCGACCGGAGTCCACTCTGATATCTTACAGAGCCCTTTTCAACCTCGGGAGGAGCAGTTTAAAGTCAGGTCTGTAACTTTAGGTACCTGAATTTAGAACAGCCGCTAGGACAATGCTGCCCAGCTGCCTCTTTCTCCCTGTAATACGCTATTTCTCCAGCAGGTGGAGCTGGGAGATAAAAACTACAAGCCTGTGCCGGATTCCTTTGAGTGGGAGCTATCTCTGCTGAGATCCTGATTGAATGAAAATTGTTCATTATGCAAACTGTCTGGTTCAGTACACAGAGGCAGCCCCCAGGCGCAAACCCCAAGTAGTTGCTTTTTCTCTCCCCAGATTAAAACATATGAACTGCTTTGATGTAATCTTATAACAAAGCCTAATAGAAATTTTATTTCTTCTGAAGTTGCCTGTCATTTCTTATTGCCCCCCTTCCTCTGTCCTATTAATACCCTTACAGTCAAGGATATGCTGCTCTGAGTCTGGCTGTATTTGAGGATGAGAACGTTGTGTTTTCCTCCACAATGGTTTGAGTTATTTAAATATAGCTACACGGCTTTGGATATGTTTAATCTCCTGGTTTTCGCCCCCACCCCCACCCCGTTGCCATTTATCATTTTAATGGAATGCTACAGAATGCCACATTATGCAATGTGTTTAAATTGATAAATTATATTAGGAAAATATTGGATAGGAGTTCTTAATGGTAAGTGGGTTTTTGTGGAAATATTTTCTCATTAGCAGATCAGCTCCTTGCAGGGTAGAAATTCTAAGGATTTGGGAATAAGCTATATTTATGACCTATTTGGCTAATTAAAATTAAAGCATAATTTTAGCATGAAGTTCCTGCAAGACTTTGCAGAGAGGGTGGAGAAAGAAACTTGCCCAAATCCAGTTACTTTTAAATGTCAGTTGCCATAACAACTTCGCATGAGCCATATTTTTTTACTTGAAAATTCCTTTTAGGATTCGGTTGCTATAATAATTTGCCTCAGCTCTTTTTAGGAGGCATATTTTCCTATTTTCCTTTTGTGATCATTTCAAAGCTTTCATTACTGTAACAAAAAAAAAATGACCATGTAAACCTCAACTCTCCATTTTTCCATGTGCAAGAGCAGAGTGGTCCCCAAAATAGAAATGTGGTCTGTGGAGAATTCCTTTCCAGGGCGGGCTCTCCAGGCCAGAGGGAAAGGCGAGGCTCTGGGGATCCATTGTTGCAGCAGCCAGCTCCTTCTGGCCAGGAATGATTCAACCAACAGATCTGGTGTTTTCTTTTTGAGACAGAGTTATTCTATAGCCCAGGCTAGGCTCAGACACAAAATAATCCCCCTGCCTCAGCCATCTGAGTCCTGAGATTCACGAGCATGAGCCACCACACCCCAACAGAATTTTCGAAAGTTATTTTATGTGTTTGAGTGTTTTGTCTGCACCGCATGTTCCTGGTGCCTGAAGAGGCCAGAAGAGGGCAACAGATCCCCTAGGACTTGAGTTACAGAGTCGTGAGCCACCATGTGGGTGCTAGGAATAAAGCCTGTGTCCTCTGGAAGAACAGCTAGGGTTCTTAACCCTCCTCACCATCTCTCCAGACCCCTCAACAAAGGATTTAAAGCGTGACTATTAAGCTTTCCTGTGTCGTTGTAGAGTTTGGGGTTGTGCCAGGTATTGAACTCAGGTCTCCACACATGCTCGGCCAGGGTTTGCCTCTGAGTTGACACCAAGCTGGTGCCCTGGACATTTTGCATAAGGCAAGGACCTAACCAACCCTCTCAAGAAAGGATGGGTTATTTAACATCTTATTAACATCGTATGAAGCCCACTGGAGTCTTTCACCTCTGAAGTGTATTGTCTGGCAGAGTCGCTGGTGCTGGACGACAGAGCGGAACAATCCCCAAACTATTTACTTAAAAGCAACCCGGCAGCAGAGCTAAGTTCAGCGCCCTTTCTTCTACCAAGTGGCCCTAAACCTTAGTTCTTTAGACAATATGATCTCAGAGAAGCACCTGTGACTGAGACCTGTTCTGGACACGGGCACACGAGAGGGCACAAGAGCCCTGCCAGCCCTGCAGACTCTCCAAGGCAGCTGCGATCTGAAAGCTGTGGTCTGAGGTAAAGGGCTTGTAAGTGGGAAGGACATTTCATTTTCAGGTTTGTGGCTCCATCTCGTAGGTGGAGCCTGACTGCTCCTGCTCGTCTCCTGTGTCCCTGGTCAAATCCGCAATTAAGTCTCACCAGCTTTAGGGACACAGTAGGTCTTCATCTTCGGATCCAAGTTCTCTCCTCTCCTGTCTTTTCTCCTCCCTTCCCAACTCTGGTGGGTTTTGAGTGGCCATCCTTTTATTTTGAACATTTATTTATTTATTTGCATGTGTAGAGTTCAGAAGATAATTTTCTTTTTCCTTTTCTTTTTTTTTTTTTTTTTTTTGGTTTTTTGGTTTTTTGAGACAGGGTTTTTTCCCTGGGTAGCTTTGCACCTTTCCTGGAACTCACTTGGTAGCCCAGGCTGGCCTTGAACTCACTGAAATCGGCCTGGCTCTGCCTCCTGAGTGCTAGAATTAAAGGTGTGCGCCACCACCGCCCGGCGTCAGAAGATAATTTTCAAGAGTTAGTTCTTTCCTGTGGTTCCAAGGATGGAACTCAGGTCATCACATTTGGCAGCAAGTGCCCTGACCCACCGAGCCATCTCACTGGCCCCTCTTGGTTTTTTTGATACAGAATTTCATGTTGCCCAAGCTGCTTCCCTTGAACTCCCTATATAAATGCAAGGGTAACATTGAACTTCTAAGCTCCCTGAGCCTTTATATCCCAAGCGCACAGCTGGGATTATAGGCGTACCACCACACCAGGCTTACACCATGCTGAAGATCAAATCCAGAGCTTGTGCACACTTGCTGAGCATTCCACCACCTGAGCTATATCCCTAGCCCGAGTGGCCATTTCTTTTCAAGTCTGAAACTGAATTGGTTGGAGAGAATTCTGTAGGGAGGGTAGTTGGAGGAGAGAGAAGACATGGTGAGTTTCCTGCTTCAGTCCTTGGAACCTACTTCATCTCCTGCCATCCTGTACGGTGAGGATGACATCTGTTTTCCTACCCCAAAGGATGGAGGAAGTGAAG
Organism: Peromyscus maniculatus bairdii; assembly: GCF_049852395.1. Classification (NCBI taxonomy): domain Eukaryota; kingdom Metazoa; phylum Chordata; class Mammalia; order Rodentia; family Cricetidae; genus Peromyscus; species Peromyscus maniculatus. The sequence goes on along the minus strand of NC_134859.1, from coordinate 61,049,684 downwards.
GTTGGATGCAATGATTTGTAAAGAGGACGCACAAAACACTTTGTCATCATACAGGGGATAATAACCACAGCATCTCCCCTCTCCCCTCGGGTCTGCCCTCTGTGCTGTTACCTGAAATCAACTGGAGTCCGAAAATATCCAATGACACATTCCAGGAATCACATGTGAGTCTCACCTGCACACCGTTCTGAGGAGTAGCTGAATGGAAGCACCACAGGACTGCCATGGGGTAACTAAGATGGGTACTCGGTGACCGCCAACAGATGTGGCGCTGTGGCACGGACAACCAGGGGCATTGTGAGATCTAACCATGCCACTAGGAATGACTTCCCAGGGACCGGGGTCAGTAGTGACCTGATGCTGAGTCACGGTGCCTGTATCATCTGCTCCATCTCATCGAGCGGGCACTGGGTCATCTGGAGTCACCCAAGTGTTCGTGCAGGACACCACGCTGGGAAAGAGTCAGCCACACTTGTGTAGATCTTACAACAATATGGTCTTATGATTGTTCCATTACAGTCAATATCTCTCTGTGCTTAATTTATGATTCTGATCTTTACATGGTTATTTATTTTTATGTATATGAGTATTTGTCTGAGTGTCACGTGTGTGTGCCTGTTGCCCAAAGAGACCAGAAGAGATTGTCTCGTCCCTTGGAACTGGAGTTACAGACAGTTGTGAGCTGACATGTATGTGCTGGGAATCCAACCCTGGTCTCTGAACTTTTTTTTTTTTGGTTTTTCGAGACAGGGTTTCTCAATGTAGCTTTGTGCCTTTCCTGGAACTCACTTGGTAGCCCAGGCTGGCCTCAAACTCACAGAGATCCACCTGCCTCTGCCTCCCAAGTGCTGGGAGTAAAGGCGTGCACCACCACCACCACCACCACCGCCCGGCTTCCAACCCTGGTCTCTGAAAGAGTGGCACTATTAACCTCTGAGCTATCTCTTCAGCCCATGATTTTATCTATTTTTCTATCTATCTATCAGCTGTTTATTTTGAGACAGGGTTTCTCTCTGTAGCTCTTGCTGTCCTGGAACTTACTTTGTAGACCAGGCTGACCTTGAATTCATAGATATTTGCCTATCTCTGCCTCTTAAATGCTGGGACTAAATGTGTGTGACACCAGGCTCAGCTAAATCTGATTTTTATAATAAGTAGGTATGTATGTGAGAAAACATAATATGTATGGACTCAATATTGTCCACAGTTCCAGGCTTCCCTGGTCTATTTTTTGTTTTTTTCAGGGTCAAAGTCTTACGCAGTCCAAGATGGCCTTGTATTCTCTCTCTGTAGCTTCTTTTTTTGTTCGTTTTGTCTTTCAAGACAGAGCTTCTCTGTGTAGCCTTGGCTGTCCTGGAACCCACTCTATAGACCAGGCTGGCTTTGAACTCAGAAATCCACCTGTCTCTGCCTCCCCGACTGCTGGGATTAAAGGCGTGTGCCGCCATCACCTGGCTGACCTTGAATTTCTGATTCTCCTGCCTCCACCTCCCAAGTACTAGAACTGTAGGCATGCACCCTGTACTGTTTAGGGTGTGAGATATGGAGCCCAGGGCCTCATGCTTGCGAGGCAAGGACTCTTAAGTAAGCGACATCCACAGTCCCTGTGGGAGGCCTTCAAACAGACCCTGCCCCCCATAAGAGGGATGACTACTCTATTTTCTCCTCCGGGCAAGCTGTCTTTGGAAGTTGGAACTCACATGGGAAGGAATCAACCGGGCTGAAACACGAATGAGCTGTTCTTTTCAACCCAGCACTGTGCCTTCGGAAGAGGCTTTGATGAAGGTTTGCATCTGTTTGGGGATGCTCAACATTTTGATTGTTCCATACACGTCCACTGAAATGTAATACTTGACATTTCTCCAGAACCAGTTGTGTAAGGTTTTTTTTTTTTTTTTTTTTTTTTTAAAACCAAGTGTAACTGAACTATATGTTCAGGGAAATGGAAATAAAACATTGCTTAGTTTAGATATGAAGCTGGCTTCCACTTCATCCTCACCCTGCTTTGAGGACACCCATCTTCTCCCCCACGTCCTAGTCCCTGGGCATAGGAGGTAGACCACTCCTGTGCATGAGAGGGAGGTGGCGTCGGCAGAAGCAGAGTGAGAATTCTTTGGCCAGACAGCCTGTGTTCGAATCCCACGCCTTTTATTTGCCTGACTGCAGAATTTGCCCAAGGGCAAAATAGGGATGGTATCCCTGCCTGCCTTGCAGCCTATTACATGGATTAGAAGTAACACTCAGTACTGAGCCTAAAACAGGGTACGTTCCAAAAAAAAAAAAAAAAAAAAAAAAAAAAAAAGGCACTGACGACTGTTAACTCTGCTCCCAAGGACAAAGCACCCCTTGGTGGATCTGGCCCAGCTGCAGAGCCATGGACTACTGCAGGGCTATTTTCACAACCTCCACTGATTAGCATGAGGCAGCTTCTGGAGCCTGCTGGTGACTTTCATTTCAAGGGCCCCCAAAGGCAAATCTGGGACAGCAATGGTTGGCATTGCTCTGGGACAGTGGGTGGACAGTGCTGCAGCCAGGCCAGTTCTGACTCAGCCACAGAGAAAGTTTTTCCAATGATCAGAAGCAACCAACGACATATAAAAGTGGATTCTCTCTGTGTCTGTGTGTCTGTGTGTCTGTGTGTGTGTGTGTGTGTGTGTGTGTGTGTGTGTGTGTGTGTGTGCATGAGAGAGAGTGTCTTGCTATATAGCCCAGGCTGGCTTTGAATTCCTCCTTAGTCTCCCAAGTGCTGGGATAGTGGGTATATGCCACCACACCTGTCTTAATAGGTTGCTTTAGACTATAATGGTCATCCATTAGAAAAGGCTAGAAGCTGGACACAGTGGCTCACAAACATAATCCCAGGACTTAGGAGACTGCAGCAGGAAGATTGTGTGAGGCTAACATGTGCCATATAGCAAGACATTGTCTCAAAGGAAAGGAAGAAAAAGGCCGCGAATATAGCCTACGGCAGGGTGCTTACCCAGCAGGCATGAAATCTGGAGCCTGATTTCAAGCACCAAATAAACTTGGGGTACGGTGGCATACACCTGGCCCAGGACTCTGAATAGAGGTAAGAGAATCAGAAGCCAAAAGCCATCCTCAGCTACGTAGTGAGTTTAAGGCCAGCCTGGGCTACATCCCAAAAGGAGAAGAAAAAGGGAGAAAGGCAGGAAAACATTTATAGAGCCTTGCTTGGTCCCGGTAAGCACCAGTTTTAGGTGAGAATGGATGTTCTCCGTCTCAGTGATGGGATCTGTATTTGCCTTTGGTCCCCTCCCTGGGGTGTCTTGTGGGCACCGTGCTTTGCCGTGACCTGCCTCTTTAGAAACCACCTCAGAGAAAGGGGAGTCCGGGCTGAGGAACACTCTGAAACAGCAAAATGGCTTTGGAAAGCAGAGCCTGGCTTTGCAGATCCAAAGTCATAGGCACCCGCAAGGACCACTGGGAAATTCTCACTGGCAGGCAGGAAACTCAGTGGAGGTCTGAGCAGATACAGCAAGCCTTTGTACTGGCGGTAGATCTCCAGATGACTTTGTTACACAGTGAGATGAATGGCAGGTCCATCAAAGGTATGTCTCGAACCTATGAGGTGACCTTATGTGGAAAAATAGGTCTTTGCAGGTGTAACTATGTTAAACATCTTGATTTTGGGTGTGCTGTGTATTTGACGTGTTCTTATAGAATGGGAGATAGGACACACAGAAGGTGAGGTATGAACAGGTATTGAAATGATGTATCCACAGGCCACACACAGGTTGTCAGCAGTGCCGGGAGCTAGGAGAAAGGGCAGATTCTCCCTCAGAATTTCATTCTTTAAATTGTGTGTGTCACCAGATGGCAGCACTCAGGAGGCAGGGGCAGGCAGATCTCTGAGTTTGAGGCCAGCCTGGGCTACAGAACTAGTTCTAAAACAGCTAAGGCTACACAGAGAAACCCTGTCTTCAGAAAAACAAAACAAGTGTGTGTGTGTGTGTGTGTGTGTGTGTGTGTGTGTACCCATGGAAGAAGGGCATTGAATTCAGAAGCTGAGTCATAAACAAGTGTGTGTGTATGTGTGTGTGTGTGTGTGTGTGTGTGTGTGTGTGTGTGTGTGTGTGTGTGTGTACCCATGGAAGAAGGGCATTGAATTCAGAAGCTGAGTCATAGGAAGTTGTAAGCCACCCAACATGGGTTCTGGGAACAGAACATAGGTCCTCTGAAAGATGAATAAGCACACTTAACTGCTGGGCCATCTCTTTAGTCCCTCCCTGGGAGTTTTTAAATAGCATGTCTAACCTGTGGTCCATGAATGTGTCCCAGGATAGCAGCCCAACACATTTGCAGACCACAACATCATGTCACAGTGTGAAAGGTTGAACACCCAGGAACCAAGCCTGCCACAACCTGGATCTAGATTTCTGGTCTCAATAGCATGGATTTCTGTTTTGTTTTGTTTTGTTTACTCTTCTTGTGGCCATTTATCTGGACGACCATAGGGAACTCATACAGCCTGTCCTGCCATCTTGAATTCTCTCTGGCTAGGTCAACAAGGGGGAGCCATTGTACTTGCTGGCATTGGGACCCCTGACTCCCAGACAGAATACCCATCTCATTGCCCAGTCCTTACTCTTTTTTACTCTCAAATGTATCTTGCTCTTGGCTTGCTTCCCTGTCAGGTACAGTCGCATTGTGTGCTTAGTGGCTGGGTTTCTATCCCTTAATGGTGTCTCAGCAACAGCATCAGGGAACACAGGGTCATCATCGCAGGATCCAGTTCCTGTGTGGAAAAGGCACCAACAGGAAGGACATATTCGGAAACCACCTTACAAAGTGGCAGGAGGGGAGGAGACTCACAGCCCACAGCTCTCAGCCAGATGTTGCCAGCAGCGACTCTAATCTGCTTTGACCTGGACACAGCTGTTATCACCTGCTTTCTTGAGCATCTCACTCAGAACCACAGCGGCCAAGGACCCATTATCATCGGCAGTGAGTTTTCACTGTCTCATGAAAGACACTTTCATGAGAGTTGGCACCACATTCTGCTCCTTAGTGGGTATCGTTCCCGGAACGAAGTTTTTCGTTAACGAGTTTGGGGGTTTTGATCTTGAAAAGCGCTGGGGAGACAAGCTGGCTGGGCTAGCGGTGGCTTGCCTTCAGAGGCGAGTGTGAGCCAACACTGTGTTCTGGGCGCAGAAGACCAGCCCAGGAGGGGTCTGGAAACGGGCCATATGAGGGGAGTGGCAATGCTTGGTGACCCCACCTTACCCTCTACGGCCCACACAGAGCCCCTGCTTTCTCCCAGGAGAACAGCGGAGCTCCAGGAGCCCCTTCCTGCTTTTCAGACTGAAGCTGCTGTCCTGGTGAAGACCAGGATTAGCATGGAAATAGAGACATCATTCTTTAGGGGACCTCTGTCGACATCTCCCTCTCGCATCAGCATTGGAGAATCAGTCCCTGGGTTGTGCTCTGAGGACAGATGACCCATTCATCCTGTCTCCTGGCAGGTGGCGACTCAAGGAGCTCTTGTGCTGGACCCCGTTACCACAGGGTCATGTAGGTGGGCCATCATGGACTCTCTTGGCCAGCTCGTCGCCTGAGGAGCAGGTCCAAACCTAACATGAACTTTTCAGGCTTTCCCCTTTTCAGTCTTTTTTTTTCCCTTCCCTCCTTTCTCTTGCAAGCCTTCCACCATTATTTTCTGTGTAAGAGCAACAAGCCCCGAACGCTGCTGGAAGAAGAAGGTCTGTCAAGTGCCAGGAGAGAAGTGTGTGTGGGGGGGGAGATCCAGAGCTGCCCGGCAGCAATTACTGGAAGGTGTGTTCCCACCCTCCCCAGCTCAGCAGGTGAGCCCTACCTGTGCCAGCCTAATTGCCACCCGTCCACGGCCCTGCGTGGTAACAAGGAACTCGAACACCAGGACACTCTTTAAATGACGCAACATTTAAATAACATCCATTTACCTTTCACGCACCTCTGCTTCGCTTCTTAATTACGAGCGGCATCTGATTTCCGAGGAAGCCTTTTACCTATGGAATTCATTTCCTCATCCTCCCCCATGGGGAGGCCGCAGGCCCCCCCCCCCCCCCCCCCCCCGTGTACAGTGGTTTTCGGGTGACAGACTGATGGGCCAGAAGGTCTTGATCTGTAAGGCCAGAGAGAGGCTGGGAGAGGGCTGCTGTCTTCACTGGAAAGGCAGCATGCTTAATGGAGTCCTCGGCAGTGGAGAGGGAGGGGTGCTGATGCACAACACAGGGAGCTGCGGCATGAAGTGTAAATATGATGATTGTTGTCTCTTTCACGGGAGGTAAATAAATCAGCTCCGTGTAGACTCGAGAGGTGGCTGGTGATGCTGTGTACTTACATGGCATCGCGAGTCTGGCCTCTTCAGCGTGCTTCAAGCCTTGATTCATTATGCTTTCCACCAGCCCACCAGAGGGAAGGAGATGGGGAGAATTATCATCCCGGCGAGAAACCCAGAGGTTAAGAGACAGTAAGTTGGGAAGAAGGCGCAGCCTTAGCAGCCCACCCCGAGCTCCCGCCGCTAAATCGCGCCCCACTTAGATACAAGTAATTGCCAGGTAACCTATTTTTCGGGGTCTAATTTCAGCATATGGGGGCTTTGGCTCCTCTGTATCTGAAGACTGTATGAGCAGGAAAAAATGATTTTAATCATTTCCGTGCTTGTTTGGGGGCTGAAGGGTCCTAGAGCAGGCAGGCGCGTTTAACCTGTCCCCACTCCCGCGCGTGCGCGAATGAGGGAGGGAAATGCACTATCTATGGAATCATGAGACCTAGAGCTTTCCATTTCATGAAAGCATGGATCTGACATTGTTTCATCTTGAAGGATCTGTTGCCCAGGTGTCCCCAGGAAGGAAGGACTCAGCCCGAGGGATGCCCAGAGGCGGTTTCACCTGCAGGGGCTGCTCAGCGGCTGAGGTTTGCAAATAGGTCAGAAATGAAAGGTTCCTCTCCCCCCAGGTCCAATTCTCCTTGGTTGTGGAATGGAAAAGCTGGACCCTGTTAGAGTTCAGAAGGGTAGGCCGTGACTCCCCGGAGGGTCCTCCCATCCACCCTCGCATCTGCAGTCTGAGGCTCTCCTCACCCTAAGCCTTACAGTTTGGGCGGCATCTGAGAATGGGAGTTGCAGGCTGAGTTTCCACCAGAGCTCTGTCACACAGGTTACCAAGGAGCCATTGTACAGAGGAAACTGCCTTCAGTGTCCCCAAAGACCAATTTCCTCCAGGCCAGCATGTATGGAGAACCCTCTACCAGGTCCCAGCTGCCTCTCGGAGATGGCAGCGAGGAGGGATGGATGCAGACACAGCACCTCTGGGCACCCAGGGAAGAAGGTGCCTGAAGTGTCTGGCTCCTCATAGAGAGATGGCGTAGCTGGGCATGGCTGCTTGGCCACCTCTTCCTGTCCCTGCTGGATGGAGAGAGAAGGGGGATGGGCTGTATGCAGCTCTCCCCTGTTTACTTAGCCTGAAGCCATAGCACCCAGACTGGGTCCCAGCTATATTGGGCAGGTTCTGTGGGACCAGTAAAGGCACACAGTTAATGTCGTCGTTACAGGGACCTTGCCACCGTTGTCTTGACCTGACATTCCCTGTTCTTTTCCATCCCTCTCTTCCTCTTTCTCTCTCTCTCCCTCCCTCCCTCTTCTCCTCCCCCTCCTCTTTTTTCTCACTCAGCCTCTCTGCTGAATTCTGCATTGACATCAGCACTTCCAAAAGCAACAACAGAGGAAAGTAGGTCACTGGCAGTGCCAGATCAGAGCTGGCCCTGGGTGGGGGCTGAGTCTGGGGTACAGCCCAGCTCATGGGGAGTGGAGGGGCAGCCCCCAAACTCTAAGCCTGCTGTCTTGCGGGGCACTTGGTCCCTCCTCCCCATACCCTTAGGGGAGGTGGTGGCATGTGTGTGCAACCTGTTTGTGGACACGTAGGTTCCCGGATGGACCAGGTTGGGGTTTCTGCATTGTGAGCAGCACCCCCTCCCCCACTGTCCCTCTGGTCCTAATAAAGCATCGAGAATCAAGAGACTTGGGGTGCACACACCTCGTCTTGAGAGTGGGAAGCCAGCCTCCAGAGACCACATGCTCATTGACACACATGTGTGCACAGGCCCATGACGCCTGTTCCCCTCTTTCTCTAGGGCTTTCTCTAGAATATTGCCTCTGCTCTCTATGGCCATGGAACTCCCGCTCTACTTGAAAGATTACCCAACACGCTAATTGGGACTCCTGCTATGATTAAAAAGAAATTTCCGATTAGAGCCACCATGCCGTAGAGCTTGGGAAGAAAACAGCTCTTTAGAAACGCAGCGGGGGCAGACTTCGAGGTTGTGTTGTGGTTTGGGTTTTTTTTTTCCCCCTAACTTGGAAAGAACCTGCATCTCCCTGACATTTTCGCCTGGGCCAAGTCCAGGGCAAAGACAGTGGCCAGGTAAGGCCCAAAGCATCAAACCAGGGCCCATCTGGCAAGAGAAAAAAAAATGGTAGCCTTACCCCCTACTTTTTCTTGGGAGGGCTGTGGAGGAGCTGTTTCTGCTAGATCCCGCCCTGCCTGCACCTTTGGCCCCCTGATTGACAGATGTCACGGTCGGTCTTGGTCAGCCCTTGCCTGGGATAAAGGTTTTCTGAGCAGCTAGGCTGAGCAACACATTTCAATCTAGCGCCCTGAAGCGATTAGCTCCTAGCGCTGGCAGGTCCCCAGAGAGGCTGGGGGAGGGGAGGGCGGGAGCTGTGGTCAGTCAAAGGCAGACACTTCTGAATGGTTCCACGGCTAAAGCCTAGCTCATCCCTGCTTCCAGATTTCATTAGCTTGAGGAGGGAGGCCCCACGGCATCCTTTCGCCTCTCCTGGGCATCCTACCCTATAAGGTAGCATCAGAGTGAGTCCCTCCATCTCTTTGCCACCCCAGCCAAAAGCCCTCTACACCCAACCTCTAGTTAAGATTTTAAAACTTTGACATTGAACCCACACCCTTCTAAAAGAGAGCCATTTGACTTTATGTAAATAAAGCATCTCCTTAATATCGGCTTCATTAAAAGACCCAAGAAAAGAGCATCGGCGTTTGCTGGTGGAATAGTATAATTGTCTTCAAGGGTAATTGGCTAGTTATTGAGGATAATTGTCTGCAGATGATGGGGAGACAGGTAAAAGGGGGGAAGGAGTCCAGGTGTAAGGGCTGGCTCCAGCAAGCAGCCCTTGCTTTGAATGGGAAAGGCGAGAACTGCACAGCCAAACCCCCCAATACCACCATTCACTGAGCGTGGGGACCCCACAAAAGTAAAATTCCAGCTGGGCGGCAATGGCGCACGCTTTTAATCTCAGCACTTGGGAGGCAGAGGCAGGCGGATCTCTGTGAGTTCGAGGCCAGCCTGCTCTACACGGAGAAACCCTGTCTCAAAAAAACCAAAACCAAACAAACAAACAAAAAAGAGTAAAATTCCAGAAATAATTTGGAGGGGCACCACACACACACACACACACACACACACACACACACACACACACCTCCAACTAGAGAACTCGATTCGCAGCCACCGATGTACCAGTGCCATTAGTTCAGAAGAGAAATTCTTTTAGAACATCACTCTTCCCCCAACCACATATAAAGATGCACTTTTGGAATAAAGGATTATCTTTAGATTGAATAAATCTGGCTTAATGAAAAGCCCACTGCATTAGTGTTTCATTGCAAATCAGCAGAAACCATAATCACAGGCTCCCCTTGTCTTCAGACAAGCGAGCGTTTGGAAAACACTGGCTGGAGCTTTGACTCCCCAGTTGCATGGCTGGCATGGTTGGGAAGCAGAGGGCCTGGGCTGGGATTCCACAGTTGCCTTCCAGTTATCTTTTAATCCTCCTCCTCCTTAGTTTCCATTGTGTGAGGGGGAAGGGAAGAAGACAGATCTGAATCAAACTGGACCCGAGAGTAAAGATACTCACCTGTATTCCTAGCGCGAGGGAGGCTGGGGCAGTCAGAGCTGAGTTTAGTTTATATGTATTTGTGTGTGTGTGTGTGTGTGTGTGTGTGTGTGTGTGTGTGTGTGTGTGTGTGCGCACCCCAGAGCATGTGTGGAGGTCAAAGAACAGCCCTCAGGAATTGTCTTCTCCGTCCACTATGTGGATACTCAAATCAAACTTGCATTGTTGGGCTTGGTAGCAAGTGTCTTTGCCCAGGGAACTCTCTCCGAACCCACGGCCCAGCATTTCACAGGGGTGCTGACCATCCAAATTTGTGTTCTTTCGCTTACATGACAAGCACTTGGCCAACTAAGTCATTTCTCTAGCCCCACCCTAATTCTCTTTGGTGCTGAGTTTTTAGTCTCCCTCAGTCCTAGGGGTCAAAACTAGAGCAAGGCACAGGCCTGACAAACCCTCCGCCAAACCTCTCCCTCCTCTTCCTCCCCCTCCCTTCCTCTCCCCTCCTCTTTCTCCCCACTCTCTTTCTCTCCATTCCTCTTTCTCCCCCCTCCCTTCCTTCATTCCTTCGTTCCTCCTTCCTTTCCTTTGTTTTTGAGACAGGTCCTTACTATGCATCCCAGGCTAACCTTGAACTTGTAATGAAGCCCAGGCTGGCTTTGAACTCACAGCTGTCCTCTTACTCCCGCCTCCCAAGCCCTGAGATCTTAGACCTATGCTACCACACCTGGCTGATTTCTCAAGTGAACAAAAACAATGAGAAGAAAACAAAAATTCCTAGAACAGTCATGGGTTCATAAACGCTCTGAAAAGAGACTCAAAATGGATCACGAAAAAACACTTGAAGCACAAAGAGTTGATGAAAGAAAGAGACAGACAGAGGGAAAGGCTCAGTAGGTAGAAGTCATTCATGCTTAACAACCTGAGTTCAATTCCCGACCCCCACGGTGGAAGGAGAAAACCAATTCCCGAACATTCTCCTCTGACCTCCATACATGTGCTGTGGCATGTTCATGCTTATACACACACCAACAAACAAACTGGACTCTTGGAGAGGAAAGCGCTAGAAATGGACCTGATTGTAGTGGTCCCTGCAGGCCCTGTGGCCAGCCATTTCCTCTTCCTTTTGTGGTTTGGGGATAGACCCAGGCCTGACACATCCAGATCTCACCATCAACTCGGAGTCGGCCTTTGCCCCTACTTAATTTTACATGGTGGCCGCCTCGTGGTGTCCTGGAGGAAGAAGAATGTGCCCAGGTCTTCTCTTTCTTCCCTACTCTTGATATCTATTGAAAATTAATCCAAGGTCTCATAGAAATAATGATCTAGCCTCGGCTACCCAGAGATGAGAGAAACCTTGGCCTGTTGGGGATTTCCTGTCACTTTTAGTGGGAAAGAGGGGAGAATTCTTGCCAGCTCTTTCTGTCACCTGAGTTGGAGGTCCTGGTGATGTGTTTGGGGGAGTTTGAGGGTCAGAGCAGCAAAGAAAATGTGTAGGGAAATTGAGACCTGGGACCTTGGGGCTGTTGCCAAGACATCTAACACTTTTTCAGTTCCCAAAGCTGTGAGTATGAGAAGCGCTGGGTTCCCCAATGTATGCCTGCCGGTCTTACCCTGGGTCACATAGATGGGCAGGTAGTGGTAGTCTGGGTGTGGAAAACTGTCCACTTGGGGAAGGAGAGGAACGTGGGTCTGAGTAACCAGTAGACCTAATTCTTTATATCTGCAAGTGGGGGGCACAATCAAATCTTCCCACTGGGGTGGGGGTCCTGTTATCAGGTTGTATCTACAAGGTGGAGGGTCTTTCAAATCGGGACACACTATCCGACTCCAAGTTGCTTCTCATTTTTCCTTGCCAGTGGCCTCTTGGAGAGGAAATGGCTGAAGAAGCGGAGCTGCAGGAAGACAAGGCCATGGCCTGGCTGCAGGCTGTCTCCGAGTCTGAAGAGGGTCAGCAACTCTGAGAAATGAAGCTATTCCTGAGTGAGAAGGCCAAAGAAGGAATAAGGCAGAGGGAGAGCCCCTGAGGAGACTGAGGCCAGAGTGAGGACCCTGTGTGAAGCTGGAGGGGAGGAAGATGATCAGAGGAATTCAGTAAGACTCGCCCTCCACATCCACTACACATGAGACAGGGGGATGTCACCTGTCCGGCAGAGTGGAGAGACCCTCACCTGTAGTGTAGTGTAGAGGGGACAGAGAAGGCCGGCACCCGGACAAGGTTGGGGTTGACGGGCAGCTCCTAGGGTGGGCTCTCACAGCTGCTGTACCCCAGAAGTATACAGCTAGGCGGACTGCACAGCAGCTTCCAGAATTCCCAGGTTCCACTCTGTCCCTGCTCTGTGCAGGTAAGACCCACTTGGGGTGGATTTCAACCCCCCACCCCCCCCACCCCCGCCTCGATCTGGTCACAGTCAGCCAGAGTGGGGGTGGGGCCGATCTTGTAAAAGAGGCTGGTGAGGACATCTGAAAGTCTGTACCCTCCACTAGCAAAGTGCCAGACGCTCGGTGACACTTTAAATGTCTCAGATAAAACAGTGAGAGACTCTCCTGGTGGCAAGCAGGACGAGAGGTCAGGGACCTCAGTGCCTCTGAGGCTCAGACACCAGGATAAAGAATAAAAACATCTCAGAGACCCCTGTGACCCCCTCGTGCGGGGGGAGAATGTCAATGTGGCCCAGCTGGCCGCTGGAGCACAAAATCTCAAGGCCTGTACAGGGTAGGAGCCTTCCACTGCTGGGACATCAGATAAAACCCTCAGGCCCTGGATTAGGGATACGCCTTGGCTCAGGCCTCAGCCCTGATCTGTCACCTCATTACACACACACACACACACACACACACACACACACACACACACACACACACCCTTTGAAGATAGTCACCAGCCTGTGAGGAAGTGAGACAAAGCCTCCATTTTTACTCATCCCAAGTGATACCTCTGTGACCGATCCCTGTGTCCCTCTCCTGTTGACTACCCTTACAATCCAATAAAAGGGAACTCAGCTTTCTACCAGCTTCCTCCTCGCTGGTAGAAATGTACCCCGAGTGTGGGGGCCTGCCTTGCTCACCCAGACACCCAATGGCCTGGCTGGGGCTTTGCACATCATCGGGGCTCAGAGCTGTTGGTTGCAGGAATGCCCCACACTTGGCTGCATGAGGTCCAATGACAGGACGTTATGCCGGTGCGTGCATGCCTGCGTGCGTGCGTGCGTGCGTGCGTGTGCGTGTGTGTGTGTGTGTGTGTGTGTGTATGTGAAGTGAGCAGAGGGTCTGTATGTGCATGCGCGCGCGCGTGTGTGTGTGTGTGTGTGTGTGTGTGTGTGTGTGTGTGCGCGTGCACAGGTGTGCATGTGCAAAATGCCTCTCTTTGGAGCTCTCCTGTCCATCTGCCTCTTACTGGCCACACAACTGCCCCATGGAGCTGTGCTTTCTCTTTCCAAGTGCCAATGTGTGGGTATGTCCTTCATCCGGTGCCCTTCCTTTGCTAGCCCTCTGTCCCTGAGAACATCTTCTGTGTCCTTGGGTTGACAGAGACATCATTGTCTTGTCCATGACTGCTCCCCAGAATGGCGGCAGGAGGATGTGACAGAGGCATCGGGACACAACATCTCCATGTTTAGGTCTTGGGCACTGCCATTGTCGCTTCCTTCCCCCCAGCAGCTCTCCCAGGAAATGGTACTTACAGAGATTGAAGAGTTTAATACATGTCTCACTGCCTCTCTTTTCGCAGGCCCCCCAGAGGGAGCAGCAGAAACCAAGGCTGGCAGGGGCTCTAAGCTGCCTGGGCAAAGGAGCAGGGGGTGGCATCGAGCCTTAGCCAATTTGGAAAGCACCGTGACCCAAGCACATTCTGCAGCAGTAATGTCAAATTCTGCCGTTCAGGCATGCCATTGATGTGCACACTGCCACACAGAAACCAGTGACACAAAGGCACAGCCTTCTCCACCCTCCTGGTGCTTAGAAACTAACGGCTCTAATGAGAAATGAGAGCTGAAAGGAGCCGGATGGGAGGCGGGCCACAGCGGTGCAGGCTGGCGCTGAGTGTTGGAGGAGGCTGACCCAGTTCTTGTAGAGGTAAGGGGCCCACTGAAATGTCACTTAAATTAGCTACCACTCCCAACACTAGATCTCCTTTGTCCCCAAACCTCATTGCATGAAATGGGAGCCCTGTCAGTGAGCCCCACAGTTACATTCTGGTTTCTTCTTCTCTGGGGCAGCCTCAGGCCCTGCACCCACTGGACTTTGAGAACCATAAACCAACCACCCTGGTTCCAGAAACCCTCTTGAAAGAGGTGAGGACAAGGAGGTAGAGGGGAGAGAGGAGGGAGAGAGGGAAGGAAGGAAGGAAGGGAAGGAGAGAGAGAGAGAGAGAGCACGCATTCACCATGAAGAGCCCTCTTTTCTGGCTTTTTGACTGCACTGTGAGTTATTGAGCCAACAATAGATGTTTATGTATTTTTTTTAGAGCTCGTATTTATTAACAGCCTGTAAGGGGGGAGGCTGGGAGATTTATATGGGAAGTGCAGTGAGTTAAAAGGGACAATTAGAGGAGCAGAAGGAGACACAGAGCACAGAATTGTAAAGGATATTTTAACACCCATCAAAGGTTCTCGAGGTATTTTCCAAGTAGGCGGAGGGAAAAGAAAATTGGCCCATTAGAAACTGATAGTCGGGGATCGGTGACATGGATGGAGTAATGAGTGGCTGATGGCTTGAACTCCTGCAAAGGGAAGGTGAAGAAAGGAAGGAGACAGAGCAGGAGTTGATCAGCTGGAGTACGGTCAGGAGGCCCAGGGGTGTAAGGACCCAGTAAAATGTGCACTTGCCTTTCCTTGATCAAAGAATGTACATCCAGCTAGGTGTGGTGGCAAAGGGCTGATATCCCAGTACTCAGGAAGCTGAGGCAGGAGGATCACCATGAGTGTAAGCCCAGCCTGGGCTGCATAGTAACACCTTGTTTCAAAATCACAACAGAAAATAGAAGGGGGGGGCGACGGGGGAGGTAGAGAAGGAAAAGAAAAGGGAATACAGAGAAGCTGTATGTGGCAGTACAGACCTGTCATCCTAGCACTCAGGGGCTAAGGTAGGAGAATTATGAGTTCAAGGTCAACCTGGGCTACATGGCGAGACCCTGTCTCAAAAACATAAATAAATGAATAAGCCAAAACATAGCCAGGCACAATGGTGTACACTCATAGTCCCAGCACTTGGGAGGTAGAGGCAGGAGGACCAGGAATTTAAGGCCAGTCTGGGCTACATAAGACTCTGTTCCCATCCCCATCCCCCACACACAGAAAAAGAGAGAGAGAGAGAGAGAGAGAGAGAGAGAGAGAGAGAGAGAGAGAGAGAGAGAGAGAGAAACACAAAGAAAGGGCCTTCAGCTGTTGAACACCACGCTTGCTAACGTGATGACCGGATCCCTGGAACACGAAGAAGAAGGAAACTCCAGAAAGTTGTTCTATGACCTCCACACGCATGCTGCAGCATGTGCCCGCTCCAACCTTGTGCACAGACATACCCACATCAGAAAAAGAAGAAAAAGAGGTTTTTTTCAAGAAAAGAAAGGCTGGCTTCTTCCACATCAGCATAGAAGAGAAACTAAGCCCCTATTAGCCAGGTCCTTCCCAGTCCAGCGAGGTCTGACTGACGCAGTCGGGCCTAACCCAATGGACTCAGTGTCTAGCACTCATCTCTTGAGTCTATTCTGATCCACAGAGAAGCCTTCCTGGCTCCCCTACCTCCTCAAACCTGCTCCCAAGCTTCTGGGCCCCGCTGCCTGTGGGAGTACCAGGTGATTTGCTAGGTGAAAGGCAACACACGTCACGTGGAGTTCTTGGTACTCTGGTAATGCACATGCCTAGCAGGAGGGGTGGGGCTCAGAAGAGGGAATCCTGGGATTGCCTGTGGCTCCCTGCAGCTGTGGTGTCTGGCCAGCTGAGGGAGGAGCCATGCCATGAGGGCGGGAAAGCCTGGAGCACTGACTGTGGATGCTAAACGGTATGGGAGACACTCTGAGCTTGGAAGCAGCAGGTGTCTGGGAATGGGACTGTGGCCCAGGCAGATTTCCAGTGAGCACTCCAGTTTGCTGGCACAGGGAAGGATCTGGCTGAGCACAAGAGGCAAGTGGTGATGATGAAACCCACAGTTGAGGAACAGTGGTAAGGGTGCCATGGGAGCCCGTGTGCTTACGATGAGGCTGGGGAGTGAAGAAGAGCTCGGGCAGGGGAGCCACACATTCCCTCTGCTTCCGAGCAGAGTCAGAGGCCCAGAGGGGGACTCCCTGGGCCCTCCTCTTGCTTAAATAGTCTCCCAGCACCCCAGCAGACAGCATTCCATCCTTAGCTCATAGCTGTTTGTAGAGAACTCAAAAGTTGAGCTACTGTGGGCCTCCAGCCCGCAGCCTGGCAGTCTCCCACCTTCTTCTCTGGGTAACTCTCTTTCTTCAGAGACTGGTACATCATCATCTCCTCCTGGACCACCTCTCTGACTCTCCTACCCCAGCTGAGCCTCTTGTTTTGGAAGACTATGCTAACACAGGTTCCAGTTCTGTAGAGGTCGAGAATGCTCGGGAATGTTAGCGCCTCTCAGCGCCTCAGAGATCCTATCTTGTCACTTTGCTGTCCCCAAAGTAGAGACAATGGCTGGTCCATGTGTGTGTTGAATGAATAATGAAGAACCATCCAAGCCCTTGGGTCATGGAAGAAGCTTGTCTGAGGGTACCAGGGACCACCCCATGTCCCCTCATGGCTGACTCTGTCCTCTGTCGCTGTAGAATAGAAGGCTGCCGGGGAGGAGGTGAGATAAAGGAAAGAGATGATCTCTCCTGGGGACAGAAGTCTGTTGCTAGAGTGCGTGCCTAGTCTGCACGAGGGTCTGAGTTTGAACCCCAGCACCATATAAGGCAGGCGTGGAGGTACAAGCTTGTATTCCCAGCACTCAGGAGGTACAATCAGGAGGATCAGAAGTTCAAAGTCATTCCCAGCTCCACAGCTAGCTTGAGACCAGCCTGGGCTACAAGAGACCCTGTCTAAAACAAACAACACCACCAACAAAACAGAAGAAGGCCATCTGGCAATAATAGTATTAAGTAAAGTAAATCCATCTTTAAAAAAAAATATATTTTCTTTCATTTGTATTTTTACATTTTATAGAAGCCTATAAAATCATGTATGTGTGTATGTGTGTATGCATGCATGTATTTTGTATGATATGAAAGTAGGGGGCTAGAGAGATGGGTGGCCCAGCAGTTAAGAGCACTGACTGCTCTTCCAGAGGACCCGGGTTCAATTCCCAGCACCTACATGGCAGTTCACAACTGTCTGTAACTCCAAGATCTAACCCCCTCACACAGACATACATGCAGGCAAAACACCAGTGCACATAAAGTAAAAATAAAATAAAATTTTTAGAAAAAGAAAGTACAAGTAAAATTGTCTAAGGAGACAAAGGGGACCAATGAGAGACAGGAGAGGCAAGAAATGGGCATGCATGTGTGTATGTGTGCGTGTGTGTGCATGCGTGTGCGTGTGCATGTGTGTTAGGAATATGCTTAACACACAAAATACACTGCACAAAAGCTTTGGGGTACGGGGATGTCAGGAACATGTTCATGTGTACATGTGTGTGGGTGCAATGTATATGCTGTCCATGTGTATGTAGGCCAGAGGTTTCTTCCTCAATCCCTCTCTGCCTAGTTTTCTTTTAATATTATTCTTATCACCATTAGCGTGTTATGCACTGTGTAAGTGTGGGTGTGCTATGGCACTCAGAGGTCAGAGGAGGTCTTTGTAGATTCGGTACTCTCCAACCACTTTTACGTGGATTCTGTGGACGGAACTCAGGTCAAGTTCGCACAGCCAGTGTCTTGTCCGCTGAGCCATCTTGCCA
This sequence comes from Peromyscus maniculatus bairdii, assembly GCF_049852395.1. Classification (NCBI taxonomy): domain Eukaryota; kingdom Metazoa; phylum Chordata; class Mammalia; order Rodentia; family Cricetidae; genus Peromyscus; species Peromyscus maniculatus. The sequence continues at coordinate 61,031,893 of NC_134859.1, read as the reverse complement.
GCCCTCCATCTTAGTTTTTGAGAGAGGGTCTCTCACTGAAGCTGGAACTTGAGAGTTTCCTGGATGGTAAGTCTTAAGGATCACCCTGTCCCTGCATCCCGTCCCCAGTGTCGGGGTTACAGGAGTCCCCTGTGCTGAGCTTTCTTACAGGAATGCTGCAGACTGGGTCCTCAAGCCTGCACAGCCATCGCCTTACCAACTGACCTATCACCTTAGGCCACCAGAACACTCTTCGAAAAAGTCCGTCAGGCCAAGCGTGGGTACTTTGGGAGATAGAGGCAGGAGGATCAGGAGTCCAAGGGCAGCCTTGGCTACATAGTGAGTTCAAGGACTTGTCTCAAAAAAAAAAAAAAAAAAAGGCAGAGGAACTAGTCTGTTCCTTATTAGGGACAGGAGGGGGTGACTGAAACCTTTAAGGGAGCAGGACTCCACAGCACCCTGCCCTGAATGGGGGACGTGGCTGGGCTTGCTGAAGAGAGTCATTTAGAGTCAACTGGTTCTGATTTTGGAACAATGGTGTCGTTCTAACTGTGCAGCACACGAGCTGCTGAGTGACCACTGATGTCATCAGCAACAGCCTTCATTCCTTCTACCTCCTGGGGGAGAGAGCTACTAAAAATACACCCAGTGTCCGGGGCCCCACTGCCCAGCCTGGAAGGCCTCGGCCACGGGGATTATGCTGGCACACGTCGGCAGAGCCTTTAGGAGACATAACCGTTCTTCCGGCTGACAATCGCTTCTACCATATAGGACTTGCTAAGTCTTTTTTTAAAAATTTAATAAAGTGCTCAGACTTTTGATTTTCCCACTGAGGGCCTTGCTGCCTGGGGTTGAAAATGAAATCAACAACATAACAACTTGCTTGAATTTTAAGGGACATGGGCATCGGCCTGGGTAAGAGCAGGCCAATCATCAGGCTCGGTGGCTGGGTGGTTAAGTGTTCGTTTTGTAGCATGAGGCCCCCTTCCATGAATGCACTGAATCTTGGACTAAAAACAGCCCTCTGCTCTCCATCTGTGATGCCAGAGTGGCAGACATAGCTTCCAGGTCCTTGCCCTCTGCTCTCCTGGTCAATTCCTAGACGTGTGGGAAATGCTTGAGGCTCAAGCACTGGCTCTTGCCTTTCCGCTGATGCCCAGAATCAGCCACTGTGGCTCTTTGGAAGCTTGGAAGAATCCAGGACCCTTCTGCAGGGGAAAGACATAGAAACAGTACTGAGCTGGGCAACCAGCATGTGGAAAGTGAATTGTGTTCTATGCTGGTGAGGGAAGAGCTCTATGTGTGTGTGTGTGTGTGTGTGTGTGTGTGTGTGTGTGTGTGTGTGTGTGTGTGTGTGTGAGAGAGAGAGAGAGAGAGAGAGAGAGAGAGAGAGAGAGAGAGAGAGAGAACAAGAGAGCATATTCTTGTGTGTTCCCATGAGTCATGTGCCCCTGTTCCCTATGGCTCCTCCTGCCAACAAGCATGCTGTGTTCTCAGAGTCAAGTCTGGCCAGGCTCGCCCACCCCACCAAAGCCCAGGATCTGCCACCCCATCAGGAATTCAGAGTTATGAAATGAAAAACAGGGTTCTTGTCCAAGAGAAGTTTTTATTATTATTATTTTTTTCTCTCTTAATTGGATTCAGCATTTCTTACTGCTCACACAGGCTGTCTGGTAGGGGATTCAGGTTTGTGCAAAGCGCAAGAGATTGTGCTTTCCGGAGACCTTTGGGCCAATAGCCCCGTTCCCTGACTGGGCTTGCCTGTTGTGTTCCCTGCATACTGCTAGTCTGGGCTCTGACCCCCACGTCTGGTCCTCTGACCTCTGCCTGTCCTGGGGTATATCCAAAATGACCAGGAAGAACAAGATCTCTGTAATGTAGAGTGCCTGAGATGGTTCCCGAAATGCCCTCACCTGCTAAGGCCACTAGGTTCTTCTCCACTGCCAAACTATCCAGGGCCCCCAGCAGGTCACTGGCCAAAGAGCCTATGAGTTAAAATGGCAGCTAAGCCTCCCATGAGGTCAGAGCTCAGAGCCTCCCTGGCCTGCACAGAGCATCACTGGCAAAACGCTAGAAGGACATTGTCCATCCGACCTATTGGACTAACACTGTGGATGCTGCCTTGGCTGCTGGCTCGAAGACCCCCAAAGCCCCTCTTCAGCTGCTCCACCTGACTTGCCTCCAGCACCCTGACATCTGACGAGCTACTTCCCACACCTCACCCCAACGCCAGCAGCTTCTACAGTAGGGGTAGTGGGGTGCTTCAGGGTGCCAGACAGGCATGTGTTGCATATAAAAACAAGGTGATGTTCTTAAGTATCTAAGAATGTTGGTCCCCTGGAGTGATTCTGTTTCTCTTCCTCCCCAACTCTTCCCACCGACACCTTTGCCCCAGCAAGCCCAGGAACTATTGTTGCCAGCTGGGGTTCTCAAGAAAAACGCCACAAGTTTTTTTTTTTTCTTGCTAGAAAGTACCAATACAATCTGTAGTTGAGCAAATATAGGTTCCCGTATAGTTTATAAACATGATAAGACGTACAGTTTGGTAAGGAGTGGGGTGGGGCCTGTGCATTTGTATATTTATATTTATATATATATATATTTATATTGTGTGGGTGTGTGGGTAGGGCGTGAGAATATATATATAAGTGGACATAGGTATAAAGCTGCACCTTCTGTGTGACCCTCAATGCGAGTGAAGTTCTAAATGTCATCCTCTGGCCATCTTTCCTTTGGTGATTGGTTCTTGGACCCCGGCAGGTCTGCCAGGACTGCCTGAGACATCAGGAATGAGAGGCATTACCCCCACGGGTAGGGACTGAGGGTGGCATAGGGTTGGACTGGGCAGGTTGACTAAGTGGCCTCAGGCAAGAGCCCAGACTGCTCTGAGATTGCTGGCTGCCCCAGCCGGTGAGCCTTGTCCTGAGTCCTGCTCCTTCCCAAAGCAGCAGGGTCCGTCGGCCCTTCTTTCCCAATGGCCAGGATTCCACAGAGCCCAGCTTCTGCAAAGGGCACGTGTCCTGTCACTACTGATGATTCGCCTCGCGTGCCTTTGACCACTGTGCCGAGTGGATGCTGTCCGTAGGTGGGTGCTGGGCCAGGACAACCAGGTGAGATGTGCTACCCCTCCTGTCTAGAGCTGTACACTTCGGACTTACAATTCACCAGGAAGGGTCCAGACTGTGGCTGAAGGCTTTAGCAGCCTTTTCCTGAAACCCAGCAGATCTTCCACATAGAAAAAAGAAAAAGAAAAGAAAAGATTCTGTTCCTTGCTGGACATGTGGCAGTGCTGGGTAATGGTGCCCTGCATCCTCAGCGGAGAGTGACTGCCAGCCCCAGGATCCAGGCCAGGAGTGAGGCCCCCAGGGAAGCGCCCGAGGAAGCCTGCTGCACCCCACTGGGGGCACGGATGGGGGTCCTGCGGGCACACTTGCCCTTCCTCTTGGGTCGTGCGGTAGGCATGATATCAAAGCTGAACTTGTGCTGGTAGTCAGGGGCGTAGTCCTGCAGTTCAGGAAGCTGTTTCCCAGTGCTCATCTTGGAGACCTGGTTTCGGTTCCTGTGGCTGGTGCAGTTCTTGCCTGGCTTCTTGTAACCTGACCTGGAGCCAGGCAGATGGCCATGTGGGTAGCCTTTGTCCTTGGAGGTGCCGTGGGATGGATGGTGCTCCTTGCGGGCAGCCCTGTCGGAGGTGGTAAGCGTGTGTGACTTGATCTGGTGTGGAGATGCTGGTCCTGTGCAGTTCCGGAAGTCCTCAGCCCTCAGCAGCTTCAGATCCTGGCCTTGCCGCAGCTCAGGGGTGGCACAGGGGACAGCGGAGCTGGAGCCTCGGAACCTCCGCAGCCATTCCCACAGGGAACGCGCCCGGCAGCCACAGTCCCAGGCATTGCCATTGAGGCGAAGGAACTCCAAGGCCGCCAAGGGGGCCAGACAGTCACCCTGCAGCTCAGTGAGGCTGTTGTTAAAGAGGAAGAGGGTGGTCAGCCTGTGGAGGTCATGGAAAGCCTTATGGTGGACCCACCGGAGCTGGTTCTCATGCAGCAACAACCGGTCTAGGTTCACCAGGCCCCGGAAAATGCCCTGGCCTAGGCTCCAGAGCTTGTTGCCGTGGAGAAACAAGTGGCTGAGGTTGACCAGGTCCACAAAGATGTCGTCTTGGAGGTACTCAATGTGGTTGTCTTGCAAGTAGAGGTACTGCAGGCTGTGCAGGCCCCCAAAGATGCCTGCGGGCAGAGCACTCAGTCCACACTTATAGAGGTAGAGGGCATGGAGCTTCACCAGGCCCTGGAAGGTCTCGGGTGCCAGCGTCCGCAGCTGCCGGTTGTCTCCAAGGTCTAGCTCCTCCAGATGCACAAAGCCCTCGAAGGTGTTGGGAGCGATGAAAGTGATGTTGTTGGAATAGATCCAGAGGGTGACCATGGCGGGGCTGAAGTGACCCTGCTGGAGGAAAGTGATGCGGTTGTTCTGCAGGAAGATGCGCTCGCTGTCCTCTGGGATGCCCTCCGGGATGACGGCGAAGTTGTGTGCCTGGCAGCTGACAGTCATGGGCGCGGGGTAGCACACACAGTCTCGAGGACAGCCTCCACCCAGGGGTAACTCCCCAGCCAGCAGCAGCAGCAGCAACTCCACACAGCACCCTGGTGGGAGAGAGAGAGAAGAGCTATGAGGGCTGCCCGGGGAAGGGGGAGATGCGGGGAACAGAGGGTGGAATGGGGACTGGTGAGGGACCCTCTTGGCCCACAAGGACTCTGTCTTCTGTACTGTATACAGGGGTCCCTTAGGCTAGGAGGCCGGACAGGAAATTTGGGGCCAAGGCCCACATTATCTCCACACCTCTTGGGCTCTGTCCCGAAAGTCTGGAATCCCCATCCAAACATCCCTTCAGGCTGTCAGCCCTACTGCTGAGTGGAACGCACCCACGAACACAGCATGTCAGCCTCCAGCTCGGGTCCCGGCCCTTCCACTTGCTCACCGTTAGCTGCTTTCACGAGTAATGACTCTTAACAAAGCAAATATCCCATCTGGAGTCCTGAACGATCACTTTATTCAAATGATTCCTCAAAATAAGGAAAGCATTGCGTTCATGATACCAAAACATACCTCAGAAGATGCCTCATTCACATTGTGTTCCAAACTTCAAATACGTAACACACACACCCCATCCGTGCCTCAGTTCCCTCGTTTGTTAAATATGGTTCACAGAGCTGAAAGGGTGTACAGAGAAGGCGTGTTTCTGTGAGGGACTGTGAGTGACACCAGGGTTGACACATGAGGCTTCCCTGGGGTCTACGACACTGCCAGATCGAGGCTGCCCCCCTCGGATTCACCTTCTGGCCCTCTGCATCTCTCCGCCATGCTTGAGCTTGCCCGGCTAAGGCTGTAAAACCAGGCCTTGCCTCTTGACTGTCCAGAGCATTTCCTCTGTAGCTTCCCTCTAATTGGGCATTAATTAGGCATTCGTTAATGGATCCTTAAAATAATTATTTTCGGATGTGTCCAGCCTGTGGTCGGGTAATAGGCCCACGCTCATTACTGAAGCAGCCTCATTATGGACGATTGTCATTACCTGCCTTTTTCCAGGGTCACAGCTGCCCCAAGTGGCCCAGCAGGCGCGTCAAGAAGATGGGGACAGGCTCCAGGCCTACAGACGGCCACCCTGAAGGGCCAGGCAGCCATGACCTACCCCGCTCAGCTAGCCTCTTGCTCCTTCTTTTCTGGCTTGTTCAGCTAGGACTCTTGGGAGAGCCAGGGCGCCTAGGGCATAGGAACTGAGTCTTCTTGCTACCAGCTGTGCCCAGATCATGTGGGATGAAAGAAGCCACCCTGCTGACCAACCTGCCCACCCGGGAACCCAGACCCACTCCTGCCCAGGCCCAGGGGCTGCCCAGGTTCCTGGCCAAGCAAAGCAGGTCTCCACCTTGACTGCCATCCCAGTCAACCCCCCCCCCCCCCCATCCCATTCCCGACAGAAACAGCATCGTAAGTCAGTGACAGCTCCCAGCTGTTGGGAGTTATGGGTTCCCAGAGAGTGGCAGCTGCTTCTCATCCCCTGTAATCACCCGGCTTCAACTGAATGTTTCCAGCACATAAAAATCATCGCACATAATTTAGTTTTTGCATAATTGGGTTCAGTTGCGTTTTCAGAGCAATTACGACCTTAGCGGCGGCAGTGTCTGCGCAGCATAGGACCCTTTCCGGGTTGGGCCATACTCTGCAGGTCCTCGGCAGTGCTGTCACCCCGCCACCAGACAGCATGCAGGCCACAGCCACCTCTGCTCAAGCTCCCTCTCCAGAGCATGTCTAGGAGATGTTACTCTGGCAGCCTTCCTCCTTGGAGTCCTGGGTGTGGTCTCCAGCCTTCCACCCCCTGGTCCAAGAGCTCCTACGCTGCAGAGGGCGGCAAAGTTCCAAATCCCAGCCGGCTGGAGGGTGGCCTGCCCTGCGCCATCAGCATTCAACCCTCCCTGGCTGCACTGTCCACAGGCCCCCTCTGACCTCCTCGCCGGGCTCGCACCCTCTCTCCTGCTCAGGCCTTCCCAGAAGGCCATTCTTGCCAGAACCTTCCCCAAGGAGTGGCCCTATCCCCGCCACTCTGAGAAAGCCCAGACTCTAGGTTCAAGGACATGCACCATGCTTGGCTCACATTTTAGGCTGAAGGAGACACAGCAGAGCCTCCACTGGGGGTCCTGTGAAAATAAAGCATTTCCTCCCTGGCCTGCAGCTGCAGGCGGGTAGGGGCTGCGGTGGGCTTAGCGCTAATGCCATTCGACATTTGTACAGCTCATCGGAGTTTACAGAGAGCTCTGCCTGCCCCCTCAACCTGTCCCGCGCTGTGTGTGCTCTCCCACCCACTGGGGCTGCTCTGTCTCTGTGCACCCCTGAAGAATCTGGGGGTTCCTTGGATAACCCTAAAGCAGGGGCCTCCAGGGAATACCAGTGCACAGGGGAAACCAGGCCAGGGCTGGTTTTCAGGGGAAACAATCAAACTGCACCAAAGCTCCGCTGTGGGATTAGTGACCAGTTATGAATGCACGGTGGCAGGTGGACGAGTCGGAGAGCAGGGCAGGGTGGAGGCAGGATTGGGGTTTTCCTCAAAGAGGGCAACAGGAGGACAAAGGACTCTAGGCAAGACCTGATGCAGGACCAGGCTCAGTTCCCGCGTTACCTCAAGGAAGGACAGGATCTCATCCTAGGAGGTCGAAGGCAGCGAGGCCAAGGACTGTGTGGGGCAGTCACTTCCTGCCCAGTGAGGCATACTAAGAGGATGCAGGCTCAGGGCAGCTGACCCCTGCCCTTTACTGTTCTCCCACATGCCAGGAAGGCTAGCCTTCCAGGACCTCCAGTCTCTTCTAACGGGAGGGTGTGTTGAGGGCCCAATCAAGTTTACATCCGTGTCTTTAACAGCCAGTGGTGTCACTCCAAGCCCTGGGATGAGCTGTCCCAGCCAGCCCTGGCCACTTTTGGACCCCCTGCCTGAACCAGCAGGTGCCAGTCCTGGGACTGTCACCCAGCAGGTTTCTTCCCGGGGAGGCAGTCACTGCATCACCGAGGCGCCTTGTGTGCCCCCTCCATGAGGCCCTTGGGAGCCCTGCCCCACTGATTGCCTGATTAATGTACCAACAATGAGGAGGGAGCCTTTGCTGTGCATTTTAAGATTGCAAATTAGCAGGAACCCACGTCTCTGCGGAGAGGCCCCGCACCTCTCCTGCCAGACTCCTCAGGCCCCTCCTGAGTCGGGGCTGCCTTCTGCTTGAGGGGGCGGAAGGGAGAAGACCCAGCCCTCCCTGCCTTCTTCTCCGGGGGATGCCCTTCACTGCGTTCTGCTTCACTACTCCCAAACCTCCAGCCTCCCACGCGCACTCGCTCCCCAAGCGGCTGCATAACCTCATTCATTCCTTCTTCCATTCACACTTGCCCCCGAGTCTGGGAAAGTCACAGAAGCCAGTGTCGGAAGAGCCTGGCAATGAGCATCATGGTCCATTTGCATATGGGGGTGGCAACGCCAAGGTACCTACCTTGGGAGTATAGGAGGGATTTAGGAAGGGGCGTAAAGGAAAGCCTCTGCCACCCCTGGGCCATGAGTCAGCATTGTTTGGTCACTGATCCCCTATGTGACACCCCTGTGTGGTCTATTTGACCTGTGAACTAGGCTGAGAGAGATCCTGCTCTGTGCAGCCGCCTTAGCTGTGAGGGGAGTCTGCTCACATCTAAGCACAGAGGACATCCAGGCAAGGGAGCTGGCAGTGTCCTTGGGTCAGCCTGCAAACTCCAAACTCCTTCTGCCGAGCTGAGCATGGACAGCCACCTCGCCAGATGTGCCTATGAGTGCTCCCACGGGAATAGACCTGGTGGGGTGGGCGGCAAGGCAGAGGCGGCGGGATAGCATGTGCAAAGGCACTGAGGCACAAAAGCGGGCTGTGGTTTCCCACCCCTCTGATGGTGCAGAGCCTCCAAGGAAGACTCGGCTGGAGAAACCCAGGACTGGGGTGGTCAGAGAGCTTGGCACTGGGACCAGCATCAACAGGGCCTGTCTGCGATACCTAGGCCACACAATCCAGTGTAGTAGGGACCCTGCAGTACCCCAGCCACCGGAAGTAGTAGAGGAACTAATGAGGAAGATCGGACTCTGGGAATAGGGCCTTTAAACTGAAGCTCTCACAACCCTGTGGGGGCAGCATCACTCACGCAGGAGAAAATGAGGTGCCCAGAGCATCAGTGGCTGGCCACAGCTGGAGAACACAGTGGTGGGACAGACCCTGTCTAGTGCCCTTCAGGCTGGGGCTCTCGCTTCAGCTTCCTGCCCAGGAGCGGGCAGAGCAGCCTCAAATAGGGCTGGTCAGCTTTCTCAGGACAGTGTACCATGCTGGGGGCTGCCCGCCCGCGCTACCCACTCGCCCTCCCTCCCCTTGAGGAGGGACACCCCCATGGCTGGTTTCCCCATGGTCCCAGGGCAGGTCAGTGGGTCTCTCGGAAGCTTGCAGGCTGCTCGGCTGTGTAGCCAGTCTCTCTGGCCTTCAGCCCTCCCTCCCCTGCCCCCAGCCTGGCCAGATGCTCTTCTCTTAGCAATCAATGCTAACCGAATGCTCTCCGCTGCGTGGATGGCGGCCTCAGGCCAGGCCGGCTGTACTCCTGGGGCTGCTGGCGCCTCGGGCCACTTGGCACTTATGCCACTGTGTTCTAAGCATAGGCTCCTTCCTGGCTCAGCCCTGAAGACAAGGAAGCTGGCCAGCGAACAGCTGGGCTCCCCTCAACAGCCTCCACTGCTGGGCAGCATGGCCGGCAGCCTCCTACCCATGGCTGCGAGAAGAGCGTGGTGGAGCCAGAGGCCGGCCGGAGTTGAATCCTGGCTGCTCCTTTTAACGTCTGAAGGATCCTCATTTTCCTCACCTGCAAAATGGGACAATCACTGAAAGCCGAGGACGGGCCCACAGATGCTGGCACCGCCCACCGCTCCCACATCTCCATCTGTCTAACTGGATCCATCCAAACCAAGCTCCTCTCTTCCTCCATCACAGCCTCCACTGGCAGCCTCTCCATCCTGGGTGAAGAGGACCCGCTCACTTCAGCGGCTCAGGATCAACACCTCAGAATCGTAGTGGTTCCTTCCCTCAGCCCATACTCCACTGTCTGGAAATCCTGTTGGTTTAATTTTAGAATTCACCCAGTGTATACCCACTCACTGCAGCCACTACTGCCATCCCTTGCCCGGACTGTTGCGGTTGCCTCCTGGGTGGGCCCTCTGTCCCCACACTCACCCCTACATCTCCTTCAACAGTCGCTAAAGAGGTCCAGGGAAAGGCCCAGTCAGAATATGCTGACCCTCTGGCTAAATCCTCCACGGCTCCCATCTAACCCTAAGATGCTCCCAGGTTTAGAGCAGGCCAGAGGCGCTGCTTTCCCTGGCTACACAGACCTCACTGTGTCCCTCCCATATGCCAGGCACTCAGCCGCCTGCCTTTGCCCATGCTGTTCCCTCCTCCTGGAACTGTTCCCAGTATGTCTGCAGGGCTTCTCCCCAGTGAGGGAGGCCACCCTTCAGCAGCTGATCTTCAAGGTGCTTCTTCCCTGGTACATTTGATTCTACAGCACGTGACTTCTAACACACAACATAATTCACTTGTTTACTTTCTGTCTTCTACCGTTCTGTCCTGATGAGTGTGTTTCCTGCACACAGTAGGTGCTCATTAACCATTCTGGGAGAGGGAAGCACCTTCCCAAGTCTCTGCAGAATTGAGTGATGACACTTAGAAAGCCCTAGGCTCAGAAAACCCCCAGCCCAGGACCTGGCTCATAGTCGGTGTTCAGTAAACACTAGCAGTAATTACTCCTGGGGAGACGCGGGGCCCCAGGAGGAGCGCAGAGACTCCATCAAGGAAGTGATCAGATGATAGAATAGCTCTGAGAAGGACCCAATACCAGGCCTTTCCTGGAGCAGGGGGACATAGACAGCTTTGCCCAGGACTGGGGAGCTCCCCAAGGTACAGGACTTTCAGCGATAAACTGGAATAGTCCCAAACAAACCAAAACAACTTAGTCACCCTAAAGGGGGGGCCAGGACCAGAGCCTTTCAAACAGAAATGTCTGGGTTAAAGAAGAGGGGAGGCCAGATTTGGTCGCACACACCTTTGATCCCAGCACTTGGGAGGCAGAGGCAGGAGGATCTCCGAGTTCCAAGACAGCCTGGTCTACAGAGCAAGTTCCAGGACAGCTAGGGCTATATAAAAAAAAACCCTATCTCAAAAGACCAACCAACCAACCAATCAACCAACCAACCAACCAAACAAACAAACAAACAAACAAACAAACAAATAAATATCCTAGAGCAGGGGAGGGACCATGCAAGTGTACGTTAGTATAATATCACACTGTGGCTCAGTACCTGTAGTCCAGAAGTCAGAGCTGGACTCGCCAAAGCATAAGCATGGGCTGTGGACATTTGAGCATTGTGTTTATGTGCATGTCTGTGTAGAGGTCTACCTGAGGTGCTCATGTGCTCACATATGTTGGCCTGCATGCTTACGGATGTAGACATAGTTCATATGCAAGGCATTTGCATGTACCTGAGCACATGCATATAAGCTCATATCTGTCTCTAGAGACCGTGGGTGACAGCCCAGGCCCCTTTTATCTGGCAGCATCTCAGGCGCAGCACCCCCTGGGCCTGGGGGTGGCACTGAGGTGTCTCATCTTGGTCCTCACCTCCTCACACTGACCCAAACACCCTCTGCAGGTTCTCCCAGCACCGGGATCCCCCTCAGGCTTTTGTGGGCCTGGGCTGGTCCCCTGGAAACAGGCCTGGCTGCCAGCACCATGCTAATTGGACCAACAACTTCTCCAGAGAGCAATCTGGGCTCTCCCATACCCTACCCACCAGGCCTCACTTCCTTGCCTGCATGGGTATGCTGTAGGGGGTGGGGCTGGACACTACCCTGTGCAGCTCTGTATTAAGGCCCTGCCCAAACTTATGACCCACTCCAGTGGGAGCTCATTTCATCTCCAGATGGGCCACAAAATCTCCCCGAGGCCTTATAGGCCTGGGAAGCCTAGTGAGCCTGGCTGGGCACCTAAGCTTCCTGGGCCTGAGCAGGCTGCATGGGAGATTGTGTTCACTGTTATTGTTAGCAAAGGATACTGTTCCCAGACTGCCAAGACATCCTGGCAGTATTCACCCCAATTCAGGACTGTCTCAGAATCCAGAGCATATGCTGAGAGGCACTTAACTCAGGGCTAAGAGTCCCTGGAAGGCATCCTGCTTTCTGCTCTGTCCTTTGTCCCAGTCCATCATCCCCACCTGTGCCTACATGTCTCTGTGGGAAATGCAGGGCTTGTGGACTTTCTTTACCTCTCCCAGCATCCCTCACCCACACTCCCGGCTCATAATGTGTGTCCCCATGTTAGTCAACCCTACTGCTCGGTTTGGGGGCCCTCCCTCCCTTTCACCACCACCACCATCAACAACCACCATTTCTTCCTCCTCCTCTTCTTTTTTAACAGGATCTTACGTAGCCAGGGAAGGCCCTAACCTCCTTTTGAACACTTGATCTTTTTGCCACCACGTTCTGGAATTTCAGGCATGTGCTGCCATGCCCTGCAGGCAGGGCCTCATGGTTCTGAGCATTCATCCTTCCCAGGAGGTTTCTGGGACTTGCCTCCTGCCTAGGAACCTTGTGGAGCCAACTCCCACTCCCCACAAACAATAGCAAACTGTAGGTGCACCTGCAACCCGATGGGTAAGTGACAATATATTCTGGGTGTGTGTAGGGGGGCGGGGCCCTTTGAAGGGGTTGGCAACTATCGATGGAGATGCCAGAGACATGCAGGGGGGTGGTACTCCCACACCCTGAGCAGCCGATGCCTCGGTGATTTGGAGAAGAAGCGGTTCTCTGCCAGGAGCCCTTGTTTCCAGCCCCAGAGACTCTCCTCCCACTTTCCTGGTTGTCTGTGAAAAGCATTCAGGACTGATACACAGGCTCTGAGTATATCCTATACCTGCTGACCATCCTGTTCTGCACCTGTCCCCAGTTCTCTCCATTTTGGGGAGAGGATGGGCTCATGGTTGTCTCTGCAACATTAGGAGACACAGTTCCTTCACTCATGGATCCTCCATTGTGGGGAGCAGGGGCTGAATTAAGTACAGGAAACACAAAGAAGGGATTAAGATTCAGATGAAAGAAGGGCTCTCTTTTAACTATGGGCTCAACATCTGAGTTGCAGCCTAAAGGCTAAGAATGAGGAACAAGGGCTGGCAATGTGGCCTACTTGGCAGAGTGTTTGCTTAGAATGCATAAAGTTGTAGGTTCAAATCCCAGAAACACATGAACCAAGTGTGGTGAGGAACACCTGTCATCTCAGCACTTGGGAGGTAGAAGCAGAAGGACCAGAAGTTCAAGGTCATCCTTGGCTACATAGCAAGTTTAAGGCCAGCCTGGGCTACTTGAGACTCTGTCTCAAGAAGAGGAAAAAGAAAGAAAAAAACAAGGAACAAGGATAGACTGAGGAACAGCTTCTCAGTCTGGTGCAATACCCCGGGGGCAGGACTGTGCTTGGTATAGATGCAGGGGAGGGAGAAGGGATGAGGTGGGAAAGGTGGGAGCCAGAGGCTGAAGGAGAGGCGATGTGACTGGATCTGAAGAGGACAGGTTGGCACAGAGCAAGGCAGGCAGCAGGGAGGCTCGTGGCTACAGTCTGTGAGAGATGTTGTGAGGTCCCAGAGGCAGAAAGCAATGAGCAGCATAGAGAATTGTTTGGGATGACATCCAGATGAGCTGCTGTGAGGTATGGGAGGACCAGGAGGACCGGGGTGGCTTTACCAGGGCCACTGTGAGCCTGAAGGAGCCCAGAAGCAGGCTCGGGGACGTGTGCAGTCTGAGTGGCCTCTCAGAGATGCAGTTGATACCGGAGAAGGCAGTGCACCTGGGAGCCATTGGCATAGAGATGGCACTTAGTCCGTGGGAATGGATGAGGTCATCTAGGACAGTCAAGAGGGAAGATGCGGCATTGAATCCAGCGGTGTGTGACAGTTTGGGAAGAGGGCAGAAGCAACCTTGGAGAAGATGGCGTCCCTGAAGCCCGGGGTTTCCAGAGGGAATTGATGTGCTAAGCATGAACTGTGGACTGAAGCGACTGATTGATCAGCTATGGAGGGGGACCAGTGGCAAGCTCACGTCTAGGAGGTCCTGGGAACCAAAGACACAGGACAAACAGGGATGAAGGGGGGTGAGGAAGGCGATGCACTGGATCAACCAGGACATGGGAGGATGTGTGGAGAAAACAAGTGTCCCAGAATCTCCATGGCGGCCGGCAACAAAGGTTTGCCAAAGATGAGGGAGGGCTCCACGTGGGAAGCCAGGTCAGAAGAGCATCCTTGACCTAGAACACTCCCTGGAAAAGACACAAAGACAGGCCAACCACTGGCTCTTTCTCTGTTTGTTTCAAGGGACAAGCATCATCCCTACTCACATTCCATTGGTCAACATCATACATGTGGCCCTGCCTGCCATCATGGGACAGGGGTGACTCCTCTTGGGGGAGGCAGGGAGCAAGGAGTGTCTGTGGGCACCAAGAGCACCACTCACACAGGAAGCTCTGACGTTAAGTGGTTGGAGAAACAGGAAGGACCTTGTGGGGGTGTGGGTCAAGGGCAGCTATTTTTTCTTTTTTTAGCTTTTTAAAATTATAGTTTTTATCTCGAATCGCTGCACAGTAATTGTACATATTTATGGGGTACAGCCTGACATTTCAAAACATGTATACAATATGTGATGATCAGGGCAATTAGTACACCCATCACCTCAGATGTTTATCATTTCTTTGTGTCGGGAACATCCAAAATCCTCTCTACTAGCTGTTTTGAAATTTACAATTAATTGACAACCACAGCTACCCTACTGTGCGACAGAACATTAGACGTTACTCCTATCCAACGGCACTGGGCACCCATTAACCATGCTCTCCATCTCCCACCCCCTCCCAGTGTTTGTTTTTTTGAGATGGAAGAAATAGAGCCTGTTCACATGCCAACAAGCATGATTCAGGAGGAGAGAGACTGTCAGAGGAGAAGCTGAAACAGGAGGACCAAAAGGGCAGAAAATAGGGGGAGATCTGAGGAACGCCTGCTCCGAGTCATGGGGGGCCATGGCATACACAGACATGACGACAGAGTTAGCCTCGACAGATTCTACTTTCTCCATGAAGCAGGAGGTAGAGATTGGAGGTAGACATGGGGTGGGAGTCCAAGGCGAGAGGGGGAGGGACATCCGGTGTCGTGGGTGAGTCAGCTCCTCTGGTCACCTGAGGGCCCTCTGCAGGAGCGCCAGCCGGCCTGATCTCGGGACTTTCTCTAGTGATATTAGCTATTAAGTGTGGCACGAGGCAAGGGAGAGTCACCCAAGGGTGGGGTTGCCGGCGGCGAGTCTGCGCCGTTCAACCAGGAGTTTGGAAGTATTTGCAAACACGCCTTTCTGATCGTCTTCGATCCAAATGCTTCCTGCCACCTTTTGGACGCTTGGGCTCTAGCTTGTGTTCTAGGACAAAGGACAACTAGACTCTCCAGGCCCCACCCCTCCTTCGACTCCCACATAGAATCTGCTCACATCCTTCAGAGCCCAGATGAGCACCTCAGGTACTCAGTGTCCAGCTGCTTCCCCATCTCTGCTGACCTGAGTGCTGCATGTTCTCCAGGGACCCACAACGGCTCATCCTCAGGCCCCAGGCCTGGGAGACCTGACCCAAGTCACATTTAGCGTGGGCTTCCTGAGTGGTCTCCAAGGCCTCTTTTTACCTATCCAATTTCCCTTTAAAGTTGTCCATCACTATTTACTTTCATTTTAAAATAATACTTGCCAGTTGTGGGGAAACGTAAAAGGTATGGAAGTAAAAAGGAGGGGGGGAATCACTCCATTCCCATTACCCTGACAACCGTTGACAGGTCCTTGCTGAACCTTCAATAGTTCCTTCATTTATATAGGGCTGTATAAAATTTAAATAAAAATTTTATTTAAAGAAATAAAGTTGAGATTGTGTTATATATGCAGCCCTCTGCTTCCACCCGGCTGCTCAGTTCTGTACTGAGGATCCTGAGGGAGCCCAGTGGGCAGAGTGGTCCCTGCCCCGGGGCAGTAGGGAGTCAGCTCTCATCAGTCAGCCAGGGCCAGTTACCAGGGTATGCCATAGAAGGAAGAATGATGGAGTTAACAGGCCAGATTCCTGGAGACTGCAGATGATGCCGCTTTATGCCATTATTATTTATTTATCTCTGAAACATTTACGTCTCTCATCTTTCACTGCTATAAATTATCATGGCTGAGCTGGCACTGTGGTACAAGACCTCGAATCCTAGCAGCTGGTGGACAGAGGCAGGAGGATCTTTAATTTGAGGGTAGTCCGGGCTACATAGTAAGTTCAAACCTGAGCGACATACCCTGTCTCAAAAACCAAACAAAAACTCACGGCAGGGCCCGAAGAAGAGATGGCCCAGCTGTTTAAGAGCTTTGGCTGCTCTTCCAGAAGTCCTGAGTTCAAGTCTTAGAACCCACAAGGTGGTTCACAACCCTCTGTAACTCCAGTTTCAGGAGATCTGACACCCTCTTCTGACCTCCAAGGGCACCATGTACCCATATGGTACATACACATGCATGCAGGCAAAATACCCATATACATGAAATTAATAATGAAACACATTTTAAAGTAGCTGAGCGGTGGTGGTGCACACCTTTAGTCCCAGCACTTGGGAGGCAGAAGCAGATAGATCGCTGAGTTCAAGGCCAACCTGGTCTACAGAGTGAGATCCAGAACAGCTGGGGTGGGGGGTGGGGGGAGCCAACAAATTTATGGCAGAATGGTGACTCATGCCTCTAGTTCCCAGTACTTGAGAAGCAAGACTATCAGAGCCCTAGGCCAGCATGGTCTACATGAGATCCTGTTTCAAATTAAAACAAAACAAAAAAAAAATCATGGCAGAAATTGGTGATATTTGTTGTGTCCTGGGAGGCAAGGCTGATGGGAAGCTGTGGGGCTGGGGTGAAGGAAGCTACCCTCTCTATATGTCAGGGACTCTTGATTTATTACTGCATTGATGTTATCTATTAATTCTTTAAGGTCAGTTATATTAAGTTAAATAACACTGAAATCAACATCCAAATCCCTGATCTTTCTTTGGACCAATTTCATTGAGCCCAAGTCCCCTTGATGAACCCTGACAAGTTATCTTCTAGAAAGTTTAGCTTACAGCCTTTAGCTTTGAGATCTGCATGAAAGAAGTCCCCAGCTTCGGGGACTTTGAGAGAGTCGGGACTTTCCACTGGTTGTCTTCTCATCCGGTGAGCTACGCGGAGGAGACAAGGGCTTTGCCTTGGAGACTGGATCGAAGCATGTGTTGAACCACCTCTGTGCCTCCTAGGGGTATTCACATCCACTTCTTGACTAGCCCTCCCCAGTCACCGTAAAGGTATTTATGTCCCCATTTGACCAGTAAGAACAATGAAGCTCACTACACTACAGCCATTTGCCCAGGATGGTAGAACTATTATGATTCAAACAAGATGGATCCGGCATCCATAATGAAAGGCCAGACGGCTCTTTGGGGCATTGCTCACTCAGAAACCATCTTCCAGCCGCCCGTCTCTCGGACTTTACTCCTGCTCCCCTGTGGACAGCCTTCCCCCTCCCCAGTCTCCATTACTTACTTCCACTCCTTAGGCTTTGGACTCGGGAGGCTGGAGAGAGGACAGGCAGATAGATAGGGGAGGAAGTGGAGATTCTGTGTAATACCCTTGTCTGTATCACAAAACTTGTCTTAAGTGCCGGCCCCAGGGATTTGCTGGAGTTGGCACCGCAGAGGTGGGGCTGTAGGTCAGATTTTAAATTGGACTAGTAACCCCCAGAGGGATCCTTGAAAGAGGTTGCTAAAGAAAGAGTTTCCGGCGGGGACTCGGTGGTTGGGGCGGACAGTGGCTGCATGCAAGGCTGACCCAGCCAGGTCAGGCCTGCTTAGCAGGGCCTGGTGGTGACAGGTCTGGGTTCACAGGGAAACCGAAATCTTTTGCCTTTTTCTCCCAGTAATGAGTTGGTATAAAAATGGATCTTGAATAAAATCGTCTGCAGTTTTCAAATTTCAAAAGTGCATTAGTCAAAATATATCAAATTTCCATGTACTGGCTTACCACCTGCTCTAAGTGGGATCCCTTTCAGCTGGAATATATTGAAATATGAATCACTCCCCGGGAAGCAAAGGGGACCAGAGTGGGAGTAAGGCCCTCTTAGAACGTGCCGAGTCCTGGGCTCCACTGGATCCCCCACAACCACCCTTCACTCAATAACATTTATTTCCTGGGTGGCCCAGAACCTTGGCCACTTCCCTCAATCTCAAATTCCTAACCCAAGCCCTTATGCTCCGTTCAGCCTTTGCCGCAGAAGGGCAGCCTCAGCCAACTCATACCCTCCAGCCTTTAATGCTGCTGTGAGCACTCAGACGCACCAGGAAGGCGGGCCTGTCATCCCAAGGCTCCATCCAATGGCAATTTGTCTGCCTTTGCTCACTGGTGTTTGTGTGAGACAGGATCGCACATAGTCCAGGCTGCCCTTACCCTCTTGAAGCCCCCGTCCATCTTGCTGGCCGCTGCTCAGAGTGCCGCTCTTCCTTGATCTCATCTCTATGGGTCCCTATTCTCCAGGACTGAGGCCCAGCAGTCACACCAATCCCCAGTGAACTCACAGGAACATTCTCAGCACCATCTCCATGGAGTGAGATCTGATGCTAGCCCCGAAGTTCCCAGTGGTCCACTAGACTGTCCACTGACGTCACCACGTGGATAGCTAACCAACAGTCAGGCCCACCACATCCTCAGCGTGTTTCCTAACAGGCTTCCCCATCCCAGAGGCTGACGAAGCCGTTCTTTGGGTTGCCCAGGTTGAAAAGGCAGAGGCTAGTTCCCATTTCTCCCTTTCTTTGATCCCCTAGGTCCCACCGGTTTCCCCTCAAAATATACGCCCCCACATTACTCTGTTCCCACACTCCCCCTGGTCTCTCTCCCTAGACCGTGCGACGACTTCCTTAATGGATCCCCTGCTTTTAGTTTCGCTCCCTCACCACCACAATCTACACCACAGCCAGGAATGTTTTCAAAAACGGTTAAGTATGGGACTGGGGTGCAGCTCAGTGGCACAGCATTGGCCTTGCATATGCCACGCCCCGGGTCTGATCCTCAGCACCACAAAGTCAAAAGGAAGCTATACTCATGCCACTCTTCTATTTGGAATCTTCTAGTGGCTTCTTCCCCTTCATCACAATAAAATACAACTTCTTATCAGTCCACCATGTTCTCACGACTGGCCCAGCTCCTCTCCAGCACCATCCTGAGCCTGGCCCCCGCACTAGCCACACCCCTGACACTAGTCACACTAGCCACTCTTGGTCAGAGCGAGCTTGGGTGCCTTGGAGGTTTGGCTTTGCTTTATGGTAACGTCCACACACACTTCCTACACACGTAAACCGTAAAATTTGCCATTTGAACGCACACAGTAGTGGCACGCGGTGCACTCACAGCATTGTGCCAGCCACCACCATTATCTAGTTCCGGAATATTTCCCTTACTCCAAAGGGAGACCACATGTCCATTAGCAGTCACCCCCATAACTCCCTCCCCCAACCCCTGGCAGCCACGAATCTCCTGTAAGTCTCTGTGGATCTGCCTGTTCTGAACAGTTCATGCAATCCGAATCACATAACATTTACTTCGGAGTTTTAACACTGGCTGTTTCTACAAGGCCACGTGTTCCAGGCAGGGGCCTTTGTAGGGCCATCTCTGTTTTGGCAGCCAGGGCTCAGATCAGACATCACCTCCCCGTCTTAGAACACCTCCCTCCGGCCCCCAGCCACTCTTGATTTCATAAGAACCCTGCTCCATCGATTCTCCTTTCAGCACTCCACACTCCGAGAGTAGCTGGTTTAATTATTTGCTTATGTGTTCCCTGTCCCCAGGACGGTGCTGGGCCCTCAACAATTACTGGTGGTCTGACAGAGCCAACACACTGTCTATTGCTCTACACAGAGCCATCCATGGCACTAGAGACCCCCAGATGAGCAGAGAGGAAGCAGCACTCTTGGAGCCTGGAAAAGTAGGGAGGAAAGCCTATTCAGACGCAGGTCAGCCTCAGCAGGGGTGCACAGGGGACTGGAGAGGACTTTTGAAACAGAAGAAGTACCTGGGCAAGTCCAGAGGTTGGGAGAGAACATGCCAGTTGACGGCTGTCAACCTGTCCCATGGCTTCATCTGCCTCCTGCACAGAGGAGGCGACATCATAGGTCTCAGAGTTGGGTTGATACACAGAGAGGATGGAGTCTCTTTCGTTTGCTTCTTCTCCACCCTCACGCCCCACCCCCAGCCCTGGTCCTAACATGTGCACCAGCTCACAGGTACAGAGAGAACAGACCAGGTCCTGGCTGCTGCTTTTACATCATTCCACAAACAGCTTTGAGAACACACTGGAAGATGGTCAGGGAGGAGGATGCACATCACAGGCAAACCACAGCTGTATTCTAGGAGTCAGGGAGGGTGTCAGTCTTTGGAGTTGCTTTCCCAGGAGATCCGCAGGGCCAGGAGAGGCCTGGGACAAGCCCACCCCCACCCCATCAGCTCTCCTTATCTTTCTCGGCCGAGCCACCAGCTCCTCTGGGCACAGAGATGTCTGTGAGCCCACTGCTCATTTCTCCTGATTGAATCAAGCCCAGCTGCTCTAGGCCCTGTGGCTCTGGGAGTCCAGCTGAGTTCCCAGGAGGAGAGGCCCTTCTCCAAAGCCAGAAGGCTCAGAAGGGCAAATTCAATTGTGTACAAGGCAGGAGCCATTAACCTGTCTGTGGACTGCGACACCTCACCTCACCCCCTGCTCCCTTCTCCCAGCAGGGCCTATGCAGGCCACCTCTATGGAATCCTAGCCCACCACCTCCTGGGTGGGCCCCTCCTCTCTCGCCTCTGTTTACGGTTCCCCTCACTCAGGCTCCTAGGACCAGAACGGAGTTTGAGCTAAGGAGGAGAAGAAGCCCATGGAAAAGTGACTGGTACATCTTGTGGGCGAGAGTGGAGCCATTTGAATACAGAATTCTGGCATCTCAAGTGCCCAGCTCATGATCTAAAGCTGTGGTCTCCAGGATCATTGACATATGGCTATTTCAGCTTGGTAGCGGTGGCTCACACCTTTAATCCCAGCACTCAAGAGGCAGAGACAGGCGGATCTCTGTGAGTTCGAGGCCCTCCTGGACTACAGAGTGAGTTCCAGGAAAGGTGCAAAGCTACACAGAGAAACCCTGTCTCAAAAAACAAAAGCAAAAACAAACAAACAAACAAACAAAAGACAAAGCCCAAAAATAAAAAGAAAGAAAGAAATGTAGCTATTTCAAAGATTTCTCATGATTAAGAATGTACAATGTCTCTTGATTATGTGGAGAGATTTTTTTTTTTTTTTTTTTGAGACAGGGTTTCTCTTTGTAGCCCTGGCTGTGCTAGAACTCACTTTGTAGACCAGGCTGGCCTCAAACTCACAGAGATCCCCCTGCGTCTGCCTCCTGAGTTCTAGGATTAAAGGCGTGCACCACCACCACCCGCCCAGCCAAGACGATTTTTCTTAACTTTAGATTTATTTAACGTATGTGACTGGAGTTATGGATGGTTGTGAGAAACCGCGTGGGAGCTGGGAACTGAACCTGGGGCCTCTGACAGAGCAACAAGTGCTCTAAACAGCTGAGCCATCTTTCTAGCCCCAGGAGAGATGAAATATTTTAATACATTGGATTAAATAAAAACATTTTAAACCTGGACTGTGGTGGCACACACCTTTAACCCTAGCACTTGGGAAGCAGAGTCAGGCAGATCCCTGAGTTCAAGACCATTTGGGAAGCAGAGTCAGGCAGATCCCTGAGTTCAAGAACAACCTGGTCTACAGATTTTAGTTCCTGGACGGTCAGGGCCACACAGAGAAATCCTGTCTAAAACAAACAAACAAACAAACAAATAAATACATGGCTTTCATACACACACACACACACACACACACACACACACACACACACACACACATACACACACACACACATATTTAAGACAGGGTTTCTCCATGTAGTTTTGGTGCCTGTCCTGGATCTCACTCTGTAGACCAGCAGGCTGGCCTCAGACTTAGAGAGATTCCCCTGGCTCTGCCTCCCGAGTGCTGGGGTTAAAGATGTGTGCCACCACGGCCCGGCTGACTTTCATCTTTTGTTTTTACCTTTCTAATGGTCCTACTAGAAAGCTTAAGTCATCAGCTTGCCTTCTATCAGACAGAGTCCGTGCTGAGGAGGGCACAGGCTTGTCACTGAGGCCTATGGTCTTTTGAGGTGAGAAAGAGTAAGAAAAGGTCTTGTGCGGGTGGGGGCACCTCTAAAGGGTGCTCCGTGTCCTGGAGGCCCCTCAAAACTCTCTCTGTAGGCATTAGAAAGCCAGAGACTGTCCAGTAGAGGGACCTGCCCCATGAGGACCCCTGAGACAGGAAGGGGTGTGGCCTGGAGAGGAAAGGCTGTCCAGATACTGCTCTTTCCTCCACCGTAGACAGTGACCACAGGCCATTCTAGATGCTGCGGTGACCACTTTAGTGGCTGGCACTGTTGCGGGGGCGGGGGTGGGGGCATCAGGAAAAGGACCTGTCCAGGTACAAGAACCCAGGATGGAGAGAAAATGGAGACCCTAAGACAGCTGGAGTCGTGGGTCGCCAGCCAGGGGTGCCCCCGAGCTGAGAAAAGGGAAAAGCCAGGAAAGCAAGGACGGCAGGGGGAGGGTGCCGTTCAGTGGCGGATGGCTTGCCCAGCATGTGAAAAGTCCTGGGTTCTATCCCCAGGAGAGGGGAAGAGAGCGCGAAGAGAGGGTGAGAAGGCAGTGCCTGGGCAGGGCAGACCTGATGAGGTGAGGGTGCCCAGCGGGGGTGAGGAAGCCCACCAGAAGTCTCTGCCTGAGAATGAGAAAAGAGAGGGCAGAGGAAACAGCCCGCGCCACCCGTGGAGAGCTCTGGGTAGCGCCGCCCGTGGAGCGCTCTGGGTAGTGCCGCCGTGGAGGAGAACTCTGGGGAAAGGAGGGGTGTCCTGGGACTGCTGGGCAGGCTGGGGCCACAACTGGCCTTTCCTTGTCCCTCCATGAAAGGGTGGGATAGGACCCCAAGGAAGTCTGGGTAACCCTCAAGGACCCAGAGGGCGTTGGCTTAGGGTGGTGCAGGTCTGAGGTTCTCCTAGGGCTAGTCTCTGAATTCACCTTCCTAGTGAGGCCCCCTGGCTACCCCCTGCTCCCCTGGCCTGGCCTTGACCTCAGCCCTGCCTCACAGGTGAGTTCAAATCTTAGTCCCCAAGAGCATCTTCTCCGCGTGGGCGTGGCTCAGCAGCCACCCCCCAGCCTCAATGGAAGACTGGCTTCCTCCAGCCCCAGCCCAGGAAGGGATGACTTGCTCCATTTCCCACTTTAAAGCTGGAGGCAGGCTTTCAAGCTCTTCACTCTGGCTCTCCCACCTCCCACTTAGGAACAGGCCTGCTCGTTTATGCAGCCCAGATCACGGGCATCTCTGGAGCTAATGAATGATCCGCACCTCGGCTCAGGTCAGCAGCCCCTGCCAACTTCCTCGGTCCCCCTCTTGATGGCTCATTATTCCAGCATTCCCAGGAGACGGATGGAATTTTTTCCACCGTCACCTAATTACATTCCAACTCAACATGAGACGTTGACATGTGTCCAATCCACACATGATTCCCAATAAGCCTGAGAATGTTCCCACAGAGGGTGTGAATGGGGATGTTTTAATCTTGAAGTGTATGTGGAGCTATTTCCTGGGGAGAGCTCCAAACGAGAGCCCCTCTCCTGTCAGAAGCCAGCAACCCTACCTGGGAGCTATGGAAATAGGTTGTAAGGCTGTGACAAGGTGGCCGGAAGTCACTGCCTCGAGAAGCAGAAGGGGGCTGTGACAAGGGGCCTGTCACTGGGACAGGAGGAGACTCTGATAGTCTCTAAGGTATACCCAAACTGTGCAGGGGCTCCTAGACAGGAGTCCTCCCCCATGCTAAGCAGAGTGTCTCAGTGTGTCCCCGCTCTGAGGAATCCTTGGGGTGGGGAACACAGGGTTCTGTCTTTAGAGACCTGTCTTGTGTGGCCCTGAGGCTCAGGTACATCACCGTCCCTAGCCAGGGGACATGGATGTTGGGTGGCAAAGGTTCTGGCTCCTGTTCTGTCTCTCAGTAATGAGAACTAGAGTTACTGCCTGCCCCTAGTTCATCTTAGCTGGTCCCAGCTTTCTACAAGCCCAGTGCCGGCTCCACGGCTTCTTCTTGTGCCCAGTGGCCTTTCCCACTCTCCTTCCATCCCCTGAGCTCACCCTCCCCTCCCCTGCATCCTCACTCATCTTTCTTCTCGGAGCCCCAGATGGAGTCATGCAAGAAACAATTTGGTGAGGTGGGCAGGTGAGGAGGGGGTACAGGCGGCAGCCTGGAAACCAGGCCCATCCAAGGCCTTGGGTTCTAGCCACTGCTGTCTTGGAAAGGGTGGGACTGGGGCTCTGGTTATTGCGTCCTTGGATTTGCCAGAGGCTGGCATTACGGATTTCTACATACAACCAGTTAACACTGTATTCAACAAATAAAGAAAACAAAAACCAAACACCGTGTGGGCAAACACCACTCCACCTATAGTCTGGATTCTGCCTGAGGCCATGCTTGCCAGACAGCTGCCAGAACTGTCTGCTGTGCCCCCTGGAGCTCACAAGAGGAGTGTGTCTCCCCCTCCCCCGCTACCCACGGCTCCTTTGCAGTAGGCCTGCTCCGGTCACTCCCATTGAACAACAAAACCCTGCTGAAAGGGAATCTCAGGGACTGCCTTTCTCCTTCACAGGAAGCTAGCTGACTTCCTCTCCCGCCTCTCCAAGCCCTGCTCACTGGACAGAGCCGGCTTCTCATGCACAAACGCCGGGTTGGTTCCGATACCCCGTTTCCAGTTTCTATCTTGCCTCAAGTGCCCCTGAGGTCAAAGCCCCCTTAAAATCTCCTTCTCCCCAAATTCTTCTGCACAGCTCTCTCCTAGAGCTGGTCCAACTTTTCTGGACATTCCTTGTCAGTCTCTGTCACAGGTACCGTTCCCATTTCTCAATTACCAACAACCCTCTGGGCAGGGCTGAGGGCGCCGTATCCTGTGTATACACCGATGACAGCAAAGCCACCTCCCTCTTACTCTCCAGATCTATAGCAAATGGTTTGTATGTGTCCTGTGGGGTCTCCCGGCCTCACCCTCTCTTCTAAGTGCCTCCCTCTCCCCGGGCCATGTTCTAGAAACCACCAGCAGCTTCGTCTTCCAGGAACGTGGGACTCTGCATTCTCTTGGTCCCTTGAGTACAGTCCACAAGGCTCAGTAAGTAGCTTGTACGTCTGGCACTTTCTCCTGACAATACAGCTGTTCCTCACTCATCTCCTGCATTTGCCCCATTCTCCTCCACCTTCTCCCAGTGTTTCTAAAAATTGGCTTGGCTGACATCACTCCCAATATCTGTGACCCTCCCTTCAGGAATATATCTAACTCTCTGCTCAGTACCCTAGACTCAGCCAACATTCACCAACAGTATCAACACCCCAATAGCAGGCTGTTATGGCACATGTGCCCCAGAGTTCTGTCCTGTCTGTAGCCTTGGGTCATTCTGTCTCTTCCATCTGGAATATTCCTCCCCTCAGCCACCTGAATAACTATTCTTTTGTTGCTGTTTTTTTGTTTTCTGAGACAGGGTTTCTCTGTGCAGCCATGGCTGTCCTGGAACTCACTCTGTAGACCAGGCTGGCCTCAGAGATCCACCTGCTTCTGCCTCCCAAGTGCTGGGAGTAAAGGCATGCACCACCGTGCCCAGCTTTAAATAACCATTCTTTAAACTTGGCCCAAGCCAAATGCGTTCTCTTCCTTTTGGGCCTACCCAGACACTGCATGCATTCAACATGGCCTCAAGACTGTCAGTTTCTGTGGAGGTATCTGTAGACAAGTGAGAGACTAATTAGACAAACGAATAAATACTGCCAGACCACATATAAAAATAACACTCGGACCCACAGTCTGCGGCAACCAACGGGGAAGCTGCCCAGTTCTCTGCAGTGACCAGCCTAAGAGGCCGGCTGGATAGCTGGAAGTTAGACTGCCAGTCTACCAAGCAACCCAGAAAGCCAGACAGCTGCCTTGTGATGATCGGCTCAAACCAGCCAGGTCTTGACTAAGTTCCTCCATTTTTGTTCCAGCTTCCAACTTGGGACAGTTAGAGAAACGGAACATCAACTGTATTGGGTTTCCAGCTTCAACCTCACCTACCTACCTTCTCCATGTCAGCTGCCTCCAACGAGAGCTGATCTAATGCCTTTCCCACTCCTCTGTCTGCCTTTGGCTCCGACAAAATGCAAGCGACAGCAGCTGCCCCCTGGCTACAACCCGCTTTGAATAAAAAGCTTTTATTCTTTGATTTGTTATTCTTCATTTATTACTATACATGTAACAAGCCTTGCTGAAGGTAGCGGTTTGTGATGCTTTGAGTATGGCTTGTACCCACCAAAACTCATGGTGAGACCTGGTCCCCAGTGATGGCGGCAGTAGTCTGTGATAGGAACAGCTCCGGTCATGAAGGCACAAGTCTCCAGGAAGGGCTAATGCCTTTCTCATGTAGCTGAGTTCTTGCTGTCACGGGACTGCGTCGGTCACTCCAAGCACAAGTGGTAATAAAGCAAGCCAGCTCTCAAATTCTTTCAAATGTGTCCCCCTGCCTTTCCGCCGTGAGTCAGATCATCATGAGGCCTTCTCCAGAAGCCAACAAGATACCAGGGTCCATGCTCTTGGATTTCCCAGCCCTCAGAATCATGAGCCCAAACAAACTTGTTTCCTTCATAAATTAACCAGTCTTGGGTAGTCTGTTACAGAAATAGAAAATGGACTAAGACAAGGCTGGAAACAAAACTAATCCATTATCTTAAATAGACTCAGCAGGACAGCTGTTCCCGCTGGGAGTGTCCCATGTGGCCGGCCGCAGTCAAACGGCAGCAGAGTCTGAAGCCATCTGGGCACGGAACTAACGTGCAGGACATCCGAGCCTGTCATCCTTTCCTGTGAGGTTCTTCTCTCAAAGTGATGTCTGTCACAAAGCTGGCCTCTTTGTCGTGGCTCCCAGCTCCCCAAAATACAGAAGTAAGGCTGCTCCTATTTCTTTGTTTTGTTTTTGCTTTTTGAGACAGGGTCTTTCTATATAGCCCTGGCTATCCCAGAACTCACAGTGTAGACCAGGCTGGCCTTAAACTCACAGAGATCTTCCTGCCTTTGCCTCCCAGATGCTGGAATTAAAGGTGATTGCTTCCACCGCCCAGCTCCTTATTCCTGTTTTGAGACAGGATCTCACATAGTCCAGGTTGTCCTCAAACTCACTATGTAGCCAAGGCTGGCCTTGAACTCTGGACCTTCCTGCTTCCACCTTCTGAGCGCTGGGATCACATGGAAGGCTGGCACAACACAAGGGGGATTGCCTGCCTTCTGAAGGCTTAGGGCCAGAGCTGTTTCAGCCTCACTTCCATTCATGTCAGGAGTTAAATCAAGCCACGCGAGCAGGTGTGTGGTGCTGTAAGCCCAGAGCATGGGGGGACTTAGGTACCAACACCGGGTGTTTACATCAGCCTGGGCTGGAGAGCAAACCCATGTCTCCAAAAGACAAACAGGGTCTGGGAAGAACCGTCAGGGAGTAACTAACCGCACCAGCTGTGTCGGCACGAGGCCCTGAGTTCAATTCTCAGCACCCACGTTAGAAGCTGGGTGTGGCTGGGTGCATACCAGTGTCTAGTGGCCCTGCATTGTCCCAGGCGAGACGAGCGGATCCTCAGGGCCTGCCGGCCAGCCAGTCTAAACGAACTGGTGAGCCCGAGGGGCAGTGACAGGCCTGATTTCAACAGAATGAGGTAAGGGGCGGTGGAATAGGACTCCAGTAGCCTCCTCTGGCCTCCACATGCATGAGCACATGTATGTGCACATATACCACACACACACACACACACACACACACACACACACAATTAATCAATTAAAAAGTGGGAGATTGGATTCCACCCTCCTGTTTTTATAGCAGTGAAGTGGAGGCAAGAAGGTCAGAAGTTCAAGGTCAACCTTGGGTTATACAGACCCTCTCTCACAAACTCAAAACCAACTAACCAACCAACCAAGCAATAACAAACAAAAATAATAGGCCAGGCTGCCTAGTCAGCCCAGATTCAGCCCAGGAAGGGACCTCACAGAGACATGAGTAGGCACAGGGTGGGCCCTTTTCGGAGATTGGCCCTGGCACATCTTCCTTTCCCATTGACACCGCGGAGTTCTTGACTCTGCCCTCCACGCCTGGCAGGGGGCCCGAGTGAGCAGATTCTCAGCAATGCTCCAAAAGCTGCAGGAAGGAATGAAAGATGGCAGAACCAACAGATGGACAGAGGGCTCCATGCAGGCTTTCCTGCCTGCAGGCCCCGGCACCACGTTTAGTTCACATAAACACTGCTCTCCGCCGCTGAACGCGCCTCTATTTTTAAACCTCTCTAGCAGCGAGTGGTACTCAACATTTTCTCAATCAGGGACCCCCTTAAGCAATCCCACCGCAGGAGACCCCCGCACTGGAGAAGACACCACAGTCACTCGCAGCTCTGGAGCAGGTTAATGACAGACGCCCTTTACTGGACCCTCACTGACAGCCCGTGGAGGGAAGTCTCCACTACCCGATGCGACACTATCGTGTTCTTCCGCTTCCAAACCACGGTCTTAGCTCCGTTCTTGAGGTGGGAAAGACAGTGTTGATGAGGTTTAAAAGAGCAGAGATGGTAACACACACCTTAATACCAGCACTTGAGAAACAGGGGCAGGAGGAGCTCTGTGAGTTCAAGGCCAGCTAGGCAAACATAATGATGAGAGGGACGGGGGTGAGGAGGAGGAGGAATTAGAGGGTAGCAGAACCTGGATTCTGAGAAGACAGGTTTGAAGGCAAAGCCCAGATGCGGGTGACCACAGCATCACACAACTTCAGAGGCTTGGGAATACTCTGGAATACATGTACCCATGAACCTCAGGTTAAGAATTCTTTATTGGGGGCTAGAGAGATGGCTCAGTGGTTAAGAGCACTGGCCGTTCTTCCAGAGGACCCAGGTTCAGTTCCCAGCACCCACATGGCAGTTCACAACTCTCTGTAACTCCAGGATCCAATACCCTCACACAGACACACATATAGGCTAAACACCAATAAAACAAAAATAAAAAAAGGATTATTTCTCTAGCCATGCAGTGGTGGCACATGCCTTTAAACCTAGCACTCAGGAGGCAGAAGCAGGGTATCTCTGAGTTCAAGGCCAGCCTGGTCTACCTACTCCCAGGACAGCCAGGCTATATACACTGAGCTGAGGGCCAACCTGGTCTAGATAGAGAGATCTTGTCTCAGACAAAGAAAGGTTTCTTAGCAACCGCATTGCACTTAGGAATGGCCGGTAACTCCAGGTCAGCAGCATCTGTAGCCCTCTTCTGGCTTTTTGGGGTACTGGGCACACACGTGATTCATATACACACCACAAAATACTCATATATATATATATATATATATATATATATATTTATATTTTTTTTTTTAAAGAATTTCTTCTCACACCTGGGGATATAACTCCACTGGTAGAGTAGCTGCCTAGCATTCATGAAGTCCTGGGTTCAATGTCTAGCACAACATGAACTGGCACAGTATTACAAGCCAATAATCCCCAGCACTTGGGAGGCAGAGACAAGAGAACCACAAATCTTTGGATAAAAGATGAGTTGGAAGCAAGCCTGGGCTACATGAGACTTTTCTTTTCTTTTTTTTTTTTTCTTTCTTTGTTTGTTTTTGGTTTTTTGAGACAGGGTCTCTCTGTATAGTTTTAGTGCCTGTCCTGGATCTCGATCTGTAGACCAGGCTGGCCTCGAACTCACAGAAATCCACCTGGCTCTGCCTCTCGAGTGCTGGGATTAAAGGCATGTGCCACCATCGCCTGGCCTTTTCTTTTTTTAATTTTTATTTTATGTGCATTGGTGTTTGCCTGTATATATGTCTGTGTGAGGGCATCAGATCCTCTGGAACTAGAGTTACAGACAGTTGTGAACTGTCATGTGGGTGCTGGGAATTGAACCAAGGTCCTCTGGAAGAGCAGCCCATGCTCTTAATGACTGAGCCACCTCTCTAACCCCAAGACTTTTTCTTATACAACAAAAGAATTTCTTCCCAGGCCAAGTGTGGTAGCGCACACCTTTGTCATCACTATACTTAGGGCCTGAGACAGGAAGGTTGGGAGCTGTCATCCAGCCTGGTCTATACAAAAAGAAAAATTAAGTTTTTATAAGGAATTCCAAGCCAGGCATGGTGGCATACACCTTTAATCCCAGCCCAAGAATAGAAGAGGCAGGAGGAGCTTTGTGAGTTCAAGGTCAGCTTGGTATACATAGTGAGTTCCAGGATAGTCAGGCCTATATAGAGAGACACTACACACACACACACACACACACACACACACACACACACACACACACACACACGAATTCCAAATGAAACACGATATGGTAGTTTATGCCTGTAATCCTTGTTCTGGTGGGAGCTCCACCTCAGCCCCTGGCACCCTGGCATCCACATACCCAAAGAGTCTGGAATGTTCTGGTGGAAGGTCTACCTCAACTCCCCTCCCTCATCTCTTTCTCCAAACCCACCCCCTCAAAGCCTGCCAAACACAGCTCCTCTCCCACAGATGATCAAGACCACTCCCACTGGGCATATAAGCGGCATCCCCAAAAACAGACTCATGGTTTTCCGGTCTCTCTTTCCAGTCTCCTCTCTGAGGGACCGGAGAATCACCTGGGAATGCTTTACCCATTAAACCGGGGCTTTTTCTAATTCGGTCTGATTTGGTCTGATTTGGATTGCTGCATTGGTGGAGAGGCCTATTGGGGTGCAAAAAACTTTCAATCCTACCACCAGGGCAACTGAGGCAGAAGGATTGTAAGCTGAAGGCCTGCCTGAGTGAGTGAGTTTAAGCCCA
This sequence comes from Peromyscus maniculatus bairdii, assembly GCF_049852395.1. Lineage (NCBI taxonomy): Eukaryota > Metazoa > Chordata > Mammalia > Rodentia > Cricetidae > Peromyscus > Peromyscus maniculatus. The sequence goes on along the minus strand of NC_134859.1, from coordinate 61,001,325 downwards.
GTCTTAGCAACCATTGAGATCCTGTCTCAAAAGAAATAGGAAGAAAAGAGGGAGGGGCTGGAGCTCCAGCTCAGTCCTGTGTTTTCTCACAGCTCTTCAGGTCCTACCTGACTGCAAGGCCCCTAGGGCTGCCTGACCCTCCCCAGGGTGCTGCCTGACCCTCCCCAGGGTGCTGCCTGACCCTCCCCAGGGTGCTGCCTGAACCTTCTCAGGGTGCCGGTTGTTCTCAGAACCCAATGCCACTCCTTCATCTGGCCACAGGCCCTTCTCACTGGGACGCCTCCCCTGGAATGCCCTCTCTTCTCCCTTCTCCATGTTCAACACTTCCTTCTCCCTGGAGCTTTCCACCGCCCTGAACTCCCTCACGGCTGCTCCATCCTCTTCTGTTTTGGGCTTTATTCTCCTCTAAGCAAGTGTTATCTCCCAGCCTTAGCTGTGGACCCCATGGGAACCACGATCCACTCCACAACTTTCTCACCTTCCCGTTCCCAGACAGGCTGCCGCCACATTATTAGTGTGGGACCTTTCCCGCATCTGTTCTCATCTTCAGGTGCCTGAGTCCTCAAGCCCAAGACTGAATGGGACTCCAGAGTGCACAGGCCACAGAGGGGGTGACAGGACCAGACATGTCCCCTTCATGCAGAGAAGGAGCCGCTGAGATTCGGAGGTTTTTGTTTGTTTGTTTTTGTTTTTGTTTTTTTCAGAGCTGAGGACCGAACCAAGGGCCTTGCGCTTGCTAGGCAAGCACTCTACCACTGAGCTAAATCCCCAAACCCTTTTGTGTGTGTGTGTGTGTGTGTGTGTTAGACACATTTATGTTATTGTATGTGTTTGAGTGTTTTGCTTGCATGTGTACCACATGTGTGTCTGGTGCCTAAAGTGGTTAGAGAGGGTGTCAGAGTTGGAGTTACAGGTGCTTGTGAGTCACCATGTGGGTGCGGGGAATCAAACCCAGGTCCTCTATAACAGCAACAAGTGTTCCTAACTGCTGAGCCATCTCTGCAGCCTAGGGAACCAATTCACCTGCTGCTCAGTGGGACATCTCATCATCTCTTTTGTTTTCTCAGGAAATACCATGTCACACAAGAGCTGCATTGTTGTTTTTGTTTACCCACAACAATAAAGACTAAAAAAAAAATGTGCTAATGTCTGGAGGATGGACAGCCTCTGCGGGAACTCACACAAGAAATACCATCCTTTTTTGTCTTCTGAGTCTGTGTGTAAGGGTGGTTCACCTTCCATGCATACAGAGAGAGAGAGAGAGAGAGAGAGAGAGAGAGAGAGAGAGAGAGAGAGAGAGAGAGAGAGAGAGAGAGAAAGATTTAGGGAATCCACATGACTAGTAAATATCAAGTAAAGTAAAGAAAACATTGTCATTGCCAGGGCTAGGCCTAAAGGGACAAGAAGTCAGTCACCAGAGTACAGAAACTTGTGGAAAGGGACCCTGACAAAAGCAGGGACCTTTGACCAGGTCTGAAGCCAGCATTCACTCCATTCTACCTCTGTTCACCTGCCAGGGTCTCCCACTGGCTGGACCTGAAGCCAGAGGGCAGAGGCTCATTAATGCCATTGGAATAGGTTAGCCTCCCAGGTCTGGTGCTCTTTGGAGAGGACTGATGTCATTTCCTAGCACCTTCAACAGCTGGCATATGGCAGAACTGGTGTCTAAACTCCCCTGGCTCAGAGGCCAAGTGTTGAGGTTTCCCATTATCTCCAAGAGGGGGAAGCCGAGGAGGCTAGGGGTCTGTGCACAGCATGGTGTGACAGTTCGGCTTCATTGTCCATTTGACTGGCTCTGGAACCACTGAGGAGACACACCTCTGGATGTACCTTTGAGGGAGTTTCCAAAGAGCTTTAGCTGAAGGGAAGCGGAGCCCATAAGTTGGAGGTCTCAGGCCAAACAAAAAGGAGAAAAGGGAAGAAGCTAGCTGAAGCCTGGCATCCCCCTTACTTTACTTCCTGGCCTGCACCTTGGACCACGCCTTTCCTGCCACCAAGCCTTTCCGGTCTTGATGGATGGTTTTCCTCTGAACTGTGAGGCAGAATAAACCGTCCCACCCTTAAGTTGCTTTATGGCTACCAATACACCTGGGTTCCCCTATCAATCCTGAGGGTTGACACCTGCTCCCAGCCCCAAGCTGGGGCTGACGCCTCCCCTTACTGTATAGTTCCGAGCACCAAATGGACTTTCTGATTCTTTGAGAAGACACAGTGTGGGAGGTCAAGGAAGTCCCCAGTAGCGGGGAGCTGTGGTCGTACAATTAACCTAAAAGCCTCTTATTAGCATCTTGGCCTAAAAGGCCCCACACACCCACACAGAAATCACCCCCCACCCCACCCCCACCCCCCGCCACCCTGTGGCTTCCAGCTTAGGGCGGAGAAAGGGTTTCAGCAAAGATGTGGGTTGATGCTCACTCTGAAGTTCAGAGCAGCTGCAGAGTGCACAGCTCCCTTGGGGGCGAGGGGATTAGGCTGCACCTCTGTGACAGGAGCTCAGAGAGAGCTAACACCACATCATCTCAGCAACCCCCCTCGCCATTTGCAGATTTATTAAATCGAGAGCCAATTCTGACACAGTTTCTTTCAGGCAACTCCACCTTGCAGGTGTGCAGAATTTATTTGAGATAAAGAAAAACCATTAGAGAGAGAGAGCGCTCACAATCTTCAAAGCCCACCTCTGAGACCAGAAAGAAATAAAAACAGTAGCCCGTACAAATGTGCAATTAAGTTTCCAAATACTTGGGAGCCATGAGAAACGCCAACCCCGCAGAGAACAGGTCTTTAAGGCAATTTTCTTGAACTCTATTCAGCACTCACTCAAAATGCCTTTTAAAAATAACATATGATTTTCCTCCCTCTCCAAATGCACCCTTGTTCTTTCTTTTCCAGGTAAGAATGAAGCCAGCTCCAAGCAGTCACTCATTTTGATAAGGGATGATGGCCTGTGTCTCCAGGAGGGCAGATAATAAACCCAACAAACACCCCTGGCCAGTAGTACAGGAGTCTTGCTGAGATGTGGGGAGGCCAAGGGGGTCTTTGCCCACCGGGAACAGGCCCATGCTTAAACTCGGCTTTAAAGAGGTATTTGCCCAGAGTCTGGGCTGGGTTCAACAAATCCCACTCTCCCCAGGTGGAGATTTAGTTCCCTGCAAGAAGGAGAAGGATTCAGTTCCGCTGGAAGATTTGCTAAGAATAAAAGGTTCTCCTCTCTGCATGAGGCTGAATGAGCTACAAAGAGGCATAAGAGGATGGAGCGCTGTACAAGCACACAGCAGAGGGAGATGGGCCACATCCTAGCCTTCCCACGGCAGCAGTGTGACTCTGGATAGGTGGCTGAGCGTTCCCAAACCCTCAGTTCCTAAGCTACAAGATGAGAGTAACCCAGGGCTGCCGGGAAGCTGTGTGGTTTAGCTGTGAAAGCATCTAGTGGGTTCTGTTCCCACTGCAGCTGAAGCTCACATCACTGCCCCAACTGGAGACTGCCCCCCACCCCCACCCCCTCCTCCACCCCTACCCTCACCCCCTCCTGCCCCTTCAGGGCTGACACCATGTATGGAGTCAGCACAGGTCATGGTTGACAGCCCAGCCTTTGGATAGGGCTCAACTTCCAACCTGGTCATTTAGTGGCTCTCTGTCCTTCGCCATAGCCCCTGGGATCTCTGAATATTCCACATCTTCGTCTGTGAAATGGGAACACTAAGGACATGAGATCCGATGCATGCAAAGTGCTTAGCTAGTGCCTGGCCCATCGTAAGTGTCAGTGCGTAATAAGCAATTATTTTGTTATCATTTATAGCTCCCTTAGATCAGCCTCCATGTGCTAAAATTTAATAAGGTTTTGCTTCTTTGTATTTATTTTTACAGTTACTTTCTATTTATGGTAAGTGATACTGAGTCTCCATTTACAGAAGTGTTATCAAGTTTCCTTTTTGGATACATTTATTTAAGCTAAAGTGGGTCAATCTACAGAAAAAAAAAAAGAAGAGAAAATATAGTGCAGGTGGTACACAGATGGGTGAGACACTGGGAAGATGTGAGGCAGGAACCTAAATGTTGGGGAGCCCCCAGATAACCTGTATAAAGCCAGAAGGCAGGCAGACCCAGAGTGTGTCCCACTCTCCCAAGGCCACAGCAAGGTTGTCCCGAGGCTAGTGACTGTGATGGTGACCTTGGAGCATGCTTTTCCCCACCTTTAAGGGTTCTTCCCGGATTCACTATTTCGCTTCAGACCGAAGTCCCTGCTCCCCTGAGGGTGACTTTCCCAACCCCAGAGAACTGTGTACAGCCCTCCAAGCCCCTTGCCTGCCTGCCTGCCTGAGACCCCTCAGGTAAAGACTCCTCGGATCCCCAGGTGGATCTGGCCTGAATCCCAAGGCTGGACTGGGGACTGGAGACCAAGGACTGTGTGAGGTGGGGTTTCTAGGGAGGGGTAGCAAATGCTTTCCTTGTACAACTTCTAAGGAAAGACTCAGAGCAGCTAGGAAATAAAAACACCCTCCTGGCTCTCGCCAAGGTGTTACAACTCAGTCCCAGTTGCCTGGCAACCGCGCAGGTGCACGATAGGACAAATAGCGTTCCCAGGGAGCCAACCAGCGCCTGCGGGGGCCGGCCCAGGTGGGGGCTGGCGCGGGGGCGTTGGCCTGCATCCTGCATCCCGCATCCTCACGCGCACCCCACGACCTTGCGGCCCCTCCTAGAGGGAACAGCCATTGCCTCAGGAGGTCCAGATGGGGGCGGTTTGCCAAGCCCTGCTGAGCTGCGTTTAGTCTCACCGTACCCCAGCCTCCTCTGCCGCCTTCAGGCGTCGGCTCAAGGGCTAAGAAATCAGTGGCCGAGAAACTTGACCCAGTGCACCCAGCTCCCACCCGACTCCCGCTCAAACCCAATACTGCTGAGCACCCAGAGAATGGAGACAGGTGACATTCCTCTCTGGGACCTGGGCTCTCTTTGGTAGATTGATGCACTCTCGCCTGTCCCCAGAGGAGGAGCTAATGGAGCGGAGCCCTAGGGGAGATATCTGGTGGACTCTTGCAATAGCCATCAAAGCGGAAGCATCCAGGTGGGTTCTGCCTAGAGCCTCCCAGCAACAGCAGCCAGGAATAGCGACTCCGAGCTCGGGCTTCAAATTAGACCTGCCTTTGGATTCCAGCCGGGACTGACTGGACTGGCTGTGTAACCTTGAACCCTTCCCTTAACCTCTCAGTCTGCTCATCCATAAAATGGGGGGAAGCAGGGCCCATTTTTATGGGGCTCCTGTGACGACCGAGGGCAGCCATGCGCTTAGAACCCTTAGCACGGAGCTTAGCAGATGTTTGCTCTTGATTCCTGACCGAAAAACAAACAGTTCGGTTGGGATGTGGAAGCTGTGGCCATGGCGCAAGCCACACAGTTGCTGGAGAGACTCCCACTCAGACAACCGTGTGTCTGAAGCTCCCTGCCCCACACCCGGTAACCTGTGCAGGTGGGCTCTCAGACAGGGGCCCTGGTGAAGGATGGGCTACCGGCCTCCCCCATGGGTGCCCAGGCAGTACCCAGGCGTAGTACTGTGTTTGCTGCCTCCGGGCACACACACAGCAATCCAAGGGAAACAACGCAACTCAGAGTAGTGTGTGGACCTATAACCCCTGCGCTTGGGAGCAGGAGGACGTAGAATTTCAGGCCATCCTGGGCTATGGCCAGGCGGTGGTGGCCCACGCCTTTAATCCCAGCACTCGGGAGGCAGAGGCAGGAGGATCTCTGTGAGTTCGAGGCCAGCCTGGTCTACAAAGCGAGTTCCAGGAAAGGTGGAAAGCTACACAGAGAAACCCTGTCTCGAAAAACCAATAAACAAACAAATACATAAATAAATACATTACTCAAAAAAAAAAAAAAAAAAAAAAACAAGCAAGGGGTGAGGATGTAGTTCAGTCAGTAGAGTGATTGTCTAGTACGCAGGAAGCCCAGCATGAAACTGGGCATAGTGCCATGCCCTTGTAATCCTAACACTCAGAGCTGGAGAGCTGGCTCAGTGGTTAAGAGCACTGGCTGCTCTTCCAGAGGACTTGGGTTCAATTCCCAGCTCTCACTATGGTAGCTCGCAACTATCAGGAGATTTGATACCTTCACACCAATGCATTAATTGGTTTTTTTAAAGAGCACTTATTATTCTTGCAAAAGATCTGGGTTCAATTCCCAGAACCCACACGGAGGCTCATCACTTCCTAACTCAAGCACCAGCCATGTATGGTGTACAGACATACACTACAGGCAAGGCACTCATACACAAAATAAATCTATAAATAAATGCAAAAAAAAAAAATTCCCTAGCACCCAGAAGTGGAGGCAGGGGGATCAGATCATCCTCAGCTGCATAACCAGTGAAGACAAAAAGAAAAAAAGAAGGAGGGGGAGGGGATGAGATGGCTCAGTGGGTTAAGGTGCTTGCCACCAACCCTGATGATCTGAGTTCTATCCCCAGGGCCCACATTGGGATGGAGAGAACCAGCTCTCACAAGTTGTCCTCTGACCTCCACATGTGGACATCCACACCCCACTGCTCTAAATACATACATACATACATGCACACACAAATGTTGAAAAGGCTGGGCATGGTGGTGAGCACTTGGAATCCTACTGGAGAGGAGACAGGTAGACCTCGGCAGCTTGCTGCTCAGCCAGCACAGTCTAATCATCGAGCCCCAGGCCACCGAGAGACCCTGTCTCAAAAAATAAGATGAAGCAAATCGTGATGACACACGCCTTTAATACCAGCACACAGGAGGCAGAGCTCTGTGAGTTTGAGGTCTACAGAGTGAGTTCCAGGACAACCAGGAATACACAGAAAAATCCTGTCTCAAAAAACCAAAAGGAAAAAAAAAAATCCATGGTTGGCTATTTTCCTCCAGACACATGTTCACACATAGACTACACACATGTGCACACACATATACATACATGATGGTTTACAATTATAATTCCAGAATTTATAATGCTGAGACAGATGCATGGCTGTGAGTTCCAGGACAACCTGGACTGTAGAGTGAGCCACTGTGTCGCTTGGTAGCTCAGTGGGCAGAGCGCTTGTCCAGCACACACAAAGCCCAGGTTTCACTCTCTAGCTTCAACCAGATGCAGTAGCACATGCCTACAATACAGTATTTAGGAGCTGGAGGCAGGAGGATCAGACGTTCTAGATTGGGGGCTGTGAGATTGCTCAGAGGTTAAGAGTACTGGCTACTCTTGCAGAGGACTCAGGTTCAATCCCAGCACCCACACAGTGGCTTACAACTGCCGAAAACTCCATTTCCAGGGGATCCAATGCCCCTCCTTTTTGGCTTCTGTGGGCCACAGGCACACATGTGGTACACAGACATACATGCAGACAAAATGCTCATGCACATAAAGTAAAAATTAATAAAAGAAGTTCTGGATTACCCTAAGCTACATAACAAGTTTGAGGCCAGCCTGGAATGCACGAGACTGTCTCAAAAAGCAAAATGAAGACAAGTAAAAACAGAAGATTAATAAGTGGGTCAGCTCAACAATCCATCTAAATCCTTATCAGTAGTACAACTTATCAGTAGTAGTTCCCAGGGGATGAGGACCGGTCCCCTTTCCTAACTTCTTTCTGGAGCCACCCTAGACAGAAGGGACAGGGAAACAGTGATGGGACAAAGGATTCCAGATGAGCCCTGCCTGAGCCTCCCGCTCAGGGATGGCTGCAGTCATTATGAGCAGCCGACGCCCAGCAGCTCCCTGGAAACCTTCCATCCAGGGTACAGGCCAGAACTTACAAGCGCTAGTAATGAGTCAGAATCTGCCTTGGTGTTTTCTCTTTGTTAAGCTTGTCTTTTCAAAGGCTTTAGGGAAGTGGGACAAATAGGGTTGTCTCTGTCCCCTCTTGAAGCTACCTCACCTGCAGGGTGACTGACCAGAGCCCATCCTGAAAGCTCCATCATGTCTTATACTGACCATGCTTCCAGAAAGAGACTCCAACAGGCTGGAGAGACCTTTCAAGACAGGAAGAGTAAAGATTTACAGTACCAATCCCAGGGCCAGCCTGTGCTCCGCACCACACCTGGAAGACCCCAAACTGACCAGCCCAGGAAGTGGTCATCATCACTATTTTCTAGACAGCGAACTCGAAGCCACAGATGCTGGCAATCAGCAATCGGCAAAGCCAGAGAGCTAGACTGGATCCTTCATCTCAGCTTCTTGCTCTGGATAGTGTTTTTCCTCACCATCCAATCCCCAGCACAGTGCCTGGCACACAGTTACAACCCAGCGAATACCAGGAGGAGTAAAGCAGCTAGAGAGGCAGCCCACAGTCTCCACACCCCCCAGCTGCACACCCCCCCAGCCTGGGGCTGGAGTTATGGGAAGGCCGCTCACAAATACACCGCCCTACCTCAGATGCCCTGTAGGGGGCCCTCTCCTCTTGCACGGAGGTGGATCCAGCCCACAGGGCAGCCCTGAAAGTGGAGTAAGGGGGCACAGCTCCGGCTGAGCTGAAGGAACAGGGAAGAGGGCGCCTCACCAGGAGTCAGAGAAAAACCTCAGGGAGAAGGCAACACCAGGTCATTGTTCACTGACCGTGGGTCCCCCTTTGTGAGCTCCTTGGAGGGGAGCTGCTCTTCTCATAGTTCTGTATCAGTTACCCAACAGCCAGCAACCAGAAAACCGGGCAAACATCTAGGTGGAAAGGGCACAGTAGGCCCTGGGAGGCCACTGAGTGAGAGAGCTATTCTGAGACCCCGTGCTCCCAGAGGACCTGTGTCCGGTAACGTCATCTTATAGGATGACTACATGGTTCTTCCGTTCTTCCCAAGGCCTTTTACCTAACTCGGGACTCATGCTTTGCTATATATATATATATAGAGAGAGAGAGAGAGAGTTTTTCTTTTTTCTCTGTGTAGCTCTCTGGCTGTCCTGGAACTCACTCCGTAGACCAGGCTGGCCTCAAACTCAGAGATCTTCCTGCCTCTGCCTCTCAAGTGCTGAGATTAAAGGCATGTGCCACCACTGTCAGGTTTAGACTTTTTCATAAAAGCAACACACACACACACACATGCAAACATACCCACATCTACACATGCACACACACATACACACACACACACACACACACACACACACACACACACCATTTTTAGGCTTCACAAAATCTCCATCTGGCTAGTTACAAAAATTCGGAAATTGCTTTGCTGGGTACCCCACCCTGCCATTCCCTGATGGCACCTGTGAGCTGTTTTCCCTGGCCAGAAAAGCAAGGAGTGAGCTAGAATAAGTGTTGTCCAGGGACCCTGAGGCCAAGGAATCCCAGACCGTGTGTTTAGGCCAAGAGGCAGAGGCATAGGCAGCGGTCCCGGTCCCTGGCAGTGCTTGGCTCACAGTACTTACCTTAAGCCCCTGACCCTTGTGCCTCCGTTTCCAAAGCACTGAGAGAGAGCCAAGCATGTGCCATCCCACCTGAGGAGGCCTGGGCTGGCCTCTGACTCCTTCCTGACCTTCTTCCAGCTTTTCAGTATTTCCTACTCTATATACCACCTCAATTGGTCCTAGGGAACTATGGGTGCCTGAGACTGAGCATCCGGGCTTGTGGGAGCCACAGAATCAAGGAGACCAGGTCAAGGCCTTGCTGCAGGCCAGACAGATAACTGCTGACAGCCAGGAGGTACCCTCCCAGCTTCTAAGTACCCTCACTTCCCCAAACGTCCACCGGATTTTTCCTTAGGAGTCACCCACATTCCTTCCAACTCCAGAATTCTGATGGTTTCTGCTACTTTCATCTTCTGTGACCTGCACGCTCCTCCGGACCCAGGGGACAATCAGGAGGAGACTCACTTATGCTGAACACCCAATTACAGGCAACATGTGTATATCAGATTGGCTTCTCAATTCCCCCAGAGAACTCTGGGCCAAAACTCTTTGCCCTTCAGTGAAGGTTTGGGGTAAGTAGTGGGACCTGGATTCGAACCTGAGTCTGTCGGGCTGAGCAAGCTGGAGTGCTTACCATCCAGGCCCTCATTCACCTATGTGTCTACTCCACAGCCACTGGCACCCTCCTCCTCACACCCACTGTCAACTTAGCCTTAAAAATAATATGGGTCTCTGCCTCTACCTCTTGTACCTGTTGGCCAGAAGCCATGTGCCTCCCACTCTGTCCCCAGGGCCTGCTAACCACCCGGCAGAAGGGAAATAAAGACCCTATTCTCATCCATCTAGATCAAATCCCACTGATCCTGGTGCCTTCTGGGGCCACTGCTCCATCAGAGGACAATTAATGACTGTGGTTGATTACGGGACACTTATGCACGGAGCGGCATAAGCCCGGTTTTCATTCCCAGCTTAAAAGCCCAGATTAATCGCCCTGGGCTGGTTCTGTCACACACAGGGATATATTTTCTTCTTGGAATTTACAAGTAGTTCCATCTGAGAAATAAACAACCGGAGATAAAAATTACATTGTCACAGTGCAGGTGTGATAGATGTTGGAAGCAAGGCGTTGTGGTCGCTGAGGAGGCAGTCCGCCAACGGAACACGCCAAATGAGACCAGGAGGAGCCCCAGGTAAGGGGAATGAGATACTGATGGGATCCCGGCTGCACAGGAAGCTAGGAATCTCTGCAATTTACATTTCATCGCTGTAAATCATAGAGTTCCCAGGCCAGGCTCCTGCAGCCAGGGGGAGGGGGAGGTGATTGACAGGAGACTCCTGAGGCTGTGCGGCCCCTCAGGCTGAGGGACTCCAGGCCTGACAGGATAATAGGACATCCCCAACTGAGGAGCAAGCAGGAGGTCCCTTGACTAGAACCTTGATGACTCTGTCTGTGCACAAAGACACCAACTACCCGTTTTGTCTCTACCCCTACTAGTTAATGGGAACCAGGCCTACCTATGAAAAAGTCACCTAGATGGCCACAGTGAGACCATGTGTGGTAATAATCAGCATTTATTGGGCATTTACTAAGTGTTCACTGCTATGTGTCCTCAAAGGGATCATTCTGTATTCATCTCCATGACAACCTTATAAATTAGCATTGGGCCAGGTACTGGTGGTACACGCCTTTAATTCCAGCACTCGGGAGGCAGAGGCAGGTGGATCTCCGTGAGTTCGAGGCCAGCCTGGTCTACAGAGCGAGATCCAGGACAGGCACCAAAACTACACAGAGAAACCCTGTCTCAGAAAAATAAGTTAGCTCGAGGGGCTACAGATATGGTTCAGTGGTTGATTTTCAAGCTTGAGGGCCTGAGTTCGAACCCCTGGCACCCATGCAGGGGTGGAGTCAGGTGGATCCTGAGAGCTCACAGGCCAGCCAGCCTCACTGAAACATGAAGCTTCCGTTCAGTGAGAGACCCTGTCTCAAGGCAATATGGGCAGAGAGACAGAAGAATGGTTCTTCTCTGGCCTCTGCATGAGTACATATGAGCACAAACACTGCACACTCAAGAGTGTGCATCACACACACATAAACCATGCACATTTGCACATACATATACCACATGTCACACACATATGCACACACACACACACACACACACACACACACACACACACACACACACACGAATAGCAGTATTATCCACTTTTTGTTGTTTTGTTTTCTATTTCCTTATGGGGGTTGTAAAGGCTCTAGGGCAGAGGGCAGAGAACAACTTTAAGGAGTCAGCTCTCTCCTACCACACGGTTCCAGGAATTGAACTCGAGTCCTCGGGTTTGATGGCAAGCTCCCTTATCCACTGAGCCATCTCACCAGACCGTTTGTTCTTTAAGACAGGGTGTCATGTAGCACAGGCTGGCCTCAAGCTTGGTATGTACCTGAGGATGACCTTGAATTCCTGGTCCTCAAATTCTGGGATTACAGGTTTATGCCACCACACCCAGCTATGACCTTAGAGATGAAAACGTTGAAGCTGAAAGAGGATAAATGTCTTGATGGAGGTCCCTGGACAGATTTGGAAAGTGGTGCCCCAAAAGATATGTCCACATCCAAATCCCTGGATCCTGTGAATGTGACATTATTTAGAAAAAGGGCCTGTGCAGATGTAATTAAGTTAGGGACCTTGAGAAGAGATTATCCTGGATTACCCAGATGGGCCCTAAATTTAATGGCAAATGTCTCTGTTAAAGACAGAGAAGAGCCGCGTGAAGACCGAGACTGGAGAGACATAGCCAGAGAATGGGAACAGCCACCAGCGCTGGAAAAGGCCGGAACAGATTGTCCCCAGCGCCTCCGGTGGGGGCACGGCCCTGAAGACATTTTGATTTCACATTTCTGGCCTCCAGAGCTGTGAAAGAATAAATCTCTGTGGTCTTAAACCACCAAGTTTGTGGTCATTTACAGCAGCCGTAGGAAACTACTAGAATCCCACAGCTGACAAATGGCAAAGCCGGGCTCTGGCAGGCTGACCCCAGACTCAGGCTCTGCTAAGGCAGAAGCCTAGGCTCCATCCTGCCACCACTGCGACCTTGAGGAAGTCACTTAGCCTCCGCTTTCTGGAGTTAGGCAAAGTCAGTGGTGTGTCTCAGGGCTGCCGCCCCAGATGAGAGGACTGCTGGGTAATAAGGAGTGAACAGGTAAGGCTTAGGAAACTGCCTGACAGCTGGGCATGGTGGTGCAAAGATCCCAGCACTCAGGAGGAAGAGGCAGGCAGATCTCTGTGAGTTCGAGGCCTGCCTGGTCTACAGAGTGAATTCCAGGACAGCCAGGGCTACAAAGAGAAACCCTGTCTCCAATTCACCCTCCAAAAAATGAAGAGAAAATGTATATGTGCCTCTGTGTGTGCACACATGAATGTACCTGCACATGCGCCCTACTGTGTGTGTGGAGGTCAGAGGAAAACCTGTGGAAGTTGGTTCTCTCCCTCCACCCTGAGGGCTCCAAGCATCAAACTCAGGCCATTAGGCTTGGCAGTAAGAACATCTACTTGCCAAGCCATCTTGCCAGCCCAGGATTCTGCTCTTCATTTGACAGAAAGGGAAAAAAAAAAAAAAAAAAAAAAAAGGAACAGCACTGAGCCATCTCTGAACCCCCGTGGAACTATAATTTTCAAGGCCAGAACGTGTGGGCACACAGAATGCAGACATGAGTTTCCAGACATGCACACATGGATTGTCTCCATGTAGAATGCCCCCAACCTCTCTGACCAGAGGTAATTAAGACCTAATTAAGGCCTCTCCACAATGCTTGATCATCTCCCTCAAGGCAGCTGGCTTGCTCAACAATAAAGCCTCAGCACCGGGAGTGTACCTGGCACCCCGCTGGTGTCATTAAATATTTGCTGAATGAGTGAAAGTGGAATGTTGTCATCACATCTAACTGGGGTCCTGACCTGTCTGGAGGGTTCAGGGCCACTTCCCAAAGAAGCGTCCTGTGAGTCTCCCAGGTAGGGGAGACTGACCCATGATCAGGAGGGAACGTGGTGTGTGAAGTGAGTCTGAGGGAAACTGGAACCCTGGGGCTGCAGAGAGGTCAGGGTTAAGAGCACTTGCTCCTCCAGTGTGGCATTTGAGTATTTGCTCCCCACAGCAGACCTGCCTGGGGAAGCTTAGGTGTGGCCTTGCTGGAGGAAGCATCTTACTGGGGACCCGGCTTTGAGGTTTCAAAAGCTAGCCTCATGCTATTCCTGAGTCCTTCGCGCTCTGCTTCCTCTTGTGGTTAGGGATAGGTACCTTCAACTTCTGCTCCCGCCAGTGTGCCCGACGTGGTGGACTTTTTGTTGTCTTTGAGACAGGGTCCTACCTTGTCTGGCCTGAAGCTTGCTATGTAGTCCAGGCTGGCCCGGAACTTACAGAGTGTTTGAGGACAGAGGCTACCCTGTCTTAAAAAACAAAACCACTTCCTACTGTATATATAGAAGTCTTTAGGTCTGGTTAATTTTGGTATATAATTTTTTTTTTTTTTTTTTTTAGGTTTTTTTCAGAGTTTCTCTGTATAACAGCCCTGGCTTTCCTGGAACTTGCCTTGTAGACCCAGGCGGGCCTCAAACTCCCAGAGATCCACCTGTCCCTGCCCCCCACTCCCACCCCTTGTGCTGGGATTAAAGGCATATGACACACATTCAGGAGGACTGGGTGGCTCAGTGGATAAAGGTCCTTGCGGTCAAACCTCCTGCTTGAGTTCCAACCCCAGAATCCAATGGTAGATGGACAAAACGGACTCCCACATGTTGCCCTCTGACCTCCACAGGTGTGCCATGGTATATGTGTCCACGTGTGTACACACACACACACACACCAAACAGATGTTTAAAAAAAAAAACAATTGCAGGGGTGAGGGAAGGGTGGATTCTAAGAGCCGAGAGAAGCCACTGAAAGATGAAAACATCAGAGTGCTCCTGTCAGTCAGATGGTCTTTTCTAACTCCACAACTGTGGTGTGGAGACTGGAGACAAGAGAAGGAACACACACACCAATCAGGAGTCTGCCGCCATGTTCCAAGCAGGAGACGCAGCCCTGGTCGCAGGAGACATGCACAGAACGGGGTGGACTCGGACGCCTGTGGTGGACGATGACGGCCGTGGCAAAGATGAGTCAGTGAACGCTCCACAGACAACCAGATCCCTTGCCGTCCTAGATTTGGACACTTCTATTAATGTGGTCAAAAATTATAGCGGCTTTTTTAGGGGGGCAGGCACATCAAACTTTCTGACTCACTGTGCTCACAGGCAAATGCTTCCTCATCATAATAACCCTTCCTGGGACAAAAAGTCTTTTCTGCGAGCAAGCGGTCAGGAAGAGCCTGGAGCCCAAGCCAAGTGGCTGCCTTGAAGATTCCAGAAAGGAGTGAGGAAACATTGCATGCCAACTAAGGCCACCAGAGAAGCCTGGAGTGGGTTCATTTTAAAAAGGACAGCCATGGGCTGAGTACTCCTTCCTCCAGGCTAATAAATTATTTTCTTTCCCCCCCATCCTCTTTCTCTCCTTCTTCCTTCCTTTTTGAGATAGGGTCTCACTATGGTACCCTAGCTGACCTGGAACTCACAGAGATCAACCTACCTCTGCCTCCTAAATGCTAGAACTGAAGGTATACAGCACATGCCCAGCTATTTTTTTATTTAGATTTATTTTTATGTATGTATGCTTGACCTGCATGTATGTCTGTCTGTGGAGTGCATGTCTGGTGCCCTTGAAGGTCCGATGAGAGAGTCTGAGGCCCTGGAACTGATGCTAAAGATGGTTGTGAGTCACAATGTAGGTGATGGGAACTGAATCCAGTCCCTCTATAAGAACAGCAAGGGCTGGAGAGATGGCTCAGAGGTTAAAAGCACTGGTTAAAATTCCAGAGGATCCAGGTTCAATTCCCAGCGCCCACATGGCAGCTCACACTTGTCTGTAATTCCAGTTCCAGGAGATCCGACACTCTCACACAGACACACATGCAGGCAAAGCACCAATGAACATAAAATAAAATAAATTAAAAAAAAAAAAAAAAGACAGCAAGTGCCAGGTGTGGTGGCGTACATCTTTAATCCCATCTCTGGGAGACAGAGACAGGAGGATCTCTGTGAGTTCAAGGCCAGCCTGGTCTACATAGTGAGTTCCAGAACAGACAGGACTATTTAAAGAGCCCCTGTCTCAAAATAAATGAATGAATGAATGAATGAATAAATAAATAAATAAATTTTAAAAAGTATTCTTAACCACTGAGCCATCTCTCCAATGTCATCGTCCCCCATCTTAAAGATGTGGTTGTCTTGCCGGGCGGTGGTGGCGCACGCCTTTAATCCCAGCACTCGGGAGGCAGAGCCAGGCGGATCTCTGTGAGTTCGAGGCCAGCCTGGGCTACCAAGTGAGCTCCAGGAAAGGCGCAAAGCTACACAGAGAAACCCTGTCTCGAAAAACCAAAAAAAAAAAAAAAAAAAAAAAAAGATGTGGTTGTCTGAATGGCTGCATATACATACATCATGTGCATGCCTGGTGCCCTCAGAGACCAGGAGGTGGCATAAGATCCCCTGGAACTGGAGTGATAGGTGGTTGTGAACCGCCACGTGAGTGCTGGGAACTGAACCTGGGTCCTCTGCAAGAAGATCAAGTGCTCTTAACTCACGAGGGCCCACTCCCCACTCCTTTCTCAAAGTTCAGGCTTCCCTGAAACTCAGTGTGTAGTCTCGCCTAGCTTTGAGCTCATGACAATCCTCCTGCCTCAGTCTTCCACATGCTATACTGCTAGGATTACAGGCATGGGACAACCCAAGAGTTTATGCTAAGAACTGCTGGGATACAAAAAGGAAAAACCGGAAGTAGCTCTTGGGAGGTAGATTAAAAAGTTCAAGGTCATTATGAGCTACACATCAAGTTGAAGACCAGCCCATGCTACATGAGACTCTATTTGAAAGAGAAAAAGGAAGGAGGAGGAGGAAGAAGAGCAAGAAAGGAAAAGCGGCTCATAGGTTAAGAGCGGATACTTCCAGAGGACTGGAGCTTGACCCTCAGCACCCACATCCGGTGACTCATAACCCCCCAAGACTCCAGCTCAGGGGATCCAGTCCTCTGACCCCTGAAGGCGCCTGCACTCACATGCACAAATACACACACAGACCCATAATTAAAAGTAGTAAAACTGGGCTGGAGAGATGGCTCAGTGGTTAAGAGCACTGGCTGCTGTTCCAGAGGACCCAGGTTTAATTCCCAGCACCCACATGGCAGCTCACACCTGTCCGTAACTCAGTTCCGGGGAAGCTGACATCCTCACACCAGTGCACATAAAATAAAATTAAGTTATTAAAAAAATAGTAAAACTAACTCTAAAAAAATTATATTAAAACTAAACTTTAAAAAATGAGCCAGTGAAATGACTCAGTGGGTAAAAGCAGACAAGCCTCACAAACTGAGTTTGATCCTTGCAGCCCACAGTGGCAGAAAAGCACCGCCTCCCAAAAGTCATGCCCTCACTCACATCACACACACACACACACACACACACACACACACACACACACACACACACACACACCCCACCCCACCCCACCCCACACCACACCACACCACACCACACCACACCACACCACACATAAAGATCAGGTCTAGGGATGTAGTTGTAAGTGGTCAATAGAGTCCATGACCTACCTAGGTGTGGGGGCTGCTAAATTGTTCTTTTCCAGCCAATGCTGAATACACACAACAACATGTAAGTCACCGCCATATTTAGTGGTGAATTCTGTATGTCTATTTACAAGTTCTTGTGATAAAATCAAAGCACCTAATATTCAGAACAAAAGGAAGGAGAGAAAGGAAGAAGAGGGAAGAGGAGGGGTAGTCAGAAATAGAGACACAAAGACTTCTGAAAGAACAGCTTGCTCTGTAGACCAGGCTAGCCTCAGACTCAGCCATTCCCCTGCCTCTACCTCCCCAGTGCTGGGGTTACAGTGTGAGCCTCTCTGCCTGGTTTCAGATGCTCTTCTGAGTCACAGTGCTTCCAAAGCTGGGTCTTCCGCTGTCACTCTGTCATCACTCTGTCCTGCTTGCTCATGTGGCTGCTCCGCACTGTGTCCCCAGCAGACACAGTGCCCTCAGCCCCCCATTCTCCTTCTTTGGACAGACAGAGCTCCCTCTTTGTGGAATGAGCCACATGGAGCAAGAGGCCAGCCTGCATTTGGGAAGAAAGCTCCTCTCTAAGTTCCAAGAGCACCGACCTGTGTGGGCTTTGGATGCGTGACCTTGGCCAATTAGTCCCTTGCTCAGTGTAACCAACCGAGCCACAGATTCAATTGGCTCTGCAAACATTTCTGGAGCACCCGGGTGCCAGCCGATTTCTGTCTGCTCTGTGAGTGCGATGAAGCTTGTCTCTGCAGATTGGAGTTATTTGTATTTTAAGGCAAAAAGGTAGGTTTTAAGTACCTGTAAGAGGCAGTAATGATGCCTTTGGGAGGGGAGGGCATGGGCTGAGGCTGAGGGAGAAGAGCTGGGAAATGGCCTGTGAGTCAGAATAACACAACCTGGCAGGAGACAGAGATGAGAAAGTGGACAGAGAAGCCAGAGAAAGCCTGGGGACTTTCTTTTTCTTTAAACCCCCTACCACTTGCTCTTTAATCGGAAAAAAAAATAATGCATTCACATAGTAAAAAAAAAAATTTTTTTTTTTCACACAAAAGATATATAGTGAAAAGTAACTCTCCTTTCCTCTCTCGGCCCTCTAGTCCCCAGGATCTTTCTTCAGAGGCATCCCACTGTTAACAGTTTCTTTTGTGCCTTTCCAGAAAACGTCTATCACATACCAGTAAATCTTTCTTTTTTAAAATCCAAATGTTATCACAGTGTATTAGCACTGCTTCTCACTCAGCAATACGTCTTGGCACACAGCCCGCAGCGCGCGGAGCCACCCATTCCTCGGATCGCAGAATCCCGGTGCTCAGGGTGCTTATTTCTTACCAGTCAATAGCAACCCCACCCCACCCCCCACCATGGGCGTTTAGGCTGTTTCCAGTTGTTGATATGATGATGATATTCCTCACACTTTCCTATTGGATTTCTGCTCACCGGTGCAAGGGTGAGGCCCCGCTCTATGGAGAGAGCTCCAGCTGTGACCAGGGCTGAGAAGTCCTCTTGGAGCGGCGCTGTCTCTCCAAGACAAGTTCCCAACCCCCTTCCTTGCACCCTCATGACATGTGACCACATCACAGCGAAGGAAGAGTCTGTTTCTGGATTTAGAGAGTCAACTTGTGTACTGGGGACCCTGTTAAGGGCTAACGGTGCAGCATCCTCAAGTTGTGGGCTAAGAGAAGGAGAGAGATCAAAGTTTAATGATGTAATCAATGCCTGGCTTATCACACATGCTCCATCAGCACAGGCTTCATCTGGTACTATTATTGCCATTACGATCCAGAGAGAGCCCTGCCTGGCCAACGGCTGAGAAAGCTCCCAGTGCTGGTCTGTGCATCCAGTCGCTCCAAAGCCACCGAACTGGGAGCCTGCTCAGCTCTTGGAACCGGACAAGAGCTGAGACAGGCAGTTCTCACTTATCACGGCTTGGCATCTGGAACTCCCAGGCCTTTGCCAGCGCCTAATAAACACCATACTTCATCCTTTGCCATTGTCACCCACACATCCCCTGACGCCTGCTGACGACGGGTACCACTGCACACAGTCAGCATTTCACTCCTTATGACCTGCTTTTTTTTTTTTTTTCTCTCTCTCTCTCTCTTAAATGAATGCAGCCTGAATGACATCACTGTGAGATAATGAAGTCACAGTTGTGTGTTGAAGGTTGGGGTGAGTAGGGTAAACATATAAAAAAATACGTATGAAAAAATTAAACTGGGTATGGTAGTATAATCCTAGCACTGGGGAGGCAGAGGGTTTGAGGCCAGCCTGGGCTACATAACAAGACTGTCTCAATGAATCAATGAATGAATAATAAATTGTCTTCGTTTTGGGAGTCAATCAGACCCGGGTTCAAATCCTGGGCCTGGAATAACTCTGACCTTGGGAAGTCATTTACTTTCTTTTAGTCTTAATCTTATCACCTGTTAAGTGGGCTAAGAGCTTGTTCTAATAGGGTTGTAGTGAGGAGTAAGAAAGATAATGAATTATTTAAGAATTTTTTAATAGATGGGCCTCACTCCAAAAATGACCTCAGTCGGCCGCCATAATGTATATAACGAGCCCAGCGCAAAGCAGCGGCTCAATAAAGCATCACGTTCCTTCCGCCTCTGTCAGAGTGGTCACTTAGAACCAGGCCCCTGTCTCAAAGTGACGGCACCAGGATAACAGCCCTGGGCCTCCTGGGAGAAAACAGGCCCGGCTCTTTAAGGGTTCACTTCATTCTGAATCCAGATGGTTTTTTAAATCCCAACAACACAAGCAGCCCACATTCTGAAAATCCCTTTTCCCTTTATTCACAACACAGCTTCAAATTACTTTTGGCCTTTTCCAAAAAAAAAAAAAAAAAAAAAAAAAATTCCAACCCACCCTCAAAGGTCAAGGATTTGACAATCGATGCTGTAAGAGGAAAAGGATGTAAGATCTAAAGCAGTTCAGGATCAACTCTTCTGAGATGAAAGAAAAGCACACACATGCACACATACACATTCACACACAGGAACATACACATGCACATGTAAACATACACACATTCACACACAAGAACATACACACATTCACACACAAGACCATACACATGTATACATACACACATTCACACACATGTATATACACATGCACTTGTAAACATACACACAGAGACTCATACACACAGATTCACACACAGACTGTCTCACACATGCACACATATACACATAATACACACATACACAGACTCATACACATATACACACACAAACATACATACAAGCAGCTGGGCATGGTGATGCACACCTTTAATCCCAGCACTTAGGAGGCAGAGACAGGAGGATCTCTATGAGTTCAAGGCCAGCCTGGTCTACAGAGCAAGTTTTAGAACTGCCAGGGCTGTACAGAGAAACTCTGCCTCAAAAAAACAAAGCAAAACACATGTACACAGGAAGACACACACATACACTCCCACCCCGTCCCCACACCCCTTTAAGTCAGCCCATTCCTGGAGACATTTGCATTGGCCCCTCCCTATGGGCAACTATACCTCAGTACTCCCAGTCCACGGCCCGAGTCTAGTCCCCAGCCTCCAGCATAGCAGCAGAGCCAGCTGGGTCTGAGAAGTATGGGCTCCAGCAGGATTCCCAGACAAGATGCTTAGAGGAAAATGATGGCCAGGGCTGGAAGACCGAGTGGCTGTTCCTCCTTTTATGGTAATGAGAAAGGAGTTTGGGGCCTTGAAGCAGAGATGGGGTACCTTGGGAGCAGAGTGAGGGTTTCCTCCGTGTCTGGTCCCATTGTTTTCATTAGGAAGAGAATTGCTGTCTTGTCTGCCTGGCCTCAGAGCCCACCGCCAACTGATCCTCCTGCCTCAGCCTCCCAAATAGCCAAAAACCAATTTTGTAATAATGTAATAGCATGATCTGAAAACCCCCAGCAGAGGTCACTGGGACAGTCAGGGAGCAAATGGCTTAAATATATATGGCTTTACCTCAGAGTGCTCAAGGGCCCACGCCACCCTCCTGGCCATCTTGGTAGCTGTTCCCTTCACACTGCATCAGCATCTGGGGAGCAGAGAGAGATGAATGCTGTGTCCTTTCCCCCACCTTCACTGGGACCCTAGCTCATTCTGGGTGGGTCTTCCCTTTAACCCCACAAAGAAGCCCAAGCCCTGTCTCCAAGGTGATTCCAGATCTAGCCAATTTGACAATGGAGATGAAGCATGACACAGATGAAACTGTGGTGGTCGGCACACAGAAGCATCTGCCGCACAAGCCTGACAAACTGAGAGCGGTCCCTGGAACCCAGTGTAAGTAGAAGAAGAACCATCCATAAAGTCATAAGTGGTACCCCACCCTGCCACGCACGTGTACAATGATTATATATAAAGATGGCAGCCGCCATTCCCAAGACCTGTGACTTTTCTGTTCCTCAAGAAAGCCTGGAACCCCACTCTGAGCTTGCAGGGATGGAGGAGCCCCAGAGCAGCTGAGTTTTCATTTAGAAACTCAGATCGACTGGGAGAGCCTCGAACTGGCTCTTGGGGACAAGAACTTTGACCTTTTCTCTTTTCCCCTCCTGAAGCTAATCACCCGAGTGAGGGGCTCTCGTAGCTGGAGGTCCCACCTGTGGGAAGGCAGTAAAGCACAATGGTACTGCCAGCCCTTGGCACTGAGGAATCCCTCTGTACACCGTCGGCCCTCTCTCAAGGCTTGCTGCTAGATCTACAGTCGGTCCAGGACAAGTCCTTATCCTTCTGCTAATTGGTTCACATCGATTGACCTTACAAGTGGGTCTAATGTATGGCTGGTGAGAGTCGGCCTGCATGCCAGGCAACCCATGCATTTAGCTAGCTGCCGCTCAAGCAACTGAACAAGGCACATGAACCCGAATCTCTCAGGAAGCTTTCTGATAGGCTACAAAGCTGTATCTCCATCCCTGGACTAGATCACCTGCCGGGTCAACGGTCCTGTTTAAAGGTCTCGGGTCCTAAGAGGCAGTAGAGATAACAGCAGGACAGATTCCTTGGGGCGACAGAGTGTGTGCTCAGCCTGTGACAAGAGTCTCCTAGCTGAGCTGGCTCAGGCAGCCACAGGAAGAGGGGTTGAATCCGAGCGCTAGCAGAGGAGCAGCCAGGCAAATGCACACACACACACACACACACACACACACACACACACACACACACACACACACACACTCCTGTGACCTGGCTCCCACTTTTCTTTGGCCTCACATAGATCTCAAATGTTTCCCAGGACAACGGAGTCCACCTCACCCAGCCCATCTCCCAGGCTGGGTGTCTCTCCCTCTGAAGGGGAGCTGATGTTCAGTCTCATGGTTACCAGTCTCTGAAATGAAAACCCGTTAAAGACACCAGCACACACTGGAAAATCTTGCCAGAGTATGGGGAACAGCGGATCTCCCCAGTGTCCCCTTGGGGAAGACTGGCAGCTGGCCAGGAATGCCTCTCAGCCCCCCAGGGGGAACCGGCAGCCACCCCCAGCTTTTCTGGCTCTGTTAATAAGCCTTAGCTGAGACCCGAGCCCCCTCCTCGGGGCTTGATCCTTGCCGCTTTGCCTTATCAGCAGTGCCTTTCACAAGCACTTAAATTCATGAGAGAAGGGAAAAAGTGAAATCAGATAGAAATGCAGGTCTGTTTGCTGTTTTCTCCAATGAAATGGTTCTGAGTAAACAGCAGACGCCTTTGATGAAATCCCAGCAGGCTTAAACAATAAAGCTGGTTACAAACTCAATCTGGCGGAGATATCAGATCTGAAATTGTTTCAAAAAACATGTCAACATTTTCTAATGCTCCTGGAAAGGAAAAAAAAAAATGCTTCCTGGGCTGCCCATCATGGAGTTTGGGTCAGGGACACAGGACAGTGGCCACGCCAGCCTTGGTGTCTGCTCAGACCTACCATCCATGGACTGTGCACTGAGAGCAGGCTGGTTTTGGCTGGGCCCTTCCAGGGTAGGAATGGAAACGCCACTTTACAGACACTGCCCCAGCCAGGCACAGCCTTCCTCCGGGTTCCCACTAAACCATCCCCACCAACCTGTGCCCTTCCCTTCCCTCTCTGCCTCTTTTCTCCACCCTCCTGCCAGCGGAAGCTTTTAAACAGGTAAATCAGGCCACGCCATTCCTTTGCTTAAAATCTCTGCCATCACACAGCACTTAGAATGAAATCCAGACTCCTCCCTCAGCCTACCAGATCCGTGGAGACTGCCACTGCCTACATCTCCCTCCCCGTCGCTACATTCAACCTCCCAGAGCTCTTCCCAATCCTGGAGCAGGCTAATTTCTTCCCTGCCTCTGGGCCTTTGCACTTTCTACAAAATTTGTCAGGGATGATTTTTCTCCCAACCCACCGTCATCCTGACCACCTCAGTTCTTTCCCCAGCCAAGCACAGTATCATATTACATTTTATTTTTTACACTAAATGCAACCACTTTCTGAAATCATCTTTTGGGTTTAGTTATCAACCATCTCCTTTCAGAACGCAATGTCTGCAGCTTGGATTGGTGTGTTTCTAGGCCGGCAGCCTGTGGCCCAGCGCACAGTAGGTGTTCAGTGATTACTATGTAAATGGAGCAGCTAGGATGTCATCATCCGGTTTAAGTCTCTTCTGGGCCAGCGCAGAGCAGCTAGAAGCCAGGAACCCCGCGGGTTTTACCTCTCTCTAGGGGTCTCTCCCTGCCTACCCCTGCCTCATCCATAGCTCCCCGCATTAGTCCACTAGGCCTTAAAGATCAGGTCCGATCTTAGGGCAGAGGCTCAGGCATCAACCAGGGATGGGACTTCTACTCCCTTGACTGACCCCACAACTTGCTCACACTTGACCTCTTCGCCGGGGTACGCCAGTGGGGGACTCATTCCTGGACCTTCTTGGAAAAGCGACAATGCGGGTGGCTGCGTCCAGTTAGGCTCCCAGACCTGCTGCTTGGGGTGGACAGCGATGCCACCCCCCAGGGCACAGGGAGCCCCACCCCACCCCCACCCCGCCCCAGGCCGCGATCGATTCCTGCCGTTCCCGGCCTCATTACCGCGGAGAGCAGCCGGGGCTGGCAGAGGAGCCAGACGGCTGCGGAGGGGGCGGGGAGGCCTGCTTGGCTCCCTGGCCCGGATTAAATATTTACTATGTTTTGTTTGGCCTTTGGGGGAGGGGCGGGGAGGGCTGTCGCATCGATCTGGAGCTGCCGGGCCGGCCAGGGGCGAGGGCCATGGCAGGCCTGGTGCCCCGAAGCGATGCTCCCGAAGTGGCAGCCCGGCCCCCTACACACACACACACACACACACACACACACACACACACACACACACACACACACACACACACACACACACACAGGTCACCAGCCGCGCTGACAGATTTGGGTTGCCGCACTGCTTGATCGTGGGAATCCGGAGTCCCATTCTAGTTTCAGCTTCCCGACCTGGCTCAGGACGCTAAGTCACCTCACAAGCTGGCTCTCCCAGGAATCCTAACAGCAACCCGGACGGTGTTCCCCTCCCCTTTTTACAGAATTGGGCTAGGCACATGCTGGGAACTAGGGCCTGCTTCTAAACCTCCAGGGATCTGGTCACCAAGGTCGCCCTGGCACTTTCCTACTTGAGGCTACACGGCCTGTTCGCCCGCCCGGCGCGCTCTGCCCCACTAGGCCGGGTTTGCAGCCGAGAAGTGGAAAGGGGAGTGTTCTTGCTCCCACAGGGTTCTGTGAGTGCTCTAAAAACACCTGCTGGGCGTGTACTCAGATAGGATCCCAGGGGCCTTTTACAAACATGCGCGCACGCGCGTGCACGCACACACACCTCTCTCCCATGCCAATTCCTAGGGAACCAGTTAACACTTGGCACAGGAAAGACACAGCTCAAGCCTCATGGAGTGCAATCAAGCGGCCTGACCCTTCCCGCTCCTGGCACTGTGGGCAGCGGCTACATTGGGTGGATAGATAGTCACCCTACAAAGCCGCTGGCACCCCATTAGGCACACTCTTGCCCATCCTTGACCCCATCTGTACACACATGTGCACACAGGCCCACACATTAAGGCGTGGCTGCCCAATCTCACCATGTGTTTGCACTTATATACGCATGCCCGGGGTGGTGGTTCACATTTACAGTTCTGATGCTCCGGAGGCAGAGGCAGAAGAATTGAAGAGTTCTAATCTAGTCCTTGTCTCAAAGCCCAAAGCCAAGAAACCTGTTCATAATCAGAACTGCCCCATCCATCCCCATGTCCCTGCATATATGGTAAAACACAACATTCCCCTGCAATGATACACACACACACACACACACACACACAACCTCCATCTCCCATCCTTCTCCTACACACTTGTGCACACTTATACACTGCCATGCCTACCCCTACCATATCCCTACACAGTGTCTACAACACACACACACACACACACACACACACACACACACACACACACACTCAACGCGTGCGCACACTGACTGCGGGGCGGCTAGGGAAGAGCTGCAGCCTCCAGCCCTGCTCCTATTTAAAGAGAAGCATTGCTGGAAAAGGAACAAAAGCAAAGCCAGCTATAAATAGCCACCTCCCTCCTGCTTTTCCTGCCCTCAGGCCGAGCCTTGCCTCTTCTCTCCCGCCTAGGGCCCAGAGTAGCCAGGGCAGGCCTGGGGGGTGGGCAGCAGGGCCCCAGAGGCCATTTGGCCGACCAACTGAGCAACGGAGCGGACCAGGGGCTTTGGGCCTCGGTGGGCGCAGGGCCATAGCTCCAGGCCACCTGCAGCCTGCCCAGGGTGCCCATGCCCAGCACAGAGGGAGGGAGGCCGCCCGGGCCACGGCTGCTGCATCAGCAGAACTGCAAGCTGCCAGCTGCGGTGAGAGGGAGTCAGGAGCCAAGCAGCAGCCCTGGTGCCCTGGTACCACATTCCTGGTCAGGCCAGGTCTTTCTTGGTTGGGTTCCTGAAAGCTACCACCAAAGATGCTGGGTTTTCAGAAAATGGCATGGGACCGGGTGTGGTAGTGTATGCCTGTAATCCTAGTACTTGAATGGTGGAGGCAGGAGAATCAACCCTCATGAGTCACAGGGTGGGGGGTGTATTTGTACCTATAATTTTCAGCACTTGGGGTTCCTAGCGCCCACATGGTGGCTCACAACCATCACAACCCCAGTTCCAGAGGGGTCTGATGCCCTCTTCTGACCTCCATAGGCACCAGGCACACACATGGTGCGGTGCACATACCCACATGCAGGCAAAACACTCACGCACATAAAATAAATGCAGCACTTGAGACGAAAGCCTGGGTGAAGAGGAGGAGCTCAAGGCCAGCGTGGCTACATAGTGAGTTTAATGAAACCCTGTCTGAAAAAAACAAAACTAAACAGAAAAGAAAGTAACGTGGGCACAAGAAGTGTCAGGGCCAGCGTGGTGGCTCAGCCTTTACCCAGCGCACCCAAGGAAAGGAGACAGACACAGATGGACCTCTGTAAGTTTGAGGCCAGCCTGGTCTACTTTGCGAGTTCCAGGCCTCTTAGGGCTACACAGTAAGACCTTGTCTAAAATAATAATAATAAATAAAATCAGTCCAGGAGGATGAGGGGAGATACTTCCACCAGTCTTAGGCAGGGTCCTAAATACACCTTCTGGCCTCGACTCCCTTTTGGAGGGCTGTTAGGAAAGAAACTGAAGCAAGGCAGGGCCTCGGAGCCCCGGTGGGTCATGGGATGGGGGAGATGACAGGCTGCCCTCTTAAAGCTGAGAAGATTCAGTTAAGACAACAATAGCTGTTTCATTTATTCTGCGTTTACCATGTGCCAGACACCAGGCTGTCTTCTCCTTGTTTGATCCTCTGTGAGGTTGGTTCTGTTTATTTTTCCATTTTACAGATAAGGAGACAGAATTAGAGGCTTTATTCTAAGGACACACAGATTTCCAAAATGCTGACCCAGGGTGCAAAGCCGAGCTGCAGCAGAGACCAGAGCGGTCTTCCTATGTCCTGCTGGGGCCTAAGGGGGCCTGGCTCTCAGGCTAGCCCTCAGTTACCAGTGGACACTTGGTCTGCACTGGGCTGCTACTCCCCAGTTAGCCCAGGCTAGACGGGTTACAGGGAGGGAAGACCACAGGGGTCCTTCCCTACTGAGCTCCTCACCGAAAATCTGCTGCCTCAATGCACACCCTCCACCCCAGTCCCTGGCTTCCTGAGGGGCCTCTCCATGCCAGGCCTGGGGGAGGGGAGGAGATCGTGCAGGCAGACCTACTTTCAAGGCTTTAATCCTTTTTGCTTAAAGGATTTTTTTTCTTTTTTTTTTTTTTGCTTGGGGAAGACTTGGTCTGATCAGAGGAGAGACGAAGGGAGCTGACAAGCTCTGGAGGAGGATGGGGGGTAGGGAGGAGAAAGAAATACATATTTATTACCCTCAATTATTAAAAAACAGATAGTACCAGATCTTAGGTCCTGGTAGACACTCCAGCAGCATTTGTTCAAGGACTATTTCTTTCCTGCTTTTTTTTTTTTTTTTTTTTTTCTCTTTTTGGCTAATTCTGTCGAGATGGTAATGCGGTTAGCTTATTAGTAAAACACCCGGCCGGTTCCCAGTGGGACGGATAGGTCAGTCAGCAATGAGGGAGGCCCACAGGGCCAGTGACCAGGGAGGGCCCTATTCTTGGTGTAGGGAAGGCACAGATCTCAACTCAGCAAAGAGCGGGGGTGGCATGGGGCGGTGGGGGTGGGGGTGGGGTGTCTGTGCCCTCATTTTGGACTCCCTGGCCATTTCTGTCCCCAGTGCTCTCTAGGACAAACCCTTCATGGGAAGCAGCCTTCCCACAGGGTGGCTCTTCTTTTCAAAGGGACAGCAAGAGACAATCAATGGATGCCAGCTTCCTTTGTTGGGGAGGTGATAGCTAGCTTTCCACCTGGGCTGCTGAGAGCGTCACAAGGGGCACTGTCAGCTCCCAGGACACACCTTTCTCCTCCAGAAATGTATCTACCTGATGAGAAGGCAGGTCATGAGCTCAGACAAAGATGTGAGACTCCCCCGCTCCCCATAAGGGATCAGAAGCCTACTGTTGCCTGGTCCTGGGGACTGGCAGACAGGCCTCTTTGTTGTAGATTCTGTAGCAAGGTGGATCCAGGGCCGGGCAGGCCCAGGAAGAGAGGAGAGTGAGGAGATGGCTTGAGAGGCGAGTACGGAGGAGGACACACAGTAGGGCCTCGGTGCAGGGCTGCTGAATAATTCAAAGGTGGCACAGAGAGCAGGATTGTAGGGCGGCCCAACCTTCACCAGGAAGGCAGTTTAGTCAGCCCGCTTGGTGTCCATCCCCAAATCCCCAACAGGCAGGTGCCACTCACTCCATGGTTTTGTTTCATTTTGTTTGAGACTCTCATGTAACCAATTCTCGGTTGGTCTGTGCCGGCCCTGAGATTCCAGTCCTGGCTACTCTCAAGTCTCAGCTCTGGATGACAGGCAGCTCCACTTCAAAGGACAGCCAGGGGAGGGCAGAAGGAAGACAACACAGAAATTCTTCAGGGAAGGCAGTCACTGCTGCTACTCCTCACATGGAAGGCAACGCTCACCGCTGAGCGCCTGAGTCAGGCCACAGCAAAGTGCCCAGAGCTTTGTTGCATGAGACATCACCTTCAATCTTTCCAACTCTACAAGGTAGGTACTACTACAACCCCATTTCATGGATGAAGGAATTCAAGTTCAAGAAATAAGGTAACAGCTGGGCAGTGGTGGCACACACCTTTAATCCCAGCATTCCAGAAGCAGAGAGGGGAATCTCTGAGTTCGAGGCCAGCCTGGTCTACAGAGCAAGTTCCACAACAGCCAAGGCTACACAGAGAAACCCTGTCTGGAAAAAGAAAAAACAAACAAACAAAAGATGTATTTAATCTTGTTTTGTGTGTGAGTCTTTTGCTTGTGGGTATATATATCCCCTAGAAGTCGAGTTACAGGCAGTTGTGAGCTGTCACGTGGATGCTGGGGACCAAACCCATGTTCTCTGGAAGAGCAGCCAGTGCTCTTAACCACTGAGCCATCTCTCCAGCTCTGTAGCAACTATTTTCAATGC
This sequence comes from Peromyscus maniculatus bairdii, assembly GCF_049852395.1. NCBI lineage: Eukaryota > Metazoa > Chordata > Mammalia > Rodentia > Cricetidae > Peromyscus > Peromyscus maniculatus. Next base: position 60,972,286 of record NC_134859.1, on the reverse strand, counting down.
TGTGTGACTTTTGGGAAGTCATTATAATTCTCTGAGTCTGTTTCCTCAGCTGAGAGATCAGCTCCCTCTCGTACCAAATTCAAAGAATTTACAGTTCCCCCATGTATCCCAGGATGACCTGAACTTGCTATGTAGAGAAAGGTGACCAGAACTGCTGACCCTCTTGCCTCTATTTCCCCAAGTGCTGGGCTGAAAGGCATTTGCCTCCACATCCCATTTGTATGGTGCTGGAGATGGAACTCAGTACCTTACGAATGCTAGGCAAGTACTCTACCAACTGAACTACATCCTCAGCCTAAGATCCTAAAAATCTATCAAGTCCCTCAGCGCAAATGAGAAGCAAGGGACATGTTCCTCTTTACACCTCTCCTCAGAACTCTTCTATAGTCACAAACCACCCAGCATCAAAGAAAATGGACGCCTTTGTAATCGCCCTCTTGGGTTCCCCAGCAACCTTTTTTACTGGATACTAAGGCCATGGTTATGGTGAACACACACACACACACACACACACACACACACAGAGAGAGAGAGAGAGAGAGAGAGAGAGAGAGAGAGAGAGAGAGAGAGAGAGGGAGGGAGGGAGGGAGGGAGGGAGGGAGGGGGTGCCTTTTCCTGATTCTGGCTTTGGGTTCTTTTTTTTTTTTAATTTATTTATTTTTATTTTATGTACGTTAGTGTTTTGCCATGGATATTGGGTCCTTTAGAACTGGAATTACAGACAGTTGTGAACTGCCATGTCAGTACTGGGAATTGAACTCAGGTCCCCTGAGCCATCTCTTCAGCCCCCTCTGGCTTTGGGTTCTAACTGGATGCTGGTGAGTCACAATGGACGTCACTCCCTTCCTATGATGGCCTTCATCCACACAGCTCCCTGCAGAGCCCCACCTCCTTTCTCAGAGGTCACGGCCAAATCTCTCAGATGTTGGCCACGATGTGTTCTCTAACAGTGGCCCTGCAAATCTCCAGGGACTTTGCATGGCATATTATAGAACATTTACAGCCACTGTAACTTAGACTTCGGCCAGCTGTGGTGGAACACACCCAGCACTCAGGAGGCAGAGACAAGAGGATTTCTCTGATTTCAAGGCCAGTCTGAACTACGTCGTGAGTTCTAAGCCAGCCAGGACTACATAGTGAGACCATGTCTCAAAACAACCAAAGCTGCAGTAACGGGGGTGAGTGGAGACGGTGGTGGCACATGCCTGGGACTCAGCCACTCAGGAAACACAAGAGTCACCGGCGGCCAGGCGTTTGAGGCCAGCCTGGGCTACATACTGAAACCCCTCTGTCAGAACAAAAACAAACAAAAGGCTTAGCATGGCTGAAAGAGAAAGGTGTTTGGGGTACAATTAGTTGAGACGGGCACATCAACAGGCTGTAGGAAGGGCCTGCAGGAGGAAGCGCCCGTGCCCGGCAGGCCGGGCTTCCATGTTGCTCCCCAGGCTGAGAGATTTCAGTGATTTTTCTCCTTTTCGAAAGCCTGTGGTTTCTCTACCATGGGTATGTACTATTTGGCAAGTTCAAAAAAATTACTCTGTGGCTGTTGAGCTAACCAACCCTCCTCCTCCTTGGTACTTAAGGGTCTGCAATAATAAACTCCTGCCAATCTATCTGACCACTAATCTGCTACCACCGATCTGCCACCTGGTGACATGCAATGCTCGTCTTGTGCTGCCCACACAGCCTTCCAGCCTGCTCTCAAAGTCTGGCCAGGTGAGCTGGAGAGGAGGACCCGCCCCCTCCAGCCACCTGTCCCCACTTGAAACCAACCACCTGCCCTGACACCTACAGCTTCGTGTACCTTCTCTCCAGCCGGTGGCTTCTCCTCAACGTGGGGCTTTTCCCGTCAGGCTGGAGAGTAGGGACTCCATCCAGACTATTGCCTGCTCCCTTCTGTACCAGAGTGAGATTCAGTTACCCAGGAAATGGCAGGGGATGTACCCAGTGGCAGAGTGCTGGCTTAACATTCATAGGGCCTTGGGTTTGATCCCTAGCATGGCCAAAACCCAAACCAAACAAAGCTAAGTGGGGATGATTACAATGCACGGGGGCTCAGGCCTGACCAACACTGTCAACTGAGACAAAAGCATGAGCAGCCGGTGACCAGATAAAACTGTACAATAGCTCAGTTACATGCATATGCTTTGCAATAGAAAGGAAGGGCTATGGGACTCAACCTCTGACCACATCTTGGCCACAGAAATAGCCAAGGAAAGAGTCTGACCCTGAGGCAAGGGGCTCTCCAGACCCCCCAAACCTCCCTCACTCCATCAGGACTGGCACCTAGATCTCCCAGTCCCTGTCCAATGTGACTGATAAACTTGGGATGGGCCTCAAGCTCTGGTCCTCTCCAAAGGACTGTGAAACTAACTTCTCAGGCCATAGCTCAAAATGCTAGCTCTGCCCACATCCCCAGAGCAGGCAGCTACACTAGCAGGCATACCCCTGCCTCGGGGCTTTGTACTTTGCTGTGGCTCTCACTGTGGGGAGAGAGGCCTCTTCCCGGGTTGAAGCAGCTCTGATCACCTACGGAGCTCAGTCTTTCTCTCTGTTTGGTCCCAGTTCCAATATCACCTTATCAGAAAGGCTTCACAGCCAATCTCTCTAAATCAAAAGCTCTCCAGTTACCTTCTATCCTTTAATTAACTCTGCAGATTTTCTGCTAAGCACTTAGCCTTACTTGAGAGATTATAGTCAGTGGTTTATTACCTGTTCCCCACCTCCACTGTAGTGTATGCTCCACAACAGCAGGGGGCTGGCCTTATTCCTTGCAGCATCCCCTGCCCAGACAGCAGCAGGCCACCAGTCAATACCCATTACATCCGGCAAGGTATGGTGGCTTGTGTGTGTCTGTAATCACAGCATTTGGGAGGACTGTGGGGAGTTCAAAGCCAGCCTGGGCTACATTTTGAGGCTAGTCTGAACTAAGACTGACCCTGCCTCAAAGCAAAAAAAAAAAAAAACCAAAAACCCAAAGTCCCAAGAGTTGTGACATCCGTATTTGTGAAATGGCAGACAGTCCTCCCATACCCTTCTTGCCTCAGCCAATGAAGAGAAAATCTGAAGGTAGCCATAACCCATCACATGTCCTGACAAGAGCCGTGGCCTGGCTGATTCAGTCTGAGTCTCTCTTCTGGTAAACACAACTGCTAACGCTAACAACAGAGCACGAAGCAGTGCATTATGGGAGGGGAAGCAGAAAGGCCGACTTGAAGGGTAAGCCTCGGGTAGCCGAATTGAGCCATAGGCAAGACGACAATCCAGGGAAGTCAAAAGCAAGGTCAGAGAAGGTGGAGCAAGCTGGGCAGGGGAGAGGCCAGGAAGGGAACTACAGTGAGTCTGTATTCAGAGCCGCCTTTCTGGAGGCTTGGGAAGCAGAGGGTGCTCATCTTGCAACACTCCCATTGCCAACGAGCTTCCATTCCGCAATCAAATGTGTCCTCCAGGCAGCAGCACCAGGGGCAGCGGACCAGTTACAGGCAGAAGACAGCCACCTGCAGCCAGCCCCTGGCCAGCCTCTGCCCCACCGTTGGATTGGGTGATAAAATGCGCCCCTCGGCAGCATCTCCCTGTCTGACCCTGTGCAGGGCCGCCAGCCAGCCTCTCTCCCTCTGCTCAGATTTTCTACTGTAACCACAGGCCTGGGCAGCAACCCTGAGGCCACCTGTGAGGAGAGGAGAGCATCAGTTCAAAGGAGCAAGTCATTTTCACAGACTGGCGAGAAAACAAAAGAGCAGTCTTCTCACCCCAGGCACCACCTGCGCTCGGCTTCGGATAGCAATTTCACCCCCTCGGTTCGGTCCAGCCTCATTTAAACAGTTCAGATCTCGGAAGCCCAGCGTGCCCACCAGAGATTTTCATTTGCCACGGAATCGATAGTGCAAATTTTGTTCCAAAAAAAAATCTGCCGAGCCCAAACCTAAACTTTTCCAAGGGAGAGTGTTGTTTCTTTTTTCCCCCACGCAGAGCCTGTCCTGCCCAGCCGCTCTCTATGCCTGGGAGGAGGAGGAGACTAAAGGAAGGCGCGGTGAGGCTCTGGGCTCGCACAAGCTATCAATTCCTGCACACTCAATCCTCCTGTGACTTGGAGCTAATTAGACCTGGCCTTGTTGCTTTTGGGGGTGAAGGTGGGGGCTCACAGCAAACACCCTAGCACCCTGCCTGCCCTACAGCTTCTCCTGGCTCCAGAAACGGCTTTTTTTCTTTTTTTTTTTTTTCCTGAAATGCTCTAAAGTTAGCCAAGAGTCTGAAATCCCAGCTAGAGACCAAGACGGTAAAAAGGCTAGAACCAGGAAATTCAAAGCCAGTGGGCAACATATTGAGGCCTGTCTCAAGGAAACAGAACAAAAACCTTGAGGATTTCATGATTTAATCTTATGGCTGCAACATAATGAAAAAGTTAAGTTTTCCTGCTGAGTTGTTTGTATTTGAGCCTATGTGTAGAATCAACTACTATTTATTAGCGGGTCACCTATTCTATGGATGCACTACATAAGCTTTGTGCAGGAGGCTGGTTTAGTTGGATCCTGGTAGGAAACAGAGTATCCATGAATTGAGTATTTTTGTTTGTTTTGTTTCATTTTCCAGACAGGATTTCTCCGGTGTAGCCCTGGCTGTCCTGGAACTCACTCTGTAAACCAGGCTGGCCTGGATGGAACTCAGAGATCCCCCTGCCTCTGCCTCCTGAGTGCTGGGATTAAAGGCATGCGCCACTACCGCCCAGCCTTGGATTGAATAGTTTGATGAGTAGGAACAGGAGAGTCAAGAAACCCTGAGACACACACTGGGGCTCGGGGAGGGAAACGTGTTCTTACTGAGCCCAGACACAGCGCTGGCAGGAACTGGGCGGCAGATGCAGCCAGGGCCTGCTGCAGTTCAAGCCTGGACCCGTTCAGCTTCCAGCAGCCTCCCTTCCATACACACACACACACACACACACACACACACACACACACACACGCACATACACACACACACACACACACACACACACACACACACACACACACACACACACACACCGCTTTGCCAGAGGCTTTCTGTAGCAATGAAGCTCCTGGCTTTGCTCAACCCTAGACAAGGCCAAAAGCACCTGGGCATTCACACCTCTCCAGAAGTCTTGCTTGGCCCTGAATGCTCCAGGTGGGGGATGGGAGGGTGGGTAAGAGTGTAAACCCACCAGGCTTCCCCGCTTTCCTCTCTGGACGAGATAAAGGAGATACACACTCTCTTAGCCTGTACCCTAAAGTTTCCCCGGGGAGTTTAAGTCCTGGATGGCCACGTGGGAAGCTGTGTGACAAGACGTTTTCTTTGGCTTCTTGCCTTCTCTCTGTCAGCTCACCACTGGCTCCTGGCATTTCCCAGGATCACTTCCCACAGAAACTACCTGCTGGAATCTTTTCGGGCTGCGCTTTTGGGAAAACCTGTGGGTGGCTTTTCCTGTGGGGATACAGAGAAGTCATGGCGGCCTGCCTCTACTTGAACACAAGCCCATTGTTGACCGTGGACAGCCAGCCTTGAGGGGCAGACAGTAGTGAATGGGTTAGAAGGACAATGGGGAAGGTAGTGGCCAGTATTCTCACGGAACCGAACCGGCCATCGGGGACAGAAAAGTCATTACTATAAAGTGGGAAAAACGTCAGCACAGGGAGATAGAAGACCCCTCCCTGGTCCAGGGATACATTCCCAGGAAGCTGTTCTGGTGTCAGCGGCCATCTGAAGAACAGGAGTGTAGAGGAAAGCAATCAAGGGTGCTCTAGGGGCTAGGCGTGGTGGTGCATGCCTTTAATCCCAGCCCTCGGGAGGCAGAGGCAGGCGGATCTCTGAGTTTGAAGCCAGCCTGGTCTACAAAGCGAGTTCCAGGATGGCCAAGGCTGTTAACAGAGAAACCTTGTCTCGGAAAACCAAAACAAACAAACAAACAGAGTATTCTAGGCAGATTTATTTGTGCAAATCCTTAGAGATGAGGGAGAAATATGATTCAGTAGAATGGAAAGTTTTTGAGCAGATCCTGGAGCTTAGAGTTCAAAACAGGGAGTGGGGAGAGGCAGCCCAAGAGTGGGGGGGGGGAGGAGTGGGGAGGGCTTGACAGCCAGGCTAGGGAGTCTGGGCCATCCCCTGCAGGAGAGGAGGTTTTTAAGCTGGTAAGTGACAGAGCATCACTTGGTCCCCATAAATATACACAATCCTCATGTGTCGATGAAAAGAATAAACTAGAGAGACAAGAGCACATAGCACTGTGGAGTCTTGCCACAGTGAAAAGCCTACTCTGGGTGAAGGCGGTGGAGGAGGCAGAAGAGGCAGCTGGGTTGGGTCTAGGGCAGCAGCAAAGGAGGAGGAGCGAAAGCACTCCAGGACTCCACGCCATGACGGCTCATCATCTGGGACTTCCGGTTCCAGGATTATGGTGCGTGGGGAAAAGATGGTTTCTAGACGCCAACATGGAGGAAAGAGCAGCTTGCAGAGAGACAAGGGCAGGAACAAGAGCACCAGGGATGTTAGACTTTGAGGTACCAGAGAGGCAACAAGTGAGGACATCTGAGAGTCCCCTGAGTGGACTGTGGAGGGCATCAGAAGCAGCAGATTCTCTGGGATCAGCAAGTAGCCATTGCAGATGGGGTGGTTGGAAAATCCTCCAGAGTAGAGGGTAGGGAGAGAGACACTTCCCAGGCACTGCCCAGGGAAGCACCTCAGCGGAGGATGGCGAAGATGAAGCTGAGAAGGCAACTTGGGGAGACCGGGGAAGTGGTCATTATGGAAGTGGGGAGACAGGACAGCCAACAGAGTCAAGGGGCCACGGGGTGGGGGTGGGGGTGACAGACAGGGATGCTGCTAGCACAGATGACCTCTCGTAGGACACCAGGATGGGAGAGCCGGAGCCAAGGGGTCATAGGGTGCAAAGTGAAGAGAGGACACAAGCCCCTCACTGCAGAGCCTGCTCTCAGTGATCCGGGGAGAAGGAGTATTCTCCCTGTTAGCACACCAGTGACCTTCCAGTGTGCAAAAGCTTGCTAGGATGGATCTTATGGAATTCATAAGTCTCTAAGCTGGAGAAGCAGGCAGGGAGGTGGCAGGAGGAAGCGTCTCCCTTAGCCCTGGCCAGGGCTCCAGGCTTACGTTGTGTATTCCTCGCTCTGGCAAGGGAATACATGGGAAACATTAAATAATGGGAAACATTAAAGAACACTGTTCTACGGCTGAAGGCTATCAATCTAGCCATATTAGAAGTGGGTAAACTGAGGCTCAAAGAGGAAGAGATGTGCCCAGGGTCCTGGTGAGTCAGACACAGAGATGGACCTGCACCCAGTTCCAGGACTCCAACTGTGAGATTCTTCTTCCCACAATTCCACAGTTCCCAGAAAGAAAGGGGTGTCACCAAGGCCACAGCCAGGGTTGTGAGAGGGCTGCAATCAGCTCGGGGGGTGGGGTGGGGTGGGGGAGACAGGAAAGTACACACGCAGTGGGTCACAGGCAGCACATGCCAACGAGAGCCCAGGCTGTCCCCCACACTGGTCACTGAGTGACCTCCCCAGGCTCTGTGTCCCCTGAGACTGGCCAGTCCCCGGCCCATCTCGCCACATGCTCCTTCTTTCCCAGAGCCTGCCCAGACAAGTCCATGAATAGAACATTAAAGGCAAAACCTTCTAACGGAAAAAGCAGCTCCCTGGTAGGAGTCGCCCCACTAAATGTCAAACGCAGAGCAAGGCTTCCTGCCTTGTGTGCTTCTCGCTAATGGAGGCACCTTGGCCTCCACATCCCATCATCCAATCGCCCTATAAATAAATCATTGTAAGAAGAATGCCAATTTTTCCCCCAGGGCCTCATGAATCTCTCTACATAAGCCCATGTAAAGGCCTCCTTGGCAATCAGCTGGTCACGGGCCCAGAGAGAGCCCTGATCATTTGGAGGCAACAGCAACTCTCATCCCACCTCCACGGGTGGGGGGGTTGGAGCCCGGCTTTTCCCCTGACTCAGGGAAGACTTTCGAGTTCTGTTTCCTGTAGACTAATCAAATTGTCACCATGATGCTCGCACCCTCTGGAAAGAAGCCAGTAAACTGCCAAGAGGCTCTGTCTCCGGGGGCTGCAGTGGCCTGTCCCCTGGCAGACGTGTGATGAGTCGTGCCCACCCACCCCCTTATAGGGCGAGCCACACACCCACTCGCCAAGCTTTGTCCCCAACATGTGGCACACCACCACACTGGCCCACCCACTCTGGGGCCCCCAAACGAGTGGCTCACCATCCTGTCGTGGCATCCAGCCACGTTAGTGGATGGGAACGTGGGCGCTCACATCTGTGCCAGTGCACTTGGGGGTGGGGGGGTGTGCCGCTTTGCAACAGTGGACTTCTGACTTGCACACTCTGAGAGCCTGCTGCATGCTGGCCAGGTGTGTTTCTGTGTACGCGGGCACACACACACACACACATGCACACACACACACCGAATTGTGCCAACCTTCTTGCTGTGCCAGCACAGAAGCCCCCAGAGTGACTCCTGTGAATTAGATAACAGGGGCTATTTGCAGTTTCGTCTCCAAACTTCGCTGACTGACCAGGCAGTCATCACAGACCCAGAAGCACCCATTGCATCGCTTAGATCAGATGCCTCCTCGGCTGAGTGGAGGGAAGCCTCCCCTCTGAAGTGGGATTTCACTCTTCCACACCCCAAGACTCAACTAGACTCTGCCTTGCTTGCTTCGTGTGGTTATTTGCTGAGGCTGGAAGGGCACAGAACCGCCCCTGAGTCCGGCAGGTGTCATCCTGGCTGGTAGGCTATGGCTGGATCATACAAAGAGAAAAGCCAGCACAGGCGGAAGCATCTGTCTCAATCAGCCTGCAACCGCCCGGCCAGCATGTTGCTCCAGAGACCATCCACCCACCCGTGTGGGTGTGGCTGTGTTGGCCAGTCCTGTTAGCATGGAAGGGGTGCCAGGGAGAGCAGCCACGGGAGAGGGCTGAGCGCGTACGGCCAGCCCACGTAAGCAATGGTCTTGGGCCGTTCTCGGGAATATGAAGCCATTAGGAGAGCTCCTGGCTAACTGTCCTGTGTCTGCTAGCATGAGCCAGAGCAGCAGCAGGAAAGGGCCACCTAGACTCGAAGGGGGACATCAAATAGAAGATACAGGAAACAGAGGTTCAGGACTCTGGGTCCCAGGCACGGAGCTTTCCCGGGGAAACTACCAGGACACAAATTGCTCATGAGCACCCCACAAAACAAATGTCACAGACATCAAGACAGATGGGCACGTGAGACGGTGGCGCTTAGGGGTTGAGAGGGTGAGAAAAGAGTGTGGGCCTCTTCACAGAGCCTTGGACTACTACAGTCAGATGCATCAGGAGGCTAGCTGGGAGGACACAGGCCCAAGGACCACACGAATCTGCCTACGCCTCAGTTTCTCCTTTTTACTCTTATCTTAATTGTGCGTCTCTGTGTGGGTTATGTGGATGCGAGTCCAGGTACCTACAGAGGCCAGAAGGTGTCAGCTTCCCTGGAGCTGGAGTTACAGGTGGTTGTGAGCCATCTGATGTGGGTGCTGGGAACCGAACTCGAGTCCTTTGCAAAAGCAGTCCTCGCTCTTAACCACAGAATCATCTCTCCATCCCCAGTCTCCCCATCTTGAAAGTGAGAATAAGCGCAGCTGGATCTTGCTGGTAGCTGTGGAGACGGCGCAGTGTCGGGCACTTAGCTTGGCCCACATGAGTGTTAAGTAGATATGAACAGCTGTTGCTCATAGGAGGACAGTGGTCGGCCCCAGGGCAGCCAAGTGAGCTAGGAAGAATAATCCACGCCCTGCTGTGCATGTCCTGGTGGCATCCGAATCTCTTCTTAGCCTTCTCCTTCAAAGCATGCTCTGAAGATCCAAGGTGGCTTTGCCTTGCTCTGTGAGAGCCAACCCAGGCATTCCCCCATTTCACTTTCCCTCCCATATCACTGGTGATAGACCCAAAGTCTCGTGCATAGTACTAAATAAGTGCTCCACTACTGAGCCATAACCCCAGCCGTGTGTGTGTGTGTGTGTGTGTGTGTGTGTGTGTGTGTGTTACACACCTACGTATTTTCCTATGTAGTCCATACTGACCTTTCACTCTCAATCCTCCTGCCTCAGCCTCCTGGGTTCCTGATTACATCCACGTGCCCCCATACCCAGCTAGCTCCCTGACTCACTTCAGCCAGGGTGGCCTGGCCACCACGCTCCAGGGAAAGGGCTGCTTCCGGCACTCGGTGCCGAGGTCCTGCCTTCTGCTGTCCCTGGAGGCTCTGTTCCCGTTTCGCCAGCTATTTTGCTTCCTTGGCCATCTGTTCCCTCCCTGTCATCTCCTCTCTGCTTTAACCTTAACCACTACTTCACTGCAGATGGTACCAAACAGACCCGTTCTTGACATCCTTCATGATGCCTGCCCCCCCCCCCTTCTCAGCTCCTCAGCATCAACTGCTCTGTCCTTTCTCAGACCCCATCCCAAAGATGTGTCTAGAGCTTAGAGGTGGATTCACTCCACAAGTGCCCCCTATTTGGGGCCCATCTGTTGGCACCTCCGCTCAGGTTAAGAGGGCAAACACCTACCCTTCCCTGCCTTTCCCTAATGAGACTTCGTCTTGTCACACTTAGCCAAGAACCTCTCCTGGCTCTATGCACATTTGCTGTGGTTCTCTATCTGGTCTCCATAGCAGTGCTGAACCCTCTGAAGGGATAGAGGCTAGAACGTGGAACAGAGCCCAGGAGAGCTGGGGCTCATCCCTACAGTGAAGGAACAATATCCATGCCAGAAATTTGGGTCCTAGACAGTTTCCCTATAGAAAACAGACCTAAAAATTCTGTACCAAAGAATTGACCCCAAGCTGTCAACAACTGGATCAAACACACTGTGTACCTTGTCCAAGCTCACCACTGTCCTTACCTCACTTCTTGTTGGGCATGGCAGCACTTGCCTTTAACCCAGGACTCTGAGAGGCAGAGGTAAGTAGATCTCTGAGTTCGAGGCCGTCCTGGCATACATAGTGAGTTCCAGAACAGCTAGGGCTACACAGTGAGACCCTGTCTTAAAACACCACCACAAAGCAAACCGAAACCCCGCACGTTACTTCTGGCTGCAGAAGAGACCATGTCTCACTACTTTACTTAGCAACCTCCTCTGCCTCTCCTCTCTGCCTGGCTGTCCCTAAAACTTCCCTTAGCTCTTCTCTTCTGGAGTAAGGACCAGGAGCTATGAGGAGAGGCACACAGTTCCAGGGGGTTGAGAAAAGGAAGCATTTGGGTGAAGTTAGTTCCACCAGGCTGAATCCCCAGATTGGGATAGAAAGAGGTTGGGGGCATTGGAGTTCCACTTCCATGGCTGAATTCGGACTAAAAAAGTAAAACATCTCAGCTCTTTCTAGAAAAGATCTCATATTTCCCCTCCACATCTTTTCCCACAGCAGAAAAGAGTGTCGTTGCCACCCATGAACATTTTCTCTCTTCTTTCCATCGGAGCGAAGAAGACCCACGCTGCCACAATTCTGGGTCCTCCTGTTCTCAGAAGGATGTGGTGATGGAGCCGTGCACACCCGCCTTGAGGAGGCCCTCACGTTGCTAAGGGGACTCTGTGAAATCCACACAGCACCACACCGTTGTCTCCCTCTGCTTCCCTTATTCCCACGGAGGAGAAGCCCACTCGGCTACCCAGCCAGCCAGCCCATCTAGATATGGACACCAGGAGAACAAACGTGCCTTACTGGGTTGCAGGCCTTAATCTAGAACTTGCTGAATTATTTAGGGATGGCATTAACTTATAAACGAGTGTGTTTGACTGATTTTGTGGTTGATGTACAGATAAATTCTAATGAAAGACAGCTACACGATTTTAAATTATTAATTAGACTGCCACTTAACAAAGCCTGTTTGGCACTCTATTTCTTTGCTTAACAAGACAAAAACTTTAAGGAAAGGGCTCTGTTATTAGCCCAGGGGCTCTTGATTTGCATTTGGTTTTTATAGCTCTGAAAATGAAAACCATAGACCCTGACCTTATGCTTGCAACGCTGGAACAGCGAAACCCCAGCAGGCTGCCCTTCCTTCCCGGAGCAGGCTGCATGGCTCGGGGCCTTGCTTGCCCTGACGCTCTCATCTCTCTTGACCAGAGGCTTGCTTTTTATATCCCTGCTTCTCTCAGGGTAGACTATGAGCTGGAAACACCGGCCGAGCAGCTGCAGAAGCCTTCAGATACCAGCCCTGTCAGCAGCTGGATTTCACTGGGGGGCTTCTGGTTCACACAGTGGTGGCCAGTGGAGTCCGTTTATTAAGAGATAAAGATATCTCCCCCAACCCCCCCCCCAAAAAAAAGGCCTGACAGAAATAGCTTTACTAGGGCAATCAGAAATCAGAGAGATGACGCTTATGGTCTAGGGCCTGTCCTTTCCCCCTCTAGGAAGAGTACTTTGTCCTTCCTTCAAACCCCCTTCCAAATCATAAACTATTAAACTCACCCAGGTCCAGGACCCCATGTAGGATTCTGCACCAGCCAGGCAACCACCTTCTCAAATCAACCTGTAAACCTTGCTGTTTGGAGCCTTTGGGAACAATTCCACAAAGGGAGACTTCAATGGCCACCTGCCTTGGCATTCACCCGAGGCATATTTTGGCTTTCGGCACACACCTACAATCCACACAACGCATCTGAGCACCCTCTACATGTACAGAGGAGACAAAGCCATGGTATCGGATCAGCGGCCCAACGAGAAAATTGCCCAGAAAAGGACCAAACAAAAGTCAATTGCTCACACAGTATCCCAGGAGCAGGCTCCAGGCCACCCACGCCCCCACTCAGCCTTGGCAAGGGCTTCTCTGCTCTGTTTCCCTCAAATCAACCCAGGTGTGAACTTCAATTGATGGAATCTCTCTAGCCAACCTTTTCTGTGCAGGAAGGGACAAACAACCCAAGTGGCAAGCACACATGACTACTAAGCCTCCAGTGGCCACCTCTTGAGCAGGGAAAGGAGCCTTCTCCCAGGGAGCATTCCCCAGAATGCACTGGGGCTTACCTAGAGCAGGGCTTCTGGCTAGCAAAGATACCAGAGAGCTCCTCCCCGGGCACCTAAACCATATAAATAAAGTGTGTGGGCTGCTTTGTGGCTCATTCTTAACTGTAAACTGCCAAAAGACAAAAGACCCAAAGGGAAATGAGATGTCAGTTCTTCCCCATTATCTCCATCACAGACCTGCAGCCCAGACATGGCAGCCTTTTAAAAATTGCCTGGGAAGCCTTCCCCCACTAGAGCGAGTCTACATGCTCTATGCCTGGGCCTTTCAGACTCCGCTGTCTTCAGCTCTCCAAAATCACCTTCCTGTGCAGACACACTGGTCAACACTCCAGCACTGCTGAGTGCCTGAAATGACTTTCCATGTCTTTCTGCAGAGAAAGGAACTGGGGTGTCCACAGCAAAGCGTCTCCTCTAACTGCTGCAGAGACTTGCCCCACACCACAGCGAAAGGCTCTCCGCACTGTACCGACCCACGTGGAGGGCACAAGTCATACACAAGTTTGGGACTGTTCTTACACGATGGGGCAACCAAGCCTCCACGATTGCCTGAGGCTGGACCACCACTCAGCCTTTCCTGCTCATACGGAAGGCGTGGCTTCTTCACCCACCTGTCTGACCTGCTTATCTGGCTCTCCCCGGTCATCGGGTATCTGCTTCTGTCCGCCCATCATGGGGCTTCGCTTCCCCTACCTCTACCACCTCCCCCTGCCCGTTTTCTCCTTCCCCATCCTGCTGTGAGGTCAGAATCCTGTGCTTACGACACCTCGGTCTGTTGCCATGGAAACAGGGGCGGATTAAGGCTGGAGCGCGGAGCGCAGGGATCAGGCCCCTCCGCTACCTGAGCTCCCGCCTCAGCTAGCTCCCGCAGGGCGGGAGCAGCCAGCAGCAGACACCGCGGCTCAGCAGCCGCCGGGCCCAGGCTAGGGACAAGGGGGTCCCAGAGGGGCGCCACAACCAGCCCACTGGGACCTCGGAGCAAAGAGACACATGCAGAGGCGGGGAAGTGAGGGTGACGGGTCCGCGGGCTCACGTGTGGTCACCTGCCCTTTCTGGGCCGGAGGGACAGCACCCAGAACGGCAACCACGTGGGGGCGCGGCAGGACTTCCCCGGCACCCGCGCCAACTTTGCTGCGCTCCTGCTGCCGGGGAGTCTGGGCGAGGTGGTCGCCGAGCCAGCGCCCGTCAAGTTGAGCCTGGCTCCGGCCGCGCAACACCGCCAGCACGGCCTTCGCTGTCGCGTCCCTCTGATCTAGGCATTAGGAAAGTTTGAGGAACCGGACTTCTGGCGCTCGCCACTCCCCATCCTCGGTCTCTGAGTGCTCAGGGCTTGTCCCTGGGGATAAGGCTAGGATGCTAGGAAGATGCCGAGTTAGGACCTGCGGTGAGCGCCGGGGTCGCGCGCTGACTGACCGCTGGCTGCACCCGAGTGCGGGTGGTACCCGGCGCCGAAGCAGCAGAAGCAGAGGCGGATGCCCGCGCAGGGGATGGAGCATGCAAGTGCAAAACTTTATAATGGCAACAAAGCAAAGGTCCCCGGAGACCAGCTCCCTTTTTACCAAAGGCTTCTAGGCTGGTCTCTGAGCCCTCGAGACAGACCCCTGGGGCCTGGCCACTCGATCCATGAACAAACCCCGTGTTTCGCAACAGGCCACCAACGGGATCTCAGCTCCAGCAGCAGGCGCACGGCGGGTGTCTGTGACAAAAGGCAGCCAGCTAGCAGGGGGCTGCTTCCGGGACCCATTTCCCTGGAGCTCGACGGTTCGGGGACTTGAGGCTCTGCCCGGTTCCATTCAACTCCAACTTGCTCCCACGGTTCCCACTCACCTTTGCGAAGCATGTTGGCCGCGGGGCCGCCACTCCGAGGTCGGCCTAGGCGCGCTCCCTCCTGGGGTCCAAATTCAAATCCCTGGGCGCCAGCTGCAGCTAATCCGAGCGCGTCGAGGCGGGGGCAAGCCGGGAATCCGCTTGTGCCCGGCGACCCGGTCCCGCAGGGGCATGGTGAGCCCAAGCCCGGCGCCCAGGGCACCGGCACCCGCTAGCAACCGCGGCGCTACCAACCAACCCGGTGCGCTCGCTCAGCCCGGGGCGAGTGGCTTGCTCCGCCGAGCAGGCGGCCTGATTGTGCCGCCCCAAACACTTTGCAGGCGGTTTTGAGGGGGGACGCCGCCCCCTGGCCCGCCGGCCGATGTCCCCTCTTCCCCGCCCCCTCGGGCAGTGGCTGCTGCAAAAGGGCGCTCGTACGCACAGCCCAGCTCCGGGGAAAGCGCCCGGCGCGCGTTTGCAGGACCAAGCGATCTGCCGAGCGGGGCGCCTCCCTTCCTCCCCCCGGCTTCCCCCACCTCTCTTCCTCCTCCCTCCCTCCCTCCCTCGCTCTTCAGCTCCCTCCCTCCCGCTCTGTTCCCCGCCCCCGCTCACGGAGCGCCTCCCATACAAAATTTATGAAAGTGCTCTCAGCTCGCGGTGCGGAGCGCGGTCCTATTCCCAGGGCAGCAGCGCTCAGCCGTGCGGCGCCGCCTCCCAAGGTGTTTTCGCTGCACCTGCCCCCGGGGACGATCCTCGGCCCGCGTCCGTCCAAGTACCTGCCCTAGTCCTTGGCCAGTCGTCGGGCCACTAGAACCGCCCTCCCCGGCCCCGCAGGCTTCTCCGAGCACGCACCCGCAGCCCAGCCCCCGCCAGCTCGCCCTTCGCGGCTGGAGGTCATGGAGAGAAGCGGCTGGAAGCGTGTACCCGCCCGGAGTCCTGATCACAAGTCCAACACCCTTGTCCCGTCTCCTCCCTGACCGGTGCCCCTTCCTCCTGCAAGGCTCGACGGCTCTTCCCTGCCTGCCCAGAACAGCTCTGGCGAAATAGCGGTTTCCCCATGCCGAGTCCAAGACACTGTTCTTTTGGGGGAGATGTGCGGGACAGCTAGCATTCGAGGAGGTCCAGCTGAAAATCCTATAAGGAACTAATGCGAGTTCAGGTGGACTATCTCCGGCTGGAGGGCCCCTGGTCCCCACTGGTTCTATACAGACCCCGCCCGTGCCAGGATTCTCCAAACCGGGAGGAGGTACCTCCTGGAAAGCGGGTCCTGTAGGGGCCCTCTGGGCCAAGTGCCGAGAAGGTTCAAGCCAGCAGAGATCCTAGGTGGAGGCCGGCACCCCCTACTGGCCGGAGATAAGAAAGACTCTGAAAAAGGAAAAAAAGACTGGGCCAGGTCACTCATTGAACACATACATGTGTTATACTACGTGGAAATTCTGCTAGTGAAAAAGAGAAGGTCTTTGTCTTCCTGAAGTTTACATTCTATTAGGACCAATAAGAAAAGTCCAGATGAGATGGTAGTGCCTGGAAGAAAAACAAGCGGGGGGGGGGGGTTGCTCAGGAGCTGACCTGGGGTGGGGTTCCCGGTGGGGATGGAGCCAGTTTGACAGCAGCCATCTAAACAGAGATCTAGTACAAGTCCTCTGTGGACTCTGTGATAGGAAGATCAAAAGCAAGGCCATTATCATTCAGGCACTCAGTGCCCTAAGGCTTAAGCTCAGGACACAGGTCTCAGGACGATCAAAAGCATTTGATAGGAGAGAAGAAAGACCCACAAGCTAGGTTCAAACACAACAAAAGTTACAGCGGGAAGGGGCTGACTAGCAAGCGGCACCAGGTATGAAGGAGAATCGGAAGAGGTGCCCCTGAGGTCTGGGTTCAACAGGTTGAGAGGGGAGGGCACCCAGGGAGGATGGGACGCCAGGAGGGACAGAATGCACAAACGTTTGAAGATCCGGAGGAACCTTATTTAGGACATTCCTCAGCTTGGTCCTTCTAGGCTTGGGAACACAAAGTAACAGTCCCTGCCAGCTGTGGGGCTCTCCTGACCCTGCACCGCCTGAGTCCTGCCAGACTGAACTCTCCGACACTGAGCGCTGTGGAGGCAATCCAGAAAGCTAAGGCCCGGAGAGGTTAAACAGCTAGCTCAGAGCACCCAGGAATCAGAGACAAAGTGTGGGCGCCAATGAGGGCGTGTGATCGATCCCCTTTCCCACCTCCCCATGCCGCCTCCCCAGGACCCCCTGCCCCACAAACTCCAATATGTTGGGTAAAGCTGGGCGGCATGAGTGTGAGAAGCTGTTATTTTGGGATTCGGGAGGGCTGAACGCTGACTTGGAGTCCAGCCAGGGGATGGGGGTGGCTGTAGGTGGGTGCTGTGGTGTTATGGGGGAGGGGGTTACACTGAGCCCGCCTTCTCATCAGGCAGTGATTACTCAGACTTCTGAGTAACCCAGGAGGGGAGACCCCCATGGACAGACGGAAATATCCAAGCTGAATGGCAGCTTACCATTGTCCTGCACGGCCAGGTCTGAGGGACACACTCATGATTGATTGGAGCTGTGGTGTTCCTCCGTAACACCTGGCCTCATAACGGGGGCAGAGCTGCTCATTAGAGGTGGAAGCGGTACAGCAGTGTTAGGAGATGGGCATGCCTCTGACCAGGTAAGGCCCTAGGGGATGAGGCAGCTGTTGGGGAGAAGCCACCGCGCCATTGGTGACCATCTTTCCACCGTGGAAGTTAAAGCTAAAGCCAGAGAGGAAGCTGTCCACAGGGAGACTAGGTTTTGGTAGGTATGCCAAGGGGGCAGAGCGGGCGAAGGAGCTCAGACCCTGCACTCGGAGGGGTTGGGGATGTCCAGAGAAGCTGGAAGACATGGGAAGCCCAGGCTGAACTCTTATCAAGGTGAAGAAAGACTGTGTAATGATGAACACATCCTGAGCCAAGCCGTCCCTGTCCTCAGAGTGGCAGAGACTGGGGGGCACTGACCCTTTCCACCCCGTCCCTTGGCTGCTCACTCCCAGCCTGCCTAGCTATCTCTCCTCTAGCAGCCTCCCAGGCAAGGCCTGTCCCTGGCTGCTTGTTTTTACATCTCTCTGCACCTTAATTAGGGGTTTCCAAGCAGGGAGGGCCTCCAGGGGAGCCTTAGGCCACAGAGCTGTCTTAAAGGGACAGCTGTGCTCAGGGTACCACTGCAGAAAGAGGAGGATGGGGGGGGGGGGCGAGTTCGGAGTCCTGGTGACCACTGCTCTGTGGTGCAGACTGCGGAGGGTCAGCTCTGCGGGTGCTTTGTTCTTCCAAAGGTCAAGGCTGTCTCATTGACTGCTCTGCCTTCTCTTCGGGGTCCCAGGAGTGCTGTCCACCGATCAGAAAAAAAAAAAAAAAGGCTATTGCCTGAAGGACAGTCTAGACAGGGCAAAGGCTTGCCAGGACCCAGAAGGTTTAGGGAATTGGAGGCCTCAGGCTGCCCCATCCTTCCATGAAAGCCCTTTCAGTTTCCAGGCTCTTTTGAGTGCCAACTTCTCCCACGTCAACCCTCCACACGGTGGGCTCACAGCAATCCACACCAAGCTTGCAGCCTGGGAGCTGGGCTGGTGGGCACTAAGGCTCCATCTTGTTGGGATAGCAGTCCTCTGAGGAAGAGAAGGTGTTCATGTCAGCTGCTGCTTAGCAGAAAGAACGAGGGTGAGGGTGGGGAGCAACTGGAAGGCCCGGCAGGTCGGCAGAACCAGGCCAGGAAGAGCATGGGGACAAGGTCGCTCAGAAGGCAATTGCAGTGGTCTGAGACCACTAGGGGACAGCTTGAGTCCTGAGAGTCTAGACCTTTTGGACCCAAGGCAGACCATTGTAGCACCGCCCACATCTCTCTTTAGTCTCCGCCCTGCGCGAGTCCCCGCCCTTTGCTGGCCGCTCGGCGGTCGATTGTGCTGCCTGGGTTCTCCGCGTTCTTCCAGCACTGCCTTTTTGGTCCCCACGTGGGTCCCAGAGTGATGGCGGCGCTGGTTGTGTCGGAGACAGCGGAGCCAGGAAGCCGAGTCGGCCCTGGCAGAGGTGGGTGCAGCAACGCTGTGGCCTCCAGACCCGGTCAGGGACAGGGCGGGAGGTGACCCCTTTCTCCTTGAGACCCGAGAGTCTCATGCTGTTAGAAGTTCTGGGCTCCCACCACCGGAGCCCCAGGGACCAGTCTTTCGGGACGTGAAGAGCTGTCCCTCCTGGGAGTTTATGATCCTCAAGGCGAAACTACACCCTATCCGGGTTGGCAGACTGACCCCGGAAGAGTGACGGATAAGAGGGATCGGGGGAAGGGACGGTGGTGCGTTTTACAAGTAGACAAGGAATGCTTTCATTTATGCCAAGAGGCGCTTGGTGTCCTTCACTAGGCAGCGCCCACTAAATGCCAGCCCTGTGCTAGGTGTAGGGTCTAGAATACTCCCTTGACCTAAGGATCTCTACTCACCTGGGGGGCGGGGGATACTGATGCACACAGAAGATGACAGCCTTGGTAAAGAAGGAGGTGCCTCCTGCTCCTCACGCCTGCACGTGCCATGTCCAGAAAGACCTGTTTAAGATATTCTGCGGGGAAGCCGGCGAGTCTAAGCTAGTTTGTTCAAGGCCATGAAAACAACTGACCAAACGCTCTGACAGCGATAGTATTTAAATGTTGTCTCAGGGCCCCAGCCTACCAGGCTATAGAGTTCTTCAGGGTTCCCCTCCACCACAGTAGATGCAAGTACGGGTCTGGGGGGGGGGGACCCCTTCTATCACGGGTGCCCAAGCAGAAGTTCTGATACATAACACAGGCTCTGTAGTTATGGGATGACTAAGTTAATTTCTTGTCGTTTCACATCTCCAAACTGTTTGGTCCCGAGTGAGATACTATACTGGGGAGAACAGGATGTCCAGGATAAGCCCTTGCTGATGAGCCTCAGTATTTTTTTTAATCAGAAATTGAGTATTTTTTTTATTTAGTTTTTTTTAACACATTCATTTTTATTTATTTTACATTACTTATGCTTATTTGACGGTATGTGTCACAGTGCCTGTGGGGGGTCAGAGAACAACCAGAAGAGTCAGTTTTCTCCATGTGGGGCTCAGGAATGGAGCCCAGGTCCTTGACCTTGGAGACCGGCACCTTTACCCACTGAGCTGTCCTCTTCTGCTGGCTTCAGTATTTTCTGTTTTCTTCAAGGCCTTATTTGTATACCTCTCTGCCCAGGCTAGAGTGTTACTCCGAAGGTGTAAAGTCACTCTTCTTATCTGTCCGCTGATGGTACTAAAGTGTATTCTTTCTGGCCTTCCTAGGTTGAACATAAGGGCCACAGACTAGGGAACTTGTTAAGTGAATTCAATATATGGAGCTTATTTCCCTTTAATTAAAAAAAAAAGTTGTTTTTATTTGTTTGTTTATTTTTACTTATGTGTACGTGTGTCACCCGTGTGGGTGCCAGAAGAGGTCGGAAGATCCTGTCAGATTCCTCTGGAGCTGGAGTTACAGGTGGTTGTGAACTGCGCAATGAGGGTGCTGGGAATCAAACGCAGGACCTCTAGAAAAGCAGCTGGTGCTCTAACTACTGAGCTGCCCCGCCCCCAGCCCCGCCCCCAATTGTGGCTGTTTTGATACTCAATATGAGACTCACTGTAGCCTAGACAAACCACCATGACCACCACCAACAACAACAAAATTAAAAAGTTACACACACACACACACACACACACACACACATACATACACACGCGTATACACACACACAGAGGAGACAGATACTGGTGATTGAACCCAGGGCCTTGTACATGCTAAGCAAACAGTCTGAGTTATACAACCAATCCTTTTCACTTTTCATTTTGAGACAAAGTCTCAATTAGTTGGCTCAGGCTGGCTGTGAACTTTTGATTTTATTTTCCTGCCTAACTTCCCAAGTAGCAGAGATTACAGGCCTTCTGTACCATGCCCAGTGTGTGTGTGTGTGTGTGTGTGTGTGTGTGTGTGTGTGTGTGTGTAGGCCAGAGGTCAGTGTCAGGTACCTTGCTTTCTCCACCTTCTTCTTTTTAATTAAAAAAAAATTTTTTTTTAAGCCAGGCATGGTGGTACTCTTTTAATCCCGGCACTTGGGAGGCGGAGGCAGGTGGATTTCTGAGTTTGAGACCAGCCTGGTCTACAGAGTGAGTTCCAGGACAGCCAAGGCTACACAGAGAGACTCTGTTTCAGAAAAAAAAAAGAATAAAATAAACATGTGTTTGTTATGTACATGTGCAGCAGCACATGTGTGGGGATCATGACATCACTCAGGGGTCCGTTCTCTTTTCACCATATTGGTGCAGAGAATTGAACTCAGGTCCTCAGACTTAGAGGCAGGCACCTTTATGCTGAGTCATCTTTCAGTCCGCCACCTTCATTTTTTCTTTTTAATATTTACTTATTATATATACATTGTTCTGCCTTTATTTTTGCCTGCACGCCCGAAGAGGAGCAGCCAGTGCTCTTAACCACCGAGCCATCTCTCCAGGTCCTTCATTATTATTATTATTATTATTATTATTATTATTATTACTTTAAGATTTATTTTTTGCTGGTGTGGCACACGCCTTTAATCCCAGCACTCGGGAGGCAGAGGCAGGAGCATCTCTGTGAGTTCAAGATCATCCTGGTCTACAGAGTGAGTTCCAGGACACGCTCCAAAACTACACAGAGAAACCCTGTCTCGGGGGGGGGGGGGGGGGGGGAAAGAGAGAGATTTATTTTTTATTTATGTGTGTGTTTCTTGTATGTACACGTGAGCAGGGACCCCAGGAGGCCAGAAGTGGGTGCTGGATCCCCTGGAGTTGGAGTCACAGGCTGTTGTCATAACAAGTGCTCACAGCTGTGAGCTGGCTCTCCAGCAGCCCACTTTCCCTTTCTGATGCAGTCTGCCAGTGAAACTGGAGCTCATTGATTTGCTGAGGCTGGCTGTCCAACAAGCCACAGCACTGGGATTGTAGGCCTGCGTGGTGACCAGCCTTCTCCTTTTTTGGGGAGTGGGGGGGTGTCTTGGTTTAAGACAGGTTTCTCTGTGTAACAGTGCTGTCCTGTCCTGTCCTGGGACTCACTCTGTAGACCAGGCTGGCCTCGAACTCACAGAGATCCCGAGTGCCATCACTGCTGCCTGTGTGTGTGTGTGTGTGTGTGTGTGTGTGACCAGGGTTTTTTTGGTGTGAGTGCTGGGGATCTGAACTGAAGTTCTCATGCCCATGTGATAAGCGCTTTACCTTTTCTTCACCCTCGATGTTTGTGGGGTTTTTTTTTGTTGTTGTTTTCTGAGACAGGGTCTCTCTATGTCACTCTGGATGACTTGGAGCTCGCTATATAAGTCAGGCTAGCCTCAAATTTAGAGATGGGTTTTTGGTTTTTTTGAGACAAGGTTTAATGTCCTTGCTGGTCTTGACACCTGATTCTCCTGCCTCAGGGGTACACCCCACTACGTCCAGCTTTATTATCCTTTTAAATGAGGAGGGGATGAAGGCATGAATTAGTCAATGTGGGCCAAGTCCATGGGACTTCTGGGTCACCAGACTCACTCTCCTTTGCTTTTTAGTCTTTTCTGTGCCGTTGCTAGTCCTGAGGAGTGAGCCATACCCCTATTTATGACTGCTAGTAATCTCCCGGCATAGAAGTAAATTATGCAGGTTTCCCCCTGGTTTGTGGGCTGTCTCTGTCTGTAGGATGAATTCAGTTGAAGCAAAAGCTGGGTGGATGTCCTTTGTGTGTGGAATCTGGGCCTTCGGTCTAGAGTCAACAGATGAAGTGACTCTGGCGGCCTGTGGTCTAGGGCAGATGCAGACTCGGGCTTTATGTTTGTTCTAGGTCGCGTCTCTCGGGGTCGACTGGCCAATCAGATCCCCCCTGAGATCCTGAACAACCCCCAGCTGCAGGCTGCCGTCCAAGCCCTGCCTTCGAACTACAACTTTGAGATCCCCAAGACCATCTGGAGGATCCAACAAGCCCAGGCCAAGAAGGGTGAGCCCCCAAAGGATGGAGCTGGGGTGCCTGCCCAGACGCAGCCATGTCCCTGTGTCCCATTTCTGGCCGTCTGCCTTCATGTCTTCTTTGCCTTGCAGTGGCTTTACAGATGCCGGAAGGCCTCCTCCTCTTTGCCTGCACCATTGTGGATATCTTGGAAAGGTGAGGCTTGGGCACTGGAGAGCCAGCTGAGTCTCTGCCCAGTAGTTATGCCTGCTGGCACCGTCTTGTCTTCTGGACCATTGGCTAGCCTCTGAGCCTCTGACAAGCGGATGCGCACAAAGGGAAAAACTCAACACAGAGGTCCCTTCCCCGTATAATCCGGACAAGTGCAAAGAAGTTAGTTCCAGTTTCTAGGTCAGAACAGGTGGTAGCATCTGGGAGGAACCTAAGTGGGTGAGGGTCTGGCTGTCAAGGGTGGCGGCAGAGAGTGGGGGGTGAGGGGCTGGGGAGTGGAAGAGGGTGGGTGCATCTTCTTCTCAGACTCAGTTTGGGTGGGAGTAGGCATGGGTGGCAGAGGAGAGAGATGCCTAGGGAAAGGTATTCCATTCCTCTCCCCCTCCTAAGTTTCTTCATGACAATGAGCCATTGCTGGGGGGGTGGGGGGAGCAGCCTGCTCTCAGCCATCTGGAGCCAGCATGAGCAGGGGAGGGGGGGGATGAAGGAAGGGGAGGTCATCTCCTGCTGAGAACCTCCTACTTCCCTGCTGCTGCCCTCACCCCTCTCCCCCCCTGCCACCACAGACCCACTTCCCGCTCCCACCCTCTTGCCCCTTGGGGATGCTCTCTGGGGCTCAGGCCAATTTGCATACATTTTAATCTATAAAAAATTAAGTGCTCTGGCTGACTCAGAGCCTGGGCTGCATTCTAAGGAGCTGAATAATCGGCTTCTGTGCACAGCCTGATTTGGGGAAGGGGGTGGAGGAGGGGGCAGATTGGCAGCGGTTCAGCTTCCCCCACTACACCCCAGAGGAGGAATGGGGGAGCCCAGCCACAAAGCCAGCATCTATGCTCAGGTATGGCCTCTCCCGGGAGAGCTCAGCCTCCTGCTCTGTCCCAGCGGTGAGTTTAGGGCTGCAGGGTCTTTCCTACCCACCCTGCCCCCCAGTGATTCAGGCCTGGCAGCAGATCTCATAACAATGTGCTGTCCAGAGCCCACTCTTCCTGATGCATGAGGAGTGTGGGCAGCGCCATGTGCTGTGGGGGAGCTGTACATGGGTCCTCCCCATCTTGGGGGCACCTATGGCCTTGCCTAAGGGTGGGTAGCTGGTGGGGCCTGGGGAAGGTGTGCCCATGTGTATCCACACATCCATGCCCACACAAACAACAGTACCAGAGCTTGTGGGGGGCTGGGGGGTGGGGGGGAATCTTTCCCTGCCCTGGGAAGGGTGAATCAGTCTCGGGGTCCACGTTGGACTCTGCACGTGCACTTCTATGGGGTAGGGAGGGGTCCTGCTTGCAGTCTAGGGCTGGACAGGGTGCTGCAGACATATCCTCACACAGCAACTGTTCCAGGAGCCGCTGCCAGGGCCGAGGGAGGTGGCAGCTGCACCCTCCTACTCTTGGTTGGCAGCTGCCAACTCAAGGACTTAGAAGATGTGGGTCCCGAGGCACCTCCAGAGTTAGGACTGTCTCCTTGTGTTGCTGGGCCATTGTTTCCCCACCCCCACCCTCCAGGTTCACAGAGGCGGAAGTGATGGTGATGGGTGATGTGACCTATGGGGCCTGCTGTGTAGATGACTTCACTGCAAGGGCCTTGGGAGTCGACTTTCTGGTGCACTATGGCCACAGCTGTCTAGGTATGGTGGGCTGGGACACCAATCCTGGCAGGGAGGCAGGCTGCAGGCTAAATCTCCATTATGGGTTCTTCTTGTTATATCTATTTGCAAGCACAGAATCCATTCGGGTTTCCAGGATGGCTTTGGCCTTTCTGCTTGGCTGGTGACTCTTTCCTCTGGATTTGGCTGCCTTGGAAATCCTGCTACTGTCTCAGATGTGCATGTTGGATGTTTTTGTTTGTTTGTTTGAGACAGTCTTACTCTGTAGCCCAGGAAGGTCTGGAACCTAACAGCTGTCTTCCTGTTTTAGCTTCCCAGGTGCTAGGATTACAGGTGTGAGTTACCACACCTGGCAGATGCAGGTGTTTGAAAGGCTGTTGATGGTAGAACAGACTGGGTACCCAGCTAAGTGATGAGAAAGAGTTCCAGGAGACTGTGATCCACCCTTCTCCCCTAGTCCCTCCCAAGTCAAAGCCACTGTCCTGGCCACTTTTAAGATTGGGACTGGGCCAGGCTTCCTGCTCCTCCTGCTTTTTAGAACACTTTTTTGAACTCTTCTCTGTAGTTCCCATGGACATGTCAGTCCAAGACTTCCGTGTGTTGTATGTCTTTGTGGATATCCGGATAGATACTACCCACCTTCTGGACTCGGTCCGCCTCACCTTTACCCCAGGCACTTCACTTGCTCTGGTCAGCACTATTCAGTTTGTGTCAACCCTGCAGGTAAGTAGATGAAGGACTGCTAGCTTCCCATGGGGTAGAGAGGGTACTCCAGGGTGCTCCTGGGCCTGGTGTTCTGGGCTCTTCCTCTCTGGCCTTGGCTTTCTCCCAGCTACTTGTTTCCCGTCCTTCCTTATCAATACAGGCAGCCGCACAGGAGCTGAAAGCTGATTATCATGTCAGTGTCCCACAGTGCAAGCCCCTGTCCCCTGGGGAGATCCTAGGCTGCACATCCCCTCGACTACCCAAGGATGTGGATGCTGTTGTGTAAGTTAAAAATGGAGGCTAGTTTGTAGAGACACACAAAACATACTCAGGGAAGGAGCCTGAGGCTCCTGGTACAGGAAAAGAGGCTGAGTCTGAAGCTCCTAACCTGTGTGCTCAAGGTCACCTTGCAAGATGGAGCCCAAGTGGGGACCACACTTCAGGTTGACTGGAACCTTCCCGTGTTCCATCCTTCATCCAGAAGGCTATGCCTAGGGTGGAGACGGAACTCCGAAGGCCTGATGGGGGGATTAGGATGGGCAGAAATGGAGGGAATATAATTGGAGAAGATGGATGGGCACGCCCAGGCTGCAGCCCCATTAATTTAGCATCCGGACAGCTAACAAGCAGGAGCAGCGTGTCTCCTGCCGCCTAATTATTTTAGGTAATGGAAATGCTTAATGTTGTGTGAATGCAGCCAGCCTCAGAGCCGACAGCTCCTCTGGAGGGGAGTTCTTTCCTAGCTAATGGCAAGAAAGGTGGGAGGGGCGCTTGACTCAGTCCCGCCCCGGGAGCTTTGGGTACTGGTCCTGCATAGGATATTCCTGCCCTTAGCCCCACTTCAGGCCTTCCGTAGCCCCGACCTGGCAGCCCTGTTCCCTGAGGGCCATTGCCTTGTACGTGTGCCAGTATAATGGATGCTCTTCATCCGGGGCTTCAAGGTGTGTGTTGAGGGAGATACCCTGAGTGTTGGCCTGTTCTACAGAGTGAGTTCCAGGACAGCCAGGGCTACATAGAAACCCTGTCTTAAAACAATAACAACAACAAAAAGAAACAAAAGGACATGAGTCACTATACCTGGCTTGAGCAAGTGTATTAGGGTCCTTAGACCCTGGATGTTTCCTGTAAATGGCGACAGTGTGGGTGTGTTTTACTTAGTTCGGGCCTGGCAATCAGAAGACCAGGAAATAGCAGCTCTTAAAGCTCAGCATTGGGCCGGCGCTGGTTTGGTTCAAGAGCAGCCTCTGTGCACCCTGGAGCCTCCTCCATGGCCTCTATAACATAAGTTAAAGTTTTGTATGTCTTTATTTATTTACTTTGGATTTCTGAGACAGGGTTTCCCTGTGCAGCTCTGGTTGTCCTGGAACTCACTCTGTAGACCAGGCTGGCCTCGAACTCAGAGGTCCACCTCCTTCTGCCTCCTGAGTGCTGGGGTTAATAAAGGTGTGCGCCACTACTACTTAGTGGGTCACCACCACCCAGCTTCTTTAATTTTCCTGTATGAGTGTTTTGCCTTCATGTATGTCTGTTTGCGACGTGTGTGCCTGGTCCATGTGGAGGTCAGAAGAGGGCATCAGGTCCTCTAGCATAGGAGTTACAGGTGGCTTTGAGCCACAGTGTAGGTGCTGTGAATGGAACCCAGGTCCTCTGAAAGAGCCATCTCCAGCCCTGAGTATAGATAACATCTTGAACACAACTTCTTATGTCTGTGTTGATCTTAATAAAAGAGAAACTGTCCCTCAGCTTTCAAATTAGGCTCTCCTGGGCCCAGGCGGCCTTTCATTGGCCCTGGTACTTCCTTTACTTTTCCCACAGAAGCCTGGACACCCAGCTAGAAGTGTTTCCTAGGCATCTAAGTCCAGGTCCTTACTTACATATGGGAGGCCTAAGGTGCATTGAGGACTGTCTCAGCAGCATGGGTGGCTGAGGACTCAGTCATCTGGACCTGTAAGCCAGGGTACCCCCTGTGCTCCCCCATACCACACTTACACACTCTCTCCTCTTTGTAGGTATCTTGGAGATGGCCGCTTCCATCTGGAGTCTGTCATGATTGCCAACCCTAATGTCCCTGCTTACCGGTATGGGCTGGGGAGGGCTGGCCATCTGAGGCAGGGTGAGAATCTCTGCCCTGGAGGCCTGCCACAGGCTGTTCCACACTCCCTGTTCACTAAATGCAGCCATCCCTAACTGAGGCACCTCTGGGATTTAGACCCGGCACTGCTGTGGCCTACCTGGGAGTCATACCACGCCCCTAAAACTCTGCCTTGCTCTCCCCCGCTCTAGCTGTGGTGGGGCTGATCTCCTCATTACAATCCTTATTCCTGCCTGGGGCCAGATTTCTTAATTACTTGCTTAGGTCCTGTGTCAGGAAACCTCTTGGCCAGGGTGGCTCTGGCTGTCACAGTGACCCTGGCACCTTTTCCAGGTACGACCCATACAGCAAAGTCCTATCCAGAGAGCACTATGACCATCAGCGCATGCAGGCCATTCGCCAGGAAGCCATTGCTGCGGCACGCTCAGCCAAGTCCTGGGGCCTTATTCTGGGAACGTTGGGCCGACAGGGTAGTCCCAAGATCCTGGAGGTGAGAGACTCAGCATCAGGAGGAGGGGGCTGACAGGAAAGTAGCTGGAAAACTCTGTCGGCCAAAGTATCTGGCTTTGGCTCTTTCATCACAGAGACTCCAACTGGGCCTCCTTCTTCCAACAGCACTTGGAATCTCGGCTCAAAGACCTGGGACTTCCCTTCGTGAGGCTTTTGCTGTCTGAGATCTTCCCCAGCAAGCTCAGTCTACTTCCCGGGGTGGATGTGTAAGTTCCCGCACCTTGCCTATGTAGGGTGACCAGCTAAAGGGAGCTTAGGAATCAGGTTCTGCCTAGCACAGACTTAAGGCTACAGCCAGTGGGAATTGCATGTGTTGTCCTGACATTTTAGTATTTATCAAGCACCTGTCTAGCAGGGGCCCCCCTTGACCATGGGCCACCTGCATTGTCTGACCATCATAGTAGTCTGTGGGATGAGTGTGTGTGAGGGTACTGTGTACAAACTTTGGTTCTAGGGGAGGTATCTACCCACAAATGAACTACCCCCAGAAAGCTCTTAGGGTTCTGGGGAGACAGATGGCTTATGGAGTAAAGGTCTGATGATGGCTTGAGCCTGATTCACTTAAGGGGAAAGTTTTCCTTTCCTTTTGTTCTTTTTTCTTTTGATTTGTTGAAATAAGGTTTCTCCGTGTAAAAGCTCTGGACATCCTGGAACTTGCTTTGTAGATCAGGCTGGCCTCGAACTCACAGGATCCACCTGCCTCTGCCTCCTGAGTGCTGGGATTAAAGGCGTGTGCCACCACTGCCTGGCTGGAAATTTTTTTTTCTCCAAATTTTGCATGTGTGGAGCTCTAGTGTCCACCCTCAGGTGCTATCCCCCCTCTCTCTTTTCTGAGACACAGTCTCTCACTGACCTGGAGCTTGCCAAGTAGGCTAGCTTGCAATCCACCTGTCTAGGCCTCCCTAGTGCTGGGGTACAAGTGAATATGACACACACAGACACACACACTATTTTTATTTTATTATTTATTTATTATTTATTTATGCAATGGTTCTGGGAGTTAAGGTCAAGACCTTGGCTTACAAGGCAAGCACTTTAGAGTTAGTTATCTTCCCAACAGTATAGTACTCCTAACAATAGAATCAATACATCCTGTTGACAAATGGTCATGTTCTTCAGTGTGGTACCTCAGAAAGAGGTGGCCTCCATGTCAAGCCTGACTTCTTTCCTTAGGTGGGTGCAGGTGGCGTGTCCACGCCTCTCCATTGACTGGGGTTCAGCCTTCCCCAAGCCACTGCTGACACCCTACGAGGTAACCACCACATTGGAAAATCCGCAGGAGAGTGGGCTCTGTACCTCCCGTCAAGAGAGGGGTGTGAGATGGCTGGCATCGTGAGCACATTCTGGGGTTGGCCACCATCTTCTTGTGTAGCCTTTTTTGTTTGTATTTAAGGACTGGTCCTGATACTTGGTCTATACTGTTGGTAGTAGCCCAGGCTGGCCGCAGTTTACGGAGTGCTGGGAGGCAAGAGCCGCCACACCTGACTCACTGTGTAAATGAGTCTCACCTCACATTTCTTTTTTTTTTTTAGTATATATTATATAATAATTATATCCTAAGAAGAATACTACCTTTCTTAGGCTGTGGTCAAATTTACTAATGCAGAGGGAAAAAAAAATTCTATCTTTGTCTTGTTTTTCTTCTCTAGGCGGCCGTGGCCCTGAAGGACATTTCCTGGCAGGAGCCCTACCCTATGGACTTCTACGCCGGCAGCTCCTTAGGGCCGTGGACAGTGAATCACGGTCGGGCCCCCGGTCCCCGGGATGGCTCCCGGGGTGTCGGCCAGCCGGGCAAGGTAGGCGGGGACTTCACCGAGGGCGGAGTTGACTTAGGCTGACTCCCCAGCGACGTGAGCCACGGCCGCCGCCCTGAGGACGCCCAGGAAAGTGCAAGTTTGCCGGGTGGAGGTCGCAGTAGTGAGACCTGGATTTGTGGGCCACCTCAGGTGCAGCCGGGGTCAAGAGGCCCGTCCCCAGCCCAGGCCTGTGAGGGCTGCCGCTGCGCAGAGCAGACGACCGCACCGCCCGCTCCCTGAGACGCCGCGGGTCGCAGGTATTTACGGCCACGCCCCACCGTTTTGTCTCGGAAGCCCCGCCCTCTCCGAGTCCCCGCCCCCTGGGTGTTGCCCGCCCGGGCCCCGCCCCTCCCAGGTTCCACTTCCGCCCAGGGAAGGCCCGCTTCCGGTGGCTCTGCGGCATGGCTGCGCGGCGGCCCCTGCGAGTGCTGTGCCTGGCGGGCTTCCGGCAGAGCGAGCGGGGCTTCCGCGAGAAGACCGGAGCGCTGAGAAAGGCGCTGCGGGGCCGCGCAGAGCTCGTGTGCCTCAGCGGGCCGCACCCGGTCCCCGAGGCAGCAGCTCCCGAGGGCGCCGGGCCAGACTCCGGTGAGACAAGCACCGGGGCCTCTCGGTTCTTCTCACCCGGCCCCGTTAACTCGGGTCCAGCCTGCGCTTCCGGATTTCCTCCTTTATCTCTGTCCGGTATCTCTTCCCCTCTCCCTACCAAGTCTCCTGGTCCCGTCTTTCCCAAGCTCTGCCCCCTCTCTTTCTCCCTGGCCCCCTCTAACCCTGACCCTGTGCTCTTCTCCATCTGCTTCTAGGGCCCTGTGCTCCGGAGGATCAGCCTCGAGGCTGGTGGTTTTCTGAACAGGAAGCAGATGTTTTCTCCGCGCTGGAAGAGCCTACAGCATGCAGGGGTTTGGAGGCGGCCCTGGATACGGTGGCACAGGCCCTGAACACGCTGGGACCTTTTGACGGACTTCTTGGCTTCAGCCAGGGGGCTGCACTAGCAGCTTTTGTGTGTGCCCTGAGTCAGGCAGGCGATCCCCGCTTCCCCTTGCCGCGATTTACCATACTTGTGTCGGGGTTCTGTCCCCGAGGCCGTGGCTTTAAGGAATCCACCCCGCAGAGCCCCTTGTCACTGCCTTCGCTTCATGTTTTTGGGGACACTGATCGAGTGATCCCTTCTCAGGAGAGTGTGCAGTTGGCTAGCCATTTCCTTGACGCCGTCACCCTCACCCACTCTGGCGGTCACTTCATTCCAGCAGCTGCAGCCCAGCGTCAGGCATACCTCAAGTTCTTGGACCAGTTTTCAGAGTGAAGGATCAACAAATGTCTCTGCACTGCGCCCACTTGCTCTTGCAGCCAGTTGTCTAATGCCTTCCGGTTGTTAAGCTAGTGGACTCTCCACTGTGGCACTCTTACCGTGGCTAGTTGAAAGACAACTATCAGTTCTCAGGACTCACATAAACCCTGTCCTTTACTGGAGCAAAGAGGAACAGGCAGCCTTAATAGACGTCATTTATGATAAACATGAGAAAGAAGGCCGGAAAGCCCATGAGAGGAAAGTGATGTGCAAGCAGGGGCCGGCACCCTTGCGATTGGCCCACAATAAAGTGGTTTAAGATTCTGAGTATCTTTTTCCTGGCACAGACCCCAGGGCAGCGCCAAGCTAGGAATTGCTTGCAGTTCCGAGGCCCCCCCCCCCCCCCATTTTTGTTCCACTTTTGGTGGAACTTACTTTTTAAATTTTTGTGTCTTAAAATTCTGCTTACTTATTTTGTGTATGTGCGTACACAAGCCATGACCGTGTGGAGGTTAGAGGAGAACCAGAGGGCGTTGATTCTCTCCTCCAACCATGTGAGTCCAGAGTGGAACTCTGATTATCCGGCTTGGCAACTCATGCCTTTACCGGCTGAGCCGTTTCACCATCCTTTGGTGGGAGTCTTAAGTCCCAGACCAAAGAAGCCGGAGGTCTTGGTGACAGAATCAGTTTTTACGTCTGAAGAGGCTGGGGAAAGAACACTTGGCAAGGCTCTGCCTGAGTCGTCAACTTTTAGGCTTCCTAGATCCTGGTACCTGAGAATCTGGAGTTGGTTTCTTTTGGTTCCTGGCCCTGCCTGTCCTTTGCTTTCTCTTCCGTACCTTCTCAACTCTGAGCTTGAAGGCATGGATAGTACCAGATGTTGGGTAGAGGCCAAAGACAGCACAGGATAAACTGCCTTTTCCTAAGGATCTGCGGGGTGGGGGGTGGGGGGCGGATTCTAAGGTGAATGCTATTCATAATCGATTATGCTAATTATCACTGATGTGTTGAGAAAGCCTAAGTAGACTGGCTGTTTTACCCGTGGGGAGTGCAGTCAGCCCAGGCACTGTAAGGATTGCCCTCTTGCTGTTTTCATTTTTCAGTGCCCATTCCAGCCACACATGTAGACACACTGCCCTCTGATGTCTGCCTCTGAAAGACAAACATTGCTTTTTCTAAGACACCACGAGGTCCTACCTAGTCCCAAGCCACGGTGTCCTCTAGGGGGCAGGAGTTGGGGCTGGCACAAATACTCCAAGTCATTCTTTAACAATCACACTTAAGCCAGGCACTTGGGAGGCAGAGGCAGGTGGATCTCTGTGAGTTTAAGGCCAGCCTGGGCTACAGAGCGAGATCCAGGAAAGGCGCAAAGCTACACAGAGAATCCCTGTCTCAAAAACAAAAAATGAAAAAAAACAATCACACTTAAGGTATCCACAGTTACATGTTCCTTGACCAAGAAGTGTTTCCAAGTATGGACTGGAGGGGCTGGAGAACTGGCTGGGTGGTTAAGAACACAGGCTTCTCTTTCAGGTGACCCAGGTTCAGTTTCCAGCCCCCACATGGCAGTTCACAAACATTTGTAACTCCAGTCCCAGAGGCTCTAACCCCAGGACCCAGGCACGCACACGGTATATGCTTCAAGTCAGTGACCCAGAAATTCCAGGGTGGTGGCGCATGCAGGCAGAGGTAGGAGGATCTCTGACTTTGGGGACAGCCTGGTCTGATAGAGAAACACTGTTTCAAAAACTGTTTTTGAACATGACTAAGGCAAGGCAGAGCCTGGCCAGGTGTTCTGTACCCCCAACTCCTCAGATGTGGTCTCTGGTTGAGTCCCCGGAGCCTCTGGACTGAAGACTCCACCAAAGGGAAGGTGAGATGGCTCAGCTGGTAAAGGCGTTGACCACCAAAACAACAAGACCCCCATACACACCGAATCATCTAAAAAATGTTACCAAGAAAAAAAATAGACCTGATTATCCCCAAAGGCCCAGCTCACTGGCTCTAGAACTTTTTCAAACAAGGCTGGGGTGGGGAGTTGGTCTCTCTGCCCTGCTCTAGTCTCCCAAGGGTTGCTTCCTTGACAAACAGATGGGATTACTCCTCTAAACCTACTGGCTTTGGTCCGGTAGTATTCCTTGCTTTTCTGAAAACAGATGGAGCTGCAAATCTGTACTCGGATCCTCTGGCAGTCATAGGCTGCCCCCTTTAGGTGGACTCCAAGTTGGGGAAAAGCATCACTTGCACTCCTGGGAATCCTATAATAAAGATGCCTGTGAGTGGTTTCTAGGCCCAGCTTACAGGAAAAGGGGAAGTTCAAGCATATTATGTGAAACAGAGGTGCTCACACATGGAGTAAAGATTTCTCCTGAGGGTCAGGATGGCTCTGACTCCCAACTAGTACAGTGTCACCTTATCGTGCAGACTGGACCCCAACACTACCACATGCACATCCTGTGGGCCACTTACATGAGGGACATTTGTTAAACTTACAACTCCTAGAGCAAAGTCTAGATCTACTTGACAAACTGCTGCTGGTCATTCCTGAGGTAGGCATTTGAAAACTACAGCCTAGGGTAGAATTTTAAATCCCTGGTAAATAAATACGTTATTGGGAAAGAGCCTCTCTGTGACTCAGAACCCTCTGGGGAGGAGAGAAAGCAGGTCCCCTGAGGAATCACTGCTCTAAAATTTTCAATTTAGCTGGGTGGGCATGGTCGCTCATGCCTTTAATCCCAGCACTTGGGAGGCAGAGACAAGTGACTCTCTCTTCAAGGCTAGCCTGGTCTACGAAGCAAGTTCCAGGGCTGTTACATAGAGAAACTCTGTGTCCAAAAACAATTTTTTTCCATTTATAGCCCAGGCAAATAAGGTCCTGCGGCTAGAAACACTTATTGAGAAATAACTATACCTGACAATGGGATAAGTATAATAAGTCCATCTATTTTTGAGACAGGGTCTCACTGTAGTCCTGGTTAGCCTTGAACTCACAGAAATTCATTTATTTCTCTGTCTCCCAAGTTCTGGGATTCAAAAACATGCACCACCATGGCTTAACTCATTTATTTTTGGTGGCATGAGTCAAACCCAGGACCTTGGGCATGCTAAGCACAGACTGTACCACGGAGCTCTATGCCCAGCCCACCCCCTTATTGCCTAATTTCATTCTGTAATGTCATGAAGTAAGTACTGTCATTAACCTAATAACCGAGTTTTACAATTGAGGAAACAGTCACAGAAAGGCTAAGTACATTACTCAAGATCGGATGATTCACATTCTTGCCTGTGGCCTTCAGTGTTCCCCTCTCCCTTGTTTTGAGACACAGAGGATCTCACTATATCGCCTAGGCAAGCCTGGAGCTTCTGGGCTCAAGGGCTCACTTGCCTCAGCCCCCGAGTAGCTGGGACTGCGTGTACATACCACTGCTCCTGGCTTTGGTGGTTCCTCTGCTGCCCCGTAGAAAGCAATCAGAAACTACCACTCACTACAGGCTAAATGCACAACTTGGGCCTCAGCTATCTAATCCGTAAAGTAAGTCGGGGAGGAGGGCATGGTTTACACGAAATGCTTTCTAGGATACCAAACAGTCGCCGCATCATACAGTTAACCCACGTTCTTCTGATGGGTTCACTCTGCAAAAGATTCGTCTCCCTTCCCTACCATTTGTTTTATGCCTCGATTACACCCAGCATTTCTAAAGCTCCGAGGAAAGGCAGTTATCCTGGCGGAGTCTCTCAATAGCCCTAGACACAGAGTATCCCCCTTCAGCCTCTGTGGTACTCCTTTTTTAGGGCATGTTGGAGAAACTCGAGTTGGATACAGACCAACTGAAGGGATAGTGTTGGATGATGTGTTTGGACAAGGGACCAGGTGAACTTGCTGTCCCGTAATTTGCTCTGTAGACCAGGCTGGCCTCGATCTCACAGAGATCCTCCTGCCTCTGCTCCCCGAGTGGTGGGATTAAAGGTGTGCGCCACCACCACCTGGCAAGGACCCTTTTAATCATCTTCCGTGGCTCAGGGGAAAGTTGGGGGCCAGAGTCATAGAGAGGCTGTAGCTCTATCAGGAAATGGATTCTTTGTCCTCTGTGCTCTGCCCTCTGCCTGCTCACATGGGGGTTTCTGGAAGAAGGGTGTGATAAACTTCCCTCTCCACTCCCTTTAACCTTTGCTGGCCAACGTGTGTCTTCTATCCTTCTTGAAGGACTCCTGATCTCATCTGTCCTCCACCCCCAGGAGATAAGAATCCTTATCCCAGAACAACCCATTTCCTCGCCACCATTAGGTAGCAGATACCTCGACTGGAAAGACTGGACAGTCACTGAGAAGGATGGTCAGGCACTCGGCGGACCTTGCTTGCTTCTGTGCCGGGGTGGATGCGCAGCAGCCTCGCAGGCCGCCTCTCTGAGCACACCTCCTGCCACCCCCTCAGACACATCGGATGTTGCGTCGCCGCCCCGCCTCCTCTTGCTCTGCATCTGCCCAAACCAGGGCTGGCAGAGCTCGGCGTGGTGGGGAGCGTGGGCGTGCTGCGGGGCGACCATGGCTGTAGACTGTTACCTCCGGTTCCCACAGTAACAATCGAAAGCCACGGTTGCCCTGGAGACGCGGGGGCGGGACCGTCAGGCTGACGTCAGCACCGCGGGCGGCGGGGGCGGCGAGGGCTGTGCGAGCGTGTGCGGGACCAGCGCCCACCGCGGCCCGCGGGGACCTGGGAGACGGGCTGGCCCGAGGGAGGCTCCTGCGCTGCATCAGCACCGCGGACAGCGGCGCAGGGAGGCGCGGAGGGGCCCGGGGTCGGCGGTCCTGGGGCGGGGCCAGGCGTCGGTGGCCGTGACTGGAGACTGTTACTGAGGGAGGCCCGGGCAGTAAGCAGTCTAGAGCCAAGGTGCCGGCGCACTGCCCGGGCGGGGATGTCCCGTCGCCCGCGGCTGGGGCGCTGCTGCTTCTCACCTCCTCCTCCCCCTCCTCCTCCTCCGCCGCCCAAGCGCGCGCGGGCAGGCACGCGACCGTTGACGTCAGAGCCCTGTGACGTCAAAGATGTCCCAGCGGGGAGGCACTTCCGGCAGTGGGGTGGCGGTGGGGCCGGAGCGGGGCGGCCTGGCCGAAGCCCCGCCCCCGCCTGGTCCTGAGAGGACAGCTCCGCTCGCTCGCAGAGGCGGGAAGTCCTGGGCGCAGTGGGACCGACCGCCCGAAGGGACGGGACGGGACGGGACAGGGAGGGGGCGTCTGGGCAGCATGCGGGGCGGGGGTCCCGAGACGGTCGCAGGGCCCAGGTGTGCATCTGTCTGTCTGTCTGTCTGTCGTGGGCGCCCTGGCTCAGTCCATCGGGGCCACCTAGGCTGAGTCACCGCGCTGCGGACAGGGAGCGAAGGAGGGGGCGCGTCTCCTGGGACTCCAGCACCGTCTCCCCACTTTCTCGGGCAGGATGGCGCAGGAGCCGCTCAGCCTCGGGAAATGGGGTCGGGGGCTCGGTCGGTCTCCGCTCCGTGTTTCTCCAGAGTGTCTGCGTCTTCATCCGGGGGGCCGGCAGGTGCTGCACACGGTTGGGTCAGCCTCCGGCCCCCCCGCTTCCACCGAGCTGCAAAGGAGCCTTCGTGCCTCCCACTCTGTCCCCATCCTCACCCCGGAGCGACCCTCCAACCCTCGGCCCGCCGGTCCCCTCCTTGCCCTCCCACGGTGTCGGTGCCCCGGCCCATCTCCGCCCGACCGTCGGTGGGTCCTTTCTTACCTGGCGGGCCGCGTCGCGCCAGTGCCGCCTTGCCCTCCCGCAGCCCGGCCGGCGCCGCCGCTTTTATAGGCGCGCGTAGTACTCGTGCGGCGGCTCATTCATGCGGCCGCGGCTCCTACACACTGACGCGCTGCCGACGTCAGCAGGGAATTTAGGAAACGGGAAAAGAGGCTATTTATAGTGGCGAGCGCGCGGGGGGGACAGGGGGGGGCGGCGTAGGGAGGACGGGGCGAAGCGACGGGGAGCTGGGAGCGGGAGGAGGGTGTGCGCGCGGAAGCAGGATTGGGCAGTGGGGGTACGTAACCCCAGGCTTGGCCTCCAAGGGGTTAACTTTCCGGAACTGCAGGCGGCGGCGGGCTGGAGGAGGATAGTGCGGGGAGGGTGCGGCCCCTTCGCATGTTTATTCACTCTCCCCTTTGGGCCTTGGGAGCCCTGGGGGGCTCAGTCCTCTCTCGCCTGGACCTCGGGGGACCTCACTTGGTAGCCCCCAACCACATCCCTCGATTCCTAGACCCGACAGCTCTGTGACGCCAGAAGATGCCCCGCGGTGGTATCACACCCCCGTATGGCCACTGTGGCGTCCGCTCTCTCCCTCCTCTGTGTCTCTGTGTCTCTGTCTCTGTGTCTCTGTCTGTCTGTCTGTCTCTCTCTTTCTGGGCCAAGGAAAGGAAACCCCAGCTGTCTCTCTCTGTGTCTCTGTCTGTCTGTCTCTCTGTCTCTGTCTCTCTCTGTCTCTGTGTCTGTGTCTCTCTGTCTGTGTCTCTCTGTCTCTGTCTCTCTCTGTCTGTCTGTGTCTCTCTGTCTCTGTCTCTGTCTGTCTGTGTCTCTCTGTGTCTCTGTCTCTCTGTGTCTCTGTCTCTCTCTCTCTCTCTCTCTCTCTCTCTCTCTCTCTCTCTCTCTCTCTCTCTCTCTCTCGGCCAAGGAAAGGAAACCCCAGCTAGAGGCTGGGGAAAGGGGGGTGGTGAAGCCTGGGAGTCTTGGAAGGTTTCCTGACTGGGCGGCAGCGGGAAGGTGTTAGTCGGATGGTGGAAACCACAGGGAAGGTAAGGAAGTTGAGGAGAGCAGCCTGGACTTCAGAAATGAAACTATGGACGTGTCCAGAGCATCCCCAAAAGGAAGGGCTAGCCTGACAAGTGATGGGGAGGGCAACCTGGCAGTGCCCGGCACTGGTACCGAGGGACCACCTCAGCACTCATTGGTGTAAAAGGCTTAGGCAGAGCTGTAAGAGAGGGAATGAGACTAAGGGAATGCATGAGACTGCTGGGCTTGGAAGAGGGCGGCAGGGAGCCCTTCCTAGAGGAGTGAGAATTGGCCAAAAGGGCTTATGCCATGTGGGGCAGTTTTCCCGGAACAGTCCAGTACTATCTCTAGGCACTAAATGGGGGCGGCACCAGGTTGACCTGGGGAGCTGAGGAAGGAGGGGAAAGTGGAGTTAAAGGTGATGCACATCTGCCTTTAATCCCAGCGCACGGGAGGCAGACAGGTCTCTGTGAGTTCGATGCCAGCCTGGTCTCCAAAGAGTTCGAGGCCAGCCATGGCTACATAGTGAGACCTGAGGACGGGGGTGGGAGGGAGGAGGGGGTACACGGAGATGCTTGGGCGGGACTCTGTGGTCCTCCCCACAGCGCTGCAATGACGACTGGAGTAGGTGGGGTATGGTGGAGAGGGGATACGAACTGGCAGTGGACACAGTGAACCGCGTGCGGGCCAGCCAGCCGAGAGCCTCCGCTGCGTAAAAGACACACACAGGCTGGGGGCTCCTTTCCAGACTCCTACCATCTCTCCCCATTAAAAGGAGGAAAATAAAAACAGACACACCCTTGCTTGACGTTTGGCACTTGGCCTCCGATATGGTGGGAGACCCCTCTTTTATCTGTCAAAAGCCATGGCTGGGAGCATTTCTGGTGAGCCTTCACATCCCAACACTCCATTGCACTTCCGCTTCAGCCCGAAAGCGTACCCCTCGACCGAGGTACCGTGTCTGCTGCTCCTCGAGCTCAGAAATTGCGGAGCCCACTGTAGGACCGCACGCAGTGCGTGTCTTGTCTCGTGGGGAGCTACAAGGCGGTGTGGGGCACAGATGGACACGGAGCAGACCCCGGAAACCTGGCCAGGGGCTGGCTTGACTGGTCTGGACCTTCGGAAGCCAAGGCCCGGCGCAGAAGTCGCCGGCCGACGAAACGCAGCCTCTAGGGGGCGCCCAAGACCTGGGTGTCTCACTGGTACAGCCGAGTCTGCGGCCCCGGGCGAGTGACTCAGCCACCACCACCTCAAGCGGGGGCGTGGGGGCTCGAGGACAGCGTGGGGTGCGGCGAGCGCGGCCCCCACCCGCCTTGTGGCCCCGCGCGGTTGCTAAGCTCTCCAAGGCCTCTGAGAGATGAGCTCCTGGGAACCTCATTGGTTACCATAGTAACTGCGCCCCAGCCTCTCCGGCTTGGCCACGGAGGAAGGAGCAGCCAATAAGAAGCTGTGGGCGGTTTGGGGGGACCCCCCCCCAGTGGTGTAGGCGGGGGTCAGGAGGTGCGGGGAGGAGGCGGAGCGTGGGCCACTGAGGCGCGGTGCTTGCAACGGTGCTGGTGCCTCCGCCCAGCTGCGCAGGGACATTTCCGGGGAGCACCCCCGAGCCGGTGCACGGTGCCCTCCCCTCCTGGAAGAGGCGTCACCCACGCGAATCGAGCCCGTGTGGCGTGTAGGATCTTTTGGGAGGGAGTGGGTCTCAAGCTGCCCGCTCTCGTGATATTTCCCAAACGGTGGATTGGTGGGGAAAAAAAAAATCACTTAGGATCCCTCAACACTGCTTAGATGAGGGATGTGGGGGTTGAGGGGGCACGTCCCAAGGGGCTCTCTCTGTCCAGCTATTTCCAGCCGAGGACCCTCGGTTCCTTCTGGAGACCCTAAGTGCAGGGGGCGCTCTTTGGTAGAACCGCTACCCTGTCTCACAGCGGTGTTCTCCGTAGCAGCCTCCCCAGTAGCCCAAGAAGTTGGGACTCCCGGAGGGGGCGGGCTGCCTGTGTAAACATACGCTCCATCGAGTGTCACCGCTTGGAAGCGTTCGAGTGTCGACGGTTTATGATGTGCATACTGATAACATGTGCCTGAGGGAGAGCTGGGATTTTTTGGAGCCGGAGTCCAAGCGGATAGTGGTGTTCAGAAATGCCTAATAAAAGCCTCTCCCCATCTCCCATTTCTCTCCCCCCCCCCACGCCCGGAACTGATCATCTCATTTAGGATTTCCAAAACTGCCCTCTCACCACCTACTGTCTGTCACTAGTGTTCCACCCCCCCCCCTTTTTTTTAAAGAGAGGGTCTCATGTAGTAGAGGCTGACCTTGAACCCCTGGTCCTCCTGCCTGCAACTCCCTGGTGCTAGGTTTATAAGAGTGAACCATCACACCGGCTTCAGAGTTCCCTTTCTGAAGACAGAACTTTTTCTGACTTGACCCCCATATTACATAGAAATATGTACTCGGGAGCACGAAGCTCAAAACCCCAGGGTTTATGGGACTCCCAGGTCCGAAAGCTGGGTCCCCAGGTGGGCACATCTGGAAGCGGGAACCTGCAGATCCCCGGCTCCGCATCTGTAAGCCTCCAGCCCAGGTGTGCGCCAGAGGTCGCCGCCCGGCCACACACAATCCCGCGCGGCCGCGAGGTGGCGCCATGGCCGCGGCAGCGCCTGCCGGTTCGGGCCGCTCCAGATAAGAGTGTGCTGAAAGCGCGGTGGGGCTGAGACGCGACCAGGACGCGGGGAGGACGGACCGGCAGGACAGACCGACCGGGGGCCCGGCGGGCGGAGGGCAGCGCATTGCAGCCACGTCCCCCCTGGATCCGCCGGCAGCCGGGCCCGGGGCTTCCGACATGCTCCCCAGGTGGGTCCTCGAGTTGGCGACCGGGAGGGGCAGGCAAGGGACCCGGGACGGGCTGGTCCTCGCGCGTGGGCCGCCCGGGGAGCATCCTCAGGCGCGGGCGCCCGGCTCGGGGCTGGCGTTTAGGGCTCTGAGTGTCTTTCCTAGAGGACTCGGGACGGCTGGGCCGCGGCTCGGCGCCGGGTTCACAGCGGGGTCAGCGGTCCCGGGCCGGCTCTGCCCGCACATGGGCTGGGGAGGAGAGGGGAAGGCAAGGGGAGCCGGCGGGCGGGGCTGGCAGGGGCGCTGCCCTGGCACAGCTCGGCGCCTGGCAGCGGGGCGGGTGGGGCGCAGGCTAGGAGCTGCCACAGCCTCGGGGAGGGAAGCCGGGCTGGGCTGCGGCCGCAGGTAACGGGCCCGCGAGGCCCTGCGGGCCAGGCGGGAACAGGGGCGGGCGCGCTCGCCGGCGGGCAGGGCGGCTCAAGACTAGGCGTGGGTCCCCGCCGTCGCCGGGCTGCTGAAATTGGGGGCCTAGAGGAGAATCTGGGGGCTGGGTGGGCTAGGGCCGGCGCGCTCCTCCCGCCCTGTCTGAAGTTGGGAAAAGTTTTCCCCCAAGTTTGGGGCGGCAGAGTTTCGGGGGAGACGGGCCCGAGGGGAGCTGGGGGGGAAGAGATGTCGAGTCGAGGCCGGCCGGGGCTGGGTCCGGAACGCGGGTGGGGCGCAGGCCGGGGTCAGGGCCGCAGCCGGCTGTGCGTCGTGCCCGCCCGGGGCGCTGCCCCCTCCCTCCCCTGGGAGCTGCGTGGCTCCCCCCTCCCCCCCACCTGCTTCCTGCCTCAGCCTCCTGCCCCGATATAACGCCCTCCCCGCGCCGGGGC
Organism: Peromyscus maniculatus bairdii; assembly: GCF_049852395.1. Classification (NCBI taxonomy): domain Eukaryota; kingdom Metazoa; phylum Chordata; class Mammalia; order Rodentia; family Cricetidae; genus Peromyscus; species Peromyscus maniculatus. Next base: position 60,930,859 of record NC_134859.1, on the reverse strand, counting down.
CCGGCCTTCGCGCTCTGCCCGCCACCGCAGCCACTGTCTCCTCTCCCCGCGCCGGGCCGGCCGGCCCAAACGGAGGCCTGACAGCCCCCGGCCAGGGCGGCGCCTCGATGGGCATCGCGCTCCCGTCCTCCTTATCACTTCCCCGAACTGGGGCAACTTCTCTCGAGGCGGGAGGCGCTTCTCACTCGGCTCCTTTTCTCCCCACTTGGGCAAACTTTTCGGCCCTGAATGACTTTTCCTGAAGCGGACATTTTACTGAAATCGGGTAATTGTCTCCGAAAGGGTCATTTCGCCCGAACAGTTTTCTCCCTGGAAGTTCCCAGCCCCCCGGCTGGAGTGGCCAGCAGCACCTGGGGCTGGGACAACTTAGGCTAACCTGGCCTCCTCCTCTCCATCCCCAGCCTCTCTCCTCCTGCTCCTTCGGTCTGGGGCCAGCGGGCCTAGGTTCCACCACTCCCGGAGGCCGCTGAGCCTCCTCTGTTCGTGTCCAGGCCTTGGTGCTCCATGCTCCTGCTCAGCCGAGGGGAAGGGGAGACGGAGGGGAACAGTGCTGGGCTGGGTGCGAGCGGCCAGGGCACGGCGTAGCTCTCACCCAGCTGGTGTGTGTCCCCCCGCAGGAGAGTGTGCTGGGCAGACGATGCTGGACACGATGGAGGCGCCTGGCCACTCGAGGCAGCTCCTGCTGCAGCTCAACAACCAGCGCACCAAGGGCTTCTTGTGCGACGTGATCATCGTGGTGCAGAACGCCCTCTTCCGCGCGCACAAGAACGTGCTGGCGGCCAGCAGCGCCTACCTCAAGTCCCTGGTGGTGCACGACAACCTGCTAAACCTGGACCATGACATGGTGAGCCCGGCCGTGTTTCGCCTGGTGCTGGACTTCATCTACACCGGCCGCCTGACGGACAGTGTTGAGGCCGCCGCCGCCGCAGCAGTGGCCCCGGGGGCCGAGCCGAGCCTGGGCGCGGTGCTGGCCGCCGCCAGCTACCTGCAGATCCCTGACCTCGTGGCTCTGTGCAAGAAGCGCCTCAAACGCCACGGCAAGTACTGCCACCTGCGGGGAGGAGGCAGCGGCGGCGGCGGCTATGCGCCCTATGGGCGGCCGGGCCGGGGCTTGAGGGCCGCCACGCCCGTCATCCAGGCCTGCTACTCGTCCCCGGCCGGGCCGCCGCCGCCGCCTGCCGCCGAGCCCCCGTCGGGCCCCGAGGCCGCGGTCAACACCCATTGCGCCGAGCTGTACGCCTCGGGCCCGGGCCCAGCAGCCTCACTCTGCGCCCCGGAGCGCCGCTGCTCTCCGCTTTGCGGCCTGGATCTGTCTAAGAAGAGCCCGCCAGGCTCCTCGGTCCCCGAGCGACCGCTGAGTGAGCGCGAACTGCCTCCGCGCCCGGACAGTCCTTCCGGTGCGGGGTCCGCAGTCTACAAGGAGCCACCGCTCGCCTTGCCGCCGCTGCCGCCTTTGCCCTTCCAGAAGCTGGAAGAGGCCGTACCGACTCCAGACCCGTTTCGAGGAAGCGGCGGCAGTCCGGGACCCGAGCCCCCCGGCCGCCCCGACGGCTCCAGCCTCCTCTACCGCTGGATGAAGCACGAGCCAGGCCTGGGTAGCTATGGCGATGATCTGGTCCGAGATCACGGCTCCCCAGGCGAGCGCCTCGAGGAACGCGGTGGGGACCCAGCCACCTCACCCGGGGGCCCCCCGCTCGGCCTGGTGCCCCCACCACGCTACCCGGGCAGCCTGGACGGGCCAGGCACAGGCGCCGACGGCGACGACTACAAGAGCAGCAGCGAGGAGACCGGTAGCAGCGAGGACCCCAGCCCACCCGGTGGCCACCTGGAGGGCTACCCATGCCCGCACTTGGCTTATGGCGAGCCTGAGAGCTTTGGTGACAACCTGTACGTCTGCATCCCATGTGGCAAAGGCTTCCCCAGCTCGGAACAGCTGAATGCACACGTGGAGGCTCACGTGGAGGAAGAGGAGGCACTGTACAGCAGGGCAGAGGCTGCCGAGGTGGCCGCCGGGGCCGCCGGCCTCGGGCCCCCCTTTGGTGGTGGTGGGGACAAGATCACTGGGGCCCCCGGTGGCCTAGGAGAGCTGCTGCGGCCGTACCGCTGCGCGTCCTGCGACAAGAGCTACAAGGACCCGGCCACGCTGAGGCAGCACGAGAAGACGCACTGGCTGACTCGGCCCTATCCGTGTACCATCTGCGGGAAGAAGTTCACGCAGCGCGGAACCATGACACGCCATATGCGCAGCCACTTAGGCCTGAAGCCCTTTGCGTGCGACGCGTGCGGCATGCGCTTCACCCGCCAGTACCGCCTCACGGAGCACATGCGCATCCACTCGGGAGAGAAGCCGTACGAGTGCCAGGTGTGCGGTGGAAAGTTCGCTCAACAGCGCAACCTCATCAGCCACATGAAGATGCACGCTGTAGGTGGTGCGGCCGGCGCAGCCGGGGCGCTGGCTGGCCTCGGGGGACTACCTGGCGTCCCCGGCCCCGACGGCAAGGGCAAGCTCGATTTCCCGGAGGGTGTCTTTGCTGTGGCCCGCCTCACAGCTGAACAGCTGAGCCTGAAGCAACAGGACAAGGCAGCTGCCGCAGAGCTGCTGGCGCAGACCACGCACTTCCTGCACGACCCCAAGGTGGCGCTCGAGAGCCTCTACCCGCTGGCCAAATTCACTGCCGAGCTGGGACTCAGCCCGGACAAGGCGGCAGAGGTGCTGAGCCAGGGCGCGCACCTGGCCGCGGGACCGGACGGCCGGACCATCGACCGTTTCTCTCCCACCTAGAGCGCCCCCCGCAGGTGCTCCCGGCGCTACCCGGCGGCCCGGGGACAACTGGTAGCAGCGGCAGCGCCGCAGTGGTGGCCCCACCTTTCTACGCCTCACCTGGCCTCACTGCTTTGTGCCTTAACCCGGGGGAGCCGGTGGGGAGAAACCTCGGGACGGGGGTGGGATAGGGGAAGGGAGATTTATATTTTTGATATCAGCTTTGACCAAAGGAGAACCCCGCCTCTCCCTGTGGTTCGCTGGCCCCCTCCCCCGGCTCCGTGCTGCTCTTGGGGGAGGGGTGTCACTATTCGGACGCTCCCAGCCCTACCTCCGGCCCTTGCGACCACACCCATTCTCACTGTGAATCTCCCCGCTGGGGTCGGAGCATTGGGCACAGTTGGGGAGAGGGAGGGGACTGAGCCGGCCGGAGGGCCTCCCCGCCCCCGGCTCCTGCCCAGCCCGGGACTGATAATGTGAAGTTCCTCATTTTGCACAAGTGGCACTAGCCCCAGGGCCAACCCTTCCCTTCCTGACCCACCAGGGTGGGCAGGTCTGGAGCCAGGGATGACAGCCCTGGCCCACCTGTCTCCCCATCTGAGGTCCCCTCCTCTCCCTGGGGCCCCATCATATTTATTGCATGCGCCCCAGGTGGCCCCTATCCTGAGCCCGGCTTTAGCTGGGCTGGAGCGAGGTCTCCTTGGTTCCCGTTCTGTCCTTTTGTATATTCCCTACTCTGTACACAGGCTCTTCTGGAGCCGCTTCCATTTTCTATACTCAACCAAACAGCAATAAAGCAGTAACCAAGGTCCCTAATCCTGTGGCTCTCTTCTGCCCTGCACCGGGGTGGGTGGCTGGGCCCCAACACAGGTGTACCGGCTCGAGTCTGCCTCCCCTCTTCAGTCCCAAAAATAGACCAACAGGAGGTCAATTATGTTTCATAACTAAAATTTATTAAGGAAACAAAACCAGGGTTTCAAATGGGACAGAAAGAAGAAAGATGTTCTCCCCACTTCCCCCCACGCCCAGGCAATGGCCTTCAGAGCCAGGGGAGAGGACCTCAAAGGGGGTAGTAGCCTGGGCCTTACAACTCAGAGAGGCGGTCTTCTGAGCCCTGGGCACTTGTACCCCCAAATCACTGTCCTGGACTCTCCTGGACAGCCCTATCCTGGTCAGGGTCCTGAGCCTGAAGAGGGCAGGGCACCCTTGGTGAAGCATTGCTCCTCCAGATGGTCCATCAGGCAGTGGGCTGGGATCCTGTTGAGACTGACTCCTACTCCACCCCAGACTGCCTTCTCCATCCCCTTCACCTGGGCTGGACTGAAGGCCTTCATTCCTGGTAGGGAGTCTCCAGGTGAGGTTGTGAACAGAGAGGCAGCAAGAAAAAACACAACAAACCCCTCAAAGGCTTAAGGGTCCCCGTCCGCTCTTCCAGGCAGAGAAGCAGAGGACAAAGCCAGGGACAGGACAAACGCCCCGGGCCCTGGGCCCACCTCTACCCCTGGTTCAGCTCTGTCTGCATGGAAGCTTCTCAGAGGTGTGAGGAGGGTTGGGAAGGAAGGAAGGAAGGAAGGAAGGAAGGAGAGCTGGGAAAGCTTCCTTGGGTTCCTGTCACAGGTGGCAGGGGGAGATTCAGAAGGAGAAGCCCCACAAGGAACTGACGTGAGGAAGTTGAGGGGCCTTGGGGTGATGAAAGGGGTCAACTAGAAAGGGAAGGCAGACGAAGAAGGAACAGGAAGAGTCTGAGGAAATTTCCCCAAGAGGGTACTAGAGTGAAAGGAAGGCAGTATTGGGAGCCTATGCAGGGCAAGGCCACTCAGGAAGCACGGGCCCAGGACTAGATGTCCTTCCCTCTAGACCCATGGCTGCCCAAGGGGAAACAAGGGCAAAGTGCAAGGACAAGGATTGATGTGGACAGGAAGAGAAGAGTGTGTGAGTGTGTGAGTGTGTGAGTGTGTGTGTGTGTGAGTGTGAGTGTGTGTGTGTGTGTGTGTGTGTGTGTGTGTGTGTGTGTGTGTGTGAAGGACTAGGGCTGCTATTATTGACAGAACCCAGTGTGGGTCCATAGGGATCTAGGCCTCAGGGAGGTGGGACCCCCTGGGCACTCTCTTCCTCTCAGACACTCAGGGCAGTAGTTCTGCAGACTGAGGGCTCTATCATTTCGCTCGCATCCGATGGAAACTCTGGAACCTCTGCCCCACAGCCACTACAGAGTGGCTGGCTCCCCGGTGAGTAGGCCTCCCTCCAGCCCTGAAACCAGACAGGAGGGAGAAACGCTGAGGGCTTGGCGGCCTAGCTGGCTTGTCCACCTGCTGTCACTGTAGCCGGTCACCTCCCTGCTAAACTTGGCAGCCCAGGAGGGTCCCAGCAGCTTCCGCCTGACCCTCGGGTGGGGCTCTGTGAGGAGCAGCTCCCCCACAGCACGGCCACGGCGTGAGGTTGGAAGAGGATGGTTTATTGTCTGGGTGGATTGGTGGCTCAGGCACGTGGACATCTTCCGTGCTACACTGGGCGCCTGGTGGCCTCTCAGGAATGGTTCCATGGGTGTGGGCCCCAGTGTGGCCCCCTCAGCCCACCTGGGCCCACGTAAGGAAGGCTGGGATGTCCCTCACGGGCACATTCCTTGTCAGCGCCTTCACTCGCAGGTTCCGGTCATCAGTCAGCAGGACCACCTCCCGCAGCAGGCGGATGGGCTCCTCTGTGGGCACAGAAAGCAGATGGGCTCACTGAGGATAAAGTGTCAGATGGCACTTGGTGTCCTGAGGGGATGTGGCCCTGGAGGGCAGCCCTTTTTCGTGCAGCTAGGCACGAGCTGGGCTGCTGCCGTCAACTCCGGCCCCCGACACAGGACTCTGCTTGGTGCCTGAGAGTCCTCACACTGTCGGCATCCACAGACCTGGCTTCCGGGGTTCTGAACCAGCGGGAAGCAGCCCCTTGCCACTGACTCCTAACTGGACTGCTGGCCCTAGGTTTCTATTACCCACCCCCAACACATTCTCTCCTTCTAAGGCTGGGGTGTGCGTATCAATGTTTTATGTTCGCAGAGGTTAAACATCCAAAGACGACTGGAAAGTGGGAACCGTTTACGAATATGGGGGGAGGGGGGAGCTCCAGGGAGCTCTCAGGAGAGGCTGTGCTAAAGGGTCTATTAGATACGTTATCTACGGACATCTAACAGTACACTGCCTTGGGCCCCAGGGAGCTCTGTGCTTCTAGATTTCCTTATGCACGTCTGTAAATACACACACTGGCATATGTATAGATCCCCCTGTAATACTGAGATCCTGTTTGCCACACTTTCTTTTTGCCTTTTATATACTCAAAAATCACTCTGTACCAGTACAAATAGCCTTCGTCTTTTTAGATAACTTTTCTAGCAGTCTCTCTCTGTCTCTGACTAATGTACAGGAGAGAACTTAAAGTGGGGCCCAGCAATCACTCAAGTGATACTCCAAGTCCTGGGCATGACTGCTTGGGTGGCAGGTCTGCCCCTAAGGCCGGGCCTGGCATTTCCTAGTGGAGGTCTGGCAGAGAGCAGAGGCACAGGAAATGTCCTGTGGTGTTCGGGGACCGCTAGGGCTGGCGGGCTGGAGGCCTGCAAACATCCATGTCTGACCTGAGCAGTTCTGGGCTTGCCAGCTCCAGGCGGGGAGGCTGAGAATTGGCTTTCAGCCTAGGGAAGAATTTGGGGATGAAGAGGGAGAGGCTCATGGGGCTGATGGTGGCGAGGAAAGGGAGAGGAGGAAGGAGAGGGCTGTGTACAGAGGGTGAAGAAGGTGGTTCCTGAGTGAGGGAGGTCTAGGACACTTCTGTTGCCTGGGCCTGGAATGTGAGTGTGTGGTGGGGCAGTGGTGTGGGGTGCGACATGGGGTTCCCAGCTGTTGTCTGAGTCTGTCTGCAACTCCACTGTTCCTGCCCTGGGCCTCCGACCAGAAGAGTCCTAGGCCCTAGGTCAGCCAGCAAAGGCCCAGCACTGCTGGCAGGGGTCTGCAGGGGTTTCTGTGGATACTTCGAGACATTTTTAACAATAAACATCCTCTGTTTTGACACTGGTAACTTCACTTTGTTAGAAACCAGAGACTGTCATCTTGTCAGGCCCCATCCGCCATAATCCACATGATTTTAAAATTCAACATCGTTTACACATAAACATTTGGTGACGGTTTCTCTGTGAATCTGACAAGTTAATCTGCTAAGAATTCACACTGACAAATGGGGTTTGATTACACCAGCCGTTGCTGATGTAATTTTGATAGGGGCGGTCCCCAGGATGGCAGTGGATTTCTGTAGGCTGTTTGGGGGTGATCTGGGGGGTGGTGGGACCAGTAGAGCCTTGCTTCCAAATGCATCTGGGCTAAGAACAAAACAGTTTGGTGGCTGAGGATTACTGGACCTTTGCAATCCTGCTTCCCTCTAAGAAGCTGCCCTGGGGCAGGTCATAAGCTTCTCTGGCTCAGCCAGGATTCTAATTTGTCAGTTGGACAGTCCAGGTCCGGCCCTCAGGAGAGTCCATGTGGCAGCCCCTCTGTGGCAGCAGTGGTGGATTCCTGACTAGCTCCTCGTGGAGAGACGCAGGCATGAGAGAGGGCTGTACTAATGTGTGGGAAGAAGCCGCTAGAGGACAACTCCTGGGTTAGCCAGCAGGCCAGGACTAAGGGCATGAACAGAGGAGTTAGAGGAACAACAGAGCTATAAGGAAAACCATGAGGCTACACAGGTGTGAGCAGAGACCCGCTTATGAGAATTACTAGCTCAGCACATGATACCGGGCTAGGAGGGTTAAGATTCCCTTCCACAAGAAGAAATGTTGGGATCTTGAGACTCAGTAGCCAACTCTTCTGTATGTCACTGGAACCACAGGGGCTGTGCAGGACACTCAAAGCTGAGAGAGACACTTGAGAGTTCTAGGGAGACCCAGAGGTGGGATTCTGCTCACCAAAACTTTTTAAAACTCAGCCATGGGCTCAGTCTTTAAGCTCTCCCCTAATTCCAGCTCTAGTTAACCTGTACAATGCTATAGCTCAGTGCAACTGAGATCAGGAAGAAAGACCGATTCTTGGCTAGGGGCAACCCCCATTGCAGGCTTGATATGGGTTAACTCTCAAATAACACTCTGAAATGGCTAGGGAGGTGAGAATGGCCAAGAAAAAGTGTGCCCACTAGAGGCTATACTCCCCAGGAGACCATGGCCAGAACAAGCTATACTGAATCATAACATTCTTGCTGTCAGAAGGAACTCACTGAGGACCCAAGAAAGGAAATGGCTGCAGACTGAGTGGGGAAGCTCACTGCCTAGAGCAGGGCTACCTGGGTTAGTGAGGCTTGTTCCTTGTTGCCCTCAGATCACCTGACATTCTTTGGGCGTCTATGATAGGAGATCTAACCTCTGGGAGGGTGGACAAGATGGCCTCAGGCTTGTCTAGGCCCTGTATTGACTTCGCAGGCCAAAGTCAGCAGAGGGGCTCTTCTTAGGGACTATGGATGGGTAGGGTAAAGTAGAACATAGGGATGGAAGGCCAAGGAGAGGCCAAACTGTACCTTTGCTGGTGGGCATGTAGTCCTTAGCCTTGTCTTTGCAGTAGTGTAGGCAGCAGGAGAGGATCAGGTCGTCGTTGTTACCCTGGAAGAAGACAGTGTGAAAAGCACCACTGGGCAGGAGGGGGCGCCATGCAGAGGCAGAGGCACTTCCAGGGCTGTCCTGGAGTCTTACTCAGGCAGGCTCTGGCTCTGCTTGGCTAAGTTTAACTGTCCTCAGTGATACAGGGAACTCTCCCCTCCTGGGCCTTGATGGTGGCTACCCCTTGGGTGCCCAGGTTCAAAAGCCTTCTTTTACTCCTTCCTTTCAGGAACACTTTTTATATTGGACCATGGGCTTTCCATTCTTCCTGGGGGTCTCACCAGCTGTCCAGTGATGTCCTCACTGCGGAAGGCGATGGATTCAAGTTCATTGCCACGGCTGGTCAAGGCCCGCAGGCAGGAGTCCCGACTCTCAAATCTCCGTTCGAGGAACTCGATGGATTTCCGGGCCTTTTCTTGTACTACACGGGCATAGCCCCCAGCCCGGTGGTCTGTCTCCTGCCCTTTGGCAAGGCCATCCAGCTCATTGATCACTGATGAGACAGAGTTTACAATCAGCAATTATGCCCGCCTTCGCCCCGTGGTCTCTGCCCGCTTACTTTCTCAGCCAGGCACCTTTACAGACAACAGAGGCCAACCTCTCCACCGGAGTTTTCCAATGAAGCTATGGCAGGAGAGGCGCTTGTGGGAATAAGAAAGGGCCCAAGACTTTGAGGGAGCCTCAGCTCCTATCTGCCTCTTCCTTGGAGCCCCATCTTCCTCCCAGGAGGAGCTTACGAGACTTTCTGGAGCTGGCATTCCTTAGTTATAGGATCAAATAAGAACACAGCAGCAAAAGGGTGAGTGAGGTGCCTGTGCTCAGCTACTTGGGTCTGAACCACAGCAGTCTAAAGGGGGCAGAGGACAGGGAAGCCACCAAGGAAGAAGGACAGCCAGACTTACTTTGCAAGGACCCTGGTATTTCATGAAACCATAACCTTGGCACATTACCTCCTTGATACTTGGTGTGTGTGTGTGTGTGTGTGTGTGTGTGTGTGTGTGTGCGCGCGCGCGCGTGTGCCTGTCTGCCTGTCTATGTGTCTGGAACATGGCTTCATTTTCTGGTGAAGATTCTTTCCAAAATTCCAGCCAAAAGCCTGAGGTCAAGTGGGAAATATGCACTCCTTGGGGGCTTGGGGAGAGTTTGGGGTCTGAGGCCTCTCCTTAGTATAATGATTCATAGCTTGGGGAGTCGGCATGAGCATGCTGTTCCATGGTGAGCCTGGCACTCATTGTCTGGGTATTCAGAAACATTTTCTGGAAAAGGCCCATATGGGAACTAACACACACACACACACACACACACACACACACACACACACACACACACACACACACACACATGTTTTTAGCACCATGAAGCTGCATGGTCCACACAATGTGTGGCAGTGGTGGATGGGTGGTATGGTACAGCAAACAGAACATCAAACAGGAAAAACTGGTATTCTATCCCAAAATCTGCTTTCCTGCTTCCAAACTAAACAGGCTTCAAAGGGGACGCTTGTTTGTGCTTCTGCACCAGGCGGGACTTCTCAATGCTGGGGTCAGACCTAAAGAGCACAGAGCAGGTTCAAGAGCACAAGACACAAACAGGGAAGGCTGTCAGCTTAACCCTTTGTTGCTCTGGTCACAGGGCAGGAGTCCACCAAGGGAAGCGTGAGTGAACAGGAGCTCCCTCACAGCCCGAAGTGCAGGGATCTGCCTAGCTGACACAGGGTCAAGCGCCTGGTCCGTGGCTGCAATACTGCTGTGAGTTGCTAGGACCCTTAGTCATTGACTTTGCTCTCAATGTATCCTCGAGGTTTTCTTATGCTTGTCCCTTTCCTACCAAGTCTGGACTTCTCTACCAAACTGAGGCTCTTCAGGACCGAGGGCCAGAGCTCTGACTTTGCTGTCTTTCTCAGGAACAAAGAGGCTAAGCACCAGTGACTGCTGCCTAGGAAGGCACAGGAGGTACCGTCTCAGTCTGGGGAGGCAACCTGGAGACGGCAGGGAGCTTTCTTGGTCATACCAATTACTGAACATCTATCTAGCAAAAGTGACCAATCTACTTTCTTTTTCCTAACTAAGAACCTCCTGGGAGCAAAGTCCAGCGATAAAGCCTGTAAGCTAGTCCATCCAGGACCCAGAGAGGCAAGCAGAAAGCTCAGGGCAATGTGTGGTTCTGCTGCTCTGCCTTCTTTTGAAGTGCAGCAAACCTTCCCTTAGGTCTAAGGGCCTGGGTTTAAGAGGTTCTGTCCAGGCCACATGGGGAGGGGAAGGAAGACAGGGAGGGAGGACTGCTTCAGTGCCAACATTCTCAGGTGGTGCTAACGTGTTTCCCACAACCCCCCAGGGTTCTACAGGCTCTGCAGGGGCGGATGTTTCCTGCCCTTTGTTTCCACCCCCATCTGGCACTAAGGCACTTGGGACTGGGAGGGAAGGCCCAATGGAACATCTTGGCATGGATGTCAGAGGTGGCTGTCAGGCAGACTGCCAGTCTGGTGTCTTTTCCAGAGAATAGGGTTCTCGAACTTGCTTCAGATGGCTGCTAGGAGAGAGGCATTAAACATCTGGGCTTTGCAATCATCTTACACAATCCTTGTCGCCACAGCACAGCCATCAGCTATAGAAACTACATCAGCTCTATTTGACAGGTACCTAGAGACCAAAGCATAACCCGAGGCTGACCCATCAGGAAGCTCCAAGAACTAAGGGTACCCAATAGTCTCCAATGAACACTACAGCTAGGAAAAGCAGGCAGGCTAGACCCCGAGATGCTTCCCTCCACCAGTACCAATGGCCCAAGTGGTAGGAATTGAAAGGCATGAGCCAAAGGTCATGCTCTGGAGGGTTCCTGTCAGTCTGGCCTTAGGGTGACATTGGCCAGAAGAATGTTACCTCGAACTAACAGAATGATCATGAAAAGCTACAAGACAATCAGACCAAAGGCATCTAACCACTTCAAAATCCTCCCAGCCTCCCTGCCAGACCACCCAGCAGCACTGCCGTTATCTGCCAGGGCTGAGTGTTTACCAATAACGGGAACCAGCTTTGCTGTTTGACTGCAAGCTTTATAAGGAAAAAACAAGGGCTGGGCTCTTGCAGCCGCTGGTTGCTGGGACACGGGAGTCCATTTGCTCAAGCAGTTTAAGCCATGGATCAGCCATAATAATTTGAACTACTCTGATTATTAAACAATTTTTCTTGCCCCATGCATTCCCTGCAAATCCTGTCTTACACATGAACAGCCAGGTCAGCCTGCCTGGCTCCGGGCATGTGAAGAGGGGCTGTGCACGTGCAGGGCTGCTGTGTCTTCCCACCCAGCTCACCGATGAGGGGCACCACCAGGATGTACTTCCTGCTCTCCAGCAGCCGGGCCAGACTGGCCAGGTGGTCAATGAAGCCGTTGGTATCTGGTACGAGGAACAAGGGTCTGATCTCCAGCTCCATCTGCCTCATCTGACTCTGGTCTTCCAAAACAGCCTACAGGGACACAGAATGTGAGGGAGCAAGAGAGTGAGCAGGCGGGTGAGCCAGGGCCCTGACTCAACAGTGTGTAAGCATCCTGCCCCCACACATCTCTTCCCCCTCCAGAGGCAGAGCCACCCCTTCAGGCCTGAGGGACAGACCCACGGCTGAGCGAAGCAGTGCAATCAAAACCAACACAGACCAAATGGCCCAGGGTGGGATCTCCCTTAACCTTGGCTATCACGAGGAAGGACCCTGATGGTATTGAAAATAAGTTTCTGAAAGGATCTTAAGACTAGAAACCAAGAACGTAAGAAGGGAGTAGGTAACTCAGCTAGGAAAGGGGCCCCACATGCCAGAAGCAGCATGCACACAGGCACCTCTTAACCTGACACGCAGGAAAATCCCTACCAGAACTGATTGCTCGCTCCTTCCTTCCTTCCTTCCTTCCTTCCTTCCTTCCTTCCTTCCTTCCTTCCTTCCTTCCTTCCTTCCTTCCTTCCTTCCTTCCTTCCTTCCTTCCCTCCCCCCTTCCCCCATCCCTTTTTAAAATGAGACGGGACAGTGTGGTGGCGCACGCCTTTAATCCCAGCACTCAGGAGGCAGAGACAGACGATCTCTGTGAATTCGAGGCCAGCCTGGGCTACAAAGTGAGTTCCAGGACAGCCAGGGCTACACAGAGAAACCCTGTCTCAGAAACAAACAAACACACAACAAACAAACAGTAGATAACACATTGTCCAGTGTGGTGTCACATGCCTTTAATCCCAACACTCAGAAAGCAGAAGCAGACAAATGTCTGAGAGTTCCAGACTAGCCAGAGCTACAGAGTGAGACCCTGTCCTTAAAAAAAAAAGATACACGGGTTGGTGAGATCTGATTCCTACAAATTACTCACACACATGTTGTGCAAGTGCTCAAACACAGACACACAGTGTAAAAAAATTTTAAAAAGAGGCTATTAGCAGAATACTTATCATTTCCTGCAGCAGGGGTATAAAGATGAAGTTACAGCCCAACTCATGCAAAGAGCAACCATCAGAGGGGTCACAACTGCTACCACCTTTCCTTGCTTTGCACAGCATTTCCTAAATGTGGGTCTTTTTTGCTCTCTGCCGCCTTCGCCTTCTCCTCCTCCTTCTCCTCTCTATATAGTTCCTGTCTCTCTATATAATCCTGGAACTTGATATATAGGCTAGGCTGGCCTTGAACTTGGAGATTTGACTGCCTCTGCCTCCTGCTGGGATTAAAGGCACACTACTCCCAGCATTTTTGCTCAACTTTTACCCCTTTGCCACAATCCTGTTTAAGTAATACTATCATTGACTTCATTTTACCTTTAAATTGACTTTATTTAAATTGGGACTTTTTGTTGTATCCTATGCAAACCAAAATGCCATAAAAAACAAAGCTGAAGTGTCCTACCCCATACTACTCAACAATCACCTCTATCACCAGCAGATCTGTGCACCAATCACTCTCACCCTTAGAAGCCCACAAGCCAAAAACTGTGTGCTACAGGCTTTCACATCTCTGGGAAGCTCTGTGAACATCTGCAAAGCCCAGTGTCTTCTGGTCTGACAGTCTTAATATGGGTGGCAATGACCTGCTGGGATAAGTTTAGGGTATATTTATCACTACAGAGTATATTCATTATTGTGCTATTTCCTCTGGGGACCGTGGCCAGGAAGCAAACTGGTCGGCTGGATCTATCTGCTCTGGCAGATTCTGTATAGGGAGCTAGCCAGTACCAGTGGGAATCCAGAAAAGCAGGTGGGCAAGTCCCAGTCCCCTCACTCCCTCTTACGGTCCTCTGAAACACGGCAACTGCCAGGACACAGACCCAGAAGCAGCAGAGGAAGTACATTTGCGTGCCAACTGAGATGGGGCCCACGGTGCCGGCCTGGCCACCAACAGTCAGCAGGAAGGCTGCTCGGGCTTCACTAAGTGACAGTAAAACTGAAAGGACATGCCTTCAAACCATGGGGGTGGCTTTCCGTGACCTGCCAGGGACCTTTCCCTATGAGTAAGTTGTTGTTGCCACTGCCACCACAGTTGGCGAAGACACAGGCCACAGGACAGTGGCAGCATGAGAAATGTGGCAGAGAGGCCCAGCCTGCTGAAATCCTCCAACTGATCTCACCTCACGAGGGGAAAGTGTCAGCCACCTTCCCAGGAGTTTTGGGTCACTGTTGCTCCCCAGAGAGCTGCCAACAGGACAGTAACACACTCATCTTGGCTTGGGCATTCCGAAGAACAGGAAATGGTTTTGCTTAGGTTCAGCAAATACTCTACTGTCCTTTTTCACGCCGAGGAGCAGCCCTTTTCCAGGCTTCTGTTCTCCATACAACTACCAGAATGCTTTTCCTGGAGCCCTGGGCTCCAAATCTCTGTCTTTCTGGGAGAAAGGACATAACAGGCTCTGGCACATGGCCCATGAATGATAGGACACTAGCACCTATAGTAGAGAGGCCTTAGTCTTAAGGAAGTACCACATCTCTGTTTTCCTATTTTGAGACATGACATACAGCCTTGGTTAGACTTCCATTAAGGAAGTTGCCGACTGCCACTTTTCACTGTGGATGAAAGATGGGTTCCCAAGACCTTGACCATTACACCTGTATGCTGGTGGTAAGCAGGAGGGTCATTAAGCCAGGCAGCCAAGGCAGGCGGGGGGGGGGGGGCGCGGGGGGGGGGGGCGCGGGGGCAAAGTGAATCTACTTGGTGTTTGACGACAGGACAGATGTAAAGCCTAGAGTAAGGTTTGGGGAAGCATTAACTTCCTTGAGTACTTGGAGTCCATGGCCAGAAAGGTGAACTAGCCATAGCTTCTCAGAAAGGTAGCAGATGGTCCCCTGGGAATGGGCCAGGGCCAAGCTGCGTGTGGTGGTCAAAGCTGGGCTGCCCTCATCCGGTCCCAGGGACGCCTGCAGACAACTTCCCCTAACCTGGCTCTGCCCAGTGAGTCACCACACAACTGCTTCCTGTTCCCCACATGCCCTCATGGAGTCTCAGGAGATTAGACAAGGTTGCTGCCTCTTCTCCTAGGGTACCACTGGGGTTGGTGGGTGAAGGGAGTCATACCTGGGTCACAAGATTACTTCAGCACCACTAAAAAGAATGGCAGATCAAGAAGGCTTAGGAGTCAGGCTCTGCGATGGGTGTCTGCGTTTCCGGCCCTTTCTGAGTGGCGCTGTATGTGTTTAGCATTTGCCCTCCCAACTTTTCCAGATTTTACCCGTCAGATTCCTGGCAGCTGTGCACGGCGCCTGTGCCGGCCGTCACGTCCCATTCTGATCTCTGGGTCGCACGGTGAGAGAAGGACACAGGATGCGCAGGGAGTGAAAAAGTGATGTCGATGGGGAGAGTGCCAAGTCCCCGCTCACAGCCATGGGACGCTCAGGGAGAGGGGGAAGCATGCTGCTGTGGAGTTCAGAGGCCGGTAGTGAGATTTATTTTTGTTTGTGTGAGTAAAAAGCTGCAGAAGCCTCTGGTGGGAGTGAGGGGGGTGCAACTGGAACGCTGAGATTCAGACAGATCGGCCTGGCCTGGAGTCAAGAGTGCTGACCCGGAAGGAGAGTTCCACAGGAGCCCTCTGACTAGCTCAGCCTGGGCCACACTGGTTCTCAGACAGTGCCCTGGGAACCTCAGGAAAGTGTAGGCACCCAAGGTGGGTGTGGTGGCAGAAAGGAGGACCAGGAGTTCAGGATCATCCTTGGCAGGAGACCTTGTCTCAAAAAACAAAACAAAACAAAACAAAAAACCCAAAAATAAGCAAACTCGTAACCAAGCACAAAGAAGACTTTAAAAACTTTTTAAAAAAGTAGATACTCTGAACCAGACTTATGGCAATAAGGACTATGTTGGCATGAAGTGTGCAAGGGAAGATTAACTTCAGTTTGGGAAAAGTGCTACGCATCCAGCTATCTCTGAGGAACAGGAGCTTCCTGGAGCAAACTGACAGCCAACTGAGACAGACACAGTATGCAACTGCCTAAGATGCTGGCGGCCGCATCTCTAGAAAGGCTCCTTTACAAGTGAAGTTCCTTCTACACAGTGAACATGGATTTTGTAATGCTAACCCACTGAAAATTGAGACACAAAATTACGAACAAACAGCGGGCTGTGGTGGTGCACACCTTGAGTCCCAGAGCTTGGGAGGCAGACACAGGCAGAGCTTTGAGTTTGAGGCCAGCCTGGGCTACAGAGCGAGACACTGTAGGACAGAGTCAGGACACTCAGGGCTGTTACACAGAGAAACCCTGTCACAAACAAACAAACAAACAATGCAACTGGTTGCCACAGAAGGTACACAACAGACCAGGAAACAGGCAGACCCAGCAGAGGATTTCCTAAGTCTTCCTTCTGCTTAGAAGATCCATACAGTGTGGCTGTTTTCTTTCCTTCAAAGAATGATGGAACCATGTAGGCTCTGTGTTCTTCATTACTCTGGAGACAGAGTAATGCCACTGCCAGAAGTGAGAGGATTTATATATAACACAGCAAACCTCTACACTCAGCTTGCATGTAAAAGTACCTTACTTGGTGCCTGGCACACACACATTAGTGACAACAATGACAATTTCTACTATTCTTGTACAACTCTCTTTTACATTCTGTGCATCTGAGTGACCATCAAAGATACCAGTAACTGAGAATAGGGAGGGAGGCACAGTAGTATTTATTTCTTTTTAGGAACTTATTTTTATTATTTTCAACTGTGTGTGTGTGTGTGTGTGTGTGTGTGTGCGTGCACACACGCGGGCATGCATGTATGTACATGTGTACAGGTGCCTGGGGGGCCACAGGTGTTGGATCCCCTGGAGCTGGAGGCATAGGTGGTTGTGAGCCTGTGGTTGCTGGGAACTGAACTCAGGTACTCTGGAAGCGCAGTTAAATGCTCTTAATGCTGAGCCGTCTAGTCCCAAGAGTATTTATTTCTATTTTGAGACTTACAGCTGTTGGGTACAATGGTATGTGCATGTAGTCTCAACTACCTGGGAGACCATTTGAACCTATCCATGAGTTCAAGGCCAGCCTGAACAGCACAGTGAGATTCTCTTTTTATGCACATGTGATGTATGTATGTGAGTTTATGGATACTTGTGCCTATGCATGTGTATACAAAGTCCACAGAAAGACATCCACGTATCTTTCTGTATATTTTTCCACTTTGTCTGGAGACAAGGTCTGTCTGAAGTTGAAACTTGATGTTTCAGGAAGGCTGGCTAGCTGGCAGACTCCCAGGGTTTCCCCCTGTGCTAGGGTTTCAGGCACACACAGCCATGTCCTGTTTTTTCCATGGATGCTGGGGATTCTAACCCAGGTCCTCATGCTCGCAGGGCTAGGGCTTTAGCCAGCGGGTGATCTCCAAAGTCCCGACCTGTCTCTTAAGAGAAAAATGATACTTCTGATTTTCATTATTTATTTTCTAGACAAGGTTCCTTTTTGGTATCTTTGGGTGTCCTGGAACTAGCTGTGTAGACCAGGCTGGCATCGAACTCACGGACAGCTGCCTGCCTCTGCTTCCTGAGCTCTGGGATTAAAGGCCTGTGCCATCCACCCCTCAACTGAGCAGTACTCTTAGTTGTTGAACAATCTGTTTATTTTTGATAGGGCTTCACTATACTGCACAGGTTTGCCTCAATCTTACGATCCTCTTGCTTCAGCTTCCCGAGTAGTAGGGATTACAAGTATACTCAACTGTGCCTAATAATACTATCTATTTTTCAAAACTACCTGGATCATAAATGAAAAAAAGGAAAAGAAAAAGTAAGAGTGGTGAGATAATCATTGGCAGAAACCAAAGGGAATGGATAATACACTGGCTATTGAAAGCGAGAGAACTTCCCCCGAGAAGCTCTTAGAATCCCTTTTCTGGATGTCCAAAAGCACCACAGGGATGAACAGATGCTTAAGCCATGTGTGGACATGCTCATAATCCAGCACTTGGAACGGGGGAGAGTGTATGAGGACTGTCCTGAGCTTGAAACAAGATACAAGTAGAAAAACAAAGTAAAAAGAAGTGTATTTTTTTTTTTTCCTGGAGCCGAGGACCTTGCGCTTGCTAGGCAAGGGCTCTACCACTGAGCTAAATCCCCAACCCCGTGTATTTTTTTTTTTTTTTTTAAATTATGACTTATTTGCCTGAGACCCAGTGATGGGTCTCTGCAGGATGTGGTGGCACACACCTTTAATCCCAGCACTCAAGAGGCAGAGGCAGGCAGATCTCTGTAAATTTAAGGCCAGCTTGATCTACACAGAAAGTTCTAACTTACACAGGACTACATAGCCTCTGTTGCTTAGGCTAGTTGTGAAATCTTGAGCTCAAGTTATTTTCCCAACTGAACTTCTAAACAGCTGGGATTATAGTGACGTCAGGACTTAACATAAAGCTCATAGGGCCTAATTATTATAGGAGCTCAATGAACTCAATCACAATCTAAATAATACTTTAAAGAAAACCCAAAGGAGTTAAAAATTTTGCCTTCATGAATGGGTTGTGTACCACGTGCATGTATAGTACCTGTAGAGGCTGTAACAGGGTGTCAGATCCCCCTGGAACTAGAGTTACAAACAGTTTAACTGTCATGTGGGTACTGACTGGGAATGGAACCCATGTCCTCTAGAAGTGCTCTTAACTGCTGAACCATTGCTCTAGACCCTAAATTTTAATAAATAACTCCTGTTCTGAAAAAGCCAAATAAGTATATACTCTCTCTTTTTTTGTGGAGAATGAAGGGCTAAGCATGATACTTCTGAGCTTGCTAAAAGCATCGGTCTAAAGGTTTCAGTCAAAGGTTTGACCATTCTGGGATTCTGGGGGAAGTCGGAAGAACCCTGTGGATGCTTCGGACGCCAATGAGGTGACAGCAGCTTGAGCCAGCTGGCAGTCCAGCACCATGTGATGCAGAGGCTGAAGTAGGCCTGGGCGGTGCCTGCCTACTTTCCTGCCCAGGGGCGAACGTGCCCCTAGACTGGTAGTGTACTGGCTCCCACATTGTCTCCGACAGCTAGGAGCCAGGGCTGAGTGTCTGCTTTCCGCTAGCTTCCATACAGGTGTATGTGTGGGTGGGGGAGGTGCTCTGTGCATACCCCATTGTTCCAGTGTCCCCCGCCCCTCTGGCTGGGTGGCAGTGTGAATGGGCTGTAGCTATATTTAGAGTGAAACTCCTGGGGCTCCCACAAAGGAGTGACTGCATCTTCAGGAGGGTGGGTGGGCGGGAAGGGGACAGGCGAGTGAAGCTATTTTCAGAACACATGTCATTGCTGGCTACAGAGCAAGACCATGGCCATAATGCAGAGGGAAACAATAGCTGTGGCCAGAGGAAGAGCCTGTTATGTTTCAGGTGGGATGTTTGCAACTGCTCAGGAAGCCTGACCCCGCCCAAGAGCAGCACAAATCACAGGAGAGCCTCATGGAATCAGGGGAGGAGGCAGGAGATTCACAGGGCCAGGACAGTATGAGGTGCCAACAGGCCATGCCTCACGCCTGGAGGAGGATTTTTAGTGACTGCTTGGCCCTAGGCACCTGGTTAGGAATGAAACCCTTCTGACCAACTTTCCAGACCAACCACATACCTTTTGCTAAGAACTCTTGACATCTCCCAAGAAGGGCAGTACAAATAAAAACACAGGCAGAAAGCAGTAAGGTATACAGGACCAGTACAGTAGGAAGCACATCATAGGCATCAAGGCAAAGCCTGGGCTAAGCCAGAGCGTGTGGTCTCAAAGCCTTAGGTGGGTGGACTTGGCACCCCTCACATCTAGGGGCCTGCCTGGGCTCTGTAGCTCCAGCTGTACAGGCCCTGAGAGCTCCCCACACCCCTATTCTGACCTCCAGTCGGCCCCACTCACCAGTCTCTTTGCAGTGCCGGAAGCAGGGAGGGACAGGCTGCAGAAGGAGGCCAGGCCTCACCTCCCCCATCTCCACAGATGAGCTTGAGGCCCAAGGGTCTATGTGGGAGCAGGGAAGTGGAGGTGTGGCTACAGCCCCAGATCACACTTGGACTTTATAGCCATCCTGGGGCGAGGGGGCTTTTGTTCAACCCCATCTTCATATCCCCTTCCCCAAACATGTGTGGTTCCTGTTTTGCTGCATCTGTAAAAGGCACTGGGAGCTGGGGACCTGCCTTACACCTCTCGGTTAACACCCTGGAGACTGATGGAGTTCAGAGCAGTGTAATTTACAGCCCATCTCTCCGATCTTAATTCACTGGATGCTCCTCTCTTCCTTATTGTATTAGTGTGACCCAGGTACCTGCCAACAATAATGGTCTCTCCAGCTAGGAGCCTCTCCCCTACTCCCAGGACAATTTATACCTTTTCCTTGGGATTTTCCCCCTTAAATTAAACAAAAAGAGGAAAAATAGAGAAGGTTAACACGGGTTTGAAGCACCGAGGCCCCGTGGTTCTGGGCAGGGAGCCAATGGCCTGAGGGCACACACATGTGTGTGCTCTCCCAGAAGGGCCTTCACCGGCCCTGTTTTACAGCTACCTCGGCACAGACTCCAGGGTTCACGCATATGGCCAGACAGATGTGTCTGGCTTACGTTCAAGGCTGGAAAATGAAGAATTATGGAAGTGAAGGGCCCCGGGCATTAAAAAGAAGGGGGAGGTAAAAGGGGGAATTTTTCCTCTGCTGAGAAATCCTCCTGTGGCTATGGGGCTGGAGGAAGGAGGCTGACAGGAGGCAGGGCCGCCAGCAGCAGAGCATGTGGGGCCTGTTCTTAAAGGGCCAAAGCAACCTCCTCTCAACAGAACTGTGGGACACAATCAATGGCCCTGGAAGTTAGACCTTACATTAGACCTCCAATTTTAGGACTGCTTATTGCTTGCATGGCCAACCTGGACAGTGTGTCCTGGCCAAAGAAAGAATAGTTACAGTCCATGTTCTCACAGCATCTTCCTCCCTTTTAGGAGGGTCTCACTATGTAGCCCAACCTATATACTCAGGCTCACCATACAGTCCAGCCCTGACCTTGAACTTGTAATCTTCCTGCCTAAGCCTCGTGAGCATCAATACATGAAGTATTACCTTGGCTTATTTGTACCTGATCTTTCAAAACCAATTTCCTACTTATTTAATCAATGTATTTATTATGTATGGTGGAGGGAGTAGTCACATATGTCAGCATGTGCACAGAAGTCAGAAGACAACTTTCATGAGTCAGTTCTCGCCTTCTGTCACGTGGGTACTGGGAACTGAACTCAGATTATCATGCTTGGTGGCAAGTGCCTTTACCCGCTGAGCCATCTTGCCAACCCGTACTTTATCTTTTTTGTTTGTTCATTTTTTGAGACAAACTCTCACTATGTAGCTCTGGATATCTTGGAATTTGCTTTGCTGACCAGGCTGGTCTTGAACTTAGAGCGACCTGCCTGCCTCTGCCTCCTTAAGTCCTGGGATTAAAAGCGTGTGTTACCACATCCAGTTAATACTTGATCTTTTAAAAGACCTCACTCACAAGCCCAATCACTTATTTAAATAATAGCTTCTCCTAGGGCTTTGGTGGTGTACACCTTTAGTCCCAGCACTCAGGAGGCAGAGGCAGGTGGACCTCGAGTTTGAGCCAGCCTGGCCTACAGTGTGAGTTCCATGACAGCCAGGGCTACACAGAGAAATCCTGTCTTGAAAAACAAACAAGAAAGAAAGAAAGAAAGAAAGAAAGAAAGAAAGAAAGAAAGAAGGAAGGAAGGAAGGAAGGAAGGAAGGAAGGAAGGAAGGAAGGAAGGAAGGAAGGAAGGAAAGAAAGAAAGGAAAATAAAATAAAATAAAATAAAATAAAATAGGGCGGTGGTGGCACACACCTTTAGTCCCAGTACTCGGGAGGCAGATTCAGGCAGATCTCTGTGAATTCAAGGCCAGCCTGGTCTACAGAGCAAGATCCAGGACAGCCAGGGCTACACAGAGAAACCCTGTCTTGAAAAAAACAAACAAACAAACAAACAAAAAACAAAAAACAAAAAACAAAAAACAAAAAAAAGGAAAGAAATAGCTTTTCTACTGCATGGTCTGTTCTTAAATCCACCCCTCACTCCCCACCCCTCCACCCCCGTCCCATAACATACACACACACTTTTGTGATTCCAGCCATCAGGAGAGTCAATACTCAATACCACTTGCTAAACTGAGCTGAGAACATGGTCCCTGATTCCTAGGAATTGCTAGTACAGTGGGGGGAAAGGCCCACAAATAACTGTAACATGAGACATGATAGCAGTCCCACAAATGATGTATAACTTACACTGCAAGAACCCTAGAGCAGAGAGGAACTCCTCCTAGGGAGATCAGGGAAGGTTTCACTGGGGAGAAGGAGTTTCACTGGGAAATGCAGGGAAAATAGAATTTCAACAGGTAACAGGAAATTAGGGCAGAAAAAGAGCCCTTTGGATTGAGAGGCAGATTCAAGGACTATCTGAGAGTGGGAAAGGGCAGGGTGGGTGTGGAGCAGTGAGCAGAGAGGAAAGTTAATAGCACTATCTGGGCAGGAGTCTTAATGCCTGGACAGGCACTTTATACACACTGTTGCTCATCCTGAAGAAGTCCAGCAACTATGAGGCAGGTGCTGTGTTGAGTTCATTTTACAGATTCAGAAAAAGGCTCAGAGAAGTCAATCTCTTTGCCCAGTGTCTAATAGTTAATAACGGTTCACAGGGAGTGTGTTAATGGGAAACAAAGTAGGAAAAACACACTGGGAGCAGACTGGAAGCCTAAAATGTCATTAGAAGGAATTAAACTTTATGTCACTAGCCAACCAAAGGCACTGATGATTTCTAGCAGGGGAATGGCTGTATGGGAAAAGAACTGAGCTCATGGTGTGGCTGGAGCTTGGTGGCCAGATTGAGCACTATGTTAAGTCCAAGAGGGGCCATTCACAGATTATAAAGTCAGTGGCACCCTCTGGAGCTATACAATGCAGGACTAAGGTTCAACAAGTCCCTGATTTAGGGTAGCAGCAGCAATGGGACATAGGAGAGGAGGGGTGAATGGACAGGATAGGATAAGAAATTGGATAGCAAGGGTAAAAGGTCATGGTAGAATTTAAGATGATGTTCTACTTGCTACCATTAATGAAGTCAACCAAAAATTTCTGTTAAATACCAATTCAGCTTGCTAGACTTAAAAACAATAGAAAGGATGGTGGAGTTAAATAAAAAAAAATGGTGGGGGCTAGAGAGATGGCTCAGTAGTTAAGAGCACTGGCTGCCCTTCCATGAGGACCCAGGTTCAATTCTCAGCACCCACATGGCAGGTCACAACCGTCTGTAACTCCAGTTCAGGGGAGCTGACACCCAAGGCAAAACATCAATTCACATAAAATATAAACAAACAAACAAACAAACAAATAAATAAATAAATGAATGGTGGAGGAAGCCTGGAAAGGTAGCTCTGACTAGCAGAGAAGAGGAAAGAGGCTTAAGGACCCAAAGCTATACATAAGTTAACTATAATGGGGGCTATGTTTTGGAGTTTTCTTTCTTTCTTTTTTTTTTTTTTGGTGAATAGGTTTCATGTAGCTCAGGCTGGCCTTGAACTTGGTTTACAGCTGAGGATGGCTTTGAACTCCTACTTCCACATCCCACATGCTGGGATTACAGGCTCATGTTACCATGCATAGCAGGACTAAATTTGGTAAAAACAGGTCCTGGCAGTAATTTCTGTAACAGTTGAACTGACAGTCAAGACATGGAGGTGGTAACTAGAGGTAGGACTTTTTTCAAGACTGATGGTGAGAAAGAAAAGGGCAGGAAGAGAGACTTAACGATGATGCTGTTCTTTGGGCCACAAAGAGGTTTACAGTCAGAGCCATGGAAGGCTTGTGTAGGTGGCCACATTACAACAGGCAAGCATGTAGAGGTATACTGTATGCTGGATCCTAGTAGCAAAAGGACATGGGCATGTCTAAAAGACCAATTCCAACTGTTGTCATTCCTCTCCTGGGGCAGGGTAACGAGAGTAATCTCAGATAAAGGGACCACTGTGGGCTAAGCATTTGGAGGCAGTGTCTCATGCAAGCCTCTGGGGACAGTAAGAGGGAAGTACTACCATTCTACTTTGCAGAGGAAGAAACAGGTCCTTCAAAGTTAAATAATTTGCTCAGTATTATAAGCCTAGGTAAGTGTCAGCCCCTGAATTATATCAAGTTTGCTTGGCTTTCTGCACTAAACCCTATGTTTAAGAGAAGAACAGCATGCCAAGAGTGGTATACTTGCCTTTGGAGGCACTTTTGAACTCTGTGAAGACACACATGCCTAGAGAGAGACCTAAAGGCATGCTTGGAGAGGCAAGGAAAGGGGTTTAATGCTCCCCCATGTACAAAGTCTATAAAGGGAGCATAACTTGCGTGGAGAAGTAAGTATTCAGTACAAGGAGACAGATCTGGGAAAGCCATAGAGAAAAACTTGCTAGAAATGAAGGCTTGGGCTTCCGGGACAGCTGACAGTGGGGTAACCCCTAAATATAGATTAGGTAGCTTCTCCCTGGGAGAATCTGTAGAAAGTACTCTGTCCAAAGGGGGCTCTCCCATTACCTTGGGAACCCAGGTAGCCTGTGGCTATGGCATCCTAATCACACAAAAAGGAGTGCCCTTCATGAATATCTACATAAGGTGAAAGAGAACTCTGAGTCTCTTAAATTGCATGAAAGATTGTACGTGTGGTGTTGACAGAGGCTCACAGGAAAAGTGATGCTCATCAGACACTGAGAAGACCCTGCCCTGCCTTAGAACTCACAATGAGGGGTGCACAGTTTGGGTGCAGAGGTGGGGTATAACAAGATACCCTGCCACTCCCTGCTCACATCATTTCATGGTGTGTAGAGCCACACCCTCAATGGGAATGGGTTTCTCCAGTTAGGCTTCACCTGGATCTTTTCTTGGCGACGCTGCTGCTCAGCTATCTTCCTTGCTAGAGCCAGCTTCTTGGCCCGAAGTTCCCTGATATCATCCTCGCCCCCACTGCCTTCAGCCTCTGAATCTTCCTCAAAGTCTTCAATCACCACATCTTCTTCCTTGGGTAAAGGAAAGACACAGACAAAGGTAAAGAGCAGAGAGTGAGCCATGGTACCTAATGGGTCCATTCTATTTGTTTAGCCCCACCCCACCCCCACCCCATGCTGATGGGAAGCGCTCCTTGCCAAGGGTTCCCTGGAATATGTTGGCAGGAGCTGTCACTCTTTCCCTTAAATTGCACCCTTACATGCTAGAGCTTTTCCTTATACATTCACACCTACGACACTCATAATCACATATGTTCACTTGCATGCTTGTGTTCACACTCCTTTGTTCTCCTTTGTACACACTCAAACACAAACTTTGGACCTGTTTTCATTTTGAAATTATAAATGATTCAAAGAGTAAACTATGGAGAAAGTTGAACTGCCCAATTTAAATCTAATTCCTGCTAATAATGTGATAAGAATCAACTCTGGCCAACATCTGGGAGCTAAGCAAGGAAGTTCCCTTGCCCCAGACAGCATCAAGAGCAGATGCTGTAGCTCTATAGACCTTGTCTTGATTTCTTTTAAGACCACAGCCTGGAGATGTCAGAACTTCTGGGCCCCATTAAAAAATTCACATAACATGGCTTTGCTTAGCTGCCCTCCAAGGGCCTAGGCTGAGTAAGAAGGAGGTGGCTGGCTAGCTTAAGGAGCCTCCTTGCCAGGCTGATGGAGCCTTCCCCAGGGATGGCACTTCCTCACTTGCAGACTCAGTTCTCAGCAACCACTGCTCCCCGGGTGGTCCTAGCTCCATTCCTCACTCTCTTACTTTTGGCCTTGGTCAGGAGAGAACATACAGCTGCCCAAGAGTTTCCTTTGAGGGACAGGACTAGCAGGGGAACACAGGGAGTGAGTCAACAGGCGAAGGAAGATTCCTGCAATTCTAACAGGATGATAATAATGACTACACTGACAGCCACTGGCTACTCAGTGCTTTTTATGGGCTGTATACAGGGTTATGTGTTTTCATGCATTAACTCTTTTAACTCTCACGACTCCTTTAATTCTCATAATTGCACATAGCTATTACCACCACCCCCTTCTTATTTTTGGCTTTCTAAGACAGAGTTTCTCTGTGGAGCTCTGGCTGTCCTGGAACTCACTCTGTAGACCAGGCTGGCCTCAAACTCACAGAGATCAGTCTGTCTCTGCCTCCTGAGTGCTGGGATTAAAGGAGTGCAGCATCATCACTGGCCCATCCATGCTTTATAAATGAAGACATTTAGTAAAATAGCCTGCTCAGAGTCAGAGGTGGCAGGAAGTAGAGCAAGGAATCAAACTCAAGTGAGTCTGACTCCATGTCTGCTCTTACCAATCATAATGAACAAACCTGCAGTTCTGAATTGAGAGAGCAATTGCTGCTCAGATCAAGCCCTTAATGGCTTAGCTTTGTCAGGCCTGGACCTATTAACACAGACTGGGATTCTCTTGGTGAAAAGTAGTTAATAAGTGTAAGTAAGGTGATGAGGAAGGGGGGGGGGGTCTAGGGAAGATGGGTAGTTTGGCAGTATCTCCAAGAACTACAAACTATCCTGTTACAAAGAAAGATGTTCAAGGACACCCCACCGCCACCACACACCTCTTCCAATTAGTCTGCAGTTTGGGGAGATGAGAGCTACAGATAGAATCTGTCATTGTCCTGAGAGGTGTGAGGGGTCTAGGACACTGTCCACAGGCACCGTTTATTTGTCAATACCTGGTCATGGGAAGGGAGAGGATTTCACATCCACTTCCGTGCTCGCAGGGTAACCCTGCATGGAAGCAAGTACAACAAGATGTCCGCTGGCCCCCAGAGGAAGAGTGTCCTTGCCTGCTCTCACCAGAGATGGACAGTTAGCACTGGTTTAGAGTGAGCAGGACTGAGGTCAAAGGCGGGTCAGAGAAGCTTGTCTGAGGTTTGCTCAGCTCTCATAGCAAACGAGGAAGTGCAGGGTTATGAAATTACACAGAACAGGGTAAGTAGGGTTTCCCAGGGACCACTGACATAAAGGAACCCAGGAGACTCGTGGGAAAAGGAAGAAGTGGGCAGCCTGGTGTGGGTCACGAACCTTTGCCTGGTCAATAAGCCTCAGAAGGAGACTACTGTGGCACAAGTGAATCTGGCACCAGAAGTGGCCTGCTCCTTCTAGGGTGCCTCTTTGCCTAGCTAGGCTTGTGCTGCCAGTTCCACTGTTCAGAGACATCTCTTACAGTCATGCTGGAGAGCTGGCTTTTCTCATTCTCCACTGCCTACTTTAGCCTTCCAGTGTGGCTGAGATAAAGGAAAGAGGCACGGGCACCATGGCCCTGTGTTTCCCACACTGTGTCCAGGGCTGCAGGAGCACTGTTCTGCCTGCTAAGGTTTGGACATCCCAATGGCTCTGGCAACTCCCCTCTCCTCCCATGCTGACAGCTCATTCTTTCCCGTACTCCCTGCCCAGGTTTCATCTGGAGAGTCTGGAGTTGTGGGCTTAGCTACAGCCCTGGAACCACCTCTGTCCTGGAAGCTGAGCCCTGTGTCATCAGGCATGGGGTGGAGTTCTCCAGCTATCCTAATGAAGTCAAGCCAAGACTGCTTCTCTGAAAACTCTGTTCCAAAGGTGGCCCCTCTATCACTGCCTGAGATCCTAAACGACAGCTTCCAGCTGACATCTGGCTTCCTTGGCCTGTTGCTGATTTCATCCCTGTACCCCGCCCTGCTCCACCGGGCGCTGGAGACTGCTGTGGGCCAAATGACTGTGTTGGCCTATGGGTGACCTGGCCTCTGGCTAGAATTGCTTCCGTCCCTTCCCTCCATCCCATGTTTCTTTCTACCTAAGGCCCCTGTCTTTAATACTATGGGGTAAAAAGAAGGAACGAGCCAATCTTCAGGCAAAAGTGAGATGTGTGTATGGACCCAGACAGAGTTACCCGCACCCAGACAGACAGCAAGGAAGCTGACAGGGAAGCTCAATGCACACATGTTCCATCTCCACCACACAGTCACATTTACTCAGAACCCCAGACCGCAGGAGGACTGGCAGCAATGTTCATTGAAACTGACACACAAACTAGGCACACGCAGATGACCATCAAAGACCATCCCCAGAAAGACATGCATGCACCTAGGGCAACTGCCAAGGAGGCCTGCAGGGCGGGGACACAGGTAAGCATGCATACATAGTGTGGCCATGCGCGCTCTCTCTCTCTCTCCTCTCTCTCTCTCTCTCTCTCTCTCTCTCTCTCTCTCTCACACACACACACACACACACACACACACACAGATACGCACACGAGTCTGGAGTGAAGCAAGGGCTACAGGAAAAACCAAGGGCAAACAAACAAGAGGAGAATTCCTTAATCACATCAGGATGTGCAGGAGGGAGGGAGGGGGGGAGGAAGAGAGGGAGAGCAGGCCGGGGGAGGGGTGATTTTCCACATGGGGCCAGCAATGTCAGCTCTTCCTGTACGGAGGCTGGAGTTCAGGCCTGTGCTGTGCTGAGCTCCACACATCTATAAACTTGATCCTCAGCCTGAACCCTAACACCCCTCTCTCTACTGCCTTTCCTAAGCCTCCAGAGCTGAACATTATTAAACTCTTTCCTCCAATGCAACATTAAGAAGAAGCATCTGGAACTCGTCGATGGAGGCAATGGGGTGGACTGGCAGGAAGGGGCACCAGCAGAGTGCACTCTTGAGAAGTCGGCTGTCATGTCACCAGACACTGAACTAGGAGGTTATAAATAACCCCAAGGAGAAGCTCCAGCCTGGGTATGGGGCATGGGGGAAGGGGAGTCTTCCCTCTGCCACACGGGCTCTTCCCGAAGAGTACCTCATCTTCCAGTTGTTTTCCCTCTTGGCTTCCCATTTCCTTTCCCATGGTGTCTGGGACGGGTGCCACTGACACATATTTTCCACCCTTGAATGCCAGCAGAGGCTCTTCTTGTCCACAAAGGGCTTCCAGAAAATACTTCAGTACTGTGACCCTTTTGCAGTCAGCTGCAATAACCTACAGGGCGAGAGGGAGAGAAGAAAAACAGCATTTCTGAGAGGGAGATGAAGATGAGAGACTGTTGGCTGCAGGGCACATGAGAATTGTGTCAAAGTTACTGGGGAGGGAGGCAGTATGAACAACGAGTGTGCGTGTGTACGGAGGCAAGCAAGGACCAAGGTCTTCTGAAGGAAGGAAGTCACCAGGGCCCTGCTTAGGTCATCCCTGGGGCAGCAGACAACCTCAAGACCAATGCCAGGTGCCCTCAGGGCTTGTGCTTTTCTTTTACTAAAGTCCTGTTAGGAAAAAACAAAAGCAAGAAAATCATTCCTTCTAAGCTCGGAAGAGCGGTAACAGGACGAGGGATGGACTGCTGCAGGCTGGCTACCCTAGATCACAGCTTTCCAGCACCCCTGGTGCCCCTCTCCAGACCCCCTCCAGGACAACTTGCAGACTGAAAGATAAGCTTCCCTGGCGGCTGCATCTTAGTCATTCTGAACTCAGCTGGATGGAAGCTGCCTGACCTGAGAACTGGGCAGGGAATTATCAGGAGGAGAAGACTGGGCAGAGCAGGTGAGTTCACCAAGGTTCTGCCCTGTAGGGTTCACGTGAGTTGCTCCCAGGTTGCTACAGCAGCACAGCAGCACAGATGACAGTGCTGTCAGAGAAGCTGTGGCTGATTTAGCTGAGGTGTGACTTATGATCCTGAGCAACTGTCAGACTGGTAAAGGTCTCCCATGAAGAAGTGTCCACAGTCACCTAGCCTGGAATCCTCCCTGCAAGACCACATATGCACGTCTCCACCTCTCTCTGTGCTCGTGCTGTGTGTGTGTGTGCTGTCCTCCTCCTCCTCCTCTTCCTCCTCCTCCTCGCTGGGGCCTCCCTTCTTACTCTCTGGCTTCTGGGCCCTGCTCGACGTGCCCAGAATAGTAGAGGGCCATTTCTACACCATAATAGTCAGACACGACACAGAGGGTAGCCCCTTCAGCAGTGACTCCAGGACACACTGCACGACTAAGACCCATTTTGAAATGTTATTTTACTTTATGTGCTTGGGTGTTTTGCCTGCATGTATGTTTCTGTAACACATACATGCCTGGTGCACAAGGAATCCAGAAGGCAGCGTCAGGTCCCTTGCAAATGGAGTTACAAATGGTTGTGAGCCACCACGTGGGTGCTGAGAATGGAACCCAGGTCCTCTGGAAGAGCAGTCAATGCTCTCACCTGATGAGTCAAATCTCCAGCCCCACTCACCCCTAGACCTATTTTAAACCTCATTTCTGAATGTGAAAGGACAAGTGCAGGGCTGTTGTAGAGACTGGACTGTCTAGGCTCATCATTTCACCGCTGTACATGCCAGCTCCTCCACTCAGAAGGTGCCAAAGATCACATTTTGTACTTCTCACGTTTCCCTGTCAGGGTGCTATGAGAATAAAATGGGCACACCACAGGCTCGTGGAAGAAGACTGGTGGGCACAGAGAAACTCACTGGAGACCACAGGAACAGATGATACAGGATGAGCCATGTCTTCCAAGACAAGGTGTAACGAATCATCACTCTGGCATATGGCTGGCCAGGGAGAGTGCATGCACACCAGTCATCTGTGCCACAACTTCATTCTCTGCCATCTTCTCCCCTGCCCAGATGCCACTCACCTGTGGCTATTGCCACCATAGTAGCAGGCTAAGTATCTGACCACCTCCATGTAAGAGGCTTCCCTGAAGAGTCTTAGAACCTTTTGAGCTTAAGGGGCCTGATCCTGGATACCTCCCTGAAGGTCCTGCCTTGGGTCAGGGCAGGTAACCATGGTTCCATCGTGTGTATTGAAACATGTGATGAGGAAGGCTACAAATACAGAAGCAGGGGCTAGAAGGCATTAAAGAGCAGAGCTGAAATGAGTAATAGCCTGGCAGGCAGCACGCACAGTGGCCTGCCTGCATCCCCAGTCTCTCACTTGCAGAGGAAACTTCTGCATTTCCACAAGACTGCCAGTTTCCTCTCTGTGGTCTAATTTTAACCACCTTGTCGTTACAGTGTGTGTCAGCCACCTGACCCCATTATGACCTCTGACCTTATGCCCCAGCTACTGCTTGCACTATGGAGAATTATGTAATGGATCCAGGACTTTCCTTTCTGGCATGAGATTGCTGCCACTGAGTGGGGTGGAGAGGGTAAAGGAGTGATGAGAAGAGAGAGGAGTCTGCAATAGTGCTTGGCTCACCTGGATGTGAAAGGGCCACAGGAGCCCCAGTTCAATCTGTAGCAGAAACCTGCCCAGGAGAAGACAGTGTCTTATGGGTGTATGCTCACACAAGTGGGAAGAAACACCTCTATCATTAAGGCAGGCCCTGGGTGGGTACATGGCTCAGGAAGCAGTGTGATTCCTGGCCAAGAGGGAGAAAGGCCACATGTGTGGACGTGGGACTCCTGGAGATGGGGATTTCCAGGGCACAGCAGGAGCTTGGGGCGCAGACATCCTGAGCCTGCCTGCAGCACATCCTTAGAGGTTCAGTGGGACTATCATGAAGAAAGACAAGCGAAAAGAACTCCCACTGCTCCAGTTTTCATTTCCATACCTTTTAGAATGAACCTAGTTTGCCTGGAGTTTTGTCTGCTTTGGTCATTCATCATTGCCCTGAAGGGCAATGACACTACTGTGACTGCTCAAAGAGCTCTGCTCCATTGGGGTAGCCTGATTTGAAGTCAAGAAGTCCAAAAAGGATTCTACCTGTTTATACAGAGATGATTTACCCATATTTTGGGAGAGTGTTTTCTCTTCATTGTAATCCAACCACGGGAAGAACAAATAAAGTTGGACACAGTATTCTTGGGTTTTTAAAGTACAGTGTGGCAGTGAGAAATGTATTCAAGCTATTTTGTAAACTGGGAAGACCATAAGCAGAACATCTAGGCCTTGCCCAAAGATGCAGGGAAACCTATTTCCAGCCTGCTGGGCTGACTGTGAGAGCATTCTGCCACAGGGTGGGAGGAAAACAAAGCTCTCTTGACTCTGGATTCTACAGAAGGCTCTTGGGAATATTCCCCCACACAAAGGGGCTCTAGTAATTGAATCAGAAAGGGACAAAACAACAAAAAAAGTTTAATATGTTAAGGGATATATCAAGATGGAGAAAGCCTTTCAAACCTCTTGCTTTAAAAAGCAAACTCCAGGATGATCTCTGCTCAGCAATGAAGTTTCTGGCAGGAGAGGGGTTAAAGGTTAAAGGGGTTGTAGGTTCTCTGCTTGGAGAGGAGGGAGTACCGAAGAAATCCATAATATAATCCCCACAGTAACACCTTCCTGAGCACATTTTTCCATTTTATATCAATGAAAAGCAGAGAATGTAAACGGTACGTCCACTGCAATTTGGGCAAACTCTCCATTTTTCTGAGGAGAAAGTTGGGTAGGACAGAGTTTCTCTGGGTTGTGAGAGCAGGGCTGGACTGGGGCTAAAAGTGGGTAAAGGGCTGCTGGACTGAGGACCTTCTCAGTGGTAGCAGTCCTTGCCCTTCTGGAGGAAGACTTACTTTGTGGCTGACTACCAAGAACTCCAGAGTTAATGGACCAAACTCTGAATGAATCATTCTTGCTTTGAAGAGAAAACTGGGGTTAGGTCAGGGAAGACCTGAAAGAAAAGCACCCTAAGAAAGCCCCTTCCTACCTCCCTGAAGGTTGTCTAAAGCAGCCCCCATCAGCAGCAGGAACCGAAACCCTAAGCTTCAGGGCTCCAGCTATCTATCACCCCATCAGGTCCACACATACAGAACACCAAGCAGAAAGGAAAACTGAAAGCTTGATGTGAAGAGGTGATATCAGTGCCTGTTCGGTCCCAGGCTCAGTTCCTTAGAGAGAGATAATGTGAGCAGGTAATGAGGTGGGGACAGGGGCTAAGAGGCAGGTCCTGAGAAACACACAAGAAAGCTTTAGACTGACACAGGAGAAGCTTGGTGTACAGTCTGGGGTATCTTACATGGGGAGATGGACAAGCAAAACTAGTGAAAACTGAGTAGCGGTCTACACGGAAAGAGCAAAGGAACTGATGCTACTTTATGAAAGGTGGAAGACAGCAAGAGATAAAGAGGACCAAGCACCAAGCATCACATACTGATGTAAGCTGAGTTCCAAGATGCAACACCTCACAGCAGCCTTGGGGAAGGGAGAAAACCTGGACCAGGCAGGAAATAAGAGGAAGGGTTGGAATGCTGACAGGCCTCTGGAGCAAACTCCTGAACGAAGGCTCAGCGTGTCCCAACAGCTAGTTATTTTGCAACATTTCTTTCACTAGACTTTTGGTTAGGGGAATCAGAACTTGCACCACAAGCCAGTTTTTTTTTTTTTTTCCTGTCTTAAAAGTCCAACTTACCATCGTTCCTTTGGTTAAAACAAAACAAAACACACACACACACACACACACACACACACACACACACACACACACACACACACACACGGGGGTTTTCCCCTGCAAACTTAAGTTTACAGGTTGTTTTTCTTGTTTCTCTAAATGGAGCCAATTATTCTCACATTTGTTGAAGCCTTCAATCAAGTTTTATAGCTTGTTAATTTTACAAAATGTCCTTAGAGCAAATGAGATGCAGACAGGAAAAGTGAAGTCTTGCTGAGATTATTAAGAAACCTTAAAATAGACTCCAAATCTACCACCAAGGCTGGTAAAATACAGGCTGCTTGGCTGGCTTCTGAGGTCAATTAGCAATGGGTTAATTATCATCTTTAATAAGCCAAGCCTATAGGACTGGCTACAAGAAACTGAACTCACACAAATGTGTTTCCACGAACCAGGAACTTGTAGCTATGTGGGATCAGCCTCACTTCTGTAGCAGCCAAGGGTGGGTCAGCTTGAGAAGGGGGTCTGCCAATGAAAATTCAGATACAAGAAATAAAGAATCCCACACAGGGAATCCTCTGGAACTGGGAGGACAGAGGAAACAGTTTATTCACATTCCTAGGGGGAGGGGCTTCCTGGCAGGGAGCAGACTCAAGAAGCAGGAGGGAAACTGGCCACAGGATGCACAATCACTATGAAGACAGAGGCAGTAGTTTAGGACCAGGAGACACACACTCATAGTCTGAGTCAGAAGAAGCAGGTATAAAATGGAGAGAGGGTCAGGGGTCGGAGGAGTGAGAGAGGAAGAAGCTGGACTTGGGCTGGGTGACCAAGATGAGACAGAGAAAAACCAGGAGTCCTGTACCAGACACATGGCTAATAACTTGGGCATACAGTGTCTAAAGGGTCAGTCCAAACAGCCGCTCTTTCCTGATCCCTACCCCAACACAGACTCATTTCTCTGCAATAAGCCAAGCACAGGCCACTTCTTGGTTACCTCTGATTCTAATGGCTATATCTAGCCCTCCCTAGACCCTATGGTTGACCTGTATAGGTGAAGAGCGGGGTCAACAGGTCACACACAAAGTGCTAACAGCACTAGTCAACCCACAGCAGCTGCTGCATCCTTGACCTGGGTCCCTTCCCTGTTTTTTCAGAGAAGGCAGAGTGAACTGTCAGCAGTCAGGCGGCACAGATGTCTGTCTGTTCTCCACACCCATCCGTACCACATGCACACACACATTCATGGCAGCAGCAAGTCTCCTAAAGGCTGACAGACAAGAAGTGGCAAGGAGTGAGGGGAAGGATTGAGTAGCAATAAGGTTGCTAAAGATTCAAAGGTGTGGGAACTTGACCACTGAGAAAGAGGTACTAACTGCCACTTCCTAGCTGTGCCTCTAAAGACAAGTTACTTTCTCAGAGTCTCTGTTTGCTCAAGTTGTTTCTGATGTACAAGGTATAATGCATATCAAATATTTAGCAAGGTGCCTGGCCCAGGAAGTGCCTTAATAAATGAGTGGTTGTTACGTTTTTCTTCCTCTCTGCTTCATTCTATTCAGAGGTGCCTTACACCACTGAGAAGTTTAGAAGCTGGACTCAGGCAAGGCGGGAACAGGGCTGGAGGACACCTGGCTACTGACACTGCTGTTAAGTCTTAACTCACAATTAAGGTGCTAGACTTAGGCTGCTGAGCAGGTAGGCTGGTGGAGAGAAGGTCCAGCCTCTCTCTAGCAGTCCTTTCTCTCTTCCTATTCTCCAAAGACCCGGACCTAACCACAGGCATACATGCATTCTACAGGACTCTGGAAAGGACCTAAGTGCCTGGGCAAGTATGCCACTAGTAATAAAAGCTATCAGAAAAAAAAAAAAAAAATCCAGCCTTAAGCCAAAATCCTGGCCCATTATAGTGGTGTCAAGGGTAGTAGATTTGCCTTAAATAAGGCTCAGCAGGATCTTTGCCCCAGGTATCCTGATAGAGAAAACACCCTTTATTGAATTTTCAACCCACCTGAATTTCCTGGTCTTTTCTGCTAGGCACCTGAGCTTCCTGGGCAGAATATGGCTTACTCTTCACAAACTTTCCCCAGGGAAAGTAACTATTCACTCAGAGCTCTGAGCTCCGCTGTTCCAGCAAGGTGTACTCTCATCAGCTAGGGCACCACAGACGGCAGACTATAGGCAGCAGTAGCTTGGGCTGCAGTCCAAT
Organism: Peromyscus maniculatus bairdii; assembly: GCF_049852395.1. Taxonomy (NCBI): domain Eukaryota; kingdom Metazoa; phylum Chordata; class Mammalia; order Rodentia; family Cricetidae; genus Peromyscus; species Peromyscus maniculatus. The sequence continues at coordinate 60,895,530 of NC_134859.1, read as the reverse complement.
CCTGCTTCCCCTGCAGAGTGCTCCAGAGCAACCACCCACATTGGCAGGGGTTGGGGCGGAAACGGGTACTGCCAACACAATCCTTTCAGGTCTGGCTGGCTTCAGCTGGTCTGAAACATGGAACACAGGCACTGGGCCCTCTCTTACTGAACCAGCAGGGGAGGCTGCAAGCTCAGCCCCCGGGGAAGAGAGTCTTCATCTGTTGCCACAATGAGTGAGTTCTGGACAGAATCAGGCTCTAGTCCAATGGATCTCAACCTGTAAGTCGTGACCCCTTTGGGGAGGTGGGGGGAGGGTGTCAAATGACCCTTTCACAGGGTTGCCTAAGATATATGCATATCAGATATTTACATTACGATTCATAACAGTAGCAAAATTACAGTTATGAAGTAGCAACAAAAATAATTTTATGTTTGGGGGTCACCATAACATGAGGAACTGTACTAGGGGGTTGCAGCATTAGGAAGGTTGAGAACCACTGATTTAGTTACTCTGAGCCCCATTCTTATTTGCCTTCCAGATAGCTAGATGCAGGGCTCCTTCACCAAACCTGTTCTAGTTTTATTTATTCTGTGTGGGGAGAGGATGTCCTTTTTGAGTCATCTGTAGCATTTGACAACACAGGCAACATTCAATCAGCAAATATTTATTAAGTGCCTACTGTATGAATAAGTATCATTGCTTGGGACCTGGGATTCAACAGGAACTGCAAGGTCCTTGTTTCAGTGGAGTAAGGGTCATATTCACACTAGGTAAAAAGACTTAGTACCTACAGCACTCAGGTAGGTAGAATTCTTATTCCTCTTTCCTCAAAGGAGGATATATGCCTTACAGACACAGAGACAAATACACTGCTGCTTTATGTCTTTCAGGCTGATGGGTTGTGAAAAGTCAGGACAGAGACCTCCCCTAGGCCCAGCCTTGCTACAGAACAAATTAGACCCTCTCAATGCTTCCCTATTCTGCACAATCATGACTTCCACATAGGTCACCACTACTGTACTTCTATTACTTCCTAACCCTTGACTCCAGGCTCCAGGCAATGACCCCTTCCCCCACTGCCATTTGCTCCTTCTGTGACTTGGCAAATTTTACAAATGATTCTCCAGGCCATACTGACTTTGCCTATGCAATCACTTCATCCCTTCATTTTCCTTTAAGCTTGATAAAGTAACTTCTTTCCTTCCTTCCTTCCTTCCTTCCTCCCTCCCTCCTTCCTCTCTTCCCTTTGAGATAGTCTCACTATCGAACACAATTTGGTCTCATACTCATGATCCTCCTGGTTCAGTTTCTGAAGTAACTGCTTGTTTTTAAAGTCTTTCTTTGCAAGAAGCCAATTGGTCTTTATCTATCCTGCCCTGCTAGCTCCCACCCATAAACCTTTCCTAAGAACTTATATCACATGCCAGGAGCTATGCTAGATATCCTGAGTACCTAAGACAGAACAAAATTCACAACAATCCTTGATCTCACAGGACTTTAGTCTAGTAAGGAGTCCCACAGAAACCTAATAGCTATGTGTTAGCCCTTCGGTACCTACAGGCCTATGCTTGTTTATCTTTTCTGGTCCTATTTACAGTTCAGTTCTTTTTCTTTTCTTTATTCCTTTTTTTTTTCTTTTCTTTTTTTGAGACAGGGTCTTTCTACCTAGCCCTGGCTGTCCCAGAACTCAACTATGTAGAGAAGGCTAGCCACAAATTCACAGAGATCAGATTGCCTCTGCCTCCCGAGTGCTATGAGTAAAGGGATGCACACATGCCCAGCTCTAAGTAATTTTTATTATCTAAATAAACAGTTTTTGTTTTTTCTCAAATAATTCTGTGCCCGACATAGTGGCTCATGCCTTTAATCCCAGCACCCAGGAGGCAGAGGCAGGCAGATCTCTGTGAGTTGCAGGACAGCCAGGTCTATGTAGAGAGACTCTGACTTAAAATGATTTATATGCCTATTAAAAGAAAATTCTGTGGGCAGTGGTGGCACACACCTTAATCCCAGTACTCGGCAGGACTCCAATTCTCTGTCCTCCTGCCTCAGCGCTAGGATCACTGTTGTGTACCACCACACCCAGCTTTACTTCTTTCAACAGACTAAACGGCATTACTTTTGTTCTTTAAAAAGTTGTTGTTAAGCCGGGCGGTGGTGGCGCACGCCTTTAATCCCAGCACTCGGGAGGCAGAGCCAGGCGGATCTCTGTGAGTTCGAGGCCAGCCTGGGCTACCAAGTGAGCTCCAGGAAAGGCGCAAAGCTACACAGAGAAACCCTGTCTCGAAAAACCAAAAAAAAAAAAAAAAAAAGTTGTTGTTAAGCTTTTTAAAAGCAAATCACAATAAAAAATTCATAGAGATCTCTCTACTTCTGAGTGCTGAAATTAAAGAAGTATAACATCTGGCCCCTTTTTATTATTTTTGATTTTCGGACAGTGTCTTATGAAGTTCAACAAGGTGGCCTTGAACCTGCTATCCAATTCAAGGCCCTGAACTTCCAATCCTCCTGCCTCAGCTTAAGTAGATGGGACAAAGGCATGCACTGTAGCACATCTGGCTTACTGTCACCATATGCTACTTCTGCTGTAGCTAGTGAGTATTTTTTAGATGGAAATGTATCAACTGAGAAGGTACTTACTCCCTCTTAAGTTCACATGGTCCATAAACTTGGCCAGTTTGCTGATACTTGTATTTTTCTCCCATTAAGACACCTGATTTTTTCTCCTAAGACTCTTGAGGACAGGTATGTGTACATATGTACACAAAGTAAACTCTACCTGTGGTATCTAACATACGCTGTGGGTGCTTTGAAAACATGGATGACTGATCATGGCAGGCAGGAGGCATAAAGGAGAGGGTACCAGCAACACTAGACAGACACAAGCACTCTGAAGCTGTGAAACACAGACCACTGGGCCAACTCAGAGATGCTCCTCTGCTGGGGTGCTGCCTGTGGAAGGGATGCAGACTTGCTGAGTGATGGGTGTCCTCTGTCAAGCAGCCTGTAGAGCTTCTAACGTGAAATGAGCCCTCAAGAAGCAGAGCTCTCTTGGGCACATCTTACCTTGTCTTTAACTTGAGGCTGCTGCTTCAGGGCAAAACATGACACACAATGCACTGAGACAAAGGGTGAGAGAGACAGTGCTCTCCAGAGCAGCTTTTTTTCCTTTTTGGTACTGGGTTTGGGACTAAATTCATGGCCACACACATGCCTAGTATATGCTCTGCTACTAGGCTACACTCCTAGTGTTCAATGTCATGTTCTGAAAACCAACCAACCAACCAACCAACCAAACTCCATCATTATCTGGGAAGACCCCATAACACATTTAAAAATATGGATAGAGAAGTTCCCTGAGATAAGGGCTATAGTAAGCCATTTTAAATTGGGTTAAATGGGTCAGCATTAAGTTCAGTCCTGATTCTGTGACCTATTGTATCTTGCAATTCGAGACAAGATACAATGTGCTAACAAAAATCTGTCATAGTTCAAGATAAGGCATAAACAAAGTAGCCAGGTGTGGTGGCACATGTGCTTGGGAGGCTGAGGCAGGTGAATTTCTGTGGGTTTGGAGCCAGCCTGATCTACATTGCAAATTCTAGGATAACCAGGGATACATACTAAGTAAGTTAAGACCCTATCTGGGTTGTTTGTTTGTTTGTTTGTTTTTTGCTTTGGTTTCTTGAGATAGGGTTTCTCTGTGTGGCCTTGGCTGTCCTTGAACTCACAGAGATCTGCCTGCCTCTGCCTTCTGAGTGTTGGGATTAAAGGCATGCACCGCCATGCCCAGCTGTGAGACCCTATCTTTAAAAAAACGCAAAACCAACCAACCAAGGCACCTACCCACTCACCCCCACTACTACCTAAAAAAACAATCAAAGGACTAGCATATGGGGAAAGACTGGTAAGTATTAGCCTCCTTATTTATCTTTCAACACTAGAAATAATTTCCATTACGACCACTTGCATCAGGTTGAAGACATGACTCAGTAGTTAAGAGTACTTGCTCTTGCAAAGGACCAAGATTTGGTTCCCTGCACCCACATGGCAGGCAGCTCACAACTGTCTGCAATTCCAGTTCTAGGGTATCTAGCACCTTCTGGATTCTAGGGGCATCAGGCACACACACAGTGCACATTCATACATGCAAGCAAAACACTGATACACATAAAACCAAAATAAATAAATCTTAAAAAAAAAAAAACACTCTACTCTATCAGAATCATATACCAATAAGCCTGTTACAGAGCCTGGTCTACAGAGCGAGTTTCAGGACATCCAGGGCCCAACGAAGAAAACCTCCCCTCCCCGCCCCTCTCTCTCTCTCTCTCTCTCTCTCTCTCTCTCACACACACACACACACACACACACACACACACACACACTGAGCACTCCTAACTGCTGAGCCATCTCTCAAATTCCTGAACATATACATTATTTATTTTTACTTTATTTTGCATGTATGGTTATTCTGCCTGCATGTACACTTACTATGTAGACCAGACTGACCTTGAACTCACCAGAGGCCTGATTGTGCCTCCTAAGTGCTGGGATTCAAGATGTGTGTAAAACCATACATGATTTATTTTATTTATTTATTTTTATTTTATTTTATTTTATTTTTTTTTTTTATTTTTTTTTTTTTTTGGTTTTTCGAGACAGGGTTTCTCTGTGTAGCTTTGAGCCTTTCCTGGAGCTCACTTGGTAGCCCAGGCTGGCCTCGAACTCACAGAGATCCACCTGGCTCTGCCTCCCGAGTGCTGGGATTAAAGGCGTGCGCCACCACCGCCCGGTTATTTTATTTTATTTTTAATCATGTGCGTGTAAATGCGTGAAGGTGTACTCTAATGGCAGATATCCTAGAGTTACACAGAATCCTGAGGCACCTCACATGGGACTGAACTTGGGTCCTTTGGAAGAGCAATACCCACTCTTGACCACTCAAGTCATCTCTCCAGCTCCCCTTAAGAATTACTTTAGTTGGGTGGTGGTGGAGCACACCTTTAACCTCAGCACTCAGGAGACAGAGGCAGGCGGAAATCTGTGAGTTCGAGGCCATCCTGGGCTACAGAGTGAGTTCCAGGACAGGCTCCAAAGCTACACAGAGAAACCCTGTCTCGAAACACCCCCCCCCCAAAAAAAAAATTACTTTAATAGCCAGGCAGTGGTAGCGCACACCTTTAATCCCAGCACTCAGGAGGCAGAGGCAGAGGCAGGTGGATCTCTGTGAATTCAAGGACAGCCTGGTCTACAGAGAGAGAGTTCTTGGACAGCCAAGGCTACACAGAGAAACCCTGTCTCAAAAAACAAAAACAACAACAAAAAAAATTACTTTAAGACATTACTTACTTTCATCTTGTGTGTACACAGTGCATGTTTGTGTATAGAGAGGTTAGAGTTGATATTTCATGTCTTCCTTTATTGCATTCCCCTCCCCCCACCCTTTTTCTCTTTTTGAAAGGCAGAGTCTCTCATTCATCACAGAGCTCACTGACTGGCTAGACTAGCTAGTTAATGAGTTCTGGGGATCTACCCGTCCCTGTCCCACTCCCAGCACTAGGGTTATACATACAGGCCATTTGGCTTTTACATGGATGCTGAGGATCCAAACTCAGGTCATCATGTTTGTGAGACAGGCATGTCACTAACTCAAGCACCTTCCCACTTATTTTTTAAAACCACGTCTCATATCCCAGGCTGGTCTTGAATTTGTTGTTATGTAGTCAAATATGACCTCCCAAATGTTGAGATTATTTTTTTTAAGTAATTGATATATTTTTTATTTTATGTGCATTGGTGTTTTGCCTTTGTGTATGTCTGTATGAGGGTCCCCTGGAACTGGAGTTAAACACAGTTGTGAGCTGCCATGTGGGTGCTAGGGATTGAACTCGGGTCCTCTGGAAGAGCAGTCAGTGCTCTTAACTGCTGAGCCATCTCTCTAGCCCTGAGATTATTTTTGTATGTGTCTGTGCATGTGTGTGTGGGTGTACTCTTGTGCATATGTGTATGGAGGCCAGAGGATGATATTGGCTGTCTTCCTCAATTGCTCTTCACGGTATTGTGTGTGTGTGTGTGTGTCCCCGTGTAGAGGTCCAAGGGTGACTTTGGGTGCCTTGCTTTTTCACCTATATGCCTTTGAGATGGGGTATTTCACTGAGCCTGGATATAAGCTGCCCCAGCAATCCTTCTCTGTTTCCTACAGCTCTGGGTTTTGTCTGTCCTGGGGATTCAAATCAAGTCCTCATATTTGTGTGGCAAGTGCTCCTACCTACTATACCATCTCCCTACCCTCTCTCTACCTTAATTTTTGAAACAGAGTCTTTCACTGAATGCAGAATGCACAGATTAGGACAGACTGGTTGAGAATTACTGTTTCAAAGGCTAGAAGGTTAGTGAGGCATGGTGGCTCATTCCTGCAATCCCAGATCTTGGCAGGCTTGAGGCAGGAGGACCAATGTGGATCTGAGGCCAGTCTGGACTACAGTGAGACACTGTCTCAAAACAAAACCAACAACAAAACAATTAAACAAATAAAGAAATAGATATTGGAAGGTTATGTTGAAATAGTCACAATTTCAGTCCATCCTTCAAACTACAACTCTATTTTAGCTAAGGTGTATATAATCTTACATTACTTTCTCCTTTCTGTGGTGCAGGGATGGAACCTAGGTTTCAACTGTGCTAGACAAATACTTTGCCACAGAGATACATGCCTACATTATTATTTTTCTTACCTTTTTTTTTTTTTTTTTTTTTGGTTTTTTGAGACAGGGTTTCTCTGTGTAGCTTTGCGCCTCTCCTGGAACTCACTTGGTAGCCCAGGCTGGCCTCGAACTCACAGAGATCCGCCTGGCTCTGCCTCCCCAGTGCTGGGATTAAAGGCGTGCGCCACCACCGCCCAGCTTGGTCCATTTTCTTTCTTTCTTTTTTTTTAAATAATTTAATTATTTTTATTTTATGTGCATTGGTGTTTTGCCTGCATGTATGTCTGTGTGAGGGTGTCAAGTCCCCTAGAAGTAAAGTTATAGACAGTTGTGAGCTGCCAAGTGGGTGCTGGGAATTGAACCCAGGTCCCCTGGAAGAGCAGTCAGTGCTCTTAACTGCTGAGCCATCCCTCCAGCTCCCCATGTTTTTTCTTATAATCAGAACATTTAAAATTTATTCTCGAGCACTCTATACTACTACTACTACTACTACTTCCTCCTACTCTTCTGCTGTGGGATGTTCTGTATGGCAAATGTGTTGCTCTGATTGGTCAATAAATAAAACACTGATTGGCCAGTGGCTAGGCAGGGACTAACAGAGAGGAGAAAAGAAAGAACAGGAAGGTAGAGGGAGACATTGCCAGCTGCTGCCAGGACAAGCAGCATGTAAAGATGCTGGTAAGCCACGAGCCATATGGCAAGGTATAGATTTATAGAAATGGATTAATTTAAGCTATAAGAACAGTTAGCAAGAAGCCTGCCATGGCCATACAGTTTGTAAACAATATAAGTCTCTGTGTTTACTTGGTGGGGTCTGAGCGGCTGTGGGACTGGCGGGTGACAAAGATTTGTCCTGACTGTGGGCAAGGCAGGAAAACTCTAGCTACACTCTTCTATTTATGATATGTGGATTTCAAAAACAAAAGCAATAAATATTCAACCAACCAACCCAAACCCCAATGCTTCAGATTCCTTTCACCTGAGGTGGTCTCCCCTCCACTCCCCCACCTGAGGTTTTTGTACCCTTTGGTCATCAACTTTCCATTCCTCCCAGCCCCTAGTCTCTGATACCCATAATCACTATTGTACTCTTTGCTTCTATGAGTTGTATCTTTTGTTGTTTGTTTTAATGGTGTCAAGGGTTGAATCTACGGCTTTATGCCTGCTAGGCAAGTGCTCGACCACTGAGTCATATCCCTCATCCATTTCTGTTGTTTTATATTCCACATATAAGTGAGAATCCATGGGATCTTTCTGTGCCTGACGTATTTCATGTATAATACTTTCCCATCCAGTTCCACCTATGTTATAGTACATAAAAGAATTGTTTTTCCTTTTAAAAGCTGAATGATATTCTGTTGTGTATGTACATCACACACATACAACCTCTTCCTTTTGTGTGGTGTATGCACAGATGTGCTAACCTGTGTGTGCTCACACGTATGGAGGCCAGAGTATCCTCTATTGTGCTCCACCCAACACTACTGTAGTGTTTTCTTTATCCATCCACTGATGAACAGTTAAGTTGATTCTGTAACTTGGCAACTGTGAAAACTGCTGCAGTGAACATAGGAAGGAAGGTATCTTTTGAACAGACTGGTTTTTAGATCTTTTGGGTAAATATACAAGAGTAGGATTGTTAAATGGCTGTCCATTCTTCAAAGTCCTTATGATTATGGACCTTGCAGAGGAGGAAAGGAAAGACAGGATGCTACCAAGTTTGATGTTGGAACTCAGCTATCAAGGGTGCAATGCCAAGAGCTGGGCTTAGCCCTCTAGAAGAATTAAAAGCTCACAATTTGAACCGATAGCAAGAGGCTGGAGATGATTCTAGTGGAGAAAAATGGTTCAGGTTCTTCTCATATCATAAGCCACTCAAGAAGATACAGAGGGTTTGAAGCCAATATTAGCATAAAGTTCTTCTCTGGCCAGAGCAGAGGAAGCAAAGGTGGATCAGTATATACAACTCCAGGATGGAAAATTTCTTATTGGTGTCAGCTGGCTTTCTGTGTGGCTTGGAAAGACTTAGCCTGATGTTTTCATCACCTGTTTAGTGTTCTGGAGACTCTTGTCAGTGGCCTCACTGAGCTTGCTCCAGTGGGCAGAAGAGAGGGGCTGGTTCATGCACTGTGCGCATGAGTGAGCTGTTTCTTTCCCATGGCTGTCTCCAACATCCCACAACTCTTTCTGGGCCACATGGAGAGCATAAGCCAAATGAGTCCCACAGGAGACCAGACAGGCTTTTAGGCTACCTTCTCATCAGATCTGATGTCAGGAGGGACCCTTAAGAAGAGCCGAGATAAGCCAGACATGGTGGCACATACTTTTAATCCCAGAGGGAGGCAGGTCTCTGAGTTCAAGGCCAGCTGGTCTACAGAGCGAGTTCCAGAACAGCCAGGGTTACATAGAGAAACCCTGTCTCGAACTGGTCCCACCCCCTCAAAAAAGGGCAGAGATGCAAAGAGGCAAGGCAATCTCTGGCAAACAGTTCACACTTCTGTGTGTACCAGCAATACCTCAGAGAGGAGGCAGGCTTGCCGTCCAGGACAATCATCATAAAGCTCAGAAACACTTGGGTATTGAGTGTGAAGCTAGTCCACTGTGGAGGTGGAGGGAAGGGGTTCTATGCAGCCAGTCAGCACTGTACTTGACCTGCCTGCACTTTTCAATGGTCATAGTTTCTTGGTGGCTATAATATCCCATTTCACTGGAAAGCTGGGGTGTGGGTGAGGTAGTGAGTGCAGTGGCTAAGCACTGTGCTATTTGATAATCACAGTAATCTTCTAAGATCAAAAGAAGAAACTTAATGGCAGAGAAAACGAGGATCTAAATCGGCGATGAAGCTGGATTCAAACTCAGAGTTGTCTTATTCCAAAGTCTGTATTCAGTCCTATCATTATGTGGCCTCTCAGGGAGGAAACAATGCTCCTGCAAAGGGCAATAGGGCACTCGTGGAGGAAAAGAGCTACTTTATGTCATCACTTAAAGGCTACAACACTTTCCCTAGCTCAGTGATAGCCCAAAGCACCCAGGACAAAAAGAATAGTTATGAATAGTTAAGATTTTGATGAACACAGACCAAGTGGGTGCTAAGCTAAGTTACATGCAAGAGCAGAAAGTAAATAAAGATTAAAAACTTTTCAGGGTCCCCGGCCTAAAAGAAGCTTTGTCATTCAGATTCATTTTATTTTCCTAGATACAATATGGTTGAGACTTAGCTGACCAGTCAGCGAGCTGCATGGATCCAAGAACCTAGTCCTGGCTGGATGCTAAGACAAGACGTACACAGGTATCTCTCAAAGGTCTTTGCACTTGCTACACACCAGACCATGGCTCATGGTTTGTTTCCTGCCCTGTCATGCTAGAGTTCAAGGAAATCAGCTGCCAGTATGCTCTTTACGGGAGGGAAGGAGGGAAGGAGGGAGGGAGGGAGGGAGGGAGGGAAGGAGGGTCCTTCAGGGAAATTCTGTTAACCAAGTGAGAGAGACTACAGTAGTGAACAGCACACACTATCCTTCTTTGGAAACTTCAGAAGAATCTGCTTACAAAAGTTGCAGCTCTAAAGAGTGAGAAGGAAAAGAAAGAGATATTCTAATCTGAGTCCCACAAGAAAAACTAACTCAATGAGGACAAAATTAACTGGACCCATGTGATTCTAACAGAAGGAGAGTGGGAAAATGGAAGGGTAAACTTGTATAGCCCACTGCAGTCACAGCAGACATGGCTGTCACATGAGTGACAGAGAGAGCGATGGGAAGACGATGATGGGGCAGACAAAAAGCCTGCATGGCCTTGCCGACTGGAAGGGAAGAGTGAGGTTCTGGGTCCTGTCTCTCCACAGGACTTCCAATAGGCATCCTGACACCCCCACCTCCTAGTGTGCTGACAGTTAGGAATACTGCCTTTCAGGTCAAGCAAAGCAGGGATCTAGACCTCTTAGAAGTTCATGAAGAGGTACAGTCAGGTCTCAAACCATGAGCCTGAACAAACAAGATGGCCATTTCCTATGGGTTTTTATGCTATAAAAATTGGGAGAAGCCGGGCGGTGGTGGCGCATGCCTTTAATCCCAGCCCTCGGGAGGCAGAGGCAGGCGGATCTCTGTGAGTTCGAGGCCAGCCTGGGCTACCAAGTGAGTTCCAGGAGAGGCGCAAAGCTACACAGAGAAACCCTGTCTCGAAAAACCAAAAAAAAAAAAAAAAAAAAAAAAAATTGGGAGAAAGCTGAAAGCTGGTCAGTGGTGGCGCATGCCAGTACTCAAGCGGCAGAGGTAGGTGGATCTTTGAGTTCTAGGCCAGGCTGGTCTACAGGGTGAGTTCCAGGACAGCCAGGGCTGTTACACAGAGAAACCCTGTCTTAAAACAAAACAAAACAAAACAAAACAAAACAAAAAAACAAAACAAAAAAAAAAAATGGGGGGAAAGTTTGCCAACTACAAAGAGCTCTCAATGTCTTCTGCGGAAAAATGGAGCCTGTAGATGGTTCAGGTTGACTTGTAAATCTAAGTGAGAAACAGTTGCAAGCTGCTAGAGACTGACAGTGCTGAGGACCCCTCTCCTCCTTCCTCACCACCTGAAAGCCTTTCTGCTCCCAGTCTGTGGACTTCTAGGGAAATGATGACAAACTCATCTTGAACCACCACAGCAAGAGCAGTCTCAGACTTTGGCAGCTTCTTCTGGACCTCACTTCATTGTGCTGTGTTCTTGAATAGCTCTGATGGAACAAGCCATCTGTGAGGGTTATTTAACTTGGAGCTGGAAGAGGGTGAGGATGTGGAAAAAAGAAACCAAGCAGCCAAAGGATGGGGCCAGAAAGAGAAGGCAGGTGGCATGTTCACGGGACTGTGTGCCAGGCTTGAGTGGGGTGGGACTGCAGAAGGAATGGTGTGGAAAGGAGGCCAGCAATAAAAAGGCTGGAACGCCCACAACATGGTTTCATTTCCAAAGTGGAGTTGTGTTCCTGCAAGGGCTGTAGGCCCTGGCTCGGCAAGTTTCCGTCTCTAGGACAATCCTGGGGTGCTGTACCTGTGAGCACACCTGCTCTGCCTTCTGAAAAGTCACATAAGCCAGGCTCACTTCTGGGCTGGGCCTGTATGTTAGCCTACACAGTGAGTCTAACAGGATTTTGCAAAAGCAAAGACACAAGGCAATGGCAATAGCTAAAAGGAGAGAGAATGGAAATGTTGGAAGGTATTTACATGAATTCCAGAAAACAGCAATTAAAATTTCATGTTGACCTGGGAAGATACATCGCCCTGTTGTGTGCCAGGATTGTAACAGCCCTTTGAGGGAAGAGTGTGCTGTTAAGGGAATTCCAAAGTACTGTTATAATCCTAACAGAAATCTTCCACATCGAAACACATATTATGACCTGTATTTTTAAATCTACACATCTCTACCTATTTTCTCATTTAATCCTTAGTGAAATCTTATAGATTAACCACTGTCATCCTTATGTAGCCAGGCTGGCCTGGAACTTGATTATGCAGCCAAGGATGACCTTGAATAAACAAACAAAAACCGTATCAGTTGATTAATTGGGTTCTGGGTAAGAAACTCAGAACACCAAACCTGTGAGGATACCTTGTGTCTTTAGAGCAAAAGCAGGTAGACGCAGCCCTAGAGCTGAGGAACAGCTTTGACCTTGGGCAGATTTTTCAAGTCCACAGCTTTCTGATCAGCCTTGCATTGATGTCATCTTGACATTTCACCCTGTCCACGTCAAAGACCTTAGATTCCTGACATCTGGGCTCCCTCAGTATCATCTTTTTGAAGTGAACACCAGTGAAAGGTTTGAGGATTCTTTTTTTTTTAATCTCACAGTTACCAGTTTCTGGTGTCTTCTACATCGAGGAACTCTGTTGAGGGACAAGTAGCAAGCCACTGCCCAGCTGCATTGGGAAGTCCATTTAGTGATGCCTGGTGAGGATGCTCAGCAGCCCTGTGATGCTTGGGTAGGATAATGTTAACCAACTGGGTACTTCATTCTTGTCACCACTAAATGGTTCTGTGACAACAGCAAGACATTCCCCGACTTTCCCTCCCAACCTTGGTTTAACAGCTGAATACTTTCTCTTATACAGGACCTTTCTGGAACACACGGCAGTGAGGAGCATGTGCCAACTGCTCTAAGCAGGCCAGGGGTTCAGCTGCAGTAGGCGTCCCCGTCCTTGGTTTGAAACGGTGAGGCCCTGCACCTGCACCATCACCAGCCTCCTTGGCTGCAGTTCTCTTCTTAGCTTTCCACCGGCCATCTTGTAAGGTGGGAAAGAGAACTAAGGTCCAAGCTTCCAGTCTACAGGTGATGAAGGGAGGTGTCTATCTGACCTTGAACTCCTGGGTTCTCCTGCTTATACCTCTCGAGTGCTGGGATATGGGCCTGGTGTACACACCAGACCAAGTTGATTTGATTTATTTTTGAAACAGTGTCTCACTAGTAGCCCAGATTTGCCTTGCCTCAGTCTCTTGAGTGTTGTGATTTTAGGCACTTATCACCTTGCCTGGCCTATCATTCTTACTTCATAAAGAGTAACTGAAGCCCAGACCAAATGAACAAACCATCTAGAATTTTCTTATGATTAGCATGGAGAATAACGAAGATTCTGACCTATGTCTAGAACAGGAAGACATTTTTCTGGAGGTCAGTCTAGCAAACTGGCATGAGAATTGATGGCGTATCTTGTCTGATCCAGTCCTGATCACCAAGCCTGTCATACATCCTCATAAGATTGAAAACACAGTCCAGGAAAACTTCATTAGACTATTTCCTTGTTCTTTTTTTATTCTGGGATCTGGGGATTGACCTATGCCTTTTTCATATGCCATACCACAGTGTATCACTGAGCTCAACCTCAGACCTATTTCTGTTTCTTTACTCAGTATTTGCTAGTCAGTAGGCTGAGAACAGGCTTTGCCATAGCAACCCACTATGAGTGGTGCTTGCTTGACCTTAGAAGCACACATTAGAAGGGCATGCAACATCTCTAAACCATTTTGCAGTGTAGGTTTAGTGCTATATACTGATAGGATAGAAAGAGTAAAACTCTACCAGTCAGTATTAGGGAAACCCAACACAGCCTTGGTTTTTTAAAACCAACAAGACAGAACTATCAGCTGCCATGTTGGCTGAAGCTATGCTTGCAGGTCCTAACAAAGCAGCATATTCAATATGAGCACCTCCTCAAAATCTGGCAGCACCCAGTTCTAATCAGCAGGTCAAACTGTGCTGCATAGTAATATATAGCTGAAAAACACACTACATTATAAAAATGCACAATATAAAAGGCAGAATTTTAAAAACAGAATCTCAGGTTTCTAAACCTTTTGTTCCATAGCCCTATGGTCAATTTCTGGTGTCTATTTTAGAGATATTTATGCATATATGTTGCCATATGGGATTAACTAAGGGCTCCCTCTTTAGCCTCCATGAATGTATTTAGGTAAATGTCATATATTTATACATACACATAATACACATACTTAAAAGCACATCACAGAGACTATCAACATCATATATGAAGTACACTTCCTACCAAATGCTCCAGATCATCAGCAATGAAGCACTGGAGCACATTCAGAAAAACCTAACTTGTTTATTGTACCAGAGAAGGATGGATAGAACAGCTTGATAAAGACAGCAAAGAAATCAGATAGGAGAAAGATGTGCAACAGACTCCTCAGCTAGGAAGAGTGTCAAAGGACCAAAGGCTGGGCAGAAGAGATTGCATTCACATATCAGAAAAGCGTGTAATAAGTGCGTTTGTGCTCCAATCTTCATGGTGCTTAGAAAGAGCTCCGTATCAGCGCAACCAACGTCTGGAGGGTCTTTGTAGTGCCAATCCTAATTGGTCTTAATAGTAAAAACCTGGAGCCAGATATCGGGGTAAATGCTGAAAGATCAGAGAAGTAAAGGAGCTAGCCACAGCCACCTCGTACTTTGCCAACTCCTCAGCCTGAAAGGGTAAGCTCCTGACTCCTCCTGCCTTATATTCCTCTGTCCAGCCAGCCATATCATTTCCTGTCTCCACCTCCTAGTACCAGGTTTAGCACTGGGGTCAAAGGCATGAGATCCCAAGAGCTGGGATTAAAGGTGTGTGCCACCACTGCCCGGCCTGCTGGTTCACTAGTGGCTGGCTCCACACTCTGACCTCCAGATCAGCTCTGATCTCCTAGAGCACAGACAAAGGGTCACCACAGCTCTTCAGCAATGTCAAAGGCCAGGAACAGGGCAACTTTTTTCTATGAAAATGAAACTTTTACTTTGTGTAAGTCAGGTATCTGTGCATCTGAAGCTTATTTATCACCATCAGTGCCTGTCTCCATATCAAGGACTACACAGTTTTCACAACGTAGAAAGTAAGATATTTGAGGTATTTCAGGTTGATCTCACAGTCTGGGGGGGAGGTGTAACTTGACCCTTTCTAGACTCTATTCTAAGCATTCTGAGGCACTTCACTTCGTGCATTCAGTAAATATTTATTAAGCACCTGCTATGGTATAATAGTCCGTATTTAAGGCATCAGGAATACAGCAGTGAACAAAACAATTCCAGAACAGGCTCCAAAGCTACACAGAGAAACCCGTCTCACACACACACAAACACACAAACAAACAGAATCATATAAACAGATAGTGAGTGGTAGGACTTACTACATGAAGGACAGGACAATACAGTGAGAAGGAGTATTGGCATCTACACAAGATAGACATGGAAAGGTCTGAGGTGAGATGCTACTGATCAGAAGTGCAGGAGTGAGCCACAAAGCAGAAGGGACCCCAGTGTCCTTTCTGGGCATCAGGTACCTGGAGTATCAGGAAGCAAGGAACCTGGCTTTTAAAGCCCAGACGAATAAGAAGAGTTTATATAGCTTACACACCCTCCATGCAGTTTCTGGAAAGCTTCCATCACAGATGAGAGTTTTATGTTGAATTTTAAGTTTGACCACAACTATTTAAACTTCCCTGGACCACAAATACAGTATCTTCTTGTGGTTTTGCTGGCACCAAGTATATATTTACAAATTTCTATATGTCTGCCTGTTATTTAAATTTCTTACAGAAGTGCCAACATCTTTAGCTGTGTGTTACCCCCTCTTCATTGGTAGGTAGAACCTCAATCAGGGCTGATCTTTAGGGAAAGGTAATGTCTTTACAAGTAACATTCAGGGCCCTCTTAGTTAAATATTTTATTACTGTGTTTTTCTTCAAAACATATCAATGGAGAACCCATTCCACACCCATGTATCTGCATTGTAATACAAAAATAAAAAGGTTTACTATGCTTTTCCCCACTAGGGATAACAATAAAATTTAAAACTAAAAAAAAAAAAAAAAAGACAGGATCTTGTTCTGTAGCCCAGGTTGGCCTTGGCCTTGATGTTAAAACTTCCTGCTGCTAGGACTGTAAGTATCAGAATCATGCCTTGTTAAATAAATCAATCTTCACTTATATCAAAAAGCAATAAACAGGAAATAGTAAGCAGGAAACGTAAGGTATAATGATCCCCAAACTTCTAAACTGTGCTTTATTTTCATATCAATTCCTGAAATTATGACGTGCACAAAAATTGAAAGAACATAGGAATACTCCCTACTCTCCAGCTTAACCTTTGACAAGCTGGCTTTGGAAGGAAAGGGCTTTGGCACTACAAGACCATAAAATACTCAAATTGTTCCTTGGGCTATTCCTAAATCCAGGGTCATTTTTTTCTTTTTCTTTTTCTTTCTTTTTTCTTTTCTTTTCTTTGTTTTCTTTCTTTTTTTTTTTTTTTACATAGCTGCCACAAGGACCATGTGGCATCCGTATCTAATGAGGGCACTCAGGCAGGTCATATGAAACCCGGGAGGGTCAAAACAACCATCCCTACTCCATTCTAGGAATCTGTCATTGTCCTAGTCTTGTCTTATTGTCCTCACTCAGACCCAGCAGGGGGTGGGGCAGCCAAGTAGCAAAATGGATAACCAACATAGAAAGATTTAAAGAAGACATCTTCATCAGTCATTGGACTGTTTGCTCCTAAGTTTTTGCTTTTACAGATAGGGTTTGTCTGGGTAGCGTGACTGTCCTGGAACTTACTCTGTAGACCAGGCTGGCCTCAAACTCAGAGATCCATGTGCCTCTGCCTGCTGAGTGCTTAGATTAAAAGTGTGTGCTACTATGTCCAGCTCCTCTCCTGAGTTCTAAAGGAGGGTAGCAGAAGTACTTGTTATAAAGTAACAAAGCATGTATATAAATCCAAATAAGGCAGCTATGGAGATGGCTCAGGAAACAGCACTTAGTGTGAAAGAATGAGGACTGGAGTTCAAATCCCCAGCACTCACAATATAAAAAGCTGGCCATGGCTGCAGATGCATGTAATCCAAGTACTTTGGGAGGCAGGATCAGGAGGATTGCTGGAAGTTGTTGGCAAAGTGTTTTAAAACCATACAAATACATTCTAAGTGAAAAACCCATTTTAATAAAATGAACAACATCCTTCAAAATATTTAAACTGGAAACCTAGGAATTAATTGTTCTGCTTCTCACTTGGAAGAAGCCAAGGTCTAACCTTTGGTCATCCAGAGTCAAGGTTCATCTGACACCAGATACTTCACCATGCTTCCCAAACTTGACTGAAATGAAATTAAAGTTTTTATGTGAGGTAAGTGATGGTGTCAGCCCCACATCTGTTCTGGCCCCAAGATGGAACCTCCAGAGTCTAACTTCAAAAACAGTGATGATGACATCGACCAGACAATCAGAGACTGGATGTTCGGATGACAATGAAACTGACCATTCAGAACAGATAGGCCCAGACTAAGGTGGTACCTCTGCCCTGATCATCAGAGCCCACAAGGTACCACTGCGGGGGCGGGGACAGGAACACACACACACACACACACACACACACACACACACACACACACACACACACATTAAACATTAAAAATATCAGAGCTGGCCAGGCGGTGGTGGTGCACGCCTTTAATCCCAGCACTTGGGAGGCAGAGGAAAGATCTCTTGTGAGTTCAAAGCCAGCCTGCTCTACAGACTGAGTTCCAGGACAGGTAAAAACAAAAACAAAACCAGAGTTGTCTGCCTGTTTTTGTGAGGAAAGGCTCTACTTATGTACTTAGTCCAAATTAGCTTTGAATTCATGATGCTCCTGCCCCAGCCTCCTGAGTGCAGAGATTATAGCCTTGTATGAAATATTACTCTGGATGAGATTGTCAACATCACTGAACAGATTCCACATCGATCTTTAGCCAGAGAATTTTCTGGAAGCATTAAATTGTCTGGAGACTGTGGAATCTAAGGGCTGCAGTGCTGTCGTCGGCCACCACCCTCATGACATAATAAACGGCGTCAACAGTGGTGCAATGGATTGCCCGGCCCCCTAAGTGCAAGAGAAAATACTTCAGCAAATGACCATCTAACAAAAGTAAAGGACGGAGATGAAAAACATCCCCTCCCCATCCTGGGGGCGGAACTCAGGACCTTTAAGCATTTTAGGCAAGGACTCCACTACTAAGCTATGCCCACAGGAAGCAGCACTGACTTGTATTTGGAATGGTTCAAAGCCTCCACCTCACCCCTTTTCCAGTTTCTACTGAAATGTCTGATGAAAAGGTAAGAGATTTGCTACAAGAGAAACTGCAGATGGGGACAGAATGAGGAAAGGGACAAGTATGTTCTACCCATAGAGGAGGGCTTGAGAAGAATGCACATGAGGCCTTAGCAGCAGCCCCTAATAATGCCCTCAGTCTGGAACAAGTAAGCCAAGAGCCAAGGCTTGCTGTGATGCAGGGCTTTGCAGTAGCTACTGAAGAAACTATCAATCCCTGCCTTATAATTAATGTGTGTGTGTGTGTGTGTGTGTGTGTGTGTGTGTGTGTGTGTGTGTGTTGGGGGGGGGCGGGGAAAGCAGATGAAACAGAGAGAAGACAAAACTGAGGCTTCCAATGAGAGAACAAATACATACCAGACTAAGAACACTAAACTAAGCCGGGTGATGGAGTCATCGCACACCTTTAATCCCAGCACTTGGGAGGAAGAGAGGCAGATGGATCTCTGAGTTTCAGGCTAGCCTGGGCTACAGAGTGAGTTCCAGGACAGCCAAGGCTACACAGAGAGACCCTGTATCAAAAAGCCCAAACCAAAAACAACAAAAAAAGACAACTTAAGGAAAAACATGAACCGAAGTCAGAAATAGGTACGCCAGAGGAATTACTGAGATGGCTAGTAGCAAAAGGAAGGGAATTATATCATCGCCATTCATCAGGGAAATGCAAGTTAAACTCTGAGGTTTAGGGCTGTAAGGATGGATCAGGGACTAAAAGCACCCGCTGTTCCTCCAGAGCACCTGAGTTTGATTCCCAGCATCCATATCAGATGGTTCACAACTACCTTTTAACTTTAGTTCCAGGGGATATCTGCCTTCCTCTCCAGGCCTCAGACATCACCCAGACATGTGGAATGAACTCAAAACACACACACACACACACACACACACACACACACACACACACACACACACACGAATAAATAAAAATATTTAAAAAGATTATTCTATAAGCCCATCAGAAAGAATAAAAGAAGTTTTTGAATATGTATAATTAACACTCTCAAACACAAGCCGGGCAGTGGTGGCGCACACCTTTAATCCCAGCACTCAGGAGGAAGAGTCAGGCGGATCTCTGTGAGTTCAGGCCCAGAGTGAGATCCAGGACAGACACCAAAAACTACACAGAGAAATCCTGTCTTGAAAAACCAAAACAAACAAACAAAACCCTTCCAACACTGGAGCCAGACAGAGCCACTGCGCACTCACTCTGCAATTCTTGGAGCAGTGCTTTCTAGAGTTATACCACTTCTTTTCTGTCTTGTTTGTATTACTGGGACCTGAACTCAGGTTCTCCCACATGTACTCATGTACTGAGTTATAACAGTCTTATTTTTACTTAAAATATTTTTATTAATTCTTTGAAAATTTGATAAATGCACATAATGTTTTTGATTATTTTTACCCCTACTTCTCCCTCAACTCCTCCTGGACCCAACCCACTTCCACACCCTTCCAACTTCACATCCTTTTTATTTTTAAAAGATTTAGTTCAGTGTGCGTGCGTGCGTGCGTGCGTGCGTGCGTGCGTGCGTGCGTGCGTGTGTGTGTGTGTGTGTGTGTACAATTGTACGTCTATATTCAAGTGCACATGGATGCCAGGTGCTGGAATTACAGGTGGTTGTGAGACGGACGCTTGATTGAGTGTTGGGAAATGAACTCGGGTCCTCTTCAAGAGCAGCACATCTCTTAACCACTGAGTCATCTCTCCAGCCCCCAGTATCCCCTTTCTTTCTTTTCTTTAAATGACCTTCCTTTCACTTTTTATGTTTTGAGTTTTGAGAAAGGGTCCAAGGTGGCCTTAAACTTCCGATTCTTTTGCCTTAGCCTCTCAAGCAGCAGGACTCGGGTTACAAGCCTGAGCTATTGGGCCTATCTTAAGTATACTTTATGACCTACACTTCTGGTATATATCAAAGAACAATAAGAGTATATAGTCAACAAAGACACATACAAAGTATGTTCATGGTAGCATTATTTATAATAGCCCCAAATTGCTAAAACAAACAAATGTTCAACAGAATAAATAGCAGAATACTATTAAAATATTACACAGCAATAAACAATGTATTACTCTAACAAACAACAGAATGGATGAAACTCAGACTGCTGGATGAAAGAAATACAAAGTATATGTACTTTACGATTCAACTAATATGTAGTCCAAAAAAAAAAAAAAAAAAAAAAAAAAGATAAAACTAAGAGGCAGTGAATGGGGTAGAATAACGTGAGAGAACCAATGAGAAGTGGCATAAAGGAACCCCCTGCTGGGATGTAAGAAATATTCTGATCTTGATCATGGCAGCAGTTAGTATGAACAGAACATTATAAAAAACAAGTGGGACGACAGGAGTTTGAAAGTAGCATGGGCAACACACACTTTGAGTCAGTCAGTCAATCAAATGAACTGAGCTTAAATTGACTATATTACTCTCTGAAGGTTAAGGCTCAATAAAAAAGGTAAAAAATCAGACTGACTACATTTCAATCTGTAGTTATACAGAGAAAAACAATTAGAAAAACATCCACAAGAAATGTGGTGAGCAGTATTTAAAGAACAGGAAAACTGAATTAGTCAAATAAATGACTTTTTGGAACTTCTCCTACAAGACAGAAGAAAAACGCAGATGAGCACAATGGGGCAATTTCTTTAAATGGAAGACATTTCTTCCATGTGACTCTACAAATGAGAAGTGTCACGATATCAAAGGAAAGGTGGTATTTGGAGGAGAGAAAGACAACAAGAGCACTGCAATCAAGGTGACAGAACAGAGCTGGAGTATGAAGTGACAGAACGGTGACAGAAGTCTGTCGTTCCTATCCTGGGTCCTAAGGAAAGGAAACCCAAGCCATACCAGAGGCTGGCCAGGGGCACGGGTGACAACAGATGGGCAGCCCTGGCTCCAAGAGGAACCCAGGGTTCGAATGCAGCACAGGGTTTGGTCTGGCTCGGTGCAACCCGCATACTAACACTGGAGAATGGACACCCTGCGCTTCACCCCACAGCTCAGAGCCATGCAGCCACGCGGCACACTGAAAGTTTTCTTTGTGTTTGAGATACAATGGGGATCCGAACACCAACCTGCCACAATGTCTAGGTGGAACCGCCAGGAGAGAGTCATGACCAGATAATGGCCATCTGAGTGAAATAGCTGGGAATGTCAGCTATGGAGGGCACAGGGGTACAGCAACAAGTGCACCTTAACGCCTGTGGATGACTGACTCCATAGAGAACTCTGAGTCAGTGGCAAGGGACTGTTCGGCCGCTAGAGCCAAGTGGTTGCCAGAGCCAAGTGGTTGCCGTAAGGGACAATGAGAGCACTGACCTGGCAGATGGTGTGATTTCTCAGCCTTCTTCCCATAGGATGTTTTATTACTGGGTGGGGTCCAAAAGTGTTGAAACCAGCAGGGGAGTGCCTGGTTCTCTTGGTTCTCCTCTGCTGGTGCAGGACTCAATGTTGTGTGTGCTACCTCAGCTCCTGGACACGGGGAGGTGCAGGGGTGGGGCCTCTGGAATGAGTGGAAACCTTCTTGGTTCAGAGCTCATAAAGTTTACTGTGACCAGTTCACTGGGCTCTGGATATGCAAAGGAAGCTAAAATGAAGGTCACTGGTCCTCAGATGCTATTCTCTGAGCCAAACTGCTGCTGTCTTCATGAGGTGAACTGTGCCTACTTGTAAAGAATCTGCCACTGAACCGGGCAGTGGTGGCACACACCTTTAATCTCAGCACTCGAGAGGCAGAGGCAGGTGGATCTCTGTGAGTTTGAGACCAGCCTAGTCTACAGAGTGAGTTCCAGGACAGCCAGGGGGAAAAAAAAAGAATCTGTACTGGCTGATTGATCTGACTGTGGATTGCTGACATTCCCTCCTAGGAGGATAAGGGAGAATCAATGGACTCTAGCCTGACACTCTCCAAAAGCCATTTGTATGCAATTTTGCCCTAACTGCATAGGGTCTCGAGGAGCAACTAGAGGTTGGAGAAGGCTAGATGGGACTGTGATGGTTCATCTTGGTTGTCAACTTGACTATATGTAGAATCAACTAAACCCCAGGCAGTTGGGCACACCTGTGAGAGATTTTCTTGATTGGATCATTTGAGGTGAGATGACCCACCTAAATTTGGGTCACACCTTCTAGTGGTAGCCCATAGAAAAGGACGGACGGATGGACAGACTCTCTCTCTCTCTCCCTCTCCCTCTCCCTCTCTCTCTCTCTCTCTCTCTCTCTCTCTCTCTCTCTCACACACACACACACACACACACACACACACACACACACACACACACACACACACACTTCCCATTCTATCAACTGTATTCCTTAGAGAACCCTGACTGATACAGGGACTACATTTATGTGGCTATAGGAAAGCCATCATCCATGCTGGGTGTGGCTTTCTGGGATGATCCATGCTCTTTCTATGTTCGAACCCATGTTCTATAAGTATGCCCAGTAATCTCATTGGTTCCCCAGGGTGAACTGTGATGGAATCATACTTTGATTTGTTGTTAGGACCTCAGGAGAAAAGGTAGACATCATTCGTATCTCTTCAGGAATGGAATTTTCATATCACAGTCCTTGTTGCCAACAACTACCCTTGGTCAGCCTAGCCTTTGGCCCGTCTGCAGCAGTAGCCAGTGTGGCAGGAATAGAGAACTACAACAGACTCCAGCTCAGACTCACTTCCCTACAACAGAACTGGTAGACTCCAGTATTAGAGGACTTGGGAAGAAGCTTCTCCAGTTTCTCTGTCCTTGTTAAAAGACAAGCCTCTTGTAGCCCAAGCTGGCCTTGAATTTGCTAAGCAGGTCTGAATGAAGAATGATCCCGATTTTGATCCTCCTGCTTCCAGCTCTGGAAGGGGTAGGATTACAGAAGCATGCACCACACTCAGTTGAATGGGATGCTGGGGCAATGACTGCTAGGCAATGACTACCAACAGAGCTACATTTTTTAAGTAAAAAATAATGTTTATAATATTCATAGGTGTGTGGGGGCACAAGAGGGAGGGGATATTTTGGTCAGGATGTATTGAAAACAAAAATAAATAGGGACTGCAGAGATGGCTCAGTGGTTAAGATCACTGGCTGTTCAATTCCCAGCACCCACATGGCCGATCACAGCTGTCTGTAACTCCTGTTCCAAGGGATCTGATGCCCTCATATAGACATACAAGCAGCCAAAACACCAATGTACATAAAATAAAAATAAATAGGGGCTGGGGATTTAGCTCAGTGGTAGAGCACTTGCCTAGCAAGTGCAAGGCCCTGGGTTCCGTCCTCAGCTACGGGAAAAAATTTTTTTGATAACATTTATAGGTGTATGTGGGTCCAAGTGCACCACAGAGCATGTATAAAGTCAGAGGACAACTTGTGGGAGTCACTTTTCTTTTTCCACCATCTGGTCCTGGAGATGCAACTCATGACCTGAGTCCTGGTGACAAGTGCCTTGACCTGCAAAATTATCTTGTGGGCCCATAGTCTTTATTTTGTAATCCGGTTAAATTTTTTATTTAAAACAATTTTCTTGGTTTTTCAAGACAAACTTTCTCTGTGTATCCCTGGAACTCACTTTGTAGACCAGTCTGGCCCTGAACTCAGAGATCTGCCAGTGTCTACCTCCCAAGTGCTGGGATTAAAGACCTGTGTCACTACCATCCAGCTTAGATTTTTTTTTTCTTCAAGACAAGGTTTGTCTGTGTAGTTTTGGTGCCTGTCCTGGAGCTCACTCTGTAGACCAGGCTAGCCTTGAACACACAGAGATCTGCCTGCCTCTGCCTTCTGAGTGCTAAAAGAATTTTTTAATTGGACTTTTTGGTCTCGATTTTACTTCATATTCTCCCCACCTCCCCTTTACTTGACTTGTTTTGACATTTGGTGCTAGTGGTTTATTTTCTCTATCTTGAAAGGTACCAAAGATAGAGCCCTCAAGAGGAAGTTGCTTATTAGAAAGAACCTGACAAATAATCAGAAGAGAGAGCCAAGCCACCCCAACAGATGAGCAAACAGTGATACACAAGAAACTCGAGCTCCGCAAGCAGGCTTCCTGTCTCCAGCTCCCCAGGGCTGGGATTACAAGCACATGTCATCTTACTGACAGAGCCAGCTCCTTAGGCCTAAATGCTGAATTCTACAAAATAGCTTCTCTTTTAAAATCCAGAAGACTTTTAAAAGATTAAGTGTGGGAAGGCAAGACAGCTCAGAGGTCAAATAGAAGCACTGCTGTGCAAGCGTGATGATGACCTCAGTTTGATCCCTGGAAGTCATGGTGGAAGGGAATCATGGACTCCTGAAGATTGTCAGTGAGTGTGCTGTGACATGCCTGTGCCTGCACACATACACAATAATAAAATTAAGATCAGAATTCAGTGTAGTTAATAATGTCCATCAGGCCTGCTCCTTCTCTACATGGTGTGCTCCTACTCCCTGCTTGCTCAAATTATACTTTTGGCTGATTGAAAAAAATGTTATTAGGACATATTAAAAGAAATCTAATGTGGAAATAATTAAGGTTAGGTTTAAAAAAAATCCACCAAGATAAAGATTATTTAGAAAACGATCAATACTGGGTGGTGATAGCACATGCCTCTGGTCCCAGCATGAGGCAGAGACAGGTGGATTTCAGTGAATTTGAGGCCAGACTGGTCTACAATGAGAGTTCCAGGACGGCCAGGACTATTACACACAGAAACCCTTTTCCAAAAAAAATCAAACAAACAAACAAACAAATAAACAACAAAAAAAATAAGAAAGAAAAAGAAAACAATCAACAGAATAGTACCACTACCACCCCTGCCCAGATAAGGTTTCTCTATGTAATAAACCTGGCTAGTCTGGAACTCACTCTGTAGTCCAGGCTGGCCTTGAACTCTGAATCCCAGAGATTTGCCTGCCTCTGCTAGTATTAAAGGTGTGAGCCACACCGCTTGGCTAGAATAGCACATTTTTAAATGAACTAGAATGTGGCCAAAGTATTAGTAATGGCACTTCAAAGCCATAAAGATTAAACATATATAAACTAATAGAAAATGAGCATAGAAGATGCATCATAAGTAGAAAAAAGTTATAAGGAAATGGAAGAAAAGGAAGAAAAACAAAAATAAATACAAAGTGAACTGATATAAGGGAACATTTTTGAAAAATTAAGAAACATATGTTGCTATAAATTTGAGAAAATATAAATAAAATTAGGGATGAAGAGAGGCCATAATAATCTATACTTAACATTTCTTTGGGTTTTGTATGAGACAGGATCTCACTAAGTAGCCCATGTTGGCTAGGAGTACAATACTATCCTGCCTTAGTTTCCTGAGTGCCAGAATTACAGGGAGCACCAATCTGAACCTCATTCTTACTTTTCATTAACTAAGGGATTCCAAAGTAGAAATATTAAAATAACAATAACAACAAACCCTCTCAGATGCTTTGTGAGGAGGCACACGCCTTTAATCTCAGCATACAGGAGGCAGAGACAGGTGGATCTCTATGAATTTGAGGCTATTCTGGTCTACATAGTGAATTTCAGACTGGTCAGGGCTATAAAGTGAGACTCAGTCTCACTATGTAACAAACAAACAAATAAACAAAAGACTTGACACCAGAATTAATAACCTTGAACTAGAGTTATAGTTCAGTGATCAAATGCTTTATCTAGCACTAAAAGGCTTTGTTCCTAGCAGTGTAAAAAAGGCAAGTGGAGTAAGGAGGATGGGGAGAGCAATGGAGAAGAGCGATGAGAACCAAGTCTAATGACTGTATGTGTGAGGCTGCTATGATGAAACCCATGGCTTTGTACACTAGCCTAAAAACTAAACCAAACCTGGAGACATGGCTCAGAAGTTACAAGCACTGGCTGCTCTTGCAGAAGACCCAAGTTTGGTTCCTAGCATCCACATGGTGGTTTACAGCTGACTATAACTCTAGTTCCAGGGGATCCAATGCCCTTTTCTGACCTCCTCGGCCTCCTGCATACATGTGGTACACATAGATACACTCAAGCACACATGTACACATAAATAAATTTATTTTTTCTATTTAAAACTATTGTAAGCTGAGTTGTCTTTATTTATTCAGTCAACTAATATTTAGGAATGGCAGGGATGGGATTTATGCTCTACGTGCCAGGGATTAGAATTATAAATAAAAACTTTTTAAAAAATACTTTCACAAAGGGATAATAAATAAGGAAAACAAAGCCAACATTCAGTTGATGAAAATGCTAAGAACAAAAATTAGCCCCAGTTCTTAAGAGGCAGTGTCTGTGACGAGTATTCAGGCCAATCATCCGGGAAGTAGCTCAGGTAAGGCTGACCTCTGAAGAGATATCTGATGGAAGTTAGAAAGCAGACCACGCAGTGGGATAACAGTGAATGGGACAGAGAACAGAAATGCAAAGGCCTAGCGGCATGAGCTGTCATGACTAAAGAATAAGTAGGCCAGAGAGAACCGAGTGAGACGTACATGTGACCAGAAAGGAAGTGAGCTTTGGTAGGGACTTGGTATTTTTTTTCTCCCAAATAACATGAAATCCTCTAAAAGAGTATAAAGTAAAGGTGTTCAGTATTCCAATTTACACCTTAAGACATTACCCTGGCTGTAGTCTTGGGACCAGACAGAGGAGAGGAACAATGAGAACAAGATGATAGCCAGGAGGAAACAGCACTGCAGACAAAGTGGTTTCTGTGCACACTTCAAAGGCAGCGAGCGCACTGCTCACAGACTGAAGATAGGGTGTGCAAGTCTAGAGTGGCACTCAACAGATATTCCTCAGGACACAGAAACAGAAACCTGCTTCTCAGTTCTGAGACCCAAAGAAAAAAAGAGCAAAGCAGAAAGATTAGTCCCAGTTATGGACATGGATGTATCTTAAGTAAAATAACTTGAAGATTATTAAAATACAATGATAATGACTCCCAGAAAAGGATAGTCATTAAGAAAATGACATGGGTTGGGGATTTAGCTCAGTGGTAGAGCACTTGCCTAGCAAGCGCAAGGCCCTGGGTTTGGTCCTCAGCTCCAAAAAAGAAAAAGAAAAAGAAAAAAGAAAAAGAGAAAGAAAAAGAAAAAGAAAAAGACGCACATTAAAGAAAAAAAAAGTAAGTGAGACAGTCTCTGAGAAGCCATGCTAAACTTTCACAGCATATTTTTTCCTAACCTGAGCCAATAAATTAAAATAGAAAGATACTCCCTTATTTATGCTAGATATGGTCTTTAAAACAAGTCACTATGCTAATGTTTAAAATCCTAAAGTACCCTACTAAAGCATGAGAATGATTATTAGCATTATTTAACACAAGTTTCAGGTACATGGTTTGAAAAGGAGACAACTGGCCAGACACAGTGGTAAAGATTTATAATCCTAGAACTTGGGGTTGATGGAGATAAGAAAATCTTTGAGTTCAAGGGCAAGATGGGCAGCAGGGCAAGTTCTAGAACTTCCTGGGCAACTTGGTGAGATCCTGTTCTAAAACGCCCAAGAAAGACGA
This sequence comes from Peromyscus maniculatus bairdii, assembly GCF_049852395.1. NCBI lineage: Eukaryota > Metazoa > Chordata > Mammalia > Rodentia > Cricetidae > Peromyscus > Peromyscus maniculatus. Next base: position 60,867,758 of record NC_134859.1, on the reverse strand, counting down.
CAGGTATGGTGGTATACACCATCCGTCCCAGCACTTGAAAAGTAGCGGCCAGGCTAGTCTACAGAGTAAATTACAGACCAGCCAGGACTACATAGTGAGATCCTGTTTCAAAAACACCATTAAATAATATTTTAAAAATGTTGTGTTTAACATTACATGCCTTTAATCCCAACATTCAGGTGTATTTCTGTGACTTAGGCCACCATGGTAGACATACCAAGTTCCAGGCCAGTGAGACATTGTCTTAAAAAAAAAAAAAATTCAAGGGGTTGGGGATTTAGCTCAGTGGTAGAGCTCTTGCCTAGCAAGCGTAAGGCCCTGGGTTCAGTCCTCATTTCTGGAAAAAAAAAATTCAAAAAAGAAAAAGACAGTGTTGTCAGTATATATGAAGTCAACATACATAGAAAAATCCACAAATCCAGAGAAGAGCTAAAAACCTAGAATGAGTTTGACATGATAGCTGGTTTAAAAAAAAAACACTTATGGCTTAGTGGTTAAGAGCACAGATTGCTCTTCCAAAGAACCTTGGTTCAATTCCCAGCACCTATATGGCAGTTCACAAACTGCCTGTAACTCCAGTTCCAAAGGACCTACAGGCACTGCATGCACACGATGCATAGATACACATGCAGGCAAAACACCCACACACTAAACTAAAAATAAATTTTAAAAATCATTTAGATTTTTCCAATTACTAGTCCATTTAAAAATTCTATTCAGGGCTGGAGAGATGGCTCAGTGGTTAAGAGCACCGACTGCTCTTCCAGAGGTCCTGAGTTCAATTCCCAGCAACCACATGGTGGCTCACAACCATCTGTAATGAGATCTGGCGCCCTCTTCTGTATACATAATAAATAAAAATAAATCTTTAAAAAAAAAAAAAGAGCACTGGCTGCTCTTGCAGAGGTCCTGAGTTCAATTCCCAGCAACCACATGGTGGCTCACAAACCATCTATAATGAGATCTGGTGCCCTCTTCTGGCCAGTGTATAAATAAATAAATATATATATTTTTAAAAATTCCATTAAAAAAAAAATGGCCGGGCGGTGGTGGCGCATGCCTTTAATCCCAGCACTTGGGAGGCAGAGGAAGGTGGATCTTTGTGAGTTCGAGGCAAGCCTGGTCTACAGAGTGAGATCCAGGAAAGGCGCAAAGCTACACAGAGAAACCCTGTCTCGAAAAAGCAAAAAATAAAAATAAAAATTCCATTCATTGTAGCAAAAAAATTAATGAAAATGTGACAAAATATGAACATATGGATATACAAAAACTACTACTACGTGTTCTAATAAGAAAATCTAACCTCTCCTTCTCTATGGGGATGTGTGTGTTTTTACATGTACCATATGTATGGAGGCCAGAGGTTTATGTCAGGTGCTTTCCCCAGCGGCTCTCCACCTTTTAAAATTATTTGGTTTTTATTTATGTATGTGTGTCTCTACAAGAATGTGTACCACATGTACCAGTGCTGAAGCCAGAAGAGGGTGCTGGATCCTCTGGAGCGGGAGCTGCAGGCAGCTGTGGGCCGCCAGACACAGGTGCTGGGAACTGAACTCGGGTCCTTCCTCTGAAAAGCAGCAAGCGTTAACCACTGAGCTGTCTTTCCAGGCCTCCACCTTATTTTTGAGATAGTGTCTCTCCAGGAACCTGGAATTTACCAATTTGGCTACATGAGGCAAGCCCCAGGGACCTTCCTGTTTCCACCCAACCACTGCAATAGGATTACAGGAGTGTACTGCTGCACTCATCTTTTTCCTTGGGTGCTGAGATTCAAACTCAGGTTCCCATACTTGGATGGCAAGCATTTTTATCAACTGAGTCATCTTCTAAACCCCAAAGCTTTTCTTTTTTTTTCTTTTTTGGTGAGGGTTTTCCAGGACAGAATTTAGGACCTCACATAGGGTAGGCAAAGTACTCTATCACTGAGCTATGTAGTCCCAGCTCTTGTTTGTTTATTTTTCAAATAAATTTGTAAAGGGAATGCAATTCCAACTGAAATGCACAACTGTATATTTGATAGATTTCTGGGTTACCTAGGTTACACACTTATTAGAATCTAGCAAAGGTACACTTAATATTTATGCATTCTACTAGAGGTAAATTTTGCTTTAAATTTTAAAATTTTAACACTAAAAATACTGAACTCAACACTACATATGTACGCTAAAGAATTAAGAAAAAATATACGGATGATATATATAAAAAAAAAAAAAAAAAAAAAAAGGGTAGCCAGGGAAGGATCAGATAAGGCAAAGACAGTGAAAAGTTTGACAGAATAGAGGTGTCCAATTAACTAAGCTTGCTAGAAATTTGCTACAAAATAAAATGCTGGAAAATCAATTATATCATTAAAAACTGGACAATGACCAGATGTGTTGAACATGGCTGGACTAGAAACAGAAAATCTGCCTCTATGCTTACGACCTTCACTAAAATACTGCCAGGCGTGGCAGTTGTTAAGGAAGAAGAGTTTAAGGAAAGCAGTGTTGGAATGCTGGCTTTGTCACCTGGAAACGGTTGTCAGCTGCTGACCCCTAACACCGGTTCTTCTGTAAATCTCCAGTCTGAAGGTGAGAGATGCTGCACACGTAGAGCCAATTTCAATAACCTCGAGGCAGGACCAGAACAAGAGACACATATTTGGCTGAGGGAGAGGGTGGGGAGGGGCAATGTCAAAGCTAACTCAAATGGCAAGTCATAGCTCAGGCTCCAATAGTTCTGTGTTTGGCCATCAGCTCCATACATTGGCTAAAAACCCAGAGAAACTAGACAATTTCACCAGTGGAACCAGCCAGAACACTTGAAATGCATCCAGTAAACAATAAATGTTTATCTGGGCAGATAACCTGGCAGATAGCCTCATCCTGATCTTAGCCGACTTGAAACCCCACAGCAGGATATGGAGTGCAGGGGGCCCTTCTCTTTTGCCACATGGGTAGGAAACAGAGATGGAAGGTGGTCCTAGCTTCTACCACAAGAGAGGCAGCAGGACGCTATTCTCTACTAGTGCCAGCTTTCCCCCTCCTGGGTGATGGCCAAACTTCCTAGCTGTACACAGAGGGTGGGGACAGAGAAGTCAAGCCAGCCAACACTAAACAATGCCACCGCATAAAGCTGGCTGTTACACCACAGCCCTGAAGGTATGAGGAGCTCTGGCGTGTTTGGCTGCTGCCACAGGAACCACAGTGGCTGAGGGCTTCCCCAGGCCTGGGTGGGTGGCTCATCACTGACTGTGGCCACACACACAGGCTCAGTCGCCACCTCTGTCAGTGGCAAACAGCTGCTGAGAAGGAAGAGCAGACTCAATGGTACTATGCACTGTACAGCAAAATCACCGCATTAGGAGACTCAATAATATTCTCAAGAACTCAGGGAGGAACCAGGCAAAGAGCTGTGAGAGTGCAGGAGGCAGCTGGAAGGGCTGGACTGAGTGGATTGACAACTGACTACAAATGGTTTTACTACTGGTCTGAAACATACACATTCCCTAATTGAGGGACTGAATTTTGGCACTGGCTCTTCCTCCCACCTCTGCTCCTGCCCGCACTCTTGGAAGTGGAGCAGACAGGAAAACAGAACCCAGAGTTTGCCTAAAGGGAAAAGTTCAGCTCCCATTCAGTAGACTACTGCTGAGCTCTCCTCCAGAGAAGAGCATGGCAATTGTTTTAACAAAGGTTCTCTGCTCTGAAACAGTACCAAAGTTAAGCCCAACAGAAAAATAAGGGTGTGGGTCTTGGATGGAGTCTATCTGTTGTTTTTGTTTTTTGAGGTGGGTGTGCCAGCCAATCCATTTTTTAACTTCATTCGCACTTATAGCTGCTGTATAATCATTTCCTGAAAACACAGTAGGAAGAGAGTGGTATTTACTCACCCCACCCTCCATCTAACTCTACCCCAACAACCCAAATATGTGCTTTAAACCAAGAAGAGGCCAACCTCTTGCCTTTGGCAACCCTGAAGGCCAGACATTACCAGCACTCCTGTGAACAGCTCAAGGCTCCACCCACAGCAGACTGCACATGCTGAAACCCAAGAGGAGTATTATTCCAGTACAACCACCCGGGAGGGGAGAGCTGAGGAGCTGGGGTGGATTGGTTGGGACACTTGTAGGTCTGACACCAGAACACCCAAGTGGTAGCACAGGCATTTTGGTACCATGGTGACTGATGAACTGCAGTGTGGGAAAAGCCAAATGTTATAATAAAAAAAGCTATCTCTGCATAAGGAGAGAGGAGGGTGGAGCAGAGATGCTCGGGTGGCAAGGTGAAGTCATCTTTAGGGGACTGGCTCACTGCCAGGCTAGTCCAATCCTGGGAACACATGGGACACTCAGTTTCTTTTCTTTTTTTTTTTTTTCTGGAGACAGGGTCTCTCTATGTTCTGGAACTCACTCTGTAGACGAGGCTGGCCTTGACCTCACAGAGATTTGACTGCCTCTGCCTTCTGAGTGTTGGGATTAAAGATACGTGCCACTAAGTCAGGTGGCATTCAGTTTCTTTACAGGAGAAGCACATGCATGTGACTATGGGAGACAGGACACAGGAGTCCCACTCCTGTCTAAACTGGATTGGCGGACTTCTGCAGCAGAGTTAGAAGAAAGCATTAATGGAAAACACAGCAAACTCACTGCTTCTGGCGGTCAAGGCTTACAGCATCTTCTTCCTGCTGTGTTCTGATAGCCTCTGCAAGCTAAGATCACATTTCACTTGTTAGTTTTCCTATTTACTCTCTGAGAAGATGTATAGCTCTCCCCCAGGAGTCTCGAAGGACATGCTAGGGAGGAGAGTGATGCAATAGCACTGTAAACCTTGCAAGTGTGTGTGGTGCTGGGGACTGAACTGAGCCCAGGGCCTTGCATGCTAGGCAAAGGCTCTACTGCTGAGCTACATGCTAAAACTTTTCTTTTTGCTGTTGTATTTTTTGTTTTGTTTGGTTTTTCGAGACAGGGTTTCTCTGTGTAGCTCTGGCTGTCCTGTAACTCACTCTGTAGACCAGGCTGGCCTCAAACTCAGAGATCCGCCTGCCTCTGACTCCTGAGTGCTGGGGTCCACCATGGACTGGCCTTGGACTTAACTACCTGAGTTTGTTTCTCAGCACTCTCATTACATAGCTCACAACTGCCTGTAACACCAGCTCAAGGGGATCCTACACCTCTGGTCCATGTACATATATCCACCTAATTAAAAATAATAGAGGAGGTAAAGTCTTGCTGAGGGAAGTAGATCACATGGGGTGGGTCCATGAGATTATCTTGTCTCAGGTTCACTCTATGGTTTCCTTTTGCCAAAAGGAATAAACAGCTCTCTTCCACATGAACTGAACTCTTTGAAACAGTGAGCCAAAATAAATCCTTCCTACTTTAAGGAGATTTCCTAGCTTAATCACCAAATGTTCTCATTTCTAGTTATTTAAACTTAAAACTCTGTAGAACTGTTCAACCTCCTCTTTCTAATTCTACACTAAGCCACACTGCTGTGCTGTGCTCACACCCACCCTTTCTTTTGGTTATCCTTTGCCAGGAATCTAAACTAGATTCTTAGCTACTTCTGAATTGCTCTAGTATAAAGAATAGTACAAGGGGCTGGAGAGATGACTCAGAGGTTAAGAGCACTGTCTGTTCTTCCAGAGGTCCTGAGTTCAATTCCCAGCAACCACATGGTGGCTCCCAACCATCTGTAATGAGATCTGGCACCCTCTTCTAGCCTGCAGTCATAAATGCTGTATACATAATAAATAAATCTTTGAATCTTTGAAGGGGAAAAAAAAAAAAAGAATAGTACAAGCTGGTGGTAGTGGTGCACGCCTTTAATCCCAGTATTCAGGAGGCAGAGGCAGGTGGATCTCTGTGAGTTCGAGGCCAGCCTGGTCTACAGACCGAGTTCCAGGACAGCCAGGGCTACACAGAGAAACCCTGTTTCAGAAAACAAAAAACAAACAAACAAACAACAACAAAAACAACAGAAGAGTACAACATACATAGCTGATATCTAAATAATATGTTCAAAAGGAATAAGTGGCTGGTAGGCAAAAACATTTAATAAAATAAAAACACATTCAACAGGAGTCAAGAATATATTTATTGTGGAGGGTTGGAAAAGCACAGGCTTCTTGAATGAAGCATTGAGTTTGGTCATTAACACTATAGGAAGTAAAACACAGAAAAAAAATTAAAAGTCTAGCTAGGTGACCATGCTTTTAATCCCCTCATTCAGGAGGCAAAGCAGGCTTATTTGATTGCTGTAAGTTTAGGTTAGAAGTTCCAGGATAGCCAGGCCTACATAGTGAGATAGAGATGTGGGCGAGGAGGGGAAGGGGGAGGGAAAGGATAATTTAGGAAGGACATAGTAGTTTTCATGAAAAATTTATTAATGCATATCCTTATAGTATTAAATTTTAAATACGATGTTATATAAAATATAAAAACAGTAAAATTTATATTAGTTATTTATGATTTAAAAACCTCAGCAAAACATGTTTTTTGGGGGGCGGTTTCTCTATGTAACAGTCCTGGCTGTCCTGGAACTCTGTAGACTAGGCTGGCCTTGAACTCACAGTGATCCGCCTGCCTCTGCCTCCCAAGTGCTGGGATTAGGGTTGTGCACCACCACTGGCGGCAGTAAAACACTCCTAATGATGCCACTCCACATGCAGTGCATTTTTTTGTCTTTTGGAGACCTAGGGTGGCCTTAAATTCATGATCTTCCTGCCTCTAGTTCCTGAGTGCTGGGATTACAGGCATTACAAAGAAGGTAAAGATTACCTGTTACTGTAGCCACTACTATTGAGTGAGACAGTTCTGTTAGGTTGTTAGATGTAAGACTAGGAGAAAGAAAAACAGACTTTATACTCGTGCTCCGAGCAGTAGTTAACTAGACAAAGTAAGGACAACTGTGCTAGGGTTTATGAAGACTATAAAACAGCTTGAATGGCATAAAAACAGACCTGAATAAATTAAGAGTTTCCTGTTATATCATGTTCATGGAACAGAAGACTCAGTACTGTAAATATGGCAATTCTCAAATAAATCTTTGAAGATAGTACCTTTACAAACAAAATCTTGACACAATTTTTGATGGAATTTAAAAAGTATTTTTATTTGGAAAAGGGGCTAGAAATAGCCAAGAGCCACTTCTATAAAACATAAAGAAAACAGGGGACACTGGACTGACTCATAATCCTCTTTCTTGCCCCAGCCTCCTGACTGCTGGGATTGTAGGTGTATATATTGTATATACCTTCTTGGCTGCCCTACTAATTTCAAAGACTTCAGAACCAAGGTAGTGGTACTTAATCAGTGAAATACAACTGAGAACTAAGAAACAGATCCATATGTAGGAATATCCAGTTTACAAAATAGTTTCAAATGAAACAAATGTAAATATATATGGTAAAACTGAAACTTTATTATTTTTGTTGTTTTTTCGAGACAGGATTTCTCTGTGTAACTATCCTAGCTGTTCTGGAACTAGCTCTGTAGACCAGGCTGACCTTGAATTCAGAGAGATCTGCCTGCCTCTGTCTCCCAAGTGCTGGACAAAGGCATTCACCACCACTGCCTGGCAAAACTAAAACCTTCATTCCCTTTAGTTTTGGAGGGTGCTAGTGATCAAACACAGGACCTTGCACATGCTAGGCAAGCATTAAGTTTCTTTTTGTTTTATGAAAAACTGAATTTATTCTTGGTAATATTTTAACCTAAAAACAAAGTGATTAACAGGGGGGCAGTGCTGGAGAGACAGCTCAGTGGTTAAGACTACTGGCTGCTCTTCCAGAGGGCCCAGGTTTGATTCTCAGTACCTATATTGTGGCTCACAACCATATATACCTCCAAACCCAGGGCTCTAAAGCCCTCTTCTGATCTTAGAAAACCAGGCACACATGTGGTACACAGACATATATGCAGCCAAAATATCTATATATATAAAATTAAAACAATAAAATTTAAAAACAAACAAACAAAAGAAGATATAAACTAAAAAAAAAAAAAAAAAATCAAACCAGACATTGTGGCCCACAATGTAATGCTAGGTCTGTTGAGAGGGTCAGTTCTGTCATCCTTAGCCACATAAAAAGTTGAAGGCCAGCCTGGGCTATTGGAGGCTCTATCTTAAAAACAAACAAAAACAAACCCCAAACAACTACCACCACCACCAAACAAAAACCAAGAGATCAAACAATGAAGTCTAGAACAGAGATAAACATAATCCTTTTAACCCATAAAATTATAAGCTTAGGCTTCTTATTAGGGCAATTGTTTTTTCTATGCAATAAAAATTTAAAGCTAGGAGGTGATAGTGCACAGCTTTAATCCCAGCCCTTCAGAGGCAGAGGCAGAGGCAGGTGGATCTTTGTGTGTTTTAAACAGAGTTCCACGTCAGCCAGGGATCACCAGAGGGACCCTGTCTCAAAAAACCAGAACCAAATCGTGTTTGCAATAACTATATTTTAGTGATCTTATTTCAATTAAAATTGTCTTCTCAAGAAAATTTTCTAACGTACTCAGAGGGACTAATGTAATAAATACATTTGATATTATTACCTAATAATACATGTTAGTACTGTATACCTAGAATTTTTTTTGGAACTCACTCTGTAGACGTGGCTGGCCTTGAACTCACAGAGATCCACCTGCCTCTGCCTCCCAAGTGCTGTGATAAATTTGTGTGCAACCTCCTCACGGCTTTACTGGGGATCAAACCCAGGAACTTGTATGTTAGGCCAGTGCTCTAACACTGGGCTAATAAACTTCTATTTGAGGAACACTTTCCAATTCCTTTCAGACAGGGTCTCTCATTGGTCTGCAGCTCAACTTAGGATAGACTGGCTGACCAATGAACCCAAGGGATCCAGCTTTCCAGGGCTGGAATTGTAAGCATGAGCCACCATCCTTCCCCTTTGAAAATACACAGAACATGGAAACTCATGCATTTGCAGGTATCGAGATATGAATGTGTCTCCATAATCTCAATGTGAGATAATCTTATAACCTAGCAGTCCTCCTTTTGTCTTAGCACCCCCTTCCTTCCTTACTCCAAGTCACTGTTTCCTTATATTGCCCAAGCTGATCGAAGATTCCTGGGCTAAAGTGGTATTTTCACCAAAGCCTCCCCAGGCAGTTGGGACTACAGATGCTCACCACCATGGCCTTCTTCTTAAAAAAAAAAAAAAAAAAAAAAAGTGTGTGCATGTGTGTATACATCTCATTTAAATGGATGCAAGTGCCATGGAGTAAATGGGGAAGTCAGAAGACAGACTTGGGCATTGGTCTCTCACATTCTTCTTCCTTATAGCTTCTACATGTGTTCTGGGGATCAAAATCTAGGTCATCAGGCTTGTACAATAAGCACTATTACCTGCTAAGCCATCTCCTGGCTCTCTCTCTCTCTCTCTCTCTCTCTCTCTCTCTCTCTCTCTCTCTCTCTCTCTCTCTCTCTCTGTCATATCACATCACATGTCTTCTAGCACTCTCCACCTTATTATTTTTATTTGTTTGTTTTTATGTATGGGTGTTTTGCCTGTTACATGCCTGGTGCTTGCAGAGACTAGAAGAGGACACTGTACCCACTGAGACTGGAGTTACTGGCATTGGGAACCACCATGTGGGGGCTGGCAACTGAACCTGAACCTCTGGAGAACCAGTCTATACTTTGAGCTACTGAGCTCTCTCTCCAACCTCTCCACCTTATTTTTTGAGACTGGATCTCTTACAGAACCTGGAGCCCACTAATTTGGATGGATTGGCTGGGATCCTTTTGTCTCAACCTCCCCAGTACTACAATTATAGGAGTGTACACCATACATATCTTATACATGTACTCTGAGGGATTCAAACTCAGCCCCTTGTGCATATGCAGTAAATGTTTTACTTACTGAGCTATCTCCCAATCCCTCTTTTCTTAAAGGCATGCATACATTATTACAAACAGACTCAAGTATTGTTGATAATGGTAAATATATACATATATATACATATACATATATATATCCATAAGAGAACAGATTAACAAATTGTTATATACTCATATAACTGGGAAATAATATGTGAATCTAAGTGAGAAGACACAGAACTATACACAAAAACATGGACAAATCTAAAAATTGTCAGATTCAGTATGAAGAGCAAAACAAAACGGAGACAGAAATGGTATGAATAAGCGCACGCCTTTAATCCCAGAACTCGGGAGGCAGAGCCAGGCTGATCTCTGTGAGTTTGAGGCCAGCCTGGTCTACAGAGCGAGTTCCAGGAAAGGCACAAAGCTACACAGAGAAACCCTGTCTCAAGGGGAAAAAAAGAAAAAGAAAAAAAAAAAAAAAGAAATGATATGCATGTAGACATATAAACATGCAAAGTAATACTTTATTATTTATGAATATATACATGTTAATAAGATGCACAGATGTAGTGAATTCGGAATATTGATTACTTTTAGGAAAGGAAAAACAATTAACAGGACCTGCAGGAGTAACACAAAAGAGTTCTAAGTTTATTTAGGATATATTATTTCTTTTAAAGCTAGGTGAGTAGAACTTTAAGAATCCTTTTTTCTTTCTTTCTTTCTTTCTCTCTCTCTCTTTTTTTTTTTTTTTTTTTTTTTTTTTTTTCGAGACAGGGTTTCTCTGTATAGCTTTCGAGCCAGTCCTGGAACTCACTCTGTAGCCCAGGCTGGCCTCGAACTCACAGAGATCCGCCTGCCTCTGCCTCCCGAGTGCTGGGATTAAAGGCGTGTGCCACCAACCCCCGGCAAGAATCCTTTTCTGATGGACTACTGAAATGGCTCTATGGGGAAAGAGGCTTATGGCCCTCAATCACTAGAAGCCACATGGTGGGAGGAAAGAACTGACTCTTGAATGTGAAGAGCCTGAGTGAATCCTGCTGGCTTTCCAAGAACACAAGAGGGGTTTGAGAGATGCACTTTTCCAGAGGATTTGGCTTCAATTCCTAGGTCCCACATGGCAGTTCATAACCATAACTCCAGTCCCACAAGATTTGACACCTTTCTTCTGGCTTCCTTGGGCACTGTATGCACATGGTGCACAAATATAAACTCAGAACACTCAAACATATAAAAAAAATAAAAATAATGGGCTAGTGCTGTGGGATGTTCTGTATGTCCTGTGGGAGCCCTTCTTGGGTTCTTTGTGGCGTTACCCAGCAGGTCCGCATAGAGGATGATTAGGACCATGGGCCTGAGTGCAGGTGTCTGAGATGGTCTGCACTTGGCTGTGCTGGGGGATGGTCTGTACGTCAAGTTGTTCTGATTGATCAATAAATAAAACCTGATCGGCTGTGGCTAGGCAGGAAGGATAGGCGGGACTAACAGAGAGGAGAAATAAAAGGACAGGAAGGCAGAAGGACTGACAGCAGCCTCCGCCATGACCAGCAGCATGTGAAGTCGCCGGGAAGCCACCAGCCACGTGGCAAGGTATAGATTTATGGAAATGGACTAATTTAAGCTATAAGCACAGTTAGCAAGAAGCCTGCCACGGCCATACAGTTTGTAAGCAATATAAGTCTCTGTGTTTACTTGGTTGGGTCTGAGCGGCTGTGGGACTGGCGGGTGACAAAGATTTGTCCTGACTGTGGGCAAGGCGGAAAACTCTAGCAACAGGCTAGAGAGATGGCTCAGTGGTTAAAAGCATTTGTTAACCTTGCACAGAATTTAGGTTAGATTCCCAGTACCCACATGGCCACTCACAACTGTCTGTAACTTCAGCTCCAGGAGATCTAAAACCCTCTTCTGACCTCTGCAGGCACCAAGAATACATGTGGTGCACAAATATGTGAGAAAAGCATTCATACCTATAAAATAAATATATAAATATTTTAAAATTAAAGTAAGTTTAGTTAATAAAAACATGAAAATTAAAAAATCTCAAAAAACAAAACAAAACAACCCCACTCCCAGTATGCACACACAAGAGATATTCCCTGCTCCTTGTGCTACTTTGGGATTTTGCCAGCAAGAACGTCATCATTAGATGTAGCCACTTGACCTGGGATCTCCAGACTTGTGAACCAAAATAATTTTTCTTTAAAGATTACCTAGTTTCTTTCTTTTTTGTTTTGTCTTGTTTTTATTTTTTCGAGAAAAGATTTCTCTATGTAGCCCTGGCTCTCCTGGAACTAATTGACTCTGTAGACCAGACTGACCCTCAAACTCAGAGATCCTCCTGCGTCTGCCTCCTGAGTGCTGGGATCAAAGTTGCGCGCTATCACCTCCTGGCAGAAAGATTTGTTTTTAAAACAGATTTATGTTTACTCCTTTTATTTATGTGAATGTATATATGTGTGAATGTATGCCACATGTGTGTAATTATCTGAGGAGACTAGAAGAGGTCATCAGATCGCCTAGAGGTGAGCCCATGTGGATGCTGGGAACTGAAGTTAATCCTCCAGAAGAGCTGTCTCTCCAGCTTCAGCAAAGACTTATTTTGGCCTGTGTTTTCAGAACATAGTTGGCAAGCTCCACTGTAAAAAACGTAGTGAGGCACAGCATCATGGTGGAGACTGGCTGCTTGCCTCACAGCTGCTGAGCAGCAGAGATGGAGCAGACGAGCAAGAAGCCTGGACAAGATACACTGTAGCATGAATCTTAAAAAGTTCTTATTAATAAAATCAAACCGGAGGCCAGGTATTGGGGTGAATACTGGAAGGTCAGAGAGATAGAACAGGCCACAGCTACCTCATCTCGCCAGTTCCTCAGCTGGTCTTATTTCCTCAGACTGGAAGCTTCTGTGTCCTCATCCCAATGGCTCTCAGCTGAACTGCTCCTTACAAGGCTGAATGCTTAACCAGCCAAATGCTTCTAGTTTCTGGTCCTCACACCTTATATATCTTTCTGCCATCTACCATCACTCCTTGGGATTAAAGGCTCGCTTTCTGGGATTAAAGGCGTGTGTCACCATGCTTGACTGTTTCCAATGTGGCCTTGAACTCATACAGATCCAGAGAGATTTCTACCTCTGAAATGCTAGGATTAAAGGCATGTGCTATCACTGCCTAACTAGTGGCTTTTCTGTTCTCTGACCCCAGATAAGTTTATTAAGGTACACAATATTTTGGGGAACACAATACCACCACAATACACCCTTCAAAGATTTGTCCTTGTGACTGACTTACTTCCTCACCAGGTCTTAAGGTCCAATTGCCCATTCACCATGAATTCAATCACAATCTTTTTCCAGACCCACCCTATCCTCCGTAGTCTGTACCTCTGAACTACTTACCATTAACATCTGCTGTTGTGTTGCTACTTTATTTGATCCCCACTATAAATCACACTTTATAGATGAAAAAAAAAATCAACATTTAGAGAGTTATATTTGAGATCATAATGCAATAACAGGCCAGAACCTAGGTATCATTTAGTATTAGGCTTAGGTATTAAAGGAGCTAAAAAGAAAAAAAAACTTGGCCGGGCGTTGGTGGCGCACGCCTTTAATCCCAGCACTCGGGAGGCAGAGCCAGGCGGATCTCTGTGAGTTCGAGGCCAGCCTGGGCTACCAAGTGAGCTCCAGGAAAGGCGCAAAGCTACACAGAGAAACCCTGTCTCGAAAAACCAAAAAAAAAAAAAAAAAAAAAAAAAAAAAAAAAAAAAAGAAAAAAAAACTTATAGAAGATCAAGAAATTGATCACTTTGGAAAGATAATATCCAATATCCTGAAAAACACACTAATAACTTATCTTACTTAGTGCTTCCATTTTCTACTCCTTGATGTCTCCTCCCTCTGATGCTGACTCATCCCTAATGAAGGACGTTAGCCATTCAAATCTCCTCTTCATACCTCTCCTCATAGCCTCCATGATATTATTAACAAGTTTTATTTTTAATTAAGAAATACCAGAGTGGGAATTGAGGTGGTTCATCAGGTAAGGATGCTTGCTGCCGAGCCTGAGGATCTAGTTTAATACCTAGGATATATATAGCAGAAGGAAAGAACTGACCACTGCAGGTTGTCCTGTGAATCATGGCCACACTGGCTACCCCCAGGTTACATAAATAAATATAAAACTAAAAAACAAAAACTGACTCAGAGGGCAAAAGCACTTGCTATGAAAACTTGATGGCTTGAGTTCCTTCTCTGGAAGCCATGTGACATTAGGAAAGTTGTCATTCATGCCCCCACAGTGATGCATGTACAATATGCATACACATATACCAGAATAATCAAATCATGGTAATTAACACACATAAACAATATATCTCATCCTTTTACCATTTTTTTGTTGTTTTTCTTCAAAATAGTGTTTCTCTGTATATATAGCCCTGGCTGTTCTGGAACTTGCTCTGTAGACCAGGTTGGCCTCAAAAATCAGAGATCTGTCTGCCTCTGCCTCCTGAGAGCTGGGACCAAAGGCATGCAGCACTACCACCTGGCTCCACTTGATTAAGAATACTTAAAATTCATTATTTTATAAACGATGATCTGAAATATGAACTTTTTTTTTTGCCGCCCTCCCACCCCCCCAAGACAGGGTTGCTCTGTGTAGCCTGGAACTCACTCTGTAGATCAGGCTGGCCTTGAACTCACAGAGATCCACCTGCCTCTGCCTCCCTAGTGCTGGGATTAAAGGCGTGTGCCACTACACCTGTTCTTTCAGTTTTTTTTTTATTTATTTGTTATGTGTACAGTGTTCTGTCTGCACATATCTCTGTAGGCTAGAAGAGGGCGCCAGATCACATTACAGATGGTTGTGAGCCACCATGTGGTTGCTGGGAATTGAACTCAGGACCTCTGGAAGAGCAGTCAGTGCTCTTAACCTATGAGCCATCTTTCCTGCTCCTGTTCTTTCAGTCTTACTGAAACTTTTTATACATTTTGTGTGACCACACACGCACGCACGCACGCACGCACGCACGCACCTACCCACCATGGAACCCACGTGGAGGTCAGAAGACAATTTGCAGGAGTTGGTTCTCTCCTTCCACCATGTGGGGTCCAGAAATCAAACTCATGCTGTCAGGGTTGCTGGCAAGCACTGTTAGTTACCTGCTGGGCCATCTTGCAGGCCCCATACTGAAACTTTCCCTTGTACTTTTATCACAAAACAATGTCCCAAGAGAACTGGCCATGATGGGCATGTTCAATACCTGAGCTTGACAGCACAGGCCTTCAATTCATGTGGTGACTGACCACTTGAAATGTGGCTACTGTGATCAAAGAACTGAATTTTAAATGGTACTTGATTTTTGTTTTGTTTTCTTGTGGTGCTGAGGATGTGAGGATGGAACCCAGGACTTTATGCCTTTTTTTTTTTTTTTTTTTTTTTTTTTGAGAGACAGGGTCTCACTGTATAGACCAGGCTGGCTCTACCTACCTCTGTCTCCTAAGTGCTGGAATCAAAGATGAGCGCCACCATGCCCAGCTTCCTTTATGCTTGTTAGGCAAGTGGTGTATCAATGTGCTACACTCCCAGAACAATTAAACAAACAAAAGTGGTTAATGGTTATTATTGGTTACTCACAGTCAGCAACAGAGTAAGCATTAAGAAAGAGAAGCAAGCAGGGTGGTGGTGGCGGCGGCGGCGGCGGCGGCGGCGGCGGCGGCGGCGGCGGCACACTCCTTCAATCCCAGCACTTGTGAGGCAGAGGCAGAGGCAGGCAGATCCCTGAGTTCAGGCCAGTCTGGTCTACAGAGAAGAGAGAGAGAGAGAGAGAAGAGAGAGAGAGAAGAGAGAGGAGAGAGAGGAGAGAGAGGAGAGGGAGAGGGAGCAAATTCTATGTATGTCTTCATTACTATCTAATCTATCTCTCTTCTTCTAAATATTCTAAGCCAACCTGCTCCTTTCTTGCCCATTCCTGAGGTGATCCTAAATTCTGATGTTTTTAAAACATCCTTGTTTAAATTTTAAATTTTCCTTGTTTAGAATCTGATGCACTTCTTTCCAAAGGAACAGACACATATGCTTATCACTCCTTTAAAACAGCACCAGTATAACAGGATTTATGGACCACACTGAAAAATGTATAAAGATGACTTTACTCTGAAAAAGGCCAGCATAATTTTTGGCTGCTCACAAATTTGCTATGTGAATGAGGATGATCCTCCTGCCTCCCAAATGCTGGGATTACGTTATAGTTGACTAGTATAAAGGATAATTCCATGTTATCCTTTTTGATAAAGTACTATATAACCAATATAAAATTTTAAGTCTTTTTTAGTTAAATAAAATAAGAGGGGAATCAGGCATGTTCTGCTTCTGGGAAATCAAATCTAAAAGAAATGGTTTGAATCGTGTTAAGTGATCATGGGAGCTTCAAGGCATAGAAAATAAAGCTGTCTAGATAAGCAACCAAGTCTAGAGTGCTCACATACACATGTGAACTGTAATAGCAGGAGTTAGGAGGCTGAGGCAGGAGGACCTTAAATTCTAAACCACCTTGGGCTCTTTAGTGAGACCCTGTGTCTGTCTGTCTCTGTCTGTCTGCCCCCCCCCTCTCTCTCACGCGCGCACACACACACACACACACACACACACACACACACACACACACACATCAATAAAATAAACACCCCATAAACTAGATAAGCTAGTAGCTTTATGATGAAGCTGAGGAAGTTTGTTAAAATAATGATGAAGGTAATTTGCATCCTAGGGAAAAGCTGTTACTTCTCAGCAGTGCTAGCCAAACCCCAGGAAGGGCACAGGGTGGACAATTCATTGTTTTGTTTCATCTGCTTGGACAACCCAGGTCATTAAACTAAAATCTGTGTATTTAACTCAGGAGTGGGCATTAAACACCATCCCCAACACTTTGGGCTTTTTAAAACAGGATCTCATAAAGCTTTGAGGCTGGGCTTGAACTCATAATCTTATTGCTTCTACCTCCCAAGTACTGGGATTACTGGCATATACCACAATTCCTGGTTGGGCAACTTCTTCTAGTTTTTTCTCTCAGACTTACAGACTGGTGGGCAAGATAAAAACTACTTCAGATGAGGTCAAAGGACACACCTAGAACAAACACCATGACCTGATGGCTCTCTGGGCTGTCACTTAGGTGCTCATGTTTTAGATGTGAGCAAAAGTGTAATTCCTTCAAAAACCCTTGATGTGACTCCAAGAGATGATGTGACAGCACTTGATGCAGATTTCCCTCAAAGGCATATTAGTGTGACCTTTTCAAATGCAAATAGGCTTACTCAGTACAGCTATCGTGTTTCTTGGGTAAGAGTTTAAAAGAAAAGGCAACATTCCCCCTCTGACTGAGCCATGGCCTGTGACCAAGCCTGATTGAGAAAGGAGGGCTAAAGAACACCTAAAGAATGACCCCTGTGAGCTTAAAATACCAAGGGATTTAATTTGGATAGACTCTAGCAGAAACCGTCGTAAGCTTTACAGGGTCTCTTGCTGGTCTGATCACTGTGATGAATTTTGGTACAGCCCCACTGCACCTTGGCTTGAGTACTACTGACTCTAATGGAGAATAGAAAAATCCCTTGTCTCCAAGTCAGCTCTCCAATGTCTATAGGAATGTCTGTAAACTATGTCACTGAGCTACACTTCATTACTTCTCACTTGCATGCTTCCATGAGCAACCCATGACACCAGACACTGAGGATGCCAATCCCAAGTCTTGGAAAGCTCTCTGTTCACTCCTGGTAAAGATGTTCTACCACAACAGGTAAACGCAGAAGGTAAGAAATTAAAAACATGCGATTTTAGAAGAGACTAAGATAAGTAAAGGTTCACAGTGGTTGAGATGAATAAAAACAACAAAATGAAAGTTTAGATGCTTTTAAATATAAAGGCCAAGGAGACAAGAACCAGAAATTCAAACATGCCTAGATTAGGGAGCTTGTCCCCATCTACATGAAGTTTATCCCAGACATCTAAATAGTCATGTTTTAAAATCAACAAATTTGCTGGTTTTCAGCTGCCACTGACTGGAACCCCCAGTGGCTCTGGCCCACAGTGCAGGCAAACTGTGCTCAGCCAGACCAGATGAAGACATGCAGCCGGAAGACAGCCAGCCAGCCAGCCTGACCAACCACTACTTCAGGAGTCTGAGCAAAATGCTACCCCAATTACAAGAGTAGTAGACCAGATGCTTTAACCCTAGCCACACAAGGCTGTACCACTGACCCATCATCTTAAGCAGCAAATTCTGGGAGTAAGTGGTCTAGGACCCAAGAGGATTCCCAGAATGAGAACGGAAGCCTATGAGCAAGTTCAACAGGACCTTTGGTGCCCTCCAGCCTCTCTGTCCATAGCAGTTACAAATTCACATCCACAGACACATATTTTTAAAATTTGATATAATTATCTCCTAGAAATTACTGTATGAAGCCTTCTGGGATCTAAAGCAATTAAGTGAAGATAAATTTCTTTCATGGAGCAAGCTGTCAAAGGATGAAGCAATTTCATTCCCCATTTGAAGTGGAAGCTTTGGGTCATGCATGGTTTATTTGAAACAATGCCATCACCTAAAGCTGCTGATCTTATCTCTAACTCTGTTCTCCATTTCAAACTGCTGGAGATATGTAGCGTGGCACTGCCTGAAGTTATGACATTTGGCTCAAGGCCAGGGAAAGAGCAAGCCAACTTCTCTTCTAGGTTTCAAGCAGAAGAGGACAAAATTATATTAAACGAAGATAGCTACATACGTGAAGTCTGCTAAACTCTAAAAAGGAGGAAGTATTCTCAAGCTGCTTGTTGAGTGTGCTGAAAGACGCACCTTAGTAAGACGAGGTAGTGAGAGAATAGGTGGGGGCCCCCCCTCTAAAGGGTGAAACACATGCCACAGAAGCAGATTCTTCTCTTCTGGGAGACACTAAACCTACCAACCAAAAAGCAAAAAACCCAGTGGAGCTTATTTCACAAACATCCTGATACATGGGAAGCATACCAGACTGGGAATCCATCAAGAGGTTCTAATTCAAACACTGTAGGGAGGCTATGCCTGACATTTAGTGAAATGGTTCCCTTAAGAGTGTGTGTGTGTGTGTGTGTGTGTGTGTGTGTGTGTGTGTGTGTGTGTGTGTGTATGTTTATCTCTCTCTCTTTCTCCATCTCCCATCTATTTGTGTGTGTATGGTGTGTGCCAAGCATCCATGGAGAGGCCAGGGGACATCCTGTATGAGTAGGCTCTCTTCCTCAATCATATGAGTCCTCAGAGTTGCTATAAGTGCCTTTACCTGCTGAGTCATCTCACTGGCCCTGGCACTTTATTTTTCTGAAAATCCTTTGTAATCACATATACTATGAAGTCAGTTTGTTTGCAAGTGACTTCAGGTAAAACCCATGCATGTCATTCCATGCCTGAGTATGATTTTTAGCAGAAGATTGGAAGACACTTGAATTGACTTTCAAGTGTCAGGACACTGGGATCATCAGAGGAGTTTGTTAAACCAGACTGCTGGGCTCCAGGGCCCAAACTTTCTGATTCATAGGGGTGTGACAGAGTCTAAAACAGAGTCAGTTCTCAGGGGAATCAGGTGGTACTAGTGGCACACCATGAAAAAAACCTGAGATACAGAGGAATTGGGAATCGGGCCAAGGGAATGATCTAGGATCTCGGTGTTAAAAATTG
Organism: Peromyscus maniculatus bairdii; assembly: GCF_049852395.1. Taxonomy (NCBI): domain Eukaryota; kingdom Metazoa; phylum Chordata; class Mammalia; order Rodentia; family Cricetidae; genus Peromyscus; species Peromyscus maniculatus. The sequence continues at coordinate 60,848,223 of NC_134859.1, read as the reverse complement.
TTTGTGGGGACTGAAGAGATAGCTCAGCAGTTAAAAGCACCAACTGCTCTTCCAGAGGACCCAGGTTCAATTCCCAGCACCCACATGGCAGTGCACAACTGTCTGTAATTCCAGTTCCAGGGGATCTGACACCCTCACAAAGATGTGTATGCACATGTAGGCAAAACACCAATGCACATAAGAATAAATAAATTATACATACGTGTGTGTGTGTGTGTGTGTGTGTGTGTATGCTTGTTTCAAAAAAAGGATTTGAACAAATTGTTTTTGTTTCTCAGTTTTACTAGCCACACTTCTAGTATTCAGCTGTCACAGATCACTAATGGCTGCCGTATGGAATGATGCAGGAATAAAATGGTTCCTTTGCCACAGAAAGTTCTATCTCACAGTACTGGTCAAGAAGCTATCTGAGGGGGCTGGAGAGATGGCTCAGCGGTTAAGAGCACTGGCTGCTCTTCCAGAGGTCCAGAGTTCAATTCCCAGCAAACACATGGTGGCTCACAACCATCTGTAATGAAATCTGGTGCCCTCTTCTGGTGTGAAAGCATACATGCAGGCATAACACTGTATACATAATAAATAAATCTTAAAAAAAAAAAAAAAAGAAGCTATCTGAGCACATGCTAAGGGTGTTGCTCGCTCATCTTTGATCCCAGCCCTCAGGAGACAGAGTTTGAGGCCAGCCTGGTCTACAAATTGAGTTCCAAGACAGCCAGGGGAACATAGTAGAGAGACATGTCTCAAAAAAAAAAAACCAAAACCAAAAACAAAAACAAAAACAAAAAAAAAGGCAGGAAGAACAAAGCAGGAGGAAGAAGAAAACAACAGGCCTCCCAACTCTACTATTGAACTGAACCCAATTTCATAATTATGATCACTGTGTACAATTTCCTTTGCAACGGTACAGTCTCCTTGAAACGTGTTCTTTGGGTAGAAGGAACTTCCTCTAGCTAAGATATTTCCCCTAACATGAGGGATTGAACCCAGGAAAAGATTTGCATGCTAGACAAACATTCTATAATTAAGCTACAACATCAGCCCAGGATGGTTAGTGAGGATAAATCTTCCTTTGTTTTAAATGCCTTCAGAATACAAAAGCACAAGTAACAAAAGGAAAAGAGATTAATGGACTTTATCAAAGTTTACAACTTCATCCGGGTGTGGCGATTTATGCCTACAATCTGCTTGGAAGGCTGAATCAGGAGAATTTCAAGTCTGGGACTAGTCAAACTTTTGACCTTATAAAACAACAACAACCGAAAGCCCACAAACAAGCAAGCAAACAAGGAGGTCTCTGAGGTCCCCAAAACAATGCCTGTAATCCATGCAACTGCCAGTGCTGTTGGTTGTCTACAAGACCTAGATGGTAGGACCTACTGGTGAAGACCCCACACGGTCTGTTCACAGGGCACCTGAAATCCGGCACAAGCTTCCTCTCTGATGGCTAGCCCTCAGTGCCAGAGGCACTATGCACACTGCTGAACTGTCATCAACAGTCTCACTCCGCTGTGGATCGATCCTGCACGATAAAGTACTGATCAGCCAGGCAGGCAAGTGCTCACTGATGCAACAATTTTAAGTTTGTTCTGGGGGTGATCAACTGCTCTCTGATTGGATTTGGGATCCACTTCACAGGAGGGAATTCAAAGCTGGTATGTAGACTCAGTCAAAAGCCTGTGGCTGGGAAAGTCATAAGACTTAATGGGGGAAGCTACTGCTATTATTTTGTTAAACAGACATAATTTGCCCACTAAATTGCCTTCTAAATTTCTATGCTTAGGTCCATAGATTAACTAGTCAAAGTGCCAACAGTGACTAGTAAGTGCTCAGCCTAAAATGGGACAGTGTCATCACATACATTTCCACCAAGACTCAGGGAACATTCAGGGTGTGTGTGTGTGTGTGTGTGTGTGTGTGTGTGTGTGTGTGTGTGTGGTGTGGTGTGTGTGTGTGTGTGTGTGTGTGTGTGTGTGTGTGTGTGTGTGTAGCTGGAGGAAAGGGTGGAGTGCTGGGGAAAGGAATGCTGTCTTTTGGGCAGACAGCTGTGATTGCCTATCAACATCTGTCACCTCCTCCTGGGGATTTTTCATGGTTAACCAGTTAATGGTTAGTCAGTGAGGGAGAGATTATTTTACTCAGGGCTAAGGTACCCATGCTCCTGTAAATAATCTCTCACCTATTTTACTATAAGCAACCCTAACCAAACTCATTTTGTCATTAAAAAAAATGAACAATCTCCTCTCCAGAACATGCCGCCAGATGTGGTGGCACACACCTTAAATCTCAGCACTCAAGGAGGCAGACACAGGTGGATCTCTGTGTTTCAGGCCAGTCTAGTCTTCTGGTATATATACTGAGTTCCACGACAGCCAAAGCTACATAGTGAGATTCTGTCTCAAAAAAACAAAACAAAACAAAAACACCCAAAATACAAAAAGTAGAAAGGAGACAAACTGGGAAGAGAAAGAGGATCAGCAGGCATAGGAAGGGACAAGAAAAGATAATGGGTGTGAAGATGATCAAGATGCATTAAATACATGTATGCAAAAGTCATAATATATATATTATATATGTATATATGTATAATATATATATAAATATATAAAATTCTAATAAGAAACTAAGAAATAAACTGTAATGAAGAGACAATTCTCTAATGAAGATATGCAGCTAGGAAGAGGCCAGGTGCGGTGGTACGTACCTTTAACCCGCCCCCGCCCCCCAAGCACTGGGGAAACAGAGGCAATTAGATAGAGACTAGCCTGGTCTATATTCAAGTTCCAGAGCAGCCAAGACTTCAGAGAGACCCTGACTCAAAAAATCAAAACCAAATAGCCAGTAAGCACATGAAAAGATGCTGATCATTAATTGTTGAGAAATACAAGTCCAAATCACAACAGAGGAAGGTGGTCAGAGAAATGGATCAGTAGAAAAGAGCACTGGCTCTTTTTCCAGAGGACTTGGGTTTAATTTCCAGCACCTACATCATGGTTTGCAACTGTCTGTAATTCTAGTTTCAAATAATCTAATACACTTTTCCAGCCTCCATAGGCACCAGGCACGCATGTGGTGCACAGACATACATGCAGGCAAAGTGTCCACACGTAAAATAAAACAAAAATGAGGGGCTGGAGAGATGCTCAAGTGGTTAAGAACCCTTGTTACTCTGGCAGAGGATCTAGGTTTAGTTCCCAGCATGCTGATGGCAGCTCACAACCATTTGTGATTTCAGTCCCAGGGATCTGACATCCTCATCTGGCCTTCACAGTGACTACATATATGTGGTACACAGACAGACATGTAGGCAAAAGATGAAAAATAAATATCTTTATAAAAAAACACAATCTGGGTGGTTTTAATCCTTTAATCCCAGCACTTGGGAGGCAGAGGCAGGTGAATCCAGGACAGACAGACTGTTACACAGAGAAACCCTGCTTCAAAAATAAATAAATAAATAAATAAACAAATAAATAACAAAAACAAACAAACAAAAAACCACACACACACAATGAGACACCAGTTCACTTATACATAGATAGCTATAATCAAAAAGGTATGTGACAAGAAGTGTTGGTAAATATATGGAATAATTTAACCCTACTTAATTGTTGCTAAGGAGAATATAAAATTTCAGAGCTGCTTTGGTAAATAGTCTAGTCTAGAAGTTAAACACAAAGTTTTCATAAGACCAAACATTTTCACTTTTAGATATGTATCCAAGAAAAATGAAACAATGTCTACACAAAAACTTGTAATTAAATGTTTATAGCAACTTTTTTTTTTTTTTTTTTTTTTTTTTTTTTGTTGGTTTTTCGAGACAGGTTTTTCTGTGTAGCTTTGGAGCCTTTCCTGGAACTCGCTTTGTAGACCAGGCTGGCCTCAACCTCACAGAGATTTGCCTGCTTCTGCCTCGCAAGTGCTGGGATTAATGGCATGTGCCACCATTGCCCAGTTCAGCAACAAAAAGTAAAAATAACTCAAATGTCCATTAACTCATGAACAATCAAGACATGGAATTTCCATAACATGTACTATTCAACCATAGAATGTAATAGATTATTTTGTTGTTGTTGTTGTTTTCAAGACAGGGTTTTACTAGATAAGAGCCTTGGCTGTCCTGGAACTAGCTCTGTAGACCAGGCTGGCCTTGAACTCACAGAGATCTGCCTGCTTCTGTCTCCCAAAGACAGAAGGGATTAAAGGTGTGTGCGTGCCATCACTGCCGGGCTTGGAACAGAATTTTGATACATATCACTACATAATGAACCTTGAAAACATCACAATGACAGAAACTACAATATAGTTTGTATTGTACAAATAACAATATGATTCCATTCACATGAAATATCCAGAAGAAGGCTGTGGTTTGTAGACAGTTGGTAGACTGCTGGCCTAGCATGCTTGAAGGTCTCAGTTTACCCTCCCCCCACCCTTCCCACAGCACTGCATGAACTGGGCATAGTAGCTTATTCCTGAAATCCTGAGGTAGAGGCAAGGGAGTAAGAAGTTCAAGATCATCCTTTGTACACTGAGAGTTTGAGGCCAGCATGGGTTACATGAGACCTACTCATGTAAGGAAGGAGGAAGAGAAAGAGGAAAAGGGGGAGGGGGTGAGAGAGAGAGAGAGAGAGAGAGAGAGAGAGAGAGAGAGAGAGAGAGAGAGAGAGAGAGAGAGAGAGAGGGAGGGAGGGAGGGAGGGAGGGAGGGAGGGAGGGAGGGAGAGAAAGAAGGAGGGGGAGAGATAGAGAGAGCACAAGCGCATGCAATCCATCAGAATAGGCAAGTCTTTGGAGACTGAAAGCAAGTCAGCGGTTAGGAGAGACAAAGCAGTAATGAAGGATATATTTTCTTTGAAGTGATTAAAAAAGTCAAAACAGTGAAATTAGTGATAGTTGTACTACTCCATGAGTGTACAGAAATTATCGAACTGTATACTTTAAAAGGATGAACCCTGCCCCCTCAGGGTTTTTCTGTGTAGCCCTGGCTGTCCTGGAACTTGCTTTGTAGACCAGGCTGTCCTTGAACTCAGAGATTCACCTGTCTCTGCTTCCTGAGTGCTGGGATTAAAAGTGTGTGCACCCCACCCCAGGATGAAGTTTTTTTGTTTTTTTTTTTTAATTTTTATTGCTTCTTGGTGAACTTCACATCCACCCCAATTCCACTCAACTCTCTGTCCCTCCATATCTGCCCTCCGATCTTGCAATATTCCCCAAAAAGGAAAAAAATAAATCTCGCAGTGGAAGCTTTAGTGTGTCACATAGTATACAAAAGGATGAACCTTAAGTGCTGAAAATTCTATCTCAATAAATCTGTTACATGGTCGACTGAGAACTGACTCTTATAAGTTGTCCTCAAACTTCACACACTAAGCATGAACATCAACACCCATCACACAAAAATAAACAAATGTAATTTTGAAAAGGTTAAAAAATAAACAAGCTGGCTCAGGGAGTAAGGCTGCCTGCTGCCAAGCCTTATGACCTGTGTTCAATCATCAAAATCCAGGGATGGATGTAGAGAAAGTTTTCCTCTGACCTCCTCATTCACATATGCTAAATCAATAAATGTGGTAATAAAGAACACGGGTAGAGACAGGTGAAATGCTCAGTAGGTAAAGGGTTTGCTGTGCAAGCCTGACAACCTGAGTTTGGTCTCTGGAGTCTGGATACAGCCTCATGCATCTGTAATCCCAGCACCCCTATGGGTGATGGGATGTGGAGACAGGAAAGCCACCCAGGAGGCTCTTGGGCTAGCTAGCCAGGAGTACAAAGTAGAGCAGAGACAAGAAAAGACCTCATATCAAAACAAGGTGGAAAGAGAAAACTGCTTAAAATTGTCCTCTGACTCCCAAAAGGCCCACATGCACACATACAAATCCTAAATAAAATTGCAAAATGAAAATGAGCAGCATCAATGTCTATGTGCAAGTCTTTGGGTAGACACAAGAGTTTGTTTCTCTTGATATCTTTGCTTTAAAGCATAGATTTTCTGGAAATGACAGGTATTTTCTCTCAGCATATTCAAGGTTGACTTCCATGTCTTGTATCTATAGAAATTCTTTGTGGCCTGATATGAAGTTATATTTCCCCTAGAGAAGATTTTTCTTTGCTTCTGTCAGTGTGGGATACTAGTTAGAAGTCACCTCAAACTACGTGTTCAAGGCTCTTCAGAATACACAGGCAGTGCTGAGACTCAGAAGCCACTTGAGGGTTAGTCCATGGGCACTAACTCTCCAATGAAGCTTATCCTGCTGCCCCCAGTGAAGATCTAGAAGGACTTCCCATGTGAATCTTCATGAGGTGACTCCCATGCTTTTCATCTGTTCGTCTCACCCCAAGAAAGCTTTTCAAGCGAAAGCTCCAGGTTTCCAGCATTTGACAGAAATTACAGGGTAAGTGCCAGCTCACTTGGGCACTCACTTTTCTTATTTTAGTTCTTAGGATCTAAAGCTGGACTTTGTGGCTCACTCCTCTAATCCCAGCACTCTAGAATTTGAGGCAAGAGAATTATCATGAGTTCAAGCCCAGCGTGAGCTAAACAGTGAATCCCAAGCCCACTTTTGTCTTATGAAAACAAAACGGGGGCTGGAGAGATGGTTCAGAGGTTAAGAGCACTGACTGTTCTTCCAGAGGTCCTGAGTTCAATTCCCAGCACCCACATGGTGGTTCACAACCATCTGTAATGAGATCTGGTGCCCTCTTCTGGCCTGCAGTCATACATGCAGGCAGAACACTGTATACATAATAAATAAATGAGGGGGGGGAGGGAGGGAGGGGAGGGGAGGGGGAGGGAGGGAGGGGAGGGGAGGGGGAGGGAGGGAGAAAAGAGAGGGAGAAAGAAAGAAGGAAAGAAAGAAGGAAGGAAGGAAGGAGGGAGGGAGGGAGGGAGGGAGGGAGGGAGGGAGGGAGGGAGGGAGGGAGGAAGGAAGGAAGCAAAACAGAACAGAACAGAATCTGTAGACTCTTGTTATGCCAGTTCAGGAAGCAAGAGGTTACAGTCAGCATTTCGGTTATGTTAAATAAAGAGGCTCCTTCAAAGTATCTAATCCTACCATAGTAGCAAAGATGAAAGACACCATTAAGCTCTTTGTATCTTAAACTCCTCAAGTAAATATGGGGAACTAGAGTAGGGTGTGGTGGCATAGACCTTTAATCCTAATACTCAGAGGCAGAGGAGAATGGATCTCTGTGAGTTCGAGGCCAGCCTGATCTACAAGTGAGACCCTGTTTTTAAAAACCAAAATAAAACAAACAAAACAAGACACCCCCCCACCAAAAACAAAAAACAAAAAACAAAAAACAAAAAAAACAAAACAAAAAAACAAAACCCAAACAACAATAAAAAACTGGGGGAATGAGGTTACAGATTGGGATCAGATATAACTGTATTTAAATCCAATACTGCTCCTCCGTAGAAGCGTAACTTGCACAAGTCACCTTGTAAGCTTTAGTTTCCTTACTCCATAAATGGAAAGAGTGACATCACATCTCCCCAGGCTACTGTGAAGACAAAGGGAAACAACCTGGGCTAAGGGGATAGCCCAGCAGTGGAGCAAACCTGTGCATTTAGCATTATGAGGCTCCAGCACCACTGATAAAAAGGAGGCTAAGGCAGAGGGTTTATGAGTTCAAGGCCAGTGTAGGCTACACGGTAAGATCCTGTCTGAAAACAAATTAGAAAAGCAGAGGAAAAAAATTCATCCAAGTGTTTTAGACTGAAGGTGGAACACAGTGAAGACATAATTTCACAGTTGCTATTTTTATTACTACCATTACTATTATCACCTTAGAATATGCCCATGAGCCAAGAAAACTGGAGGGTTCTCATGTGTTTCCATAAATAAGCTTTTAGAAAAATTCAGAAGGTCAAAGTAAAAGAAAAAAAAAAAGTAAAAAGACCTTTGTAGTTCTGCAAAATTAAGCATCCCACTTCAAACTAACCCAGTAAAGCCAACGAACTATGTCGCAGAGGAAGGAGGGGCTGGGAGATGGCTCAGCAGGCAAAGGCCACTAAGTGAGCTTTGGTACTATCACCCCAGTTCTTATGTGCAGTGGGAGGCAGAGACAGGGGAACCCTACAAGTTCACAGGTCAGTTCATATGGAGTATGTCGCTCATTAACGGAAGCAGAAGGGAAGAACTGATTCCTGAAAGTCATCCTAGGACCCCTAATGTGCATGCCCCCACTCTCATACACATATAAATAATACATAAAAACTAAAATTTATTTTGAAATAAATAAAATGCAAAGGAAAAACCTGTTTTCTCCTTTGGTGGCAGCACTCAAGTTTACCTAACAGCACTTCTCTAGTTCTAAAAATGGGCCATGCGCACTGAGATCTTTTGGGAAGCAAAGCTGCACTGGGAATACTGCTGAGTCGGGCACGGTGGTAGATGCTGGCAATCCAAGTACTTGTTAAGTAGGTTCAGGATAAGCATCAGCTCATAAAAGGCCAATGTGGTCTATGATAGACTGTCTCAAAAACCCAAAAGCAAGCCAAAATAAAAAACAACCCAAACAAAAACAAACAAACAAGCAACAACAACAAACCCCCCACCCCAAACCCCAGCACATTATCTTTGATATGAGAAAGAACTGAAATCTCAATGATAAAGTCTTGCTGAAGTCCCCATTTTCTTCCAAAAATTTCCAAAGGAAAATGCAGGTACATATTTTGGATCAGCAGCCAGCCATATGGAGGAAATCTCATGCCTCACCATCCATTCTGAGCTCAACTAGGCATTTATGTGGATACTGTGAGTTACAGAGGACAGATTCAACTTGAAGTTTGATCAGTGCAGATCCTAACTTTCTGCATCTGTTCCTGAGGTGAATGATGCTCATACAAATCTTCACTGTGTTTCACATCTTTTAGTTTTACATCCTCCCTCCTTCCCTAAATATTTTCTTTTCTGATACAAAAAAACAGCAGCACAATGAGTCTAAATTATATAACTAAGAAAAACAATGTGTGTGGAAGCACACAGTTCCAAATCAACCAAGTTCCATGTCAGTGAAACCTGGTGAAGTGTGTGAAAAGCCTGACCATGGTGCCTGGCACACAATAAGTATAAACTATGTACTTCATGTGCAAGTCCACACCATCTACACCTCTAAACAAAGCTGCTTTGGCTTTGTGGTCATACTGCAGCGGAAAACCATGTCAAGGATTTGACCCTTGACTGAGTTCAGAGGAGACAACCCTATGCTGGAGATGAAGAGATAGGAAGAAGTAGATCAGCTGTGCTCTGCTCCCCTCACCTACCAAAGAAGCCTTGCCGTCAGGTCTGATAAAGTATTCTACCAAGAGTGGACTTAAAGGGCCAGGATGATATTATCTATATAGCATTTTCATAAATGTTTACAAGGTATTTTCACAAGCCTGATCTCCTTTTATCTGTACAGAAAGCTATTTGAGTTGGGTAGGACCATTATAGCTTTTCTTGTTTTATTGAAAAAGATAAAGGAATCCAGGGAGGTTATATGAATTGCTGAAAGCCACACAAGTTGCCTATAGTAGAGGTAGACTGAAAGTCATATTTGCACTTTACCTGGGGGGGGGGGGATTCTCAGACAGTCCCAGGCAAGTTAACTGAGAAAGCAGAAATAGTATTTTTTTTAAGACTTATTTTATTTTAAATTGTGTGTGTGTGTGTGTGTGTGTGTGTGTGTGTGTGTGTGTGTGTGTGTGTGTATGAGTATGCAGGTGCCCAAAGAGGCCAGAAGAAGGTGTCAAATCCTCTAGAGCTGGGGTACAGGTGCTTATAAGCCACCTTACATGGGTGCTGGGAAAAATTGGTTCTCTGCAAGAAGAGTAATTGCTCCTAACTGCTGAGTTCTCTCTCTAGCCTCAGATGTATTAAACAAGGACTAGGGGTAGAGCTTTGTAGGAAAGCATTTAATTACCATGTGCTAGGTCCTGTTATTTCACAGAAAACACATTAAAAACATATGTAATGAAAAGATGCTCAAAGTCAGTAGCTTTAAAAAATTAGAACTACCTCCTTCAGTCCTGTCCTTGGGAAGGTGAGGCAGGAAGATTTTTCTGAGTTTGAGGCTGGCCTGCTCTACACAGGAGAGCTGCAGTACAGCCAGGGCTACACAATGAGCGACCCTTTCTCAAAACAACAACAACAACAACAACAAGTAAAACCAAAGACACATACACAAACAACAACAACAAAGCCTACAAGGAATAAACCAGAATCATTTCACATTTATTAGTAAAGTATTATTAAACAAAATCAAAATATAAACAAACAAGGGCTAGAGAGGTGGCTCGGCAGTTAAGAGCACTTGTTACCCTTGCAGAGGACCTGGGGTTTTGTTACCAGCACCTACATGATGGCTCACAACCATCCTTAATTCTGGTTCCAGGGGGATCCAATGTTCTTCTGATCTCCATGGGTACCAGGCACATATGTGATGCACATATACACATGTAGGCAGAATATTCATATACATAAAAAAATCTTAACCTGTAACAATAGACAGATGAATAACTAAACAAAGTGTTATATATACCTACAATGAAATGTTATTCCGTCTTAAAAAGGAAAGAAATTCTGACACGTTTCACATTAAGGATTAGCCCTGAAGACATACTAAGTGAAATTAAGTCATTCACAAAAAGAGAAATATAGAGTTCAAAGCATAGTCAGATTCAAGGAGGGAGAAAATAGAATGGTAGTTTCCAAGGGCAGTGAGCTAAGAGAATGAAGAATGGGTAGAGATGCAACTGGAAAAGATGAAAAAGTCCTGAGATGGATGATGGTGATGACTGTATAATAATATAAATTTACTTAATGCCATAGAGCTGTGCATTTTCAAAAGTTAAGACGCTACATTTAATGTTATACATGTTTTGCCACAATAAAAGAAGAACATACTTTGAAGAACTAGACTAGCCAGATGTGGTGGCACATGCATTTAATCTCAGCACTAAAAAGCCAAAGGCAAGAAGATCTCTATGAATTCTAGGCCAGCCTGATCTACATAGCAAGTTCCAGGCCAGCCACGGTTACATGGTGAGACTCTGTCTCAAAAAATGGAAAAAAAAAAAAAATTAGAATAATTTAGAGGAAAAACTTCTTTCTAGGTCCTTAGCTTCTTGAACTGTCTGGTACAGGCACTTCACAGCTTTTATATTGATAAAAAAAAAATTAGGCTATCAATGAACAAGGGCTTCCCTGTGAGCCTGGGATATTTGAAGAAGCAACCTAGGCAGGCTTTTGGCTCTCCTGGACACTGTGGTCTGAATCTCAGTGTCAAAAGTCAGCTCTGTCTACCTAAGACCCAGAATTAAAGGGAGGAACCATAAAGGGTTCCTTCTGTTGTCAGGCTATAGAAACCCTACAGGAGCCAGAGCTCTTACTTCTGGAATACTAAATAAAAATGGTCTTATATAAAAATATGTCAGTGGTAAAACATCAAAGGCCAACATTCAGCGCTATGTCCACTCAGTTTTAATGTTCTCACAGAGACAACCCAACCCAGTCATGCTTTGTCTCCAATGGCAGAACTGCCTGCTTTTTTTTTTTTTTTTTTGAGACAGGGTCTCACTGTGGAACTCATAGAGACCAGATCAGCTTTAAACTCACAGAGATATACCTGCTTCTGCCTTCTGAGTGCTGAGATTCAAAGTGTATGTCTCTCACCTGGCATGAACTCCCTGGTCTTTAATGTTTAGTTTAGTTTGAAGCCTAGAAAAGATATAGATTGGATCTTGGGAGGAATGTCTTCTTTGGCCTACTATTGTACTAAAGGTTTAATATCAAAGTGTTGAATGGATATTGCTTAATGATTGCTAATGTGCTTATTCATATCTCAAAATATTTATATATTTATGAGGATAGGGAGATGGCTTAGTTTGTAAAAAGCTCGCCACTCTGGGGAGGTAGAAAGGCGGATCCCTGGAGTTTGTTGGCCAGAGAGCGTAGCCCCAGGTCCCAGTAAGAGATCTTGTCTCAAAAAATAAGGTGAACAGCACACTAGTTGACTTCTGGCCTCTGCATGAGTGCAAGCACGAACACATGCACATACACACAACAACAAAAAGAAAGAAAAAAGGAAGAAAGCGAAGAAAAAAGTCATACTACCCTCAAAATAAACAGAAACTCCACTCAGGGCTGGTAATCTCTCAGTTGCTTATATTACTGTAGTCTTTAAATGCCACAGTGGGAGTGATTAGCTACAATTCTGATGGCTATCTTGAGCCATCCTTTACATTGTACTTTATATGCTGTTTCCTGAATCAGGATTTTTTTTGTTTTAAAGATTTATTTATTATGTATTCAGTGTTCTGCCTATATGTTTGCCTGCAGGCCAGAAGAGGGCATCAGATCTCATTATAGATGGTTGTGAGCCATCATGTGGTTGCTGTGAATTGAACAAGGACCTCTGGAAGAGCAGCCAGTGCTCTTAACCGCTGAGCCATCTCTCCAGCCCAAAAGATGTTTTCTTGTTTGTCTAGTAAGATATGTTTTTAAAAAAGGGTGGCTGAGAGGTTAAGAATGTGTACTGTTTTTTGCAGAGGACCCAAGTTCCATTTCCAGCGTCCATGTCAGGAGGTTCAAAACAAGATCTAACTCGAGCTTCAGGAGATCTGATGCCCTCTTCTGGCATCTGTGGGCACCCACACACATGTGGCACAGAAAGAGAGGACGAGGACACGGGGACACACACACACACTTTAAGAAAATAAAAAAATAGTTGCAAAATGGTTGGGCATTGGTGGTGCATGCCTTTAATGCCAGCACTCAGGAGGCAGAGGCAGAAGGATCTCTATGAGTTCAAGATCATCCTGGTCTATAGAGCGAGTTCCAGGACAGGCTCCAAAGCTACACAGAGAAACCCTGTCTTGAGAGAGAGAGAGAGAGAGAGAGAGAGAGAGAGAGAGGGAGGGAGGGAGGGAGGGAGGGAGGGAGGGAGGGAGGGAGGGAGGGAGGGAGGGAGGGAGGGAGGGAGGGAGGGAGAAATGATTGGTCTAATTAGGATAATTATTCTGAAGCCATTTTAATACTGTTTCCCTCGACTCTCAAGCCCAGAGCTCACTGAGTGTAGAAGATTTCTTTTACTATCCATAACCCATCTGTGACATTTGCCTTCCACCTCGACCTGTACATGTGTTTCCTACAGAGGGCTGCTCCCTCAAGTGAGATGTGTAAGGCTTCTGTAGATGGTGGGGAACAAGATGGAACAAAAATGCTTCACACCTGGCTCCCAAATTACAGGAACGCTGGACTGGAGCCAATATAAGCTGGCACAGCACCAGCTGAAATGGACATCAATTAATGAGCCTGTCATCTTTCAAGACTAGAGTTTTTTGTTTTTTCATTCCTCAATCTGCACTGCTCCACAAACCAGCCACGGCACCCCGGTAGGGTTTTCCAGATGGGACCATTTCCCTCAGATTCCACATTTGCAGACTTACTGCAGAACTTGTTCTTAACCCTCCCTCTGTTTTTAAGCCGAGGTGATTACTCCACACTGCAGTTTTTTGTTTTCAGTTGGATTTATTTGTCCTTAGTAAAAAGAGAAAATTATACCTTCAAAACAAGATAAAAAAAGCTCAGAGTTGCCTAAAAGCTAATTCTTGTTTACTAAAAGGCATTCTAAATAACTCAGATTAGTAAAGGGTCAGAAATTCTTCTCTGTATACATCATTTCTACTGGGGTCAGAGGCCAGAGAGCCTTGACCAGACAACTTTATCCTGGAGAAATGGACAGTCCTCCAGTACTTAAGCAGGCCTTCTCTGACCACAGCAGGCAGTGTCAGTGATCCACATACACAGAAAGGAAAAGAAATTCTTCGGATGTCTAGTCAGAGGCAAATGCTGTTTGAGAAAAATTCCTCAACAGGGACCAGCAATTAAAAAGTGACAGGATTCACTTGGAATGATGGTACAGCACACACCTATAATCCTCAGAAAGCTAAGGTGAGGGGATCATGAGTTTGAGACCAGCCTGGACAAACACAGAAGTAATAAAATTCCACATTGTGTCTTTTCTCCAACGGGCAGAACATGTTTTCTATGCCTTACCTAAGTGGGCTGCTCTGTAGACAGAATTCCAAGGACCATGAAAAGACCCATGGTAAATATCCCATCCACGTTTAGTGTATATTCTGAGAACTGGATTTCATTGCCTAAGGGGGCTATCTACTGCTGCCATTTGTTCTCCTGCAAAAGCCCAGGTGGCAGAGAGAGCCCTGACTGAGTTCAGCCGATGCTCGTTTCAGAGTCCAGCTCTTGAAGCAGGTGGCTCCTTGGAGGTATCACTTTAGGACTTAGGAGTGATTACAATCATAAACAACTTCACTCTGGGACATACTCAAACAAGAAGCTTGCTTATTCTGTTTTCTTGACCTGCCTGTCTGGAGTTGATGACAACCAAGCCAACTTCAAGGTAAAGCCCAGAACCAACAATAGCAGTAGGACAGGAAATAGGGAGTGGTTGAAGAAAGCTGCAGAATTCCATCTACACTCTCTCTTCCCCCTTCAAATTTTAAATAAACACCTTCAAAAGGGGTGCACCTTGCACATTTCTGCTGACTCAGGTCTCAATTTCCTTACTTTCCTCTACCAAGAGCCTGGAGCCTCCAGGTCTCAGGATTTAGTCAGTCCAGTCTCTGAAGGACATGCCATAGCATCCGAGAAAATATTTACAATACGTATTTATCTGACAAAAGACCTTATCCACAATATAGAAAGACATTTTAAGAATCAGTACGAGGGCTGGGTTTGTAGCTAGTTTGTCAAACACTTGCCTGGCAAGCAGGAAGCTCTGGATATGATCCCCAGCACTACATATATCAGACATGGTGGTACATGCCTGTAGTTCTAGCACTTGGGAAGTAGAGGCAAAAGGATCAGAAATTCAAGGTCTTTCTTGGCTACACTGTAAGTTCCCAACCAGCCTCAGCTACATGAGACCATGCCTCAAAATAGACTTAGTAAACAAATCAATGGCCTTGAACTCCTGATCTTCCTGCCTCTACCTCCCAAGTACTGAGATTACAAGTGTGTGTCACTAACACAAACCACCAACAATCTACTATTAAAATCTGAAAAAGATGTAACCAGATATTTCAGCAAAAGAGACATACAAACAGCAAGTAAACATATGAAACAATGCTCAACATCCTTAGCCAGGAGAGATATGCAAATTAAAACCATGTATGAGAGACCTATCACAATGACTTGAAGAAAAACAAAACAAAAACAATCTTCCAAATAACTTCATAGTGCCAAGTCCTGATAAGGATGCAGAACTACACTGATGTGGGAATATAGGATGGTACAGCCACTCTGGAAAGGAGCTTAACAGTTACACTTCCACTAACCATCCATTCCATTGTTAGGTACTCATTCAAGAGAAATGAAAACAAATCCACATAAAAACCTACTCATAAATACTTAACAGTTGTTCTATCCATGACTACCCAAAACTACAAACAGCCTAAATGTTCACTAACCAGTAAACGGATAAACAAGTTGTGGTATAGCTATACAAAGCTTGGCAATAACAGAAAGAATCACTGATAAAAGTAGCAACGTGGATGATTCTCACATGCATTATAACATATAAAAGAAGCCAGACTCAAAAGCTGTATATTGTTATGATTTTGTTTAATCACATTCTAGAAAAGGCAGAGTAATAGAGACAAAAAACAGATGAAAAGTTGCCTAAGGACTGGACGTAAGGAACAGGGTTGTGTGTGTGAGGGATTTTGGGGGGTGAGGAAGACACTTTATATTTACGTTGTGACAGTCGCGTGACTATGGGTGTTTGTCAAACTATAAACCAGGGATGGCAGGATGGCTCGGCAGGTGAGAAAGCACTTGATGTGCAAGACTGAGGACCTGAGAGTTTGATCCCCAGAATTCAAGGAAAGAACTGATTGACTCCTGGAAGTTGTCACATTCATACTACGGTATTTGTGCACTTACACGTGAACACACACACACACACACACACACACACACACACACACACACACACACACGGGGAGGGGTAGTAAAATACAAAATAAAAAAAAAATGAACTGGAGGAAGAGGGACCAAAACGAAACGCCACAACAACTGTGACTCTTGATCCTTGGGGAAAGGGATGAACTAGAGGACATAACCCCATTCTGAGGATGGAGAACACTTGGAGATATAGATAACTAGTATGACAGGGCTGCACCTTGAGAGCAGAGGTAAACCAGATCCACTTTCTATTAAAATGAAAGGAACTTTATGCTCCCAAATTTTCATTGTTACAGAGAGAAAATAACCCTCATTATGCAGATAAAAAGATACTAAGGCCCAGTCTCCTCCTCCCCCTCCATTTCCTGTTCCTTTTGAGCAGCAGTCTCGGCCTCTGCAGACAGCAACTCACGAAAACTGACCTCATCAGGGAAGTGAGAGGCTGGGCTTGAATGGGTTAATGTCTACAGAACCTAATAAAAACAAATCTTCAGATATATGTTTAATAAACAAACACCTGCTAAGCAATAATTTAAAGTATACTTGAAGAAATACCATGTTTTTAGGAAATGCAGTTAAAAACATAAAGTTGTGCAATGACAGCTTTTTTTTCAAGTCACACAATTTTTTTTGTTCAACAAGGTTTCACATAATTCAGGCTAGCCTTAAACTCACTATGTAGCAGAAGCTGTTCTTGAACTGATCCTCCTGCCTCCACATCCCAAAGTGGTAGGAGTACAGGTAGGCACCACCACACCTGGTTATATATGTAACTAGTGTTAAGGTTTAATATCATTGTCTCATGAAACAATGGAGATAAGCACCCCTAAATCAATAGTTTGAAAGAAAAATATACTATGTACAGTGAGGTCATTCAAGCATGGGAACAGAGTAAGCCGTACAGATAAAGATGTGTCTTTTTTTTGTTTGTTTTTTCGAGACAGGGTTTCTCTGTGTAGTTTTGGTGCCTATCCTGGATCTCACTCTGTAGACCAGGCTGGCCTCGAACTCACAGAGATACGCCTGCCTCTGCTTCCTAAGTGTTGGGATTAAAGGCGTGCGCTACCACGGGCCTGGCCTAAAGATGTGTCTTTAGAGCAGTCAGTCAGTCAGTACTGGAGAGCTGAGAAAGCCATGGTTTGAGATGAAGAACATATTCCCTCTTCTACAGCAGTGGCTGATCTCCACACCTCTGTCTCACAGCAGAACCCTTCTAGAATTTCTTTGGTGCTTCAAGAGAGAAGAAGGAATACATGGGAACTGTAATTAAGTTTGTAGAAACTCAGCACACACCTTGAAGAGCACAAGCATTTGGCCTAAGCACTTGCTCACATACAAATGCAGAGAAAGGGCTTTTCATTTAAATGGAGGAAGCTGCCATGTCCACGTCTATAAGCAAAAGTATTAATCATCCAGCGTCTGGTTTTAATCCATATGCTCCTGATCCTGCATCTGAATGTATTGTTATCAGGGGAAGGAACATTTCTGCTCAATCTTATTTGCCAGCCAAAAACCTGAAAATGTGAAAACCATATTGGTAAAGTACCTTCTTGGGGACCCAGAAAACTGTGAGCTAAGTTGCTGCTTTTTTATTTGTTGTAGCCTCCCCCTCCCCCACCAATGATGAACAAATGTGAATTTCAGAGGAACTGGGGGAGGTTGGGGGGGAGCCTCAAGTTGAGAAAGCTCAAGTTACACGTCTTTTCATATCTTGGAGTGACACTATCCTCAGGGAAATTAGCACTTTCTCTTCTGCATTTCCCAAAGGGGATCCTGCCAAACAACCTGACAGACATCAGCCTGTCAGATGCAAGCTTGGGCACCCAGGTGTATCCCTCACAAGCATTTACAAATGAAATGGCAAGCCTGAACAGCAAGCTTGATTTCTTCTGGTTTGTGCTTTGCTAGCAGTAAAAGCAGGATCCAAAAAGTATCTATAATCTAAGCATGCTTTTCTCACTGTGTATGCTGGACATCCTTCCCCTGTTCAGGCTAGACCACAAAGGGTCCCAATGCCCATATGTGCGCTTGAGTACCTTCAAAGAAAGCCATTAGTAACCACCTTTGTAGACTCACTCCAAAATACCATGACAAAAACTCTGGCAAGATTGGGGAACAGCAAGAGTATACGAAACCAGAGTGTGCCTGAGCCTCCCAGGAGAATAGTGCTAGTGTTGGTAGGGAACAGACTGACAGACAGAGCAGACAGACTCTAACCAAGCCTTGCTCTGTTTTCAATGCAACACAAATGTTTTCCATTAGAAGTTCTCTGCCCCACAAACACTCATACATGCGGCTATGAAATCCACATACTTAACTTCTGCTTTTTTGGCAGCCTGGCCCAAATACCTCTCCTGTTCTTCTGGAAGAGAGTAGAGATGAGAATGAACAGATTCCAGTATCCCCAGCACAGGTAAGTGGAGAGAATCAGAAGCAGGCCTAGGAAACATAAAGTATGACGGAGCAGCCTATAGCATGGGGAGAAACAGAACATTCCCTTTTGCTGAAACAAGTCTTGTCTGGATCTCACTGCATCCATACTTCAAGTATAAAGTTTGGCTTTACTTTCCAGTAAATTATGCAGCTGATCTTCATCAGAGGTGTTGACCAATATCAAAAGCAAAACAGGCAAAACCACTCAGAACACTTACTATAAAATCTGCACAAGTCTAGTATTAAGCCATCAGGGAATGCAGGCTGATTAGTAACCCGTATTTCAAACACTCCGGAAGAGTACGCACTTGTAAGCAGCAGCTTCACCACAAACTGCACCGCCACGAGGGGACTCAGCTCTGCCCATTTCAAGTCAAACTGTGGGCACATGGTTGTTTCATTAATCCCTTTAAAGAAAGACTAGGAGGAAAAACAAACGAGAAGACTTCAAGAAAAAAAGTGGAAAAGTAGATGGCATGTAAGAAATCCAAAGGAAATCCCCTATTCCGGCAGCATTAGAGTTCCCTAATTTCACAAGAGCAAAAGACATTCCCGGCCAGGGAGATGGCTCTGAGGGTAAATCTGATCACCACCAACCCTGCCGACCCGAGTTTGATCCCTAGGACCCACATGGTGGAAGGAGGCAAAGACTCCTGCAAGTTGTCCTCTGACCCTCCCACCACGCTGTGGCAAGCACCCCTTCCCCCACCAAATAAATAAGTGCAATAAAAATTGTTAAAGGAGGCCCCTCCCCCACTCCTTGTTAAGCAATTGCTCAACCTACGTTCATTGTGCAATTCCAACCTTCCAAAGCCTTTCTGCTGCACATATGTAAACCACGTTTCCTTTGCACTCCAGAATTGAGAACAGTTTTTCACTTTTCTCTTTAGTTGTGGAAGTGCATAAGAAAAAAAGTATTGCTAGATAAGCATTACTACAAATAAGGCTTGTACATGATTTCATATATGATTTCTGAGTTAATTGGTAGTTAAAAACATTTGAATTTTGTCTTTGGCAGCCAAAGATTAATGTTTTTAGTCACTAATGATAATGGTAACTAACACACACGGCCCACAAAAACATCAAACTCTAAAAGCCTTTGTTCTACATGATGACCAGACTGGAATACATGCAGCAGTTAAAAATGGCAGTGCCCACTTTAGATGGAAAATTCTAATGGAAGGCTGGATATCATAGTGGGATCTGTTAATTACAAACTTTCTTTTTAGAGAAACCAAATTAAACAGACAGCAAAAATAATAGGTGTATTCAGAAAGAAGCATGACTAAAAATCCAAGTGGTCAGATAGGCAGACAAATTTGCCTATATAAAAATCTCAAGTTGTGACCAGTCTGGTCTACAGTGTGAGTTCCAGGACAGCCAATGCTATATAATGAGATCCTGTTTTAAAAAAAAAAATCCAGACAAGAAAAAAATGAAACCCAGCAAATAAAAACAAGGAAGAGAAAGAAAGGGGGGGGGTGGAGAGAAAGGAAAAAAGGGAGGGAGAGGAGAAAGCAATGAATATGAAGAAGAGAAAGAAACTGAAGAAAACCACTCTATGGAACCAGAACATATACATATAGAATTCCAAAAAGGGGACAATAGCACAGAAAAAAAGAATATCTGAAAGATATTCCAAATTTGATGATAAAACATCAACCTGCAAGTCTTAGAGGCCCAGTATAAAACTCAAGCAAAGTAAATCTAAAAATAAATCCTCCTGACGTCTATCTCAAACTTCTAAAAACTAAAGTTAAAAAGAACAACCCCAGAGCTTCACTGATAATTCAGTCAGCAGAATGCTTGCTTTGCAAACCCGAGGGAGGACCTGAGCTCCAGCCCAGGACGGAGGTAAAATGCCCGGGGGTAATGGCATATGCTTGTGATTCCAACCCTGGGACGGCAGAGACAGGGGGCTCCCTGGGTTTGCTGGTCAGCTAGTCTGGTATAACTGGTGAGCTCCAGGCTAACAAGAGACCCTGTCTCAAAGGAAGGGAAAAGCAAGAACATCTGAAGTTGGTGTTCTGGCTCCAACTCACAGATGCACACACTAACATTCACATGAGCACATAAAAAACAAAACAAAACAAAACAAAACAAACAAAAAAACCCAAAAAAACAAAAAACAAAACAAAAAAACCCAAAGGAGTCGAAATAAAATATTACAAAGAGGGCCACAAGAATGACTGCTAACTCCTTATGAAAAACCAGTGGAAGTTAGATGATAATACAATTACATCCTAAAAGTGTGCAGAAAGAAAAACAAAAACAAAAGTCAATAATTATATTTCCAATAGAAAAAGCCATAAGGTTAAAAAAAAAGGTGTTTATTTATGTGTGTGTATACCTGTTCATCTATATGTGTGCCATGTGTGCAATCAACCACAGAGACCAGAAGAGAATGTCAGATACCCTGCATGGAATTACAGAGAGCAGTGAGCCCCTTGATGTGGATAATGGGATCTGAACCCAGGTCCTCAGCTAGAGCAGCAAGTGGCTTTTTTTTTTTTTAATGGTTTTTCGAGACAGTGTTTCTCTGTGTAGTTTTGCTGCCTGTCCTGGATCTCGCCTTGTAAATCAGGCTGGCCTCGAACTTACAGAAATCTGTCTGGTTCTGCCTCCCGAGTAAATGGATTAAAAGCATGCGCTGCCTGGCTCAGCAGCAAGTGTTTTTAACTATTGAACCATCTCTTCAGCCCCAGAAGCCAATGATGAGAAGAAATAGATATACTTTTAAACAAAGGCTATGGAATCTGAACCTGGTGATGGCTGCCCATAATCTTAGCACTTTCAAAGCTGTATCTAGAACCATCACTTTGTGTGTATGTGTGTGTGCATGTGTGAAGGTGTGTGTGTGTGTGTGTGCGCGCGCGCATATGTGAAAACAAAGTCAGAAGTGAAATGTAACACTAGAAGTGTTGGAGAAAATCTCCATGACCTTGGGAATAAGGTAAAAATTCCTAAGACAAAAAAAGCTATTAAATTGTAAAGGAGAAATTTAAAAATTGAACTTTAGGGGGCTAGAGATATGGCTCAGAAGTTAGGAGCACTGGCTGCTCTTTCAGAGGTCCTGACTTCAATTCCCAGCAACTGCATGGTGGCTCACAACCATCTATAGTGGGATCTGATACCCTCTTCTGGAGTAAAGGCATACATGCAGATAGAGCACTCTAAAATAAAAACAAAACAAAACCAATCTGAACTTTATTAAGAGCAAAAGAAATTGCTGTTTTGACTATGTAAAAAAAGTAACAAAAAGAAAACATAATTATGAATTAAAATATTCACAGGGTATATCTGACAAGTATTTGTACTCAGAATATATAAAGAACTTTTACAACACAACTAAAAACAAAACATAACAATAACAAATTGTGTTTATAATGTGCCAGCAGATCTAAAAAATTCCCAAAGAACACCACACAGTTCCTAACGTGCAATGATTCAATTAAGATTTTTTTTTTTTGATGATGATGAGCAGCAGTGGCATAGGCCTTTAATCCCAGCACTCAGGAGGCAGAGGCAGGTGGATCACTGGGAGTTCAAGGCCAGCCTGGTCTACAAATCAAGTTCCAGGATAGCCAGAGACAGAGACACCCTGTCTCAAAAAGAATTTTTTGACATTATAATAGTATGAGAACAGACATATTCTGTAGAAATTATTTCAAATTTTGAATTGTGATCTTTTCCCCAGCCAAGGATAAAGTAACTGGCAGTCTTCAGTGTGTGGTGTTGTTAAGATTTTGCTATTTTAGGTATATCAAGTGTATTTGGCTTGATATACCTAAATCTAATGAGTGGCTCAGTGATGGTAAGACTAATCACCTGAACTTGATCACTAGGACTCACATGGTGGACAGAAAACCAACCTCTACATGCATGCTGTAACACTCATACCTTCTCAAAATAAAATGTAAAAACAAAACAACAACAGAAACCTCCACCAAGAAGAGATACTATTTCTCACTTAATAGCATGGATAAAAATGATAAAGATTAGAAATACCAAGTGGTAGTTGGGCCTCATGTATAAGCTTATAATCATAGCATTCAGGAGGCTGAGGTAGAAGAATCTCCAGATCTGAGCTAGCCTAGGCTGCATATGGAGACTATCAAATCAAAACAAAACAAAGAAAAAAGATATAACCAAGAAAACCCAAGTGGGGGCTTGAAATGGCTCAATGGTTAAGAGCACTGCATATTCTTACATAGGACTCAGGTTCAGATCCAAGCACCCACAGTTCAGTCTCTGTAACTCCAATTCTAGGGGATCTTATGCCCCTTTTTGAACTCTGAGGGCACTAAGCACATACATGGTACCCACATATACATGCAGGAAAAAAAAGCATACACCAAAGTCAACCAAAAACTGTGCTTTAAAATGTAACTGAATATCTCTAAAATTATTAAGTATTTTCATAAAAAAGTTAATGGCTAGGGTAGAAAGAACTGGGACAGAATGTTTACATCCACAGTTTTATTCTAATGATAATGTGTCCTTCTCTTACCAATTTCATTGTTTTGTTTCTGAGATAAAGATTCACTATGTAACCCCAGAAGGCCTGGAATTTGCTATGTAGACCAAGCTGGCCTTGAACTTACAAATTCACCTGCCAGCACTGTGATCAAAGTTGTGAATCAAACATTGGCCTGTTTGTTTCTTAAATCACACTTGTTTGTTTGGCGTCAGGAGGTAGTTTACATATGCCACAATACAAACTTGCAAATGTCAGTTCTCTCCTGCTATTCAGGTCCCTAGGATCTAATTCAGGTAGAGCACCAAGTGCCTTTATCTACTAATAGGCTCTGTGGATTTAACTCATCATCCTCCCAAGTGCTAGAATTATAGGTGTTTGTCAACACATTCAACTTGAAAGGTTTCAGTGTGTGGGGTATGGGGGGAAAGAAGGAGGGGTGGAGAGAAAGGGAGATTTATAGCTCAGACAGGTCTGGAACTCGCCTAATCCTCCTGCTTCTGCCTCCAGAGTACTAGGATTACAGGTGTGCACCACGACTGACTTACCAATTTCATCAATTTATATGTGTGTGTGTGTGTGTGTGTGTGTGTGTGTGTGTGTGTGTGTGTGTGTGTGTGTTGGCCAAAGGCTGAGGTTTGGTGTCTTCCCCAGCTGTTCTCACTGAACTTGGAGGTTCTCTGATTGATTGGCTGGACTGGCTGGCCAACAAGCCTCAGGGATGCTTCTGGCCCGCCCCACTCCCAGCACAGGATCACAAGCAGGCAACACACACTGCCATGTCCGGCTTTTTGTGTTAACCTGGAGATCCAAATGCAGGCCCTCATGCTTGTACAGCAAACACTGATGGAATCATTTTCTCAGCCTCAAGTTTATTTTTAATCGTGGCCGATATTTATTAAGACTAGAGCCAAGAATTGTTTATATGCATGAATGTAGGCAGGTTTTACAGGTAGGGTACACAGCTGACTTTCGGGTTTTATCTATCCATTATCCACATCAGCCAACTGCAAGTGTAATTACTTGTTATATACAGGCTGTCATGCCTGCAGAGTCCAGGATACAGGTTTTCTGTCCCTTAGATGTTACACTACCAATACTCTTCGATTTTGTCCTTGGAACACACTTCTAAAATGACATAGATCATCCTAAGAACACTTCTTGGATAATTCTCAATGGTCTGTTTAAAAAAAAAAATCAAGTTTTTCTCCAAAGATTCATATTCTAGATACTCAGAAATTTTTAAGATTTAAAGACACTCAACCCAGAAAGCCAGAGGGAAACTCAATTCAAGTTCTTCATATGAACTCTTACTTCTTTGTATTGTTCTTAAGAACAATTCTGGAAGGTCAGATTATCTCCCTCAAACCAGATTAATGGTTCCCAAGCTCCTGGTGAGAAACCAAGCTTCCAGAGGTAATAAAACTGTCAAGGTCTCAAGGACTGGAAGCACCAAGTTACTGTTTGTCTAACCACGCACTTCTGAGCACATGCTTTACACTTAGATTGCCAGGATTTGAATCTACCATGCCTAGCCATGCCATCCTGGCTTAATATTATTCCAGGGCTTCTGGGAAATTTTAATGAAATAATATAAAGCCATAAGACAGTACTAAATACATGAAAGCACTAAATGTCAGCTGTATGGCTCAGAGTTTTTTTAGGAAAAGAGACTATCCAGACCTGTGACTCTTCATATACGTTCAGGAGAAATATGTTCATAACAATCTGAGGAAATTTTTTTTTTCTAGAGCTCAGAAAGTTACCTAGCAAAAAGAGTTGAGGTATATGAGTTCTCGGGTGGCATTTTCTGTATTCAAAAGTTAAAGCCAGAATTGGTAACTACTACTTATAATCTTCTTATAAATTTCCCTAATATTCCTGGAACCTTTATTCTTACCTGGTTCAAAATCTTTGCCTTGTAGCTACAATTTTAGCAGCTATCAAGTCCCTAAAAGCAGTTGTTCTTAATATGTGAAACCTGTAACATTAGCATGGCCTAAGAATGTGTCAGAAATACAATTTCAGTCTCTCCTCCCCACAGTGAGGAACACTCGTGTGAGGCTCAGAAACTGGTGTTTTGACAAATTGTCAACATGGTTTTAATGACTGCCAAAGTGTGAGAATTACTAGCCTAGACCCAAAAAGAACACCTTGATATTTGACCTACCAAAGACATAGACATAAAAAGAGTCCCCAGGCTGGAGAGATGGCTCAGAAGTTAAAAGGTTTTTGTTGCTCTCACAAAGGACCTAGGTTTGGTTCCTAGCACCCATAAGGTGGCTCATTTGTAACTCTAGTTCCAAGGTATCTGATATCCTCTTCTGAGACCTCCATGGCCACCAGGCACAGATACATATATGCAGGCAAAACATTCATTAACATGGAGTAAATAAACACACACACACACACACACACACACACACACACACACACACACACGAAACAAACAAACAAACAAAAAACCATTCTTGCACCCGAGGAATTAAATTTCTATATTAGGCAATAACTGATACAATCTGAAAGTACTGGAGTAAATCAAGATGATAATAATTCACAAGTTTACAAAGGCGTCATAAAAAGGTAGGTAAGTACAAAAAAAGATACGAGAAACAGAAAGGTTCATGGAGAAACATCTACAATATACAGTACAGCTCAGGGGGCAAAGCTACCTTTCACCAAGTCAGATGACGTGAGTTTGGTTCCAGGATCCACAGAGTGATAGGAGAGAACTGATTCCCACTAGATGCCCTTTGACTTCCACATCTACACTGTGGCATGTGTACCTCCCATACAAAATCAATAAAACAAACAAGAAAAATGGTCAGTGCCAGAAAGCCATTTATGAAATAGATAATGTAAAGTTCCTCATCTAGAGTGAGAAAAGCACCCCCCAAATAAATCAATCAATCTGAGCTTATAATGTTTCTTTGCTATAAATCATAGATTTTCGAAATACTATATAAGTTTATATCTAACAAAGACTCTGGATCAAACAGACAAAACAGAGAAGGAAACATACAGATCATAGTTTGTTTCTAAAAATTTGGCTAAAGTTATTTTTCTGTAGATATCTATGGACTGATAGAGCAGTGTAAGAGAAACCATCTCAAAGGGTAAAACAGAAGATCTTAAACAGTATTGTGTAACAAAGGAGCTTTTTCTTCCTTTTTTCCCCCTTCCTGTTTGGGTTTTTGTTTTGTTTTGTTTTGTTTTGAGACAGGATCTACATAGCCCTGGCTGTCCTGAAGCTCATTATGTAGACCAGGCTAGCCTCAAACTCAAGAGAGATCTACATGCCTCTGCATCCTGAGTGCTGGGATTAAAGGCACACACCACCATACCTGGCTTTGCATGTGTATTTGTGTACGGATGTTTTACCTGCATGCGTGTCTGTCTACCACATGCATGCTCTACCTAAAGAGATAAAAAAGAGTGTTGGAGTTAAAGATAGTTATGAGTTTTCATGTAGGTACTGAGAACTGAATCCAGATCTTCTGGAACCAGTGCTCTTAAATGCTAAGCCATCTCTCCTGCTTGGAGTATTTCTTTTCTTTTCTTCTCCCTCCCTCCCTCCCTCCCTCCCTCCCTCCCTCCCTCCCTCCCTCCCTCCCTCCCTCCCTCCCTCCCTCCCTCCTTTTCTTTCTTTCTTCTTTCTCTTTCTTTCTTTCTTTCTTTCTTTCTTTCTTTCTTTCTTTCTTTCTTTCTTTCTTTCTTTCTTTCTTTTTCTTTCTCTCTCTCTCTTTCCTTTCTTTCTTTCTTTCTTTTTTTTTTTTTTGAGACAGGGGTTCATGTGTCTCAGGGCTAGCCTTAAACTATCGTTGAGGATGACATTGAATCTCTAATCCTCCTGCCTCCACCTGGGATTTCAGGCTTGGAATATCATGACCAGTTTTATGTGGTACTGGGGATCAAACCTAGGACTTTATACATGCCAGGTAAGCACTCTCCAACTGAGCTACATCCACAGTGGGAATAATTCTTTTTGCCTATATAGAGAAAAGTGTTACACCTCTTCCTTCAACAGTTCCCCAAATTCTCATTTTATTCAATATAAAAACAAAACAGCTACATAAGACTAACCAAAGATGCTGAGTATGGTGGCATGTCTGTAGTCTCAGCACATGGGAAGCAGATGACATTTTTGACCATCTTAGGAAAAGTTACAAAAAGCTAAATTATTCAGGCTTGATAAGGAGGTTAGAAAGCAGATACTCTTGTATTCTACAACCAATATACATAAAAGTCCTAAAATTTGGCACAATCTCTATGGTCTAGAAATTCCTCTCAAAAAGTTTATCCTTGTAAATTAATGAAGACATATATAAAAATATGTATAAGGTTGCTTGATATGACATCACTGATAAAGTCAGTAACTTCCTAAAAATAAATGACCAAGGGACTAAACAAAATTTTATGATATGTGATATAAATTATACAATCATATACATTTATTTATAGGAGATAATTAAGTTTTGTGTTTACTTGTTCTGGTGTTTTGAAATAGGGGGAGGAGTATCTCACTATATTCTCAAAGTTGGCCTTGAACTCCTGGGCTCAATTGATCCTCCTGTCTCAGCCTTGCTAGCAGGCTGCACTGATTTTTATTAAGCTTTTTATATTCAAATTTCAACATGCACTCTGTATCTTTTTTTCTAATACTGTTCTCATCACTTTCCACCAGGTGTCTACCTATAAAGCTGCTGGAATTTCAGTGAGAAGATACATGGGAACAGCTTATTACCATGCTGCTTGGAACACAATCAGTGACTGAAAAACAGTGACTTTTGACATTATCGTTTCATTACTTTCTCTGTAACTTGGCAATATATTGTGTCAGAGGGGACACAGCTGTGTTTATTTGCTTTTAAGATGGCTATTGATAGGATGGCAAGATGACTCTGCAGGTAAAGGACTTGCCACCTAAGCTGACAACTTAAGTTCCATTCCCAGGACCTGTATGGTGGAAGGAGAGAACTGACCCGACAGTTGTCCTTTAACCCTCACAGGCGTGTTGTGGCGCGTGTGCATGTGTGTGTGTGTGTGTGTGTGCGCGTGCGCATGCGCACGCGCGGATGGATAGTGCTAATGTTCAAGCACTCTCTACTATGTTTCAGACCCTAGGTGTGGAGCTGGGCAGTGGTGGTGCACACCTGTAATCCCAGCACTCAGTAGGCAGAGGCAGGCGGATCTCTGTGAGTTCGAGGCCAGCCTGGTCTACAGAGTGAGTTCCAGGACAGCCAGGGCTACACAGAGAAACCCTGTCTTGAGGGGGGGGAAAAAAAAAAACCAAAAAAGTCCTGGGTGTGGCCGGACAATATTGGCGAATACTTTTAATCAGGTGGATCTCTGTGAGTTTGAGGACAGCCTGGTATACAGAGCAAGTTACAGGACAACCAAAGCTATACAGAAAGACCCTGTCTCAAAAAACCAAAAAAAAAATTTTTAATTTAAGTTAAATAAAAAAAATAAATAAAGACCCTAGGTGTGATTCCTACCCCCACCAGAAAATAAAAACATGAATAAACAACTAGAGAGAGAAATTCTTATTCTTTTTAAAGCTGATAATAAAAATATTATACACACACACACACACACACACACACACAAAAGTAGAGTGCTGTAATGGATTCAACATATTCAAGAAGATTCAAGTAGGATCAACATTTGGCTTCCCCATCCCATTTATATTGCCACCTACCTCCAGTCACCCAGATAATTTTGAGGTAAATCCTAGTATACATTAGAGATGTCTAGGTTTTTTGTTTTGAATTTGTTTTTGTTGATCTGTTTTGTTTTTAAACAAATTATCATTCCATAGTCCAGGCTGGCCCTGATTTCTTAATCCTCTTTGTGGTGATATTGTGTTCCCCAAAATATTGTGCACCCTAAACTAGATACAGAGGCTAGAAAATGGTGGCACACACACTTTTAATCTTAGCACTCCAGAGTCAGAAATCTGTGTGGATCTCTGTGAGTTCAAGGCCACACTGGAAACAGCCAGGCATGGTGACTCACGCCTTTAATCCCAGGGAGTGATGGCAGAAAGCAGAAAGGTATATAAGGCGTGAGGCCCAGAAACTTAGAGCCTGGTTAAGCTTTTAGGCTTTTGAGCAGTACAGTTCAGCTGAGACCCCTTTGGATGAGGACACAGAGGTTTCCAGTCTGAGGAAACAGGATCAGCTGAGGAATTGGCAAGGTGAGGTAGCTGTGGCTTGTTCTGCTTCTCTGTGATCTTCCAGCATTCACCCCAATAACCGGCCTCAGGTTTAATTTTTATTAATAAGACCTGTTAAGATTCATGCTCCACCTCTTGCCTAAGCTTTCTGAGCACTTTGATTTACAAGCATGTTCCACCACACATAGAACATGGAGCTTGTTTTATTTATTATTATTATTTTTTGGTTTTTTGAGATAGGGTTTCTCCGTGTAGTTTGTTTGGTGCCTGTCCTGGATCTTGCTCTATAGACCAGGCTGGCCTAGAATTTGCAGATTTCTGCCTGTCTCTGTCTCCCGAGTGCTGGGACTAAAGGCATGTGCCACTGCTGCCCAGCTTGGTTTTATTTTTTGCATGTTGCCTAGGCTGGATCTGAACTTAGCATATAGATTCTCCTTCCCCTCATTTCCCAAGCTACCATGCCTGGTTCAGTCCACAGGTTTTGAAATCCTGAAACAGGGTTTTAATTTTTCAGTTCTTTACCAGCTACTTTGCTTTGGTTTGCAGAGGTTAGCTATAAAACCTCTGCATAGAAGTGCCTAATGGCCACTCAGTGAATGTAAGGATGGTTTTGTTTTTCCCTGGTGGTTGGTTCTAGATAGGCTCCTCCCCCTCATCACTACCTTCCCCTCTCCCTTCTGGGTGACTTGGTACTTGTAATGAGTCACCATGGCCGTCTATACCTGAGCGATTCTTACTATCGACTGTTTATTTCAGGCAGAATACTAATCCTTCAAGATGTTCAACACACTGAAAAGATCAAGAGTGGGGCTGGAGAGTACTGGCTCAGTACTCAAGTCAGGTAGCTTACAACGGCCTATGACTGCAGCTCTCAGGGATCACCTTCTGGCCTCCACAGTCACTTACACATCAGTGTCATATACACACATACATAAATAAAATAAATCTAAAGAAGATCAAGGATGAAGCAAGCTTGAAAAGTTTACAAAGGCTATTCCTGCAACATATTCTGTAATATAAAAGATACAGGTCATTCAGTAATGCATTCTGCTTATTTGACTGAAAAAGCTTTCATTTTTTGATTGACTTATTTTCTTTTTATGTGTATGAGTGTTCTGCTTGCATGTATGTATGTGCACCACTTATGTGCTTGATGCCCACAAAGGACACCAGATCTCCTGGAACTAAGGATCTGGAGTTATGGATGGTTGTAAGCCACCATGTGGGATCTGGGCCCAGGTCCTCTGCAAGAGTAACAAGTGTTATTATTAACCACCGAGTCATCTCTCCTGCTCACAAAATTTGTATTTTCATCTACAATTTACAACTCAAAAAAAACTAGAGTTTCACAAGACTTGCTTGGGAATGTTCAGACCAAATCAGTGCTCATAAAGCAATGTGTTCACAGGAACATTACCCTCTCAAGAAAACAGCAAGAGCTACTCACAAGTCTTGCAGGCTTTAATCAGTTCATGTGGCCGCTTACATCTATCCATATCACAAATGATCTTCCAATCTGGAATCTTTGCCCTATATGTTTGGAGCACTTACACTGTGTGGGCAATTATGTGCTCAATGAGCTTCTGCTGACTGCTGAGCATACAGGTTGGACCAAACATGACTAATCTCAACCACTAATAAAATCACTAATGTTGCTGCAACTGAATCCTTGAGATATTTTACATTTCTTAGTAATAAGCTACCAGAGGATTGAGAAAGTGCCTATCAGATTTCTAAAACGTCAGGAGTTCCTAAAGATTCTCTTTGACACATGACACATTTATACACATCTTTTAGGTTAGCCGTGGAGATGACCTATGTGAGTTCAGCATCATTTTTTATTCCTCCCTTGAGCCTCTGGCCCCTCTTTTATAAATGCTTAGGTAGATTTACTGAGAAGAAATACTAGATAGGGGAATCTAGTTCAGGGCATAATATATGATATACGATTGATTCTTCATGCCATGGAAAACAATACACTGGAGTCAAAGGCAAAGGTAGCATTTTTATGTAGGAAAAACTGCTCCAATAATGTGACAACTCTAAGGAAGTGACAGCGACACACCCATTTGGTCCAAAGCATTTCCAGGTTAGGACAGGAATAGTTGCAAAGACCCTGGGGCATGAGTGCTTGGCCTGCTTGAGGAACAGCAAGGATAACCAATAGGTAATGTGACCAGAGCCCATCGTGGGGACAAGGAGGGCATGAGGAGCTGAGGTCAGAGTGTAGCAGGGTGGAGGTATTGTCAGTCAGAGAGGGGACTGGAGACTATTACTACATTTTTGGCTTTTTACTTCAAGAAGAAAAGTTATCATAATGTTTGGAAGTAAAAATCAGTATGATCTCCTGACTTTATTTTTTATTTTGGGGATGGGAGGTTGTCACCAGAGATTGAGCCCAGGGCTTTATGCACACTAGGAAAGCTCTTCTTTCACTATGAGACAGGGTCTCACTAGGTTATCCAGTCAGTCTCAAGTTTGCTCTGTAGCCCAGGAAGGTCTTAAATTTGTAATACCCCTGCCTCCACCTCCTCAGTAGCTGGGATTACAGGCTGGTACCACCAGACTCATCTCTGATGTTCTAAAAAGGTCACCGTAATTACTGTGCCAAGAAACAGACTAGGGACCAGAGGAACTAATTAGAAAGTACTTCAATGAATAGAATAAAGGTGTGCAAAGTAATCATATCTGAATGTTTTTTTTTAAATCTGCATACATTGTAAAGATAAAGAAGATACTAATTACTAACGATTTAGATATGAAGGTCTGAGAAAAATAAGAGCAGAAGAACTCTAAGATTCTGAAATGAGCAACCAAGTCAATGCTGCTATTTATTTCAAGATGGGAAAGAATGAAGGAAGACCAAATTTAGGAACCGGTAAGGTGAGATGTAGAGATGCTATCTCTGGAAAACCTTCTCACAGTCTTGAAGTGAGTTGTTACTGCCATCTGGGCAGCTTGTGGCCCCTTCCATAGGGTAAGGGTGCACAGTTGACTGCATTCTTCTCCATCCAGGCCAGCAGTAGATTTGGTATCTAACACTACATCTGGGAGCACCGATGAGCTGAAAAAAAAAGGAGGCTAAGGAAGCCTAAAGCTGGCTAGGACTCCTTCCTTGTTCTGCACTAACTGGCAGCCAACTCCTAGAAGGATCTTCTGGAATCAAGACTACCTAGTAATCAAAAAAGATGATTAGAGGAAGAAAGAAAGATAGATGGACTGATTACCACCAACACCGGCTAAGGCAAGCTATTGATACTTAGTTTCTCTTTTAACTCAACATCTTCCTCGGAGGTGTAAACACTTCTTAGCTGTCTTCAGCCTCCATATATGTATTATTACCACCTTCTGAGACCAGACAAGTAGAGCAGAATTTTATCCTCTTTTTTTTTTTTCTGCAAAGGCATAAAACAAGTATTCCTTTTGGGATAGAAAGGTTCTCCCAAGAACCATTGGTTATTAAATGAATCCAAAGAGGATGACTTTTTTTAAAGATTTATTTTTATTTTACGTGCTTAAGTATTTTGCTGCATGCATACCTGTGTATAGGTACCCATAAAAACCAGAGAGGCTATTGGATTCCCCTAGAATGGAGTTAGTGATGGTTGTGAGCCATCATGTGGGTGCTGGGTATCAAATCCCAGTCCTCTGAACCACTGAACCATCTCTCTAGCCTGTTTTTTACTTTTGTTTACTAATTTTCTTTTACTTTCAGCACTAAGGTTTGAACCGTAGGCCCTTACAGAATCTAGGTAAGTTTTCAACTTTTATTTATTTATTTAAGATTTATTATTTATTTATTTATTATGTATACAATATTCTGCCTGCATGTGTCCCTGCAGGCCAGAAGAGGTCACCAGATCTCATTACAAGTGGTTGTGAGCTACCATGCGGTTGCTGGGAATTGAACTCAGGACCTCTGGGAGAGCAGTCGGTGCTCTTAACCACTGAGCCATCTCTCCAGCCCAGTTTTCAACTTTTAAACTATACCCCCAGGGCTAATTTGGTTTTTTTTGAGACAGGGTCTTCTATTGTCCAGGCTGACCTTGAACTAGCTTATACAGCTGAGGAAGACCTTAAAGTCCTACTACTCCTGCCTCCACCCATGAAGTCATCAAGGGATTACAATGGTTGCCACAGGGCAGTTGAGTATGGATTTTGACATGCCCATGCCTAAAACCTTTCTCTACTTAAAAGAAATTTAACTAAATTCACTGCTTAAAACTAAAAATATCAGGTATATTCTCTTGGGTTGATAAAGAAATCTTGGCACTTAAAAAAATACTAAGTAAGCTGGGCGGTGGTGGCGCACGCCTTTAATCCCAGCACTCGGGAGGCAGAGGCAGGCGGATCTCTGTGAGTTCGAGGCCAGCCTGGGCTACCAAGTGAGTCCCAGGAAAAGGCACAAAGCTACACAGAGAAACCCTGTCTCGAAAAACCAAAAAAAAAAAAAAAAAAAAAAACTAAGTAATCATAAAAAATATTCCATATATGATTCTCAGCACCACATAATGATTTTCATGTAAATATATTAAAATATTATGTGAAAAACAACAATAGTACATATATGACTCCAAGGTTTTAATTTTTGCTGTACATTTATTTTTCTAGTGTTGAGGATCAAACCCAGGAACCTGATGCCTGGTAGACATCCTCAGTGCTGCTTAATTTTTTAAAAGACTCTGTATGAATAAATTATATTAATATATAAATACAGTCATTTAGACAGCACATATAATAAAATCTCTCATAGGCCAAGTATGACAGGTGACACATGTCTTTAATTCCAGCACTCAAAAAGCAGAGGTAGGAGGATATCTGGACTCTATGCCAGCCAGGGCTATATAGTGAGACCCTGTATCAAAAATAATAAATGCCGGGCGGTGGTGGCGCACCCCTTTAATCCCAGCACTTGGGAGGCAGAGCTAGGTGGATCTCTGTGAATTTGGAGCCAGCCTGGTCTACAGAGTGAGATCCAGGAAAGGCGCAAAGCTACACAGAGAAGCCCTGTCTCGAAAAACCAAATTTAAATAAATAAATAAACCCCATATATATAGGTCATGTTTGGAATTCAGTTTTCACTTTCTACCCTGATGTGAGAAATTGAACTCGGGCTTTGAGCATGGTAGGCAAGTACTCCATCCTGGAGTCATGTCCCCAACCCTGGAAGTCAGCTTACTAATTGAAAAAAACAAAAAAACAAAAACCAAAAAACTACTTCTGTTTCTATTATGTATTTCATCTTGATCAGAAGACTTCTTCCTCCTTTGTGTGATGATATATATCTTGGGAGATTTAGACAGGATGATCAGAAGTTTAAGGCCAGTCTTTGCTATACAGCCATTTTGAGGCCTGCCTGGGCTATTCTGAGACCCTTTCTCAAAACACCAAAACCTAAAAATAAACAAACATTCATAAAAAAAAAAAAAAAGAAAAAGAAAAAAAAAGACTTCCTCCTGCGAAGCCATTCATGGACTCTCCCCGAAGGCCTCTGCCCCAGGGAGAACAATGTCCCGGACTCTGAAGAGCCAGGCACAGCGCCTTACTTAGTACAGGGCACTGCTGAATCCCCAGCTGACAGACCGCCCTACTCTCCACCTGGCTCAAGAGCCATGGTTAAATGGGAAGCTCCACAGTCCCCACCAGGGCAACAGGGAACGGCCTTTGTTTTCTATAAACAGACATGAAAAAAGTCCGGTTAAAACATCTTTAGAGGAAGGAAAATAGAAACCAGGCAGTGGGGAATGCTTCATATTCCTAAAAGCTTTTTTTTAGTTAACACATGGTGTCTGCTCCTCTCTAGTCACCTATTTATCACTCTCCTCCTTAGAGAAGGGAAAGAGCCTGGCTGCCTTCCTAGTGCCGAGTTTTGTGGCTGGGGAAGGAGGGGAGGGAAGGAAGGAGGGTGCTTTAAGCATGATGCAAACCATTTGGAGCTGAGTGAGAGCACTGCCAACACAAGCTGCACTATTTAAACAAGTGAGGAAATGATCGTATATACAACATGCCAGTGAGCGTTCTCTCTCTCCCTACACACACACACACACACACACACACACACACACACACACACACACACACACACGCACAAAGGAAGTTGAGAGGGATTTTTTTCAGGACACAGAGCTGGATGTCAGCGGCTAAAAGGTCGATATTTTCCCTTAACACCCTTCTCAATGACTTAATCATGTTCCGTTTGCACAAAAAACTTCCCAAGAATAAAAAAGTCTGGAGAATTAAGAGAACGGGTAAATGGGGAGGGATGTTTGGCCTGAGGCTGACCTTATCCGAGGTTTTCTCCACGTAGCAGGGGTCCTGAGGGGCAGCCAGCAAGGGGACAAAGCCAGAGAGGAGCCGATCCTCTTCCAGGATAAGAAGGGTAAGGTCATCATCCGG
Source organism: Peromyscus maniculatus bairdii (assembly GCF_049852395.1). Taxonomy (NCBI): domain Eukaryota; kingdom Metazoa; phylum Chordata; class Mammalia; order Rodentia; family Cricetidae; genus Peromyscus; species Peromyscus maniculatus. Next base: position 60,812,769 of record NC_134859.1, on the reverse strand, counting down.
GTCCTTGTACAGTGGCACCTCAGACTGATTCACTGCAGTCAGTATGTTACAGAAGTCAGCCAGTGTTGACCACACATCCACAGCAACCCTGTGAGAAACAAGACGAGAAAAGAAGAGCAGCTCTAAAGAGATCAGTGAGAGTGATCTTAGTGCTTTGGGAACAGAAAGGCACTTGCAACAAAAGCTGTAGGGCTGGAAGCCGCCAAGAAATGCTATCAAAAACGCAATATGAAGCTGTGCCCATGTGAGCCATCTGGGTGTACTGCTCTCTGTAAACCTGAAACTGATTAGGAGAGTTTTTAATCCTAACCAGAGAGGAGGAAAAAGAATTTTGAGACTCAGTTGTCTAATGCAGGTCCTGTCACCTTTCCAGACAGTGTGCTGAGACACTTACTCCAACACTCTAGCTACCCAGTGCCCAAGGCAGCTCCCAGAAGTCCCTGCTCCTGCATAGTCAACTATCTGCCATAGAGACACACACTGGGCACTAGCCTCTCTCCTTCAGCCATAGCCACATGGGGAGCAGTCACACTGTGTAGTCACATGGGTTTCCTTCTTAGAAATACTTTATATGTATTCTCTATATGAAAGCAGTAAAATGAATCCATATCCAAGATGATCCCCCTCTGCCTGTCCTGGCAGGATCTGCCCGGGAAGGGAAAGCCTCTTGCTTCCTTCACCACTACCTTGGTTGTCCCATGCCGTCTTCATTCTCTCACCTGTACATTCAACACAGGATGACTAACGGTTCTGGAACATCCCAGTTTTAGCACTAAAATGATCACATCCCACAAGCCCTTAGTCTGACACAAACCAGGATGATTGGTCACCCCAGTCCCACATCACCAGATTCTGGTTGAACCTGAGAAGAAATGCTCAAAATACAAAATCTATCTCTCCACTTAAAACTCCAAGATAGAACTGACTTTCTCCAGAAAAGATTCTAACCCAGGAGAGTGGAACAGGAGGTACCCTACAGATGCTAAGGTGTAAGATGTTAAGAGAGTTGTAAAAAACAGACAAAAAACTCTTCAGGAGAGATGGAGAACTAAGAGGCAATATACCAAGAAGTTCCAAGTGTCACCCTGAGATCTCCGAGGGGTACTGTCCATGAGCTTACCTGGTAGGGAGGGGTCTCAGACCTAAGCCATTCATTCCCTACCCCCAGATGACAGGAAAGAGAGCATGCCAGGAATATACTAGGGGAGAATGGGGACTAGGGAGATGTATGAGGGACTGTCTCACCGGCTCCAGGTGGAAGGAGGCTGAACTAGTTTATTTGGTGTAATCACTACACTAAGAAAAGGCAATGAAATGAAACATCTTGTTTTCAAGAGCGTCCTGGGAACCAGGCGGAACACAGTCCCATTAATCACACAACGGCACATAATCAACACACGTGTACTGCAGAAGTAACTGACTTCCCAGGCTTTGCCCAGGAAAAGGAAAACGTTTGGGGAGAATCACCAGAGGGACGAGTTTTCTAAAGCCCCTCTGCATGGACACCAACAAGCAGACTCATTCACAAAGCTCCATCTTTTGGCTCGGCTGAGTTTGACTGTCAGAAATGTTTAAATATGGAAAAAAATAAACAGTTGCAACACGTTTCTGTGCAGAAATCTGCCTGGGCTCCTCTGTGATGTAATGGGAAACACGGCACTCAGGCTACCAGCTGTAGAATAAACAGAACTTTGAGGGTTAAAAGGAACTGAACTTTCCACGACCCCATCTGCAGAGAAGAAAATAATAAGAGGAATGATGCACTGCCCCACAGCTCTGATAGTTTATCCTCCGGTCCGGCTGCAGAGACAAGCACCGGATGTGATAGGGCTGCTTAGGGCTGCCTCTGAGGTTAGCGCTGCCCATGGGAGACACACAGGGAGGCTCTTCCAGTTCCCCGCTTCCTCCCCCAGTGCCCTGCTGGCCACTTGAGCCCACTGCCTGAGTATGATCCCACAGCCTGGTGAGCTTTGGCCAACAGGCACTGCTCGGCTGCAGAGCAGCAATTTGGAAAATAAACAGGAAAAACGCCAGTGAGAAGGAAGAAGGTGAAAAGTCTCCCATCTGAATTCTTGGCTTGGAGGCCCTGGTTGGTGCTATACAGGTCAAGGCTGCTTGAGGACATAGTTAGGAATGGGGGTGTGGGCAACAGTATCCCCAGCCAGAGAGAGGCGGCAGAAAATCACCCACAGTTTCCTCAGTGGGAGGCCCCACATCCCTCTCATCCTCCCACCCTTACCATCTTGTATCCAAGAAGAAGAAATATGTGGTACCATGTGGTTCTCATTACCATGCTCTCCTGTCCCCTAAGGCTCAGATAAACCAAAACTGACTCCTCCCAGAGACGGCTTGCCACCACTAGGGACCCCTGCCCATGCGTATCTTTTGCCCATTACCACCCACCTTGTGCCAAAACCTTATGACACACTGCAGTGATAAGGTGGATGAGAGTTCTTACCCCTGTTGATTTTGTAAGAAAGCGGCTGGTGCCAAAAGACATAGGAAGTGCCCTGAGTTCCCAAGTCAGAAATATAAATAAAAGTGTTCCAAGGGTCAAGCTAGACTGATCAGAATTAAGGGGATATATAAAAATGCTTCAGTGAAAAGTCAATCCTGCAGTCAGTTCAGCCTGATCTTGTTGGTACCCATGGGCCATCCTGTGACAAAGATGTGGGAAATGGACAATCAGCAAACCAACGACAACCAAAGGGGAGATCCAAAAGCCCAGGTGAGACGCCTCAACTAAAGAGCTAATCCCTGCAAGAGGACGATGAGTCTCTGGAGGCTTACTTCGACTGTGCCACTGGGCTGAGGTCAGTTCCATGGCTCAACAGTTTCCTGTCAAAGTACAAGGGGGACAGCTTGGATTTTTCCCATGTTTCTTCCTTATCCCAATAAGACATGCCACCTAACCTTCACCTCACAGCAGCCCTTGGGCCCCAAGGTGAGTCAAGCTTGGTGGAAGAGAACAAAATCAAATGCTATGGCTAGGAAAGCTTGAAGACACTTGAGAATACTGTGGGGTTCAGTTAATTCCCTCTGCCACCCATTCCTATTCAGCTTTTTCTTGAGAATGGGACTGGAGGGTAACAGGTGGGTAGGAGGGTGGGAAGGTGGGTGTGGGGAATCTCACTATTTAGTTCAAGCTGGCTTGAAACTCACCATGTAGCCCTGACTGGCCTCAAAGCCTCAGTGATCCTGACTACTGGGATCACATGTGTATGCTCCTATGCTTGGCTAAGGCAAATTCTTCTGGATTGTTGTGGTTCAACTTGTATTTTGGGGTTGCACCATAGCCCACAAAATCTCACTAAAGTTAGGGTACACTCTTCACCAAGCAGACACAAATCATCCAGAGACTATGAAACTGTGTTCAATAAACCCATTTATGGCTCCCAGAATGGCGGCAAGGGAGTCTCTCAGCAGCTGGGGTGTGATTAGTGTGCAGGGATCAGCAGTTGCAGGGTGACCCACTGGCCCAACCTCACAGAACACACCACACACCAGGAAAGCAGACCCCTGGCTGGAGTCTGAATGCCAGATCCTAGCCTGTGACAGACCAGCAATGACTAGTTAGAGGTATGCACTCAGTACCAAGGTTCACTACAGACATGCATTCACTTACTTCACCAGCAAGGGAAAAAAATAAGAGTTAATTTACTTTTTATTGCCTCAGAATTCCAAGGTTTAATGTAGCTGTCAGTTTGAGTGCAGAGCAGCTGCTGGCCGATACAATGCAGCCCAGGCAGGCCAGCCCAGGTGACTGGGGAAACACATTTCACAGAAATGAACCAACACACACTCTTGGCGGGTTGTTTGGAGGATATTGACTTGGGGAATCAGATTAACCCTTCAGGCTGGGGTTAGTTCTGCAAATAGCATTAGAAAAGCTCTTTGGTCCAGGGAACTAAGAAGCTTTGCTCTCAGGTGGGCCCACAGTTTTCCGTGTATCTAAAGTTCTGGAGTTCTCTCACAGAAGATGCTATACAACTATGTGCCCTGCAAGACTAAGGTGTGAAACCTATGGGGCATGGTATACCATAGCCATCATCTCCTTGCCTGATGCTCAGAAGGAGAGCCAGTTCTGCTATCTGCCAGGCAAAGAGTCAGGTAGAACTGTTCCTAGAGCTCCAATAGGCAGGACTAAGGAAAGGCAAAAGGTTGGAATGGTCTGGCCAGGGCTCAGTCTTTCTGGAAAGACCAAGGACGACTAAGCAGTCACACACTTCTTCATATTTTTACTGGGGGGAATAGGCTGACTGGTGATTAATATCAAGTACAATGACCCCATGTTACAAGCCTGCAGGGGCCTGTGGAGGTGGCCATTTCCTGTGTAATACCAGCTTGTTTAAACACTAACATTCAAACTCCACAGCTGCAGAACAAACCCGGAAAGAGTTGAGTGAGAAGAAGCCCTGCATTGTGTTTCAGAGCTATGGAAGATCAGAGAAGTAGTACAGATGGGAAACGAGTTGGGTTTTGGGTTCCTGGGGTGAAGAGATCTGGAAACAGCCAAGGTGGTACAAAAGTAGGCACAAGGAAGCGGAAAGCCCACTCAGTACAGATTCATTGAGAAAGGGGGAAAAAACTATCAATCAAATGCTTGAAGATGTGTATTATCTGCTTTAAAAAATGCATTTCCTTTTGTTGGGTTTGGGAGCCCAACCCACTGTATTAAAAGACAACATAAGGCCCTGGTTGCCCTGGAATACTTCTCACTCAATTGCAGAAAACAGCTTGTGTGAGCAGCTAGCAGCAGAGAGGGATCTAAACCGAACAAGTTAAAAGAATAATATTTGGGCTTAAATGTTAGTGAGTTCTGTCAAAAGCCTGTCTGCAGTAGGATCAGTAAATGGTTCTGGAACCTCAGTGCTAGGAACTGCAGTAGGCTCTGTGAAAGGGTGGAGATGTAACTCCCTCACTGAAATACAGGAACCACAAAATTTGAGTTTCAGATGCTGCCACGATACAAAGAGATCACTATTCCAGGAGGTAAGACAGGCCTCAAGATACCATGCTCCATAGGACCTAGTTGGAGACTATCCCTTCAACAATCTTAGTTCATACAAAAGAAGTCAACTGGGTACTTTGAAAGAATACCCAGTCTTCGATCAGTTCTGTCTAGCAGAGCTGTAGTACAGCAAGAGATAAGCTTTTCCATGTTTCTAGGCAGTGAAGCTAGAACTCTACAGTCAGTAACAGGTCACTGTAACCTCAACCTAGGATTTGTCAAGTACCAAAGAGTTTCTCCTATTGTCATATCCCCAAACTCTATCTAGGTCATAGCCTTATTTGATTTCAGTTCTCTCAAGTCATACTTGTATGTATAGCCTCTGTCACATCACTATGGTGTGTTAAACCCATCAGCACTGGGTTTGGGAATAAGTAGCCCCTAGGGGATCCTGACATCTCCATGGCCTGAGTAGAACCCTTGGCGGCCTCCCTGGTGCGGATTCTCACGGTTCCTGCCTCTTCAAGCTTTTAGCTGTAACCACTCCAACACGTCTTCTCAGTTTAGCAAACACTGGACCCAAATAACCTTAGCCCAGTGCTGCAAAGTCTCTCCCTGGGGTCAGCTGCTGTGCCCTGCTAGGGTCAGACTACAGCCTTAGACCAACACCCCTTCCTCTCACAGAGAGTCCTGTGGGAGAAGTGGGGAGAAGACAGAGGCTCCTACCATGGGAGAGATCATGTGTGCCCTACACTCAGCACTTGGAGGAAGAGGAACCCCTTGGTGCCAGGCTGCAGTGCTGACGCCCCAAACTGGAGCCAGGGAGACTGGGTGGGGAGCCAGGGTAGCAAAGGGGCTTCCCACAGTCACCAGCACTTCCTTCAGGGAAGTGCTGATGGACTATTACTTAGTGACCTCCTAAAATGCTCTTTGGGAAGACATATTAAGTGTCCTTGAAAGGCTGCCGATTAGATTTGGGATTAGTTCTCATTCAAAGCTGCCTATGAGGGTACATGAACTAGCTGCTTCTTTAACTCAAGAATTTCTATCTCATCTACAAGGCCAACATATGTGAGCTCCCAGAAGGCACGCCCCTTTTCTCTCTGATGATGGAGCCTCGGAGGGCTCTCTAGGAGTTTTTTCAAGTATGCTCTGCAGACTGTATAGGACAAGCAATGGAAAAGCAGCAAGTCCAGGAATTTCTAGATTTTTTTTTAAACAGTACTCCAATCCAACAGTGTGATAAATGCATCCGAGCTACAATTAGGAAGATATATAGCATCAGAATGCGAAGGTCTGGGCAGCCTGGTGAAACTCGGGCTCTCCAGAGCCCCAGCTATGTTTCCCATTATGTAACCCTGGTCATGGGCAGACAGCCAGACTCCAAATGAAAAAGAGACTCTGGCTTGGCACTGGTTCTATTTTCCTATCCTCATTCGGGGTCAGCACAGTGTCATACAGCTGCAGAGAAAGCTCTGGGGATTAAACCTGGGAAAGCCTCCAAGACCAGGACCTGGGTTCAAGTACCAGCTGAAAGCAATAAACCAACTGCCACAGCTGGGCTAGGTTTGGATGTTCTCAAAGTCCCCTGACTCTTTCACTTACTGAGAACTAGAGATCAAGATGAGGGAAGATTTGGCTTCAGCAGAGACTGTGAAATGAGGTAGGTTGTCCCACTGCCCTGGCTCTGCCCAAGGTCCTGGGATACAAGGAGTTCCTATGTCTAGGTTCATGTTAGACTGCTGCTCAGCTTCTCTTCCCTCGGCTGACATTAACACCTTTCCTCATGGTCACTTGGTGAAGCAGAAAGCAGCTGCCTGCCTTTCCTGCCTCAAAAAAGCCCTGGTGTAGAAGAACTGAGGAACTGGGCTAGTTGACAGTCAAGTAGGTGGTCCCTCCAAACACTAAAGTCTGTTTTAAAATGACCAAAACCCTCTATACTACCTTTTACAGTGGTCAAGGAAGTCACTTGCCACAGCCCACTACAACATTCCTGCACTAAAAATCTCCTGGGATACGAAACCATTCTATTACACCTCCTAACAGATCCTTACCTATATGCTGACTCCAGACCTACCAAATGCCACTGTGGGGAAGGAACAAGTGGCTCAGCAAACATTCCCTTATCAGCTCCTTAGGACTAATGAGATTCTGTCACTGTCGTCCTAAGTGTTCCATATGTGCCTGCCTAGGAACAGCAGATCTGACCAGAAAGAAGAGGAACACAGGCAAAGAGGGGAGAACCAAGAAGACCAATGGTGAGCTTTGGAATCTCCCACGACAGTTGGAGACTGTATGCCATGAATATCTAACCATACAAGGAAGGAGGGCAACAAATGAAGGAGATGAGATGAAGCATGGGTCCAACAGGTCACAAGGATCATCTGGGAGTGGACTGCCTAGAGGAAATGCAAGAGGAAATATAGACTATCTGGTCACCTGATCTTAAGATCAGAGAAAGCTGTCTTTTCAGAGAAGAAACATAAGTGAGGACCAATGAAAGCACGCAAAGGGGGCCGCATTAAGTGGAAGCCATTTCCTTTTTCCTCCCTGGAGAGCATTCCTAACCTTTCAAAATGAAGATCAGCAAGAAGGAACTTTCCAGAGTCATGGGTGTTATGGTTCTGACCTCTAGACAACTATCTAGGGTATGTCATTCCCTATGGCCTCAAAAGAAGACTTCATAAAAGCCATGTCTAGTGACTCACACCTGTAATACCAGTACGCCAAGGTTAAGGCAGAAGGATTGCCACAAACCTGAAGCCAGCCCAGACTACATCATGAGTTCCAGGTTAGCCTGGGCTATAAAGCAAAACCATCTCAAAAACCAGACAGACCAAATGAAAAAAAAAAAAGAAGAAGAAAGGTCTCCATAGAGGATGGATGAGTACAAGACCAAGTCTGAAAGGCACAGAGCCACCAAAGCTTGCCAATGATCTCAATGGGAGTATGCAGGTAGCCAGTTATAGGATAATCTAGAAAGGAGGAAAAGTAAAATTCTTAATCCATTTTTCCAATGCTCAGATCATAAGGCTAGAAAATGGAAGTACCTTCAACATTAGTCAGACCAGGTTAGCTCTGCTGAACTTAGTCCTTATATGACCATGCCTTGGGGTCAGGCCCAAGGACAGCAACTGCTACTTGACACTTAAAACTTGCATTCCAGAGACAGTCAGCTGCTGCTCCTGATTGGGGAGAGGGGAAAGGGAGAGAAGAGAGAACACAAGAACAAGAGGACCTAATTCCTGACCACACTGACATTTCTCCTGCCCAGATTCACAAGAGTGAATATCCATAGCCACAAAAACTTATTTACTGGGAAGTCACATCCAATACAGTAGTGGGTCAGATTTGTTTTTTTCTGTGAAGAAGTCTTAACAAATGAAGCAAATAGGATTCACATGTCCCAGTCCCTTCTAGTTCTACTGGAAATGTACGTAGTTTGGATCATATGTACAGCTGCAGCCTGAGCCCTTGTCCAAAGACAGCAGCAGCACACAGAACCAGCAATGGACCATTTGCTCCAACATCCAAAGGGAAAACAGGATCAGCACCTCAGCAAATGAAACTCAGTATTTCCTGTGTAAGCATCACATTTCCAAAGTCAAACAAAAGGCAGAGGGAGGGAGAGAAGAATAAAGGGAGAAGTACTACAGAAGAATTAGCAAATTTGATGGCCCAGGACATGGGCTGATCATAGCTAAGGGATCTGTGGATGTGGGCTGAGGTGACCCAGAAAGACTCAAGCTCCAGGGACAGATGGTCTGCTTCCTTGTCCCTGACAGAAGAAAAGACTACTCAGTGGCTCTTCACACATCAAAATCAGTGGCTTAGATACTTAGAAAATTGTCTCTTTTCCTAGCTACTTTTCTCCAAAATTGCAAACTGCCTAGTCCGCATTACAGATTAATAGCCTAAAAACTGAGACTGTACATGCTAACTCTTCAGGGATCACTGCTGAGAAATAGCTGCCCCTGGCCAGCAGGTCTGTTAGTTCTTTTGTGTGGCTCCAGCTGCCCAACTCAGGGTTCAACCCTGCTCATGAGACTTCAGTCTGGAACACATTTGGAAACCTGGGAGGGCTCACAGGAAGCAAGTGAACTGTCTGAAGCTGGGAGGACTGTCTACACAGTTATAAAGCTAGAGCTAGGGAGGGACCAGAGAAAGCAGGAGTTCGGGGGTGCCTCTGGGGGGAGGTGCAAGGAAACAATTTGGAAGGAAAGTAGGAGAAGAGTCAAGACTACACAGCCCACACAGAAAGTTCAGTGACTACTGAGCAGAAATCTCTGTGGCAACCTTCCCTCTGTGGGTCACCCATGAGTCTAGGAAATACACATGGCATGGGAGCCAATCCAGAGAAACTCCCCTCTTGGATGCCCAGAGGCAGCCGCCGAGGTGTCCATACTCTACCCTCTAGTGTAAAGAGCTCTGGGCATGGATGATGAGGTACTAGGTACATACATTTGTTCCAAAACACACAACCACACAGCTACAAAGCTCCCAAAACCTAAAGCAGCTTTACACAGGTAGACAAAAAAGGCAAGCAGAAACAAGTTGGGACAAGTAAAGACAGACGGGGAGATATAGGCAAGTCCTCATATAAAGACAATCAAATTGACAAGTATATCATATCTGTGTATAAATATGGACAAGGGCATGAGCTTTCAAGAACATATTGAGGTGCTGGAAAGATGATGGCTCAGTGGTTAAGAGCACTTATTGTTCTTGCTTACAGAGGACCCAGGTTCAATCCTCAATGCCCCACATGGCAACTCACAACTGTCTTTAACTCCAATTCCATGGGATCCAATCCCTTCTTCTGACCTCCATGGGCACCAAGCACACATGTAGCACATAAATATACATGTGAGCAAAACATTCATACACATAAAATAAACAAATGCATGAATAAATAAATCTAGAAAAGAAAAATATATTGACATAGATCCAGACACTGGAACAGATCCCTATGGGGATGGATGAACCCAAACACAGATCCAAGGACACACACACACACACACACACACACACACACACACACACAAAAAAAAAACCAACAACAACAAAAAAAATAGACATAAATGGGCATAGGCTCAGGTTGGAACACAGCATATGGATACAACACATAGAGCCACATACTGATATACACAGACACATACAGGCAGCCAATGACAGGCATGTTGAATTGCCCCTAGACAGACAACCACATAGAAGTAGAAACACACAGAACTTCATACTTGGTACAGATAGACACTAAGACCCACAGATCCACAGACACACATGGACAAATGGGACCCTGACTGGCAAGGCTAATAGACTAAATCCAGACACAGACAAAGAAAGAACACACCTGGTTGTACAACACTCTAGATGTAATTTATGCCAATAAATTTTTATGTAAACATAAAAATTGTTAAAATATCAAATTCCATTATATGTTTTACTACTATTTTGAAACAACAAAACCCACAAAAAAACGCCCTATAAACACACAGATCTATATAGACCATCTACACAGAACCACACATCCTTAGACATTGCAATACACCTCACACCAACAGTTACCCCTAGAGACACTACACAGAGACAGGGGAGAGAGCAAGGTAAAGAGACAGAAAATGCGTGGCTAGAGAAGGGAAAGAGAGATGCACCCACTCATCCCTCAGCACACATTATATGCCACAAAAGAAGGTGAAAACACTGAGTACAGAAGGTAATCAACAGAAATGGGACCAGTTAACAAAACTGAGAAAGAGAGAAAGAGGCAAAGTCTCCCACATGCTTCAACATATATCCAGCCCCCAAGCATCAGCTGTAAAGATGGTGAGCATAAACACTATGAGGTGAGGATGAGAAAGGAGGAACAAGGACAAAGAACAAGACAGAGAACTATGGAACAAGAGAAAAGAGGAGTGGTCAAGAGAAAGGAAAGGACTAGGGAATGGGCCAAAATAACCTAAAACATCAGAGACAAGGAAGGTGCTAAGGGAACGGAAAAACCAAGGTTCAAAGGAGGAAGAAATAAGGAAGCTGTGATGGTTAGAAGGAAGCAGACAAAGACTAAGAACTAGGTGGGTGAGGTGGTGAGGGAGAGGGACACAGTAAACCACGGTCACAGTACAGAAGGAACAGGCAAGCCAACTTACTGCAAGGGCAGATCCAAAGATGTGGGTGGAGGGTTCCAGGTGTCTGGGTAACCAAGCATCCAGTCTGACCAGACTTTCACACTGGGGAGCAGCTCCTTCAGGTCCGGGACGAAGGAAGACACCTTGATGTCATCTTGGTCATCTTGGTCCTCAGGAGAGGACAGCTGAGCTGCAGAGGCAAAGTATGAGAACTGGGCCCATGTATGCTATGGCCCTTCTGGCATGTTGGGATAGCAGCCAACTCTTAGCAAAGGGAGACTAAGTTCATAGGAGAGCTGGACTCAAAAGTGAGGCCATAGACTAGCACTTTGGGAACCCTGAAAGTAGGACAAAGAGAACCAGTGAATTGGCTTTCCTTTGGAGACACCTGCTTCTGTTTCACCTCAAGCCAAGGACAAGTCTCCACTCTAGCCTCCAGCTCACTCTCTTAGCATCCCTTTTAGCACAGTGCCAAGATGTCACCAGAGTTCCTGCCACAACTGCAAAACTTGAACTTAATCAGAAGGAAATATCAGAAAAAAACCAATCGCAGAACATTCTACAAAATAAATGGCTTGTACTTCAATAATGTCAAGGTTATGAAGGACAAAGAGAGATAGGTATTTAAATGCAATGTGGGATCCTGGATTAGAGCCCAGAGCAGAACCCACCCCCCACCACTGCCCAAAGCACATCATCAAAGCTGGGCCTGAGAGTACAGGCTTGTCACTCCAGTATCAGGAGGATAAGCCGGGAGAATTTTAGGTCTGAAGTCAGACTGGGCTACAGAGTGAATTTAAAGGCCTCTTTTTCAACAACAAACATTATCAGGGAAATTCATACACATTAAATGAGACCTACAGACTCAATAATAGCACTATATCAACACTGATTTCCTAATTTAGTTGGTTTTTTGTTTGTTTGTTTTATTTTTCGAGACAGGGTTTCTCTGTGTAGCCCTGGCTGTCCTGGAATTCACTTTGTAGACCAGGCTGGCCTCGAACTCACAGAGATCCTCCTGCCTTTGCCTCCTGAGTGATGGGACTAAAGACATGTGCCACCACTGCCTGGCTCTAATTTTGTTTTTTAAATTGACTTTGTTTTTAATTGTGTGTACTTTTGTGTGTCTATATGTGGGTATCTGCATATGACTGCAGGTGCCCTTGGAAGCCAAAAGGACATTTGGATGCCCTGGAGCTGCAGGTGGCTGTGAGTTGCCCAATGTTAGTGGTGGGAACAGATCTATATTTTCTACAAGAGTAATACGTAATCTTAGCCACTGAGTCTGACTCTAACTCTGACTCCCTTGTAGATGTAACCAACCATCTTATTAAATAAGAAACACAGAACCAATGTAAAAGAAAAAGCCAAGAGGTCAGAGCTCAGAGCTAAAATCTCACCCTTCCTCCTCCGGTGGTCCTAGCTCTCCGAAAGAGACCTATTTCCTGTGTGTATGTCTTTTCATAGTCTTTTTGTTCTACCTTCTCATTGGTTGTAAACCCAAATACGTGACTGCCTCGTCACTGCCTGTATGTACGGCCCCCCAGGTCTTAAAGGCATATGTCTCCAATGCTGGCTGTATCCCTGAACACACAGAGATCTACCTAGCTCTTCTACCAAGTGCTGGGATTAAAGGCGTGTGCCACCACCGCCACACTCTTGCTATGGCTCTATTAGCTCTGACCCCCAGGCAACTTTATTTATTAACATACAATCAAAATCACATTTCAGTACAATTAGAATACCACCACACTCCCTGGTTTTGGTAATTGTTCTTATTTGTTTGTTGTTCTGTTAGGGATATAACCCAGGCCTCGTAAATACTAGGCAAATACTCTACCATTGAGCTACATCCTCAGCCCCCAGATTCTGGTAACTGTTAAGATATTGTCCTTGCTGGGTAGTGGTGGCACACACCTTTAATCCCAGTATTTGGGAGGCAAAGGCAAGCAGATCTTTAAGTTCGAGGCCAGTCTGGTCTACAGAGAAGTGAGTTCCAAGACAGCCAGGATTACACAGAGAGAAACCAGTGTCTCAACAATAAATAAATAAAAATTTTAAAAAGTCCTTAGTGTAAGGAAACAAAGTCAGTATTTAGATCTAAAGAGCCACCATACTTGCCATTAAAGATCAGGTGGTTCAGAACAAAAATAACAACTGTGCATGTATAGGTGTGAAAAACAGTAAGCCTGATTTGTGTCAAGACATGGTAAAAAAAATAAAGACATGGTAAAATATTAACTAGCTGGGAGTCTAGAAGAAGCATATATAAAAGTGCTTTGCATTATTCTTTTCAACTTTATTATTATCGTGTGTGTGTGTGTGTGTGTGTGTGTGTGTGTGTGTGTGTCTGTGTCGCGCGCGCGCACACATGGACATCATGGGACAAATTTGTGGAGCTGGTTCTCTCCTTCCACTTTTAAATGGATTCTGAGGGTCAAACTCTATTGTTAGGCTTGTATGCTTTAACTACTGGGCCATAGTGCTGGCCCTGTTTTTGTTTTTTGAGATAGGGTATCATGCAATACAGTCTGGTCTCAATCTCTCTATATAGCCAAGAGTGACCTTGAACTCCTAGTCTTCAATTCTCTACCTTCTAGGTCACTGGAGTTACAGGCATGAGCCATTAAACTCAACTATTCTGTAACTGTGAGACTGTTTCAAAACACAAAGTTGTTCCTAACCCTGAACAAAAGCAACTCCAGAAGCAGGAGGCATCCCAGCACTGGTAGAATGAAATCACAGAGGGAGAGGTTTTGCTGCTTGTCAGTACTGACACAGGAGCTGAGAGAAAGGTATAACCTTAGTTGTACCTTTCTTAGCTACAGTAATCTAAGGTACAATTCTACAGTAATATAAAGGATCTGGCATATGTCTCAAGGGTAGGGATAGTAATACCCACGTAGTCCAGTGAGTTCAAGACAGTGGCCCACAGTGAGTATAGCAGCTACCACATATGAAAAAGACACAGGAATATAAAAGCATAGAAATATAAATTGTGAAAACACAGGGAAACCTGTTAGTCTTTAGCTGGGGAGATAAGAACTTGGAAGAGAGGACTAATGACTCGGCCTTCCGATCGTGGTACTTGCTGTTGTTGGGGGTGAGGGTGTCTGCCTGCATGTCTGTCTGTGCACCACTTGCAGTCCTGATGTCCTCAGAGGCCACAAGAGGACGTCAGATCCCCTGCAACTGGAGTTACAGATGGTTGTTAGCTAATACGTGGGTGCTGGGAATCAAAGAGGGTCCTCTGGAAGAGCTGCTCTTAACCACTGAGCTATCTCTCCAGTTCTTCTTCAGGTCTCTTTAAAGATACCTGAACATGTAAAAGGTGTGGGGGTACATGCCTTTAGTTACAGAACCGAGGAAGCAGAGGCAGGTAGGTCTTCTGTAAATTCAAGGTCTGCCTGGTCTACATAGAGAGTTCCAGGCCAACAAGAACTACACAGCAAGAGAGACCCTGTCTATAAGTGAATGAATGAATGAATGAATGAATGAATGAATGAACGAACGAACGAATAAAAAAAAAGCCAAGAAACAAAAACCCTACATAAGAGCCCATAGGTAGAATGAAATTCTTTACTAAAAAGAAAAAGGGAAGGAACAGAGCCACAAAGAGGAAAGAAGGCCTGATAGGCCATTAGACTACAGACATGCATGGACTGGTTAAGGCAAGAAAAGGAAGAGGGGAATGCTGGGAGAAAGAACCAGAGAGCAGGGAGAAGACTGAGCACCAGCACTCTCAGGTCCATCTGGACAGTGTTGGGCAACTGGAAAACCCAATAGCCAGGGCCCTCCTGCTTACCTTTGGCAGAGTCCTTAAGTAGGCATGTGCAGCGCTGTACCAGTAGAGAAAACATAGCCAAGCCCAAGGATGCAGCTTGTTCCTGGATCACAGAGCGACACTCCTCTGAGAAGCAGTCTGCAAAGGAGCAAAGAAAACTCCATCACACCCCAGGGTCCAAATGCCACCTTGCTGCCCTACTGAAGGCTCCCTGGCCACATTGCTCAGCTTCTTTTTCCCCCTCTAAAAGTACAGGTGATGGCAGTAATCACCCTCTTAAAGTAGATTTATATGACTTTGTATTATATTTGGAGCACTTACTAGCATGCCCTACACACAGATAACTGTTTGATAACATCACATGATCCCTTGAGTAAGTCTTTTAAATTTTTATTTTATTTTTTTAATTAAAAACCATGTATCAATTATTACACGGACTTAAAAATCAACACAAATCAATTTTAGGTACTTTTTGAGAACACAGTATGAGAAATTTCTAACAAAGAAAGTGTATGTAAACAGGCAATACCAGAAAGATAATTTCATTTCTAGAATGCTCAAAGGTTAGATAATTGAAAAGGATGTCTACAGCCATACTACCCTGAATGCGCCCAATCTCATCTGGTAATTGAAAAGGTGTAAAATAGTGCATAACTAACTCAGCTGTATCCTGTATTTTTCATTTTATTTTACGACATTTGAATTCATTGATAATTTCATCCATGTATATAAAGTAGTTTGAGAAGGCAGGGACAGAGAGGACTCTCTGTCCTCTCTCGTCCCCCCAACCAGTCCCTCTAAACCCCTAATATTTCCCCAATAAGTACCCCTATTTTTATATCTTTTATTTTTAAACTTTCTTTGCGTTAAAGTTTTATTTTATATGTATGTTTTGCTTGCATATAAATATGTAGACCATGCTCATGCCTAGTGCCTGGAGAGGCCAGAGAGGGCAATGGATCCTCTGGGAGTGATGGACAACTGGGAGCCCCGTCTAGGTGCTGTGACTCCAAACCCAGCCCCCAGCCCCTTTCGTGTCTTGTTGTTGTTGTTATTGTTTTTATTTTATTTTATTTTATTTTTGATACAGGGTTTCTCTGTCAAACAGTCCTGGCTGTCCTGGAACTCACTCTGTAGACCAGGCTGGCCTCAAACTCACAGAGATCCGCCTCCCTCTGCTTCCTGAGTGCTGGGATTGACGGCATGCGCTACCACCACCCGGCTCCCTTTCCTGTCTTTTAAAAACATTATTTATTCTTTGGTAATTTCATATATGAATGCATTTAGATCACATGTACTTCCCATTCCACCCTCTTCTCTGCATGAGGACAGGTGTGGGGTTATTTAGTGGAGTATAAGCAGTTCCTTAAAGGCTACACCACTGATGAGAAATGATGTCCCTCACCTGTGTGAATTCTTCATCATATCACTTCCCTAAGCTTCATTAACTCAAAGTGGACAAAATGAGCTAGAGCTATAGAGTCTCTGCTTTGGTTAGCTACTGATAATATAAAACTTTGGTATCAAGACATTATTCTATCAGCAGGAGCGCAATCAACAACAGATTTAAAACTTATCTTCTCAGATCACCAACTCTGGTTCCAGGCCTAGGTCCTCTATATTCCTCATCCTAAGATGGCACACATGAGACACAAAAGCACATTAACCTACTTTTGATGAATGAATTAATTTTATAGAGAACAATGCTTATCACATAATGTATTGATCAGTGTTAGCTTCCCCCCCCCCTTCCCCCGGGGTAAAAAAGTAACTCTGGCTCCTAATACTAGCACCCTCATCTCTCACTCTTACATCCTGGCTTTAATTTCCTTCTAGCTTTAGGTCACTGAAAGGAGCCACTCTGTTGATGGGCAGAACTAGTCTTTGATAGGAGCTACATAATACTCCCATATCTCTGCCTTTACCTACATATTATTGGTGGTCTCTTCAACAGACATTTCATCCAGTTTTGAGGGCAATCAACAACATACCAGAAGCAGAAGTCCAACTTCAGCCTCAGAGGAGGAGACACCCAGCACGCACAGGGAGATGGACATGGGGGCAAGCTCACTAGCTTTAGCAGCAGTGAATCTGTTAATCCCCTCATTAACACAGAGAACTCCAAGTATTAAAAGGGTAATTATCCATACACTTGACCTCTGTCCCTATCTACATTTTGTCCTGTCAGCTTGCTAGTCTTGCCAGGGACCTAAACTTCAGAAAACACTGCACAAGCATAGCTATTCCAAGTCTTCCCAGGAGCAAGGATGACTGGAGCACACAATGCCTACCCCAACCACTTTCAAAGTTCTAGATGCGAGAAGCCAGCTACTGCTCAGAAGGGCTCAGCTTATTGAATAGCATAAAGGGAGCAATCCTATTGTGGCTTTTCCACCATCTTCCAGGTGTCCAATAGTCTCAAATGTCATCCTCTAAATTTCCAACTCAACTGTGGCAGGCAGTAAAGAAGTGGTAACAATCCATGAGATTAAAATAAATCACCACTCCCAGCCTTCTGCTACAGATATACCTTTGTTTAAAGAGAAAGGAAACAAGAGAGTAGGTGAGATGGCTCAATGGGTAGGGGGTACTTGCCACTAAGCCTTACAACTTAGTAGAGTTAGATTCCCCAGATCCACATAGTGGAAGGAGAGAAGTAATTCTGGAAAGTTGTTCTCTGGCTCTCACACCTGCATTACAGCATGTGCACCCACAGGAATGCACAATGTGTGTGTGTGTGTGTGTGTGTGTGTGTGTGTGTGTGTGCGCGCGCGCACGAGTGCACGCGCGCGCGTGCGCGCACGAGCAAGCGCGAGCATGCACATAAATGTGTGCACATAAACGTGATAATCTTTAAAAAAAAGACAGAAAGGAAACAAGCACGTATGAACCAAGAGAAGTACAGATATGAACAGAGGAGAGGAAGATCTCATCCCAAGAAGAGCTGCAATGTCTGCTCCTGGAGCCATAGGCAGCAGCACTGCCAATTTCATTCTATCTTAGTATGGATTCTTGTAAGCCACTGCCAGCAGCCTGTCTTTACTAAGCAACAAATCCCAGATGAAGGAATTAAGCCAGGACAGAGGAAGCTGGGAGAAGATGAGTAGAAGCCACAGCGTGGTAGCTTAAACACTTACTTGATCAAAGGAGTATCTCCTCATCAACTAGACATCTTAGGAAGAAGTCACCTGCAAACTAAAGGCTACAGGGATGGAAGGAGATGTTTTTGCTACTGTAGTTTCTTCTCAATAGAGATAAGACTGGCCAGAGGGAGATTACTTTCTCCAAGCTCATCTCTACTTTTATGATAAACAGCAATCTCAGACTGGATTACCTCTCAGAGTTCAGGGTGGGAGCTAGGGCACTACAGGAAGAACAAACTGCTTCAGAGCAACGGTATCTGTGGCCTCTGAAGAGTCTGGGCTGTCACTGCAATAAGGTATAGAAGCAGGCGGATACCAACAGGAACCTCTGGTGCAGAACTGGAGACTAGCCGGAAGGCAGTTTTGCAGCTGCCTTGCATGGTTATGTCACTTGAAGCTCTCTATCACCATGCTTCTTAGGCAAAGGCTCCAAAGCACACTGCTTGCTCGTTGGGTGGGCCAACTGGTAAAGAGGTACAAACTAGGGAGGTAGTATACCCTGATTAAGCAAGTAAACATATCCAAAACTATCCAAGAATGGCTGAGTCTTGGTGAGCCCTAGACTGGCCTTGCTATCTGACAACACTTAACAAAGGGCCTGCTCTCCACAGCTTGGTGGTATGACAAGCACATACTGAGTGTCTGTGGTGTGGCAGATTCAGCAGAGAAAACAGCTACAAATAATTGTTTTTTTGTTTTGTTTTGATTTTGTTTTTTGGGTTTTTTGTTGTTTTGTTTTGTTTTTATTTTTTGTAACTAAAGGAGCTCTTAGTAGGTTGAGTAAAATTATCATATACAGGGGTTGGGGATTTAGCTCAGTGGTAGAGTGCTTGCCTAGCAATCTCAAGGCCCTGGGTTCAGTCCTCAGCTCCAGGGGATGGAGATATATATATATAAATATATATAAATTTTACCCAAGTAACCATGTCAACCATGGATCCAATAGATTATAAGTGAAAATGTACTGAGTGTGTAGTATACTCAGGATGTTCTTGGCCTCATATAGATACCACTCTCTGTAAGTATTCACTCTTATGAGAGTGGGTAGAAAAATAGCATCTAGAGTCCAGAGCCTATCTACTTTAGGAGTAGGAAACTGGGGCTAGTCTGATGAACATCCATATATATCCCTGAAGTTGGGCTGGGTCAGGCCAGAAAGTGATGTGGGTGGGGAGGAAAAGGCATTGTTTGCCTTGATATTTGCCTGGTTCCTCTGGCTTTGTGTCAGGTAGCAGAGGCTGACATGAGCTGAGGAACTCATTAACATTGTGAAATAGCCTTTCCCCTTCTTTCCAAAAGCAAGCTTTCTTAAGGATTTAGGGGGATGGTTTTGGCTAAGGACATCAGACGGAAATATTTCTTACCAAGTCTGCTGAGGTCTAAAGTTGGTTTTGCTCCTTCCTACAAGTGGGCAAGTGACCATACTTCCCAGTGCTCCTGTGGCCAAATACCTGCTCAGGAGGAAATGTTCTTCTTGCTCCTATGTAACAGGGAGACTTTCTCATTTTTCTGAGAACATATTCATGGAAAACATAAACCAACTGTCGTCAAAGTTGTATGAAATCAGGAAATGGGGCGGCCGGGAGAAGGCTGCCATGTGGCCGGATGTTATGTATTTCTAATTAGTGCTATACATCTTTCAACAGCAAGTGTCCTTCTGCTGGAAACACAACACACTGCCCTTGTTATTGTAACTGTCAGAGAAGTGCTTAAACAGATAATCTCCAGGAAAAGTGATAAACACGTCCCCTCTCCCACCAGTGCGTGTGTGCAATGGTGCTGCCAAAGCAAAGCTGTGCCTGATGGCTCCAGGATGGCAAAGCATCCTCCTGCAGGAAATGGGAGTGAGGCAGGAGAGGAGGGGAGGGGAGAGGAGGGAAACAGAGCAGAGGCAGGCCCACCTGCTTGGACCTGTAAGCCCAGCCAAGAGACAGTGACTCAGACTCACTGCTTTTGATCAACTCCTGGGAGAGGGTACCAAGTCTTTGTAAGGGAGAGATTTGGAGAAAACCCTAGTAGCGGGATGAGGTTTGGCTGGTCATAGAAAAAAAACCTGCCAGCAATGAAACCAGCAGAATTCTCTTAGTACACATAGCCAGCTTCCTGGCAAGAGGATGGGGACACTAATGAAAGAGTGACTCAGGGTGAGCGATACGTAAGTCTGCTACCCTGACAGCAGAGGGAAGGAGTCAGAGGGCACTGGATTCACTGGCGATTCTATCACAGACAAGCAGCTATCTGCCTGGCTGCCTTCCCAATAACTAAAGAAAAAGGCAGCTGACCACTTCTTCACTGATTCCCTTCCCCCCATCTACTCTCAGGGGAAATGAATGGCCAGCCACCTCCAAACTAGCACCACCTGGAGGCAATCTGTTGGCTCTTTTGTATCTTTCAGACATCAGGCTGCTTCTCTCATGAGTCAGTCACCAGTTAGATGCAGGGCTGGCATAGTTCCTGTGCAGCCCACCAAACCTCCCTGTCTACAGGAAGTGGGCAGGAAGAGTA
The DNA here is from genome assembly GCF_049852395.1 of Peromyscus maniculatus bairdii. Classification (NCBI taxonomy): domain Eukaryota; kingdom Metazoa; phylum Chordata; class Mammalia; order Rodentia; family Cricetidae; genus Peromyscus; species Peromyscus maniculatus. Next base: position 60,792,261 of record NC_134859.1, on the reverse strand, counting down.
CCCCTCTGCTGTTCCCTGTGGCAGCTGCTGGCTAAAGAGGAGGTAGGAGGAGGCAGTAAGATCCCAGATCAAAAGCAGAGATGTTCTTGCCCTTGGGGCATTTTATTCCCTCAAGTATGAAATGAATGAGTCAGAAGAATGGAACACTGACAGATCCAAGCAACATACTCATGCACAGTGGTGGAAGAATTAGATGAACTGAGTCTAAGGCAAGCTGTGATATATCCCTAAACAGGGTACAGTAAAGAGAATAGACAGAGGGACATGGAAAGTAACGTTTCCTCCTGATGAGCCTTCACTGGCATACCTGATGCTTCTGTTGGGTCTTCTAAGACTGTAAAACACACACACTCTCTCTTTCTCTTTCTTTTCTTTTTTTATTTTCTTTTTGTTTTTGGTAAAAGTTCTTTTCAAAGTGGTAGATGTAGGGGAAAGACCATCTAAACTTTCTACTAAAATGACCTCCCCCATTATTTGATAAAATAAGTTTATCTAGGTGTGCAATTGTAGAGATAGAAATTTAAATAGGATTCTGCCCGTGGGAAGGTGATAATCCAATGAGGAATAGTCATAGGGGAATCAGGGAAATAGATGCCTTTTGTCCCTGAAAAGAAAGGAAAGTCATTTCATCTACTATCTATGGAAGGTTTCACGGAAGAGACTATTTCTGGGCTGGGCTGTAAGATATGGACATTAAAAGAAATGGATATGCAGGAAGGACTGTGTATATTTTATGAGTGATGCAGGTTGGAGCACACAAAATACTCAATGAACTCTGCCTATAGCATAACAGGAGCCAAAAAATAGAGCCTGAAATGCTGAAACATGGACTTGACCTCAACAGACAGTAATGGAACACTTGCTTGAGATTCCTGAAGGAAGCTATGTTGGCTATTTTGTGAAGACTAATCTAGTTAAGGGTTGGGTGTAACGGTTCTGGGGAGGAGTACTTGCCTCGTGTGAGGCCCTGGGTTCAATCCCAGACACAGTCATACACACACCATTAACCTAGTAAAAACACTTACAATAGGTTAGGACAGCTAAAAAAAAAAGGGGGGGGGGTTATGGGGGCAGTTAGAAAGCTAACAGCATGAATTCATTTGAATTAAGAGAAATTATATAATTATGTGGGTAGGGCATAGTAGAACATGATTATAATACCAGATTTAGGAGATGAAGGCAGGGGGATCAGTAATTTAAGGTCAATTTCAGGTACATGGGCCAACCTAGGCTCCAAGAGACATTGTCTCAAAAACCACTAAGAAAGAAAATTTGTAAAAAGAGCATTTCCTAACCCTTCTAAGCAGCAAACAAGTGACATATGCAAGTCTGGACAGTCCTCTAGGAGGAGGGTGTGGGAAAGGGAAAACAAAATGATGTTGGGGGACGGAAGAGATGACTGCTGGAACAGGAGACTGCCAGTGTGGTACTCTCCTCCAGCTCCAGAAGAAAGATAACCCTACCAAAGGAGATTCGGGAAAGGGGCAGAGGCCCAGGCCTGCAAACACGTGGAGACAGGGGAGTGTAGCTCAAGGAGTGACACCCCCCCACACCCACACACTTGGATCAGGGCCAAATTCTGTCTTCCCAGAACAAAGACACTTCAGAGGGTCAGAAATACTTGAGGAAGAGCTGCTGGAGTAGGCCTGGGAAGTCTGACCTGGCTCTCCCTGTGGAAGCCATTAGATATTCAGCACTTCATTTGTTTCCAATTCTTAGAGGATTGCAGCTCTAGGCTGTGGGGTGAGAGGCTCCTCTCTGACGTAATCAGGAAGCAGCTGCAAAATTAAGGAATCCCTCATGACATCATAAAAAGGGTCGATGGTTTACTGAGGAAAGTATAAAAATTAATTACATATCCCCACATGACTCCTTTCTCCTAAATCTCTATATAGGCCCCTTTACCCTCACACATTCTCTATCAACAACACCCAGAAGCTCCTCAATGGACAAAATACAAAAGGGTAAAAGCCCTGAGAGAGAACGTTCTCTGATGCACAGTGTGTGCCATGGATTTGGAACATAATAGACAAAACTTTACCCTAGCATTTTATGTATGTGGCATGTTTCACCAACAAGATTATAAGCTCCTTGAGGGCAAAGCTATGCCAAGATATTATACCCTTGACAACCCAAACCATGAAGAGGCTCAAGAACTGTTCTGCTCATATCAAGCAGGCACACTTGCTTTCTCACCTGCAGGCCTAACTATTCATGGTACAACTCTACAACAGCTAGGAGTGATGTCTAAGACAAACAGACCTGTGTTGTAATATCTAAGACACCGTGAGATCTGCACTAGACAACACACAGAATTTAAATACATTATCTCAAAACTTTACGGAGCATTTGTATAGGGGGTATTATTCCTGTTTTGACATCGTACAGAATAGGTACAAATGACAGATCCACAGACACAAAGCTAGTACTACTAGAGCTGGGACCTCAATTCGAGTTTGTCTGCTCATGTGCCCACACTGTTTCCATATCGGGTTATCTCCTCCTCCTCCTCCTCCTCCTCCTCCTCCTCCTCCTCCTCCTCCTCCTCCTCCTCCTCCTCCTGCTCCTCCTCCTCCTCCTCCTCCTCCTCCTCCTCCTCCTCCTCCTCCTCCTCCTCCTCCTCCTCCTCCTCCTCCTCTTCTTCTTCTTCTTCTTCTTCTTCTTCTTCTTCTTCTTCTTCTTTTTTTTTTTTTGGTCCTTTTGGTTTCTCCAAGTCAGGGTTTCTCTGTGTTGTCCTCAAATTCAGAGATTCGCCTGCCTCTGCCTCCTCAGTGCTAGGATTAAAGGCGTGCTCCACCATCGCCGGGTTCCTTATGTGGTTTTCAAAGGCCTGTGACTCAAACTCCCCAGGTCAACTGTGCCTCTCTCCTTACCTTGTACACAAAATCCAGACCACTCCAACTACAGTTCTACATAAATAACACTGAGATGATGACAATGTGGAGATTTTAAAAAGTTACCATTTATAATAAAATAAAATGGAACTCTAATGAAACGTGTAGATTTTCTTTTTTCTTTTTTGGTTTTTCGAGACAGGTTTTCTCTGTGTAGCTTTGGTGCCTGTCCTGAACTCACCTGGAAGCCCAGGCTGGCCTTGAACTCAGAGAGATCTGCCTGCCTCTGCCCCCCCAAGTGCTGGGATTAAAGGCGGGCGCCACCACCGCCTGGTGAATCGTGTAGAATTTTTATGCTGAGAATTACAAAGTGCTGATGGAAAGCAGTCAAAGGCGATCTTGATAATTGGAAATATTTACATCATGTTCATGGATTGGAAGATCCAATGCTACAGTTGTCAATTCTTCTGTAAACTGTACCTTCAATGCAACTATGATTAAAAAAAAAAAGTCTTCATGTCTTTAATACTAGCACTCAGAAGGCAGAGGCAGGTGGATCTCTGGGAGTTCAAAGCCAGCCTAGATTACACAGCAAGTTCTAGGCCAGTCAGGGTTATATAGTGAGATCCTGTCTCAAAAAAACAACCAAAACAAAACCTCATGAAAGTGGAGACAGAAAGATTAGACGTTATCTCAAGATACAGAAGAAAGGAATATAGAGCAATGATTTCCTAAATACAGAATCTCTGATCTGTGTGATGGAAAAACCCCACAAATGGACAGTAATATCAGGACATAATATCATGAATGTAATAAATCAATAAAATTAATGTAATTAATGAATATCAAATATAATTATTGAATGAATACTGTGAATGTAATCAATGAATACCACAAATGTAATTAATATTATGAGTGTAATTAATGAATATCATGAGTGCAATATAAATAAACAAATAAACAAACAAACAAATATTTAAAGAAGGAACCTTATGAAAGATTTCTGTAGACAAAGATGAGCAGAGAAGCTTACTCTAAACTTTGTATGGGAAGGCAAAGGGCCAAAACAGCAAAAACAGTCCAGCAAAGAGCAAAGCAGGAGAAAAGATGAGTGGCTCCTGGTGCAGGCTCCAAGGAAAGAAATGGTTTTCTTTTCTACTCTTCCTCCCCCATCTTTTTTCCTTTAGAATTTTTGACATTGATTTATTTAATGAGTATGGATGGGTAAGTTTTGCCTGCACGTATGTCTATGCACTTTGTTCACACCTGGTGTCTGTGGAGGGCAGAAGAGGGGGTCAGATCCCCTGGAACTGGGGTTGAAGACAGCTGTGAGCTGTCATGTGGGTGCTGGGAACCGAGCCTGGTGCTCTGGAAGCTCTTAACCAAGGAGCCATTCATCAGCTCCCCTACCCCCCCCCCCCCCAGGCATTTTTTTTTTTTTTTTGTGATAGGGTCTCACACAGATATGTAGCCTTGGCTGGCCAGAAACTTACACCGGCCCTCCTGCCTCTACCTCCTAAAAGCTGACATTAAAGGCATGGGCCACCATGACTAGCAGAAAGTATTTCAAGAAATAGTGCTGAACCAATTAAATATTCATATATCCTCCCAAAGAGGCTTAATACAATTCTATACCTTATACAAAAATACCTCAAAATTTCCTTGGACTAAGTGAAAAATTCTAAATCCCTGCTTCTGCTTCCTGGCTGCAGGGATTAAAGGTGGATTTCTAAGACTTGAATATTAAAGCCCCAATCCAGAAAAGGAACAGCTGATAGACCTGACATATAAAAATAAAAACTTTGGGGTTAGAGAGATGGCTCAGTGGTTAAGAGGATTTGCTGCTCCTGCAGAGAACCCAGGTTTACAGCACCCATATGGCAGCTCACAACAGTCTGTAACTCAGTTCCAGGGGATTGTGTCAATCTCTTCAGGTTTCTTTGGGTACCAGGCATACACCTACTACACAAACAAACAAACATGCAGGAAAAACATCCATATACATTAAAAAAAAAAAAGGAAGAGGAGGAAGATGATGAATGACAGCCACACTATGGGCCTGGCGGGATGGCTCAGTGGGTAAGAACACTGAGCTCTTAAGAGTCTGCTCTTCTAGAGGACCCGGGCTCAGTTTCCAGCACCCACAAGGCAGCTCACAACTATCTGTGACTCCAGTTCCAGGTAATCTGGTGCCCTCTTGCTTCACGAGATCATGCATGCACATGGGGCTCAAAAGCTCACACAATTACACACATACATTAAAAAAAAAAAAAAAAAAGATAAATAAATTAAAAATGAAAACCTGGGGCCGGAGAGATGGCTCAGCTGTTAAGAGCACTAGCTGCTCTTCCAGGGGTCCTGAGTTCAATTCCCAGCAACCACATGGTGGCTCACAATCATTTGTAATGTCCTCTTCTGGTGTGCATGAAGACAGAGCACTCATGTACATAAAATACATAAACAAATAAATTAAAAAAAAAAGAAAACGTTTTACTCTACCAAAGACCCTGTGGAAAAAAATGAGATGGCAAGTTATAGAGAACGAATATGTATTTAAAACTCTATCATCTACCACATACCTATACTAGACTAGGAAGTACCTAAACTACATAAAGAACCTGCAAAACTTAACAACAAAATAAACAGTACATTCATAAATAGAACAAATATTATATATTAATGGAAAATAAATGGAAACTAAAACAATGAAATATTACATCTATCCAAATGGCTGAAATAATATAGCAACACCACGATAAAGTTAGATGCAAAGAAAACAAAATCATACTGCCATTCTAAAAAATAATTCGGCAGTTTCTTCCAAAATAGTCCTTATGATATAACACTTAGCAATTTAACTCCTATGCTTTACCTAGAGAAATGAAGACTTATACACAAATGTTTATAATATTTTTATTCATGACAGTCTAAACTAGAAATAATCCAAATGTTCTTCTACAGGTGAATGAGTCAAGAAAATTGTGGAACATCCATGCCATAAAATACACTCAGCAATAAAAAGGAATAGACAGCTGATATATACAATATGATGGATAGACCTTCAGAAAATCACACTTATTGATACGCCAACTTGAAAAAGTTATACACTATAACTGGGTGTGGGGTGGCACACGCCTGTAATCCCAGCACTTGGGAAGCAAAGGCAGGAGAGTAAAAGTTTAATGTCATTCTCAGACACATAGCAAGTTCAAGGCCAGCCTATGCTACATAAGATCTTGCCTTTAAAAAAATTAAGATGGTTATACCTTGTGTAATTCAATTCATACATTATTAAAATAATGTAGTTACTGAGATGAAAAACAGATTCATGGTTTTAAGAGTTGTTAGCATTTAGGGGCAGAAGAAAGAGGAAAATTCTAAATGAGAACAATGACAGAGCCTTGTAGTAATACAACAGTTTTTCACATCAATTTTGGAGTAGTTTTATGAAAATACAATTGTGATAGTAAACCATACAAAGCCATACACACATACATCCACGTGCCTACACGTACATGAGCACACACAAATGAAAACACAGGTACAAGATGAATAAAATTTGTAGATTATGTTATAACTGATATGTACTTGCTATGTACTGGGAGAAGTGGTGAATAGTACATAGGCCTATTTGTAGGTTTTCCTTTTTGTTGTTGTTCTGTCTAGTTTGTTGTTGTGAAACAAGGGTCTCAATATGGAGCCTTGGCTGGCTTCAAACTCACTATGTAGACTAGGCCAGCCTTAAACTCACAGAGATTTGCCTGCCTGTCTCCTGAAGCTGGTATTAAAAGTGTGCACCACCATACTTTTGTATGTTTTCTCCTGTTTTTTTAAATTTTATGTATATGAGTGTGCTGCCTGAAAATGTCTATGAACTACCAGCATGCATTACACACAGAGGCCAGAAGAGGGAGTCAGATCCCCTGAAAGTGAAGTGGTTATGAGTCACTACATGGATGCTGGGAATTAAACCTGGGTCCTCTTATAAGAACAACCAATGTTCTTAACTGCTGAGCCATTTCTTGAGCCTTTGATTGGTGTGTAGCTATGTAGCTCTAGGTGGCTTCTAATTCACAGATACTGCCTGTCTCTGTCCCTCAGTGCTAGGATTAAAAGCATGTACCACCACAACTATGCCCAGTTCTTTGGACATTTTAAAATAACTTCCTGTGAATCTATAGTTGTTTCTTACCAAAAAGTTTAAAACAAGAAAACAAAAATAAAAGGCAAACAATCCCCCCCCCCAAAAAACTTATATATGATGTCACAGACTTTTCTCAATATGAAAAGGTAATTTACATATTTAGAGGACACTTGAGCAGTGGTTGGTAACCCTGTTTGGATGCTCCCTGGTTATTATTTTGGTGGTGTGTGGCCTGAGATATGAAATGATCTAGATGTTCAGGCATTCGATCCTTCCATGGCCCAAGCAAGACATTGTCAAGTGCAACAGCAAAGAGTAAGATAAAAGGGAAAGTTCACTCAAGACACTTAGCAGTCCACCTGACTCGTAGGGCCGACAACAAGAGAACTCCTTCAGCAAGGATATGATTCATCAGATCAGTAAAACCCACGTCAAGCACACACAGTGAAGGTGATGAGAAAGTGAAGAAAGACGACAACAACAACCATTGCAAAAGCCAAGTGGACTGTTCAAACATGTCTTGCTTCTCAGAAAAATAAGAAAAGTGCAAATCTCAAGCCAATGGTATGTGTATTTTTTCAAGAAAAGGCAGTCAGGAAGAAAAGATGGTTAAAACAGGAGTCTTAGCACTATTTTCTTCATAAATGAAAACTGCTTGTGTATTTTTATTGCTTCTTTGCATCATTACTCAGACAGATACTAAGATGCATTTTTAAATTGGTAGTTCAGCTATAATCCTCTGTTAAGAACAGCAATTGGCACTGTATCTATAACATTACACATAAAAACAAACAAAAACCAGCAGGTTTTCATCAAAATATAAAATGCTTACTTTTCAAAAGAAAAAGGAAAAGACAAAAATGTTCTCACTAGAAGCTAGGCTTTAATCACAACACTCAGGAGGCATAGGCAGGCAGAAATTAAGAGTTCCAGCCCAGCTTGGTCTACATTGTGAGTTCCAGGCCAGCCAGAGCTACATAATATTACACTGTCTCAAAAAGCTATATCTCTATATCGCTATTTAAATATATATGTATATTATACAATATATATGTTGTAGAATATTATTTTAAGATGTCTTAGTTTTCTTTATGTTGCATTTATTTAACTCTGTAAAGTTGTGTTGCTTTGCCTGTCTAAAATACCTGATGGTCCAAAGAAGAACTGAATGGCCAATAGTGAGACAGGAGAGAGAAATAGGTGGGGCTGGCAGGCAGAGAGAGAATAGAAGGAGAAATCTGAGAGGAGATCTAGTAGCCAGAGGAGGAGGACCCCAGGGTCCAGCCACCCAGCTACATAGCAAGCCATGGAATAAGAGTGAGATTTACAGAAGTTAAGAGAACAGGAAAATCCCGGAGGCAAAAGATAGACAAGACAATTTAAGAAAAGCTGGTTAGAAACAAGCCAAGCTAAGGCTGGGCACTTATGATAAAAAATAAGCCTCCATGTGTGATTTATTTGGGAGCTGGGTGGTGGGACCCCCAAAAGAGGAGAAACAACAACATTTTGTCACCCAATGTGGGGCTCAAATTTCCATAGTGCCTGAGAAAGTTTAAAAACAGAAAGAGAGAGGAAAAAAGATGGCGGAGACAAGCAGACGCAGGTAGGCCTGTGGCAGCGGCCTGCGGAGGTAGACGGGTCCGGCGGCAGCGGCCGACAGGGACATTTATGCCCAGCAGTAGCTGGTGGAGACATTCAGGCCCAGCAGTGGTCCACAGAGGTGGACAGGCCCTGCGGTGGAGATAAGCAGACAGAGGTGGACGGGCCCGGCGGTGGCGGCGACGAAGGCCGACAGAGACATTCAGGCCCGGCGGCGGCCTACAGAAGGCGACAGGCGGAAGTAGGTCGGCGACTCGCGGAGGTGGAAGGGCCCGGTGGCAGTGGCCGACAGGGACATACTGGCCCAGCGGCAACCGGCAGAGACATACAGGCCCGGTGGCAGTTCGCAGAGGTGGATGGGCCCGGCAGCAGTGACAAGCAGAGGTAGGTAGGCCCACAGTGGCTGCCGGCAGAGTCATACAGGCCCGTTGGCCTCCCGCAGAGGCAGACAGACCCAGCGGCAGCTGACAGGGACATACAGGCCCAGCAGCGGAGACAAGTGGACGCAGGTGAGCCTGTGGCAGTGGGCCACAGGGGTGGACAGGCCCGGGGAAGGAGAGGGGCGGACACAGCTTGGAACGGGGACGCCCCTAGCCCCAACACCTGGGAAAGAGGCTATCTCCGTGGGTCGGAACCAGGGCGAGTCTGGGCACTCCGTCTGGGGACAACCCAGGGCCCAACTGCTGATCCTGTGAAACCCAACAACTTGGAGGTGTTGGTGAGACTACCCTGCTCAGCTGAAACCCATCTGGGAGAGGATTCAGATGCCTACAGTTTGAAGTCTGAAAAAACAAGATCAGCTGAGGAGTTGACAAATGAACAAAACGTGACCTGGGAACACAGAAGAAGGCACTACCCAGCCACTAAACCAGATCACTAGAATCATAAGTATATAATTCACCGACTGAAATCAGCTGTCCCTGAAGAAACAGCCCAATAGCACCAATTTAACCAAGAACCCGTACTAAACCAAGACTAAAAATTAGAACAAGAGAGGCACTCTCAGACACAGACACCACCTGCACCGCACAGAGGAAAAGATGAGTAGACGCCAGTGCAAAAATACAGGCAACAACATAAAGACCTATATGGCAACATCAGAACCTAGTGATTCTACACCTGTAAGACCTAAACATACCATGACAGAAGAAACAGAAGAGATCAACCCTAAAAATGACTTTAAGAAGATGATAGAGGCCCTTAAAGAAGAAATAAAACATTCCCTCAATGAGGAAATAAAAACTTTCCTTAAAGAGGAAATGAAAAACTACCTTAAAGAGGAAATAAAAACTTTCCTTAAAGAGGAAATGAAAAACTCTCTTAAAGAGGAAATAAAAACTTCCCTTAAAGAGGAAATGAAAAACTCCATTAAAGAGGAAATAAAAAACTTCCTTAAAGAAATGGAAGAAAAAACGAACAAAAAATGGGAAGAAATCAAATCAAGCCAAGAAAAAGCAATTAAACAGATGAAAGAAACATTCCAAGATCTGAAAAATGAATTTGAGACAATAAAGAAAACACATGCTGAGGGAATGCTGGAAATAGAAATCCTGACTAAACGAACAGGAACTACAGAAACAAGCATAACCAACCGATTGCAAGAGATGGAACAGAGAATCTCTGACACTGAAGACACGATAGAGAAAATAGATTCGTCAGTCAAAGAAAACACTAAAGACAAAAAAGTCGTAACACAAAACATCCAGGAAATTTGGGACACCATGAAAAGACCAAACCTAAGAATAATAGGGATAGAAGAAGGAGAAGAATACCAACTCAAAGGCACAGAAAATATATTCAACAAAATCATAGAAGAAAACTTTCCTAACCTAGAGAAAGAAATACCTATGAAGATACAAGAAGCTTACAGAACACCGAATAGGCTGGATCCAAAAAAAAAGTCCCCTCGCCACATAATAATCAAAACACTAAATACACAGAACAAAGAAAAAATATTAAGAGCCGCAAAGGAAAAAGACCAAGTAACATATAAAGGTAAACCCATCAGAATAACACCAGACTACTCAATAGAGACTATGAAAGCTAGAAGATCATGGACAAATCTCATGCAGACACTAAGAGACCACGGATGCCAACCCAGACTATTATACCCAGCAAAACTCTTAATCACCATAGGCGGAGTAAACAAAATATTCCAGGATAAAACCAGATTTAATCAATACCTGTCTACAAACCCAGCCCTACAGAAAGCACTAGAAGGGAAAATTCAACCCAAAGAAGCTAAACACATCCATGAAAAATCAAGCAATAGATAATCCCACACCAACATACACCACAGAAGAAACAAGCTGGTGTAGCTATCCTAATATCTAGAGAAAAAGGATGTTTCAAAAGAGAAGTCTTGTGGCAATGCCTCAGTGGTCCAGGTAACTACCAGAACTCAGAAAAGTTGGTTGAACTTGGGATTGACTGGGAGACCAAAGATTTAAAAAGCAGAGGATTCTCTCAAGACACAAGTTGTGTGATAATAGTGTGTTTTGTGTGTGTGAATGAGAATTTGTATGAGCATATTTTACCTACATTACCTTTTCAGGATGTTGAGAAAGATGCATCACAAGCACAGGCTGGAGGCTGGGTGCTAGATGGTTTTGAGGAAGAGGTCTTGGTGGACTCTTTCATAGAGCAAAGGGAAGCAATGCCTTCTGGGAAATGAGCTAAGTTTTAATCTAGTCTTTAATCTTTAAGATTAGAAGTCAAAAACAAAAATATTAAGGAAAGGAAAACCTAATTGATCTTTGAAGTATTGTTATGTGGAATTGAGTGGGACTTTTGAGGCCTTTCTTCCAGAAAACAAGGACTTGGCTGTCAGGCCTATATTAGGCCTAAACCTTGGTGTCATGTAGTTGTACTTAAATCATTTCAATGGAAAGTGTCTTAGTGATTGGAATTTCTAGTGCAGTTTAGAGTTCTTCCATTTGAAAAATGTGATATTTGCATGGGATTGTTTGAATCTTGTTTTCTAGTCCCTCCCCATCACCACCCTCATAGTCTGAAGGTAGATTTTTCTCTTGATAAAGGAACAAAAAAGGTGAACATCTTGTTTGTAAACAGGTATCTAGTAACTAGTGGTAAACTTGAAACAGTAGAATTCTTTAAAGCCTAATTCTAGGTAGCCTTAAGAAAATGTATCTTAATTATTTTTGAACCTGTATTCACCTTGTTTTTTTCAAATATCTTAAGTTATATTTTCTCTTTCAGAGATGCTTCTTATTTGGGGCTACTTTTTTTTTTTTTTTTTTTTATTAATTGAGGCATAATTCATAAAAGGGTATATTGTTTTGATGAGACTTTTTACAACTGTGACTGGATGTCTTTCTTTAGTCTTCCAAGAAGGGCCATTTTACTTTTTTAGAGTTACTTTTTAAAGTCATGAGGTCAACAACTTGGACTACTATGCATGTAAGTGCTAATGCAAATTAAAGCCCAAGTTGACCTCTAGCTGCAGGTCATTCTATGTTGACAGTGAGAGAACACTTTGCCTGTTAGGATACTGTTACTCGTAGACTGAAATGCTGAAGAAACCCCTTCCCCTATTTTGTTTTTTGCAAAAATCAAGGTATATTCTAGGGTTTCCTGGTTGATCTCAACAGATAAACTGAGATGATAGTCTTAGTTCAGAAATGATCGGAATGTAGATTTATAGTCTACGTGTACAGCTGGCTAAGTGAGATCGCTTTCACAGTTCTTCATGTATCCCATTGGCTCCCCATTAGTCACTGAACTCTTAAAACTGGTATTGTAACATTATCACAATGTTTTGCACCAATTTTATAAACGTTACAGTGCAATATGTGTTCCTTTTCTGAGGCAAACCAAAGTATATTTCTCAAGGTTCTGCTGCTATCAGCAGCGTTGATGGAGGATTCTTTATACATTTGTAATAGATAGAAATAAACCAGAAAAAAAGAAGAAAAAAAAAGTGGTGGAGGAAAAGGAGAACACTGCAAGAATACTCAAAAGGGCTGAGAGTTGCAAAAGCCAAGAATGGCTTTGCATAGTAAATGGAATAGACCAGTTCTGAACTATAGCTTACTTTTCCTGGTTTGGTCTGACAGAATGATTGAATGCTTTTGTACAAAAATCAGAGCCTTAAAAACAAGGGTTTGGTGAGATTGTAAAATGGTGTGCCACTTTGGCAAAACAGTTTGGTGGTTGGTCAAAATGCAAAACATTGTTACTCTGTTACTCAACAATTCTACCCTTAGGAATATATCCTCAAACTACTGAAAATGTGCACCTATGAAACATGTACATGAAGGTTTACAGCAGTGTGTTGCTAATAGTAAAAAAGTTAAAACAACTCAAATAGCTATCAAATACTGGAGAGAAATAAAATGTGGCTTATTCATACAATCGAATATTATTAAGACATAAAAATGAGTGAGAAACTGACAGATTAAATGACTTTGGTGAACCTTCAAAAAAAAAAAAAAAAAAAAAAAGAAAGAGAGAGAGAGAGAGGGAGGGAGGGAGGGAGGGAGGGAGGGAAGGAGGGAAGGAGGGAGGGAGAAGGAAGGAAGGAAGGAAGGAAGGAAGGAAGGAAGGAAGGAAGGAAGGAAGGAAGGAAGGAAAGAAGGAAGGAAGGAAGGAAGGAAGAAACGGCTCCTTTAAGAGTTTCTGCCTGCTGACAAGACCTTGAGCAGCCAGTATGTTAAGTAGGAATAAAAAACTAAGTAAAACTGCCTGCCACAGTGCAAGCATCGGCATTCTAGAGCTCTAGGAAGGCTGAATGAAGTTCCTGGTCAGACAAACCTCCAAATGGCCACAAATTTCATGCTTGGTTTGAACAACCCATGAAACAGGTGGAGCCAGCTGAGAGCCAAGTGTGGAGGATCGAGGTGTAGGTTAGCAGTTTAAAGGTTTGCTCTTATGGTCAAGAATGGCTGAAGGAATGCAATAAAAGAGGTCCAGACAAAAAATCTTCTAAATAGGTCACAGTGTGTTTAACAATATGCATAGGCTTAAGAAAAGAAAAAGAATATAGTCAAAGAAAGAAATGAATAGTTTAAAAATATAATAAAGTCTTTAAAGAGGAAGTAAAATATGAAAGAAAAAAGTCCTGCAAGATGGGAAATTCACAAGGGTCTGGATTCTGTATGTTATTGTGTTGATTTTGAATTTTTTTTTTTTAACTGTTGAAAAGCCAAGGAGAGCTGCAAGGAGACCTGGAATTTAAGGAGGGCTGCTGAAATAAATCAGCCTATACACTTCAGTAATGCCTTAACTTCTAAAAAGTCAAAAAATATATTTGTCAAATGGAAATGAAAAATGCTCTGAGGTTTTGTTTCCACAGGAAATGAGAGGCTGTGGATTCCTTCAGGGTTAATATGGATCAGGTTTGATCAGGTAAGACCTCCTGAAACTTGACAGGTGATATCTATCAGGAAGGTTACAGCTGATCTTCCCAGGACTTAGCCATTCTCTTAAATTTTTGCTCTGGGACCCCAAAGACACTTTGTCCACAGACAGCAGGAAGTAGTGTAGAGAACACGACATCCACATTCCCAAGAGGGGTGTGGGAGGCTTTTGATTATTTGGTGGGTTATGGATGTCTGTTATCATTTAGAGGAATATAGTATATTGATACAAATTTAAAAAGTTATTTTTGTTACACTGTATATATGTTTCTACTCTTGTTTTTTGTATACTGATAAAAATTTAAGGTTACTTGTGATACAACATATTGTATATATGTTTCTAATCTTGTTTAGGGTATTGTACCTATGCAGTTTATTTAAATATGTAAAGTAAAATGCTAGTTTTTGAAAGCTGTTATTACAAACTTTATAGGACAATCAGGAAACAGGTTAGTGGTTAATCATTTATAACAATCAAATTTGTAGATATGTTAGTCATGCTTTCCAGATAATATAGACATGTTTTAGATAAACAGATGGTCTTCAAACCTTTCAAAGACCTACAGAAAATGTTTTGGTAACAAAGATTTTCATGACAATGAGACACATCTGTTTCTGGCAGCACCAATTAACTTCAGAGATGATGGGCATCAAAGAAACTCCTTATGGAGTTTGCTTTCAATGTGGCAAGGCTAGCCATTTGGGCAAGAAGCTGCTCTTGCCTGGACTGCTTGACAGTATGTTGTAAAAGTAGACATGCAGGACCTGCAGGAAAATGACCACTGAATTTTGCCAAAACAAAGCAGGATGGTCCTTCAGGGTTCCTGCTTCACAGAAGAAACTGCCAGATACTCTACAGGACACACAGGAAAGTGACTGTTGAACTTTGCCAATGTAAGGCAAGACAGTCCTTCAATTTTCCTGCTTCTCTGAGAAGTCTGCCTGATTCTCAAAGCCTGTAGGCTGAAGATGGATGCTCCAACACTGCAGGGGAACTTTGAGTGACTTTCCAGGCAGTTAGAAGTCTCTGTCATTTCTGGAGTTTTGGAAGTTGTTTGTAATGCACTTTTTGTTTACTCAAATAATATTGTCCTTCTGGAGTCTTTGATAGAGTTGAAGTCTAGATAGTTATAGTTGCAAGTTTTCCTTAGTTATGATAGAGTATAAATTAGGTATAAAACTTCAGATTCATTAAGATAGGATAGCTAATGGAGTATTTTCTTTTAATTTGCCAGATACAAATGAACTGGAATTCATTACATTGTAAATGTAATCTTTGCTTGATAATTGTTCTTATTGTGTACAGTCCTATTATGTAAAAATTAAAACCTTTCTTTTTTTTTTTTTTTGTTTAGACACAAAGGGGGAAATCCTTCTCTGGTTACTTCTCTTTCCATGTGCTTCTATCACCCATTGGTGTGCTAATTGTTGATGCCTTTTAAGCCACAGCTGTCCAAATTAGCAATTGCAACTGTACAGCTATCAGCAGCAGCGGTTAGGCCACCAGAGACACAGTCTGAGAAATGATGTTCCCTCAGGTACCTGACTCTTTCGAAGCTATGAAGGGAACTTAACTAAATTTCAGTCCCTCTAAAGAACTCAAGAATCAAAGGTTAAGGTGGAATTCTGCTCTTCAGAGAGGCTAAATAGCAAGTAGCTCACCTCCACTCCTTGCTCGAATCCTCCAAAAAGCCTGAGCTTATCCTCCTTAAAAACCCTTCTCCACCTTGCTCCTCCTTACCCGTTAGCTAGTTGCTGACTCAGTCTCCAGACTGCAGGTGAATTTTTTTTAATCAAACACATCTTTGCATTATTAAAAAAAAAATGTTCCAGAGCATAAATAAAAGAAACACACCTTAAAATAATATTCTACAACATATATATTTCCCAGTGTGTATACATAGAATCCAGGTCAGTGTCAGATGCCTTTCCTCTATTGCTCTACACTTTATTTTCTAAGACAGGATCACTCACTGAGCCTGGAGCTTGCAGTTCTGTTACATTTGCCAGCCAATGACTCCCCTAGAATCTGCCTGTCTCCACCCTCCAGCACTGGAGTTACAGGTATGTGCCACTGCATTCAGCTTTTACGAGGATGCTAAAGGTTGAAACTCAGGCCCTCATACATGTCTACCAAGTATTTTACCTTCTGAGTCATCTCTCCAACCCCTAGAACTCTTTTAGCTTAAATAACAAATGTAAATTTGATAAATAGATGGAAAATGCTCATCATTTTTTTACAAGGAAAAACCAAAACAAAGCCTGAAATACAAATGCACAACCATCAGGATGGCTATAATATATAAAAGATGGACAGCAAGTGCTGGCCAGGATATCCAACAACTGAAATTCTCAGTTTGTTTGTTTTATGTTTTTTATTTTTCGAGACAGGGTTTCTCTGTGTAGCCTTGGCTGTCCTGAAACTCACTCTGTAGTCCAGGCTGGCCTCAAACTCACAGAGATCCGTCTGCTTCTGCCTCCCAAGTGCTGGGATTAAAGACATAGGCCACTACTGCCTGGTGAAATTCTCAGTTTTGAGATATAAAACAACATAAACACTTTGAAAAACACTTGCAGTTTCTAAAGGGACAAAACATATCAAATAACCAAGCTACTGCATTTCTAGGCATTGACACAGAGAAATGAAAGCTTATGTTCATACAAAGACTTATAATGGAATATTCATACCAGGCTTATTCCTTACAAACACTGGGAAAAAATGAAATGTCTATTTCATTTCTATATATAACACATGAGTGAATAAAAAAATATGGTATGCCCATATAAAGAAGACTACTTAACAATAAAAGAAAAAATAACGAATCACTCCACAGTGATAATGTTCAAATCATCATATAAAGAGAACACAGTATCAATTTCTATTTATATAAAATTCTAAGGTGGTGTGATGTATATAATCCCAACTACTCTGGAGGCTGCAGCAGAAAGATCACAAGTTCAAGGACAACATGAGCAACTCAGCCTCAAAAGAAAAAGAGGATGAAGTACAGCTCACTAATAGGGCACTTGCCTCATATGCACAAGATAAATCTATAAAATCCAAACTAATCTACGTTGATAGGAAGTAATTCAGTGGTTGCTGGGGACTAGAAGGAGAGTTCAACAGAATGAAGTACAAAATCTACACAGAAACTTAGCATCCAAGTTTATCTTCATCTTGATTACAGCAATGGTTTCACAAAATGTATACATCATCTCAAAATTCATTAAAATTGTCCACATTAAATATATGCATTCTAAAACATACTAATTATACTTTAACTAAAAAAGCACTAAAAAGATGGGCTGGTGAGATGGCTCAGCTGGTAAAGACACTTTGCTACCAAGCCTGAGGACCTGAGTTTGATCCCCAGAATCCACATGGTAGAAGTAGAGAACTTACTTCCCAAAGTTGTCCTCTGACTTCCACACGTGCATCATGAAGGGCATAGACAGGTAAACACACACACACACACACACACACACACACACACACACACACACACATACACACACTAAACGTAAAAAAGTTTTTTTTTTTCCTGAGACAGGGTTTCTCTGTGTAGCCGTGGCTGTCCTAGAACTCGCTCTGTAGAGCTGGCTGGCTTTGAACTCACAGAGATCTGCCTGCCTCTGCCTCCCAAGTGCTGGGATCAAAGGTGTGTGCCGCCACTGCCCAGCAAGAATTTTTAAAACATTAAAAAGGTACATTAAAATTGAAGCATGGCAAGGCATAGTGATGCATGCCTTTTAATCTGAGGATTTGGGAGGCAAATCTCTGTGAATTTGAGGCCAGACTGGTCTACATATTGAATTCCAGGACAGCCAGGGATACACAGTGAGACCCTGTCTCAAAAAAACAGAAACAAAAAGTTAAGGAATGTAAAATGTTGTGGTTGGAATGAGAATAGCCTCCATCGACTCATATTAAATGCTTAGTCACCGAGGAACCGAACTGTCTGAAAGCACTGCAAGGATTAGGAGGTGTGGCCTTGTTGGAGGAGGTGTGTCGCTGGGGATGGGCTTTGAGCCTATGTCAAGTTCAGTCTCTGTCTCTGCCTGTCTCTCTGCCTACAGATCAGGATGTAGCTCTCAGCTATTGCTCCAGCAACTGCCTGCATGCTGCTATGCTCCCTAACATGATGATAATGGGCTACACCTGAAACTAGGCCAGCCCCCAGTTAAATGCTTCCTTTTATAAGCGTTGCCTTGGTCATGGTGTCTATTCCCAACAATAGATCAGTAACTAAGACATAAGGGCAAAATGTTTGAAGGTGAGGTCCTCAGTTTCACAGTCCAAAATCAATACCCAAGATCAAGTAAGTATGTGGTGACTTCATCCAATCCCACCACTGTGGCATACCTAGCTTTATAGTAAAGATGAGGTCAGGAGAATAACAGCTAAATAAAGCAATCAGGCCCAAGGAAGAGAGTGAGGAAGAAAGCAATAGATGAAAGTGATAAGCAACCCAGCAAGATGCCAGTAAGTCTCTTAACCCAAAGGGTCTAGAATGGACACACATACACCCCCTTTTACAGCCCTTCCAAATTTGTATGCTGGCTGACAAATTTGTCAATTCTGTCTATCCTTGTGTTGGGCTTATTCCTCACTTTGGTGCTTTCAGGAGATGGGAGAACCTTTAAGAAGTGGAACCTCATGGAGGTTTCACTGGAGGTATGTCCACTTGGTTCCTTCTTTTCTCCTTTTGCACCATGAGGCTTTGCTTTGCCATTTACTTCCTATCATCATGTGCTGCCTCATCACAAGCTGCCTCATCACAAAGTGACAGGGTCAGCCAACCATGGATTGAAATCTGTGAAAATGAGAGCTACAATAAACTTCTCCTTTTAAACTGACTGTCTCAGGTATCTTCTGTAATAGAAGGCTAATAGAGTCTATAAGAACTATAAAAACCTATACACACTGCTTGAATTGTTTATAGTACTAGGTATTAGAGTCGGACCAACAATGTGCCAAGAAAAGCTCTACACTGAGCAATAGCCCTATCCTCTTTTTACTTTTTATCTTGAGACAAAGTCTCATTAAGTTGCTCCGCTGGTCTTGAGCTCACATTATAGCTAGGCCTGGTCTTTAATGCACAATCTTGTTGCTTCTGCTTTGCCAGTACTTTTTTTTGAGACAGGGTTTCTCGGCGTAGCTTTGGCACCTTTCCTGGAACTCACTCTGTAGCCCAGGCTGGCCTCGAACTCACAGAGATCTGCTTGCCTCTGCCTCCCGAGTGCTGGGATTAAAAGCGTGCACCACCGACTGGCCTTTGTGAGTACTTTTAACTAGTTTGACAATCCTGTAATCTCAGCACTTGGGGAAGAAGAGACAGGATTTGATCATGTTTTCCCTTCCCCCAATTCCTCCATAAACTCTTGTTAATTGAACTGAGTAAGACAAATAGCGTGCAGAATACCCAGCTTCTGTACAATGTCTTCAGCAGCTTCTGGCCTAAGAAGGCAACACAGAATCTCTCTCGATGCTCTTGGGCAGAAAACACCCCTGTTGGCTGATAGGGGAAGAAAAGCTGAAAATGGTGTAATACATAAAGCTACGTGAGCCAAGATGTAATGCAGCTGTCTGAATAATTTGGAGAACCCTGTTCTAAAAGCTTCTTACTTAAACAGTATTCCTAGGAATCTAAATCAACTCCTGGAGTCCTTGAGAAGAATCTCTGTCTTTACTGACCAAAATGTAACCCCAGTCAAACACCTAAACCTGAATCTCATACAATTTTAATTAAATCACAGGTTTAAAAGGGAAAAGCAAGGCAATCATGTACAACACTAGCAATATCACATACTTTGAATGCCAATAAATGAGCTCTTCTTATCAATGACATTGTAAAGAAAATAAACTGGCCCTGGTGGCACATGCCTGTTAATCCTAGCACTCAGGCAGACACAGCAAGATTAGAAGTTCAAGTTCATCCTTGACTACATAGCAAACTTAGCCACCAGAGATCCCATATCAAAAGAAAAGGCTGAGCCACACAAACAAGTGTTACTTGACTGCTAACCTTGATTACAGTAAAGAGAAAGACTGGCTTTCTGTTCTCCCATGCCCAACAGAGCAATGCAGTATTTTTCAACAGCTCACTGACTTGCACTTTTTCTTCTGGGTGTGAATGGGAATTCCCACATCTGCATCTGCCTCAATTCTGCCTGCCCAACAAGCAAGTCAAGGCCAAAGCTTAAAGTGCCACAGACTTCCCAAGAGCCAGTGTGGCTGTATTTCCTGTAGAGATCTAAAAACCTGTTGAGGTTCCAAAAGTCAGCACCAATTTTCAAATCTGATCAGGATCTCTGAAAGTCACAGTTACCATACAGCTGAGTAAAATATTTCTCATAAATTTAACGCCAGCATGTCTGTGTTTGGAAACTTTGAAAATACATGTTGTATGGTTTACTGCACTGGAAAAGGTGCCAAACAGTTTCAAAGGAGGGGAAGTGTATAACTGTTTCCTTTCAAATGCATTTTCCAATGGGATCCATTCAGGGGAAAGGCTGGAACTAACTAAAACATTATTAAAAACTGTTATGGAAAGAGACAGAGAGATGGAAAAAGATAAACCCCCCAAAAGTGAAATATAGAACCAAGGAGAAGACAAGCAATACAGGAGAAAGAAAGGGGACCTGGCCAGAGAGACAGGTTGGAGAAGGGAATGGGGTGAGATGGAGTTTTGTCTGGCAGTTGCTGTTCGTGGTTTCATATTGTTGCAGATCAATCGATCGGGACTGCGGCGCTGCTGGCCCAGTGGCATAAGACAAACCACAGAGCTGGCTTCAAGTTCAGCATTTGCGAACTGCTGACCTTCAGTTTTCAAACCAAAAATATTCTTTGGGAAACAGTAATACCAAGTTCAGTCTAACCCGCCAGCAAAAGCAGGGATTACTAACCTGAAGTAACACCCTATTCAGTTACATCAGGCACTAACACTTTGCAAGCATCAACTAGGAAGGAAGTTTGCAAACCTGAAACTACTCTACCAAACTAACTCCAGGTTCTGACTCACCCAAGTGGCAATAATAAGTAGAAATACTAGAACAAGTGACATGCTGTTCTGGAAGTTGCTTTAACAGAACCCACTCAAACGGGAAAGCTGGTCCTCACCTCCACTGCCGGAGATAAAGCAATTCTTGTTAAGGTCACGTGTGCACAACTCCCATGGAATGTTTAGGGCAGGGTTTGGTGCTGCCTCACAAAGCCACTACATCAGCCACTACATCTCCCCCCCCTGCCCCCCCAGTTTGTAGGAAAGATTCTTTTTTGTTTGCTCCCCACCCCACCCCCACCCCTAAATACCTCTAGCTAGAGTGTTAAACTGCATCAGCTAAACTGAGATACTTGTGAGCACAGAAGAATGTGACATTAGAAACAGGGCTATTCTCTGGGCAAACCAGAACTTTTAGCCTATTCTAAGCCACTGTAGCTTTTCGATATGAAATCCTACCTCAAGAAAATCTATTTTAAAAGGAAGAACAGAACTGCTCCTTATCAGTGCCAAAGTATTTTCTTTTTGAGCTCCTCCAATGGAGAGGTAAACAAATCAATCAAGTTAACTGCAAAAACTAACAAGATTGAACTGACAATTGGGATTTTAGAACTCAAAATTCCAGGCAACAGCTTCAGGAGGAAGGGGAAATGTGCCACAGATGGAGCTGTTGGGGCTAATCTGCAGCCTCCCGGTGCTAGGCCACTTATGCCTCAGCCAGCTTCAAACAGTCTAGGGCGGGCAGACCTTGGTGCAAGCTTGCTGAGTTCCAGGACATCATTCTTGAGGGTGTAATAACCATGGGCTGTAGCACACATGTTGAGGGATGAGGGAAAAAAATAAACAGAGAGACAAAAGAATGAGGATGCACTGCCAATTTCAATTGTGCAGCTTTTATTTTTAAATGCTTATCAAGCTGAGAGAGAGCAGAGTTCTTGGAAAACAAGGTTTCCTTTTTTCCAATGCCAGCGTCAAGCACCCTCAAGGACGGGCACTGCACAGACTGTAACAACAAGGACCGCGGCTCTGCATTCTCCCAGCAGCACAGTCCTCGGCGGGTCCCACGCTGCTCTGAGTGCTGCTCAGCTGAGAACTCCAAATAACAGGCCCGTTGCTTCTGTTAAAAACTGCTCTTTTTACAATTTTTTAAAAACTAATCTGGAAACTGGCTGCATTAGAATTACAGCCCATCACACATCAGCTCTCTTCACTAATAAAATAAATGTGTAAAATGCCTAATTATTACTTTTACTGAACTACAGTGCTTAGGGATCAAATACAGGAAGCTGAAGGCTCAATCAGTTGTTAGCTAGAGGGTAAGAAGGAGGGGCCAGAGAAGCCCTATAGTCGGCAGCAGGAAAGAACATTAGGTCTTCATGCAAGCCTCAAGAGCCCATGCCCAAAAAGAACAAAAGGGCACTAGCCCTGTTTTTGTTCTGACCAGCTCCACAAGAACTCATGCCATCGTGGCACACTGGGAGGCCTGGCATGAGTTATCCAGGCCTAAGCTGCTTGCACCCCAAGACAGAGACCTGCCTGAGGGCGGCGTTCAGCAGAAAGCCTGGAAAGTGTGACCAGGAGGGAAACAAGTAACACATCTCCCTCCCCACCCCCAAACCCTGCCAGGCCCCTAAAGGAGCTAAAGCAAGGACAACAGAAGCAAGCAATAATCATACAAGACGTAGGTTGTGAAGGTGAGTGGACCACAATCAGTTCTGGACTGTGCCTATACTGAATCCCAGAACACTGATCAAAATACTGGAAATGTTACTCACAGGATGAGCCAGTTAGTCGTTCCTCAGGGCTGGTGCTGAGAAGTCTGATTAGAAACTGGCAGTCAACTTCTAACAAGCTCATTTATAATAAAAGGTACGCATTAAACAAACTTTCCTAAACCTATAACAAATAGTAAGGGGGTGAACCATGACTGTCATTCTTGTTTTGTTTTTAACCAGTGCCAAGGACTGAACCTAGGGCATGATGCATACTAGGCAAGTGATCTGCCACTGAGCCATTTCTCCAGACTGTAACTGTCATTCTTAATCATCCACAGACTCCTCCTTGGCAGATCCTGCCCATCCCTTAGACTTCCACAAATGTTTTCTCCTTCAGGGCACAGGAGAAACCAACTTCTGCCAAAGCAACAGCCTCAAAAAGAACCCCAGTAAGAAGCGCTGCAAAGGCAGGTGAGTTAAGCCTGTGGTGACATCCCTTCTGGGGATGACTAGACTGGAACACAGTAATTCACAGAGGCAGAGGGTCTGCAGTCACTCTGCATGCCACATGTCCAACCCTTAAGAAGTGAGGAATGCTCTCAACAGGAAAAACAGAGCAGCAAATGCTATGCTACCAAAGCCACAACTCCATGGGTCCCTGGAGCCTCTCAAACTAAGCTGCCAGCTAGGGAGCTAACACTAGCTTTGGATGAAACAGCTCTGGGAGAGTAATTAATTTTTTTCTTAACTAGGATTACATTAATTTTCAAGCACTAATGGAGTCCAGCTGTAATGGGAAGAGTGGCTGCTGATGCACAAAGGCACTTGTGCATACAACATTACACACACACACACACACACACACACACACACAGAGAGGGAGAGAGGGAGAGAGGGAGAGAGGGAGAGAGAGAGAGAGAGAGAGAGAGAGAGAGAGAGAGAGAGAGAGAGAGAGAGAGAGAGACCTATAAAAAGGATCCACTATAACAGGATATTTTTAGTTTCTACAATGCTGCACTAAAAATACAGCCCCGGCTGATACATCATGGCAGAACTATTCTCTCCTTGTCCCTTCAGGAACAGTTTAAAACATTTATTTTTGTTTCTTTTTGTGATGGTCAGAGTAGAGAGAGAAAATAGCAACTCATTGATAAGAGGAAACGAGAGAGACATGAAAAATTGAAAACTACCTAAAAACTCATGGAGAGGTTTATTTTATTAGTTCTTAATAAATATCTTGCAGATTTCCTCAGGAAATACACCAGATCACATGTAAAATAGTTTGATACTGATGTCAACTGCATCAACATATGAAGTCTATTAGGGTGAAGCCGCAGCAGGGTGATCAGCGAGCTGAAAAACTCCACAGCACTTGGGGAGGGGGGGATCTCACGGCCTTCCAAATTCTTCGAGAGGTAAAAAAGTCAGCCAAGACACAGAGAGAGAAAGAGAAAAAAAAAAAGAAAGAAAAAAAAAATCCCACATCCTGCTTTCAGCTGCCAGCAATGTGAAGTGCCCAGAGATTAATTCTACGTCTGGCCTGGAAATGTGACTTTAAAGCATGAGGGAGGGGAAGCTGGGGGAAGGGGGTGAGGAGGGAAGAGGAGGGCAGGCTAACTGAGGCTGGCAGCAGGCCACCAACCCCCTCCCCAGCCATGTTTCAACGTAGACAGAAGTAAACCCCAACAGACAGCAGCGCCTCAGCCTGCCAGGGCCTTACACCAGCTGCAGTGCATCTCGCTTTCCCCACTCAGCCCCAAGTGCAGATGTTCCCTGCACATCACTTCCGCTAGGCTAGGCTTTCTCTTAAAGGACTAGCACACAGATGTAAAGGTATTTCCCTTCCCTGGCAACACACATCTGCCTTTAGGAGCCAAGAGGAAGCCCAAAATGCTGAGAGCAGGTATCCCTGAGGCCAGAAGATCTGTTCCAATTTCCTTACAGAGCATCCTGGGCTGAAGAGCACTGGTAATCCTGAGCCTGGGGTTCAGATCCCAACACCACATAACAGACCAGGTGACCCACAGACACCTACAACTCCAGCTCTGAGGGTCCACACATGCATACATATCCACAGACAGAAAAATAAGTTGTGGGGACTAGAAGAAGCCCAGAGTGAATGTGTGCTGTTGACATGAATTGGCTATGTCAAAGACCTCAGGCCAACAGGAATATTGTAAATCCCCCTCACTTCCCAGGGAAGGGGTGGGTGGGTGGAGGTGAGGTTTAGAGGGAAATGGCAAAGCCTTTCTCAGGGGTCTGAGTATGGATACCGATACCAGGTGCAGAAAATGTCCACCATAGCTCCCCTCCCATATTTACAACCTGAAGACTGTTCCCCTACCTACATGGACTGTTCCTAGACTGGCTAGCCTGTCTCCTTGATCCTTCTGTATACCATAAAACCTGCCTTCTTGTTCAGCTGTATGCAATAACCCACCTCCCCATTCAAATCTATATAATAAGCACACTGAGCTTCCAGGTGCTGTTTTCTCCATTGGAGATGCCAATCCACCTGACCCCAGCTTTCCTGTGCATGTAATCTGTGTGTCTATTTTTTTCTTCATACCTCCACCGCTCCAGTCGGTCTGTTCCTGGAGTCATGTTGGACATAGTAATAAAGAATTTTAAAAACTCAAATACAAACAAGGAATTACCAAAGGGGGGCTGGCAAAGATGGCTCAGTGGGTAAAAGTTCCTGCCACGCAAACCTGGCCACCATGTTTAATTCCTAGAACCCACATAAAAGGAGGAAGAGAGAATCGACAACCACAAAGTTGTTCTCTGACCTCTACATCAATATAAAGGCACACAATCCCACCATAATAATAAATAAAACTATCAGTGAATATAGCAAGTATTTGTTATACTTCCTATATGCTCAAATAAGTTGATGTAAAAAACATACTAGGCTATATAAAAAGATAAGACTGTATAACTTTAAATGGTTAATAAAATTTGGGAACATTTTTCATTCTTACTAAGTCAACAAAATGTAATTTACAACAAGACAGGCTGGAAGACAGTTTGGTAGTTACTTACAAAATTCAGTATCAGCCAGGCAGTGGGGCCCACGCCTTTAATCCCAGCATTCGGGAGGCAGAGGCAGGCAGATCTCTGTGAGTTCGAGGCCAGCCTGGGCTACCAAGCGAGTTCCAGGAAAGGCACAAAGCTACACAGAGAAACCCTGTCTTGGAGAAAAAAAAAAAAAATCAGTATCAGCTGGGTATAGTAATTACATGCCAATAATCCTAGATTGCTGAAGCAAGAGGGTCAAGTTTTCAAGGCCAGCCTAAGCTACAGTGAGACACTGTCTCACAAAACTGGAGCTGAGGAGATTGCTCAGTAGGTATGAGCTCTTACTCTGCAAACAGAAGGACCTATGTTCAACTCTCCAGCCCTCACATAACACACTGGGCAAGGCGGTCATGCCTGTAACTACAGCATTGAGGGCAGAGACAGCCTGAGCTCTTGTCAAAGCAGAAAGCTTCGGGTTCAGTGACAGATCCTGTCTCAGGACAGTTAAGTTGGAGGGTCACAAAGGAACACACCCAATGTCCTGCTCTGGCCCCCGCATGTGTGTGTTTCAGCCAGCTGCACACACACACACACCCATGTGAATCATACACAAACATACAGCACACCCTCAAAAGACTCCAAAACAAAAACTAAGCTACTCAATATATGGACCAGCTATCAGGCTGCCAGATAGTCAATAAAATAAATAGTAAAAAACAAAACAAAACAAAAAACCAACAACTTAGGTCTGCAATAATAACCTGTACATGCATGTTTTAAGCAACTATACTTAGAACTGCCAGTACATAAAAACAATCAGATGCCTTCCAGGAGGTGAATTAATAAACTGTAGTATATTCAGACAACAGAATGTTCATCATGGGCTGGGAAGGCGGCTCTGTGTTTAAGAGCACTTGTTCCTCTTTCAGGGGATCCAGGTCTGGTTCCCAGCACCTACATGGAAGTTCACAATCTTCCATAACTCCAGATCCAGGGGATCTAATATCCTCTTTTGACTTCCACAGGCACCCAGGTACACCCATGGCATGCCCATGGCATAAGCAAGCAAAACACTTACACAGCCAAACATGGTGGTGGACATCCTTTAATCCCAGCACTCAAGAGACAGAGATAGATTTCTATGAGTTCAAGGCCAGCCTGGTTTACACAGTGAGTTCCAGGCCTACCAAGACTACACAGTGAGACCCTGTCTCAAAAACAAAACAAAACAAACACAAGTGTCTATCAGTAACTGAAAGAAGGCAGCATAAAAAGGACATATAGCCGGGCGGTGGTGGCGCCCACCTTTAATCCCAGCACTCGGCAGGCAGAGGCAGGCGGATCTCTGTGAGTTCAAGGCCAGTCTGGACATAGAGGGAGTTCCAGGAAAGGTGCAAAGCTACACAGAGAAACTCTGTCTTGAAAAACCAAAAAAAAAAAAAGACATATAGCATATGATTCCAACTACATGACAGTATGAAAATGACAAAAACATAGAGGGTAATATATAGAGCTACTCGCTTATCCATACTCACTGCTACTTTTTTCATAAAAGTAAGAAATTAGAAATAACCTAGATGCCTATCAACTGGTGAATGGATAATAAAAATGTGGTACATTTAAACAATGGAATATTACTCAGCTGTTAAGAAATCTGGGGGTAAATGGATAGAGGTAGAAAAAAAAATCATCCTGAGTGAGGTAACCCAGATTCAAAAAGACAAATATTGCATGTTTTCTCTTATAAGTGGATGGTAGCTTTTAAGCATTTTTTGTTGTTGTTGTTTTTCGAGACAGAGTTTCTCTGTGTAGCATTGGTGCCTGTCCTGAATCTCATTCTGTAGACCAGGCTGGCCTCGAACTCACATCCCAATTGCTGGGATTAAAGGCATGTGCCACCACCACCTGGCTAGCTTTTAAAAAAGCTTTTTTTTTTTTGGTTTTTCGAGACAGGGTTTCTCTGTGTAGCTTTGTGCCTTTTCCTGGAACTCACTTGGTAGCCCAGGCTGACCTCGAACTCACAGAGATCCGCCTGGCTCTGCCTCCCGAGTGCTGGGATTAAAGGCGTGTGCCACCACCGCCCGGCTATAAAAAGCTTTTAATATGTGTGCTATAATCAGAATAACCACAGAGGTTAGGTACCTAGCAAGAGAACTGGTGGGGGGGGGGGGGGGAGGAGGAAAGAATCTCCCAGGGAAGGAGAGATAAAGAGGAAACTAGAATAGGAGGATTAATATAAGGAAGGAGGAGCTGAGAGAACATGGTAAAGAAAGGATTATAGAGAGGTAACAATAAAAACTTTCTGAAAAACCATATCTATATATATATCTATATATTACTGTAGAAGCTTCTTAAATATATACATATATGAAAGGAATTTAAATGTAGTCACCATTTAATGGGGGGGGGTGTCAATGCCCCAACTAGACATCTTATGCTACCAAAATAAAAACCTTCAGTGCCTGGAATGGGTTACATCTTGTTAAACCCTTGGCCAAAGGGGTTCCCATTAAACATCACAAGCTATTGCCAAGGCTATTGGTTGCTCTCCAGAACCTGATGGTAAGGCCCATTACTGAAGACAACATTCACTTATGTCATCAAACATGGAGAGGCTGAGCACGTGTTCAACTACAAGTTTCAGCCCTACTGATTAGCATTCATGGTGCTGGAAGGTACTCTGCATAATACTAAAGGAGAAAAGTAATTATCACTATCACCCAATTATAAACCCTATAACCTACAACCACGACTTGCCTTCAAGATATCCTGGTGCAATGGTAGCATGAATATTGCGAGAGTACCACTTTTTGAATTTAAGGTCCACTCTATGTCATGGAAACCCATACCTGACACTGCTAATGTGGCCAAGAACCTGAGACTAGATAGGTCATGGGCCTAGGGGAAAACCTACTACTATTATTCTGCTACAGGAACACAGCAATAAAATGACTCCTAATGATATACTGCTGTACCCACAGATCCGTGCCTCACCGAACCCTCACCAGAGAAACAGCTTTTTGCAGTAGTTAGTAAAACAAAGATCCAAACTGGACAATACGCAGGGCATTCAATCTTAAATGGGATGTCTTTATCAAAGTCCTCCACTCAAAGCTCAGGCGTCTGCATGGAAGGGCAGTCAAAAAGATTTCTAAGAGCGAGAGGTGGTGGATAACTCCAAGAAACCATGTCTTCTAGACACAACAGGAGTGATGCACATAGGAACTCACAGAGACAGTGGCAACAGGCGCAGACCTGCACTGGTTCAAGGTGGATAGGGTCCCAGCAATGAGAGAGGGGAGTGGACAGGGGGTCCCACCTCTAACCAGGAAGCTTTTCGCAATCGGTATCTGACAGCAAAGGAAAAATCAGTGTTTTTCCAATGGAGTGCCACTGGGTATATCAACCATACTCTATCTAGGGTAGGCCCCATGCCTAGGAGGAGCTGGCCAACACAAAATGAACTCAGGTTTTCTTGTGGGCTTTTTGTTTTGTGTTATTGGTTTTTTGTTTTGTTTTGTCTTATTAGTGTTTTGTTTTGATTTTTGTATTTATTTTTGAGAGAGAGAGAGAACACACAGATTAAGTTGGGTGGGTAGGGATGTGAAAGGATCTGGCAGGAGTTGGAAAAGGGGAAAAACATGAAAAAATATATTATGAAAAAACACTTTAAGTGAAAATAGGAGGAATAACACTGCTTCAATTTTGAAGAGAACAATGTAATTAAATCTTAGAAAAGTATGCCAAAATAAAGTTCTGTTGAAAAAAATAAGCAAAATAAATGAACAAATAAATATTCTAGACAGGTGTGGAGGGACATATCTTTAATCACACCACTAGGAAGGCAGAGGAGATGACCTTTGTGAGGTCAGCCTGATCTACACAATGAGTTCCACAAAAGCAAGGGCTACACAGACCCTGTCTCAAAAAAAAAAAAAAAAAAGCCAAAGGTAAATAAGTAAGTATTCAATAAAATAAGAAATGTGATCTGCTGCTTAGGTGCAGGTCACATCAGTCAGAAGAACAGAACAGAGCCTGGCATAATTGTCATTAGAGAGGCTTCTTCCAGCAACTGATGGGAACAGAGTTGCTGGAAGAAGACGCAGAAACCCACTGCCCAACATTAGGCAGAGCTCAGGGAATCCTGTGGAGGAGGAGGAAGGATTGTAGGAGCCAGAGGGATCAAGGACACCATAAGAACATGGCCCACAGAATCAACTAACTAGGGCTCATAGGGGCTCACAGGGTCTGGACCAACAATCAGGGATCTTGTATGGGTCAGACCTAGTACTCTACATATATGTTATGGTTGTGTAGCTTGGTCTTCTCATGACACTCCTAACAGTGGGAGTGGGGGCTGTCTCTAACCTGGTTTTGGGACCCCTTTCCTCCTATTGGGTTGCCTCATCCAGCCTTAACATAAGGGGAGGTGCCTAGTCTTACTGTAACTTGTTATGCCATGTTTGGTTGACATCCCTGGGAGGCCTGCCCTTTTCTGAAGAGAAACAGATGGACAAGTGAATCTGGGAGTGAGGGAGGTAGGGAGGAGGGACTGGAGGAGAAGAGGGAGGGGAAACTGCAGTCGGAATGTAATATATAAAAGAAAAATGAAAAAAAAATGCAAACATAAATTTTAGGTATAAAATGTTAATTACAATTCTGTACATGGAGGCACATGCCTATACTCTGAGCACTTAGGCAGCTAAAGCAGGAGGAAGAAATCCAAGGCTAGAACAGACTATACAGAATGACCCTGCCTCCAATAAACAAATATCACAATTGAAGAATTTACACCCTGAATACCCATAAACAATAAAAAAATAGAACCAAACATCTTTTTAAAAATTTTTATTTATTCTTATTTTATGTACATTAAGGTTTTGCCTGCATGTATATCTATGTGAGGGGGTCAGATCTTGGAGTTACAGATAGTTGTTAGCTGCCATGTGGGTGCTGGGAATTGAACTGGGGTCCTCTGGAAAAGCAGTCAGTGCCCTTAACTGCTGATCCATCTTCTCCAGCCCCCAGAAGCAATCATCTTATATATCATTTTAACTGTGTGGAAATTTTTAAGTATGTACACAATATGGAAAGAACATCATAGACAGGAAGTTGGCTTAGAGGTGTCTTCCACTTTGTTATCTTTTTTAGTTCTCTAAATAATTTTTAAAAATTAGTTTATGTAAACTGGATAGGAATACTCTAAGGTTACAGTAGAAATATGGTAACAACACAGAAGAAGAGATAAAAGTATCAGGCAAATAAAGATGAAAATAAAAGATTAAAATCTGAGGAAACTAGATAAGAAAAGACATACATTTCCAAAGAAATTTTACTTCCCAAAATCCCAAATACACTGGCTCAACAATTAATGGCAAATCCAAAGCACACTTAATGTGTCCCCCCAACCCCCAAGCTGAGGACCGAACCCAGGGCCTTGCACTCTACCACCGAGCTAAATCCCCAACCCCAATGTATTTTACTTTAATGTCAGGATATAAAAGTATGCAATTGGAAATTATATTTTTAGGAAAATAACCTTAACAAAACCCAACAAAGGACAGTAACAGTAAGATAATTAGTAATAACCTAGTAAACAGGGGCTAGTGAGATGGCTCAGTTGTTAAGAGCACAGGCTGCTTGAGGTGGTATTGTGTTTCCCAAAATATTGTGTACCGTAATAAACTTATCTGGGGTCAGAGACAGAACAGGCACAATATTAAACATGAGGATAGGCAGTGGTAGCACATGCCTTTAATCCTAGCATTCCAGAGGCAGAAATCCATGTGTTCAAGGATACAGCCAAGCATGGTGACTCACACCTTTAATCCCAGAAAGCCAGCCTTTAATCCCAGGGAGTAATGGTAGAAAGCAGAAAGATATATAAGGTGTGAAGACCAGAAACTAGAAGCATTTGGCTGGTTAAGCAAGCATTTGGCCTGGTTAAGCATTCAGGCTTTTGAGCAGCAATTCAGCTGAGACCCATTCTGGATGAGGACTCAGAGGCCTTCCAGTCTGAGGAAACAAGACCAGCTGAGGATCCAGCGAGGTGAGGTAGCTGTGGCTTGTTCTGGTTCTCTGATCTTCCAGTGTTCACCCCAATAACTGGCCTCAGGTTTGATTTTATTAATAAGAACTTTTAAGATTCATGCTATAGCTGCTCTTCCAGAGGACTCAGGTTTGATTCCCAGCACTTATACGATGGCTCACAACCATCTGTAACTCTAATTCCAGGGGATCCAAAACCTCTTCTGACTTCCATGGGCAGCAGGCACACACGTGGTACACAGACATGTAGACAGGCAAAACACCCATACACACAAAATTAAAATAAAGGTTAAAAATTTTTAAAAGATGGAGCTGGAGAGATGGCTCAGAGGTTAAGAGCACTGACTGCTCTCCCAGAGGTCCTGAGTTCAATTCCCAGCAACCACATGGTGGCTCACAACCATCTGTAATGAGATCTGGCACCTCTTCTGTATACATAATAAATAAATCTTTAAAAAAAAATTTTTAAAGATAACAAACTAGCAAACAAATGTTACTTCCCTTTCATAGTTCAAACCAACTTACTAACAAACAAGTGTTTGACTTGAACATCACACATGTTCACTGAAAACTTACAATGAGCCAGTTACTGTTCTAGATGCTCAATACACTACTAAAGACAACAGGTCAAAAAAAAACGATCTGCAGGGAGCTTATGTTATGCATACTATTAGAGGAAAGTAAATAACAAACATACGCATGGTAAGTTGTAAATTCTTTACCATCTGGCACAGAAGTGAGCCCAGCCGGAAGATCAGGAGTGTAGTGTGGAAGCAGAAAACAACACTGTTAATAGTATAGTGGCAGCAGGCTTCACAGAGGTTACATTAAACAAACTACTCAGCTGGACATAACATTCCAAGTAGTGAAAACAGGTAATGAGAAAGTCTACAGGTCTAAGAGTCCCCACTTATAAGAGGACCTGCAAGACCCCAATATGACTAGAGCAGAGTAATTAAAATGGAGAAAACACAAGTGAATAAGGTAAAACTGTGCAGCCACAACTGAAGGGAAGCCACAGGAAGGCCTTGTAAATAGGCTACTCTAATAAATGAAATAGAAAGCTAGTAGAGATTTTGAACAGAGTGACATGATATTTTTAAGGGAATATCTGTCATTTTTAAAGGAATCACTGCTTGACAAAAAAGAGGTTTTGTATATATCATGTATGTCCACATGTGTTGCGTGCCTGTGTTTACAAGGAAGAGAGGAGGGTCAGTAAGGTTGACTGGGGTTGGAGGGAGGTGCCTGAGACCAAGCCTGAGGATCTAAGTTTGATCCCTGGAAACCACATGGTAGGAGAGAACTGACTCCTACATAAGTATCCTCCATAAGTACCATAGTACATTTGAGGACGTGTATGCATGCACGCATACATACACACTAAAACTACAATAAAATTTTTTAGGGACTGAAGAGATGACTCAGCTGCTAAGAGCACTGGTTGCTCTTTCAGAGGACCTGGGTTTGATTCCTAGTACTCACATAGCAGTTCACAACGATTTATAATTCCAGTTTCAGGGAATCTGAATCCCTCTTCTTGATTCTGAGGGCACCAGGCATGTATGTGTACACAGACATGCATGCAGGCAAAACACCCATACACATAGTGATTTTTTTTTTTTAATTTTTAAAAATAAGTGATCAACAGGAACAATGAGAGGTCACTTAGAAGTTTCAAAACCCTCTACTTATTTTCCCTCCCACATTTAAAAAGATTTAACCACAATGGATAACCAGGACGTGTTTGCAAGGAAGGTTTTTTTGTTTTTTTTTTCTTCCACTGAGGAGTCTTGAAGAATATGGCAATGGCCTGAGTGTGTACTCTTAGCAGGCATCTCAAAAATAATGGTTACCAAACATTTCCCTGTGCTCACTGCCCTGACATGAATTTTGGGCATCACCCTCTCTCAGGGGAGAGGTGAAAAGAGGTTATGCAGAACAGACAGTGATAACAAGGTGATGTCACAGATGTGTCTCATAGAAGTCTCCAGCGAGTTCAACTCATAATCACTCTACGGTGATTTCCTCTGCCCTACCAACGCCAGCTGGAGAAGAGAGCAGAGAGCTGACACAGCCTTCAGCCTTGGGCAGGCATTAGGAGATCTTTTTCCCTCCAGTCCCCTGGCAGCCCCTCCTCTCTTTTAACCACTGCTGCTTCCCTCAGAAGCCAAAGTGTGAAGAGCACGTGTCTGGATTTTAGAAGCTGCCCAGCAGTTGGACTCCCGGCAGCGTGTCAACAGCTGCATCTGCTGTTGGCACTTGGGGCAAGGGATCACACGGGCATTTTCTGAACATAAGCTCTAAAATGGGAATCTTAGATCTGAAGGGAGGACTTAACCAAGCTAAAAAGCTCCAATTACTGTAAATACATTCCAAAACATATGACTGTCTGCCTTCTGAAAAAGGAATTGAGACATGCAAGCAACCAAACAGCTCTAAGAACAGCAGCAGTCAAGAACAAAAGCACAGAGTACCCTGACTAATGGAAAGGATTTTATGGGCCAATAGGGTTCAGCAGATATGTAATGTAATGTGGCTGAAACAAGAGAGCCCTCTTTTCCAGATCACTAGCTCACACTCTCTTGGCAATAAATGATATCCATCACATCAGCTGCAGGCTTGCTTCTCCTTTGCTTTCCTGTACCTTTTTCCTCACCCAATTAGCTCTCAGAGTAAGTGTCCCCTACACCAAACTGTAGGGGAAAAATGAAAATTATGAACC
Source organism: Peromyscus maniculatus bairdii (assembly GCF_049852395.1). Classification (NCBI taxonomy): domain Eukaryota; kingdom Metazoa; phylum Chordata; class Mammalia; order Rodentia; family Cricetidae; genus Peromyscus; species Peromyscus maniculatus. Next base: position 60,757,799 of record NC_134859.1, on the reverse strand, counting down.
TGATAATTTCATCTGCCATAAGACAAGAATATAGATGGGCAGAAACTAGAAAAAGACGGAGGAATCTACATACTCTTGCCTCTCTGGATATGGATGCTCCAGTCAAACTGCTTATATTACAGCTGAAGAAACAGAAGCTTAAGCTCAGTGAGTTCTAGACCACCCTGTGCTATAGTTAGACCTTATGATTTAAAGAAAGAAAAGTAAAAAGGAATTGAGGCATTTTCTATGGTAAAATAAATATCCAGAACCACTCTCTCAATAACACAAGAACCTATTCAGGAAAAAGTACTTTCAAAATCTTCTTAGCAAGCACTGATGATAGCCAGGTGTAGTGGTGCCTATCTTTAATCCCAGCAGCACTCAGGAGGCCAGCCTGGTCTACAGAGCAGGTTCCAGGATAGCCAAAGCTAACAGAGAAACCCTGTTTTGAAAAAATACCATAAAGCTGGGGTTCTACAAGGCTATATCTAAAGCATCCCACTTCAAATTATAGTCTCTATTATAAGCATTTTCAAAGAAATAAAAGATAAGCTCACAAGTATGCTCAGAGAACAAGAAATCATACAGAAAAATCAAAGCATAATTACAAAAAGTCTAAAGATAAAATATATGTATTATATAAAAATAAAAGATATATGTAATAAAACTTAAACTCTCAACAGAACATATTTAATAGCAGATTAAACATAGTTAAGGGATAGTTTGATGAACTAGAAAAAAAGAGTTAAGGGGCTGGGCAGTGGTGGTGCACGTCTTTAATCCCAGCAGAAGCAGACGGATCTCTGTGAGGTCAAGGCCAGCCTGGTCAACAAAGTGAGTTCCAGGACAGGCTCTAAAACTACACAGAGAAACCCTGTCTCAAAAAAAAAAAAAAAAAAAAAAAAAAGAGTTTAGGAAATCTAAATCTCACACACACACACACACACACACACACACACACACACACACACGGCGGGGGGGGGGGGGGGGGGGGAGCGGACAGGGCGGATATGAAAGAGAGGCTTAAGAAGCATCAAAGGCTATGGAAGTCTAACATATGTCCAATCAGAGAAAGCATGGGAGATGCAGTATTGGGTTGGGGGAGGCAGCAGACGACAACTAAGAATATTCCAAAACTGGTAGAGAAAAAAGAAAATCTAAAGACACATGAAACCCATCAAATTCCCAACAAGAAAATATAATCCAAACCTAGACAAACCACTAAAACTGAAGTTTCTTGGTATTTTTTGTTTTACATTTATTAATTTATTTACTCTGAACAGAGTGTACATGCCATGGCACACACGTAGAGATCAGAGGACAACTTGCAGGAGTTGATTATCCTTCTACCATATGAGATCTGGGGACTAAATTCATGTCTTCAGGCTTGGCAGCAAGCACCTTTATCTCTGAGTCTTCTCACTAGCCTGAATCATTTTTTCTTTAAACATGAAAAGCACAGGGGTGGGGGTTGCTTTTAAAGAAGAAATAAAGGAACAGATAGTTGACTTTACTCCGCATAGTGGGAACCCAGCAACAGTAACAGTTCCTAAATGGCTATAGAAAACTTAGAATTCTGTTACCAACAATCACAACTTTTTAAGAAATGAGGTAAACAAAGCCCTTTCCAGGAAAACAGAAAACCATGTTTTAGGCTGGGCAGATGGCTCAGTGGGGCTGAGGACCAGAGTTTGTATCTGCAGCATCCACATAAAGGCTGGGCATAGCAGAAGGCATCTGTACCCACAACACTAAGGCAATGGAGGGGCCAGTTGGTCAGCCAGTCTAGATGAAACAGCAAGCTCCAGGTTCACTGAGAGACTGTGTCTCAAAAAATAAGGTGGAGAATGATAGAGAAAGAAACCCATCATCAACCTCTGGCTTCTACACTTTCACACACAGTAATATACATATACCTGCATACACACGCACAAATTAATAAAGAGAAGATAAATTTCTCATCAAAGATCTTCAACTAAACAAATTTTAAAGAATATAGTCAGAAAAGAACAGGAAGAGTATGAAATGGAAAAAAATGTATTTAATAAAAATGTGTACCTACCTGTAATTCTGGAACTTGTGAAGCTTACACAGGAGGATAACAAGTTTGAATCTAGCTAGGGAAACAGAGAAAGGTCTTGTCTCAACAAGGAACCAAACAATGAAGAACTTGTCTTATAGGGTTTGAAAGTGAAAAAGATACGAGAATATACAAAAGGAAACAAAGGAGCAGAATTCCAGTGTTCTGTGGTCCTTGCTTTGTTAAGGAGAATAGGAAAATGATGATTTTTATTCTTGAGAAGGTAACTATATGTAGTATAGTTACCAGAATAATAATAATTTTAAAAAAAGAAAGAAAACTTAGAGGAGGGGTTATGAAGTGAAGAAAAATAAAACAAATCTACCCAAAAAAAGGTAGGAGAGGCTGTGGAAAGAGCTAAATGGAAGAGAATTTGTCAAGATACACAATGTTCTGGATCCTCACCACAAAAATAAAGAAACACAGGTAAGAACAGAGAAAAATAATTGGAACAGGAATCACTGGGATAAAGTATTTGCAAAACATATCTGATAGAGAACCTGAGTACAGATTTTGCAAAGGGCTCTGACTAATTAATTTCACTTGGTTTTTTGTAATGGGAAAGAGACCTAACATTGCCAGCAAGATGCACAAATAGCAGTTAAGCACACGAGAAAACATTCATCAGGGAAACATGATTTCAAAACGAACACACCTTTAATCCCGGCACTCGGGAGGCAGAGGCAGGTGGATCTCTGTGAGTTTGAGGTCAGCCTGGTCTACAGAGTGAGTTAGAGGACAGCTAGGGCTGTTACACAGAGAAACCCTGTCTCAAACAATAACAACAAACAAACAAACAAAAAACTGACAATATCAAATACTGTTGGCAAAGATATAAAGCTGAACCCTCAAAGCCTACAGCAAGAGTGTTAAGTATCTAACCATCAAGGCAAACAGAAGCAGTTTCTTAATACAATTAGATATACACCTTTGTGTTATCTAGCTAATTCACTCCTAGAAATTTACACAAGAGAAATAAAAATATGTCCATCAAAGGCATCTATACATGTCATAATGGCTTAAAACCAGAAACAATCCAAATATTAACAGATGTCAGAATTTAAAAAAAAAAAAGCAGGTCTGAAAGATGGTTTAGCAGGTAAAAGTGCTTTCACCCATAACCAGGGTGAAAAGAGAAGCCACTCCAGAAAGTTATGGCACATGCACACCCACACTCATACATCACACACCTGACAATAGTAAATAAAATGTTTAGATGTAGTATCTCTCTACAACAGAATATATCCAGTAATATAAAAATATTAACACATAGATCAAGTATCAATCTCAAAAACACCCCCAATGAGCCTGACACAAAAAGGCAAATATTAAATGATTCCATACATGTGAAACTCTAGAAAAGACATCGCTAACTATAGCAAAAGAAAGCAAATCAGTGGTTGCCTAGGGACAGAGGTAGAGCCGAACAAGACAGACTCACAAGAATTATATGGGATGACTGGAAATGTGCTGTATCATAATTGTGATGATTAACTAGTTACTTGGGTATATATGTTAACCATGCCTAGTCCTAGCAAATATTTTTACAAGTGTTCACCATCCATAGTCATCAGGGAAATGCATATTAAAACTACTTTAAGATTTCATCTTACCCCAGTCAGAATGGCTAATAATAAGAAAATGAAAGATGGGGTTGGAGAGATGGTTCTGTTCTTACAGAGGACCTGGGTTCAGTTCCTAGCACCCACAATCACAGCTACTCCTGTCTCAGAGGATCCAATGCCCTCTTCTGGCCTCCTTTGCACTGCAGGCATGTGGTACACAGACACACATGCAGGCAAAACACCCACACACATGAAATAAAACTAAATCTGAAGAAAAAGAAAATATTAGTTGACCATGGTAGCTCACACCCTTAATCCCAGTACTCAGGAAGCAAAGGCAGGAACTCGGTGAGTTCAAGGCCAGCCTGGTCTACATAGTGAGTTCCAGGCCAGCCAGGATAATACGGTGAGATCCTGTCTCCAAAAAAAAAACAAAAAACAAAATGAAAGATATCAAATGTTGGCAGAGATGTGGAGAATGAGGAACCTAAGGAACACACTCTTAGTGGGAGTGGAAACTGGTGCAGCCATTATGGAAATCAGCATTGCAGTTCCTCTAAAAACTAGAAATAGATCTACCATATAACCCAGGTACAGCACTCCTGGGCATATACCCAAAGGACTTTTTTTTCCTACTACAGAGACATGTTCTCATCCATATTCATCACTGCTTTATTCATAATAGTTAGGACATGAAAATAACTTAGATGCTCATCAGCTCATGAACTGATAATGAAAATGAGGTATCTAGATACAATGCTATTTTATTCAGCTGTAAAGAAAAATAAAATTACAAAGCTTCTTGGTAAATTAATGGAGCTTTGAAACATATACTCAGTGAGGAAACCCAGACCCAGAAAGACAAATGTTGCATGTTCTCACTTACATATGTATGGATCTTAGCTTTGCATCTTTAGATTTGTGTGTTTAATTCAGAAGTACCTGTAGAATCCAGGAAACTAGAAAAGAACCACTGCTGAGGAAGAAAAAAAGATCTAAAGGAGGAAGGACAGTAGAACACTGGAGATACGAAGGGGAAAGGAGGAATAATAGAGTAATGGGGAGAGCTTTAAGTTGGGGGAGGGATGAAGAGTAGGGTGAGGGGCAGGACTGGGGAGGGATAACTAACACTAAGAATATCTGAAAAAAGCACATGGAAACACACACACATTCATACTGATTTATTTATTCATTCTCTCATCTCTCTCTCTAAATCAAATAGAACAGTTGAATTGGAGTTACCCTATATAGCAGATTATGCTCATTCCAGAAGCCACAAGTTGCCACATGCAAAGCCCAGTGTCAGGTGTGGGGTACTTCCCCTTGAGTTGGTCAGAGGTGTCCTGGAGACCCCCAAAATAATTCAGGCTATTGCCATTGCTCGTTTGCCCACCAGAACTGAACTGGTGAGGCCCTGTTGCTAAAGACACTACACATACTGGCCACAGGACATGGAGAAATAAAGTTGGTTCTGACTAGAAACCGCCCTTCCTGCTGGCTAGCTTTTAGGGCACTGGAAGGTGTTATACAGTCTGCTTGGGGGGTGGGGGGATCATCAACAGTTTTAACCAGCCATAACCTCGTGAACTACAATAAAAGAGTCATGGCAAGATTGGTGCAACAGTGGCGAATGATATGGGGGTAACAATCAATTTCTGATTGGACCTAAGGTCCATTCCACAGGAGGAAAGACATGCCTGATACTGTAGGCCTGGGGGGGGGGGGGTGAACGCACTACTGTTTCTCAGCTAAATGAATGTAATATTCAAGTGCCCTCTATAAATTCCTATGCCTATTCCCAGAGACACATATTAGTTCAGATCTCACACCTCATTAGAGAAATTTCTTTGTGCACTGGAGAGTAACACAGAAACCTACAACTGCTCAAAGTGCAGAGAATATGTGTCAGTGGAGTGTTCAGTTACAAACAGAACATCTCCATCATACTTCCTACCAAAGCTCAGGAACCATCAAGGAGGAGGTGGGGAGGGGGAAGATTTGAATAAGAGATCAGAGAGGACCATAGCAAAACAGTACCTTCTGGACTTTACAGCACTCTGCACTCATGAACTCACAGCAGCTCTAAGTGCCTGCATAAGGCCTATAAACAGTCAAGCCAGTCAACATTCTAACATAGAGGGAGAAGAGGTTGACAAGCCCCAACCCCTAATTATTGAGGAACTATGGACAGCTAACAGCCTCTGAAGAATAGAGACTCAATTTTTTTTAAGGGTGTGGTGCCTGGTAAGTTCACCATGGCCCATGCCCAGGAATATATGGGCAGCTTAGATTGGATAGGTTATTAGGAAAAAAAAAAAAAAAAAAAAGGCTGGGCAGTGGTGGGGCACACCTTTGATCCCAGCACTTGGGAGGCAGAGGCAGGTGGATCTCTGTGAGTTCGAGGCCAGCCTGGTCTATAGAGCTAATTCCAGGATAGCCACAAAAAGGCCACACACAAAATCAAAAAAAAAAAAAAAAAAACATGTCTCTAAAATCAAAGACACGAAGTTAGGGGAGTAAGAAGGTAGGAAGTAGAAGCAGGAAGAGTGGGAATGAATATAATCAAAATATATCATGTGACATATACAAAATATAGTATATGACATATAGTCCTTACGTATAAATTTAGACTTCATAATTAATTTTTTCCTCTTGAAATAGGCCTTTATGTATTTCTATCAAAAAAAATTTAGGTCTGGCCGGGCGTTGGTGGCGCACGCCTTTAATCCCAGCACTCGGGAGGCAGAGCCAGGCGGATCTCTGTGAGTTCGAGGCCAGCCTGGGCTACCAAGTGAGCTCCAGGAAAGGCGCAAAGCTGCACAGAGAAACCCTGTCTCGAAAAACAAAAAAAAAAACAAAAAAAAAAAAAAAAATTTAGGTCTGTTGAAAAGTCTAATATTAAATCAAGCTTTAAATACAGATTTGAAACTAGAAATTCAGATCAATGACAGAGTGTTTACCTACATGTGCTAGGCCCTGACTCTGAGTGCCAATACTGAAAATTACTAAACAAATGGGGGGGTGGGGTGGAAAAGGTGGCTGCAAATACTGCTGCAAATTTCCCCAACAGTATTTCTCCTTCAGTATATGTCTTTCCAGGAGGAGAAAAAGATGCCAGATCTTTTTCTTGAGAAGTAATAAAATGGTAACAAAAACTAAATACACCACTTATAATCACTGCCTAACAATGGGATATGGCACCTTTGCATGACACCAAACCAGCCATGAACACCAAACCACACTGTTATCGTCAGGTAAAAAAAGACCATTTCCTTAACAGATATGATGCTAGAGTAAGCTGAATTTTACTGGCATGACTGCATTTTCTCATTTAACTTTTCATTACTGCTTTTCCTTCCTCAGCCTAAAGCAGTAGATTCATCCTAACAACAAGAAAAGGCACTGAAATTCAGAGCTGGAAAAATAGGTGAGTGCCTTGAAGTCAACTTCTTTGACTCTTGTCCTCTTTTCCAGGGAACTTTAGCAAAAGGCATGATCAGATTGCCAAGGGAAAGGAGTCTGCTAAGGAGCCTCTTGACAAGAGGCACAGCTTACTGACGCAGCCTCCTCCAGCCTGCCTTAGCACACCTAACTCATTCTGACCTTGATATTCACACAAAATTTTGGCCATGCTAGCTTTCTCTCTTTAATTTACTCTAATTTGAAGAGTCCTGGAAATGAAGGCCAGTAGTTCTATTACAGAAATCTACTTCTCCATGACTCTCACTGAGAAAGAGCCCAAGGACTTCTGGCAACAGGGAAACTGGAGGAGTAATGAGAGGGGCAGTTGACACAGCTCAACTCAAGTCTAACCCCTTATGAAAGGTGGATTTCCTCTGTACAACTGTTCTGTCAAGCAGAGGATTAGACACTTCATACATTCTACTTGAGTAAAAGACTTAGAAGTGGTTCAGTAGAGAGAACAACCTGCTCTTCCTCAAGTCTTAGGGACGCTGAAAGACAAATTCTGACTGTGAAAGGAACTTCTCAACCGGAGTCAACTCCCATATATAACTAATGGCATGACATGCCTACAGGTTAAACTCTGCTAGTACCAGGTAGACAGTTATAGTTCTAAATCCCACAAGACATCCATATAGCACTTTCTCTAGCTCCTGCAATTCAGGAATATTAATAACATAAGGCATGCATATGCTGGGCATGATGATGCATAGCTGTCATCCTACTATTGAGGTGAAGTAGGGGTATTTCAAGTTTGAGACCAGCCTGGCTACAGAATGAGCTGCAGTCTCAAAAATCCAGAAACCAAAACAAAAGCAAATACGAATGATCTTGAAAAGAAAGCCAGTCTAGCTCTACCTCAATTCTAACTCCTAAATGTTTTCTCAGAGCAAGCAACATTAACAGCACACAAGAAGTGTCTCTTGGGTGCCCTCTTGCTGCTGCTACCAGGGTTTTTTTGCAGGGCTGAAATGGAGACATACTCTATGAACTAGCAGAGAAGCAAAAAGAAAAGGCCAGGGCACAGAAAAGGGAAGTTATTCCAGTGGTGGCCAATGAGTAACATCCAGTGATTTATAGGAAATATAATCCAATAATACAGTAAAATAAAACAGTGTGCCTGAGATGGTTTTGATTCCAACAATTATAAAACATACTTTTGAAAAGGGTGGGGGTAACGAGGAGAAGTCCAGATTGGAGCAAATTGGGCACAGATGGGGGATGCAAAGGTTTCCATGATGCCCTACCACAAATGTTGCTTCAGTTACTCTTCTTCAAGAAAGTAGTTTTATTTCCTTAAATTACAATTTTTTTTTGAAGAAAATTAAAGTTCTTGGAGTACTTGTGGTTTAGTTCAACTGTTCACCCTCTAGCCTCTTATCAGCCACTAGTGAAGTGAATACCGAGACACACAAGACAGCCCTTTCTCCTTTCAGGCTCAGAATGCCTTGGACATTGTGACATCACTCTAGGAACCACCTATTTAGACACCAACTTTGGACACTGGCCAGGTGGAAAATACAACTTTCCTAGATCCATGGCCTTCCTCATTCATGCATTCAACAAATACCAGTGTCTAAGAAATACCAGCCTCATGCCAGAACCCCTAAATATCCCTGTCCTGACCTCACATGTATCTGTCTCCAACCATCGCACCGAGAGTCTTAAGATTTTTTTTTTTTTTTTTTTTTTGAGACAGGGTTTCTCTGTGTAGCTTTGCGCCTTTCCTGGGACTCACTTGGTAGTCCAGGCTGGCCTCGAACTCACAGAGATCCGCCTGGCTCTGCCTCCCGAGTGCTGGGATTAAAGGCGTGCGCCACCACCGCCCAGCGAGTCTTAAGATTCTAAGCTGTCTATATCCCACGGAGGTAGCACAGGGCCCATGACAGAGGAGGTTAGTCTCCCCACATCCTAATGTAGAAAAGGGGAAGGACACCATTCTCTCTGCCACAGTTTTGCCCTCTACTTTAGTGTCTGCTACCACATCCACAGTTTTTAAATATTCCATGTCTACAATGAAAGCGTATTTAAAAAGTAAACATAATAAAGTGTTAGCAGCAAATCATTTCCACCCCTGGCCCACTGATGTAAAAAGAAGGTAGTTATCACAGGGGGAGCACTGGACACAAAAATGACCCATGATGGCATTGTAGCACTAGAGGCCATCAGCAAAGGACATACTTTTTAAGGAAGACCATCTCTATTGCTTTCCAAATCATAATCCTGACCCCACATCTATGGAGATGGCTCTGGCACAGACCAAAAGGATCTAACTGCTTGGGGGCTCCAAGATCACCTCTGCTTCAAGCTGGAATTCTCTTCTCCACAGAGCCCAGGAACTGACATATGCAAACAACCCACCCAGAAGGACACATCCAAGAGGGAAAGAAAAATGATGGTCCAGATGTTCTGTAATTTGCAATGACTGCCAAATCGCCATGGACCCAGAGCACCTGGGAGGCCAGGCTGCGTCAGGCCTTGCTTCCTGGTTTCAGACAGCCAGGGACCTGTGGCTGGGTGGTGACTGTGACAGCCTGCAGGCTGGCCGGGAGAGAACCAGTTAGAAGGGCACCAGCTGAGAGGACTTGGGGGCTGAACACACAGAGCTTGATTTATCACTTCCTTACTCATAAAAATGTGATTCAAAGTGCTGCTGATTAGTGAAGGATTTAAATCGTTACCCTCTCCCCAACCCCCTTCTCTTCCACCCCCGGCACAGATGCTGCTACTCAGCCACAACACCCCCTTCTTGCCACTGTCCGTGCAAGCACAGCACAGGGGCCCAGAGATGATGACTCATGTGCTGGGAAATGGAAAAGTGCATCTTCCCACCAGCCAGCCCTGCTGAGTGCTCTGTTCACCCCTCTCCCAATGGCAGCCCACACAGTGGGGTCTGGATAGCCGCCTCAGCTGCACACCGGGTACTTGGCAGCACGTCCGCAGAGCTCTGTGTCCCAGTTGAGTGTTATATCCTGTGGCCTGGGCTGTTTTTCCCTGAACCACCCTTGGAGCCTGTGACCACCTCAGCTTAGGCTCCTCTTGCCTCATGGAGTTGAGAGCCAGGCCAAGTGCAGTACAGGGAGCAGGGCCATTGGTCTTTCCTTGTCATTCCTGGCTAGAGGATCTACCTCACGACCAACTACAGAAAAGCCCTACAAAAACATCTTGGCCACAAATGCTGAACGCTCCTCCTCTATCCTCACCTTGCTTTCAACCATATTTTCTTAGTCTTTACTTAACAACAGCTTCAAGAAAAAGACTCACTGGTGGTCCATGGTAAGTCCAGGGAATTGCTTTCCACACAGAACCAACAGCAGGAGCTGTTGAAAACAAGCTCTACATTCACACCTACAGAGGCCACAGGTCAGTTGTTGCTCAACTGTGTGCCCCAGCTCTCCTGCTCACAGGGCACTGGGGGGGGGGGGGGGTTGGTTAGGAGAGCAGAAAATGAAGAGAGGAACAACTGGAGGCCCTAGTCCTGGAGCCCAGTGAGCAGACAGTGTCACTCTGTGGCTCTGGTTGGCCAGGAACTTGACAAGTAGACCAAAATTAAAGGTGGGTGCCGCCACACCTGAGCGCTTCCTTCTTGGTCTTTAAGACTGCACAGGGTCACCAGGCTGCACTGCCAACTATTTCCTTCTTAGAAACCAATGTTTGCCGTAAGACTCCGGCCCGCAGCCCTACTGAAGCAGCCACCTCAGGATAATTGGCTAGGTTGAGAAAGGCTCCTGGACCTCTGTATCTTGCCCACTGCTGAAAATTCTGGATGCTGTTATCAGTCAGCTTGATGGGAAAACGTCTTCCAGGATTCAGATGTGATTGAAAGCCCAAGCAGACTAGCTAAGGAGCTCCTCAAAACCTAGGAGAATCCCTGTCTTTAGGGAAAGTGTGGCACACTCACTCATAAGGGAAGTGTCCCACCAGCAGCAAGTTGAGCATAAATCCCAATACAAACAAGAAGGGAAACAGATGGACTGCAAGGTGAGAGAAAAAATCTCTGAAAAAAGGCACAACTAAGGAGCCAGTGGCACTGTCTAGAAACACTAGATCTGCTTTATGACATAGTCTCCATGGGGCAATTCCTACTTCCTGGCATTGCAGATAAGAATCTGACCAAACATTCTCTGTTGATGCTCTGGAATGACTCCCTGGCAACATGTTGTAAAGAAATACAAAATAATGTCACTCATACTACATATTTCTATCAAGTCAAACCACATCAACCTTACCTAAGTAAGGTAGAGGGAGGGGAAGGAATCTTAGGAACATCTTTCAAATGTGACATACTCATCAGAACATTTAAAAACCCTACCAATCTGCCCTTCCCTCCTCCTCTCCCCACCCCATACCAAAAAAAAGTGTTCAGAAAAACACTTCAGAATGCATACCAGTACACTAGCCAAATTCTGGGGCTGATGGGTTTTATGCTTCCAGATTTGAGTCACCAAAGCTCATCAATTCTCTGTTCTTACTCTCTGGCAGGGTCCCATAAGGGATATCCCATAGGGAACTAGACTTTTCCATATTGAACAAACAGGGTACATGAGTCCAGAAACAGCAATTCCCAATCCCTGCCAAGCACACGGTCTCCGGAATGAAACATTTCAGCAATGCCTCTCCCTTGGGAGAGGAGCTGGGTCTGCAGCTTCTAAGAGGCCTTGCTGCTGCCATTAGCATGGCCAGATGTGCAACAGCATCTCTAGATTTTTAAATTAAACTTTATACTCATAAATCTCTCTTTTTATCCCACCCAAGCACTAGAGTCTTACAGAATTCAGAGACTAAAGATCCAAGAAGGAATAGTGGGGAGGTGTAGGTGTGTGTGTGTGTGTGTGTGTGTGTGTGTGTGTGTGTGTGTGTGTATGTGTGTATGTGTGTGTGTGTGTGTGGTGTGTGTGTGTATGTATGTGTGTGTGGGGTGTGTGTGTGTGTGTGTGTATGTGTGTGTGTGTGTGTGTGTGTGTGTGTATGTGTGTGTGTGTGTGGTGTGTGTATGTGTGTGTGGTGTGTGTGTGTGGTGTGTGTATGGTGTGTGTGTGTATGTGTGGTGTGTGTGTGTGTGTGTGTGCATGTATGTGTGTGTGTGTGTGTGTGTGTGTGTGTATGTGTGTGTGTGGGGTGTGTGTGTGTGTGTGTGTGTGTCTGTGTGTGTCTGTGTCTAGCTATGTCTGTGTGTTTGGGGGCAAGAGTAGTGATAAGGCAGCATAGGAAAGATACTCAATTCAACTCTGTCTAGATGGAGAAACTGGATTTTCCTTACCTTTCAATTGGGAGTTATGTACAGCAAACATGTTGATGGTCATAAGCTGTAGCATACGGGTACTTCCAATAGGAGATGGGCTATGTTGCAGCAACACTTGGAACTCCTTAAGGACCTTCTCAGCCACTGCAGGGAATGTCTCCATCCTACAGATATAGGGAGCCCATTATTGAGTCATATCCTTAAAAGCACTTGGAAAAATGACTCCCCCTTCCCCAAGCAGAGAACTAATACCTAGGAAGTTTCTTTGCTACTCCTACAAAACCTTCCTGGTAGCCTATATTTTTTAACAAATTGAAGAAAAAAGAAAACAAAGTGTTCAAAGTTTAGGGATGAAAACAACTTAATTAGTGGATAAAAGGCTATATAACACTTTGGCATGCTATTTCTTAACCCACAATATTAAATGGATTAAAACTGACATAGAGTTTCTCTTTGAAACAGGTTTCTAAATAATGAGCTAATTTCCTTTAAGTTCTAACACCTACATCTTCCCTAAAAGTCTCAGATACGAAAGCTGTACTCTATAAAAGGAGTCTCATCGAGTTTTTTGTTTGTTTGTTTGGTTTGTTTTTTCGAGACAGGGTTTCTCTGTGTAGCCCTGGCTGTCATGGGACCTCTGTAGACCAGGCTGTCCTCGAACTCACAAAGATCCACCTGCCTCTGCCTCCCCAGTGCTGGGGTTAAAGGTATATGCCACTACTGCCCAGACATGTAAAAGATTCTTTACTGAAATAACTACTTTAGAAATAACACATGGTGGCTCATGCCTATAAACCCAGCACTTGAGTGGCCGAGGCAGGAGGATCTCAAGTTCAAAGACAGTCTAGAATACACAGCAAGAGCTTGTCTAAAATTTAAAAACAAAAAGAAGAAAGGAAGGAAGGAAAGGAAAGGACTTAGACATTGCTCCGCCTTCGTAGGTGCCATCATACTCACTGCCCACTCATTGGTCCCAAACTTCCCCCTGAAGAACCCCAAACCCAGGGCCCCCAATGGGCTGTTTTCCAACCTTCCCTGTGCTGCTATCCTCCCTCTCACAAGCCCTCTGCTCATCAGGGTCTGTATGTTTTCAGGCCAGTGGAAATACAATGCCCTGGCCAACTGCCACTCCCAATACAGGAAGAGCCTGTAATGTAGGGAGGCAGAAATCCAGCCAGTGACCTAGGGCTCCTAAGGAGAGGTCATTCAAACTACTGCTTGCCAAATGTGGCCACTGGATCCTAAACAGTGGTGCATGCCTGGAGCTCCTTTGGCAACAGGAGTAAACCACAGCTGAAATCCTCTGAAATAAAAAGCAAACTCAAACTTGGTGCTAGAGAGAGAAACCAGGCACACAGGCCTTAGGGCTATGCTGCACAATTCGTGGTCAGCAAAGTATCTTTTACTACGCCGCCCCCCCCCCACCATCAAATTGCTTGTGGTGCACTGAGGGGTGCAGTGGGGAACAGTGCTAGTCTGGATTAATAAATAGCTTCTGGAAAGCCAAGGCAGGCAAGCTTTCTCAAATCCTGGAGAAAGGTGGGGTGAGTTTCACCCCAACCTCAGTCTTTATCGTTGAACAGCATCCTCCCCAGATAAGAAAACCCCAGAGCTTTACGGAATTTTGGCGCTCTTTATACCTTGTTTTTGGATGGCAACTCATACTGCTGACCTTCTGGTGCCCAGAAGTCATGCCACAGCTCCAGGTCAATCACAGTTTACATTCCAGTTTGCCTCTGCTCAACTGTCCTCATTTTCACTGGCACAAAACATGCCATGCATTGGCTTCCTGCACCACCCCCATGCCATTTTAAGTGCCTGCTCCAAATCAAAACAAAGCAAAGCAAAACAAAACAAAAAAATCTTCCCTCTAAAAAACTTCAGAGCTGCTAAAACTCTTGATAGACTAGGAATGGCAGGGAGTGATGTTTGTGGCTGGACTGGATCCATTTTTCCCCATGGGCTCTAACAAAGGTTTCATTTTAAATCCTGACACTGTGCAGCACTCTCTCTGGATGGAAGTGGGGAGGGGGCTAGTACTTCTCATTACAAGAAGAGCAGAGTTCACTCTGCAAGAAAAGCTGCCACGCTGGGCAAGTTTCAAGGCCATGTGTCTCCGTGTTGAAAGGCAGGAGAGAGCCAGCACAAAATGACAGGACAGAAGTGTCACGTGGGACATGTGTCTGAGGAAGCCTCTTCCCTGGGGTAGAAACTGAAACAGATCCATTAACACTCCATGGGTCAGACTAAAGTCTGAAATGAGTACAGGTCAAATGTTCACATTCTTTTTTTTTTTTCAGAAACTTAAAAAAACAAAACAAAAAACTCCACCTCCCTTTGATTAGTACATCCTAACTGAAAGAATCAATGGGTAAGAATGTAAATTAGCCTCATACATCAAATATAAGAGAACATGGCCCTTTCAGAACTCAGGAGGCAGAGGCAGGCGGATCTCTGTGAGTTCAAGGCTAGCCTAGTCTATAAGGTGCATTTCAAGACAACTAGAGCTACATAAAAAAACCCTGTCCCAAAAAACAGAGAGAGAGACAGAGAGACTGAGACAGACAGACAGACAGACAGACAGACACAAACACACACACACACACACACACACACACACACACACACACACACACACAGAAACTGAGAACTTATTGGGAGTGGTAGTGTTACTCAGACAAAAATCAGTGTTAAGCAAAAAACAAGGAAAGAAGGTGACAGTTAAAAGTCCCCTTTCCAGAGGCAGGGAAGATCTCTATGAGTTCGAGGCCATCTTAGTCTACACAGAGAGTTCCAGAACAGCCAGGACTGTAATAGAGAACTCTTGTCTGAAACAAACAAGAACCAAAAGGTCACCTTTCCAGGATTCAATAATGAGACTTCTGTTTCCTAGATTTTATTTATTTATTTATTTTATTTTCGAGACAGGGTTTCTCTGTGTAGTTTTGCACCTTTCCTAAAACTAGCTATGTAGACTAGGCTAGCCTCAAACTCTTAGAGATCCGCCTGCCTCTACCTCCCAAGTGCTGGGATTAAGGGCGTGTGCCACCACCACCTGGCTATTTCCCAGATTTTTAACCAAAATTCTTTTTGATTTTGGTTTCAAACTGAAAGTAGTTTCACGTCATTTTCTTTGAGAAATATCTTTACTCCTTGTCTACATATTACATAAAAATTATATTAAAACTGACATAATAATGGTACATAATTAATATATTTTTAAGTGCATGTATTTGTAAAACACATGCAAAACCCAAAGCTGTATGGGGTAGTACATGTCTCTAATGTTAGCACTGAGAAGGCTGAGGCAGTAGCTGAGTTTGAGGCTAGACTGAGCTATTACATAGTGAGATCCTGTCTAAAAACAAAACAAATAAACAAAAATGGGGGATCCCACAAAATTTTGTTTTTACAAATACATAAGTATCAAAAAGGCCTTAAAGTACATATAACCCAACGCCAGAGTTCCCTCTTTGGAGAACACAGTGTGGAGATGGGGGTGAGTTGGGGCAGACTTGAGAGAAATCTTTACCTTAGCTATCGTTTTGTGTTTTCTAGGAGTTTTTGATGGTACTTACGAAATAATCATAAAATTTAAGACAAGAAGAAAGAACATGAACAACAACAATAAAGGAGGAAGAGGAGGAACAGAGAAACTGTCAGAAGCACCTAAAACACCCAGATACCTGGGGGCCAGGTGGGTGGCATTTAGCCCCTGGGAACTTGATAAGCTGGGGCTGGAGAGCTGCTGTGAGTTCAAGACCTGCCTGGGCTAGCTGGAGTTCAAGAACTACTGGACTACAGTGTGAGACAAAATAACAAACAGACAGACAGACAGCATCTCCAGCAGCACTGCCTGTAGAGCTGCTGCTGATGATTCTGTAATCATGGGAAGGAAACTTCAACACAGATCCAGTGATAACTGTAAAACAGTTTAATATGGTTCCGTACACACACACACACACACACACACACACACACACACACACACACACACACAGTGACTACAAAATATACACTGAACATTAGTTATTCAGTTATCACTGGCTATTAAGAATACGAGTAACTTAGATGAGCGTAGTGGCCTTTAATCCCAGCACTCAGGAGGCAGAGGCTAGGAGATCTCTGAGTTCCAGGCCAGCCTGGTCTACATAGTGAGTTCCAGGCCAGCCTGGTCTACATAGTGAGTTCCAGGCCAGCCTGGTCTACATAGTGAGTTCCAGGACAGCCTGGTCTACACAGTGAGTTCCAGGACAGCCTGGTCTACACAGTGAGTTCCAGGACAGCCTGGCCTACACAGTGAGTTCCAGGACAGCCTGGTCTACACAGTGAGTTCCAGGACAGCCTGGCCTACACAGTGACAGAAAAACAAACAACACACAATATGAGTAACTTTCTATTTTTTCTTTTTGCTAAGTTTTCTAAATATTTTATAATCAACAATGTATAATAAAAAAGTTTCTTTATTATGAATACTTCTGAGTTTGGTATTTAAATACATTTAGTAATTTCACAAATAAAATCAAAATACTTTATTTTTAAAGAATTCAAAATCTAAAATAAATACATGGGTTTTAAATTCCAAGACCTTGGTGCAAATAAAATGACCAGCCAAGCAAGCACAAACTAAAGTGGTAACTTTAACTGAGGCAATAATAGGAAACAAAAATTTCCAGTTGTCCCCATTCAAGAGTCTCCTCTACAGGTTCTGACCTCCTTCAGTTGAAGCCAAGTGCAGGGCTGCTCTGCTCCTTACTAGAAAAGCATCTTCTATCTATCAGAAGCCTCCAGGCAACCCTGACTGATTCCTCTTCCAGAGTCCAAGAGGACTCAGTTCCTGTTCTTTCAAACCTAAGAAGACAGATAATCTTCAGAGCATGCACTTCACTGACTTAGGTAGCTAACCTGGGATCTCCTTGTCTCACTTGGATGGCAGTTTCAAAAGACCGATGTTTCAGACAACACTGGGACCCAGACTCAAGAATGCCTCAGACAGTGACTAACAGGGCAGGCCCAACCCCTCAGACGCTGAGGACATAGCTGGGCTAGACAACATTCTCTACAGAAAAGAATCAGGCTTCCTAACTTGATTCTCAACTTCTTTTTTTTTTTTTTTTTTTTTTTTTTTTTTTTTTTTTTGGTTTTTCGAGACAGGGTTTCTCTGTGTAGCTTTGCGCCTTTCCTGGAACTCACTTGGTAGTCCAGGCTGGCCTCGAACTCACAGAGATCCGCCTGGCTCTGCCTCCCGAGTGCTGTGATTAAAGGCATGCGCCACCACTGCCCGGCTTGATTCTCAACTTCTTAATTCTCTAAAGGCTTTTTTTTTTTTTTTTTTTTTTTTAACTTAAATTATGTCACAGGGTTGAGATGAGAGAAAACATCATATTGCTATAGAATGACTCTCAGCAATAATCTATTTAAACCACTGCTAGGAGACTGAAGTGCACAAAAATCTTCTGACTTGTTTACTCTGGAGGCCTAACTACCCATTGTTTTTACAAAAAAAAAATTCTTGGTGTTTAATCTCAGTGAAACCAGGTGATGTCAACAGCAAGCAGACCTGACTTGCACACAGTAGGCATTCAAGTATATACTATACAGATACAACATAAACCCCAGGCACAGAGAAGACCTAAACCAAAGGACTAGTGTCAGGGCTTTTCTAGAAAGAGAGGTGCAGCATGTGCCTTCAGCTGGTCTCCATTACAATCTCCGCAGTCTTAACTTGTTTTCAGCGCCTCCCACATTTCGCTTCTTCTTGTTAATTAGGCATTGGTCCATGATGTTATATGTAGCTTGCACTTGCTGCGTTTCTAGGCTTACAGAGTTCTACTTATGTTTTTCACTCTTTAAAAGATTTTTTAAATTTGTGTGTGTGCGTCTGTGTGTCCACAGAGATGTAAGTTAAAGTTACATGGGAACTGGGACTGAACCGAGGTTCTCTATACTCAATAAGCCATCTCTCCAGCCTTTATTCTTTTTTTCTTCCTTTTTAACAATAGGAATGTTACTGCTGTTTCTGTCTTGCTGAATTAATGTTAAGCTCAATTTCCTCTTATCTCAAGAACAGTATGAGAGGAATATTCATGCAGGGACTGAAGTATGCCTAGAATTGATAGACATTTTCTTCATTGAAAAGGAGCATGTTTCATCTTTTATAAAAATAAAATTGGTGTTGGGCGGTGGTGGCACACGCCTTTAATCCCAGCACAGGGGGAGGGGGCGGGGATTGGCAGAGGCAAGCGGATCTCTGAGTTTGAGGCCAGCCTGGGCTACAGAGTGAGTTCCAGGAAAAGGCTCCAAAGCTACACAGAGAAACCCTGTCTCAGAAAAAAAGAAAGAAAAAAAGGAAAGAAAGAAAAAGAAAAAAAAACAATAAACAAACAAACAAATAAAATTGGCTCAATTATCTCTTGTGCCCCACCCACCCACAGGTTTTCTCTGTGTATCCCTGGCTGTCCTAGAACTTGCTCTGTAGACCAGGCTGGCCTCAAACTCACAAAGATCCACCTGCTTTGGCCTCCCAAGTGCTAGGATTAAAGGTGTGTGCCGCCTGCCACCACCCAGCTTCTTTTTTAAAAATTGTGTGTGTGTGTGTGTATGTTGGTGCACATGGGCCCCAATGCACGTATGGAAGTCAGAGGATAAATTGCAGGAGTCAGCTCTCTCCCGACCATGTGGGTCCATAGGACAGAACTCAGTCATCAGTCTCGTAGCAAGCAGATTTACCCTCCGACGCATCTCACCAGCCCTAGATTAACCAACTTTTCGACAACAGATTTTACTCTCAAAAACAGAACAGGGGATGGGGATTTAGCTCAGTGGTAGAGCGCTTGCCTAGCAAGCGCAAGGCCCTGGGTTCGGTCCTCAGCTCAAAAAAAAAACAAAACAAAACAGAAGAGATCCTGGAAATTAATCTAGGCCAGAGTAAACCACCTGAGACAAAGGATATAATCTATTCCTTTTTAAAACCCTCCAGGGAAGGAAATTCCCAAACATACTCCTTCTATAAAATTCTTCCTTTTCTTCTTTTTGTTTTTGAGATAGTCTCATATGCATGCCAGGCTGGCTAAAACTTGCTTTACCACCTCTTGAGTGGTAAAATTACAGGTGTGTGCCACCACATGCAGTTTTTATCAGTGCTGGAATTGAACTCAGGCCGTACTGAATGCTAGGAAGTAAACAAACCAACTGAGTTACCACCTTAGCCCTCATTGTCCAGCTGTTTAATTCTTACTGTGGCTCTTTACCAAACTTGCTCCAAAATATCTGTGCTTAAATATGGTAATTTTAAAAGAGGGAATAAAATATAATTAACATTTAATCTGATAAAAACTTATCCTAAATATTCTTACCATACATTCTGAAGTAAAATTTAAATAAGCTTTCCGGTTCTAAGTTTCCAGTGAACAAGAAACAATCTAAAACTGTAGTTCTCCACAAGGGGCATTATGGCTCCCAACAAACATTTGCCTGGAGATATTTTTTTTTTTTTTTTGTTTTTCGACACAGGGTTTCTCTGCGTAGCTTTGCGCCTTTCCTGGGACTCACTTGGTAGCCCAGGCTGGCCTCGAACTCACAGAGATCCGCCTGGCTCTGCCTCCCGAGTGCTGGGATTAAAGGCGTGCGCCACCACCGCCCGGCCACCTGGAGATATTTTTAATCACAACTTGGGATTGGAGTATGTGAGTATCATATAGTAAAAAGATGCTACAACACAGACTCCCAAGGCTCTAAATGTTAATAGCACTGAAGCTCATGAACCTTGACACAGACAGTGTGGTCCTAAAGAACAAATCTAAGAGGGGAAAGGGAGAGCCAGATGTAGCTGTGCATCCTGTAATCCCAGCATTTAGGAAGCGGCTGCAGAAAGATCAGAAGTTCAATACCTGGGCTACAGGACACTCTGGTAGCAAGAAATTAAGGAAGGAAGGGAGGGAAGGAGGGAAGGAGGAAAAGAGAGAAGGGAAAAAGGAAAAAGAGGTGAGTGAAAGGTAGTAAGAGAAAAACGAAACACGGCAAGAACTATACAAGCTAAAGAAGTAAGAGAACCATCCACTGTTAGTACTTCCTGCGATCCTGTTCTTTCCCTAGTTACATCGACCATGGTAGCTACCATCGTAACTGCAGCTCTGGCACTCACTGGTGAGCAGCTTGGCTCTACTGTAACCTACTGGAATACCACATACTTTTCTCTGGTCTTTCCCAATCCATCTACTTCTTACAATCCTTCATTTCTTCATTCACACAATTGTTAACCAATCACTCAGGATACAGCTGAGCTAGACCAAGCTTCTGCCACTGGAGCACATGCTGATAGTGCCAGGAAGAAGTTAGAAACAACTAACACATGTAGCTAATTTTTCCCAAGTAAATTTATTTCTAGTAGGAGAGAGTCTTTATCTTTTGAAATTTTTTCCAATTTTCCCAAGTCATTTCAAAATCTAAAATATCCTTGAAATGACCATAACTGTCACTCTTGCCCAAGATGATGCCAGATGAGTACATGTGAAACATACTGCTACTCACAATCCACAGGGCGGTGGTTTTTCAAGCAGGACAAAGCCTTTCAGCATCTCAAGAGTAAATACAAAGTATGTGGGAACTGAAATGACTCCTACTTTCCCAAACCATAGCACTACAGATAAACAAACTTACTTAAAAGTTCATGGCGAAAAGTAAAAGGGAAATAGGAGATTTGCAATATGCAGCCAATCACCTGAAAGGGCAGCTCTCAATAAAACTTCTAATTCAGAAAAGATTAAAACCCACCAGGAATCCTAGTATGCTGGTCCACTTGGGAATTCCAGCACTTCAGAAGCTGAGGCAGGAAGGTCACCAAATTCTAAGACAGCCTAGGCTACACAGGAAGACCCTGTCTCAAAGAAACCAAAACCAATCGAACAAAAATCAAGCAGCAGACCTGTGAAGGGCTGCTACGTCTTCTCTTCAATGTCCTTTACCCAGGGAAGTCCTACACAGAGACACTCAGCACACATCTCCTTTGACAAGAAGGCACCATCAAGCTTTTGGATAATGAGTTTTACTTTGTCAGGAAAAATTTCTGATGCACCAGAGGAACACTCAAAATTCTTCCCAGGGATTTAAGGGGGAAGTACTAAGCTTCTGCACACACTGCCTTCCCTGGGTCTTCCCATGAACAGGTAAATCCATGGAGGATTTGGGATTTACTGAGATCAGCAATGTGGCTCAGGGGACGGGGCACACAGAAAGGGGGATGGGTCAGAACACAGAGAAAGGCAACAGTTACTCTTGCTTTTGAGGAGAAATACAGAGATAGTTTTCCCCAAGGAAGACCCTGGCAGCTGCCCCCAGGGATGCAGCATAACTGACTCAGGCTCACTGGGGGCTAACCGGAAGACAGCAGCGACAGAAACCCAAGGGGACTAGGAGATGGGGCTGGGAAAACTGTCCTTAAAGAGAGTTTTAGGAAAGAAAGAGAAAAGAGAGACAAAGAGAGTGATATCTCTCAAACTTCATGAGCACAGTAGGAAAGAGAGAGAAGGGAAGGTGGAGGCCTCTGAGAATTCACACCCTGTGCCCTCAGTTACAAACACAGGCTAGTTGCTAACAATATTAAATTCCAAAATGACTTGTAATGTAGGGAAATAAAATAAACATCCTGCACACTTACCCAATCCGGGTAAACAGCTTCCCATGGGCATGGAGAAAACTGAGGATGAACCTTTTGTTCAGCTGCATGGGAAAAAGGGAGAGGAGAAAACAATTAAACTTTCCCCAGTTTCCTGTTACTGAATACAGTCCCCAGTGACACAATAACCTGGCCAGGGTCTAAAGGGGTGGGCACTGGGGATGGGAACCAAATGGACATGCCCAAACTCTCACACAGACCCAGGGCACATGCCCAACAGCTGCGGTTCAGCTGAGCCAAGGTAAGAGAAGGCTCGGTGAGTGGACAGCACCCTCTGCTGGCAGTGGCACCCCTGTGCAGAAATGGAAAGCGACTCTGAACTGAGCCGATTACAGAGGGAGATGCCTCCTTTCTGTGGAATCCAGAAACCACTACTAGATCCATAATAACAGAAACAAAATTCTGACAGGAATAGAGTAAGTGATTTTAGAGAAACTCCTGATCCTACTTCTGAGCTATTTTTCTAGCTATATAGGAAATCAGGTCTCTGACAACTAAGGTTAAGGTATTCACCACTAAGGTGGTGCATCAAATACTAGCTTTTGATACTGGAGTTCTGGTCTGGTTCTGGAGCTGAAGATTAAAGTCTACAGAGACCAGGCATAAAGAAGGCTGACGGTGACAGCAGGAACCTCTGGTACTTACTCTCCAGTCCCAACAAATGCTCTAATGAAGAACCAAGCTGGAAAGTGGAATATGGGTTTTTATGTAAAATCTTCTGGCTTTTTTAAGTATTAGCTAAAAAAAAAAAAAAAATTATCTGAACACTAGGTAAGTCCCAAGCCAGCCACATGTAGCATATGAGCCACCAGTTTGCAATCTTGACTCAAAGATTCTAGAAAATCTAACTCAGTCAAAACAGATCATTCCTTTGGGCAAAATAAAGAAAGTAGAGACAATGTAAACAACCCCACTATCTTCCCTGATCTCCTAGAAATAATATCCTATAGTCTGCCAGGGTTGAGACTGTTGACTTCTGTTGAGAGTAGTGGGGCACGTCTCTAATCCCAGGACTGAAGCAGAGGCAGGCAGATCTCTGTGAGTTCAAGGTCAGCCTAGTCCACAGAGTGAGTTCTAGGGCAGCCAGGGCTACATAGTAAGACCCTGCTCAAAACTTATAAAAAAAAATTTAAGAATGTTGATTACAAGTGGGAAATTAGTGGGTCAGCAAGATGGCTAACAGGTAAAGGCGCTTACCACCAAGCCTGGCAACCTGAGTTCAATCCCCAGGACCCACATGGTAGAAGAAGAGAACCAACCAATGCCCACAAGTTATTCTCTGATCTCCAGATATACAATCGAGTCCACACACATACATGCACTAAATAAATAGATAAATAAATGTAAAAATAAAAAGGTGACTACTAAAAAAGGAACAAATCCAATAGCCCTGGATAGTATACCTCCAAAGAATAAAAACTTCTGGGTCATCACCCTGCAGAACAGACCACCAATAAAATTATGGAATTCAGAAATAGGGCTTCAACATCAAACTTGGTGAATAAGCTTCCATTTTTATTTTTGCCGTAAGTGAATTACCCTGAAGAGCTATTAAAGAGCAAAATAATGATGTGTGTGGTTTAAAAGCTATGTCAAGCTATGTCAAGGCCAGTGACAGTGGGAAAGATTTTACCAACTATTTTACCAAAATTAGTAGCAAAACCTTGAACAGAGTACAGTTCTCAAGATCTTGTAGGAGAGAAGGATGGTGCAAACAGAGACTGTCTTCCCACCAAACAGACTTGAATTTAATTCTTCCCAGACCATTTATTTATCTGCTGTGAGGTATCTTAGCCAATTGATCCAAATTCCCTAAATTCCTTCCCCTTCCCTTCAGATCCAGTCTTGCTATATGGCCTAGACTGGCCTTGAATTTGCAATTTCCCTGCCTCCACCTCCTCAATGCTGGAATTCTAGGCAAGCATCACACCCACCCATCCTGTTCCTTAGAACTTTTCTATAGGTATGAAATCATTCAAACAGAAGGATAAAGATACATACATGCACTCTATTCCTATTTAGCTTAGTTACTTCTCACAGCTATCAATCACAAAATCCTCTATAAGTTGCTTATATTTACATGTAGGAAAAGAATTATTAGTAGTTCACTAATCCAAGCCTAAAGTTATCCCTTGAGCCCTAAGGCAAGCCCAACATACAAGCTGCTTTAAAAGAGGAGAATTAGAATTTGAATCCAGGTCTTCAGACTCTAAGTACAATTTTCCTTCTCTTAACCTCAGGAAAACACTTGTGAACTGATTCAATAGGGAGTGAATGAGAACAACTGAAAAGCAATACAATTCTGCTTTTTTAATTTTTTTACTGAATGGATAGGAAACAGTGAACCGGAAAGCTCCCGGAATAAAGTGAAACCCCCAAGTGATTTTGGAACATCCTGCATTACCCATACTTCCTAAAGGGACTTCCTTTAGATAGACAAGTCTACCTAATCACTTGAATCTATATTTACTACTATTATTCATATTTTGTTGTTGTTTTTCCCCCGGGACAAGGTTTCTCTGTGTAATCCTGGCTGTCCTGGAACTCCCTCTGTAGACCCGGGTGGCCTCAAATAAAGGTCTTACTGGCATAATTTTTCAACTAAAGGAAATAAAGGTAATTTTAGAAAACTTTTTTGTTCTTTTGTTTGTTTGTGTTTGTTTTTGAGACAGAATCTCACTATGTAGTTGTCCTGGAAGTCACAGGGCTCGACCTGCCTCTGCCTCTGCCTGGAGTCCTGGGATTAAAGGTGTATACACCATGCTAGCTTTTTTTTTTTTAAGAGAACTTTAATTTGAAAGTACATATATACTTTCTCCTGACCTTGAGAACTAACGTTCTATTTTCAGTCTCAAGTATCTGTTACCCTAACTTTTGTTCCACTTTGTTATCACCAAAACCACTTTAGTTAGGAAAGGAAGTAAAAATGTGGGTGTATCATAGAGGTAAAGAAAGCATGCTACCCAGAGCCAGCAGATTTGTTACACATTGATCAAAATAGGTCTTAAGAAACAGTCACAAGTGACTGACACAATATGAAGTCAGCTAGTACTGAAGCAGGATCTTTGGAGAACTCTAAAAACAAAAAACACAGATCAAACCCAGGGCCTTGCACACAGGAGGCAAATTATCTACTACTGACTGTACTGGTCCTTAGTCTTCTGAGAAAGGGTCTCATTAAGTAGGTAGTTCAGACTAGCCCCCAACTTTTAATTTTCTCTGCAAGGATAAGATTATGGATGACCCTGGAGAACTCATAACTGAAACCAACTTTTTCTGAGTCAGGAAAACTTCAGTGTGAGCTTTTCTCTCCAACACATTACAACAGCCTGACTTCTATTTCTGCAACTTGTTTTTATTTTTTATGTGTGCATGTCTGTGCAAGTATGTGCAGGTACCCTAGGAGGTCAACTAGAGTTACAGGAATTGGTGAGTTCCCTGACACGGGTTCTAGGAACTCAAACCCTCTGGAAGAGAGTCAAGCACTCTGGAACTCACTACAGACTACTCAGCTGTCTCTACAGCCTCTCTCCCCGGGTCCCCTTTTTTGAGGCAAGGTCTCACTATGTAGACCTGACTGACCTGGAACTTGCTCTATAGAACAGGCTGGCCTTGAACTCAGAGATCCACCTGTCTCTGCCTCCCAAGTGCTGGGATTAATGGCTTCCTAAATGCTGAGATTAAAGGAGTGTACCACCATGCCCAACTTTCTGCAACTTATTTTAATATACAACTAAGCAGAGAGAAATGTGAAGTTATCTGCCTCTAAGTCATTCTTATACATCTGTCTACTATTCACCAGAAACTAAAATTGTCCCTAGAGATACTATAGACTCCTAAGCTTACCCCAAACAGATACTAATGACAGTAGGTTCATGGGTAGGTCTCCAGAATGAAGTCTGTCTGCCATCAACTGGGATTCTGAGTTAAAAAACAACATTTTTAGTTGCTCCTCAGCTGTACTTTGGTGTACTGTACAGCTATACTGTCACCCCTCCACACACACATACACACACTATAAAATGAAGTTTCCACTAGTGACATTACCTAGCTCATAAATAAAAAGATTAAAATGCAAATAAAAGGATTCTAAAACCAGGTAAGCATGATGTTACACACCTGTTGTCCTTGCCCTGCATGAGTAGAAGCAGAAAGATCATGAGTTTAAGGTTATCTTTGGCTACATAGCAAATAGGCCAGCTGGCTACATGAAACCCCAAGTTAAATAAAGTAACAAAGAAATACAGTAACCAAGAAAACTAAGTTGAACTAGTACTTTAAAAATCATCTCCTTAGCTGAGAGTAGTAACTCATGCCTTTAATCCCTATACTTGGGATGGAAAGGCAAGTGGATCAATTCGATTTTGAGGCCAGCCTGTATCTACATACTGAATTCCAGGACAGCAAAGACTACACAGTGAGAGCCTGTCTCAAAAATAAAACAGAACCACACAAAACAAAACAAAAACCACAGAACTGTCTCCTTGGCATAAAGTGTTAATCCCGGAACCACTGAGTACTTACTAGTCTTTGAACCATCATCAAAAAATTATCCTCAGCTACATGGTAAGTTTAAAGCTAGCCTAGGTTACATAAGACTGTCTCAAAAAACAACCAAACAAGGCCGGGCGTGGTGGTGGCGCACGCCTTTAATCCCAGCACTCCGGAGGCAGAGCCAGGTGGATCTCTGTGAGTTCGAGGCCAGCCTGATCTCCAAAGTGAGTTCCAGGAAAGGCGCATTGCTACACAGAGAAACCCTGTCTCAAAAAAACAAAAAACAAAACAAAACAAAAAAAAAAAACAACCAAACAAACAAACAAAAAAAACTGGGGCAAGTAAGGTAGTTTCTACCTGTAATCCCAGTACTTCCAGGCTAAGGAAGGAGGGTCATTGTCATGGATTAGATGCCAGTCTTCGCTAATGAGTCGAAGCCAGCCTGGGCTATAGTATGAAACCTTGTCTCAAAAAACAATAAAAAAATATTTTTTCTTGGGAAGTAAATGTTTAATACAAACCATAGAAAATATTCCTTAAAACTGTAACTAAGTACTTTGTTATCCCTGGAGTGAGAAAGAATACCTGCTTGGTGGCAGCAATTCAATGTCATACAAGGGAGATTCTAAAATGCACCCATTTCAATTCCACAGAATTGTAAAGAAAATCATTTTGAGGACAATAAGAGTATTTAGAATTCAAAGGTGTATTTTTTTAATGTTTTTTTCAGAGGAGCATAAATTATCACTTTCTTGTTTTGAACCTATTTTCACAGGTATCAAATATTTTCAGTCATTCAACTTTTCAGTGATTGGAAAGGGGATACTATCCTCAGATATGAGACAACACTGGTAGAAATCAAATTTCAAGAGTACCCATAAGTAAAAAGTCCAGGGCTTTCAGAGCTGTCAATCAAAGGCCGTTCATTTGCCTGTGTAAAGGTTGAGCTCACAGGAAGCAGAGGATGTGAGGGTATCTGCAATGCTGTCTATTTGTCTCCTTCAGACTTGTGCTTCTAGGGCAGCAAAGTAAGAGGCTTACAAGCCAAGAGGATAAACAGGTAACAAACCACCTGCCAACCCAGCTATGCTGTAAAACCTAAAACAAGGCCTACCAATTCTGAAGTTGGCAGGAGGCACTAGGATTACCTTGCTTGCTTAGACAGGGAATGTCTTAGAAAAGGAGAGATCTAAGGAAGTCATAAAGAGAGAAAGAGAGCCCTGGCACACAAAATGTTCTCAGCAGTATGACAATCATTAGTAAAAAAATAAAAGTTATTTAGTAGTAGTATCAGAATTCTTTTTTTCCTTTAAAGACAGGGTCTCACTATGTAGCCCTCCCTGGCTGGCCTGGATGGAACCCAGAGCTATGCATACTCTTGCCTTCTAAGTGCTGGAATTAAAGGCTTGCCCTACCACAACCAGCCTATTTTCAGGATTCTTTCTAGGATACAGATAAGAAGCTCAGGTGAGCCAACCTGCATGACTTAAATACCTGTACGATGAAAAACAAAAACAGATCAGTGGTTAAGAGCATGTACTGCTCTTCCAGAGGACCAGAGTCCGATTCCCAGAACTACCTCAGGAGTCATTCCAAAACTTCTGACCTCCATGGGCACACTCACTTAAAAATAATAAAAACCTTAAAAAAATTGAGAATGGAACCTGAGTTCAATCCCCAGGACCCACATACTAGAAGAAATGAACCAACTCCTACAAGTTGTCCTCTGACCTACACAGAGAGAGAGAGAGAGAAAATAGATAGGTAGGCTGGCTGATTTTTTTTTTTCTTTTCTTTTTTTTTTTTTTTTTGGAGCTGAGGACCGAACCCAGGGTCTTGCACTTGCTAGGCAAGCGCTCTACCACTGAGCTAAATCCCCAACCCGGCAGGCTGATTTTTTTAATCAATCCATATATTCCTTATTTGAAGCAAAGAGCCACACCAATGCTAAGGGATGCAATGGTCAGGGATGGTGATTACTCCCCACCCACCGTTACTGCTGATCTGCTCTAAGAACGACAGCTCAATTAGCTATAATTAAGCACCAGCTTCATGCAGATGACTGGACCTGAGCCAAAAGAATTTAAAATTTAAAATGGGCCTTCTAAAACAACCTTTTCTGGACCAGTGAGATGGGCAATGGGTGAGATGGGCAACAGATAAGAGGTGCTCACCACCAAGCTTGACGACCTGAGTGGGATCCCTAGTGTCTGCATACTAGAAGAAAACAATCGACTCCCCACAAGTTGTCCTCTGACCTCCACACACACACATGGCATGTGTGGTCCCCTAATAAACTAAAATGTAATTTTTTTTAAAAAGTAAAACTACCTATTCTAGTTAACGAATCCCTTGAAACAATGATTCTCATCCTTGACCTGTAGTTTAGCACTGCCTCCACAAAGTCTTATAAAATATTAAAACAATTTACTATTACTTCATTATCTCCCTTAGAGCCAGTACATGCTGGAGAGGAACTGGGTCAAATGTCAATTCAGCAGTCAACTCCAGAAAATCCAGTTAGCAAGCATAGGGCTTGCTGAGCTTAAAATTATATAGCCATGGAGATGGAGGATGGCTTAGTGGTTAAGAAAAGGGACTACTCTTCTAGACCACCTGAGTTAGAGTCTCAGTACCCACATCAGATGGCTCATAACCATTCCAACTCAAGCAGGATGCAACTCCTCTGGTCTCTGAGAACACCTGTACTCACATGCACATGTCCACACATGCACACAGATACACATAATTTGATTTTTGTTTTGTTTTGTTTTTTGAGACAGAGTTTCTCTGTGTAGCTTTGCGCCTTTCTTGGATCTCGCTCTGTAGACTAGGCTGGCCTCAAACTCACAAAGATCCACCTGCATCTGCCTCCCTCGTGCTGGGATAAAGGCGTGCGCCACCACTGGCCAGCGAAGTATTTTTTTTAAAAGAGTACATAGCAAAATCTCAGATCAGCCTGGACTACAAGAGACTTTGTCTCAAAAAAGAAAGAAGGGAGAAGGTGAAACAGGTCAGCAGGTAAAAGCACTGGGCACCAAGCCTGATGACCTGAGTTTGATCCCTAGGACCCATACAATAGAAGTTGTCATCCCTAATACACACACACACACACACACACACACACACACACACACACACACACACACACACACACACACGAGGGAGGGAGGGAGGGAGGGAGGGAGGGAGGGAGGGAGGGAGGGAGGGAGGGAAGGAGGGAAGGAGGAAGGAAGGAAGGAGGGAAGGAGGGAAGGAGGGAAGGAGGGAAGGAGGGAAGGAGGGAGACAGGCAGGCCAATGGCCGGCCGACCAAAGATATGTGACTGTTCTGTATTAATTGCTTGTGTGTTTATCACCAGGAAAAAATGGGACAGAATGGTATGAACAACCAATTCTAAAGCCAAGCTAAAGACCCACACTCAAAGTGTAGTTAAGACACTTATTTACTTTGTAACCATATGCAAGTCACATCAATTTTCCAAGGATTTTTCTTCACCCATAAAATAAGAATTATGAGTGATTTCATAACCCCCAGTGTATGTATATCACCTTAGTAATTTTTTTTTAATTTTATTTTTTTCCATCTCTAGAGAGGGTTAAAAAATTGTTTCTTTGTGTCTATATGAAGTATGTACCTGTATACACATTCCTGTGGGTATGCACAAGCCATGGCACATGTGTAGAGGTCACAGGACATTCTTGGGTGGTGGCCCTCACTATCTATCATGCTCAAGACAGGCATTTTTGGATGCAAACACCAGGCTAGTTGGCCCATTCTCCTCTCTCACTGTAGAAGTGCTAGCTACTATTACATACGCTTTGATATCATGGCCAGCTTTTATGTGGGTTCTTGGGATGTGAACTCACATCTTCATGATTTTACCCATTGAGGTGTCTATCCAGTTTCACCTGAGCCACTTTCATTTATTTATTTATTTATTTATTTTTGGTTTTTCCAGACAGGGTTTCTCTGTGTAACAATTCTAGCTGTCCTAAAACTTTCTTTGTAGACCAGGTTGGTCTCAAACTCACGGAGAACTGCCTGACTCTGCCTTCCAAGTGCTGGGATTAAAGTCATGTGCTATTACTGCCCTACCACTTGGGCTCTGTGTGCGCGCGCGCGCATGCCTACCTGGCTCTGCCTCCCAAGTGCTGGGATTAAAAGTGTGTCCTACCACATTTGGCTCTTAATCAGCATTTTTGAAAGTCTTCAAGTTTTCATGCCGGGTGATGGTGGTGGCACACACCTTAATCCCAGCACTCAAGAGGCAGAGGTAGGTGGATCTCTGTGGGTTTGAGGCCAGCCTGGTCTACAGAGTTAGTTCCAGGTCAGCCAGGGCTACACAAAGAAACCATGACTAAAATAAAATTTAAAAAAATAGTTTTCACATCTCGGGGAGAAGGAGATGGGGTCTCATGATTTAGTGGCCCCATTAGTGATACATTATTTTAACGTCTGTCTGAAAAATATCTAAAGGGGCTGGAGAGATGGCCCAGCAATTAAGAACACTGACCACGCCAAGCGATGGTGGTACACGCCTTTAATCCCAGCACTTGGGAGGCAGAGGCAGGCGGATCTCTGTGAGTTCAAGGCCAGCCTGGTCTACAAAGCAAGATCCAGGACAGTCACCAAAACTATACCTGTCTCAAAAACAAAACAAACAAACAAACAAAAAACAAAACAAACAATCAAATTAAAAAAAAAAAAAAAAAAGAATACTGACTGCTCTTCCAAAGGACCCAAGTTCAATTCCCAGGACCCATATGGCAGTTCACAGCTGTCTGTACTTCCAGCTCCAGGAGATCTGACACCTTCACACAGACATACATGAAGACAGAACACCAATGTACACAAAATAAAAACAAAAAGAAAATGCAAAAAAAAAAAAAAAATCTACAGAATATTTCCTTGTCTGACAAGTCCATGAACTTGATTCAGACCTGTCTGGAAATGCTGTACTCCTGTCAGCATTAGGGGTGAGGCAGAAGGAGCATGAGGCCAAGGTCTGATTGGGCTATAAAGTGAGTTCCTGGCCTGCCTCAATTATGGAGCAAGACCATGTCTCACATAAATAAACAGATATAGACAGACAGACAGACAGACAGACAGACAGATAAATAAGCAAATAAATAAAATCTATCTTAGGCCCAGAGGTGGTAGAACATGCCTTTAATTGTAGCACTCAGGAGGCAGAGGCAGGAGGATCTCTTTGAGTTTGAGGCCAAGCTAGTTCCAGGACAGTCAGGACTGTTACACAGAGAAATTTTATCTTGAAAAACAAAAAACAAACAAATAAACAAATAAAACCAGGCATGGAAATGTGTATCTATAATTCCAGTGTTGGGGAGTCAGAGGAAATTCTTGGGCAAGCTGGTCAGCAAGTCTAGATGAGTCAGTGAGAGACCCTGTCTCAAAGACAAGGTGGAGGCCGGGGGTGGTGGTGGTGGTGGTGGTGGTGGTGGTGGTGGTGGTGGTGGTGGTGGTGGTGGTGGTGGTGGTGGTGCACACCTTTAATCCCAGCACTCGGAGGCAGAGGCAGGCAGATCTCTGTGAGTTTGAGGCCAGCCTGGTCTATAAAGCAAGATCCAGGACAGGCACCAAAACTACACAGAAAAACCCCCATCTCAAAACAAACAAACAAACAAAAAAAGACAAAGTGGAGGGCTGGTGAGACTGCTCAGCAAATGGGCTGTGGCACAAGCCTGACAAAGTTCAATTCCCAGAACTCACATATAAGATGGAAGGATATGATTCCTTTAACTTCCACGGGTGTGTCATGGCACACATACTCATCATGCATTCATGCATGCACAAACACATTAATAAATAAATAATCACATAAGGGAGCAATTGAAGACACCCAGCACCTAACTCCATCCTCCATATACATACATGTGCACTGTACACACATGAGCATGTATACATACATACAACGTACACACAGAGAGAGATAATAATATAACTAACTAGCTGGGCACTGGGACCCTCACCTATAATACCAGCACTGAGGAGGCAGAGGTAAGAATCCTCAAGAACTGGAGGTCATCCTGCTCTACATAGCAAGTGCCAGTCCAGCTAGGGCTACACACTAAGCGCTTGTCTCAATAAATAATTGAATGAATGTTCCCAAGCTCATTTGCATTTATTTACATGTTGTCTATGGATGTTCTACCTCAATAAAGACAGAGCTGAACAGCTGCAACATAGGACATATGGCCCACAAAATCTAAAATACTTATTATCTGGTCCTTTCTAAAAAGGCCTATTGATACCTGGGCTAAAATATAACAGTGGTGTCTCAGCTTTTCTAGATACACAATGCCTGAGGATTACTACACATACCTTGGAAATAGTAATGACTCTCATGTGCTAGGAAGCGAAGACAGGTAACAATGAGGAGTACAATTGAAAGAACCCTTCTTCCCAGGATATTCCAATACCATCCACCTCTCACTACTTTAGGAAAACTCCTCATTTACAACATTCCTTCAAAGTACCCAAAACTAGAGTTCTGTCTGGATTTCCACTTTAGAAGCTACTACAGAGTGTCAGGGTGAAAAGAGAAGACAATTAGGCCAGATGCCTCCTGAACATCTTTAAAAGCATCCCTAATCAAGGTAAAGTATCGGATTAAGATTTATGAGTCCCGGGGCTGGAGAGATGGCTCAGAGGTTAAGAGCACTGCTTGCTCTTCCAGAGGTCCTGAGTTCAATTCCCAGCAACCACATGGTGGCTCACAACCATCTGTAATGAGATCTGGTGCCCTCTTCTGGCCTGTGGGGATATGTACAGACAGAACAATGTATACATAATAAATAAATAAATAAATAAATAAATAAATAAATAAATAAATAAATAAATAAATAAATAAATAAATCTTAAAAAAAAAAAGATTTATGAGTCTGGTTTGGCAATCTGTAGCAACCTACTGAAAAGTGCCACCAAGCTTAAAATCTCAAGGTATCTAGAAAAAGAGAGAGAAAGTTCAGCCAAAGGGCAGCACTGTTGCTCTGACTGGCTTACTTTCTGAATGACTTCTCTTTCTGACTCATCTCTCTCAATGTCTGGGAACTTTCATGCCTATTTATGCCAAAGAGTAGAGGAGCTGAAACACCTTGTGTCTGTGCTGTTTTCAGGCAGGGAACCAGAAAAAAGGTTCCTCGTGGGCACAAAACACAAACCTATCTTGTAAATCAACAAGAAAGATGGTGAGGTCTTCTCATACTGTCAACCTATCATACTGTCAGTAATCCATTCACTCACCACTCAACAGAAACTCACCAGGTATCCTCTGTGTACTAACCACCACCCATAAACTGTGAAGAAGGTAGAAATCATGACGGGGAATAGGATGCTATGGGTATAAACAGCAGAAGCATTAGAAAAATTGTCTCAAAGGTATCCTTAGTTTAAATCTGAAGTTTAAGGCAAGTAGTTGGTACTGGAGGGGACAAGTAGTCTTGACTCAGTGTGTCATAAACAAAGAAAACAGTGTAAGCAATGGTCCCAAGAGTAATATATTGCAGACTACCATGGCAAGGTGAGTGACTCTACAGGAGGGTAAGGCAGGCAAGGATAAGCTGTAGAAGCCCCTGACAAAGAGTTTGATCTTAGGGCCCATGAAGGGTCTTAAACAGGTAAGTGACATGAGCAAAGCTGTATTTCTAAAGGTCATTCTAGCTACTAAAAAGGTTAGGGTCTTGAGGATGGGATGAGGGTTAAAGGCAGGAGGCTAGGCTGTTACTGCATTCACCCAGTGGCAATGAACTCAGAGGAGAAAGTGAAGACAGGACTGGGTATGATCACTCCACACAAAGACAACTATGACACCTATCCGTAAGTCCAGTAGCTGTAGTTCCACGGAGCCATCAGCAGAAGCCCAGAGCCATGGAAAAGTCTTCAAAAAGACACAAGATAAATATAACACTGAAATAATTTTCTCAAGATTTACTTATTTTATTTTAAATGCATTAGTATTTTGTTTGCTTGTATGTATGTATGCACATCATATGCATGCCTGGTACCCAAGGATATCAGAAAAGGGCATCAGAGTCCCTGCAACTGGAGTTACGTACAGATTGTTGTAAGTAGCCATTTGGGTTCTGGGAACTGACCTAGGTCCCCTAAAGGAACAGCAAGTGCTTGTAACCATCTGTCCAGTCTCCTTTTCAATGTCTTTACATGGCCTAGCATGGTACTTATATCTTAAAACACATATACTAAGTAGCTGCTGAAAACCTATTACAGATTTAACAGATTGAATATGTTGTCCACATAATACACATGGATGTGCACACACACACAAAGCTACAATAATAAACAGTACACTATTAACATTAATGCTGCAGGGAAAGTGCACACTTACCACTGTCTGTAACCATCTCTGAGAACATAAACGATCTTTCCTGAGGGTAATTAGGCAAAACACAGACAAAGATGTTTAAAAGAAAAGAGTTCTATCAAGATTTAGAATCCTGGGCTAGAGAGATGGCTCAGAGGTTAAGAGCACTGGCTGCTCATCCAGAGATCCTGAGTTCAATTCCCAGCAACCACATCAGGTGGCTCACAACCATCTATAATGAGATCTGGTGCTTTCTTCTAGCATGCAGGCATACATGCAAACAGAATACTATATATATAATAAATAAACCTTAAAAAATAATTTAAAAAAGATTTAGAATCCCGATCTGTAGTAACAGTTTCATCTGCTGTGTTTCAGTCCAAATGACGGAGCTAAAAAATGAGCACAATTCACATCAAAATAAAACCCCAACTTGGGAGACAGCTCTGTCAATAAAGGCACTTGAGTACAAGCCTAGCAACATGAGGTCATCCCCAGAACCCAAGTAAAGGTAGAAAGAGCAAAGTGAGTCCACAAAGTTGTCCTCTGACTTCCATAGTGCACCACAGCATACACAACACCTTCCACTCCCATCATGTATGCTCTAACTACATAGGGGTATTAAGCACTTTACAGATAGTTAGTGTGACTGAGTTTGTCACTAATTAAAACAGCTATTACATTTCCTGGACATTGTGACTCTAGTCCAGTGGTTCTCATGGGTTGCCTAAGACCACCAGAAAACACAGATATTTACATTACAATTCCTAACAGTGGCAAAATTATAGTTATGAAGTAGCAACAAAAATAATTTTATGGGGTTGGTGAGATGGCTCAGCAGTTAAGAACACTGGCTGCTCTTTCAGAGGTCCTGACTTCAATTCCCAGAAATCACATGGTGGCTCATAACCATCTATAATGGGATCTGATGCTCTCTTCTAGCATGCAGGTATATATGCATACAGAACACTCATACATAAAAAATAAATTTTAAAAAAAGAAAAGAAAAAAATCAGTAGCCTTCCTATACACAAATGATAAAAGGGCTGAGAAAGAAGTCAGAGAAACATCACCCTTTACAATAGCCACAAATAATATAAAATACCTTGGGATAACACTAACTAAACAAGTGAAGGACCTTTTTGATAAGAACTTTAAATCTCTAAAGAAAGAAATTGAAGAAGATATCAGAAAATGGAAGGATCTCCCATGCTCATGGATAGGTAGGATTAACATAGTTAAAATGGCAATCTTACCAAAAGCAATCTACAGATTCAATGCAATCCCCATCAAAATCCCAACATAATTCTTCACAGACTTGGAAAGAAAAATACTCAACTTCATATGGAAAAACAAAAGACCCAGGATAGCTAAAAGAATTCTATACGATAAAGTAATCTTTGGAGGCATCACCATCCCTGACCTCAAACTCTACTATAGAGCTATAGTAATAAAAACAGCTTGGTACTGGTATAAAAACCGACCTACAGACCAATGGAATCAAATTGAAGACCCTGACATTAATCCATGCACATATGAACACCTGGTTTTGGACAAAGAAGCCAAAACTATACAATGGAAAAAAGAAAGTATCTTCAACAAATGGTGCTGGCATAACTGGATCTCAATATGTAAAAGATTACAAATAGATCCATATTTGTCACCATGCACAAAACTCAAGTCCAAGTGGATCAAGGACCTCAACATAAATCCAGTTACACTAAACTTAATAGAAAAGAAAGTAGGAAGCACTCTTGAACCCATTGGCACCGGAGACCATTTCCTAAATATAACACCAACAGCACAGACCCTGAGCACAACAATTAATAAATGGGACCTCTCAAAATTGAGAAGCTTTTGCAGGGCAAAAGACACGGTCAATAAGACAAAAAGACAGCCAACAGAATGGGAAAAGATCTTCACCAACCCCACATCTGACAGAGGATTGATCTCCACAGTATATAAAGAACTCAAGAAACCAGACATCAAAATACTAAACAATCCAATTAAAAAATGGGCTAAAGAGCTAAACAGAGAATTCACAAAACAAGAATCACAAATGGCTGAAAGACATTTAAAGAAATGCTCAACATCCTTAATCATCAGAGAAATGCAAATCAAAACGACTCTGAGATACCACCTTACACCTGTCAGAATGGCTACGATCAAAAACACCAATGACAGTCAATGTTGGAGAGGATGTGGAGCAAAGGGAACACTCCTCCACTGTTTGTGGGAATGCAAGCTTGTACAACCACTATGGAAATCAGTATGGCAGTTTCTCAGAAAATTAGGAAATCGAACGACCTCAAGACCCAGCCATCCCACTCTTGGGCATATACCCAAGGAATGCTGATTCATACCATAAAGATACATGTTCAACTATGTTCATAGCAGCACTATTTGTAATAGCCAGAACCTGGAAACAACCTAGATGGCCGTCAACGGAAGAATGGATGAAGAAAATGTGGTACATATACACAATTGAGTACTACTCAGCAGAGAAAAACAATGAAAGCATGAAATTTGCAGGCAAATGGATGAAACTAGAAAAAATCATCCTGAGTGAGGTAACCCAAACCCATAAAGACATAGTATGTACTCACTCATAAGTGGATTCTAGATATAAAATAAAGAGCAATCAGACTACAACCCACAGAACCATGGAGGCTATATATATAGCATGGAGGTCCCTAGGACAACTGTGGCTTATAATAAATTTCGGTTTTACTCAAAAAAAAAAAAAAAGAAAAAGAAAAAGAAAAAGAAAAAAGAAAAGAAAACGCTGAAGTAAAATAATAATAATAATTTTATGGTTGGAGGTCACCCCAACATGAGGAAATGTGTTAAAGAGCCACAGCATTAAGAAGGTTGAGAACCACTGGTCTAGACTGTGAACAACTCATTTTTATAACCCAGGCTGCATGAGAGATGGCTGAGGAGAGCTGGCTACAAAGTCCCTCTATCATTTCTAGGCTGCCATGTGGCAAGAGCAATGCAAACACTAGGAGCTCAAACACAGCTCAGTGGGAACAAAGGGCTGAAGGGCTGTCTATGCAGTGCTCTATTATCTGCCCAGCTCTGTAACCCACCCATACAGAAGGCAGCATGTCCTCACACCTGATTTAGCTATTGGATTTCACCTATTAGATTCTTGGGCACAGCCCCCAACCTAAGGTCACATTGAACTCACAGAGCTGGTTCTATACTATAGAGTCAAAAATACTTGCCAGGTGGTAGTGTCGCATACCTTTGATCCCAGCACTCGGGAGGCAGAGGCAGACAGATCTCTGTAAGTTCAAGGCCAGCCTGGTCTCCAAAGAGAGTTCCAGGACAGGCACAAAACTACACAGAGAAACCCTGTCTCGAAAAAACAAAAAACAAACAAACAAAAAACCCAAAATAACAAGTTCTATGGACTCTTTAATACATAAGCAAAGTCCTAAGCACTTTATACGCACTACTCCTTCAACCTTCAATTGTCCTCTGAGGTTAAGTACTACTTTCCAGGTTACAGATGAGGAAATGAAGCACAGAGAGGAAAATGCCCAAGGAAAATGAAAATAGTCTGCTCCAAAATTTGGGCTCTTAATCTTCAGCAGAACCAGAGGACACGGCAGATACTGATGTAAAGACCAAAATCTAACAGAAATCTCAATTACAACCCTCTAATAGTCTGCAATGTCATTCACTGAGAAGTTTTGAAGATTAAGGGAAATGAGTATGCACAGTCCAGATACTATTATACAGGTTGGTGGAAGCACTGAGCACTCGAAGAAAACATCCCGCCGGGTGGTGGTGGTGGTGGTGGTGGCGGTGGCGGCGGCGGCGGCGGCGGCGGCGGCGGCGGCGGCGGCGGCGCACTCCTTTAATCCCAGCACTGGGAGGCAGAGGCAGGCAGAGCTCTGTGAGTTCGAGGCCAGCCTGGTCTACAGAGCAAGATCCAAGAAAGGCGCAAAGCTACACAGAGAAACCCTGTCTCGAAAAACCAAAAGAAAAAAAAAATAAATAAAACATCCCTTAAAACCAGCGGTGGTGATGCACACCTTTAATCCCAGCACTCGGGAGGCAGAGCCAGGTGGATCTCTGTGAGTTCGAGGCCACCCTGGTCTACAAAGCGAGTTCCAGGACAGGCTCTAAAGGTACACAGAGAATCCCTGTCTCGAAAAACCAAAAACCAAAAACAAAAAAAAAACAAAAAAAAAAAACCGAAAGAAAGAAAGAAAACACCCCTTAGGTATGGAGGTACCTATCTGTAACCCCAGCACCTGAGAGGTAGTAGAGGCAGGAGGATCAAGAAGTTGAAAGTCATCCTGGGGTACATAAGACCCTGCCCTCCCCCAAAGGAGGAAAACCAGAAAGAGGGAAAAAAGACCATTTTCCACAGGAATAAAACAGCAACAACAATGAAACAAATTTTTAAAAACCCAAAAATTTTCTTGGAAAAATTCACAATCTGATGATTAATAAGGAAAAAGTTCTTCAAGAGTCAAAAAATGTAAGTATACGTACATGCAATATACAATTCTGATGAAAACATCTGCAAACACGATCTCTGCCCACCCACCTACCGTAATACAAGGAAACCACTGAAGCTCTGAGGAAAGGGAGAAGAATGAACCTAAGAATCAAGGGAGAATGAAGCTTTAGTCTAAGGCAGATGTGGTTACAACAATCATTTTAGTAACTACTCTGCTGTGGGCACCAAAAAGCAAGTCACCAGCATACAGGGAGCGCTGGCAACCTCAGGCAAGCTTCACACTTAAGCAAGGCACCAAATAAGGGAAGGATTCTGGCACATCAACTCTAGGAAAAGTGTTTCGAGTTAAAAATGGCTATTCAGGTTTGGATGTGAACTTCTGTATCTGCTCTTTATCAACAGAGGCAACTCTACCTCACGGGCAGCTAACAGCAGAAAGAGAAAACTCAGAAACAAAATGGATCACACAGGATAACCACAGGGCCTGGTACAGCCTGCCATTTGCTTGCTATCAAAGCCAAGGCTGCAAATATGGCAATGCAGAGCTCAGACCCTACCTGACCTGAAGTCAGCACATCTAGGAGCAGGCAGGCCATGATGTCTCTCCACACCCCCACCCTCAGCCATAGTTCAGGATAAGGTGAAAAAAACCACAGCACTGTTGGGGTGAGACCCAGTTTCACTGTAACTAGAAGTAAGGCTGCTTTCGGCAAGGGCAGTTTAATGGGCTGTTTTATCAGGTTCAGTTCTTACTTTTTCTGTGCTATTTCTTAGACCAAAACTAACAATTCAAAAGAACATCTCCCCCACCTCGCACCCGCCCCCCTCGTTCCTGTTACTGTACTGCTCACTCCAGGCTAGCTGGCCCTCACGTTCACAGACCCTTCTCCTGGCTTCACCATCCATCTTGCTGTAACAGTGCTGGGATTATAGGTGAGTACCACTGTACCAACTTTTTACAGAGGTTCAGGGGACTGAACTGGGCTGTTGAGCTTGTGGCTAGACCTTTTATTCACTGAGCCATCTTCCTGTCCCCCTCCATTCTCATCTCTCAACGATCAACTTTAACATGCAAATCAGAAAGCATAAATATTAGCTGTTTCTTGCTTTATTTGCAATGCCCACTCACTGCCACCATTAAATATATAGGAAATATTTAAGTTCAATGCTAAGAGAAGAAAAGAGTGAAAGTGATACTACTATAAAGCCACAAGGACACTTTATGACAACTTATCAACTTGTACAGCACTCATAAAAATAATGCTTCTCTGCTATACACTACAACCTTTTTTTTTTTTTTTTAGATTCACAGCCTTTTATTTAATGTTTAATGTTTAATTTAAAAGCCTCTACTCTGGAGGCTGAAGAGCTGGCTCATTGGTTCAGAGTGCTTGCTGGATTTGGTTCCCAGCACCAACATCAGGCAGTTCACAACCACTTGTAATTCCAGTTCTAGGATGTTCAACACCCTTCAGGCCTCCATAGGCATCTTCTACATGTATGTGTTAGGACACATAAACTCATACAGGTACCACATACACATAAATAAAATAATTTTAAAAACTTTTATTCTGATACTCCCATGTGTCCATTCCTAACCAAGACTTCTAATTCTGAGGCAGCAGAAATGAAGGTGATTATGCCAAAAGTTTGGAGTTCCCCTTTGAAGCAAAAAGCTGCACTGGAAGGGATGGAAAAATGGTTCATCGGTTGCTGCTACTGCAGAAGACCTGGGTTTGGTTCCCAGCACCCACAAGGCAGCTCACAGTTGTCTGTAACTCCAGGTCCAGGGGTCTGATGCCCTTTTCTGGCCTCCACAGGCTCTCAAACACACATGGTGCACACACATATAAGCATATCTATCTTTAAAAATAATAATAATTTGTTAAATACTAAACCTCTACCTATTTTAGACACAGAATCCAGAAAAGACATAAAGAAACTTGCTCATGGAAACATTAGAAATTTAAAAAGGCATTCTAAAAGACCTGACTCTTTGCGTGCTCTGGCCTCAAGTACATCATCTTAGGGCACCAAGTCTTCTGACGTATGTCACTTATAAGGACTTTAAAAGCCATACTGTTCTCCAGATCTGTCCAGAAGTCTAAAGGAAAACCTGCCAAAGAAATTCCTCAGAGAGAATGTCAACTGCCTCAACACAGTTTGCTATACAAATTAGGACCTAGCATCTCAGAGATTTGTGGCACACGTCAGCTCAAAATTTCATTAGCAACTTAAGCCAGAAACTCTCCAGAAAAATGCAAATCCACAGAGAGCCTTGTCCCAACTTCTTTTCCCTTCTGCTTCAGTAGATGCAGTCCTACTATGCATGTAAAAGGCAAGAAGAGGACTTACTGTCGATGGTTACAACACAAAGCATAACTTATTCCTAAGCCAAGCTGGGTTTGACTCAGAAAGCTTCCCAGAATGATGGAAGGCATGACTTCAGGGTGAGTCAACCTTAGTTAATGCACAAAGTAAAGCAGAGAACTATTTAAAGGATTCACTTCTAAGACTGGGCCAAATCAATCTACTTTGTGACGAATCCTGAGTTTCAAACAAGCGATTAGACTTCATCAATGTGGACATCTGTACCATGATCCAAGATATTCCAATGACAGATGCTCAGTGAGAAATCTAAGAGGCAGCCACCCCTAACAGGTTTTCCTTTCTTCTTCCCCTTTTTCATTTTTTTTGTGGGGTAAGTATACTAGAGCACAGAGCCAGAGCCTCACGCATGCTGGGCAAGTGCCTTATCACTAAACTACTTGGCTACATGGTCAACTTTTTTGTTTGTTTCTGCGATAGCATCTCACTATGTACACCAGGCTGGCCTCAAACTCACAGAAATCTGCCTACCTCTGTCTCTTGAACTCTGTAATTAAAAGTGTGTGCGCCTCTCCAACCGTTTTCATTTTCTAGGGTTTTTCTTCGTTTTTTTTTTTTAACACAGGGTCTTAAGATGTAACTGTCTGATCATGTAATTACAAGCTTCCTGTCTCAGTCTAAGAAGCTAGCATTAGAGGCTTATAACACCATGCCAGGCTTCCATGCAGGTTTTAACTATAACATGTTTTTTATCTATATTGTTCCTTGCTGTCCACATCCGCTTTTGTAAAAAGTATGTGTGTCTGTGTGTGAATACGTGCATATGAGTGCACTGTCCTCAGAGGCCAGAGGGTGGATTCCTCTGGAGCTGGAGTTGGTGGTTATGAGCAACCTGTGTGTTCTAGAAACTGTAATTGGATTCTCTGCAATAATACTAGCTTTTAAGCCGGGCGGTGGTGGCGCACGCCTTTAATCCCAGCACTTGGGAGGCAGAGGCAGGCGGATCTTTGTGAGTTCGAGGCCAGCCTGGGCTACCAAGTGAGTTCCAGGAAAGGCACAAAGCTACACAGAGAAACCCTGTCTCGAAAAACCAAAAAAAAAAAAAAAAAAAAAAAACTAGCTTTTAACTGCTGAGCCCACATCTCTAGCCCCCCACATCTACCTAAAGAACCTCTTGAAAATTAAAAGCATAGACTATCTTTCTGCTATTTTTCTCAGATGACCCTTAGTTAACCTCTATAACCTCTTTCTCCCCTTTATGACATTGTATCTATTTATGTTATCATATTTGCAATACTTCATTCTAAGTACTTATAGATCTATTTCTCTAACTATAACATACTTCTGAGGGCAAGACTAACATCATTTACTTCCCTACATGTAGTACCTAGAACAATAGACTACAAAAGTACTAGTTTAATATTTACAGAAATTACCTAAATGGGGAGGGAAAAATGGTTCTCTCAGAAAGTATTAGCTAACCTTAAAATAGTTTTTATAACTGGATAAGTAGGTCAAAGGGTAAAAAGAAAAATACTCATTCACAACCCAAATACATTCCAGCAAGCCCTTTACACTTATTAGAGGAAGTTTCCAGTTTAGTTAAGCTCTAACCTCTCCACAATGAAAGGATTACTCTGAATAACAAGTTCATGAATGCACTTAACTAACTATTTAACACCAAGAGCATGAAATTTCTCCCATGATTTCCACAGGTGGCACCATGAAAATCAAAAACTATTTGCTTTAATACAAGGTGAGTATATACCATGTACAAATGAATAAGTAATACTATCTGTGACCAATACATCGGTTACTTAGCTCTAGGGCAGTTCTAGTCATAAATAACAGAACAAATGTCTAATGGTTCTTATATTAGATGCTTAATACACTTAGATCCACAGACAAAAAATAATTTAAAAATCATGGAGATACTTAAAAATAGAAGTGTTTTTAATTCCTTCTGATCTAGTCTATACACTAATTCTCAGGAGGATAAAACTGAGCAGTAACTTCAATACTAAATATTTATGAGTAAAATAAAAGGCTTCCAAGATGGGAAAAACCCGGAGTATCCCTCAGGAGCCAAAAACAGTCCACAGACTGGAGAAAGACCACAAGCCAAGAAAACAACTATTTCATATTCTTCTTAGCTGAAACATCATATCCAAAATGGTGAAAACAGAGTAGACAGATGAAGTTCTGGAACATTTAAGAGCAGAGCAGAAATGCAGAACAAGAGAACTATGGCTATATCTCCCCAAGAGTAAGGTCAGAAACAAAAACCAATATAGGAAACCATGAGCAAGGCAACAAAGGGGAATCAAGAAGGCTGGTGAGGTCTCTTACCCCACACAACAAGCAGTGTTATTATATAGTCCTTCCTACATCACAGCTGCAGACTGAACAGGGTCCAATGTACCG
The DNA here is from genome assembly GCF_049852395.1 of Peromyscus maniculatus bairdii. Taxonomy (NCBI): domain Eukaryota; kingdom Metazoa; phylum Chordata; class Mammalia; order Rodentia; family Cricetidae; genus Peromyscus; species Peromyscus maniculatus. Next base: position 60,713,725 of record NC_134859.1, on the reverse strand, counting down.
GACTCACTCTTAGAGGAAGACTCTTCACAAACTAGAAGCTAGATCCTAAGGGACAATTTATAGTACACCCTCACGTCCATGCCAGCTGGCTGCAACTCAGCAGCTGATTGCTCCCTTGTCTAACTTGGTAAGGAGCCAGAGGAGGACTTTTCATAGTCAATGCTCCCATGCTGGAAATTCTCTAGCGCCAGAGTTCTGGCTTAAGTCAGGATATCAGGTTATTCATGAGATGCCAAAACTATATCTTTACATTGGCTTTGAACAACTCTCTCAAGTATACATATTCCATACAGATTCCCACAATCCCCAACATCATCTGGACACTAAAGCCAAAGACAGCAACTTCTCACAGTAGAAACAGCTTTTTAAAGTATGAGTAACATCAAAACAAACTTTTCATAAATTATAAATCCATGTCACTGACTCTTAAAACGGGCAAGTGGACAATACACTCAATAAATAGTTTCCTTAAAATCTACTCTACTTTTTTACTTACTGGGCACTCTCCCTTTTTTACCAGGTACTCAAATTCTCCCTCCCTATTGTTGACTTATTCTATGAAGATCAAACCACAAGTCAGTTTCTCTAAGAGGAAATGATGAACAAAGTGTGTGTGTGTGTGTGTGTGTGTGTGTGTGTGTGTGTGTGTGAGAGAGAGAGAGAGAGAGAGAGAGAGAGAGAGAGAGAGAGAGAGAGAGAGAGAGAAGGGATCAAACCAAAATTCATGGTTCTCAACTGGAATAGCACTCCTCCTCCCAGAGTGTTTGAAAGTATGTGGAGGACACTAATGGCATCTAGTGGGCAGTGCCAAGAATGGTATGGATCTTGCCGTGGCAAGTGTGCAGAATGAACCGTATGATTACAAAGGTGCAAAACCTTTATTAGCAATGTCCTCTTTTGTTTTTCAAGACAGTTTCTCTGTGTAACAGTCCTGGCTGTCCTGAAACTCACCCTGTAGACCAGGCTGGCCTTGAACTCAGAGATCCACCTGCCTCTGCCTCCCATGTGCTGGGATTAAAGGCATGTGTAAGCATGCCCAATCAATAATATATATAATAACTGGTTCCACACTTAAGACCACTGGCTATTAATGAGCTGGGTTTAGTTCCTAGCACCCATGTGGTGGCTCATAACGATGCATAACTCTAGTTCTGGGGGATCTGACACCTGTTGTGGATATCTGTACACTGTGTGAAGGTGTATTACTGTGATTGGTGTAATACAAAGCTGAAGGGCCAGTAGCTAGGCAGGAGGTATAGATGGGACTTCCAGGCAGAGAGGAAGTAGGAGGAGAAATTTAGGCATATAGGGAGATGCCAGGAGACAAGGAAAGGAAAGGGGAGGTATGTGCAAGACGGAAGAGAGGTAACACCATGTGGTAGAATGTAGATTTTAAAATATGGGTTAATTCAAGTTATAAGAGGTAGTGGGACAAGCCTAAGCCAAGGCTGAGCCTTCATAATTAATAGTAAGTCTCTGTGTCATTATTTGCAGGCTGGTGGTCCAAAGAGAAACTACTACTACAGACACCCTCTTCTGGACATTCAGACAAAATACCCATACACATAAAATGAAAGTTCATTTAAAAAATTTACTGGAGCTAGAGAAGTGGCTCAGCTGTTAAGGGCAGGCACTTCTCTTGCATAAGATCTGAGGTTGGTTCCTAGCATACATACTAGACAGCTAAAAACTGCCTACAAATCCAGCTCCAGGATTGGCAACACCTCTGGCTTCTGCCAGCATCTGTACTCACATGTTCATACCTATACACACAACTACAAATAATAAAAAATATTTACAAAAAAAAAAAGTCTTAAAAAGACTAAAAGCTTAACTAGCTAAGAACTGGGGCTGGCAAGATAATTCAGCAGGCAAAGAGGAACATGCTCTTAAGCCTGACAACGTAAGTTCAAATCCCTGGGACCCACACAATGAAGAGAACCAACTCCCACAGATGTCCTTTGACCTCCATAGACACACACAAAATAAGAAAGTAATAATTGGAGGGGGGGGGGACGACACGACGCCTTTAATCTCAGCACTCCAGAGCCAGGCAGATCTCTGTGAGTTCGAGGCCAGCCTGGTCTACAGAGTGAGATCCAGGACAGACACCAAAACTACACAGAGAAACCCTGTCTTGAAAAAACAACAACAATGTCTTGAAACAACAACAACAACAACAAAATAGTAGTAATTTTAATTAAGACTCAAGAATTGAAGAATGTGTCTCATCACCCTTTCTCTTCCTCAGTGCATTTTAGCTGCTTCATGTTTTCTTCTGAATGTTCACTTTCAAACACATTACTGGAAGAACACACAACCCCTGTCCTTCCTCCTCCAGGATGTATTACTCCATACTTGTTGTGCGTGCCACTCAAAAGACTTTTCTGTACAATTACTACCATTAACATTTTCTAAAATGTCTAAACTAAACCAAAGCTTGGAAATTCTGACTGGTATCTGGGTCCTGACTTTCCGGATGGTGACTGAAGGTCATGTGGGGTGGAAAGTGGCCTGTGGGTAACAGAATACACACATGCACGCGAACAGGATATGTTGGTAATCTGGCTTCCTGAGACCTAGTAAGTTGTGAGAGTTCTCACCATCACGCTTGGAGAAGATGAAAAACCTAAAATTGGGAAATGCTGGATTAAAGAAAACGCCAACTCTTAGCATCTGATCTGGCTAACTGTCTGGGAAGGGTACCTTTCCCCCACGCCGTTTTACTTGTCAAGACTGTGAAGTGAGTCAAATGAACTGAAGCGTCTTCACAGTGTGGAAGCTGGGCTTGCAGCACAGCTCATGTCACGTCGCAAGCCCAGAAACACAAAGAGTGTGGTTTTGGTGTTTAACCAGCCTCTACTGCACCCTGGCACTGTTTCTTCCCCCAGAGAACTTTAGAGGAAAGAAATCAACCTCCTATCTTGAAATGAACAGCCAGGATAAAAATAAAGCCCTGAAGTGGTTTGGTGACCGAGGTCATACGGGGTGCCACAGGTCTGAAGGTAGGGCCAGTGTGCTCTGAGAAACTTCAATGCAGTCAACCGCAGAGAAGAGCTCAGCCCCACAGTCCAACATGGTCTAGGAAGCTGCCCTAGGCCTTGTTAGGAGTTGCTCCTCACAGAGCATTTTATATCCTCTGAAAATCCTAGGCCCTGATTCTGACTTTGACAGCAACCTAGCTGAGCTGTTCCTATAGCCTATGAAAAGCAGAGCCAACCTGGAGCCTTGTCATATAGGAGGCTGCCATGAACTCTTGTACGCTTACTGCCAAATCTCCATTCACAGAAGCGTACTTTAAACTTGCTCCCAGGGTGAAGGAATATAGCATGAGATTCACACACTAGAAAAGTCAACTAGAGACTGACAGGAAATCAACTCACGCAAGCCCGGAGAAAAAAAAATCTGATACTCAATTTACAAATATGAAGCATGGCATGGTGGCGTACGCCTTTAATTCCTGTACTTGGGAGGCAGAGGCAGGCGGATCTCTATGAGTTAGAGGCCAGCCTGGTCTACATAGTAAGTTCCAGGACAGCCAAGGCTACACTGTAAGACCCTGTCTCAAAAAACCCAGACCAAACAAACAAACAAACAAACCTAAAACAAATAAAACAAATATGAAATCTTTACATCCATGAAGCCAAAAAATTAATCTTTCTCTGCCATGATCACATAATTATGGGGAACAAAACAACTGAGTTATCAGAGATGAGACATTTGCCTATTAGCAAACACAGAAGTGCAGTTCTTCTTGAACATTCTACACTGCCCAGAGTAAATGAGGGCAAATGCATTTCTGCCCCTTCACATTGGCAAGAGCTCTGAAACTGCAAGCCTAATGCATCATGATGTATGCCCAACATCTAGAATGCACTCCAAAATGTGCCAAGTGATCCTGTCTAAGGAACAGGCTTTGAAACCAAGGCTTTGACCAAGGGTTGTCCTGGGGGATGGAGGAATAACCCATGCTTGTCCTGGGGGAGAAGAAGGAAGAAGGCATTGCTATGTGCCACCCACACATGGCAGCTTTCTTTACATTGTGGCAGTGGCAGCGGCAACAGAAGCTTAGCATACAAACTGCACAAGAGACACTGAAAAGCAAAACAAATAATGGGTCTGAAGAAAATATCAGTACAATTTTTTTTAATTGTAAAAACTCTCAAGAAAATTCAGACTGAACATGTACAAACTCTATACAAAGGCTGCCTAGCTCTAAAAAAAAAAAAAGCACAAAACATTCGAGCCAGATCCACATGCAAATTTTCAGGCAAGAACTATGATTCTCAAACCTTAGGAACCAACATTATCATTACTACCATCTTGCAGATGAGGAGGCTGAAGTTCAGCCAGCTTTGGACTGGTCGTCAGACCTCATAGCTAACAGCTAATAAAATTAGGACTTAAAATCGGGGTTTTCTAAGCCTAGACTCTTAAGTAACCTCTGTATTACCCTGACTCTGACAGGCAAGATACTAAATAAAATTAAGCCAAGTTACCAAAATACCATGCTCTTGAGAGATACATTAGATTGAAAGGAACTATTCACAGAAAACTCACCCAAGTTCACTGGTAATAAAGCGGGAGGGGAGGGGACTTATTACTTACTTATTTTAATAAATTTGGGAAATGTGGCTACTGGGGGTGTTTTCTTTGGGACGATGGCTGACTGTCCATGTATCAGTGGATAGCCCCAAAGCTACGCACATATGCAGCACTAATGGGACTCAGTAGAATTAAAAACAAGAAGACATGAGATTGGAAGGGAGATGTGGAGAGAACCCTAGGAGGACTTAAGGAGGGGAAGAGTAGAGGAAGAATATAATCAAAATATGTTATAGACATGCATGAAATTCTGGGACTTAAAAACCACTATATTAAAAATATATAACACTTCATGACTTTAGTATCTTTACACAGGGGTCATACTAATCTCTGTATCACTTGAACTGCATTATATGAACTACAAAAGCCATAAAATTTAATTAAGGTAATTTAAAAGGTTAAGGAATCAACAATGCAAAAATGACAAGTAAGCAAGAAATTTGAGAAACATCCGCAAAAATGACAAGTAAGCAAGAAATTTGAGAAACATCATTTCCAGAATCTGGAAACATTAGGGAGACCAGCTATGATGGCTGATCTGTGAATCTGACTAGACTGAGAGATGCCAAGGTGCTTAGATTACTAAAGCACATTTCTCTGTGTGTAGCACACGTGGGCATGTACACATATGGATGATTATTTCTACACAGAATAAGCTAAGCAGGGGAAATTGTCCTGAGTAGACAGCACCATTAGATAGACAAAACACAGAGGAAGAGGAAGCCAGCTAACACAGGCATCCTTCTCTCTGCATCCTGGTCACCATTAGGTGAGAGCAGCCTCTGCTGCATGCTCTGGCAACCATGATACTATTGCCTTGCCTCAGCCCAGAGCAATGATTCCAGACAACCATAAGTTGAAACCTCTAAAACCGTGACCAAGAAATCTTTCCTCCCTTTAAGTTCTCTCAGGTATTTTTCACAGTGACAAAAACTAACACATCAGCCCACTGACTTCCTCCCACAATACCACAGCACCAATTGAGAGCAGGCTCTAGGGGAAGGTTCAGCTTCATTCCACCATTCCCGAATTTTTACACTGTCCTTCTTCTGACTTCCTCAGGCACTGGAAATGTATGTGGTGTACATACATACATATAGGCAACACATTCATACACATAAAAAATTTTTAATTTAAAGAAAGAAACCTGAAAAGGGTTGTTTTTTTTTCTTTTTTCTTTCTTTCTTTCTTTCTTTTTTTTTTTTTAAAGTCCTAAGCAGTTCCATTACAACCTTTGCCTTTAAGTGTGAAAATTACTTCTGGTGCTGTAATTTAATATCCTTGATTAATTCACTGACAGCAACAATCCTATGTTCAGATAATAAGTACTCCTGTCGTCTGAAACATAGCTAAGGAAGAGCCACCATGAATGCCCAGCACTCTCTCAATACTGACTCTGAACAGCTTTGTCAGCAGGAGGATTCTAAACAGGACTCTCAATAGGATGCCACTTGCGTTGGCAGGTCCTTCCCAAGCTGGATGTTCAATCCAAACCACATCTCAAGACTTAAAACCAACAGCCCACAAGCTAACCCTCCCACAACCACTCAGAGAAGAGCCATCCAAAGCCCACACCTGGCAGATTGAGAACAAACTAGTTGGAACATTTTATCATTACTAATAACTACATTAAATTAAACGTCCTGTTTATTCATGTGCCCAATTTCTAGTCGTTTATGATAGAAACTCTAGGAATAGCTAAAGGAGACTATTCTAGTAGGGCTGCTAATACTCAAAATTGAACAGCTAATATTAACAAGCAATGCACAAAAAAATTTAAGTTATATAAATTAAATACATGACATATGGTGGGGCATGGTGGTGTAAGAATTTAATTCCATCACTAGGGAGGCAGAGAAGGCAGATCTAGTGAACTCAAGGTTAGCCTAGTCTACAAAGCAAATTCTAGGACAGCCCAGGGCTACAGAGACGTCTTAAAAAACAAAGAGAAAATACATAACATATATGTTTGTAAATAAAATATACAGAACATACAATGAAAGAAGCCTGATGAGAAGATAACAAGTGCAAACAGTTCTGTACAACACTCATGGCAAAAGTAGAATGGGGGGGGGGGGAGCTGGAGAGATGGCTCAGCGGTTAAGAGCACTGGCTGCTCTTCCAGAGGTCCTGAGTTCAATTCCCAGCAACCACATGATGGCTCACAACCATCTGTAATGAGATCTGGTGCCCTCTTCTGGCATTCAGGCAGAACACTGTATACATATTAAATAAATCTTTAAAAAAAAAAATGGAACACAGGACACAGCTCAGTGGTAAGAGAGCTTGCCTAACATGAGATCCTACATTAGATTCAGCACCACACAACACAACACAACAAGAACAAAAGATGAGAAAAACAGGAATTTGTTTCATCATGACCAAGTGTACTGAGGAACATTTTGACCATTAACATACATTTTGTGCTTGCTTATGTGTGATTTTGCTCACAAGAAATACAGGTAAGCACATGTGTCTATTCTCAACACTCAGAAGAAAGGGAAGATCAAGAGTTCAAGGCCAGCACAGGCTCAACTGGGACACTAGAAATTTTCTCCCGGTGAACAAAGCTGCGCAAGTGCACATAAAACACGCACACTGACTACAAGCGTGCCCACCTCCTCCATTCCACACCTGACCACCTCGCTGAAAGCCACGCCTATACACGTCTGTTCAACATCTGCCCTTCTGATTTCACAAAACCCTCCAGAAGCTCACTACCACAAGGAAACTTTCTTTTTACATTACTTAATGTAGTATTTACATATTTATTAAGTGTTTAACACATAGAAAATTGAACAGCTGCTTTTAATTAGGTTCTTGTCTCTTTTTTCTTCAGTATATCACTGAGTAAATCAAGTGTTGGGCCCCCAACTCCATTTCCCCATAAGCCTTGTGTTTTGTTTTTTTGGGTTTTTTGTTTGTTTGTTTTTTTGAGACAGGGTTTCTCTGTGTAGCGTTGGAGCCTGTCCTGGAACTCACTCTGTAGCCCAGGCTGGCCTCCAACTCACAGAGATCCGCCTTCCTCTGCCTCCCCGAGTGCTGGGATTAAAGGCGTACGCCACCACTGCCCAGCTAGCCTTGTGGTTTTTATTGCACAACTTTATACAGCATAGTGATTTCCAGGAATGTTTGTGTTGCATTACAGCAGAACTGACCATATGTCTAATTGATAATTCTAAAAAGCAGATTATTGTATATAGATTAGTTTTGTTAAATAATGTATTTCAGGACTAGGTCAGGTAGCAATGCCTATCATACATGATACCCAGGGTTCAACTGACAGTAACACACATACACATACACATACACACACACTGCTATTTCATGGTTATGAAAGCATGTGTTTACATGCGCAACTTATAGACTATTAGAAAAAGGTCTAAAGTTATATCTACCAAATACTTCACAGTGTTGTCTATGGAGGTAGGAATGTAAGTGATTTTTTCTACAAACTATGTATGCATTTTTATTTGATTTAGAGATGATGAATTAACATAACTTCTTCAATACAAAATATTTCCTTTAAAAAAACAAATACTGCAAGACTAGAGAGAGAGATGACTCAGAGGTTAAGAGTACTTGCTGCTCTTCCAGAGGTCCTGAGTTCAGATCATGGCACACACTTCAGGTAACTCACAACTGCCTGTAATACCAGTTTCAGGGAAACTTGGTAATTTCTGGCCTCCACATGTACCTGCACATGCACACACAGACACATACACCTACGACGTTTCTTAAAAAAAAAAAACCTACAAATACTGCTGGCTGGCACTCAGTGCCAGAGGGTGGTATGCAGGGTACTGAAGGAGAGCTGCCATCAACAGTATTGCTCAGCTGTAGACCCTTTGTGCTACACTATCATGAGTCTGCTGGTGAAGCAGTGAAGTCTGTTATGAAGACAGTCAATCATTTTCCGACTGGATGTGATGTCCACTCCACAGGAGGGAATGCACATATGTATTATGAACCTATTCAAAAGCCTCTGGCTAAGGAGTTATTAGGCCCTAGTGGAGAAGTTACAGATGTTGTTTTGTTAAGTGGACACAATGTGCCGGTCAAACTGCCTTCTAAATATTTTGTTTGTGTTGGGGGTGGGGGTGGGGGGTGGCACATACCTTTAGTCCCAGCACTCAAGAGGCAGAGGCAGGCAGATCTCTGAGTTTGGGGCCAGCCTGGTCTACAGAGCAAGCTCCAGGACAGCCAGGGCTACACAGAGAAACCTTGTCTTGGGGATAAACAACAACAAATGTTTGTGCCCATAGCTCAGTGCTACTGTCAGCTTTAGTCAGAGGTTTGTGTTTGTAGCAGGCTATTGCAGAAACATATAACTGATCAAGTGCTGAGAATAAATGTTGAAGCTGAGCTCTAACAGGACATCTATATCATCCTCTCCAGGGCTCAGAGAACAGCTCAACGGGAAAGCAGAAAGAAATTAAAGAACCCAAGAGAGAGGCACAAGGTGTTGTTCAAAGGACAAGGAATTGCACTCTTGAACTCTGAGCAGCTCTGGTTATCAACACACTCCAAAGAATGGTCTGGTTAACATTCTGCCATGGACTGGGGAGGGAACTGGAAGCCACATCTCTCCCTGAGGCTATAATCACAGTTAATGGATGCCAGGAGAAGAGACATTTACATTTTCGTCACAGATCTAGCCACTGGTAAGGTATCCATGCTCCTATAAATAACCCCTCATCCATATTCCTGCAAGCAATTCCTAAAAAACTCACTGTCCAGGAAGCAACGAAGGGAAGAAGGTGGGCAGGAAGGCAGAAAGAAAAGACAATGGAAGGGAGATGGGAAGAAGAGCAGAGGAAGCGATAAAAGGGTTATTATAGAGGGAAACATGAACAAACATATGCATGTATGAAAAAGTCATCACGAAACCCATTAGTATATATAACATGCTAATAAAAATAATAAAATAAGCCGGGCAGTGGTAATGCATTCCTTTAATCCCAGCACTTTGGGAGACAGTCAGGCAGATCTCTGAGTTCAAGGCCAGCCTGGTCTACAAAGTAGTTCCAGGACAGCATGAGCTGTTACACAGAGAAATCTTGTCTCAAAAAAGATATAATAATAATAATAAATTGTTTATTTTTAATTATGTTTACATGTATATGTGCATGTGTCAGTGACTATGGAGACCAGAAGTGTCAGATTCCTTGAAGCTGAAGTTCCAAGTAGTTGGGAGTCACCTAATGTGAGTTCTGGAATTTAAACATGTGTCCTCTAGAAGACTAACAAGCACTCTTAACCACTGAAACACCTCTCCAGCCCCAAAACCTTCGACTTTTAAAGTCTTCATATGTTATCAAAGGAGAGATTCCACATCTATCTGAAAGAGCTATACAAGTATTGCTTTTTTTAGCCAGGCAGTGGATGCACAGACCTTTAATCCCAGCACTCAGGAGGCAGAGGCAGGCGGATCTCTGAGTTCGATGCCAGCCTGGTCTACAGAGTGAGTTCCAGGACAGCCAGGGTTACACAGAGAAACCCTGTCTCAAAAAACCAAGAAAAAAAAAAAAGGTATCTTTTCCTTTTCTTTTTTTTTGGTTTTTAGAGACAGAGTTTCTGTGTGTGTAGCCATGGCTATGCTCTGTGTAGATAGATAAGGCTGGACTTGAACTCAAGAGTGCTGGGACTACAAGTGTGACTCAATTTTCTTTTTCTTTCTTTCTTTTTTTTCCATTACAAACCCCTTCATGAGATTTAAACAAAAACACCTTGTGATACTGAATTAGGAAATGTAAGAATCCAGCTCTATTCTACTAGTCTACCTTAAAAATGTAGAGAAAAGGCCATTTTTCTTAGTATGGGGGAATGTTTTATCTTTTGAGGGTTTTTTTTTTTTTGTATATTTGCATGCTTTTTTTTTAAAAAAGAACTGTCATTAAACATTTAATGAGGTTATCAGTATTATTAATAAATAAACGTTTATTTTTTGAAAAATAAATGTTTGTTCCACTGGAAGGTCACTTTGGTCATTACATGGACCTGATTAAGTCTCCCCAGATGCCCTCAGTACTTGACTTCCAAATCTCAATACTTACAAGCTCTGGTCCCTGCTGCTTTCTCTTCCTTCTTCCCTCGGATACCCAAGATCTACTGACACCTACTTAGGGTCGTTCCATATAGGCACTGCAGACCCAGCAAACTGACTGGACTCTTACGGAGTCTTTAATCCAGCAAGGGACAGGTCTTGGAAACAGTAAACAGTAACAGTAACATCCAAACCAACATCTATTATCATTATCTTTTGTTTTGTTTTATTTTTTGAGACAGTGTCTCACTAGGTAACTCTGACTGTACTGGAACTATACAGAACAGGCTGGCCTCAAACTCAGATTCTCCTACCTCTGCCTCCCACATGCTGGAATTAAAAGCATGTGCCACCTACTTCACCAATTAGAAAAGTAACAACACGAGGATTAGGGAGCTGGGGGATTTAGCTAGCTCAGTAGATTTAAGTGTTTACTGCGCAATTACGAGGACCTGAGTTCAGATCCCAGCCCAGGCAAGGCAGAATATGTACTCGTATATAACTCTACCTAGGGTTAGGGACAGAAGGAGACAGAGAGAAAAAGACACTTGACCTGACACTGACCTCAAGCCTCCACACCGGCATACACACATCATACACTCACAATGAGAAATAGCTAATCTTGGGTATTAGAGAAATACTCCCTCGGGGTGGAGGGGAGTAGAACTCTAGGCTGAGACTTCACAGATAACATGAATGGGGCTGAGACTGGCAAAACTAGTGAGAAGTACACTGTGTCGGAGAGAGAGTATCACCTGGAGGTGCTGGAAGAAGACTTTGATACTGTATCGTGACCTTTCAAGATACAAGGGTGGATATAGGCGGGGTCAGATGCTGAGGGGCCCAAAAGAGTGTGCAAGACGTTTAGACTTGATTCGAAGACAAACTAAAGACTTCAAAGACAAGCTATGGAGATGGCTCAGGAGGTAAAATGCCTACCATGTAAGCATGAGGACCTGAGTCTGGGTCCCCTGAACCCATTTAAAGGTGGGGACAGTGGGACAAGCCTATAATCCCAGCATCAAGAAAGTGGAGACAGGCAGGTCCCTGGGACTCACTGGCCGGCCAGACTAGATGATCAGGTGAGCTCTAGGTTCAGTGAAAGACTCTTGTTTCAAAAAAGGTGAAGAGTAACTGAAGACACCCAGTGTCAACTCGGCTTCCACCTGTGCAAAGACTTTCAAGAAGAAAATAAAATCACCAGAAATGTGTATTTGGAAAAAAAAAAAATTGAAGTATTTTTGGAAGCTCATTTAAGGGTACATCTTAAAAGGTAAGATCTGCATGGTGGTTCATTCATGCCTTTAATCCTAGCTCTCAAAAGGCAGAGGAAGGAAGATTTCTGTGAGTTCCAGGCCAGCTTGGTCTACATAGTGAGTTCCATAACAGCCAGACTACATCGAGGATCCTTGTCTCAAAACTTCAATAATAAATGAGTTCTGTGAAGGATTACAAATGTGGGAGACAGTACACGGCAGCACACGGCAGCACACGACGGTACACGGGGGCAGCAGTGAGAAGGCAGAGGTCATGAATTCCAGTGCATTCACGACAGATGGAGCAGTGCCCGGTACTGACTCAATGTAGAAGAGGAAGGAAGCGGTAAAAGACAGCTGCATCTCTGTCAAGAACTCCTCTCACATCTGATCCCCAGCCATACTCTAAGTACTCAAGGTCCCTGGGCCCATGCTTTCAGGCTCTCACTGCAGTGCAGAAATGCCCCAACTCTGCACTTCACCCTCCCTAAGCATGCCCAGAGCAGGGACACTGACTGAGCTTTGTCACAACATTTGCCACACTGCACTGTAATCACACACAGTGGAGACTGTTCAACGTGGGCACATATTCTAAGAAAAGCACTGTTAGGCAACTTCATCACTGTACAAACATTACAGAGTCTTACACAAACTCAGACAGCAACCTCACTAGGGAGGTACCAGAAGGCAGACATTAGGAAATGGGTAATACTGAAGGACCACCATTGTATTTGTGGTCCATCTCTGAGAGAAATACCACTGCATAGCACCTGACAAAATTTAGGTTTCTGTCTTCCCCATGGCCAGTGCTTCTAAGGTTAAAAATCAGCATTAGCTGCTTTACTAGCTCCATACTCAATAACTAATTATGAAGCTGTGTGCCACTATGAGCAGAAAAGGCAAGCTAAGATTTTGGAACCTACTGCAAGAAAGGAAAAAAATAAATAAAACACCACAGAAGCTGACTGGGGTCTGAGACTGAGGCAGAAACAGCCATGTGGTTTCCACAGTAGATAAAAATGACGTCAAAAGTACAAGCTTCTTCCTCAAAAATGCTAATAGTCTAGAAAGAAAATCCAAAACTCAAAGATGTAATTTTTTTTAATTAAAGAATTTTTACTCATGATGATATATAGGCTAAAAACACAAAATAGCTACCCAAGTAGTTTAGAGAACAAATTGTCACATTTTACTCTATATATACTTACAACTACTTGGAATTTTTACTTTGGAAGATATTCATGTATTTGAATAATTCAAATAATTGGACTTGGGAATGTAACTCAGCAGCAGAATATTTCTCTACCACATTCAAGACCCTGGGTTGAATCCCAACAACACACACACCATTAATATAATTAACAGAGCTGGGCATGGTAGTGTATAATTATAAGGTCAGCAACTCAGGAAGTAAAAAGAGTTCAAGATCATCCTCAGCTACATAGGAGTTTAAGGTCAGCCTAAGCTATGACACTCTAAGAACAAAAACAAAAGGCTGGGAGCATCTGCCAGGAGGTGGTAGCGCACACCTTAAATCCCAGCACTTGGGAGGCAGAGGCAGGCAGATCTCGGTGAGTTTGAGGCCAGCCTGGTCTGCAGAGTGAGATCCAGGACAGGCACCAAAACTACACAAAGAAATCCTGTCTCAAAAAACAAAAACAGGGACTGGAGAGATGGCTCAGAGGTTAAGAGCACTGGCTGCTGGTTGCTCTTCCAGATGGTCCTGACTGAGTTCAATTCCCAGCAACCACATGGTGGCTCACAACCATCTATAATGAGATCTGGTGCCCTCTTCTGGCCTGCAGGCATACATGCGGACAGAACACTGTATACATAATAAATAAATAAAACAAAAAAAGAGCCTCTAAAGGATGGTTCTTAACTGAGAGGCATGGGGGTTGGCCCGGCTCACTAGCCTAATCCTCACCTTTCTTTAAAAAAAAAAAAAAAAAAAAGGCTGGGAGCATAGCTTAGCTTGGGAGAATGCTTGCCTACAACGTACAAGGCTCCAAGTATGATCCCAAGCACTATTTAAAAACTAGATGGGGTGGCCCACACCAATAGCCTATAATACCAGCACTTGGGAGGTAGAAACAGGAGGATTATAAGTTCAAGGTTGGGCTAGCAAGATGGTTCAGTGGGTTCAGTGCTTGCTGCCAAGCCTGACAACAGGAGTTCAATCCCTGGAACTTACATAGTGGAAGAAGAGAACTGACTCATGCAGGTTGCTCTCTGACCTGGTGTTTACAAGTGAACACACACAAATAAATAAATGCAAGAAAAAAAGGACTTAAGTCTATGTGGTGTACATCTGTAATCCTGGCACTAATACTGTGAGAGACTGTCTCAACAAAGTAGAAGTTGAGAACCACCTCTTAGAAGGTGACCTATGACTTCCACAAGCTAACCATGGCATGAGTGCACACACATGAAAACTAAATAAAATTAGGGCAAGTGAGACGATTCAGGGGGTAAAGGCTTGCTTGCCATCAAGCCTTACAACCAGAATTCAGTCCCAGGCTTTACATGATAAGGAGAGAACTGATGCTCTTCTGACCACACACGCAACATGGCACATGTGCACACACTCTAAGTAAGTGTAAAAAGAAAAAAAAAATTAAAAACAGGCAGCAAACATGATTCAGTGGTTAAAAGCACTTGCTATGCAAGTATGAAAACCATGTAAAAGTTGGGTGTGATCCCAGATATGCCTAGAACCCTAGCACTGAGAGGGCAGAGATAGGAGACTCCCTGGAGTTTACTAGCCATCAACCTTAATGAATAACATGAGCTCCAGGTTCAGCAAGAGACCCTACCTATGGAACAAGGTGTGCTACAAAGACACCTGACATCCTCCTTGGGCTTCAGGGTATACTCAAGTGCACACATGCACATGCACACATAATACACCTCACAAGAGTATACACACAGAAATAATGAAGTCATGGAATCAGTGGTGACAGCTCACCTGCTGAAATTTACTCCCTGAAACATACATTGTAAAACCAAAGTTGCAGTGAGAAAAGGCACGTGCTGTGCAAGCCCGACCACCTGAGTTTGATCCCTGGAATCCACCTAAGGGTGGGTGGAAGGAGAGAACTGACTCCACACATTTGTCCTGACTGCCATTTGAGGGCCATGGCATGTGGGCCCACATATCAGGCACAGATATACATATATACACACAATAATAAATAAAATAAAAAGTTAAGCAGCATAGTCCTATCCAAAAAGACAACGTATTTGTTAGTTACAAAGGCCTTCAGTTTAGGCCGCAAGATCCAAACAGCAAAAGCAGCAGTGAGGGATCTAATAGCCGGAACCAAAACACAGTGCTGGAACACACGTTAATAGGGAGCCCCATGGTATAGGAAGTTGGGAGTTCCATTATCAATTGATACTTTCCAAGTTGTCCACAAAACAGCTAAAAAACTGAAAGGAAACAGGAAGATAAATGGAAATTTTAAATTAAACCCGTAAGAGTTGTACACAGTAGCTCATACCTGTAATCTAGTACCCAAAAGGCAGAGGCAGGAGGATTGTCATGAGTCAGAGCCCAGTGGGCTACAGTATGAAATACTGTTTCAAAAATCAATACAGCAAGCGAACACCAGACATGGTGTTCCACCAAGGAGGTGGAAGCAGGAAGGTCAAGAGTTCAGGGTCATTCTCAGCTACATACTGAGTTCAAGCCCAGCCTAGGCTACAGGAGACCATCTCCAACAAGAACAACAACAAAACCTGAGATGTTCTCCTATCCTACCATTTTTAACCGGTTCTTATTAGAAAACCATGCTTTCAACTTGAAGAATAAACAGAAAGGCCCTTCCCTAGTGTGCACCTACAAATGCTGCATGTTTACCTGTATTCCCAGGTAAACCAGTGTACCCCTCTCCCTAGTTATAACAAGGATTCTTTGCCCTCTTGCCTGGCTAATGCCTGTAGAAGTAACCATCTTAAATGCCTTCACCTGTCCTCCAGGTCTTGTGCCCTTCTCAGATTGTTAAGGATCTTTTTCAGTTCTTCAATTTATTTATCATCCATTCTTTTTTCTTTTTCTATTTTTACATGTGTGTATGTAGTGTATATATGTGTATGCATGCTTGCAAGTGGGTGTATGTTCTTGTGATGCTGGTGTCTGGAATCATCTTCAACTGTTCTTTTACCTTATTCAATGAAGCAAAGTCTCTCAAATCAAACCCAGAGCCTGTCAATATAACTAGTCTTGCTAGCCAGCTTGTTCTGGATTTCTCAAGACTCCACCTTCCAAGGCTGGAAGTACAGGCAGGCTGACATGTGCACCTGGCATTTCCCTGAATTATGGGTACTCCAACTCTAGTCCTAACACTTGTACAGCAAGTGCTTTGACCACGAAGCCATCTCCTCAGCCTTCACTCTGCTTTTAAAATCTTTTTCTACATTGTATTTATTTTGTGTGTGTGTGTGTGTGTGTGTATGTGTGTACCATGGCACATATGTGGAGGTCAGAGGACAATTAGTGAAAGTCAGTTCTCTCCTTCCACCATGTTGGTCCCAGGGCTCAAACTCAGGTTTCAAGATTTGGCTCCAAGCACCTTTACCCACTGCGCCATCATACCAACTGTCATTCTGTTCTTGTTCTGGAGAAAATGAGTCAGATCTCATTGTATCATTATTATCTAGCAAGATGCCTTCAAAAATAGTCTTTTCAGGGGCTAGGAATACAGTCCAATAATAGAAAGTGTTTGGCTAGCAAGCACACAACCCTGGGTTCCATCCCCAGCCCCCAAAAGAAGAAATAAATACTTTGATCCAATCCACTCCCCTCATCTTCAGTCATCTGTTATCGTCTGATTATCTTTACTCTGATGTCCTCTCCCACAGAATGACAAATGCAACAGGTCTAAAATTAACTCATTATCATGGTCTTAAAACCTGGTCTACCATTATATTCTACCATAAGAAACATACCACCATCTATTTGGTTTTATTTAGTGTAGGGGGAATAGTATTGTAGGATTTTGTTATTAATGTTTTTTGAGAGGGTTTAACGCTGTACTTACTATGTAATTCAGGATACCCTTAAATTTGTAGAAATTTTCCTCCTCCGCCTCCAGGTACAAGGCTTACAGGTGTGGCCACCTGGCACTACTCCCTCAATTTCTAAACTAGAAACCTAGGTGCCACTCTTGACTCCCTCTTCTCTCTGACCTCCCCATGTCTAATCAAGACCTTTGGATTTATTTCTTCCCATCTCTGAAATCATTTACTGGTTCAAATTCTTCTACAACTAACTTGAATTCCTCTCACTGAACAATGAACCGGACTCCTGCATTTCACCCCATATTCTTTCTCCCTAACCTTAGGAATCTACATTGAGCCAGGCATTTGCCTGGGACAGACTTATCATTCTCCTTTCCTTCCTCTTCTAGCTAACCTCTATCCGTTCTTCACACTTCAACTGACCAATGACTACTGTGCTCCCAGAAAATCAGGTACACGTCTCTAAACAAAGTTCATTACACTTAAGCCTAAGTACTTGCTCATTCCATTAGAATGCTACCCTGAAAACAAGGGGATAGTCCGGTGGCAGTGGTGGTGTATGCCTTTAATTCCACCACTTAGGAGGCAGAGGCAAATGGATCTCTGTGAGTTTGAGGCCAGCCTGGTCTACAGAGGGAGTTCCAGGACAGGAACTAAAACTACACAGAGAAACCCTGTCAGAAAGAAAAGAAAACAAGGGGATATGCTATTTTCTGTATCATTAGTGCTGGGCATACTCTAAGTCATAAGAGGTTACCTCATAAAAGGCTTGGGGGTAGCAAGATGGCTCAATGGTTAAAAGCACTGGCTGCTCTTGCTGAGGACCCAGGTTCAGTTCCCAGCACCCACAGTGGCTCAAATATCTCTTTAATTCCAAGTCCAGGGAATCTGACCCCATCTTCTGTCCTCCTCGGGCACCAGACTCTCATGTAGTACACAGACATACTGCAAGTAAAACATTCGTGAATAACATAAACAAATCTAAAAAAATCATAAATGGCTGGTGACAAAACAGATTAACCAACCTACCCATGATGCTTTAGTTCATACTCTAAATAGAAGGCCAACCAAGAAGGAAGCATTAAGTACAAAATCTCAGCAAATCCTCATACATATTGCTGATGCCCAACTCAAAGCAGCAAAACAATTTCTAATTCTACATTTACTAAATTCTACAGTGCCACATAGTGGTGAGTAAGGGAAGCACACACTAAAGATAAAGGGATCAGTGAGAACCAAGGAGGAATTAGGGAACCTAGAGTTGGTAGTAGTATTCTCCAGAGTAAGTGGGAAGGTGCTAGGCATGGGGGCTCACCCCTCTATGTCCAGCATTTGAGAGACTGAGGCAGGACGACTGTCACAAGTTAGAGACCAGTCTGGGCTACATAGTGAATACCAGGCAGGCCAGCCTGATATATAGAATGAGATCGTCTTTCTTTAAATAAATAGATAAATGTCTTAAAGCTGGGAGCTGTCTATGCCTTGGCCCCAGATTGTACAGAATTGTTTGACCTGGGGCAGCCAGACTTACTGAGCTAGTCTGGCTCACTACATCATTCTAAGGAACTTACATCACTGGGACTCAGGCTGCCCAGACCATTCTCCTGCTCAGAATCCTTCCCAGACTCAGTGCCCTGGGAGGACCGAGAATGGGATGGATGAATCCAGATCTCCAGGCGAGTAGTGTCATCCCCAACATGCCGGAAAGTAGACTTCTTTCCTTTACGCCACTGCTCAGGACTCAGTTCAAGTTCCTCATGCTGCTTCTTTTCCATCTGTTCAGCCTGTACAACAGACATACAAGCTCAGACTCTCTGAGGTCAGCCAACAAGAAAGCCCTCCATCATGTGTTTGTTGCCTAAAGACTATAAATGCTAAAGACTGCAACAGTACCAAAGTGACAGAGCATCATCATCTGTGTTGCCCAATAGGTGTTATTAGTTCTGTGAATGAGATGCGTGGAACAGGGACACTCAAAAGGCCCAGAAAGCTCTCCTAAAGATCTATTTCAGTGTCCTTCCTTCCTTCCTTCTTTCCTTTCTTTTTTTTTCTCCCTTGGTTTTTTGAGACAGGGTCTCTCTGTAGCTCTAGCTAAACTAGCTCCGTAGACCAGGCTGGCCTCGAACTTCAGAGATCCGCCTGCCTCTGCCTCCCAAATGCTGGGATTAAAGGCGTGCACCACCACAGCCTGGCTCAGTGTCCATTCTCTACAGGGGCTGACTGAGAAGTCACCAGTGAAGCCCAGTGAGACTATGTAAAGATGTCTTTTAGCCATCCCTAAACACTTTGGCACAGAGGGCGCTGCATTCTTCTAGGGAGGAACCAGTCCACCTGCATTCTTACTCACCTTTCGTTTAGTCTCTTCAAATAAACTCATGAGACTCTCCTTGGCCGTCAGGATAGGGTTGCTAGCTGCTAAACTGCGCATATAATAATATACAGCATCAAGCTTCCTCCTCTGTGGAAAAAAGCCAGAGACACTTGGTCAATTGACTTTCTTTTTTCTTCCTTTAAAAAAAAATACTGGCAATTGCTGGGCGGTAGTAGCACATGCCTTTTGATCCCAGCACTCAGGAGGCAAAGGCTGGTGCATCTCTGTGAGTTTGAGGCCAACCTGCTCTATAGAGCAAGTTCCAGGACAGTCAGGGTTATACAGAGAAATTCTGTCTTGAAAAACAAAAACCAACAACAAAAATACTGGTGATTGAACTTAGGGACTTGTACATGTGAGGCATATACCCTACCACTGAATAACCTTTTCTAGAAAATTTACTTTGGGCTGGGGCGGCGGCGGTGGTGGCGCTCGCCTTTAATCCCAGCACTTGGGAGGCAGAGGCAAGTGGATCTCTGTGAGTTCAAGACCAGCCTGGTCTACAGAATAAGTTCCAGGACAGCCAGAGCTACACAGAGGAACCCTGTGTCAAACAACAACATTATATATACACGCATACATATATGTGTACAGCAATTATGTTTTGTTTTTAGAGAATGTTCAACTCTCTTCACTTTGCTTATTGTTATTAGTCAGTATGCTCTAATGAAATCATGAATAAAATTAGGAGCTACAGAGACCCAGATTCAAACACTAGCTCATCCAGGATTTGACTGAGATTTTGGAAAAGTTAGGTGACAATCTTCCTAAGATCCCATATCCTCATTTTTTTTCTCTTTATTTATTTTATTTTATTTTTTTAAGACAAGGTCTCACTATGTAGTCCTGGCTGGCCTGGAACTCACTAATAGACCACATTGATTTTAAATGCACAGAGATCAACCTACCTCTGCCTCCTGAGTGCTGGGATTAAAGGGGTGTGCCAACATACCTAACCTAAAAAAATGTCATTATATGTATTTATTTAGTGGTGAGGGGAATGCCTAAGCCACAAGTGCATGAATCAGCACATTTGTGGAGGTCAGGGACAATTTTCAGGAGTCAGTTCTATTCTCAACCATGTGGGTCCCAAGGATTAAACTCAGGTAAGTCAGGCTTAGAGGTAAGCACTATTACCTACCTGATGAGCTGCCCTGCTGGCCCATCCTCACTTTTAATATCAGAATACTATTATTCTTATCATTATCCTTGAAGCAATGTCTTTAGATTTAGAGACAGCATCTATTATCTATAATGTGGTGATGATCACATGCCTTGAGCTTCTGTACATAATGAGGCCAGTTGTTAACAGTTTTTAAAATTAATAGGTATGTTGAATATTCTATGGACATTATTGAATAAACTCAGCAAATTAACACTTCATGCCTATTTTATAACCAATTGGGGAAAAGAATAAAGGAAGCTGCTAGGCATGATGACATGTTTTTAACCCCAGCAGAGGCAGGTAGATCTCTGTAAGTTGAGGGCAGCCTTTTCTACACAGCCAATTCCAGAACATCTAGAGCTATGTAGATAGAACATGTCTCAAACCAACAACAGCAACAAAAGGAAGCTGAGCATAGTAGCATGAACCTATAATCCCGGCCATTCTAGATGCAGCAACGGGAAGACTGAGCCCAGGTGTTCGAGGCCAGCGTAACAACATAACCAAGACCATACTTCAGAGAAAAGGCTGAAGAGTGGCTCAAAGTGGGGCTTAGGACACAGAGTTTCTGGATGCAATTTCACATGGGAGGGAGGTGGGGAGGGAGGGAGGGAGGGAGGGAGGGGGGGGGGAGGGGACGGGACGGGACGGGACGGGACGGGACGGAAGGAAAGAAGGCAGGCTGACAACAACAAAAGCACAAAGCAGAGTATCTGACTATCTTAGTATCTCTCCTACTTCATATACATTTTCACCATTCCCCATTAATACTTCAAAACGTGAAAAAAGAAAAAAACAACAACAATCTTCTTTCTCAGCATCTACTTACTCATTCTTCAAAACTTTTGGTTTTTTTGTCTCGTTTTGTTTTTCAAGACAGGGTTTCTCTGTGTAGCTTTGGTGCCTGTCCTGGATTTTGCTCTGTAGACCAGGCTGGCCTAGAACTTGCGGAAATCCGCCTGGCTTTGCCTCCCGAGTGCTGGGATTAAAGGCGTGCGCTACCGCCGCCCAGCTCAAAACTTTTATCTAGTATTTATCTAACATGGTTATTGGCCAGGTTTTAAGGTCAAATGCCTAAGTTTGAATTTGGTCCCACACTTATTAGATACTGTTAACCAAAAGAGATTTTCTTATTTGTAAAATGCTGATATTTGCACACATGTAATTCCCGTATTAAGTTTCACAATCCATACAGCTAGCACAACATCTAGAATATCATTATATTCAGTAGCTATTTTTAGTATTACTCCAATTCACACTAATCTCTGCTTATACCAATTCACTTCACTTGAAGCTATTTTATTGACTCTACTTTTCATATTTAAACATTTCTGAAACTGAGATAATACCTGAAATCAGTATTCACAACTGTGGCTGGAAGTAGTGACCCAGATCTGCCAAGGTGAAAAGACCAGAATTGTTCAAGATTTGCCAGGCAGTGGTGACACACACCTTTAACCCTAGCACTCAGGAAGTAGAGGCAGGTGGATCTCTGTGAGTCTGAAGCCAGCCTTGTCTACAAAGCGAGTTCTAGAACAACCAACACTACATAAAGAAACCCTGTCTTGAAAAAGAGAAGATTTTGTCTCAAAAAGAAACAATCACTGTGCCATATTATTTCTAATTTATTTCTTTTTAATTATGTGTGATATCATGTGCTGTAGAGAGGTAATGTACACATGAGCGCAGTAGCAGCAAACGGCAGAAGAAGACGTCAGAACCTCTGGAACTAGAGTGACAACAGGTTATAAACCATCAGATGCAGCTGCTGAGAATCAATCCTGATCTGCAAGAGCAGCAAAATCTCTTAACCCCTAGACCAGCAGTTCTCAGCCTATGGATCTCTACCACTTTGGGGGATGAATGACCCTTTCACAGGGTCCCATATCAGATATCCTGCATATCAGATAATTACATTACAATTCATAACAGTAGCGCCGGGCGTTGGTGGCGCACACCTTTAATCCCAGCACTTGGGAGGCAGAGCCAGGCGGATCTCTGTGAGTTCGAGGCCAGCATGGACTACCAAGTGTGTCCCAGGAAAGGCGCAAAGCTACACAGAGAAACCCTGTCTCGAAAAACCAAAAAAAAACAAAAAACAAAAAAACAAAAAACAATTCATAACAGTAGCAAAATTACAGTTGTGAAGTAGCAATGAGAGAAGTGTATTGTTGGGGGTCACCACAACATGAGGAACTGTATTAAAGGGTCACAGTGTTAGGAAGGTTAAGAACCCCTGCTCTAGGCCATCTCTCCTGCCCGTGTGCCATATGTATCTTAATTTGCAGTTGTTTTTTTTTTAAGTTTAACACAAAATAATTGGGTGTCTAACAATTAAAGAAGTTTGTCTTAGAGAAGAAACCACATCATTTATTTTATCACTTATGGCACCCTAAAAAGCACTACACACAAGCATGTTCTCAATAACTGAAATTCACTGAATGATTAGAGAAGACAGAAATGTTGAAAAATGTTAATAGATAAGAAAGATGTGAGGGAAACCAAGGGGGAAAAAAACTCGAAGGAAGCACTAATCTGGGTCCGAAGTCTGTGAAAGAAAAATAACAATTTAATCAGAAAGGCAAAACCCATGGAGGAAATGTAGCAAAGCTGTTTGAGCAACAAGCAATATGAAAAGGAAGTGAAGGACAGGATTTCTTTATCAATGGCATCAAGAAAAATTATTTAGGAATAAATTTAACAAAGGGATCCTAACACTTTTACTCTTAAAAAAAAAAAAAAAAACTACAAGACAGTGCTAAACAAAATTAAAGACCTAAGTAAACAAAGAGATATCTTGTTAGGACATTAGGAGATGAAAGTACTTCCCAAAGAAACCTACAAGTCCATTATTTAATCAAAATCCCAACAGCTGCTGCAGTACAAATACAAAAAGCTAATCCTAAAACCCATACAAACTTCTAAGGGACCTCACACAGTGAAAATAATCTTGAAAGAGCTGGAAGGCTAACATTTTCCAGATTTTTATCAGACACCTACAATAGTTAAAAGAATTATGGTACTGCTGTAAAGCAGACATGGACAAATAGAATAGAACTGACAACTTACAAATAAACTCATATATCAACTGGTTGTCAAGCTGCATTAAGACCTTTGTAATCTTAGTACTTGGGAAGGAAGACAAGAAGGATAAGGCATTCAAAATCACCCTCAGTTAAATGGTGAGTTCCAGGCCAATTGGGCTACATGAGGTCCTGTCTCAAATGCTGCCCTGCCTTAAAAAAGTATTAACACCATTCTAAGGAAATAGGATAGTGTCTTTAACATACAGAAATGTAGCTCTGCAGAGCACTTGTATAAGGCCCTGAAAGGACACTGTAATGGTTAATCTTGATGGGATTTGGAATAACCTAGTACATACACCTCTGGTCATGTCTGTGAGTATGCTTCCAGCAATGCTTAGTTGAGATAAAACTCATCCTGTATGTGGGTGTCACCATCCTATGAAAGGAGGTAAAAGTGTCCCCAAACTGAATGTAAAAAGGAAGAAGCCAGCAGAGTACCAACATTCACCCCGCTTTGCCCCTAACTGTGGACGCAATATAAGCAGCTCCTGCCACATCTTCTCTGCCACAATAGGCTATACCCTCAAACTATGATCAAATAAACCTTTCTCTCTTAAGTTGCCTCTTGTTACATTCTAGGACCTAAAATATCTGAAGAATTCATAAAACTCAAGGAAAAGGGTAGCTCAATTTTTAACATTTTTTTTGTTTTGTTTTGTTTTGTTTGAGACAGAGTTTCTGTGTAACAATCCTGGTGGTTATCTTGGAACTCACTCTGTAGACCAGGCTGGCCTTGAAGTCACAGACATCCACTTGCCTCTGCCTCCCAAGTGCTAGGATTAAAGGTGTGCACAACCACTGTCCAGCTGTTTTATGTGCATACATGCCTATGTACCATGTGTATGCCTGGCATCCTGCTGCAAAGATATTTGATCACACTGTGAACCCCAAGATTGTATTATTTACTGGAAAAACCTGTTTCTAGCTGTGGTGTGACTCAACTCTAGCACATATCTTTAATCCAAGAGCTTTCTGCTTGA
Organism: Peromyscus maniculatus bairdii; assembly: GCF_049852395.1. Lineage (NCBI taxonomy): Eukaryota > Metazoa > Chordata > Mammalia > Rodentia > Cricetidae > Peromyscus > Peromyscus maniculatus. Next base: position 60,689,194 of record NC_134859.1, on the reverse strand, counting down.
CTATTGTAAACAGAATTAAATAAAGTTGGGGCTGGAGAGATGGCTCAGAGGTTAAGAGCACTGACTGCTCTCCCAGAGGTCCTGAGTTCAATTCCCAGCAACCACATGGTAGCTCACAACCATCTATAATGAGATCTGGCGCTCTCTTCTGGTGTGCAGACATACATACAAATGGAACACTGTATACATAATAAATAAATAAATCTTTAAAAAAAATTAAATAAAGTCAACCCTAAGTCAAGAGATGGAGCAAGCAATCAGTTGACAGGAAGTGAACATAGGATTAAGAAAAAAACAGAGAGTAAGAGGGAGTCAGGAAGACTAGAGACACACAGGAAGTAGAAGGGAGGGACATTCAGTTTGAGTCTTGTTTGAGACAGCCTAGGAGAAGGCAGGAGGCTTCCAGGAGGCAGGCTGAGGAGGAGGGTCGGCTAGGTGCTTTCTCTGGCTCTCTGAGCTAGCAGGCTTTCACCTCAGCATCTGGCTCCCAAGTCTTTATTGGTAAAATCTAATGATTGAGATTTTGTTAAAAGCAACAGCACCCATGGATGATATAAGAGGGAACTGTAGTTAAAGATGGCTGAGAGCTGCCAAGTGGGTACTGGAAATTAAACTGGGTCTTGTGGAAAAGCAGCCAGTGTTCCTAACAACTGAGCCATTTCTGTAGCCTGATAATCCAATTTTAAAATGACAAAGGATTTCAATAGATGTTTCTCTAATAAAATGTAAATGGTCAATGAGCACACAAAAAGTTGAAAGGATTACATATATGTGTTTCAAGGCGAGAATGCTTTCCTAGTTAAGTATAAGGTCTTTCCCAAGAATTTATATGCAGTTCCTAGTTGATGAAGATTCTTTATCAGATTAGCCACTTGAAAAATACTCTTGTAAACAACCCTAAAGAAACGCAATGCATCACAAAAACAGAAGACAAAAATAACTTACGAAAGTAGAAAGAAAGCTAGTTGAAAAGAGGAACCAATAAAAAAGGGTTGGGCACAGAGGTTCCTGTCCATATCCCCAAACACTACAGAAGCAGGAGAACTGCTTCAAATCAACGTCAGCCTTGACTACATAGTGAGTCCAGGCCAGCCTAGACTCAGACTGAGACCTGTCTCAAAGAGAGCCCTATACAGTGGCATACATCTCTAAATCAGCACTCCTACACTGAGATGGGAGGAATGGTCAGAATTACCCAGAAGCTTGTGGGTTGGCTTGCAGAAATAAGAAACCACCAGACACCTCCTTTCTCAACAAGATGGAAGAGAATTGACTCCCTTAAGTTGTTCTTTACATACACGAAATCACTCGATTGTACTAACACAAATGCACCAAACATATGAAAACACACACAACTAAAATATTTAATGAAAAAAAAAAGAATGAGAAGGAGGTTTTTTTTCCTCCTAAGAGATGCTTTTTGTTGTTGTTGTTTTGAGATAAGGTTTCTCTGTGAAGCCCTGGCTCTGGTGGTAGTATGCTTATTTATCATACATAAAGTCCTAGGCTTGATCTCTAGCACCAGATAAAAAATGAGTATGGCAACACAAGCCTGTAATCACAGCACTGGGGAAGTAGAGGCAGAAGATCAGATTTAATGTCATTCTCAGCTATATGGCAAGTTCAAGGCCAGCCTGGGCTATGTGAAATCATGTATCACATTAAAAAAAAAAAAAAAAAAAGCCAACACAAAAACAAGAACAAGAGCCTGGTACAGTGGCACATGGCTTGCAATCCCAGCACTTGAGAGGTTTAGACAAGGATTGGCAGCCTGAGCAATATAGCAAAAATCCTGTCAAGAAAAGAAAATTAGGCAGAAAGAGGGGGAGGAAGGAAGGACCAGGGAGGGAGAGAAGGAGAGACTGTCTTTTTTTTGCTGATAATCACATTAGCTGCTTCTTGTCCTTGATATCTTAGTATCTACTGTTGCCCTCCCCCATCTTTTCCTCTCCCTGCAGCTTCCTGTCTGGAATCCTCTTAGCTCCCAAGGTCCATTTCTTCTGATTAGAACCACATTCAAAGGAAGTTGGTAAAATCTAGAAAGGTGTGACCAAGTGCTTACTGTGTGTTTACTAAACAGCCACTTTAGATGAAAATTTAGGAGTATTAGGAGATCTGGGGCCGGGTGGTGGTGGCACACGCCTTTCATCCCGGCATTCGGGGGGCAGAGCCAGGTGGGTCTCTGTGAGTTTGAGACCAACCTGGTCTACAGAGCAAGATCCAGGATAGGCACCAAAACTACATGGAAAAACCCTGTCTCGAAAAGAGAGAGAGAGAGAGAGAGAGAGAGAGAGAGAGAGAGAGAGAAAGAGAAAGAGAAAGAGAAAGAGAAAGAGAAAGAGAAAGAGAAAGAGAAAGAGAAAGAGAAAGATCTGGGCAAGCAGGGTATGGTGGCTCAACCTTTAATCCCAGCATTGGGAGACAGAGGCAGACAGCCTCTGTGAGTTTGAAGCCAGCCTGGTCTACAAATTGAGTTCCAGGCCAGCCAGAGCTACTCAATGAGACTCTGTTTCACAAAAGACTTCCAGGAAAAGAAATAATATCTGAATGCTGAGGACTGGCTGAGGCCCTTAAGGGAGGGAAGTAAGAGGGTCTTGTCTTCTTCCTAGAAAAGGAAACAAGGTAAGATGCAGAGTAACAAGCTGTTGCCTGGCTGCAGAATAATGTTCCTTTAGGAAATTAAATGCAGTAAAGTGGAGGTATGAACCAAGTCAACTAAAGTGTGGGATCCCCGACAACTCACCTCAAAGTAAGGGAGTCAGAGCCTGAAGAGATAGCTCAGTAGATAAAGACACTTGCTACCAGCCCTAATGACCCACATTTGAACCCCAAGACCCACATGGTGGTAGGAGAGAACCCACTCCTTCAAGCTGCTGTGATCTTCATATTCAGTGGCACTCACACACACACACACACACACACACACACACACACACACACACACACACACACCCCCCAAACAAACAAACAAATAAATAAATGTAAATAAAAAATAATAAAAGAGAAACAAACGAAGTGGTAGTAGAATATTATTTTTAAGGTGTGTTACTTTTGTTTATGTTGCATTTGTTTAACTCTGTGAAGCTGTGCTACTGTGCCTGTCTAAAACACCTGATGGTCTAATAACTGAATGGCCAATAGCAAGGCAGGAGAAAGGATAGATGGGGCTGGCAGACAGAGAGAATATATAGAAAGAGAAATCTGGGAGAAAGGAAAAGAGATAGAGGAGTGAAGGAGAGAGCAGCCAGAGGAGGAGGAGGACTCCAATCACCCAGCTACACAGCAAGCCACGGAGTAAAAGTAAGATACAGAAGAGAAAGAACAGGAAAAGCACAGAGGCAAAAGGTAGATGGGATAAGTTAAGTTACAGAAAGCTGGCTAGAAACAAAGCCAAGATAAGGCTGGGTATTCATAAATAAGCTAAAGCCTCTATGTGTGATTTATTTGGGAGTTGGATAGTTTGGCTCCCTAAAAGAGTAGAAAACAAACAATGACAAGGAGTCTGAGGATGAAAGACAAAAGAGGCTGTGCTTTGGGCTACAGGATCAGAAGAAATCAAACTCCCGAGGAGTTGATGCTATTAAAATTGTATCTTTCTTTTTCTTTTTCTTTTTTTTTTTTTTTTGGTTTTTCAAGACAGAGTTTCTCTTTGTAGTTTTGCGCCTTTCCTGGAACTCACTCTGTAGCCCAGGCTGGCCTCGAACTCACAGAGATCTGCCTGCCTCCCCCCTCCCCACCCAGTACTGGGATGAAAGGCGTGCACCACCACCACCTGGCTTCAAAATTGTATCTTAAGGGGCTAGAGATTGCTCATAGGTTAGGAATACCAGCTACTCTTGCAGAGGACCCAAGTTTTGATTCCCAGAACCCACAACAGTTTGTAACAAGTCCCAGAGGATCTAACACCCTCTTCTGGCCTCCAATGGCACTGCACACACATAGTGCACAAACATATAGGCAGGCAAAACATTAATATGCATAAAATAGAAAATGAAAAACAAATCCCTGTTTTAAGCTAGATATGATAGTACATGCCTTTCAGCCCAGTATCTGAGAAGAATGCAACTTCAAAGCCAGCCTGGGCTACCAAGTAAGACTCTGTTAAAAAATAAATCCAAGTACTCACTTCAGTAGCACATATGCAAAAACTGGAACAGAAGAGAGAAGATTAACATGGTCCCTGCATAAGGATGAAGCAGCCCATATTTTTAAAATAACAGACACATAAATGTGTACAGTGCTTGCTGCCAAGGCTGTCCATTAAGTTCAGTCCCTGGGATCTTCATGGTAAGATAGAAGCAACTCTCAACGCTATCTTCTGACCTCTACATGCATCCTTCACACACTAAATCAATCAACAGAAAAATGTAATAGTACAAATTTAATCAATAGTTTAAGAAACTCATGTGATAGGACATGCCTGTAATCTCAGCACTTGGTAGGCTGAATCAAAGATGACAATTTGAAGTCTGGGCTATGCAGTGAAACAAAATTCTAGCTCAAAAAAAGGAAACTGGCCAGACAGTGGTGACTCACGCCTTTAATCCCAGCACTTGGGAGACAGAGACAGGCGGAGCTCTGTGATTTTGAGGCCAGCTAGTCTACAGAGTAAGTTCCAGGACAGACTCCAAAGCTACAGAGAAATCCTGTCTCAAAAAACCACAAAAAGGGAGAAACTGCCTAGAAAACAGTTCCATTATCCATGGGATTTCTTACCGTATACACTGCCAGTAAAGCCAGTTGGTTATAGGGACGCCCATTCTTAGGAGCAATATGCTGGGCCTTCAGGTACCAACTAGAATAGAAAACAGAATGAAATGCTAACTCTTTATCAACTACTCTTTCCCAATCCATCCTCACAGCCCTTCTACTTAAGTCACAGACTAGAAAGTTAACCAGATATAGCCCTCGAGTGGTAAAGCACAATTAAAGGGACCGATGAAGAAATTAAGGACAACTGGCGCCGGGCGGTGGTGGCGCACGCCTTTAATCCCAGCACTCGGGAGGCAGAGCCAGGCGGATCTCTGTGAGTTCGAGGCCAGCCTGGGCTACCAAGTGAGTTCCAGGAAAGGCGCAAAGCTATACAGAGAAACCCTGTCTCGAAAAACCAAAAAAAAAAAAAAAAAAAAAAGAAATTAAGGACAACTGTAGGGCACTCCATATGGGAGGCAGCTCAAGTGGCTGGATGTCTTACAATGATTCACTTAAAGCCACACAGGGAAGAGAAATAATGAGCAAAGAGGTTTAAAAGTACCTGCGTGCCTTCCCATAGTTCGCTGTATCATTGGCTTGCTCCCGATACCTAGAGATATCTCCTTGGCAAATCATACAGCGTTGAGCACTGATCAAGGCATATTTTACCTACAGAATAGACAACAATTGGTTAGTAGGGTACCCAAGAAACACAATTCAATGCCAGAAGAAATGGATGGAATCTAAATGACACTGACAGTCCTCAAAACAGTCAAGTTTTCAACCTGATCCTGACTGCTAAAAAACCACCACCAAGATAAAACAAAATATACTGAGAAAATACAGCAGTCGAAGAGAGAGTGGTAATTCTTACTCTGAGTCCCACACAAATGGGAAAATGCACTTTGAAACTAAGAGTCAAACAATCTGTGTGGTCTCAAGGAAACTTTTGGAATGCCTGGAACTAGGTTTCCTCATCTGCATTTAATACAAATTTCAGGGCTGGAGACCAACTCAGTTGTTAAGAACACTTGTTGCTCTTGCAGAAGACCAAGGTTCAGTTCCCAGCATCCACATGGTAGCTCACTGACATCTGTAACTCGAGTTCCAAGCAATCTGATGCCCTCTTCCAACCTCAGTGAACATCAGGCACACATACATGGTATATAGGCATACATGCAGGCAAAACATTCATATACATAAAATAAATAAATCTAAAACTAAAAATTTAAAATACATATTGTAGGCACAATGGAGAGTTGGATCATAGGTAAAATATTTGCTACACAAACATGAAGACCTGCGTTTGGATCCCCAGCACTCACAGATAAGCTGAGCCTGGCCTCATGCACCTGTAGGTGGGGGAAGAGACCCAGAGGATGACTGGTACTTGCTGGACCATCAGTCTAGCCAAAGTGGTGAGCTCCACATTCAGTAATATACCCTAACACAAAAAAGGCAGCAGTGGCACATGCCTTTAATCCCAGCACTCGGGAGGCAGAGCCAGGTGGATCTCTGTGAGTTCGAGGCCAGCCTAGTCTACAAAGTGAGTTCCAGGACAGGTTCCAAAGCTACACAGAGAAACCCTGTCTTGGAGGAAAAAAAATCAAATCAAAACAATCACCCCCACCAGGCATGGGAGCACACACTTATAATCCTCATTCTGGAGCCTGAGGCAAGCAGATCTTGATTTCAGTCAGGACTACACAGTAAATTCCAGGGTCCCAGGGTATCTGACCTACACATGAGATTCTGTCTCCAAAAAATCAAAACACCAAAAAATGTTGGGACAGAGTACACACCCTTTTTGGTTTGTAGCATTGGCTATCCTGGAACTCAATAGATCCACCTGTCTCTGCTCCCCAGGTACTGGGACTAAAGGTGTGCACTATCCCCTCAACCATTAACCAGCTAGAGTGCACACCTTTAATCCTAGCACTTGGAAGGCAGAGGGCAGATATAATGAGTTCTATATAGAGAATTCTAGGCCAGCTGGGTTATTTAACAAAACTGTTTCAATAAAACCAAAAATAAAATAAAGTCTAAATCAAAGCTTCTCTTGACCTTAAACTTCTAGCTACCCACTCTCCTTGCCTCCCAGACATGATTCTTATAAGCATGAGCTACATCATGCTTCACCTCTCAACATAATGTAGCTTCTACCCTTTCAACAAAAACAACTCCTACCTACAGGCAGTACTCTAGCTACTGCCCAGCCTGTTGCCCTTTCCCTATTCTGATTTAAAAAACAAGATAAGGTCATTCGATCCAATGGACATTAGTATATTTAAGAGAGAATGTGTGTGTGTGTGTGTGTGTGTGTGTGTGTGTGTGTGTGTGTGTGTGTGTGTGTGTGTGGTGTGTGTAAACTGCATCTTTCCTTTATGGCCATTCCTCTAGGCCCTAAACTGGGAGATAACCTAGACTGTTCATGCCTCCAAACATAACCTTCACACCACAAGGGCTAGCAATTTATTTCTATTTCCTTTTTTGTTTGTTTTGCTTTCTGGTTTTGGAGACAAGGTCTCCTATAACCCAGCCAGGCCTCAAACTTACTATGTGGCTAAAGATAACCTTGAACTTCTGAAGACCCTCCTTGCTCCCCCTCTCCTACATGCTGGGATTATAGGTGCACACATGGGTTTATGTGGTGCTGGAGCTAGAACCCAGGACTTTATGCATGCTAGGCAGGCAATCTACCACCTGAGCTCCATCCCCAGGCTTTTTTTTTTTTTTTTTTTTCTGAGACAGGGTCTGACTATGTACCACTGACTGGCTTTTAACCTGAGGCAGTCCTGCTGCCTCAGCCTCCCAAATGCTGAGACTATAAGCACAAACCACCATGCCTAGCTTCCTACTCTGTCTTTTCATTTCCACCTCCACTACATCTCTCTTTACCTTAGCCCATGCCTCTAACCTAACTCTCCTACATTCACCCTTGCTTAACACCTATCAAATTAACAATTTACAAATTACCCATTTGCTGAAAAGCAATCAATGGTTCCTAAACGATTAAAGAATAAAGTCCAAATCTTCAATATGACATCTAAGGGTTTATGATCTATTGTTTCCTACTTCCTTAGCTTTATCCACTGAAATAACCCTAACTCCATATTATCAACACCAACAGAATGAACTTGAAGTTTCCCAAACACCTGGTACTTGCTCACTGTGCCCTGTATCTAACTACTCCTCCCACCCTTCAAACTCCTACTTATATTTCAAGAGTCAGCTTGGCTAGAAATATACCTCTGGGGTACAGTTCTTGCCTAGTATTTCATGAGGCCAATTTTGATTCTCAGAACCACTTTTAAAAGTCTCTGAAAACAAGCTGGGGAGTGGTGGCGCACGCCTTTAATCCCAGCACTTGAGAGGCAGAGCCAGTTCGATCTCTATGAGTTCGAGGCCAGCCTGCTCTACAGAGTGAGTTCCAGGAAAGGCACAAAGCTACACAGAGAAACCCTGTCTCAAAAAAATAAATAAATAAATAAATAAATAAATAAATAAATAATAAATTTTTTAAAAAGTCTCTGAAAAGCCTTCCTGGAGTCCACTGAGCCTAAGTTCAATCACTCCCCTCTGTCCCTCTACTATGCCGTACTTACTATAGTGCTTATTTCCCTCCCCTCTTTGTGCTTTGTTCTCCATTTTATTCTGTGTGATGTGCAGCTACATATGCACATTTTACATGTGTATGTGTGTGCATGTGGAGGCCCAAAGTTGATGTTATGAATTATCCAACTGCTTTTTATTTTTTACCTTTTAAAAATTTGTCTGTTTGTGTTTTGCCTGCATGTATTTATGTGCATCACTTGCATGCCTGGTACCTGCAGAAGTCTAAAGAAGGCATTAGATCCCCTGGAACTGGAGTTACAGATGGTTGTGAGTAGTCATGTGGATACTAGGAACAAAACCCAGGTCTTCTGTAAAAACAGTTAAGTACTCTTAACAACTGAGTCATCTCTCCAGACACCTTGTTTTCTTTTGAGACATGATCTCACTTTGTAGTTCAGATTATCCTAGAACTCACTATGTAACCCAGAATGGTCTTGAACCCATGGCAATCCTCCTGGCTTTATTTTCCCAAGTATTGGGATTACAAGTGTGAAGTTCATCATAGCGTTTATGACATTACAATTTGTTTGCTTTTTATTTTTGAAACAGAATTTTATATAGCTCAGATTTCCTTGGAAATTAATGTTAGCAAGGCTGACCTTGAATTCCTGATACACGATTACTGACACATGCCACAGTGCCCCACTTATGATAGTTTCATCTATCTGTTTCCCTATTATACTGTATCTTTTACTATGATATACTCAAAACCCAGCACACTACCTAGGCCTTAACTAGTACTAGATAAATGCTTACTAAATTGATGAACAAATTTTTGTTTGTTTGTGTGTTTGTTTGTTTGTTTGTTTGTTTGTTTGAGACAGGGTCTCTCTACACAATCCTGGATGGCCTGGAAGTCACTATGTAGACTAGGCTGAACTCTCTCTCCCTCCTAAGTACTGGGATTAAAAGTGTGCATCACTTCGCCAGGCCTAGATGAACAAATTAAAGAAAGAAACCAGCTTACTGTCTTTCGTAAAGGCTTGCTTCGAATGGCAAGTCCATCCATGTAGTCCTCCAGTTTGAACTTGTAAGTAACTTGTAGTTTCTGAAGCAAACTATCAAAGAAATCACTACCCTATAAAGAAAAAAAACAAAACAAATATCTGAATCAATCAGTTTTTTTCCAATCTATTTACCAGATATTGGAGCAAATGACCCTTTCACAGTTCCATCAATGTCCAGACATCCTATATTAAAGGAGTCACATACAGTAAGTAGCTAGAGGCCATCAAGTAAGCACACCACCAGTTTATGGTATAAGCCTCCCATGTTTTAAAGATATGATCCATTCACTCCTCCCTCTTTCATTTCTCATTTTTCCCCTCTCCCTCTCTCATTCAGAAAGCTTTCAAGCTCAAACGTAACTCCAGGACTGGAGATGTAGCTAAGTAGTAGAACTCTTGCCTAACATACACGAGGCCCTGGGTTCAATCCCCAGCATTGGGGGAGGGAAAAAGGGCACTCCACCTGTCAGTAAGTATAGTCCAAAAGAAGTAATACAGGTAGACCATGCCCAAATGTAAGAAAAAGATATGAGTTTTGGCAATATTTTCCTCTAAAACATCTCAGGTAGAAGATACAAACTAAAAGATGCTGCAGACTTTATCCTGAGGATCAAAAAAAAAAAAAAAATTATAATGTTTACCTCATCCAAGAGCTCCAGGAGTCTGTTCCGAATCTGTTCTGGGTTCTCAATATTTGGATCCTTGAGAAGCTGCCTGAATTTCTCAATCACCTGATAGAAAGCATTCTTCCACAGGATCTGATCTACATTCTGATTGTCAGAGAATTCAATATCTAATAGAATACAGCGCTCATACAGCTGCAGTAGTTCAGTTCTGGAATAAAATACATATAATGTCTAGCTCCAATACATCACAAGGAAGGCTAGGCCCAAGATATGAACGTCCTGCAAACCAGCCAACTCACTCCTGACAAGAAATCTGAAATGTAACCAGGTATCCTACTCATACTGGGTTCTATTCTGCACAACAGAATATCATTCCAAAGACATTTATGCCTAGGAAAACAGCACATGTGCACACCTACATTGAAGAGCTGAAATAAGTTCTTTGGTACAAGTTGGAAACTGGCATTCTAGAAATCCCATGTTCCCTTAAAGACACGTTTTTTTCCCCTTAAAATCAGAAGTATACTTATTTCTAAGACTAGAATGAAATCTTCTTTTCCCAACTGCCTGTTCCTTATAAAAACCAATGTAAAAGGGCTTCAAGTGTGGCTCAGTGGTAGGTCACTTATTCCAAGGGGCTCTAAGCTCTAGGCTTAATGCCCATGCCCAAGTGGGGTGGGGAGGGGCAGAGATCCCTGTGGAAGGGAGGTAACACTCAGGGGCTTACCTAAGAAGTCTCTACCTTCCTCAGCCACAGGAGCCTTACAACTGTCCGTTTCCCTCTAAGCAAGATAGTAAGTAGGAAAACACACACAATACCTGAGCTGAGCCATCTTCTCCATGCCCTCAGTACTGATGCGGTCCCTGGAAAGCAGGTTGCTAAGCTGCAATTCCTGGTTGTCAGCCACTCGGAGAAGCCTATGTAGCTCCTGCTGCTGCATGTTCCGCACGTGCTGCTCTATCTCCTCAGGGCTCATGGTACTGGCAGGGAGAGGACTACATACATACTGTCCTGAGGGGGCAGGATAGCCTGGGTAGTAAGGCCCTGGATACATGCCATTTGCAGGGCCCACCGGGTACTGCAGAGGGCTATAGCCTGTATAGGGATACTGAGAGGTAGGGCCTGGTGTCCGAGGGTAGTAATAGGGGTTGTCAGAGTTTTGAAATTTATAGTAAGATGCTTGGGCCTGACGTGAGTCACCCCAAGATGTAGGGCTGATTTCATCATCAGTGTCCAAGAAATGTAGCTGGGGTGTTTGGCTTTTCAGAGCAGGCTTCTGATCAGGATTATTTGGGTCCCATAGTCGGCGGGTAGTGCCTCCACGGCCCCAACTCCGAGATCCCTTAGTACCAGATCCAAATAAAAGTCGAGGTCCCAAAGGTGTAGACTCTGGAGAGCCCACTGAACTGACAGATAGGGCAGTATGGGCTGGCAGAATCAGAATGCCGCGACCACGACCTCGAAGTTCTTGGTTCGGGTTTTTGAACTCCTGCTTCTCAGAGCCCTTGCCCCCACTGCTCGGGCCTTTGTCAGACTTTATTCTTTCCACACTCTCCCTGGCTGACCTCACCATGGGGGAATCTTTACTCATGGTTTCTGCATCAAAAGTGACTCGAAGGGTCCCTCGGTTTTCTTTACCGTTGCTTTTCTGTTCACCCTCGCCTCGGCCAGACCAATTTCTTTCTAAATGCTTCTTCCTTTCTGAGCTCCTCCTGGGCCCTAAACCATCAGGCTCATCAACTCTGTCCTCATCTAAGGAATCAGTCGAGGACATAGACACCTGCTTCTTCAGTCGTGGCCTCTCCTTGGTCCGATCCTGGCGCCGTCGGCGACATCCACTATCGGCCAGGCCAGCTCCCTCAGCACTATTGTTGCTACCAGCTGAGCTGGTACTACAAGTGCGGTAGCGGTTCCTTCGTTTGTCTGATCGGGAGTACCGCTTTACAGAGCCTGGTTTCCCCTGGACAGAGTCGTCATTCACCTTCTTCATCCCCTCCCCCTTCTCCATCTTTTTTCCCTTTTCTCCCTTGGCAGTTCTGGCTCGGTCATTAGTTTGGGTCTTTTCTGTCTCAGCCTTGTCTGGTTTATTCTCAGCTTCTTCTTTTACAACTTTTCCCTTACACTCACCCTCTTCAATCCTCAACTGCTCCACTTGGTTAAGAATTTCTTCCTCATCTGCCCTGCTAGCTGACTCTTTGGTTACGGTCTGCAAACGCCTTCCAGGCTGATAGATCTGCAGGTCAGGTTTCTTAATTCTCTTGATGATTCTTAGACTCCGGTCCTCTAGTCCACCAGTCTTTGAGAAATTCTCCTGTGCCTGGCGATTTTCTGGATCTGTAGGACCATTTTGCTGTTGGCTGTCCAATTCCTTGCAAACTTTAATAAGCTGTGTATCATTCACAACAGAAGAATCTCTGTCGTTCACAATCTCATCCTTAAATTCCTCACTCCCAGAAGCCTCCTTAGTTTTAGGTCTGTTCCTTAGTCGAGAAAGTCCAGGCTTATAGATTTCCAAATCAGGGCGCCTATTATCTTTGCGCTGCCTGGGTTCCTTTAATTCCTTCATGTTTTCTAGTATGTTGATAGGAGGAAACACAGAAGAAAAGAATAATGGGAGAAGAGAGGGAGGAAAAGTTGTCATTCTAGTTACATAACCACAATAACATCAACAAAAAATGAGCAAGAATTACATACCCAAATACTAATATTGGTGGGCAGGGAAGAATGTTTCCACAAAGACAGAAAATTGGAGTTGTGTTCAGTAACCAGTGAGGCTAAGAATTTAACTGTGTTAGAGTTACATGTACTTGAGTTATGGAAATGGGGGGGGGGGTGGTTAATATTCTCTTGACCTACCCAAGTCATACTTATATATTCAGATCTCAAAGACCCAAAACTACTTCATTATATCAGAATCAAAGATCTCTAACATGTTCAGCCATTAACTATCCTGTCCATACAGCCTACAAGTTAACTCTTTCTTTTCTCTTTCTTCTTTCTTTTTCTTTTTTGGGAGTCAGGGTCTCACTATACAGTCCAGAAAGATGTCAAAATCACAGTCCTCCAGCCTCAGCCATCCAAGTTCTGGAATTGCAGGAGTGTATAATCACACCTAGTTTAGTCTCTCCTCTCCTGTCTGTAACATTTTTCTAGGGTGGCTAAATTATTTTACTATTATTAGGAGGGGGCTCAGTGGGACAACATTTGCCTAGCACACAGGAGGCCACTAGGGGTAACCCCTAGCATTGCACAAACATATTTACTGGAATATATGTTTTATGTATTACATCAATATATTTACTTACTACATTACATATGTAAACATATATTTACACATACATACATGTATTTGAGGAGGATCTCTGGGAAAGTAACTGCAACTCCAGTGTGGGAACCTGAGCAGGGCAAATCTACAACTTTAGGATACCAATACCCCAATCATATACCTCCTACTGAAGCAAACAGGAAGCAGTTCCTTTTACAATCTTCAACTCCACTCATCCTCACCAACTCTTTAACAAGAACCAGCAGAATCATTTCAAGAAAATACTGCCTAGAATACTGAGACTAACTGCTACTATGATGATAGAATATACGGGGAAAAAAGTTCCATCAGAGGAGCTTTTCCTAGGCACCAACGGAAGGATTGTGACATGCTCTCAAAGCACCAAAGGACGAAGGGACTCAAGAACACCAGAACCGAGGCCAGTTCATGCCTACAAATCCTAGCACCTAGAGAGTGACAGCAAAATCAAGAGTGCAAGGCCGTCCTCAGCGACCACGAGTTGGGAACCTACTTGGGCTAGATGAGATCCTGACTCGAAAAACAAAGGAAGAAAGAAAAGAACAAGAGTAGAGGAGTTTATAAACCACTCTCCAAGCTCCACGAACTTACTGAATGATAAACAGTTTTTTTTTTCCCGTAAGTGTCTGCTGCTCAGAGTGGAGAGACAACTACAAATAATCACTAAATGTTTAACAAGACAGTGACAGGAAATGGTGAGAATATTACCCAGTGCTCAAGTTACATACAATCCTAGAACCTAACTATAACATAAACACAAGCTGAAAGCGGGTATTTATGCTCCGACATCGACACCCACTTGTGTTAGTAGGGAGAGAGAAAGGAAAATGAAGTGAAACTGACATTTTAGATACTGCTTTGGAAGTTGGGTGTGGTGGCACATGCCTGAAGTTCCAGCACTCGGAGGCTGAGACAGAAGGATCCCAAACTCAAGGCCAGGCTGGGTTACACAGTAAGTTCCAGGCCAGTCTTGGCTACAAGGTGAGAGGCTGTGTCTCAAAAGAAAAACAACAAAAAGATACTGCTGCTCTGGCCAAAGTTTAGCCTCTCCATCAATACGAGCCAAGATAAAGCCGATGGACCTCAGCACCCTCCGTCAACTTTTAAACTTAGTTTGGGGGCGGAGCCAGGGGAGGTGGTGACTACTATTTTCCAGAGCAGTGAGAGAAAACAACCTGCTTAATCCGATTCAGCTGGCCAAAGCACAGTAACCTCACGGATTCTAGCCACGATCCTAGAAGAGGCACCAACTGTAACAGTCATCAGAAACAACACTGACGAAGGAAGGGGAGTGAGACACTAAAATAGTTCTCGCGCTTTTCTGATGCGCACGGAGACTGGCAAATGAAGCATTCTCTCTGACCAGAACTGCTCTCATACACGCCAAGACCCAAACAAAACAGAGGCAGCTCCCTGGGGTCCTGGATCCCTCCAGTGGCGTACCATTGGAAGCCTGCCTTCGGGGGCGAAAAGTTGAGCAAGGAAGTCCCAGCCTGTTAAGCCTTTCTCCTCAATTTCTCCAGCTCCTCCTCTCCGACTCGGAACGGAGGGCTACGGGGGTACGCAGACGATTCTTTAGGGAACCCTCTGTCCTGGGGCCTCTACCGGACCCCAGCACCCACGCCACTTCGTATCTCCTCACGACTGAATCCAGGGGCCGGCGACAGAAGGGGGAACCACCACAGCCGCGGCGGTGAGCAAAAGGGTGGAGGCAGGAACTCGCGCTGGGCTTCTGCCCCGCAAGGCCCGAGTGAGCAGAGACCCAGCCCGCAGGCTCCCAGGGGCCGCCGCCTCAGGCCCCGGGGCGCACTGTTGGGGGAAGGGGCGGGGGCTGCGAGCGCCACGGACGGGGCGGGGAGGAGGCAGAGGAGAGGGAGGCGGGGCGGGCAGGCCCGGCCCAGCAGCTGGGCGGCGCAACTCACCTCTGCTCCCGGCCTGCGGAGCCAGAGTGGCCAGGATCCCTCGCAGCTCGGACGCGGAGATCCGCACACGCTCCAACCCCTCCGCCATCTTCGCGGCGGCTGCTTACAGCTGCTGCGACTCCGCCACCGCCGCGCGCAGCCAGGAAACCACGACGGACGGGCGGCGCGCGCTCACCCACTCCCACCCTTTTCCCCGCCCCCTCCTGTCGCCCTCCCCCAAGCGACGGTGGCCGCACTGGGAGCAAAAGCATCCGGCACGTCCAACGAGGGCCATGCCGGAGCCTGCGCTCGGCCCCCGCGGGGACGGCGTGTGCGCGTGCGCTTGCGCAGAGGTGTAACGCTGGAAGGTAACGCTGAGGCTTTGGAGGTGGAGGCGCGGCGCCCGGAAGGTGAGGTGAGGCGAGGTGAGGCGAGGGCAGGTGCGGCTCGCCCACACCAAGTGGGCATCCGCGCCTAGGGATGCCGGTATTGCTGTGGTGGCCACAGACGACACTGCTTTTGGTCTAGGGCTCGGGTTGACGGAGACACCCCACAATCCGGCCTCCTCCGATCATTTTAGGCCGAAGGAAGCCTCCTTATAATAGGCCTGGATTGTTGGGGCTTAAAGGTCTTTTAACAACCATTATTATTATCCCCATTTCTGATCAGCTGAACCTCAGAGAATGGAAGCGGTAAATTGCCGCGTGTGACAATTGGTTGTACCAGAATATCAAAGTCCAGGACTAAGTTCATCCCTAAGACTTGCTGGAGGGGTTTGTGTGGAACTAAAACAGAAGGAAATTATCATTCGACCTGGCAGTTTCTGTAACACGGAAATTTTTTTAATTATGGTTTTAGAACTCAGGTTTATTCTCCCCGCTCTCCATCTTTCCATCTTTAAATATTCACTGAGGCTAGTAGAGGTAGTTCATTCCTGTATTTGAGAGGCTGAGACAGGAGGATGGCAAGTTCAAGACCAGCTTGGACAGCAGCACATTTGAGGCCAGTCAGGGCAGCATATTAGAAGACCTTACCCCGCCCCCCCCCAAAAAAAAAACAACAAAGAATTCATTAGACTCGAAGATTGGAGCTTTAGCCTCGTTAACCATGAGCTCCTATTA
Organism: Peromyscus maniculatus bairdii; assembly: GCF_049852395.1. Taxonomy (NCBI): domain Eukaryota; kingdom Metazoa; phylum Chordata; class Mammalia; order Rodentia; family Cricetidae; genus Peromyscus; species Peromyscus maniculatus. The sequence goes on along the minus strand of NC_134859.1, from coordinate 60,672,927 downwards.
AAAACTGGGGAGGAGAAACTCCCTACCCAAAGGATGCCTCTCCACCTGTTGCTCCTTCCTTGGAACTTTAGACCCTCAAAAAATAGTAACCAGTTATTCCTTGATCACAGTATAAAAGATTTGATCCTGAAAGAACTCATTCAGTTCCTGTTTTGTGACAGATACTTTGCCATTAGAAAAGAAAGACAGTGACTGGGAAATATTTCAACGGCTCAAGGGGTTATAATTAGAGTGACCAGAGCATATGGCAGCCTTTGCCCAAAGATTTGAGAAAAATAGGAAATAAAAAAAGGCCTGGCATGATGGCACACGCCTGTAACTCCAGCACTTGGGAGGAAGGTCCAAGTTCATTGCTGTCCTCCACCATTGAGTTCAAGGCCAAACCAAAGTACCTGAGGCCCTGAGTAAGCCAGACATGGTGGCACATGCCTATAATCCTAGCACCAGGGATACAGAGGCAGGAGGATCTCTTCAAGTTCAAAGCCAGCTTGGTCTACATAAGTGAGTTCTAGGCCAGCTACAGCAAGACCTGTCTGAAAACAATAACAACAGGAAAAAAATTTTAAACCCCTACTTGAAGCTGATACACATCTCTAATCACATGACTTTGGATGCTAAAGCAGGAAGATACAAGAGTTCCAGATCAGCCAGAGCTTAAGGTCTTCCTTGGCTATGTTCCAGGCCAGCTTGGATTACATGAGACCATACCTTAAAAAAAAAACAAAAACAAAAAAATCCCTAATGCCACATACACTAAGTGTGGTGGCAGAAGCCTGTAATCCCAGCACTTGCAAAGTACAAGGAGAAGGACTCAAAGTTCAAGGTCGTCCTTGACTACATAGCCAGTTGAAAGCCAATATGGGGATGGGGGCAAGTAATCTACTTTCCAGTTGAAGACCTCAGTTTGAAGATTGTTTGGTTTTGTTTACTTTTGTTGAGGCAAGGTCTATTGTTTCCAGGCTGGTCTTGAAGTCCTTATGTAGCAAAGGGTAGCCTTGAATTTCTAACACTCCTGAAAGATGGGATTACAGATGTGGTCCTATATTGATGTGCCGGGTTGATGTCGTTCTGAGGATTGAACTAGGGCCTGGTACAGGTTGAGCAAGCATCCTACTGACTGAATTATCTCCCTAGCTCCAACTTTCATTTATTCATTTATTTATTTTCCAGTCTATAACTCATGATTTTTTTTTTTAGGATTTTTCTCACTTTTAATCATATGTATGTGTCTGTGTACGCATACATGCACGTGAGTGCAGTACCTGAGGAAGCCAGGGGGCATTGGATCCCCTCTGCAGCTAAAGGTACAGGTGGTTCCAAGCCACCTGATGGGGGTTCTGGGAACTGAAGTCCACTCCCCCACAAAAGCAGTACTTGTTTTTATTTTTTTGGTTTTTCGAGACAGGGTTTCTCTATGTAGCTTTGCACCTTTCCTGGAACTCACTCGGTAGCCCAGGCTGGCCTCGAACTCACAGAGATCCGCCTGCCTCTGCCTCCCCAGTGCTGGGATTAAAGGCGATTTTTTTTTTTTTTTTTAAAGAAGGGAAAATAATTTGAAAGAAGAAAACTTCCCCAGGACAGCCATGTCCAACTTAATTCAGTACTGTCTATGATCAGACCAGAGAGCCTCTTAAGTATTAAAACAGAACTCAGAAATTTACCAGAACTCAGGGAAAACACAACAAATACATAAGGATGAGTGATTATGGAGCATGGGTCCAAAAAATTAATAATACAAATGCCAAAATATGGTAGCTGGCTGAGGAAGAGTCAACAACAGTCAGGTTACAGAAAAAAGCTTTTTTTTTTTTTTTTTTTTTTTTGGTTTTTCAAGACAGGATTTCTCTGTATAGCTTTTACTGTCCTAGAACTCACTCTTTTTTTTTTAGTTTTTTGAGACAAGGTTTCTCTGTAGCCCTGGCTGTCCTGGCACTCACTTTGTACACCAGGCTGGCCTTGAACTCAGAAAGATCTGCTTGCCTCTGCTTCCAGAGTGCTAGAATTCAAGGTATGTGCTGGCTGAAAAAACCACCTGGCTGAACAGCTACTAAATTTTGAATTTTCATATTTAAAGGACTCATGAAGTATCAAGTAAAATAATGAAAAAGACTCCCAGCTTGGTGGTAAATGACTGTAATCCCAGCTACTCAGGACACCAAGGCAAGAGAATTCCATCCTCAAAGCCAGCAACTTAGGAAGACCGTGGCTCAAAATACAATAATTTGAAAAAAGGCTGGGCCTGGTACATGCGTACCTGTAGTTCCAGCTCTAGTGAGGCAGGGTAGAGGCAGGCAGTTCTCTGTGAGCTCGAAGCCAGCCAGCTTGAGCTACAGATTAGGAATCTGGAGAGAGAGAGAGAGAGAGAGAGAGAGAGAGAGAGAGAGAGAGAGAGAGAGAGAGAGAGAGAGAGAGAGAAAGAGAAAGAAGCTATTACAGAACAATATATGTTATAGTTCTATGTGTAGCAAAAACAATTTTATGCTTATATAAATTTCTATATTCCAAAAACTGGAATAGGGCTGGAGAGATGGCTCAGTGGTTAACAACACTGGCTGCTCTTCCCAAGGACCCAGGTTCAATTCCCAACACCCACATGGCAGCTCACAGCTGTCTGTAATTCCAGTTCCAGGGGATCTGGCACCCTCACACAGACATACATGTGGGCAAAAACACCAGCGCACATAAAAATTAATTTTAAAAGGTGGAATATATGCCAAACTCAAAAGTAGAAAACAGGTGCCCTGACAGTAGACAGTGGAAAACTCTCTGTGTATCTGTAATGTTTTAAATTCTTAAAATAGGGATTTGGTCACATAATATGTAGGTAATACAAAAACAGTAAAGCAGATTTAGATCACGGAAGATGATGGAATTCGGTTTTTAGAAATTAAAATTGGAGGCTGGGGAGATGCCTCAGTGGATAAATGCTGAGCAGTCATGAGGCCCTGAGTTCAGCTCCTGAGAACCCACGTGAAAGCCAGGCATGGGGGAGCATACCTTTGACCCCAGTGCTGGCAGGGAGAGACAGTGCATCTCGGAGGCCTGCTGGCTAGCAAGTCCATGGCAAGCTCCGGGTCCAGTGAGAGACCTTGCCTCAACAAAATGAAATGGATGCTGGCAAAATGGCCTTTGTCTCTGAGCCTGACCATCTGGTTTCAATTCCCAAACCTACATAATAGAAGGAGAGAACACATATACACATAAATAGATAAATAAACATTTTTTTAAATTTTAAATAGCAAACTGACTCAGCATGTAAAGGTGCTTTGCCACCAAGCCTGGTGAATTGGATCCCCCAAACCTACACGGTAGAAGTAAACCAGCTCCCCCGTGTTGTCCCCTGGCCCCATACATATATGTGCTGTGGCATACTTGCACCCACACAGATAAACATTCAAGATAAATTAATAAAAGTTGAAAATTAAAAAATAGAGAGCAATAGAGGAGGACACCAGCTTCAGCCTTTGGTCTCCACATGCGCACTCATGCATACACCCACACAGTTAAAATTGTACAAGTTACATAAACCAGAAGCTAATAACTACAGATTAAGCAAAGAATTCTAACTACTTTTAATTTTTAAGAAGTAAATAGGCCAGGTATTGTAGTGTGCGTGTGGCGTGGTGTGCATTGTTGAAAACTGGTGACTGCGGAAGCATTGCTGACACCCGGTCCCAAGTCCAGCCAGAGAACCAGAGCAAGAGGCCAGAAAGAAGACTCAGCGGTGAAGAGCACTGGCTGCTTTTCCAGAGGACCTGGGTTCAATTCCCAGCACCCACAGGGCAGCTCACAACTGTCATACACGTATCATACACATGGTACACAAACACACATGCAGGCAAAAAGTCCATACACACAATATAAAAATAGGTGAAAAAATTAAATTAATTAGGGACTGGAGTTCAGCAGTTTCAGAGCACTTACTGCTCTTACAGAGGACCTAGGTTTGGGTCCCAGCACCCACATGGTAACTCCAGTTCTTCTGTCCTCCATGGACATCAGGAACACATGTAGCATGTATACATACCTGCAGGCAAAACACTCATACACATAAAATGAAAATAAAAAAAGTATTTTAAAATAAATTGATAAAAATAAATTAGTAAGAGCCAAATATGGTGACACACACTTATAATCCCAGCACTCAGGGGGGGAAAGTAGGCAGATCTCCATGAGTTCAAGTCCAGCCTGATCTACATAACAAATAATGAGGTCAGCCAGGGCTGACCATATGAGACACCATATGTATTAATGAGTATAATTTTTAAAAGGAAACTATGTCTAAGACCTTTGGGGTTGTTTTTGTTTTCTATATAAAGTTCATGAGTTCTTTACAAATTAAGATGATGAAAAACAGGCTGGGACTATAGCTCAGTGGTAGAGTGCTCATCTAGCATGTGTCAAGCCATAAGTTAAATCCCAGCACCTCAAAAACATAAAAGAGAGAGAAAGAAAGCAGGTGGTAGTCGCACCCAGCACTCAAGAGTTCAAGGCCATCCTGATCTATAGAGCGAATCCCAGGACTGCCAGGGCTACACAGAGAAACCAAGGAAGATAGAAAGAAAATAGTGCATGACGGAATTCATGAGAAAGCATTAAGCCAATATAAAAGAAAATTTAGAGCCTTAGTGCTTTTAGTATTAAAAAAAAAAAAAATCAAAACTAAAGGTTGGGGGATGGGAGCTAGAGAGGTGGTTCAGCACCTCTCTAAGAGCACTGGCTGTTCTTCAGAGGACCAGAGTTCCATTCCAGTCATTCACATGGCAGCTCACAGTTGTCTGTAACTCCAGTCCCAGGAAGTCCAGCATTCTCAGGGCCTCTGTAAGTACCAGCCACACATCTGTTGCACAGACATGATTACAGACAAAACACCTATATACATTAAGTAAATAAATTTAAAGACTGGGGATGTACTTCAGATGATAAAGTGCTTGCCTCCCATACATGATCTCAGACACCATATAAACGAAACACAGTGGTGCATGCCTGTAATCACCGCACTTGGGAGGTTGAGGCAGGAGAATCAGGAATTGAAGGTCATCCTCAACTATAGCTAGTTTAAGGCTAGGTACTGTCCCAATACATTTAATTAATTAATTAAAATAAATAGCTAGGGAGATTGCCCAATCAGTAAAGTGCTTGCTCTTCAACAATTGATAGCTCAATCAATATAGATATATGAACCTGAGTTCAATCCCCAGCACCCACTTAAAAAGCTAGGAGTGATATCATGAGTTTGTAATGAAAGTTCTGTGGAGATATAGACAGCTGAATCTCTGAGGCTCACTGGCCAGCTAGGTTTAATCAGTAAGCCTCAGTTCCCAGTGAAAAACTATTGTAAAAAAATAAACTATAGTGGCCTGGAGAGATGGAGCAGCAGTTATGAGCACTGGTTGCTCTTCTAGAGGTCGTGAGTTCAATTCCCAGTAACCACACGATGGCTCAAAACCACCTGTAGTGGGATCTGATGTCCTCTTATGTAATAAAGTCATACATGCAGATAGAGTACTCATCCAAATAAAATAAACAAATAATCTTAAAAAAACAAAAACAAAAACATATAGCCAAAGTGAATAACTCCTGAGAGATGACACCCTCGCCCAGGGTTCACTCACACTCACATGCACATGAATACACCTTTACGCATGAACACCCATGGACAAAAAGAAATAATGTGTATTTATTTGTTTGTTTATTTATTTATTTTATGTCCTGACCACAGTTTCTCCTCCCTCCTCGCCTCCAAGCCCCTCCCCCCACCTGCCTCCTGTCTCCCCTTCCCCATCTGTTCCTCCTCTGTTTCCGTTGAGAAAAGGGTAGGCTTCCCATGGATCCTCACAAAACAAGGCATATCATGTTTGCAGTAAGACTAAGCACCTTGCCTTGTATTAAGGCTGGGCAAGGCTACCCAGTATAGGGTCCCAAAAGCCAGTAAAGAAACAAACAAACAAAAAAAGTAATTATGGGCTGGAGAGATGGCGCAGTGGTTAAGAGCACTTTTGCTTTTCCGAGGACTTAAGCTCAGTTCCCAGCACTCATGTAAGATGTCACACAACTGCCCATAGGTCCAGTTCCTAATGGGTAGGACGTTCTGTCCTCTGCAGGCACCTACACACACACACACACACAGAGAGAGAGAGAGAGAGGGAGAGGGAGAGGGAGAGAGAGAGAGAGAGAAGAGAAAGAGAAAGGAGGGAGCTGGGCATGGCTGTGCACACCTTCGGTCATGGCACTTGGGATACAGAGACAGGCAAATCTCTGGATTCCAGACTGGCCTGGGTTATATGAGTTGGAGGAAGCCAGGGCTACATAGAGAGACCACCATCTCAGCAGAAGTTTAATTACAGTATTTATCGTGTGAGCTCACATGTGGGAGTCAGAGGATAACCTGCAGGAGTCAGTCCACCATGTGGGTCCCAGGAATGGAACTCAGGTTGTCAGCCTTGGCAGCAAGTGCCCTTACCAGCTCAGCCATCTCTCCAGCTCGCTCCCTTTTTCTTCTGAAAACTGCCTTTCTTTCGCGCCTACTCGGAAGCTTGGTTTTGTTTTTCCCTCCACCGTTCCCTCTTACACTGCCACTTCCCATCAGAAGCAGAGAATTGAGGTAATCATACTATTTTGTTCACACTGTCATTAACAAGGCCTTTCTCATTTTCTCTTTCTTGCTCATTTCAGTTCCCAGTCATCCTTCATCACTCCTTCTTTAGTGGTTTTAACGTGCTTAATATATGTCTTTAAATATACATGTATCCTTGCATAATATATAATGTTTTATGTATGTATTTTAAATGTACATAATTGATATTGTGTTACAAATCTCATGCTGTTTCTTTTTCATGTTTCCATAAATACTTCTATTACGTAGTATTTCCTAAATGACTTTACACCCTTTGCCACACTGGTCCTGGGCCAAGATGGGCCAAAGTCCTTACCCAGAATTTCTTGAACTGAAATTGAGAGAAAAATCCCTCTTCAGTGTGGAAGCCATAAAATGTAAATCACAGGAGCATTCAGCAGCCATGTGTCCTGCCGTATGGAGCCAGCTGGTCTGCTGTGAAAAGGAAGCCGACATGCCAAAGGCAGCAGAGGTGAGAAACCGTGAGAGTCATGGAAGCCCCCAAGCTCCTGGTTGCCGTGCTGCTGAAACGCCATATCCCCTCTGGTTCGTCCAGCCTTCCTGAGATTCTGTGAGCCAGTGAACCTGGAAGCTCTCATCCTTTGCCTAAGCTATCCAAGTGAGGTTCTCTCACTTGCACACTCTATCAGTCGGGGTTCTCTAAGGAACAGAACTGAGAGAATGAAATATGTATGTATGTAAAGGATATGTAGTAGACTGCCTTGTAGGCTGGGGTGGCTAATCCCACAATGGCTGTCTGTTGGCAGAAAAGGCAAGACTGTGTATGGTAAGGTTTAGTCCACACTAGGTTGGAATCCCGAAGAAGCTGGTTCTGTACCGATGAGAGAGCGCTTCGGCAGCAGGGCAGATGGCGGCAGGAGTAAGGGCGAGCGGGTGACTAGTAGACGCCTCCTTCCTCCGCGTCCTTTTCTGTGGACTACCACCAAAGGTGTGGCCAGACTTAGGGTAGGTTGTCTCCCCTCAAATAGGCCAGACAAAACCCTTACCAGGCATGCCCAGCTTCTTGGGTTTTAGTTGATTCTAGCAAAATCAAGTTAACAAGGAAAACTAGTCATCACACAAGCTAGAGGCCTGAGTATAACTGCTATTATCTTTTTTTCAGTTTGTTTCAATTGTGGTAAAATATACATAAAATGTATCATTTAACCATTTTTAAGTGTATGCTTTTTCTTGTTGTTTAATGTATCTTGTTACATACGCAAACCCATTTATACCCATTAAACAGCCCTCCACTGTCCTAAACCCAGCCGGTCAACTCCTCTTCTTTCTTTGAATTTGGTTACTATGGGTATCTCACGATTGGAATCATGTAGTAGGTTATCTCTGCAAATAGCCTATTTCCCTTAGCATAATGTCCTCAGTGTTCATCTATGTTACAACATGTCAAAATTTCTTCCTGTTAAATATGAATCTTCCATTTTATGTGCATATTACATATGTGTAGACATTTGTCTGTCAGTGGCCACTGGCTTCTTTTGGTTACTATGAATAACGCAGCTCTGGACATGGGAGTGCAGAAATCTCTTTGGTTGTGGGGCAGTCACCGGAGAAGACTGCTTAGACATGGGTTTAAGCCAGTAGACCGTCTTATGAGCTGGTTTGTGACTACCCTGGGTGTTTGGGATCCCAGTGTGGCACTGAGCCTTCTTTAGGGTAAGCTTGTAAGCACAAAACCATGTCCTGGGTTGACATACTTCATCAGTTAGCAAGAACAGTTAGCTGAAGCAGAACTACAGACTAGTTAGTATTTTTAAGGAGACTTTCCCAGGGCTATGGACTTTGATGGATTAGGCCTTTGAATATTGTCTGCATGCTGTGTTTTACAGCCTCAACAGTAATTACATCATGGAGTCAGTTGTGCAAAGGTCACTTTCATGAAAAACAGCTTGTTGGTCTACCTCTAGGAGTGGAGTTGCTGGTTCAGGGGATAATGTTATGTCCATCGTTTTTAAGAACTAGTATAGTGTTTCCCATAACACCTTGATTGCTTTATATTCTGACCAACAGTACTCCTGCTTCCTCTCTATCCTGGTCTAATGCTTATGGTTAGAGGTGGTGCCCGTTGTAGTTTTGACTTGCATGTTTCTAATGATTAGTGATTCTGGGCATTTTTCATGTGCTCATTGGCCTTTATATAGCTAATCTAGGGAGATTTCAAGTTTTTGAAGGTTTTTTTGTGTTTTCATGCAGCATTTCAAATACAGGGTATCGTGTAGCCTAGGCTGGCCTAGAACGCACTGGGTAGCCCAAGGATGACCTAGAACTTCTTATCCTCCTGTCTGTACCTGGTGCCGACCTGTACCTTCACCTTGTTTTATACAGAGCTGGGGAACAAACCTAGGGCTGCTACAAGCTACTAGGTCTATCTGAAGGACATTAAAGTTTGTGTTTACATAAAATGATTTTTTTCTATCTCTACTTTTGCCAGTCAGCCCCCCTTTGCCCCTCCTGTGTACTGAAATTCCTCTGAATTGGGCTCCCTGGTTACATTTTGTCCTTTCCTTTTCCTTGTATGCAGTTAGTGGTTTTCTGAAAATGTTGGTGTATCCCTGTAACCCCATCCCATCCCTTGGAAGAAGGAAACAAAATAATCATGAATTCAACACCAAGACCAGCTTACCCTACAAAGGAAGACTCTGTATCCAAAAACCACAAAATTTTATTACATATATATGTATTCTAACATGGCACTTACCTGATCAGGGCTTAATAGCATTCCATGACTCTTAAAAATGTGGAAGCTGAGTGTAGTCATATACACCTGTAATCCTAATACTTAAGAAGTAAAGACAAGCTGGGCGGTGGTGGCTCACACTTTTAATCCCAGCACTCGGAAGCAGAGGCAGGTGGATGTCTGTGAGTTCTGGGCCAGCCTGGTCTACAGAGTAAGTTCCAGGACAGGCTCCAAAACTATACGGATAGACCCTGTCTCGAAAACCACCCCCAAAAAAGAAGAAATAGAGACAGCATCACCAGCAGTCTGTGGTCATCCTTAGGCTACTACATACCAAGTTTCAGGCCATTGTAGGCTACCCAAGACTGTCTTTTAATTAATTAATTAATTGATTGATTGATTAAAAAACAGGAAAAAGCAAGCAAGAAGGAGTGTCAAATGCAGGCTTGCTCAGCAGCAGGTCTGTTTCAAGGGCAAGACCTGTCCTGGAATGGATTGGCCTGGACCTGCCTGCAAGGGACTATAATCATCACACGGGCCCACAGATGTTTAATGCTCTACTTTATTGTTTTCCCCCTGAGATAGGGTCTCACTGTGCAACTCTAGCTGGCCTGGAGCTTGCTGTATAGACCAGACTGGCCTCTGCCTCCCGCGTGCTGAGATTAAATGTGTGTGCAACCACACCAAGAGTAAATTTCTTGTTTCGTTTTATTCTGTGTGTATGAGTGTTTTGCCTGCATGTATGGATGTGTACCTGGTGCCTGAGGAGGTCAGAAGAGGGTCTTGGATCTCTTGGAACTGCAGTTACAGACAGTTTTGAGCCACCATGTGGGTGCTGGGAACTGAACCCGGAGCCTCTAGGAGACCAGCTAATGTTCTCTTTTTTTAATTTGGTTTCTCAAGATAGGATTTCTCTGTGTTGTTTTGGTACTTGTCCTGGATCTCGTTCTGTAACCCAGGCTGGCCTCTAACTCACAGAGATCCGCCTGGCTCTGCCTCCCGAGTGCTGAGATTAAAGGCTTGCGCTACAGCCACCCGGCTCTAGCTAGTGTTCTTAACTGCTAAGCCATCGAATAGCCCCTGCCTTTTTTTTTTTTTAAAGATTTATTTATTTATTATGTATACAGCATGTATGACTGCAGGTCAGAAGAGGGCACCAGATCTCATTACAGATGGTTGTGAGCCACCATGTGGTTGCTGGGAATTGAACTCAGGACCTCTGGAAGAGCAGTCAGTGCTCTTAACCTCTGAGCCATCTCTCCAGCCCCTAGCCCCTGCTCTTTCTCCTGGATGGTTTTGATAGCTTACTTTCCAACTGTGAAGAAAAACCCCAGGGAATTATTGTATGAGCTATGTTCATCTTTGCAGATTTGAGTTTCCCTAGATTTGATGCAATGAAAGGTCTCTCAGGTTCTGTGTGGTAAAAGAGTCCCCAGCTCTCAGACCTGGGATAGGCTAGAGCCTGAAAGCCATGAGGAAGACATAGCTGTCCTTGCTTCTGTGAGTTCCCACACAAGACTTCCCTTAGTTGCACTAAAAGAAACTCTTCAATTCCTGTGAAAGCTGAAAATAGCACAGCCAAAGAAATGTGAGGACGGAAGAGCAGTTGAATTTAAAGATACTACTTGGAAAACTACCTTAAGCCCTATCTAAAGTTAGAAAAAATAAAAAGTTAAGGGACATCAGCTATAAAACAGCTAGGACTTGGAATACAGAGGTGGCTCAGTGGCTACATCAGGGGGCTCACAATCACAGTCTGTAACTCCAGTTCCAGGATTCATGTGGTTCACAGAAGCTCTCGCAGGCATACCTATACACATAAGTAATGCATCCTTTTAAAACGAAAGCATCTAGGACTATGGGGAAGCTCATTGATAGAACATTTGCCCTGAGCCCTTAGATCCCATCTGCAGCCTGGGGGGGAGGGGGGGAGTGGGGAAAACACTTTAAAAGCTAACAAGATAATCTAGTAAAGTGTCTCATTACATAATAAATATGCAGAAAGCTTACTCTTCATGTATATTATCAGCAAGTAATCTTAAAATTTCATGGCAGTGGCTGAGGAGGTGGCTCAGGAGTTAAGAATACTAGCTGCTCTTCCAGAGGACCCAGTTAGATTCCCAGCATCCACATGGCAGCTCACAGCCATCTGTAATTCCAGTTCCAGGGATCAGATTCCTTCTTCCGGCCTCCCTGGACACCGGGCACACTCATAGTACATATACATACACCAAGGCAAAAACTCAAAAAAAAATTTTTTTTAATGATATAGCAGGCTGGAGAGATGGCTGATTGGATAAAGACTCTTGGAGTGGAGCCTGACAACCCAAATATAGTCCCCAGGCCTCACATGGTAGAAGAAAAGAACCAACTTCCAAAGCTGTTCTCTGATGCCACAGCACTGGCACCCACCCCAACACACAGGGGGTATAAAATTTAATGAAAAGCAATATAGCGAGCCAAGCAGTGGTGGCGCACACCTTTAATCCCAGCACTCAGGAGGCAGAGGATCTCTGAGGCCAGCCTGAATGACAGAGTGAGTTCCAGGATAGCCAGGGCTACCCAAAAAGACAGAGCAATATTAAGTGAATAGACCGCATTTAGATACTGTTGTTAAAGTAAGAACTGATACAATCAGCTTGGCAGGAGATGTCAAATGTCACAAAACTGACATGTTACTACACTAACATGACACTTCAGATGTGCATGCTTTTAGATACAATTATGAAAACCCTGAGGAAGCTGAGCCAAATGGAGCAAGAAAATCTTTGATTCTAACCATCATGTAATGTATGTATGTATGTATGTTTTAGAAGCTATTTGAAAAATGATTGATTGATTGATTGATTGATTGATTGATTTTTGGTTTTTTGAGACAGGGTTTCTCTGTGTAGCTTTGCGCCTTTCCTGGAACTCACTTGGTAGCCCAGGCTGGCCTTGAACTCACAGAGATCCGCCTGCCTCTGCCTCCCGAGTGCTGGGATTAAAGGCGTGCACCATCACCACCCGTCTGAAAAATGATTTATTAAGATGGCTTGAAAGCCGGACGCAGTAGTGTAGTCCTGGAATTTCAGCCCTTGAAAGATAGAGGTAAGACAGTCAGGATTTCAAGGTTATCTGCTACATAGTGAGTTTGAGGCTAGTCTGGTCTACATGAGACCCTGTCCCAAAAACTGAACTAGCCCCTGTGAGCACCATTCCCCGGCCCCTGTCTGTCCCTTAAGGTTTGAACTCTTATTCTGTGTTCACTTACTACTATCAATACATTAGATGGGAGGGGGTACAGTGGGAACTCCAGGCTTGGAGAACTAAGTGGTCAGTTTCAGCTTTAAAAGAGTTTATTTTAAACTTAAAATTTATGTGTCTGCAGCACAAGCATGAATCTAGATGAAGGCATCATCCCCTGGATATGGGTGATTAAATTCTCATGCTGGCAATTGCGGGTTGCTACACTTTAACTCAGTGAAGATTAATAAAGTTTGGTTCTCTTGGCAAAAAAATAAATAAAAGCCGGGCGGTGGTGGCACATGCCTTTAATCCCAGCATTCGGAAGGCAGAGGCAGGCGGATCTCTGTGAGTTCAAGGCCAGCCTGGGCTACCAAGTGAGTTCCAGGAAAGGCGCAAAGCTACACAGAGAAACCCTGTATCGAAAAACAAAAACACACACACAAGAAAAAAAAAAAAAAACGAACTAAATAAAAAGCAAAAACATGGTAGGACTGATCGAGGCATGGTGGCTCGTACTATAATCCCAGGGATTGGGAGGCCAAGGCAAGAGGACTGCTGTAAATTCAAGGACACCCTGGTATATACAGTGAGTTGTAAGCTAGCCTGGGCTACAAATGAATAAAATTTAATAATACAGCCAGGCTTGGTGGCACATGCTTGTAATCCTAGCATTTGAAAGAAGAAGGCAGAATGATCAGGAATTCAAGGTTATTCTTGGCTACATATGAAGTTTGAGGCCATCCTGGGCTATATGAGACCAAAAAAACCCTGTAAACCAGAACACAGGCCCATGCTGTGATTCTGGCAATCAGGAGATGGAAGCAGGAGGGTTGTGAGTTTGAGGATCATAGTGTGAATTACATGCCATAATCATCCAGAAAGTAAAAACAAGATGGCTGATTGTTGGGAGTACTCGCTGCCACTCCTGGTGACTTGAGTTTAGTTCCCAGCAACCTACCAGGCAGCTCCACACTAGCTCCAGAAATCCACTGGCCTCAGTGGGCACATGTGCACGCGTACCACACATTCACATAGACACATAAAATTTTTACATCTCTTTTAGTATATGTGCTGCTGAAGCAAGCACAAAATTTTTACATCTTTTAAAAATAAAACTCAGCCAGGCAGTGGTGGCACATGCCTTTAATCCTAGTACTTGTAAGGCAGAAGCAGGCAGATCTCTGAGTTTAAGGCCAGCCTGGTCTACAAAGGGAGTTCCAGGACAGCCAGGTTGTCAGAGAGAGAGAGAGAAACCCTGTCTCAAAAAACCAAGGGAAAAAAATGTTTTTTCTCAAAATAACTTATGTTCATTTATTTACTCACTGTGTAACCCTAGCTAATCTGAAACTGACTCTGTTGACCAAGCTGGCCTTGGACTCACAGAGAGATCTACCTGCTTCTGCCCCCAGGGTGCTGGGATTAAAAAGCATGTGCCACCACTCCTGGATACATTTCTCTGTGTGTGTGTGTGTGTGTGTGTGTGTGTGTGTGTGTGTGTGTGTGTGTGTGTGTGTGTGTGTGTGTGTGTGTGTGTTGGCCATGCTTCCCAAGGCACATGTGTAGAGGTCAGAAGGCAACTTGAGAGAGTCACTTCTTCCATGGTGTGGGTCCTGGGGACCAAACTATGGTCATCAGGCCTGGCAGTAAGTGCCTTAAGCTGCTGAGCCATCTTACTAGTCCCAATATTTGTTAATTTTGAAATAAAAATATAAGCCAGGTACAATGGCACACATGAGTAACCCAGGAATCAGAAGGCTGTGACAGGAGGATCCATTGGGGGTTTTTTTGGTTTTTTTGTTTTCTTCAAGACAGGATTTCTCTGTGTAGGGCTGGTGCCTGTCCTGGATCTCGCTCTGTAGACCAGGATGGCCTCGAACTCACAGAGATCTGCCTGGCCTCGCCTCCCAGTGCTAGGATTAAAGGCGTGCGCCACCACAGCCTGGCTCCCTTGGGTTTTATACCAGCCTGGACAACATAGTGAAACTTGAGACTCTGAAAACAGAAGATGTAATGGCACAAGCCTCTAATCCCAGTACTTAGGAGGCAGAGGCAGGTGGATCTCTGTAAGTTCAAGGCCAGCCTGGCTATACAATGATGAAAAGGCACCTGTAGCAGTGCCAAGAGGTGTGAGTGGAGGCTGATAACTTCAATTTCAGTAGGGACAAGAATACGTACTTGTACTTCAGCTGTAAAGAAGTTCCTCTGAACAGAAATCCCAGCATGCTAGTAGTGGGAACAGTTCTGCATAGCACCTCAGCCCCCAGCTAGTCTCCTGACTCAGTGCTTTGAATAGACATTGTTTGGCCTGTGCTTTAACCCCTTGTCTTGTTCCTGGGTTTCAGAACCATGTCTGCTCAGTACTGCATCTCCTTTGCTGATGTTGAAAAAGCTCATACCAACATTCGAGATTCTGTCTACCTCACGCCAGTGCTCACAAGCTCCATTTTAAATCAAATAGCAGGGCGCAGTCTTTTCTTCAAATGTGAACTCTTCCAGAAAACTGGGTCTTTTAAGGTAACAATCCATTTTGTTTGTCATACTGTTTTCCAGTCTGTTTGTTTTATTCTCCTGTCAACTAATGGGGTGGCTGGAAGTAAACAAATGTCTGTTTGCAGTTGGAAACAAAAGGTTGCACCGTTTTCAAGTCCTGGGTACCAGGTTTATAACGTTGATAATGTCACTTCTTTCACACAACCTAAAGTCCCTTATAATTATGGTCCCATGAATATTGTCTAAATAAGTTAAAGGTATGCACCATCACACCTGGCTGTATTTTTGTTCAGCTGTACAATGTTTTTGTATTTTAAACAGAAGAATCAGAAATAATATTGTCCTTGGCTACATAGCATATTTAGTGACAGCCTGGGCCACATGAGATCCTGTCTTCAATTTTTTATTTTTATTTTTTGAGACAGGGTTTCACTGTGTATAGCTGACTGTCCTAGAACTCACTCTGTAGGCCAGGCTGGACTTGAACTCAGAGATTCACCTGCCTCTGCCTCCCAAATATTGGAATTAACCCAGGTAAATTTTTTTTTAACAAAAGTAAAGCAGTTATAATAATTTACTATAGTGAAAAATACTCTTTAAACTTGGTATAGTTTTAAGTGTACAATGTTTAGTTTACAGTACTATATAGCAACATCTTTAGATCTTCCCAGATCTATCTTCTGTCCCACAAGACACTCACTAAATGTTCTTTAGGGGGATGTGGTAGCTCATCCCTGTAATCCAGCACATGGGAGACTGAAGCAAGAGGGTTAGCAGGAGTTCAGAGCTACTCTGGACTACTGGATTAAGTTCTAGCCCAGCTGAGGCAGCAGAGTAAGACTCAAACAGAAGTGGGCACGGGTGGGAGTTAGCTCAGAGGTTAAGAGCACTAGCTGCTCTCCCAGAGGTCCTGAGTTCAGTTCCCAGCAACCACAAGGTGGCTCACAACCATCTGTAATGAGATCTGGTGCCCTCTTCTGGCTTGCAGGGATACAGGAAGGCACAACAATGTATACATAATACATAAAAAATCTTATTTCTTTTCATAAATAAATCTTTTTTAAAAAAAGTGGGCACGGAAGCCAGAGAAATGGTCCTGCAGTGGAGAGTACTTGTTCCTACAGAGGACCTGGGTTTCAAGTACCCACACAGTGGCTCAAAAACATTTATAACCCAGTTCCAGAGAATCAAACAGGCTCACACATCATATACATAAATTTAAAAAATAAAGGGGAAAATGTCCTGTGTAAGTATTATACCATTTTACCTTTATATATTTTTTCTATTTAGACAAATACCATTGTATTGCAGCTGCATGTAGTATTGCTCAGTATTTCTCCCCCTCCCCCCCTTTTGGTTTTTCAAGACAGGGGTTCTCTGTGAAACAGTCCTGTCCAGGATGTCCTGGAACTCACTCTGTAGACCAGGCTGGCCTCGAACTCACAGAGATCTGCCTGCCTCTGCCTCCCGAGTGCTGGGATTTAAAGGCATGTACCACCACTGCCCGGCATTGCTCAGTATTTTTAACATTCTTCAGTTTATTGCTTAGGAGCAATAGGCTCTATCACATAGCCTGGGTGCACAATGAACAAATGAATTAATTTCTCTGAACACGTCCCCATTGTTAAATGAGGCACCATTTATAATTCACCATCTCTTCCAGATTCGTGGAGCCCTTAATGCCATCAGAAGCTTAATTCCTGACACTTTGGAAGGGAAGCCCAAAGCTGTTGTTACTCACAGCAGTGGAAACCATGGCCAGGCTCTCACCTTTGCTGCCCGACTGGAAGGTACTTCATTTCCTCGGGGTGCAGAATAGTGTCAGAGGAGTGGGGAAATACTCTAATTTCAGTAAGCGGGAGGACAGCTGGGGAAAGGAAGTTTCCAAAGGAATCCGTTTGCTCATAAGGCAGATGATCCAAGTGTCTATCCTCGAAGCTCCTCACACTATCTAATCATGTTCTTCCCCTCCCAGGGATTCCTGCTTACATAGTGGTGCCTCAAACGGCTCCCGACTGCAAGAAACTGGCAATTCAAGCCTATGGAGCCTCTATAGTGTACAGTGAACCGAGTGATGAGGTAAGGAGGGGCGTGTTCAGGTCACAATAGCTTCACCTGACAGACTGTCTGCCTCCCTTGCTGGAGGCTTCTCTTTGCCTCAGCATGGCCAACCCTTTCCCCATCTATCCTTTCTTGATGTCATTAGTCTCAGCTTAATACCACTAAAGCCAGGCATGGTGGCATGTGCCTGTTCTAGAGTTCAGGAGTAAAAGACAGAATGGCAACTTCTAGACCAGCCTGAGCTACAGAATAAGACTTTTTCTCAAAAAATTTAGCAGCTGGAGCTATATGCCTGTAGTCTCAGCACTTGGGAAGTACAGGCAGGCAGATCAGGATTTCAAGGTCATCCTTGGACCCAAGTTCTAAGACTAACCTGAGGACAGACAGACATGGGTAGATTTTATTTTTTGACAGGAGTCTGTCTACATAGAGCTGTCCTGAAACTCTATAGAGACCAAGATGGTCTTGAATTGAGAGGTCCACCTGCCTCTGCCTCCAGAGGACTGGGACTAAAGTCATGTGCATCATGCCCAGTCAGAAATTAAATTTTTCTATGTGCAGTTGTGTTTTGCCTGCATGTATTATGTCTGACGCTGTCAGATCCCCTGAACTAGAGCTACAGACAGTTGTAAGCTGCTGTGTGGCTGCTGGGAATTGAACCCGGGTCCTCTGGAAGTACATACATACATACATACATACATACATACATACATACAGTGCTGTTAACCATTGAACCATCTCCCCAGTCCCAGAAATTAAAAAAAATTTTTTTTTTTTTTTTTTTTGGTTTTTCAAGATGGTTTCTCTGTGTAGCTTTGCGCTGTTCCTGGAACTCACTCTGTAAACCAGGCTGGCCTTAAACTCACAGAGATCCGCCTGCTTCTGCCTCCCAAGTGCTGGGATTAAAGGTGTGTACCACCATTGCCCAGCCAGAAATTAAAATTTTAAAGAAGTTTCACTATGCTCTAACAACCCAATTTTCCTCCCTGGACATCAGTGATTTTGTCTAACACCAGTTTCCTGGCCTCACTCCCCATTCCAGTCTTCCTCAGCTCAGCAAATAGCAACATTTATCTTTCTAGTTTCTCAAGAAAAAAAAAATTCTTTGATAAATTCCAAATACCACATCCAGATAATCTGTCCTCTCAAATTACATGCACACGGGCCATGGTGGCTGGCGAGTAAAACACCTGCTGCCAAACTTGATAACCCAAGTTTAATTCCTGGACCTAAACAGCATTAGGACAGAACTGACTCCCAGTCCTCTAACGCCTGCACACATGCCAAATTGGGTATGATAAAATCTTAAAAAGAAAAGCCAGTTTTACAGTCCAGTTCCTTAACAGCCTCTACCATTACCACCCTGGTCCCATCCAGCATAAGTTCTCACATAGACTCAGTACCCTAGTTTGTCTCTGCTTCCACCCAAGCCCCCTATAGTATGTTTTCAATAGCAACCAACTTGTCCATTCAGACTGTTTTCCACCTCAAAGTTTGAGGATTGTTTTTGATTTGGTACTGGTACCTTGTACATACCAAGCACTCACTCACTATCCCCAGTCACCAAAGTTCCTAGGATGATCTCACCATTCCATCTTTCTGCCAGACCTCCTATATTATCCTCTCCCTTAATAGTTCTTTAGAAAAGCCAAATATTTCTACCTTGTATACCTTCAAACATTTTTTAAAAGATCCATTGCTTGCTGTCACTTAGAAGCCCCTCAGCCACCCAATGAAAAATCTATTTTTTCTCACAAGTACTCAAACATTCCATTTATTTATAAAGAAATATGAAAAATTCATTTTCTTTGAAGTGTTAAGCGACTGAATTATATTTTTGGGGACTCACTATAAGTAAGCTATATTAATGCTACCTTTCAGTCCAGGGAAAAGGTCACTCAAAGAATTATGCAAGAAACAGAAGGCATCTTGGTCCATCCCAACCAGGAGCCTGCAGTGATAGCCGGACAAGGGACAATTGCCCTGGAAGTGCTGAACCAGGTAAAATGCCATCATCCTATCTAGCCACTAGTAAAGTGGTCTTGCTGGATATATAAAACTTTATTAATTGGGCTATTTATAATTTTACTACAGGTTCCCTTGGTGGATGCACTGGTGGTCCCTGTAGGGGGAGGAGGAATGATTGCTGGAATAGCCATTACAATTAAGGTGAGCCAAGTTAAAGGACTTCCTGGATTAGGAATGTAGGACCCACATCACACCACACTGTGGATAGTCACTTACCATTCTACCAAATTACCATTCTTTCATGGCCTCCTTTGTTTCACTGTCCTTTTCATCTATGATATCACAGCATGAAAGCAGTTGACCATGGGTGGCATCCTCGCTCCTTCCCAAGTCCACCTCACTACACTACTGTTCTCCCCAAACTACCAGAACCAGTCATAACTTAGACAATTAAGTCACTTATCAGATACTTTTATTAAAATGCTTCAAGGTCCGATTTCCATTTCCATATATAAGGAAAGACCCTTCTGTAACACAAAAAACATGTGTTGTACATTATGCCTCCTTTAGGTCTGCAGGCAAAGGCTGCCAGTCGGTATACAGCCTCTGTTCCTCTTCACAGGCCCTGAAACCCAATGTGAAGGTATATGCTGCCGAACCCTTGAATGCAGATGACTGCTACCAGTCCAAACTGAAAGGGGAGCTGACTCCCAATCCTCATCCTCCAGAGACCATAGCAGATGGTGTCAAGTCGAGCATTGGCTTAAACACCTGGCCTATTATCAGAGACCTTGTAGACGATGTCTTCACTGTCACAGAGGACGAAATCAAGGTAAGACTGGGAGGAGAAAAACAGCAAGTCTAACTTCGTAGGCAAAAGAAACTATTATGAACAGATAATCAACCAGGTGACCGGTGGCACATGGGCACCCGGACAGTAGCAGAGCTAGGCCCCCAAGTTCTATATGCATACTTTATTAGCAAGCACATACTCATCGCAACAAACCCAAACATCTATTTCATTTGGTGTCCAGCGCTATTTGTTCCAATCATCCTTCCTCCTCTCTGTACCAACAGTATGCAACCCAACTGGTGTGGGAGAGGATGAAACTGCTCATTGAACCCACCGCTGGCGTCGGACTGGCCGCAGTGCTGTCGCAGCATTTCCAGACAGTCTCTCCAGAAGTGAAGAACATCTGTATTGTACTCAGTGGTGGGAATGTAGACTTAACCTCCCTAAGCTGGGTGAAGCAGGCTGAAAGGCCAGCTCCTTTCCAGACTATTTCTGTTTAAATTCATGAGGGAGAGGTTGTCTCTAGATGAAAATTGTTTTCCGTCTTTGCTTTTTATAATTGTTTTCAAAATCCTAATGGAGTATTTCAGTAAGAGTTAGAATTTGGAGACCAAGAAACAGTGTAAACCCCACTCAGTGGAGACATGAGCAGCTGACACAGAAAAGCACAAACTGCCTAGTCACAAGCCAGACTCCCACCCACAGTCCTGACCGCAGTAGAGACAGAATCACACTGACTCCATTACTCCATGTCCACTTCAGAGGCTGTTGAGGAGATCTCACTTTTCACCCATGGTACTGGTTCTGGTACATATGGATCATAAGTCCATTTGGGGAAAACTCGCTTATAGAGGTTCATTAATACTGTATCCTGAGATTTTAGCTTCCCATCAAAACTGCACTTCATATGGCCATGGGTACCTAGAAGGAAAACAGCAAATTGGTCCAAGTAGACACTTTAAACAGTGAACTTTATAGCCCAGTAGTCCATTGGTAACACCAGGGAATCCCATCTCTTACCTAGAGGCTCCTTGATGTGTCCCCTGCGGCCCCACTTGGTTCTCAGTTCCACAGGCTTAAACCACATCACGTCCTCTTAGAATGGAACAGAGACACAAAATAAAACCCCCAGCATCAAGCCAGTCCTCCCACCACAGGGAATCCGACCCCACTCTCCTTCACTCGTGCCTACCTCTGTTGAAGAACATGTAGCGAACTACTGCCATCTTAGTAAAAATTTTGAAAGGATGGCCACTCAGAACAACTCTCTTGATGACCATCCTGTCTGGATCCACTGATAACAGATGACCTGTAGCAATGAGGCTGTGCATTCCTAGGAAAGGAGAGCCACTGTTAATCTACAGGCCAAACCCTTCAGCTACTGCTCTAATCTGGTGTTTGGGTTCTTTGAGGGTTTCTCTGCGTAGCTTTGCTCTAATCTATTTTAAAGACCCACTCAAGATTATCTTGGAGAAATGCACCGTTACCTTTCTGAGGCCACAAGGACTACTGAAAGATATTTCTATTGAGCCAGTCCCCCCAAACCCACCTTAAATATAATACTCCAAGCAACCCCTAATGAAGTGTGCCAACAGGTAAGAACTAGTTATCACCCTGGGCTTACATACCCCCTCAGTGAGTTTGAAATTGGTATTTTTGAAAAACCACCAGTATACCTTACAGTTAAACCCCAGGTTTAATTACAGAAAAGTAATGGTCCTAGTAGGTTCATTATTTACCATTTGGAAGTCAACATACCATTGCTTCTCTGCTTGAAAAGTAGCACAGATGCAGGAGGAAAAGTGATTGGCGCAAACACTGTCACCACTAGGGCCGCATCAGCAGTCAAGAATCTCTGAAATTTATGTTTATCAGCTTCCAACGGAAGGGTCCCAAATAAATAGAAAGAAGAGCGAAAAGCCTTTTGAGAAACCAGAAAGCAATCCAAAGGCTGTTAGGAGCTATGGTGCTGCCACACATAGCCCCACCTTTTAAAATTATAGTAAAGGAGATCAAGCATAGGGCTGTGTACACACTAAGTGCTCTGCCATAGATCTGCGTCATAGTCTCAGCCTAACTGTAACTTAATCAAAAGCAGTGGTGTTTAAGATTCATGTTTTTGTCTGGGTATATCCTCATGGTGTGTGGGTGTGCATGTGCAGGTGCCTCTAAGCTGACCAGTGTGGCTACTGGGAATTGAACCCAGGTCCTCTGCAAGCCCCAGTCTGTTTTGTTGAGACAGGGTTCATGGATTACAATATACCTTCCTCCATCTCTCAAGGGCTAAGATTACCAGCTTCATCTTGTGTTTCTCTACACTACTAACTCTCAGACTTTTTTTTCCCTGAATTAATACAACTAAAAGAGAAAACCTGGTCCCATCAGTGATTTTTTTCAACTGGAGACAGAATCAGAGCTTAGACTATGGCTGGCATTGAAAGAGTCCTCCAGGTGATCTGATCTCACTACAACCAATACTTTTACTCAGACTGACTGTGCAGCAACCTAGAAAGCCAAGCTCTTGTGTGCTGGGTACAGGACAGTAAGCTAGCAGAAAAGCTCTGTTCATCTGTAACACAGCTGCTACATTCTTAAAATAATAAAAGCTTTTTATTAATACATTTTGGTTTTTGGGGGTGTGGGGGCATATTGCTACAGCACTAGGGTAGAAGTCAGGGGACAGTTCTCCCCTTCCATCATGCAGGATCAAGGCACCCACTGAATGTAGGTCCTCAGGTTCAGCTCCCAATTACTTTCTATTCCAGCTACTCAGGTACATCAGTGTGCCTTCCTAACACCATGCCAGCTGGGCATGGTAGTGTACCCCTCACCATAGTCCACCATTCTGAAGATCAAGGAAGGCCAGCTTGGGCTACATATTAAGACCGTGTCTCTCAACTCTCACAAGACAATCATACACAATATAGTTAGATACTTAATAACAAACAGGCATAATAATAATAATAACAATAATAATACTGGGAGGTAAAGGTTGGAGAACCCAAAGTTCAAAGCCCTCTTTAACCCTGTTTCAAAGAGCCCCCCCCCAATCAAGACATGCCATGTTTCAGTAAAACTTTGTTTACAAAATGATGTGATAGAGGAGAAAATTTACCCAGAGCACCAATTATGCTGTCACCATCTCTGTCTCCTGTCACTGAAAGGCAAGTGAGCTATAATACTGTTCAAAAGCAGGCAACACATACTCCTAAAGCTACCAACTCTGGTTTAACACCTACTCTGGAACAACACTCAGAGCAGAGAAGCCTCAGTACAACACAGTTTGCATCACTGGGATGCTTCAGACAGGTTCAGACATCTTGAAAGAAACATCATCGGCTCCTACGTCATTAGAGTACTGAAACTCGCTCACCCAGAGACTTGCGAGTTTCACACTGTACTCCACCTTCAAGCCTAAGACAGCAGGCGACAGACCCCAGAGCTTTGTGCTAACCTGCTGTGTGCTGAGAGAATAAAGGTGAGGCTCGGAAGCGCCTGAATCCACAATGGAAAATCAATTCTTCCTTGGCCTTCACGGGTTCTGTGTTGCCAGGGTTCCGACTCACCACCATGTTCAATACTGACATCTGAGGACCAAATAAAAAATGTTTCATAATCTAGGCATACAACGGCCTAACCTGAAAGGCAAGCCAAACAAACATTAGTTTTACTCTAAGAACTGACTGTGCTAGTTAATGACATCATACAGACGTCATATAAATAATCCTTTTTACCTACCACCAACTGACATTACAGGTGATACAGGCCTTATCAGTGCTTCCACACACATGTCTAAGCTAACTTACTGGTCCACTTCTAACATTATAAAAGCTAAGCCATAGTGAATGACCTTCACATTGCCCGATCACCATATAGCCTCCCAACCATAATCATCCAAGCCTCCACAACCTTTACAGAGCTGTCCCACTCCTAGTGTGCATGACTACTGGCCACCTAGAGAACAGATCTTTACACTGGCATAAACATTTACTTTTAAGACTGCTAGCCCCAGGCAGGAGAGATGGCTCAAAGGTTCAGAGCACAGACTGCTCTTCTAGAGGTCCTGCGTTCAACTCACAGCACCCACACGGTGGCTCACAACCATCTATATAATAAGATCTGGTGTCCTCTTCTGGCCTGCAGGCAAAAACACTTATACAGTATACATAATGAATAAATCTTTAAAAAAAAAAAAAAGCCAGGCGGTGGCGCACGCCTTTAATCCCAGCACTCAGTAGGCAGAGCCAGGCGGATCTCTGAGTTCGAGGCCAGCCTGGGCTACAGAATTCCAAGAAAGGCTCAAAGCTACAAAGAGAAACCCTGTCTCAAAAAACCAAAAAAAAAAAAAAGACTGCTTGCTACCATTCTGATCTAAAAAAAACATACTTAGGGAAGTCTCAGAACCACAGACTGCATCACTGAGATGCTTCAGACAGGTTCAGACATCTTGGGCTTAACCATCATTGACTTCTCTCTATTCTGATTCCTCAATCAAAATGGTAGCCTTTCACCCCAATGAGCAAAATGTTGTACACCTTGGAAAAATATTTGGAACTCTGCCATTTCCCCACAAAACACTGATTTACCTTCTGTTCATACGGTAGTAAAGAAAATGCAATCAAGGGCGCTCCTTGCCTGAAATACTTAACCACTGAGACAGGGACATCAGAGACATGGAGTGTGACATACCAGCCAACCTGCCAGAAAGACGCACAAGACAATCGCAGGGTTACCCTTAATGTCCCAATAGTGACAAACCTTTCTCCAAATACACGCCAAGTGTCATCATTCACAGATGTGTCAACCACCCAGATTCACCTTCTCAGTTAATTATCTCTGATCCCTCTTTGTTCCCAAACGAGGAAGAAGACAAATTACAAGGTGGACAAGGCAGATACCTCAGCTCCTTCGGCTTCTTTTTCCTCAATCTGTTTAAAGATTCTTTTTCTAGTATTAATAAAATTCTGAAACTGAAAGATCCGAGCATAATCTCGAGGAAGGTTTTCCTTAGGGTCCCAAGGAGATGTCCTGAAGCTCTTGAGGCCTCTATATTTCTGAAATCTAGAACACAGGTTTTTAAAGAAAGAGGTTTAGATGGTGCTTCGTAAGACTCACCTCACATGGTCAATGCTCTAGCTTTTTCAAAGTATTTTTATCTAGGAAAGTAACTCAGTGATATAATGCTTAGTTAGTATACACACCCTGGGTTCAATCCCCAGCACAGCACCACAAACCACACATGCCTTGAAGTCTTTTATATACCTGTAGTACAAGCACTGGGGAGGCTGGGACAGGATCATGTGTTCCATGTCTGCCTGAGCTACAAAGCGAAACAGTCTGAAACTAAAAATTACTCAGTAGAAATCAAAACATCCTAATGAGTTAAAACTGGGCAAGGAAATATACAGGAAGATCCAGAATACCTTGCTCTACGTGAGACCTCAACTCAGGCTTTCCACAGGAGACAGATATATAGTGCCCGCCTGGTGCCTATCAGGGAATGTGGTCTTCAACCTGCCTTAGAACTCTAATACCCAACACGGACACTCGCTTTTAGTCAGGCTTACTTCAAGAAAAATCACCTACATTTTCTTGCCTTTTTCCCTCCCTTGGTTTTTCAAGACAGGGTCTCTCTGTATAGTCCTGGCTAACCTAGAACTCACTCTGTAGGCCAGGCTGGCCTCAAACTCAGAGAACCGCCTGTCTTTACCTCCCGAGTACTGGGATTTAAAGGTGTGTGCCACCATTGCCTGGCCTTCTTACTTTTATGAGCATTTATTCAAAACACACACTCTTACTTCCCCAAATTCATTCTTTTGAGCATTTACTCCTGCAAGGAATATTTGCTAATTAACCTAGGTATGTCTGTTTCACTAGGGCCCTCTGAACCTTGACTGTGTTGCTGCTTCTCAGATAGCATGTTAGCTCTTCAAGGACAAGGACAATATTTTTTTTCATTTGCTTCCTGCTCCCAATAGTACTAACCGAATTCTAGCAGCCACATCACGGGGAGTATCAATTTCATCTGGAAACATCTCTTCCAATCTTTCTTGTTTATATTTCTCCAACATTCTCTCCTCAGCCTCTTCATCTACTTTCTCGTCATAGAGATCATCACGCACAGACTCCCCTAGAGTCATAGTTTCACATTCCTCCTCTTCCTCCTCACCACTCTCATCCTGTAAAACGAGGGATCACAACTATGCATTATGAAACACACTTGTAGTCTTAGCATTTGGGAAGGTGAGGCAGGAGATTCATTAGGAGTTTGATGGCAGCTGGGTGACAGAGTAAGAAAAAAAAAGTAACAACCCCAAACAAGGCAGAGGACATAGCTCAACTGGTAGAGTGCTTTCCTAGCACACATAAAGCTCTGGGGTGGATCCCCAGTACTGCCTAAAACGGGGCAGATTTCACATGCCTGTACATCAACACCTGGGTTCAAGGTCATTCTCAGCTAGAGTTCTAGACGAGCCTGAGATTCATAAGACTATACCCCCAGCCCCCGCCTCAAAAAAAAAAAAAAAAAATCATAGCACCAACAAGGTGGCTCAGTGAGTAAAGGCACTTGTTTCCAAATGACCTCCTTTCTAGACCTGAGTCCTATACAGAGAACTCAAATATGGAAAGGGAGAAATGACTCAGTAAGCTGTCCCTGACTGCCTCCCACCCCCCACCCCCACAAGAAAGCCCTGGGTATAGTAATAAAACTTGGGAGGCAGAGGAAGGTGGATCTCTGTGAGTTCAAGGGCAGCCTGGTCTACAGTGAGTTCTAGAACAGAGCAAAATAGTGAAACTCTATCTCAAACACCTCCCTGCCAAAGACATACACCCTAAAAACAATATGGGGGGTGTGGTTCCTAGGGGTGTGGTTCATATGGTAAAGTACTTCCCTAGCATTTGTGAAGCCCTGGTAATTGATTCCACATCAAAAACTAAGACACAGGATGCCAGAGTATCTCTATAATCCAGGCAGTGGGGACGTAGAGGCAGAGGCAGGAGATTAAGCTTAGAGTTCAAAATCATTCTCTGATACATACTGAGTTCAGGGCTAATACATGGGATACATGAGAACTTGTCAGAAAAAAAGGACAAAACTACCCAACAACAATAATAAAATGATGTGCCAAAGCCTTCAACAACAACAACAAAACCAAAACAATCAATCAATCAACCAAAACAACAAAAACAAAACTAAAAATCACATGCCTATGATCCTAGCTCTGGGAAGATGGAGGAGGGTTGCTTGAGTTCAAGGTCAGTTATGGGCTAATAAGACTATCCTAAAAAAATTGCAGGTATTTCAGCAGAAACCTACCCATCTCTACCCCAACAGCAACCTCTTATGCAGTCCTGCTGGGTACAGGCACCAGGAAGCCTAGTGGGCTCTAACATAGGATTTTTTGTTGTTTGTTGAATCATGCTTCACATGGGCTCTGGGAATTCAAACTCTAAGTCCTAACATTTATGTGGCAAGTACTTTCTTTACACAAAATAAACTAACAAGAGAGGAAGTCATAAAAACATCCTTTCCGTAATTATAGCCATTCTTTTTTGGGGGATTTTTTTGTTTTGTTTTCTTTTGTTTTAGACACCATTTCTCTGAAGCTTTGGAAATTACAGCCACTCTTAGGCAGCTGGCTTCACATAGCCACATTTCTGAAGTTGTACACACAGGCGGCCCGGCGGCCCGTTTTCTTACCTGAGACTCCTCTTCCATAAAACCTTCATGTTGCAGATCATCATACTCATCGCCTTCCTCACCACTCTCATCACCTTCGTCCAAAATCCATTCAGCCTGGTAACTGGACGTTCCTTTAGGGACCTTCTTTACCACCCTGGAACGTTGCTTCAGTAAGTCTGTGAAGCCCAGACGGTTCATCAATCCACACTATTATATACTAATTACACTTCCTTCTGTATTCTCACCTGTGCAGACACTGCTGCCAACGTGAGAAAACAGCAGTCACACGAGAACAGACTACCTCCAAATTTAATTCAGCTGCCTCGGTTAGCAACCAATACACAGCTAAATAAACCCTGTAATGGACTTAATATCATTTATTATTTAAAAAGAAGAGCCAAGTGATTTTGAGAATGGAAGCAGAGCTGTGCCCAGTGTTTGCTTAGTACAGTCATGTAGTATCTGAACTCCAGCCACTTCCTCATCCAGCCCTTTAAGCAAGCAGTGACCAAGTAAAGAACTACTAACATGTTTGCTACCACTGACCATTTGCCTCATCCAGTTCCTCCTCAGTAGGCCAGGTTTGCTCCCCTTCCATTGGATCTGGAAAAACCTCTGTTTGTAAAGTTTCCTGTTGATCAGGGTCTGCTTTCATCAGAACCTTAAGGTCTTCTTCCATGTCAGCTACAGCATCTGTAGTACAAATCTAAACCAAAAGCAGGTAACAGCCTATCACACATTAACCAAGTCTGGTAAATCGAACAGTAACCCAAGAGATCCACAAATTAAACAGAAAATCAAAACATACCAAAATTTCCAAATGGCTGTCTTCTAGCATTTCAACTCTGCTCCCCTGATTAACTCTTGAGATCATTTCTAAGAAAATCTGACAACACTCTCCTACCTGTTTATTACACTCCCTTTCAAACTGCTCTCTTCAGAATTCAAATCAACCCTGCATGATGTTGCACACCTTTATCTCAACGCTTCATTGGCAGAAGCAGGCTGATCTCTGCAAAGTTTGAGGCCAGCCTGTTCTATACAGTATGTTCCAGGCCAGCCATTGCTACATGGTGAGGTCCAGTCTTTAAAAAAAAAAAAAGTTCAAAGAAATCCTCTACTCCATCACTATACCTAGGTTCACATAGTCCCCAAGATATTCTTTCACTCTGTGAAGTTCATAAGCTAGTCATTCTTCCAAACACTTGGTTGACTGTGCTCTCCTATGTAGCTTGCTAGTGTACTCTCAATTTACACAGGTCTGCACCTGCTCCTACACATCTGGTACTACACATCTGCTACTACGTTACTATACATATGCTACTACATGCTACTATATTTCTTAAATTCACAAGTGTTCGTTAATTTTTTCCCCAATTCAAATAAATTCTGAGAAAAGAGTCCACATCTGCCACAAAGGCAGAGCCAACTGTGCGGAATACATAGAAAGTAATGGATAAATACAACTGATCAACATTTCTAATTGTCTATTGCCTTACATTTCAAACTAGCAGTCTCCTCACTTGCCTAAGTGTGCAAAAACTATCTTCTCTGAAAATTAAATTTTCCATCCTGTGCCAAGTTATATATACAAATATACATTCTTTTTTAAAAAAAGGGGGGGGGGCTTGGGGATTTAGCTCAGTGGTAGAGCACTTGTGTAGCGAGCACGAGGCCCTGGGTTCGGTCCTCAGCTCCTAAATAAATAAATAAATACTCAAAAAAAAAAAAAAAAAAACAGAAGCCAGGCAGTGGTGGCACACACCTTTAGTCCCAGAACTTGGAAGGCCAAGGCAGGTGGTGGATCTGTGTGAGTTCAAGGCCAGCCTGGTCTACAAACCAAGTTCCAGGATAGCCAGAGCTACACAGAGAAACCCTGTCCTGGAAAACAACAAAAAAAAAACAAAACAGTCTGGGCCCCAAACTCAATAACCTGAGTCTAATCCTCTGGGCCCACAAGGTAGGAGAGAACCAACCCTGGCAAGTTGTCCCCTGCCCTCCACACCAGTAATATGCTCCCTCTCCAGCATACAAACATAAATTCTGTTTAAAAAAAAAAAAAAAAAGTTAAAGCCAACAATTTTGGGCAAGGAATGTAGCCAAGTAGTAGAGTGCCTGCCAAGGCCTGGGTTCGATTCACAGGAATGAAAACCCTATCCACCTTACCTCCATTGCCATGTTCGGTTTCTTCTGGGACTGAATCACTTTAGGATTTAAAGGGAAGGGGTCCACAGGGGCATCTATCTGATTCATTTGGAAATCACCATGTCCAACAATATGTAGCAAACTATTTACATTCAGAGTCCTTCCGCGAACATAGCCTGAGATTTTCAAGGTGCCCACTAAGTTGCTCTCCTCACTAGGCACAAAGTCAGCAACATGGGCAAACAAGTAAGCTCGCCGATCTCGAAAAGCAAGATGCCGCTGCTTCTGGTTCGCCAACTGTCTAAGGAGCATAGCTGCCTGCTGTGGCGTGTCCAGCAACAGGACTTCATCCTCGGAAAAGCGTTTCAGCACTATTTTACTTAGCTTCTTCTTGGCATCTATGTGTTTCTTTAGTGGGAGGCCAGAAAACCCCTGGACAGCAAGCGCTGAAAGAAGAGAAAGGAAGAACTTAGTGACGGACTGCTTCACTACTGGAAAATTCATTTCCAATCACAACAACCCAACGGTCACTGGGAAACTCAAGAGTTGGCTAACACTAATGAAACGTCAAAATGAAGTACATCTTCCCAGTTTTTCTCTGGGCAAGAGCAGCCCAGATACAAAAATTCTCTAAGCCAGATGGTGGCGGCACATGCCTTTAACACCACTGTTTGGGAGGTAGAGACAGGCAGATCTCTGTAAGTTAGGTCAGGCTGGTCTACAAAGTGAGTTCCAGGACAGCCAGGGTTGATACACAGAGAAACCCTGTCTCAAAAGAAAATAATAATAATAAGTTGTTTTAAAGTAATAAAAAAAAAAAGCTAACTTTCTTTGCTGGTCTCCAACACTACAACACACTTACTGTAGGTGGGAAGGCCCTGAGCAAAGAGGCAAGACAGACAGTAATCCCCAGTGCTGTCCCAGCCCTCTAGTGGATCCAGGAGGAACAGGATGGTATCAGCAACTTTCGCCATGTCTAAGACAGTATGCAGATCCCCTGGAAACAAGAAGACACAAAGCATAGGAGGTAGAACATTATAATCAAAACACAGAACTACTTAAACATAATGTCAGAAAAATACTGGATATTCTAACCTGGTCTTGCATATGTGAAAAACCAGCGACGCCTCACTACTTGGCTTAGAAGCATAAAGCCTTGGGTGCTTCCGAATTCATTCACGTACACTGTTCCCAAGACTTCATTCTGAAGTAGTGTAAATGCCTCTGGGAGGGAAATCCTGTCGTGCAGAGGCACCACGAGCACCTGATGAGGAGGCCCATCCTTGCTGCCCAGCTGCCTTTTCTCTGCCAGAACCTGGCAAAACAAAGGTTCAGAGACTATCTCATCCATTTGCTTCACTATTACATCTTCAAAAACACAGATGCTGCCTCGCCAAAGCACAACCCCCAACCTCTTTGTTGGCTTGTAAAAGTAGCAAGGGAACTTTAACGTAAAACATTAGAAAACTTCAGAATAGCTGGGTGTCGTAGGCCAGGTCTTTAAACTGAGTGCTCAGGAGGCGAGCACAATCAACCTACTTGAGAGTTCTAGGCCAGCAAGGGCTGCATAGTGAGACCCTTTGCTAAAACAAACAAACAAACAACAAAACAAGCCGGGCGGTGGTAGTCCACGCCTTTAATCCCAGCACTCTGGAGGCGAAGGCAAGAGGATCTCTGTGAGTTCGAGGCCAGCCTGGTCTACAGAGTAAGTTCCAAGACAGGCTCCAAAACTATACAGAGAAACCCGGTCTCGAAAAAAAAAAAAAAAAAAAAAAATACAACAACAACAAAAAAGCCCAGTAGTGGTGACACACGCCTTTAATCCCAGCACTTGGGAGGCAGAGGCGAGTTCGAGGTCAGCCTGGCCTACAAAACTAGTTCCAGGACAGCTAAGGCTGTAACACAGTGAAACCCTGTCGGGGGGAGGGGGGGAGAGAAGAAAAGGAAAAAAAGAAAACATGATAATCAGAATACCCTGCAGAAGAACAGCAGGCCAAATAAATGAAGCTACCCAAGAAAAGCATTCTCTTGTTAAAGGCCACGTATACACGCTGTCAGGTTTGGCAGGGCCTCGGAGACTAAAAAGAGCACGGCCTGAAGGAACCCTGGGTTTACTCTCCATTTTCGGGCCATTTCTAGTTTGAGGTACTCATTACCCAAGTAAAACCATTCCCACGCCGCACCGTGTCCCCGCCCCCACTCGTCTCACCGCCTCCCGTTTCTGCTTTCGCAGCTGGTTGGCACGATGCCTCTGGTCTACTCGGCTGAGCTGCTTCTTCGCCTTCTTGCACAAGACTTTCGGTCCTACACGGCCTGGAGGGCAGATCAGAAGTGGCCATGTTCTGTTCCGCACCGTGAGGCTGACCAACAGGAACCTTTCTGCGCTCCTAGCAAAGAGCGCTTGGCAAGGGTCCCAAGTCTAGCCTCGGTCTGGGCACGGCTAAGCAAGCCGCCCTCCTCCCTCCTCCGTCTACTCACCCTTGCTGCCCACGTGTGCGGACCCACCACCGCTGTGCCGCCCGCCTTTATGAGCTTTATTCTGCTGCTTCAGCGGGCCGGAGCGGTGAGCCGCCATCGTGCGGGCCACATGCAGCCGAGGAAGCACTACTTCCGGGAGGAGCCGCGCGCTTCCGGCCCCGGGGCAGGACCTCAGTCCCGGACGGACTCGCGCGCCTTCTCGCGAGGTTTTTTCCCGCTAGCCAGCGAGCCCGGGGGTGCCTGAGTCCCCGCAAATACGTCGTGGCAACTTTTCCCACGCTGCAGTCCACTGACGGGGGCCGGCTGAGAGGCTCCGGCCCTTGACACAGGGACCTATTTTGCGAGCATATTCCAATTTTTGCACGCTAAAGTGGTATCACGTGGGAAGAAATAAAAGTCCTCCTGTCACGTAGATTTTGCACGCCGCGCTCTCCGGTCCCGTTGATTTCTATAAGGTGATAAAGTTTTGTAACTGAGTAACCGTTTCTTCCCCCGATTACTCTTGATTTCCAACGCGAATCACTTGACATGGGTTTCGCCTCACCCTCGCCGGCTCCGTCCCAGCCGGTCTCTTAACTCCACCTCGTGCCCCCCTCTTCCCACCAATCTGCAAGATGAGCCAAGCGGGACGTGAGACCCTGCGGAGGGGGAGCGCTTCCTCTTGCGCTCGGGCTCCGGTTCTCCGTCGCTCGCGGCTGGATTCTTGCTGCTTCTCTCCCACAAGCTCTGCAACTAAGAGCGAGTGACGGGCCACGGGATTCGGAGGAATGAGCAGACCAGATTCGAACCACGGGAACCCAGGGCCGGGAACCCTGGGCTCCTCCCTCGCCCCTCTCCGAGGGGCCAGAAGTCGGGAGCAGTCACCGAGGTTGAAGCCAGCCCAGACCCAAGCAAGCCCCCTTTCCAGAAAGTCCGCCGCTCCGGGCCGAGGAGCTGCCTCCCAGCGCTCACAATGCGGGTTCGCGCCCTCGGGGCGGGAGCCTGCCCGTCGCCATGACAACCGTCCCCGCGGCGCGCGCCCGGGCCCGACGCCCCCAGGCGTCCGCACCCGCCCTGACCCCCCCCCTCCCCTCCCCAGTCGCGGCGCACACACCCCCTCCCTGCCGGCTGTGGGAAGGGGCCGGGCCTGCTGCCTGACGTCTGCGGGGCTCGGAAGATGGCTGCGGAGCTGAGCACCGGGCAGTGGCTGCGGCGGCGGCGGGCGGGGAGCGCGGCGGGCGGGGGCTCCGCCTCACGCGTGGGGCGCTGAGCCGGGAGGCGCGGAGGCGGCGAGGGCAAGCGGGGGATCGGGGGGCCGCCGGGCGCCGCCTGCCCGCGCACCTGCCGCACCATGGGCAGCGCAGAGGACGCAGTCAAAGAAAAGCTGCTGTGGAACGTGAAAAAGGAGGTACGGTCGGGGGGCACGGACTCGGGGGGCTCGCGCCCCTCCCGCGCTGCCCCAGGAGCAGAGGGGGTCCCGGTTCCCACGCCCGGGGCCGCCAGCCCACCGAGCCGGGGGGGGGGGGGCGGGGGAGACCAGGCGGGGGCGGGGTCCGGGGCGGGCTGGGCCTCACGCCCCTCTCGGCGCCCGGGGCAGCGCCCTCGCCCAGGGTCAAGCAGGCGCCCTGGGGCTTGTTTGCTTCGCGGGCCTCCCGCTCCCCGCCCTGTGACGGCAGCAGCGCGGGGGGACCGCGGTCGGGGGAGGGGTGGCGGCGATTGCAGGAGAACCCGAGTTGCCCATTCATTGCCGGTGCTGCCCGGGGGAGGGGGCGGGGTCCCCCGGGGTCCCCGCGGGCCTGCAGCGACAGCGAGCCGGAGGGAGAACTAGGGGGCTTCGCTCCCTGGTGCCCTACACCGCCCTCCGGTATTCCTCCGGCAAGTGAGTCGTGGCTGGCTGAGGGTTCGCCGCACACCTCCCTGCCGCTCCCTCCACGCCCACCTCCTTACCCAGGAACCCGGGTATTTTTAAGAATGGTTTTTAAGACTTCGATTGTTTTTCCTCTTTTGAGGGAAATCCTTCAGAAACAAAAAATGTTTCTCTCGACTAATCCCCTTTCCCTTGACCCTGCTTAAAGCTCATTTCAATTTCGGGGGTTGGGGGGGGGGAGGGTTGCCCATATGAATGACTCACCAGCTTGTGAGAGAGCCTGCAGTGTAGATGAAATGAATGAGGCCTCCCTCTCCAGCCTGCCTCTGTAGCTAGGTCTGCCAGGTGTGAACTACGTGAGGGGAAGGAACCTGTCTGCTTGATCACTATTATATATCCAGGGCTTGGCCCACTTGTGGGCACTCTATTTGGTAAACATATCTGCTGACCTTGGAAACTGAGATCTGGTGGGAAAGTCTTGAAGAGTCCAGACTTAGTTCTGTGTGAACTTGAGTAAAGTTATTTAAACTCTTTCAAGTCTTGCTTTCCTCATCTCTTTTTACAATAGGATAATGCCATTTATTCTCGGATATATAATGTACTATATTTCATTCACCCTTAGCGTCTCAGGCTTTGAGAAGACTGAGCTCTCATTCTGCATTAACCATTAGCTTCTGTGAGCAACTTCAATGCTTTTGCTGTGAAGTGGCCAAGGGAGGGTTTCTTAGCGCCAGCCTTGTCCCCAAAGAAAAGAGAAATCTCAGTGATTATCCCCCCGGAAGAAGACAGTGTAAAGACAGAGCTGGGGGAAAGTAGGTGTACAAGAACTATGTGCGTGTTGCTAGTATTATTTGAGACCCAAATTTGAGAATTGATTAGGTATATTGGGAAATACTTTTGAGAACATGATTTTCTTCCCAGTACTTAAAGACTATTTCAAGAGTGATTCCTTTGAACACTGAACGTGTGCCACAAGGATGTATCTTCCTGGCAAAGGCTGACCTGCTCTGAACTCCACGAATTTCCCCCATAGTGCTTGGTTTACAGAAAGCCATACTCTCTCTCTCCTAAAAGAAGAGACAGCTAAGAACTGTAGGCAAGCTTGTTCTTACAGAGGACCTCTGGATTAATCCAGAAAGAATCAGCAGGTCCTCCTAACCCCATGTGTCCCTCCAGCTGCCTCAGGTACCTGTAGATATTTAGTTGTGAGTTTCTGCAGTGACCCCCTGGGAAGTAATCGAGGAAGCTTTTAACAGCTTGCAGTGCAAGAATCGATCAAATCTGATCCTCATTTATGTAACCACTAACCATGAGCAGTCCCAGCAGGAAGGAACCTCCAGGTCCTTCTTCCTCCGTAGGCCTCAGGTGTTCTGCCACTCTCCATATAATACAGTGCATGTTAAGAGAGGACCTTGGCCTGGCATGGCTGTGTATGCCTTTAATCCCAGCACTCAGGGCAGATGGGTCTCTATGACACCCAGGCCCAGTCCGGGCTACACAGTGAGATCCTATCTCAAAATAAATAATAAGTAAATAAAACACAACAGAACAGCCTGGGAGCCCAGGCACCATCAGGACACTGCATCCTGTCCAAAGGATACAGGCAAGGACTGCTGCTGCTGTACATGGGAGCATGTGCCTATAACCCCAGCATCCGGGAGGCGGAGGCAGAAGAATTACAGGAAGTTTGCGCCAAGGCTAGTGAGTTTGAGACCAGCCTGGGCTACATAGTGAAACCTTGTTTCAAAAAATAAAATAGAGAGAGCTGGAGAGCTTGCTCTGTGGTTAAGAGCACTGTCTGCTCTTCCAAGTTTGATTCCCAGAAGTAACATGAGGGCTAAAGATGTTAGCTCCAGTTCCAGGGGAGCTGATGCCCCTTTGTAGCCTTTGCAGGTAACATGTAAACCTGGTGCACAGACACACATGAAATACGAATAAAGATAAAGAAATCCTAAAAAGATAAGGCCTGTCCCTGCCATGGTTTACTTTCCTGTGTGTTTATATGTTTTGTATTTTCGTTATACTGTGGTAGAGAAAACCCATCTCTGATTCCCAGTGTCGGTTATTTGTCTCCTGGCAGATTCCCCGTGGAATCTGGCATAAGTGCAACTAGAACCTTAACGCTTGATGGGAGTGTAAATTGCTACAGCCACTTTGGAGAACATTTTGGCACTATCTGGTAAAGCAGAATATATGCATCAGAAATCCCTTGCCTAGAAACATAAATTTTAAAGAGCCAGCACATATGTTCACCAGAAGACATGTCCAGGTGTTCACATGATTCATAACAACTCCCAGCTGGGAAATACCCACATGCCAGTCAACTACGGTATCTTCACACAATCTACAGCAGTACACAACAGAGACGAATCTCACCAACGTTCAGTCAAGGCAAAGAAACAAATCACAAAACACTCCTTACTGTTATTTTAATTTTTTTAAGTATAAAACTTGCAAAACTATGGGCTGGAGAGATGGCTCAGGGGTTAAGAGCTGGGCTGCTCCTGCAGAGGACCTAAGTTCAGTTCCCAGCACCCACATGGTGCTCACAAACATCTGTAACTCCAGTTCCAGAGCATCCAGTGCGCCTCCTCCACATATGTACATACACTTGGGCACACACATATACACATAAATAAATTTTTAAAAAACGTACAAAACTAATATAAGAACTCAGAGGTTGGGCCTGGTGGCACAGGCCTGTGATTCCAGCAAGGCAAAAACAGGGCAAATGAAAGTTCAAGGATTGCATGGGTTATAAACTCCAGGCTGCCTTAGGGAATTTAGTAAGATCCTGTCTCAAAAAAATAAAAAGAGATCTGAAGCTGGACTACGTGGTTCATGCCTTGATCCCAGCACTCAAGAGGCAGAAGCAGGCAGATCTCTATGAGTTCAAGACCAGCCTTGTCTCTATAATGTAGTGAGTTCCTGGCCAGCCAAGAGCTAAATTGTGAAATCCTATCTCAAAACAATAACAAAAAAAGGTCTGAACACTAACTCAGTTCTGCTTGCTTACCCAGTATGCACAATGCCCTGGGTTCAGTTACCCCTCCCCACACACACACACATAAAGAATAATAATTAAAATTTAAAATAAAAGAAGCTGGACAGTGGCAGCACACACTTTTAGTCCCAGCACTCAGGAAGCAGAGGCAAGTGGATCTCTGAATTCAAGGCCACCCTGGTCTACAGAGCCAAGACTACACAAAAGCCCTGTCTCAAAAAAAAAAAAAAAGATAGTGGGTATTTGAGTATTCATAGGAAGAAGTAGTGACTGGGGTAGGGGAGCTAATAAAGCAAGGTGCTCTGGCAAACTGGTTATATGTTCTATTTCTTTTGTTGCTTAAGACAAGGTGTCCTAACCCAAACTAGCCTTGGACGTGCTGTGTAGCCCAGGTTGGCCTTGGCCTTGAACTCTTCTTTCAACTTTAGTGTGTGGGTGTGTGTGTGTGTGTGTGTGTGTGTGTGTGTGTGTGTGTACAGGTACACACATGTCACAGTGTATTTGTGTGGGTAAGAGAACAATTTGTAGAGTCTTCTTTCTTTCCACTTTTACATGGATTCTGGGACTTGAGCTCAGGTCATCAGGCTTGCTCAGGAAGAACTTTTAACTGATGAGTTATCTAGCCAGCCTGGGCCTCGAACTCTTGATCCTCTTGTCTTCATCTCCCAGCAGTTGGGATTTCAGGCATGTACCACCCCATCTGGCACTTGTTCTGTTTCCTACTCTAAAAGTATGCAGTGTGTGAGAACTCACCAAGCCTATGAGATTACCATATAAGCTCATTTTTATATGTTTAATGAATAATAGTAAATAATAAGAATATCTTTTTTGTGGTCCTAGAAATTAAACCTGAGGACCTCAAATGACAGGCAAGCATTCTACCATAGCACTCACTACATCCCCATCCTATAAGTGCCTTTTGGGGGTTGGGAGTTGAGACACGGTTTCATGCTATAGCTCAGGCTCTAACACACTACAAGCCCAGGTTAGCTTCAGACTCAAACCCCAAAACATCAGAGTTTTAGAACTTAGCCAGAAGGAATGAGAGTTGGTGAGCCATGGATGGACCTACTCCTAACCTCAGAAAAGGAGAGGCAAGTTGTTTGTCTTCATCCTGTCCTGAGCCAGTCCACCTCTCGAGGACAGTGTGTCTACCCAGAAGCCCTTCTCCAGCTGAGTGTGGATGAGCAAATAGCCTCCCATCCTTGTTTTCTAGACAAGAAGACCCTTTTGTGGAAACTGGGATGTCCACACTGGGTGGTGGGTTTGACCAAGCTCAGGGCAGGCCATGTGGGGGAGCACTGCTTTCTCCACCCCACACCCCACACCCCACACCCATACCCCCGCCTCCCGGCTTTGTCATCCTTACAAGTACCTGAAAAGCCAGACCAGGAGGTCACAGCCAAGCTGTTTACCTTCCAAGAGGAAGGAATTGAATCTAGAACCTAGTGTGTCCAAAACCTGCTCAGCCACTAAGATACACCCTCAAACCCCAGGAGTCCTTTGCTAAGGAGGAAAATGAAAAATAATAATGCTAGCCTAAGGATGTAGGTCAGTGATAGAGTGTTTGCCCTGGGTAATCAGTAGCCCAGCAAACATAAATAAATTAAAATAATGAAGATGCCCATTTATTCACAGGTGAAGCAAATCATGGAGGAGGCTGTCACCAGGAAGTTTGTGCATGAAGACAGCAGCCACATCATTGCTCTGTGTGGTGAGTAAACACCTTACAGTGACGGGACATATGTGGACTTAGGACTGAGCACTTGGTCCTGGGACCTGGAAAAGATGAGTCCTCTGCTTTAGACCCTCTCAAAAATGAATGTGAGTCCCAATCATCACAGACTCTTTTGAAGTCTGTTTGAGCCCCATCCCAGACCTACTGAATCAGAGTCTTCAGGTGGCATGAATTTGTGTATTTTAGTATCCTAGGACAGTAGGTCCCAAATTATGGTAGCACCAGATGCACCTGGGAGCTTGTTAAAACATTCACAGCCATGTCATACCTGGTGTCCCACGCCTGTGATCCTAGCTATTCAGAAGGCTGAAACAGGAGGACCAAAAGCTGAAGGCTTGTTTCATCTGTGGAGTGCCCAGGGCCAGCCTGGGAAACTTTGTGAGACCTTGCCTCAGAATAAAAAAGAGAGAGAGACGGCTGAAGAGATGGTTCAGCAGTTAAGAGTCCAAGGTGACACACACCTCCTTTAATCCTAGCACTCAGGAGGCCTGGGCAGGTGGATCTCAGTGAGTTTGAGGACAGCCTAGTCTAGAGCGAGTTCCATGACAGCCAGGGCTACACAGAGAAACCCTGTCTCAGAAAACAAACAACCAGAATCCTGGAGCTGGGCATAGTGGTGCACGCCTTTAATCTAAGCACTCAGGAGGCAGAGGCAGGCGGATCTTTGTGAGTTTGAGGCCAGCCTGGTCTACAGAGCGAGATCCAGGAAAGGTGCAAAGCTACACAGAGAAACAAAACAAAACAAAAAAAAACCTTTCCCTGAAAGCTGTGGATTTTGGAACCACCCGTCTTATCTGTCCCTTTTCACTCTGGGGAAGGATTGGTACTTTGGGGATGTTTTTATGTGCTTTTGGCTGCCACATTTTTCTAGTTGCTCCATTGTCCTGATTCCCCATGTACTTGGTTAGATGCAGGAGAGCATGAACATAGGCGAGGAGGAATAACAAGAGCTTCTGGCTATAGAATGGAGTGGTGTGGTGGAAAATCATCTGTAACATGAAACAGATGTTTGACGTTGTATGAAAAAGTTTGTATCTACACAGTTTTCTTTGATTTCCAGAAATGTTGCCATCTTCTAACACCTCCTAAGGAGAGGAGGGTACCAGAGCCTAACATGTCCTAGCCTTGTTTTTTATTGTTATTACATTATATTTATTTCACGTGGTATGTATATGTTCATGTGTGCACCGCAACACATGTGTAGGGTTCAGAGGACAATAGTTGGGAGTCTGATGTCTTTCCACGGTGTGGGTCCTAGCCATCACCCTGCTTTTGGCAACAGTGAGACAGAACTGCCCTTCCCATAAGTCCAGCAACACTCCAGACATTAGTCTCTATGCAGCAGAATGGCAAGGACAAGATAGACAGTTCCTGCCCCCAGGAAAATACTGACAGACAGACAAAAATGCATGAAAAGATGTGATAATATGTAATGACCAGATCTATGGAGAACAATAAAACAGTTACAGAGGGTGACTGGGAAAGGCAGCCAGCGAGCAGAGGCAGTGAAAACAGGGCTTTGAAAGCTACTGGTCTTCCTAATACTAAAGCCATCTTAGATGAGTGATGTTCTCTCTCTCTCCCTCTCTCTCTCTCTCTCTCTCTCTCTCTCCCCCTCTCTCTCCCTTTCTCTCTCTCTCTCCCTCTCTCTCTTTCTCCTCCCTCTCTCTCCCTCTATCTATCCTTGGCTGACCTTGAACACTGAGTCTCTTGATCTTCCTGCCTCAGCCTCCCAATTACTAGTACCATAAGCACTACCACGCCACACCCATCTTGAACTAGTTTGTTGATACCTCCAGTATGCTCCTTTAAAATTAGAACAGTGATCTCCACCTCAACTGTTTGCGGGGGATTCAGTTTACATCTGTGAACATGCCTAGAGTTGTAAGAGCAGAAGATGTTTTTTTCTTCCCCTTTGGGTGTCAAGGCCAAGGCTAGATTTGCTGCTGCTGCTGCTGCTGCTGCTGCTTCATAGAACCCGTGCCCTGGGAAAGAAAAAAGAACAAGCTCCCTAACGTCATGATTATTAGCCTAGAAGCATATTAGAATTCTGGCTTAGTGCTAGGCTTTGTCAGAGCACACCCTGTGGAAAGCTATCGTGTAGTGAGAACAGCTTGTGCATGGGTGCTGTGTGTGGGTAGCCAGGGGAGAACGGGGAAAGAGGGCTGGAGGGAGGCCAGCAGGAGAAAAGCACGAGGACCTCACAGTCAGCCTGTTGAGGTGAGAAGCACCTGCCAGCTCTCCTGCAGCTGGCCTGGGATTCCCTGTCCCCTGGAAGCTCTGGACCTCCTGTCTAAGGCTCTGGGCTCTTTCATCGAGCCGGAAGATCACACTCCAAGAGAACGGTTTTTCTTTGAATCATTTTTGATTGTTGTAGTAGACAAAGCCTTCAAGTTTCCAGGCTTTTAAACTGAGTCCAGGAGGAGGAGCCATGTCCTGCTGGCCTTCCAAGGCTCCTAAGAGTCATTGATGCAAACATAAGTGCCACAGGATCAGACAAAAAAGTTTGCAAGTGAAGCTGCCCAGATGTGAGGCAGTAGGCAGTGTCAGGGACTGAAGTGACCCAGATGTGAGGCAGTAGGCAGTGTCAGGGACTGAAGTGACCCAGCTGGAACTTGTTCCGTGTGAAGAGGGTCCGTCCCGACTGAGTTGCTGGGCCGAAGGAATTCAGGCCCAGGCTTCTCATGGCCTCCCACAACTCTGGGATCTTGTGTGTGTTGGTGAGTATGTTAGCATGTTTGTGGTGTGTGTTGTTGTTTGTAGGTGTAGGTATGTGTGGAAGCCAGAGGTCAACCTCAGATGTCCTCAGGAGCCACCCACCTTGTTTGTGGGGATAGGGTCTCTTCACTTGGGACTGGAGCTTACTGATTAACTAGGTTGTCTGGCCAGCAATCCCCAGATGGAGTGTGTGTGTGTGTGTGTGTGTGTGTGTGTGTGTGTATACATTAATGCATGCATGCATGTGGAGCGGGAAATCGTTGCTGTTGTTTTTGAGACAGGCCTCACTATGTAGCCCTAACTGGCTTGAAACTCACAATCAAGACCAAGCTAGCCTCAAACTCAGAGGGATTCTCTTCCTGCCTGTACCTCCCAAGTGCCGGCACTAGAGGCATGGAAACCACACCCATCTCATTTAGTGACTTTTTATTAAATTCAAGTCAGCAACTCAGACACCAGCTTTTAAAATCAAGCAGTTCTGAGCCGGGCAGTGGTGGCGCACACCTTTAATCCTAGCACTCGGGAGGCAGAGGCAGGAGGATCTCTGTGAATTTGAAGCCACCCTGGTCTACAGAGCAAGTTTCAGGACAACCGGGGCTACACAAAGAAACCCTGTCTTGGGGGTGCAGGGAGGAAAAAAAAAAAAAAGAGCTTAAGGTCTGGCTGAAAGATGGCTTATCGGGTAAAACTGCTCATTGCCAAACCTGTGACCTGAGTTTTATCCCCAGAACCCACATGGTAGGAGGAGAGAAATGCTCCCCTGGGCCCCACATGGTAAAAAGTGAGTGTACTGCCTGTCCACACACAAAAACACCCACTAAATAAGTGTTTCAAAACATTTTTGGGGGGTGGGGAGTTCAAGATAAGGTTTCTCTGTGTAGCCTTGGCTGTCCTGGAACTCTATCTGTAGACCAGGCTGGCCTCGAACTCACAGAGATCCACGTGGCTCTGCCGCCTGAGTGCTGAGATTAAAGGCGTGCACTACCACCGCCTGGCATTTTAAAACATTTTAAAGAAAAAAGATTTTTTAAAAATGTTTTAAAGAGCCCAAGGTCATCCTCATGGATACAGTGGTTTAGAGGCCAGCCTGGGTTGCAGGAGACTCCATCGAAGAGACTTACTGCTGGACTGGAACTCGTCGGTAGAATACTTGCTTAGCATGTCTAAGATTCTGGATCCAGTCTCCAGTTGAATCGGATTAACGCTTCGTATTTTTTCTGTGACTTTGTGAACAGTTCTTCTGCCTCCCAGCCCTGACCCCACATTGACTGGTATATCCTGCTGCCTCCTTCCATGCTGGGAGGAAGGTGCTTTTAACATGCACTAGACAGGGCACTCTGAGTCAGCACTAAACAGCAAATTGTCTCAAGTTATGCCCTTGAACCTTGCATCTGAAATAATAATGCATGTGCTTACAAACAGTTATTTTCTCGCCATCAAGAGATTTGAGTAATTGAGGCATCAGCCCATGGAGCTCTGTTTCTCTGAGCCTGACCTCCCTCTGCAGTATCTTTCTATTTCCTCTATTCTTGTTGATTACTACGATTGTGGGACAAGGCCTCACTGAGTATCCCTGGCTGGCCTGAAGCTCACTATATAGACCAGGCTAACCTTGGACTCACAGAGATCTGCCTGCTTCTTCTGCCTCCTGAGTCCTGGGATTAAAAAGCATATACTATCATGCCTGGCCCCAGGACTAGTTGTTTCATGTGTGTGTCTGTGTGTGTGTCTATGTGTGTGTCTGTGCTGGGGATTGAACCCAGATCCTGAGGCAGGCTAGACAAGCCATCTACCACAGAGCTATACCCTCAGCCCTGTGGATCTTAACTTTAGGTGGCTGAGAGGGGAGTCTGGCGCTGAAGAGCAGTTCTCAGACTCAGTGATCTTCTCACACCATCACCAGCTGCTAGGCATTGTGGGTGGGGCCTGGGCCAGCCCTGTCTCCTCAGTCATCAGCTTTCCTGGGCCAACCTCAGGGTTGCTTGAGGCTGAGGATGAGCTGTAATGGGAGGTGGGGGTAGAGCCTGGAACTGGGAATAACATGGGGCTTTATTAACCAGCTCCCTGTTGCTAAGCAGCTTTCATTAGCCAGTGAGGTCTCCCCTGCAGTGAGCTCCTTCAGGGAATGGCAAAGAGATACTAATAAGCTGGGAGAGCAGCAGGTGCTGCAGGAGGTTGCATCCCACCTGGGAGATTGCAGCCGGAGATGTTTCTGCACGGTGAGTGATTCAGACTCCAGGCAGTTGCTGGCCTGGCTCTTTTCAGCAAAAGGGACTCCTTCCCTCCCGCAGCCAGTGAATAGCTTATTATCAGACTGACTAGCTTTTGCTTTCACCCAGAAACGAACAAGTCAGGTAGCTTTTCAGCTATGATCAGGTAGGAAGACAGATGTCCAGAGCAACTGGTTTCCCTCCCCCGTGCTAGGGCATAGCCAAGAACACATATGTGCTTTGGCCCGTTGCCAAGGCTCGAGTCAGACAGACCACGGTTTGCGTGCTGCTTGTGTCTTACTCATAGTCAATGACTCATTTTCATCTCTGAACCTACCCGCAGAAGGTAGACTTGAGCATTGGAAGAGCTACTTAGGGCTAGGTGTGGGTGGTTAGCTCAGTGGTCAAGCTCAAGATAAAAAACCCAAAAGAGCTGCACATGTAAAGCGTGTAACATAGCGTCCAGTGACATCTTATCTGGAACCGTCTCGGGAAAGCCTCAGGCACACCCTAGAAGTCCATCTAGAAATCCACATTTCTGGCAACCCGAAACATCTAGACAGTTGAGGAGATCCGAAATCTTGGCACTCGATCAGGAAATTGGATCATATTAAGTAATTGTTATTATAGCTGGACGTTAGGATGCACACCTCTGACCCTAGCACCCTGTTGGGGGTGGTAGAAACAGGAGGACTGCTGCACGTTTGAGGCCATCCTGGTCAACATAAGTTCCAGGCTAGCCCGAGTAACACTGGCTCTAAAAAGAAAGAGAAAATGTGTTTATTATTGTAGGTTCAATAAAGGTATCTGTACTTGTGTCAAGAGTCTAAAAGTTACCTCAAATAATCCAAAGATAGGAAAAAATTGGTTGCATATGGTTTAGCTGAAACAAAATGTGGCTGGGACTGTTAACTATTTAAGTGGACAGTGGGTATATGGGGGTTGTTATACCATCCTCCTGACTTTTGTGTATGCTTGAAATTTCCCTACCA
This sequence comes from Peromyscus maniculatus bairdii, assembly GCF_049852395.1. Classification (NCBI taxonomy): domain Eukaryota; kingdom Metazoa; phylum Chordata; class Mammalia; order Rodentia; family Cricetidae; genus Peromyscus; species Peromyscus maniculatus. Next base: position 60,628,261 of record NC_134859.1, on the reverse strand, counting down.
AAAAAAAAATGATTTTCTTTTTTTTTTTTTTTTTAAAGATTTATTTATTTATTATGTATACAGTGTTCTGCCTACATGCATGCTTGCAGGCCAGAAGAGGGCACCAGATCTCATTACAGATGGTTGTGAGCCACCATGTGGTTGCTGGGAATTGAACTCAGGACCTCTGGAAGAACAACCAGTGTCCTTAACCTCTGAGCCATCTCTCCAGCCCCATAAAAAAAATGATTTTCTAAAGAGAAGGATAAGCTAGGATATGCAGCTCAGTGTTTGAACTCACATCTGTCCTGGTGCAAAGATTGTGCCTGGGGGTGGGGGTGGGGCTACCCAGGAGAGGAGTCCAGAGGACTCGATGGGACATCGTAGAGGAGCTGCCTTGTAGAGTCACAGCTAAAGTCATCTGACTGGGCTCATGGGATCCAAAGACTCTAGGAGATGGTGGGTCTCTGGCCACTGGGTGAATGCGCTCAGCCTTTGTACATGGAGGAAGAGGCTGTCTCTCACCTGGTTCACCGGGAAGGTCCAGTGTCCCTGCAGGGCAAAGAAAATGAGTATGTGTGGCATGATTCTCATTTCCCTCACCATGGTTCCAGAAAAATGAGACCAGTTCTTTCTCCTTCACGTCGGAATCTATAGGGGAATGTTGCTCTTCTTTGGGGAGTTGAGCAAATCTGAAAGCCCCCAGAGTTGAAGTAAAGTCAGTAACACCCTTGCAAGCTGAGGGAGATGTGTCCCAAATCCAGTGGGAATATTCACTGTGAGTGCAGGGAGCTGCCATTACCAAATACAGGGAGGAAGTAGGGAGGAGAGAGGCCCGTGGTGCCTCGGGAGGCCTTTCTGCTCCTCCTCCTTCACCTCCAGCAAAGCTCTAACTTCTGGAAGCTCGGAAGTTCCACTATGAAGAGCCTCCCCTCTTGCCCTCCCCTTCCAGCCAGGCAGCTCCACCTGTCCCCACTGTTCACAGGCCTGAACCAGTAGCCCCAAAACTCTGCTCTGAGTGTTGCCCCCACAGCCCCAGGACCAAATCAAACCACCTGTGGATGACTGCTCTCCCCTCACTTTTCCTCCTCGGATTCTCTATGGCAACTACAACCCAACTCTCCCACTGGACAGATGGCGTTAGGGAGAAAGGTGAAACTGAGCCAGAGAGGGTGGGTCAGCTTCTCGCCACAATTTGCCTTCCCATCCTCAACTCCTGGTCCTTAGGCCAGCCTCCTGCCATGCTGTGTAATTGTGAGTGCTACACCCCGGGCCCAGCCCAGCTGGGCTGGTCCCCTGAAAGCCCTTTAGGAAGTCCCACGGTTGCCAGGACTTTTGACTGCTGAGCAGAGCTGGGAATATGAATGTGTATGCACCCGAGACACAAGGTGGACTGGTAGACCTTCCTGGCGACTTCCCTGTTGATGAGGCCCCTGGCTTAGCTTCGGTTCATTTTTGTGAACTCCTGAGACAGCCAGGCTAGTCATGCCACTCAGAATTATTTCTCTGGTTCCTGCCAAGCTCAGGTTACCTGCTGCTGCCCGAGCAGGTACTGACTAAGTATGAGGAAGCAATCCATTTAGAGCTGGTGAAAGAGCGGGGACTATGGACCGACTGGCATTCTGGGGTTGATTCTCTCCCCAACTGGAGAGGGCCTCCAGCATCACCTCATGCTGGGAACCCTTGGTGGTCACCTACTCATCATTATTATTATCTTGAACTGGTAATATATCTGTCTGCTAATAAAATCAAAACCGTGAAAGGAGCACTCCCAGGATCTTACAGCTTCCGGGCACCATTCACCACCTCCCACACAGAGCACCTTTGGTTTGAGTGTGTTCCCATCTCGGGGGCTTTGTTATTGTTTTTAAATCCTGATAGAGATGTGAGCTGAGCACGGTGATACACACCTGTAATGTCAGCACCTGAAGTAGAAGCAGGAGGATCTGAAGTTCAGGGGCGTCTAGGCTACATGAGCCCCTGCCCACCCCACCCCCTTTATTTTGAGACAGTTCACACTGAAACTCACTCTGTAGCCCAGGCTAGCTTTGAACTGTGTCATTTATCCCTGCCTCTGCTTCCCAAGTGCTAGACATACAAGCAGGAGCCACCACCCCTGACTCCTCCCCCTTTTGTGATTGACAGGTGCCATGCAATGATCCAGTGCTGCACCTTGCTCTTGGAAGTTCCCCGTTAGTTCCTAGAGAGCATTTCATTGTTGCCGAGAGCTGCACACTGCTCACCTGTGTGAACAAACCGTATTTGCTTAGCCTGACCCTCACTGCTGATGGACACATGGGTGGTTTCCAGTTCTTTGCTATTACAGCTAATGGTGCCCTTACATCGTAGGAAAAATTCCAGAAGAGGGATCGCTGGGTCAAAGGTTATCTGCACCTTTGATTGAGAGTGACAAATTGCTAAATAGGAATGACATCATCTAACCCTCCCACCAGCAAGGTAGTAGCAATCTAGTATCCCTCCACCTTTTGTCATACTGCCCCACCCCCATCCCCACCCCCACCCCCCGCAGGTCTCCATAATCTACACTGTAGCCCAGTGTAATCAACCCTCCTGCCTTAGTCTCCTGGGTAGCAGGGATTACAGGCTGGTGCCACCAGATCTGACCCAGTGTCTCCACTCTATAAAGGACGGACCACTTGGAATGGTTAAATCAGTATGCGATGGGTCGAGTCCAAGGCCAGCAGGCTCTGTTAGCACTGTGCTCTCCAGCCCCAGGTAGCGTTCGCTAAGCTCCGTAACTTTTAAGGCTTTGAAGGACCCAAGGAGCTCCTCAGGCTGGTCCAGCCTGTGGTCTTCAGCTTTCCTTAGGACAGTATCAGACTTCAGTGAGTGTTCATAGCAAGATGCTAGAGTTAAATTTAGCTGTTCTTCTGCTGTCTCTGAGCTTCCCTCTCAGTGTGACAGGATGGCGGACCATGGAGAAGGGTGTCTGGGATCAGCTGACCAAACTCTAAAAGCCACCCGAAGATGAAGATGGGGGTGAGGGTCATGCTTGTTAAGTCTTCTCTCCCTCTCTAACTCTGTTGTCCTTTTTTATTTTGTGGGGGGTTTTCCCCGTAAGTCTTTTTGTTTTTATTTTCTATTTTTTAAATTTATTTGTCCAAGCCTTCTATGTTGGGATTTATTGACTAGGACATGTTTTTCTCATATTAAATGAACCAAAGATGTCAGGGCTGTCACCTTATGGTGTATCCACATGGTGCTAGGATTCACTGAGACAAAGGGCCCTGGAGCCTCCATGGCTGATGCCCAGAGCTCCGACAGCTCACTTAGCAGGGGGGCGGCCTTACAGCTTGGTGCTTCAGTCCTGTGGTAGTCTGTACGGCCTCTACAAAGATGTGGTGCTCTGGTGGCAAGTTCCAGGCAATGAGGACCTGGAGTTGCCTGATGTCCTTGGGCATGAGGTCACACAGGTCACACCTGAACTTGCCCCTGGGGAATGGGGCTTCACAGTGCCCTGCTCAGTCTGTCTGGGGAGCAAATTCAGAACAAGTTAGAATCGTGTTTGGGTTCCTGCTCCACTCAAAAGTCCCAGAGTGTGGGGCCAGCAGGATGGCTCAGCAGGTGAATACATGTACTTGCTGTCCAGTCTGAGTTCGACTCCTGCAAGCTGTCCTCTGACCTCTACACACACTAAATAAGTGTAAAAAGAATAATTTTTTGAGACAGGGTCTTACTACTTAGCCCTGACTGGCCATGGAACTCACTGTGTAGGCCAGGCTGGCCATGGAACTCACTCTGTAGACCAGGCTAGCCTTGAATCAAGAGATTTTGCTGCTTTGGCTTCTCGAATGCTGGGACTACAGATGTGTCACCTTGTTGGGCAAAATAAATAAAAAATAAATTTAAGTGTTATAGCAAAGATTATTAATCTTTTTGGAGTCTGGACCCTCTCTTAGAAGCTGGAAGCCACTGATTCCATACCCTGGGCACAGGGGCACTTAAGCATTGTAAAACAAACTAGAAATTTACATTCAAATTGTACATAATTTCAATGCATTTGGAGCCCAAAAAAACCCATCCACAAGCCCCTTCAGGTAGTAGTTCTCTGTTGTGATTATTATTATTTTACCTCCATGCTGCACAGGATACTCTAGTTTTGGCAATCACTGATTTGGGAGCGTATGGAACTAGGCCAAGAACACCTGGCCTCACAGGTCCCTGAAGACTGTCAGGGTGAGAAGGATTCCTCCTTCCCCAGACGTGGCTTGGCAGTTTGCCTGAGTTTCCCAGAAGGAATTCAGGAGCCATGGTGCGAACCAAGCGATGGGCGTGATGTTTGGGCTTCCCTCAGCAATCCCTCCTTGTGATAATTGCTGAGCTCTGCTTCTGCTGGCTCTCAGGAGAACGTGTTCCTGTGCTAAGAGGCTGCTGGCGAGGGGGTGAAGCCAAATGGGGTGGCTGCTCCCCAGCTCCCAGCCTGGCTGCGTTTGCAGTGGCTTGGGGAAGGTGGGAAGGCTAATAACTCATTATCCTCGCCATTAGTCCCGTCACTGAGGCCATGACTCCCTGCAGGACTGGTGCCACCTGCTGCCACTCCGGCTTTGTTCAGTGTGGCTGCTTTTCCCTTCTGCACAATGAGAATTCAACGTCAGGGAATAGCGAGCGCCCCCCCCCCCAACACAGAGTTGTAGCTGCAGCAGCCCAGATTGAAAGACTAAGGCTGGAAGACACCCCCCTGGACACCCCAGGGCCACACAAGATCCCCAGAGAGCAGGCTTAGCCACGAGGTGGAGCACATGAATGCTTAAGTCAAAGATTTCCTGTATGCTTGATACATCTGTGAGACCGTGTCTCTGTACACATGTGCACAGATGTATGACCACCCTGGGAAAGAAAAGATGTGCCTTCTAAAACAAAGGCCTCCAAGGCTGGAACAAGAAGCCTGCCTGTTTCCCTCCCCTGGGAAACGGAGCTGGCAGAAGACCTCGAGGCCCCCTCCCTTCTTGACGGCAGTCCAAGAGGAAGACAAACAAAAATCCTTTATAGGAAAACAGTAACTGCTACTAGCTGCTTAAATGGAGAGAGAAAAACAGATGAAAAAAAAATCTACTTGAGAAGTAATTATTTGCCACACCTCTTGGTGCATGCCTATAATCCCAGCACTTGGGCAGTGGAGACAGGAAGATCTCAGAGTTCAAAGCCAGACTCTGCTACATAGAAAATCTGAGAAGAGTCTGGGCTTCATGAGTCTTTGCCTTTAAAATAAATTAGTAGTTATTTCCTAGGTCCAAGTTTCATGTGCTGATTGTGCTAATCAGAACAATCTTGGGGCTGGATGGATGGCTCAGACAGCTAGGAACACTGGATGTGCAATCATGAGGACTAGAGTTTGGTTCCCAACACCGATGTAACCAGCCAGGCATTCCGAATGTGCTTGTAGAACATCTCTGAGACAGCGGAGTCAGGAGAAGAGCTTTCAGCCTAGTCTAGTCTCTTAGTGTTTCTATTGCTATAAAGATACACTATGACCATGGCAACTCTTAAAAAGGAAAACATTTCATTGAGGGCTGGCTTAACAGTTCAGGGGTTTAGTCCATTGTCATCATGGTGGGAAGCATGGCGGCATGCAGGCAGACACGGTGCTGGAGAGGCAGCTGAGAGTTCTACATCTGGATGAGCAGGCAGCAGGGAGAGAGAGAGACACTGGGCCTGGCTTGAGCATCTGAAACCTCCAAGCCCACCCCAGTGATACACTTCCTCCAACAAGACCACACTTCCTAAATAGTGCCACTCCTGTGAGCCTGGGGGCCATTTTCATTCAAACCATCACATCTAGAAAACATGAGCCTTGAGTTCAAGGAGAGACCCTGCCTCAAAGGAATAGGTGAAGAGTGATGGAGGACATCCATCTTCCTCTTACGGCTTCAACACAGGTATACATGGTCAAGCTAAATAACACTGAAGGAAGGAAGGAAGGAAGGAAGGAAGGAAGGAAGGAAGGAAGGAAGGAAGGAAGGAAGGAAGGAAGGAAGGAAGGAAGGAAGGAGAGAGAGAAAGGAAGGAAGAAAGAAAGAAGAAAAACCACGCTTTTAATCCAAGCACTCATGAGGCAAAGGCAGGTGGATCTCTGTGAGTTCGAGGCCAGCCTGGTCTACAAAATCAGTTCCAAGACAGCTCCAAAAGCTACACAGAGAAACCCTGTCTCGAAAAAACAAAAACAAAAAACCTTAACAGGGCATCAGTTCCCCATATCAAAGAAAACATCACTTTTATCCACCTCTGGGGCAGCCCATGATCCTCTGATGTATCCAGGTCCTACCACACTGAGGGTGAGGGTCAGGAACAGACATGGACTCATGGGTAAGGAAGTGGTTTCACATGCCGTCTCGTGTGACATCACACAGTCCTAAGAAGTCTCCCTCACTGCACGGGTGACAAAGCTGTGACTTAGTGCATGACGTCAATTGCCAGGTTTCCCAGAAGCATGGAGTCACTATACCAGTCCGAGACCCTGGGCTGTCCACCTCTTTGTCCCCGCACTGCTTAGTTCGGCCTCAGCAATGGCCAGGCACTGCCTACCACACATGTGCACCATGTCTTCAGAGTCTGTACATGCCAAGGGCAGCTCTTTGCTTTTCCCTGCCAAGTTCCTTCCTGTGGGGTCTCGGTGGTAAGCAGGGATCCAGAGGGAGAGATTAAGTGTGGCCCCTGAAAACATGAATGAATTAAGAAAGTCCTTCAAGTGCTGAAGGGGGAAAACACATCTCTCACTCCCAACTGCTGTGCTCATAAATAATCCAGAGACTACTGTGAGGGCTGATCTCTGCAGAGGCTTCATCAATATTTCAGCTTCAGAGCCTTGTTCCTAAGCAACCACATCACCATGCTCTCCAGAAGGGCTGCTGGGCCATGTGCTCTCTGCATCCTCGTCCTGTAGGCGCTGCCTCTGTTGGTCCCTGTGGTCAGGTGGAGACATTCGTGTCAACTCCAGTGAGCAGCTCTGCTCCTCACAGCTCACTGGGATGCTACCGCATACAGAAGGCATGTGTGCACCAGGCAAGGGAGAGAAGCAGCTAGGCACGTGACAGCCCTCACAAGCCCACCATGAACGTGGGGCAGAAGGGCAGGATGGAGAGCTTTGGAGGGAGGTCAAGATCTATTTCTTTGGCCTAGCCCCAGTTCAGCACAATTCACAGCTTGTCCCGGCCCCTGCCTCTCTGCAGGCGTACAGTATTTCCAAGGCAAGAGGGATTTCTCCTTCCTCGGAGGGCTTAGCACTTTACCCGAGTTTACCAGAAGGAATTCAGGTGTGAACAGGCATGATGTTTGGGGTTCCCTCAGCATTCCTTCCTAGTGGTACCCGCTGAGTTCTGCCTCTGCTAGCTCTCAAGAGAACTCATCCTTATGCTGAGAAGCTGCAGGGGGAGCGGAGAAGGCCAGGTGGGGTGGGTGACCTCCAACCCAGGCTCAGATGCTGTTTGACTTTGTGTCCCAGGTGCTGTGGAGGCTTGCCTCCTGCATCAGCTAAGACGCCGTGCCGCTGGCTTCCTGCGCAGCGACAAGATGGCAGCTCTGTTCACCAAAGTGGGGAAGACGTGCCCCGTGGCTGGAGAGATTTGCCACAAGGTGCAGGAGCTGCAGCAACAAGTGGAGGGCAGGTGAGGCCCGAGCCCGCCCTCCAGATGGCCCTCTGCTCTGTCCTGGGGTTGACCTCAGCGGGGGCTTCCTGGCCTCTGAGGGGCTGGCCATTTGTGGGTTCCGTATCCTGTCTCCCCACTTCAGCTCCTTATCTCGGCCCAGGCACTCTGAGTTCCCGTTCTCACTCCAGGCCACCACTGGGGCCTGTGCTCCTTGAAGCCTCCCTCCCCTCTTCTCTTTGCAGGAAACCCTCCGGAGGCGGCCAGGAAGCCCTTCGGAAACAGGGCTCAGGCAGCGGGAAGGCCCCAGCTCTCAGCCCACAGGCCTTGAAACACATCTGGGTACGCACAGCACTCATGGAGAAAGTTCTGGACAGGGTTGTACAGTACCTGGCCGAAAACTGCAGGTGACTGCTCACCCCCCATTGGTCCTCTCCTTGGTCCACCTCAGCTCATCCCCTCTCCATGCTGAATAGTCCATGGCGGTCTGTAGGCATGCCTCCATCCCTCTTTTGGCACCCCAAGAACATAGACCACAACAAGAACCCTATAACACTTCATCCTATTGACTCATTCTTTTCTGGTGACTGACATGAATCTGGTCTGTGGGTGTGCTTCCCCTGAGTGAGCTTGACCATCCTGGCCCGGGTAGTCACCCTGTCTCTGTCTCCTCTTGGCAGCAAGTACTATGAAAAGGAAGCATTACTGGCAGACCCTGTGTTTGGCCCAGTCCTGGCCTGTCTCCTAGGTGAGCTTGAAAACTTAAAGGCCTGTGTTGGCTCAGTGGAGTGAGGAGTGAGCGAGGAAACAGACCCAGCTAAACTAACCATCCCTGTCTCCATAGTGGGACCCTGTGCCTTGGAGTACACGAAGCTCAAGACAGCTGATCACTACTGGACTGACCCCTCTGCTGACGAGCTAGTCCAGAGGCATCGTATCCGGGGTCCCCCTAATCGACAGGACTCCCCAGCAAAGCGCCCTGCCCTGGGGGTTCGTATCCTCCTCCCCACCTCCTGTGCTCACTTATTCAGACTATGCTTATGGGCCGCCAGGTATTAGCCACCCAAGAGGACTTCCTGTCTATACTAGGGCCTGCATAAATGCCAGTAGCCCATGCCTACTGTCGATTAGAGAGCAAAGGGTGACAGAGTCAGCTAGAGAGGCCTGTGGTACATGGGAGCCTGAAGATTCTCCAGTCCTAAGAGCAGTTGCCCAGGGTGGGGGCCTGAGCCGTAACTTTGCCTGGCAGATCCGGAAGCGCCACTCTAGTGGCGGCACTTCCGAAGACCGGCTAGCTGCCTGCGCCCGTGAGTACGTGGAGTCCCTGCACCAGAACTCGAGAACTCGGCTGCTCTATGGCAAGAACAACGTGCTGGTGCAGCCGGTAGGAATGCTTTGTGCCACCAATCTTCCCTCGCTGCCCTCTTGAGACCTGCCTTCCCGGGACCAGAAGTTTCCAGCCAGTTTCTCCGCTACAGAACTTGACCAGAGAGAAGGGACTGTCACCCTGCCCATCCCTTATTGTCATATGACTCGTGCCCAGCTTGGAGTTGGCAGGAGACAGGGACGACATCTGCCCTGGCTAGCCGAAATCCAGGCTGTCCAGGGCTAGGATGGCAGCCAGCAGGCAGAGTGAATGCCCAGCATGGGTGTGGCTGGCCAGCGGCATACCTGGCACCCAGGCCAACAGGACAGAGCCAATGGCACTAAGCCAACTGGGAAGAGACATTCAGATAGAGCTTCTCTCTCTCCTTGCTCTGCCCAGCTTCTAGCCCCAGGATCCCCATTGCTGGCCTGGTGTGCTCCCTCTTGGGCTCATTCTCACCGGCCATCTTACGAGATTCTCAGGCCCATACTGTCTGTCTTCTGGTGTATCTCTTCCCTATAGAAGGAGGACATGGAGGCGGTCCCTGGCTACCTCTCCCTGCATCAGTCTGCAGAGAACCTGACTCTAAAGTGGACTCCCAACCAACTCATGAACGGAACTCTCGGGGACTCTGAGCTAGAAAAGAGGTAAAGGTTTTACACTTGCTCTCAGGAAGCAGGGAAGGGATGGAGCCTTGGTCCCAGGGAAGGAAGGGATGGAGCCTTGGTCCCAGGGAAGGAAGGGGATGGAGCCTTGGTCCCAGGGAAGGAAGGGATGGAGCCTTGGTCCCAGGGAAGGAAGGGATGGAGAAACAAAGCAGACTCCAAGGGCCAAGCCTTACTCCTTATTCAATGCCAAGAGTTACTGGGAAAGGCTGCCTGAGTGATTCCCAAGCCCTCTGAGGCTGAGCCATGCCTGGCCGTGGAGGGGTTTGCGCAAGCCAAGGGTGGACAGCTAAGACTGCCAGGCTGTGTGCCAGGCTGTGTGCCAGGCAAGCAGCATGAAACTTAGAGGGAAGGGCTGGCCGAGGTCACTGCCTGGCTGCGGCTGCCCTCTCTTCAACATAGTTTCAGGGGGTGATAGGACCAGTTGACAGAGGCAAGTCTTAGGGGACAGTGACACCCTGTGGTTCCTTTTCAGTGTTTACTGGGACTATGCCCTGGTGGTACCCTTCAGTCAGATCGTCTGCATCCACTGCCACCAGCAAAGTGAGTCTGCTCGTCTGAAGCACGCGGGGGGGAGGGGGGGGGACAGGGGGACGACACACGCCTCCGTGCTGTTGTGCACTGTGCATGGGGCCTGTCAGACTTCCTGCGTCCCTCCCAGTGCTGGGAGTCAGACTCGGCGCTGGACAGGCTCAGCACGTGTTCTGCGCACGCCCAGCCCTCCCGCTGTCCTTAGGCTTTCAATTTTTAAATTATTATTTTAAAACTTTATGTGCGTGCATGTTCCGCCTACATGTATATATGTGCACCATGTATATGCCTGGTGCCCAAGGAAGCCCAAAGAGGGATTGGCTCCCCAGAACTAGAATTACAGATACCCGTGACCAACCATATGGGTGCTAGGAATTGAAGCTGGGTCCTCTGTAGTAACACCAAGTGCACTTACCCACTGAACCAAACTCTCCAGCTTCATTTTTTTGACATTATTTAGTGTATACACATGTGTAAGTACACATGTTGACATCTGCACCACAGTGCACATGGGGACCTGAGGACCGTTTGCAGGAGTCACTTCTCTCCTCCCACCCTAGGGTTGGGAATGAAGCTCAGATTCTTAGGCTTTGCCTCAGGCCCCTTTACCCGCTGAGCCATCTAGCCAGCCCTCTACTGTTCCTATTAGTGCACCACCCAAGGCATGTGCTAGCCTGTCTACCCTCCTTCCTAGCCTGGGCAATCTCACCAGTCGGGCCAGGGTGATGGGTTGGGAGATCAAGAAGGGCCCCAGCCTCACTCGTGGGCATTCACCCCCACCAGAGAGCGGTGGCACGCTTGTGCTGGTGAGCCAGGATGGCATCCAGAGGCCGCCACTGCACTTCCCACAGGGAGGACACCTGCTGTCCTTTCTGTCATGTCTGGAGAATGGGCTGCTGCCTCGTGGACAGCTTGAGCCCCCGCTGTGGACCCAGCAGGGAAAGGTACCTCGGCAGGGGAGGCTCTGGGTGCAGGGCTGGGTGAAGAAAGGCCTCCTCTCTTCCTTTCCAGCAAACAGTTCTCAGGAACAGGTTTGGGTGGGACCTTGGGTGGGACGGTGCACTGGACGAGCTGACCACCCACTCCCTCCGCAGGGCAAGGTTTTCCCCAAGCTACGGAAACGCAGCAGCGTACGTTCAGTCGATGTGGAGGAGTTGGGTGTAGGACGGGCCACAGACTACGTGTTCCGGATCATCTACCCTGGGCACAGGCACGAGCGCAGTGAGTGTCCCCACGTTCCCTGTGGAGAATGCTCAGGGGATGTGGGAGCACTGTGCTCCCACTGGCCAGGCCAGGCCAGGTCAAGGCCAGAGGTTCATCACTTACAGCCTCCCCGCTGAGTCTTTCACAGGTCATCCCTGTCTTGTGCCTAGCTGTCTTCCCCCAATCACCCTGAGACTCTCAGCTCCGCAGACCCAGGCATCACCATACAAGCTTCTTAGTCATATTTCATGTCATGATGCAGGAAAAAAAGGAGACTAGAAATATGAATAGAAGGTGGGGAACTCTGCGTTCCTCTTCAGGCTGAGATAAGCGATGGCGAGCTCTCCACCCCTCTCTGGCCCCACCGCCCAGCCTCCACAGATCAGCCTGGGCACGGGAACTGCACTTCTATGACAGTGCAAGTTCACGTCTAGAGCCAAGTCCTCAAGCCGGCTCGATACAGGAGCAGGAACTGCATCTGAAGGGGGTGGGACCCGGATGTCGAGGGCTGGGGTCCTGGTGCACACCTGGGCCTCAGGGCATCTACGGCTAAGTACCTGCCTCATCGGTGCTCTTTCTGCTCAGTGATGCTACCACCTGCGGGGTTCTCTGCACCAGACTTGCATTTCTTGAAGATGAGGTCAGGGAATCTGTCAGTCCACAGTGATTGCTGCCAGCCAGACCACCTACCCCTCCCTGCGTTTCCTAACTTGTGCCAGAAAGTTGTCCACAGTTACATGTCTTTGTCGATGGGCAGATGACCCAGACTTCATACAGATGGCTATGGCACAAATGTTCCAAAGAGGCTTGGAGGACCTGGGCTTGGGGGACTCCATTCCTGCCAGATGTACCAGACAAGAGACAGCTACAGCCAGGATGCTGTAGGCTGGCATTTCACCTCAGACGTGGCTTGGTTTTGACTTGCAGCCTCTGTTTCGCTCCTTCAGTCCATGACACGTTCCATTCTGGTCACATCATTTTAAGGACCTCTTCCCTCCCTGGAGTGTGAGCCAGGCATCAGGAGCTGAAACTCAGTTGAGTGACTCCCGCTCCTCAAAGATGGCTCTGAGGGGACCCTGGAAGAAGAAGGTTGAATTTATACTCTAAACTGAGGGACTTGGAGTCATCTCTAAGTTAAGTTCAGCTTGACCATGACAGCAGCTAAAGAAAGATGGGATCCATCTGGCCAGAGTCCTAGCTGGCCTTAGTCAGGGTTGGTGATCTCCTAGGCGCGCACGCAAATGCATGAACACACACGCACACACACGCACACACCTTTCTTCTGTTCTTCCTAGAGAGGATCCCTCCAAACAGTGGAGCTCTGTAGCCACCCCCCAGCCCCAGCCTCCCATCCTCTCCTGATAACCTGCAGAGGGTCCTTAGACAGCCCCCTGCCCCCTTCCCTCCTCTGTGCCTTGCAGGTTCAAGGTGATCCCAGTCTCCATGCCTTTCACCTCAAGGAAGGCAGTTGGTCTCTCCTGCCCAGGGACTAGGGTCCTCATGCCTCTGCCTCTCTCGCTATTTTCTTTGAGCAGTCACTATTAACTACCACCACCTAGCGGCCAGCCGTGCGGCCTCGGTGGACGATGATGAGGAAGAGGAGGATAAGCTACACGCGATGCTCTCAATGATCTGCTCGCGGAACCTCACAGCTCCCAGTCTGATGAAAGGTTTTTATCCCTCCCACCCCTGACTCACCCCGTCCTCCACCCTCACCCCCCTGGGCCCACTTGCCACCCACTGCAGGGGCTCACACAGCAGTGTTGGCATTAGGGGACTTGCCCGCAGGGCCATCTCCTTCCGTCAGAAGGCAGATGAGTGAGGACACAGGGAGGCCACACAGGTACTGGCAAGAAGAGAGGATGTTCAGAGCAGATGGCTCTGGCTGAGGAGGGGGCTTTATGCGGAGAGAGAAAGAGAGCCACTGGGGGAGGAGGGCTGGCTATCTGATGACCCACCTCTTAGGGGCCTGAATGGCTCCCAGAGCTTCTCCCCAGTCCTGCCAGTCATGCTGACGGATGCCAGACAGTGGTCTCTTTCTTTCTCTCCTGCTAACAGGAAAGGCCAGCTGCAGCCCTGTGCTTCTAACGCTGACTTAACAAGACAGGGGTCAAGATAGGAAGTGGACAGGTCAGGTGAGGGGTGAGGGTCACCATGAGGAGAGACCCCCCAGGATTGGTCTTCCCAGCATGCATGAGGGCTGGAGTGCTTTAGCGTGCAGACCTGGTACTTTAGCATGAAGCTAGATGTACTTAGCACAGGGGGGCCAGGGACTGGTGCAGGCTCCCAGCAGCAACTTGAATTCCTGCCCCACATGGCCCTGGTTCACTGTATGGGTTTGAGCAAGTATCTCAACATCGCCAGGCTGTTTTCTCACTGGTGCTAGGTGCCAGGCCAGTGATGTTACCCAGGTGTCCTGTACTCTGGACCCCAACATCCATGGTGGGAGGATCTCCTTCCCTAGAAACAACACGGCCCAGTACTGTCTCAGCAGTCATCTGCCCACCAAATTCTTTTTACCACGGAGCTCTCTGGTGAGAAGGAGCCCCACTCTTTGAAAAGCCATCGGCCAGGGGCTCTGTGAGGGTAGACGGGCTCCAGGAAGGCTGGACAGAGAAGCAGAGACGAGGCTAGCTCTTAGATGCCAGGGAATTCCCCAGTCCCCACCATGTCTATACCAGTCGATCGGTGCTCACTCTTACAGAGCGAGGCTGATAGATCTGTCACACTCCTTACAGAGATGCTGTCCCTTCTAATTCTCTCCTTACACTTCTACAGAGTCCTGCTCATGGGCACAGCCGAGTCATTCCACCAGTAGTAATGACTCCTATTCCTGCCAGCCAGGCCCATGGCTCAGAGCACACCCAGCACCCCTCAGCCAAGCCTGCCGGCTGCTCTTCTTCCTGCCACAGGTCTGCCTTCCTTCCCAGTCCTGTAGGCCATGGAGTACCCGACTCTTTAGGTTCCAGACACACACACACACACTTGCCAGCTAGCTCTTTGCACCGTGGACTTGAACAACACCGCTTGTTTACTGGTTAACTGGCCCTGAGTAGTGTGGGACGGTTGAACTTGTTACCCCGAAAACCGGCCTCTTGGCCACTGACTGCTGGGTGGAGTGGTACACACACCTGTAATTGCAGCACTTTGTGGGTGGAGGGAGGCGGGTCTAGGAGGTCCAGGTCAGCCTTAGCTACATAAGGAGTCTGAAGCTAGCTAGCCCAGGCAACTTGAGATCTCAGAAGAAAAAGGAAATCCCACTGACTAGTATTAGGACTGAGGTCTCCGAGATCAGACAGATTTCCAAGCTCATGGAGTTCAGAGGCCTTGGAAGTAGTCTGGGTATCCTTTTATAGAATTTAGGGATTAGATGAACCCACAGTGTACCCCCTGTGCCCCCAGTACTTGGGGGAGAGGTACAGTATGAGGAGAAGATGCACAGAGAAGAGGGGAGTAGGGCTGAGCTCCCTCTTTATCCAGTCCGTAATGACAACACTGTTGAGTTCCGCAGTCCCTGCTTTTTCAGGCCGGCAACATGCTTGACTTGTGCATGTGATTCAAGTGGCGGGGTGTCCAGGTCTCTTCCCTTCCCCCTCCGGTTCCCGCTGCCCCCTACAGAGCAGAGATGCTGTTCACTCTAATTCTGCTCCAGGCCAGGCACCTTTCACTCGGAGTCCTAGGGGCTGTGGGGTTCACACCCCTCGATTATTTGCTTTATACTCTCCTCATGCTCAGAGGAGAGAGCAGAGTCAAAGCTGACCCGGCAGACCCCGTCCAGCCTGTTGCCTCACCAGTCAGTCACTCACCCAGTCACTCCAGAGCTCCAGCTGTCTGCACTGGGTTGTCACAGTGTAGAGTGTGCAATGCTGGCTGGTTCAGCTCCTTCCTGGAGAATTAAGGTGAAGAGCATTGACCCAGGAGATGTGCCTTGGTTGGGCCCAGCTTTCTGGGCATGAGCTTGTTTCCCTCTGTGCCCATCCTCCACCCTCTGCACCATCCCTGCCTGCTGCCTGCTGTCTGCCTGGCTGGGCTGACTCCTCCCCACCCACCCACCTCTACCCCTCCCCCGGCTCCTCCCACACCTGGCCTCCTGCCTGCTGCAGGAGCATGAGCTAGGCCCCCATCCCTACTACCTGCACTTGGCCTCTCCCGCTCTTCCCCAGGTCTTCAGCATGGCTTGCAACCCCTCACTCCCAGAGCCGCAGCCCCCCTACCAAGTAGATTCCCTTAATTTACCTCCCGGTGGAGCTGAAGGGCCAGATGCTGACACAATCCTCCTCATGGGTCTGGGGGGACAAGGCAGGGCCGCCCTTGAGGGACTGGAGGGAAATCAGCTCAGCCCTCTCCACCAAGGCACACCCAGAGCTGGAGTCTGGCTGTCCAGAAGCACCAGGCCTAGGCCTCCAGACTGGGGGGGAGTCAGGGTCTCTTGCTAGATTTACCTAGAAAACCACTGCTGACCAGACCTCAGCACACAGCTCTCTCAGTTCTTCCCTCTTTGTGAGCCTCCTCCCTCACGGCGGTAGCAGTCTTTCGCTTTTCACCTTCACTGTGGTCCATCTCTGTGGCTCCTGGCGAATATCCACCCTGAACAGTGTTCTGCCCTGCTCTGGCCCGAGAAACTTTGAAGAGTCTTGACTCAATTCTAATTGAGATCAGCAGGGGTGGCTGGGACAGCTCCACCTACAGACGGACAGACATGCCCAAGGATCTGTCTGTGATGCTCCACCGTGGCATGCTCAGCTATGGCTGGTGTGGTGGATCACTGGGTCCAAGTACCCAGGCACCACTTCTACCCTGCCAGCCCTGGGAAGTCCCCCCCATCCCAGCTCACACAAGAGCTACCATGCTGAGTGCCCTCAGAGGAGGCCTCGGGGTGTCTGGTCTGGGCAGGAAGCACTGTTCCTACTTAGCCGCTGGCCACCAGATCTTGGATAGTCAAGGATAATGAGAAAGACAGCTTGAGACTTCCTCAGAGATGTTGGTCATTGACACTGAAGCTTCCAGACACATTCTTGAGCATCTCAGAAAGAAACAGGCTGGGCCTTTAAAGGCCAAGGCTAACTGGCAGCATTTCGGGGAGTGGAGGCCTTTGCTCTTCTAACCTTTCCTCTAGGAAAGCATGTGTTCTCTGCTATTGACGGAGGTGGGCAGACAACTCACCCACAACTCAGTCCGAGTATTCCGTTACATGGAAAGAGCACACCTTCCGTCTTCTCCAGGGCCAGGGAAGCTGGGCAGTGTCAGGCACCCTCCCACTCTCTCCAACTCTGGGTTCTCAACCAGGCAGGCACCACCTTGTGAATTCCCACCAGTGGGTGATGTCGTCTGCAGCTCTGGGCAGAGGTGGGCGTGCTACAGGGCACTTGAGGGAGGAAGCCTACCCGGCATTGACCTTGGCCCCTCCCTGCCTTCAGATGCTGGTGATATGATTGAGATGCAGGGGTTTGGACCCAGCCTGACAGCCTGGCACCTGGAGCCCCTGTGTAGCCAGGGCTCCTCCTGCCTCTCCTGCTCCTCCAGTAGCTCCCCGTATGCAACCCCCAGTCACTGCAGCTGCGTTCCTGACAGGTGAGTCGGAAGGACGGGAACTAGCCCCCATTCATGCATGCCAGTGTATCCTCCTCTCCTGACAGGCCCCGCCGTCAGCTTGTCCGGGTAGCTCTTTAGACTGGACAGAGCTGGATTCAAATTCCATTTATGCTACCTGCATGACTCCAGCAAGTTGCGGAGTCTCTGTGAGCCTCTGTCTTTCCTTTTTGTTTTGTTTGTTCTGTTTGAGACGGAGTCTCACTATGTAGCTCTGGCTGACCTGCATCTCACTGTGTAGACCAGGCTGGCCTCCAGGTTACAGAGATCTGCCTGCCTCTGCCTCCCGAGTGCAGAGATTAAAGGCCTGGCACTTCTGTGTTTCTAAACCTCAGTTTTCTCCCCTGCAAAATGGGGCAATACCACCTCCTTCCTAAAGCCGGTAAGGATCATGTGAGTGCCCAGGGTGGTACCTCCACATAATAGATACCATACTCTGCTCCCCTTCCTGTTAGGAGCATATCCCACTGTCAGGCTGTGTGTCTGGGAACACTCAATACTATCATGTATGAAGGCAGCATGGGAACAATTTGGGTCCATTGACTGAATATTCTCCTTCACTAGTCACTTCATTTTTAACCTGCCATTTCTGGTGATCCTGAAGTGTCTCCATTTATACATAAGGAAATCAAGATTCACTGGAGTGCCAGGTGGTGGTGGCACACATCCTTAGTCTCAGCACTTGGGAGGCAGAGACAGGAGGATCTCTGTGAGTTCTAGGCCAGCCTGGTCTATGAAGTGAGTTCTAGGACAGCCAGGGTGGTTACACAGAGAAACCCTGTGTGTGTGGGGGGGGGGAGGGGGGTGTTCACTGGAGCAAAGTTAGCTTAAGTGGGGGCCCCCAATAGCAACGTCAAAGATGCTGGCAAGGTGGGAGCCAGTCTTATCCTATCAAGTTATCTATCCCACTCTCCACACAGCCCCCTGAAGCCGCAGTGTCCGCCCTTCTTACCGGTGGGCTCCAGTCCCCTCCCTCTGAGCCAGGGTGTTTCCACAGGTTACCTCTCAGGCTGCTGTGCGAGAGCATGAAGAGGCAGATTGTGTCCCGGGCCTTCTATGGCTGTGAGTGTGTGGTGAAGGGGGCTCTGAGGGGTGGGGGTGGGGAAGTGCCTCGGTCACAGCCCCCCTCCCCCTCCCCGCTGCAGGGCTGGCCTACTGTCGCCACCTGTCCACGGTGAGGACGCACCTGTC
Organism: Peromyscus maniculatus bairdii; assembly: GCF_049852395.1. Taxonomy (NCBI): domain Eukaryota; kingdom Metazoa; phylum Chordata; class Mammalia; order Rodentia; family Cricetidae; genus Peromyscus; species Peromyscus maniculatus. The sequence goes on along the minus strand of NC_134859.1, from coordinate 60,610,136 downwards.
TGCGCTAGTGCATCACAACATCATTCCACCCGACAGGCCCCCCGGGGCCACAGGTGGCCTTACCAAGGACGTGTGGAGCAAGTATCAAAAGGACAAAAAGGTGCGCGCTGGGCTCCCAGGGCAGAGGCGTGGGGTGGGGACCCGGGAGGCAACAGTTGTATGTGGCTGCCTGCTCTGAACAGAATGGTCGTTTGCGGTAAAGCATGGTAGGGAGTTGGGCAGATAGGCAAAACTGATGCCATGGGGTGACCTGCATGGTAGATGTATGGCTGAATCTCATATGCATGGGAAGGGACTGGGCTGGGAATCCAGTCTACTTCCATATTGATCTGAGATCTGACAAACTTTGCGAGGAAGGAGGTGAGACAGATCTCTTATAGCTGTAACCACAGAACAGGAGAATGTGGTACCCCAAGCAGGGTGTCCCTGGGCTCAGGAAAGCCACTAAAACACAGGCTCAGCTCTCCCTGGGATGTGGCTTGGCTGCTGGGCCACAGTAACTGGAGGCTGCATAGTCTTTACCCTCTGGATCCCTCAGAACTACAAGGAGCTGGAGCTGCTGCGGCAGGTGTACTATGGTGGTGTGGAACATGAGATTCGCAAGGATGTCTGGCCCTTCCTGCTCGGCCACTACAAGTTTGGCATGAGCAAGAAGGAGATGGAGCAGGTAAGGGAGCCTGCTCCTACAGAGCCAAGGAAACAGCAGCTGGGCAGGTGACCCCAGAGAGGGAGTCTCGGAAGCCTCAGCCCCTCCTAGCTAGAAACAGCAGCGGAAGATGGTAATGGAGCGGCCCCATGGCCCTCACCTCAGGGCCTGCTCCAGTCCAGCCATCTCAGCTCCTGCGTCCCCTCTAGGCTGAAGTTCCAGTACCTGCTCACTCAGCTCCGAGGGAGGCATGCCTCCGGGCACCCTCCCTCATGGTCATGGTGTGGTCTGAGCACAGGTGGACGCAGCAGTGGCAGCGAGGTACCAGCAGGTGCTGGCAGAGTGGAAGGCCTGCGAGGTGGTGGTGAGGCAGCGGGAGCGGGAAGCTCATCCAGCCACGCTTCCTAAATTCTCCTCGGGCAGCAGCATCGACAGCCACGTGCAGCGCCTGGTGCACCGAGATTCGACCATCAGCAATGATGTGAGCCATTCTGGGGGAAGGCCTTGGTGGGGAGGGCCGATGGGCCCACGGATCTCTCAGGCACAAGGGTCCTGAGCATGGGGCCAGCTCCCAGTACTGGCACTTAGGTCCTGCACAGAGGCTTCCTGTGTCAGTGTCTTGAAATTTCAGCTGAAGAATGGGCAACTTTGGGTGCTTTCACCAGAAACCAAGGCGTCGCTTTGTGCTGCATTTGAATGGAACAGTAGGGGAATTAAGTCTTTTGGGATGTGGGGAAGCTTCTCCCTCCTTGTAGAGAAAATGTGAGGCAGTCATGGGTTCCCATGAGTTCCAGTACTGCATCTGCTTCTGGGGAGATCAGTGTTTTTGAGCAAGAGTGCCCCATATCTGGCCTCTATTTCCAAACTTCTCCATTCCTGTGACTCTGATCGAAGAGGCTTTATGGGAAGTTATTGGCCAGAGAACCGAGGAGCGCTTAGAGAGCCATTGATGTCCACTGGCAGGGCCCTTTCTCTGCAGTTTTCTGTCACCTTGTCCAAGTATCTGCAGAGGTAGGTAGAGCACTCGGGAATGCTCTTCCTGCCGCCACTGCTGCCTTGAGAACAGCAGGCAGTAACCGCCGCCGCCGCCACCATCCCACCCACATCTGAGTTTCTTTTTCCTGTTTCTTTTCCTACCTTTCTGCTTTCCTCTCCCTAGCTCCTCCTGTCTTGAACTGGCCTTAACGGTCATCCTGCCTCAGCCTCCTTAGCTGGGATTACAGGCGTGCTCTGCATACTTACCTGGAATAAGCTGTTTTTATTCCTGTATTTATTATTGAGACAGGGTCTCCCTTTGTAGATCTGAAACTCACCACGTAGACCAGGCTAGCCTTGAACTCATAGAGATCCACCTGCCTCTGCTTCCCAAGTGTTAGGATTAAAGTTATATACAGCAATGCCCAGCCCGTAAGTGGTTCTGGGTTGGTGTTTTTTTTGTTGTTGTTGTTTTGTTTTTTTGAGGCAAGGTTCTCTGTGTAACAGCCCTGGCTGTCCTGGAACCCACTCTGTAGACCAGACTGGCCTCGACCTCACAGAGATCTGCCTGCCTTTGCCTCCTGAGTGCTGGGATTAAAGGTGTGCATCACCACACCAGCTTGTGGTTGTGGGTTTTGGTTTTTGTTTTTGTTTTGGTTTTTTTTTTTTTTTTTTTTTTTTTTTTTTTTTTGAGACAGGGTTTCTCTGTGTAGCTTTGGCACCTTTCCTGGAACTCACTCTGTAGCCCAGGCTGGCCTCAAACTCACAGAGATCCCCCTGCCTCTGCCTCTCAAGTGCTGGGATTAAAGGTGTGCACCACCACCGCCCGGCTCCTAGTTCTGTTTTTAAGATTTATCTATTTTTATGTGTGTGAGTGTTTTGCCTGCATGAATGTTGATGTGCCACGTGTGTGCCTGGTGCCTGTGGAGGTCAGAACAGGACATCTCTCTGGAACTGGAGTTATGGATGATTAAGAACCACCATGTGGGTGCTGGGAATCTACCTAGGTCCTCTGAAGAGCAACAGGTGCTCTTAACCACTGAGCCATCTCTCCAGCCACCATTTTGTGATTTTTTTCCTCCTTCAAAATTGTCTTTTTTTTTTTTTCAAAATATGACACATAAATGTGAAGCCCATTACTCTGTATGTCAAACTAATAATATTAAAAAGCCAGACGTGTCTCACATCTGAAATCTCAGTACTCTAGTGGTAGAGGCAGAAAGATCAGGAATTGAAGGCCAGCCTTAGCTACATAGTAGAGTCAGAGCCATCCTGGGTTACATTAGTCCCTATTTCAAAGAGAGAGAGAGGGAGAGAGAGAAAGGCTTTTTTAGATAAAGTTTGCTCTTTATACTTTACTAATCATGAATGTTAACAGAGAATATAAAGTAGAGCAAGACTTAAAGAATATAACTCCAGTCAGAGAGAGAGCTCAGCAGTTAAGAGCACTGGCTGCTCTTCTAGAGGACCCGAGTTCAATCCCCAGCACCCACATGACTGCTCATAACCATCTGTTAACTCCAGTTCCAGGGCATCTGATGCCCTCTTCTGACCTCCATGGGCACTGCATGCATGTGATGCACAGACATACATGTGGACAAAACACCTATATACTTAAAATAGAAATAAATATTTTTAACTGTCTAAGCTAACCGGACACCCTCTCCATCCCCATGTGCGCTGTTCTTCACCCTGATGAGCGTACTTTGTGCTCTGCCTTTTGTAAAAACCTGTCTCTGGGAGGGTGAGACGCCTCAGCAGGTAAAGGCACTTTCTGCACAAGTCTGATGACCTAAGTTTGATCCCCAAAATCCACTTACAGGCAAAAGGAGAGACTGACTCCACAAAATTGTCCTCTGGCCTTGTGTGCATTACAGCACATGAATCACTAACGCACACACCACACACACACAGTAATCATAAGTACATGAAAACAAGTCTGAGCCCGGCAGTGGTGTGCTCTGGTAATCACAACACTTGGCGGCTGAGGCCAGCCTGGGCTACCGAGTTTCACAAGTATGACTTTACCCAGTGCTTCAGATTTCTTAGCCAGAGTGGAGACCTTTAGCATCCCTTTGACTACATTGTCCAGTTAGAAAAAGGAAAGACAAAGGGTGTGTGGCGTGTTGTGTCCCCTCGACTAGTCTGTGTGGGCTTCCGGCAGTCAGTGGAGGGTTCCCTTTACTTCTGCACTGTCTGAAGACTAACGTGACCGACTTGGTATTGCTACAAAGGTTTCCTGTCTCGTCTGCTCAACATTCGATACCAGCAATAAAGAAATGGCCTTTCCTAAACCTGCAGCTAATTCTCCCCTCCATGCCCCAGCAGCCACGTCAACACACTAGGCAGCTCTCCCGGGATCCTTTGTGACTTCAGGTCTTTGCAGAAGGACGATGAACTCAAACTGGCTACCAAGAGTTGGAGCCTAGGGGCCAGAGACACCTCAGCTACTGAGATCACATACTTCGGGGTTGGAGAACATAGTGTTTTTGTAGGGGACCTGGTTTGGTTTCTAGTGTCCCTGGCCTCAGCAAGTGCCTACACTCAGGTGTAAAACCCAATATCCAGACACATAATTAAAAATAGAACCATAAATCTCTTTAAAAAAAATAAATAAATAAAAAGGCCAGGTGGTAGTAGTGCACACCTTTAATCCCAGCACTTGGGAGGCAGAGGCAGACAGATCTCTGTGACTTCCAGGCCAGCCTGGTCTGCAAAGTGAGTCCCAGGACAGACTCCAAAGCTACACAGAGAAACCCTGTCTGGAAAAAAACAAAACAAAACATGGATGGTGGTTGCGCACGCCTTTAATCCCAGTCAGTATTCAGGAGGCAGAGGTAGGCAGATGTCTGAGTTTGAGGCCAGCCTGGGCTACAGAGCGAGTTCCAGGACAGCCAGGGCTTCACAGAGAGAAGAAAAAGCCAGGGGCCTCTGCTCCCCTTCCTGTAGCAGTCCCTGGAAGCTGTGGGGTGCACTGCACAGGCACCACCTGTCTTCGTTTTGCCCCAAGCCTTGTTTCTTCTTTTGATTGGCTGGAGTAGAGGCAGGTTTGGGGCCCAGGGACTGTGGTGTTGGGGGTTGAGGGTGGAAGGACGGAGTCGGAAGAAAACTCTCCTTCCCAGCCTGTTCTGATCCAGGGAAGACCCTGGGGTGTTGGATGGAGTGACCATCTGTTTACTTCCACCAGGTGTTTATCTCTGTGGAGGATCTAGAGCCCCCAGGGCCGCAGGACCCCGATGATTCCAGACCAAAGCAGGAGCAGGAACCAGCAACGGGGACTCCAGGCACAGCTGCTGCCGAGCAGCAGTCAGTGGAGTTCGACTCCCCAGACTCGGGGCTGCCTTCCTCCCGCAACTACTCCGTGGCCTCCGGCATCCAGTCCAGCCTAGATGAGGCGCAGAGTGTGGGCTTCGAAGAGGACGGCGCTGGGGAAGAAGCCCCCTCCGACGGGCCAGCCCCTGCAGCCCACACCTTCTCGGAGCCCCATGATCCAGGCCAGGAGAAGCTCGCACCTGCCAGTGAGCTCGAAGCAGGGGAGGAGCTGGCAGCCGTGTGTGCTGCAGCCTATACTGTACGTGGGTGTTCCCTGGTGCTCCCTCGCACTACTGTCCGTGGCTCTGGAGTCCTGACACCCTAAAACCTGGGCACTGACTGCAAGGGGTGTGTGTGGCTATCCTGAAAGGGCTCTGAGCATCACTAAGAGGCCTCTGTTCTCAGAGCTCTGGGGTCCTTGTTGGCTGGGTTTTCTTTGGGGACCACCTCTTGCCCCCAACCTAGGAGAGGCTGGCCAGCCTCACCTCTGAGAGACACCCACTTTTCCAGATAGAATTACTGGACACCGTGGCCTTAAATCTGCACCGCATAGACAAGGATGTGCAGAGATGTGACCGAAACTACTGGTACTTCACGACCCCCAACCTCGAGAGGCTCAGAGACATCATGTGCAGGTGCCATTGGGGGCGGGCAGACTGTGGGAGATGTGGGGCCCCAGTCCAGGCCACGATTTCACCTATGTACTGTCTCAGGTCTCCTTGCATCCTCTGTCTGGAGCAGTCCCTGCAGCACCCCATCCCACTGCATCCTCTGTCTGGAGCAGCACCCCACCCCACTGCATCCTCTGTCTGGAGCAGTCCCTGCAGCACCCCACCCCACTGCATCCTCTGTCTGGAGCAGTCCCTGCAGCACCCCACTGCATCCTCTGTCTGGAGCAGTCCCTGCAGCACCCCACCCCACTGCATCCTCTGTCTGGAACAGTCCCTGCCGCACCCCACCCCACTGCATCCTCTGTCTGGAGCAGTCCCTGCCGCACCCCACCCCACTGCATCCTCTGTCTGGAACAGTCCCTGCAGCACCCCACTGCATCCTCTGTCTGGAACAGTCCCTGCCGCACCCCCACACCACCCTGCATCCCAGGGTTCTTTCAGACACTCACCTGTTTTCACTCCCCTGCCCTTCACACCAAACTGTGGCGGCCTTCTGTTTCCCTCACCAAGTCCTCTCCTGAAGTGCCTTGGGGACAAGGGTCATTGGTAGTTCCCTCTGCCTCACAGGGTAGAGCACAGTGAGTGTTTTAGAATTGTGGAAAGAAAGGCTGACTCGTGGGGAACAGAATGTTTTAGGGGTCATGTCTATTCCAACCCCCAAGAAAAGAGAACGCACAGTCACAGTGTCCCCCTGGCATTTCAGCTTCGTGTGGGAGCACCTGGATGTGGGCTACGTGCAGGGCATGTGTGACCTCCTGGCCCCTCTCCTGGTCGTCCTCGACAACGGTAAGGGGTGGGGTGTGGGCTTCCCAAAATGGACCTGGGTTCAGAGTGACAAGATGGGAGGGAGGGGATGATGCCTGGGTCTAGTGTGGGACTGTTACCAGTCCACCCTGGTGTCTACCCTGGTGTCCCGGGGCCTCACTCCCGTCTCATCGCAGACCAGCTGGCCTACAGCTGCTTCAGCCAACTCATGAAGAGGATGAGCCAGAACTTCCCCAATGGGGGTGCCATGGACACCCACTTTGCCAACATGCGTTCCCTCATCCAGGTGAGTGCTGCAGCGGCCTGAGGGCTGGGCATGGCTAGACCTGCTCATCAGCCCCGGGGAGGCTAGAGACGGCCTTTACAAGGGAACTATGTCTGAGGGGCTGGCCTGGAACCTGCAGCCATCCGTCCACCTCTGCTTTGAGTGCTGGCACATTGGCATGTGCCACAGCCATAGCTGAACTTCCTTCATTGAAAAACACTGCTGCCTGGCACATGCTGTGTTCCCAGCACTTGGGAGGTGGAGGCAGGGAGGTCAAGGCCAGCCTGACTACAGCAAGTTTGAGACCAGCCTTGACTCTATGAGAAATCTTAAAATTAATTAAATTAGTTCACACACACACACACACACACACACACACACACACACACACACGCATGTATTAATAAAAGTAGCTGGGTATCACAATTCATGCCTAAAATCCCATCACATGGGAGTCTGAGGCAAGATCCGGATTGCTGTGAGTTGAAGGTAAGCCTAGGCTACAGAGTGAGAACCTGTTTCAAACAACATTAAAAAATAAGGGCTGGGGAAATTCGTTAGCCAAGGAGCTGGTTTGATTCCCAGGACTAATAATCTTTTGTTTTTAAAGCCACATAGTGGCTTATGATCCCAGTGCCGGAAAGGGGGAGACAGGTGGATCCCTGGGCATTTCTGGCCAGACAACCTAGTCTACTTGAGTTCCAGGCCAGTGAAAGACCTTGTATCTAAAAGGTAACCAAGATAGGTGACTAGCACCAGTGACATGACACCTGAGGCTGTCCCCTGGTCAGCACACACACACACACACACACATCACCTGGTCAGCACACACGCCCATGTTCACCCACGAACACTTGCAGGCACATATATACAAACCCTGCATTAATTAGTTGGAGCTGGGGAGATGGCTCAGCGGTTAAGAGCACTCGCTGCTCTTCTAGAGGACTCATGTTTAATTCCCAGGACCCACATGGCAGCTCACAACTGCCTATAACTTCAGTTCCAGGGGATCCAACACCTTCACACAGACATAGATGCAGGCAAAACACCATTGTGCATAAACTAAAATCATTTTTTAAAAAGAATTAATTAATTTAAATGTTTAAAAATGAAGGCTCTAGTTGAGGTAAAATGCTGGCCTAGCACAGGAGAAGCCCTGGGTTTCATCCCCACCACCACATGGAAACACTGTTATCTGTGTTAGAAACTGAGTAGCAGTGTGCACATGCTTGTGCCTGTGTGTGCTGGTGAGAGGTAGGCTTGGTGATTAAATCAAATGCCCAGAAATAACTGCATAAAGATGCAGCTGGGAGAGGGAGACGGAGGGACAGATGGACACGGACAGTGGGACGCAGCTGCCTGTGGGTGGGCGTGGCAGTGCAGCGGAGTGGCTGGGCACCCCTGGGTGGCGGGAGGGTGCCAGAGAAGCAGCTCTGGTCAGTGTCTCTCCCTCTCCACCATGAGATCTTGGACTCGGAGCTGTTTGAGCTGATGCATCAAAATGGAGACTATACCCATTTCTACTTCTGCTACCGCTGGTTCCTGCTGGATTTTAAAAGAGGTAAGAAGTGGGTGGGTCTGGGCATCGTGGCACATGCCTATAATCCCAGTACTCCAGAGGCTGCAACAGGAGGGTTATCAGGAGTTCAAGGCCAGCCAGCGTCAGCTACATAGCAAGATTGTCTTTAAAAAAAAAAAGTAAGATCATGGGACTGAGGCCAGGCAGCAGGAGAGCCCTCTTCCCGAGTCAGTGGTCAGTGGTATTCTAATGACTGCGTACTGCACTGTGTGTCCTGCCCCTGCCCCGCCTGAGTTTTCCTAAGGGGGTCTGGGCCCGTGTTTCCTCCCGCCTGTGAGGCAGTTCCATGGCACAGGAAGTATGCTTCCTTTGTCACAGGTGATGGTCTTGGAACCTTGTTCAAACTACAGCTTCCTTGAGCACTAAAAGTGGGAAGTGCCACAGTCTTCGGAAATAACCAAAGAGACGGGCAGGGTCTGGGTCTGGGGTAGGGGCCAGAACAGGCGTTCTGGAGCCAGGCTCAACCAGGCTGTATGCAGTGGGGAGAATCCAGCCGCTGAAGCTGACTCCCATGTGTCTCCATCAAGCCCCGTGCTTGGGACGGTAAGTGCCAGCTCCTTACTGTCCCCAGAGTTGCTGTATGAGGACGTGTTCGCAGTGTGGGAGGTGATCTGGGCAGCCAGGCACATCTCATCAGAGCACTTTGTCCTGTTCATCGCCCTGGCCCTGGTGGAGGCCTACAGAGAGATTATCCGTGACAACAACATGGACTTCACTGACATCATCAAGTTCTTCAATGGTATGAGGTGATCCAGCCATCCGGGCTCCCCCACCCCCACCCCCAGCAGGGCATGGAGGCCAGGTCCTGGACTGTGCAGAGGTGGAGGGTTTTCAGGAATTCTAGGGTTCCTTCCCCACTGGCAGATGTCAAGAGCATAGCAGATAGAAACTAAGCAAGGTTAGGAGGCACAGGGCTCCTCACAGCCTCTCCACAATTGTCCATGTTCCCCCCCGCCAGAGCGGGCTGAACATCATGACGCCCAGGAGATCCTGCGAATTGCCCGGGACCTCGTCCACAAGGTGCAGATGCTCATGGACAACAAGTGAGAACCTGCCACCAGGGGCTGCAGACTGGAGAGCCCAGGAGCAGGCCCTGCACTCCAGCAGGGAGAGGCGGAGGTCACCATAGCCAGACTGCCTCACCCAAGTCAGTCCCCTGCCCCGACCCCGGCCAACCCTGCCCACTCAGCTGTGTGACCTGACAAAGTGACTGTGAGCCTGGGATGCATGGGCAGTGCTGGCCCTCCAGGGCCAGTCAGGGTCAGGATGCCTGCAGATCACAACTGGGTGGGAAGGGTTGGCCTCAGGGGAGGGGCTGCCTTGGGGACAGCTACCCAGTTTCCCTCTCAAACAACAGAACTGCCCCACCCGCAGCCTCCGCCTGGACTGTTTCCCAGTGTCTCTTCAGTCACCCTGGGGCCATGTAAGGTTAGTGGGGTCCACGTGGCCTCAGCCTCATCTAGCAGGAGGTGCATGGGGCAAGGAGCTCTGTGCCATATCTCTCCTGAGACCTTTTGTCGTCTCAACTAGCTGCCTATTCAGGCATGTGTCCTGGGGCCAGGAGATCTGGGCTGCCTTCCAGGCTCTCCCGAGACTTGGGAAGCCAGATGTGGGCCCTGGGTGAGAGCAGTCCACCTCAGCAGCACTGCCATCGTCTCTGGCCACCAGAGTGACCCCCGGAGCTCCGCACCCACTGCAGTGCACCCACTCATGTCTGTACAGTGTCACCCTCCACACCCTGCCCTTGCATTATGCACTAGAGATCCCCAGGACTGCGCGTAAATAGCACATTTACCCTCTGCAGGGTATGGAGGGCAGTGGGTGTGGTTGCTCTCCAGAGGGACCCCAGGGAGACTCTGTAGGAAAGCGATCCTGTCACAGCCTGGTTCCAAGGACGGGCCTCTGAGCTTCAGGGTGCCCATTACCCGTTCCAGACATCTGTGAGTTCCCAGGACCAAGGGAGGTGGGATTGCCTGGGTATTCTCAGTTCATGCCAGCTCCACTTTCCACATGCTTCTCAGGGTGCTGAGAGGCCTGGAAACCCAGAAAGGCCCTTGGAGGAGTTTGCAGGGGTGTCACCAAATGGATACCCCTTGACCCAAGGCCTAGACATGCTGCTTGTTAGTTTTGTCATCTCCGCGCCCCCCCCCCCAAGCACAGCCAGGCCTGGAACCTGCCCAGAAGTCACCAAGGTCCACAGACGTCCTGCATTCGGAAAACACGAGAAAGGGCCAGCCGCCGTCTGCATCTAGCACATGCCCTCCCTTTCCCGTCCTGCACGGCCTGTGTGGGGCCAGCCCGTCCTTGCTGTTCATGATCCTTGGCCTCCACCAAGCATGGTGGCCAGTGTGTGCCTGCCTTAGTGACTCTGGTTCTGTGAGGAGCAGAGTGTATGGGGTTTGGGGTTTATTTTTGTTTTTCATCTGGTTGGTCGGTTGATTTTGTTTTGCTCAGAAACCATACTCTTCAGTATAATAGACCAATAAAATGCGTTTGGTAATGCCTGCAGCTCTGATGGCTACTTGTGGGACTGGCTGGACACAGGACACAAAAAAAACATGTCCTTCCATGACCCAGCAGTAAAGAGTGACAGCTTCCAAAATAGCAAGAATGGGATAAGAGAACCAAAGTTCTTCCTAAAGAGGGGCCTCCACGTCGTGGGCTAGATAGAAAGTCAGTTGCCCAGAATGCCACACACCTCACCCCCAGAACCATGATCTTACCTCGGGTTGACCAGCAGAGCCTCCGGCCTGTAGTTGGGAGTAAGTCTTTGGCCTCCCCATGTCCCCACCAGCGTCCCAAAACTTCAGTCAGCTTAGCAGAGTGAGTAGACCTTACTGAGGGGTGGCACGAGCCCCCAGCTCTCAGCCCTCTGAGGGTATCTCTGAGATGTCCGGCTCGGGCTGAGGGAAGTGGCTGGAGGGTACAGCTCCTGTGGCTGCATGGAAAGGACCTGGTCAGGACCCTCGTGTCCTGCCTTTCCCTGCCCCAGAGCGCTTCTGGTCCTATCTTTAATAGCTCCCCCTCAGTCCTGCTTTGAGCCCTGTGGTCTCCTGTCAGCTCCTCAAAAGCTAAGGGTTCTAGTCCACAGCCCTAGCAGTCTGGCCCCAGCCATAAAGACGACAACAGGCTACGCCGGGCAGCAGTAGCGCACACCTTTAAACCTTTAATCTCAACACTCGGGAGGCAGAGGCAGGCCTGGGCTACAGAGTGAGATCCAGGACAGGCACCAAAACTACACAGAGAAACCCTGTCTCAAAAAACAAAACAAGCAAACAAACAAAAAACCCACAGGCTAATGGCCAAAGGTGGCCAGGAAAAACTGAGACGTGAAGCTTGTACAAGGGAACTTGGTAAGCCCTCTGGGGAAACCCCCCTCCCTCCCTAGCAGGTTCTGTGGCCTGGGTGATTGTTGAATCCTGCTATGACCACCTTCACCGAAGGCCTGGTGCACCAACCTGAGAGTGACCTGGCTGCTCCATACCCCACCCTCCCTGGTCCACTTAGACTGCTGGCTGGGCATGTAGACCCTACAGGAGGCTCCATGTCCAAAAGGGGTCTCTGGAGGGTTAGGCCAGCCTTCTGGGACATTGGGCTTCATGGACACAGCCTCATTGGTGAGTAAAAGCAGGAGCCCTGAGGGTAAGGAATCCTGCTGTTCATCCTGAAGACGCAGCCCCATATATCAGGTGATATTCCCAGGCACGGGCTTGATTCTGTTCCCAGTACCCAGTACCCAAGTTCCCAGACACACTACCAAGACCAAGAGAGCACTCTCCAACTGTTAGCCCTAACCCTACCTTTCACCTGCTACACGAGTGGACAGGACAAAGCTCTTCTCGACACTACCAGCAGAGAGCGCCCACACCTCATGAGTTAGAAGAGCCGATGAGGCTGGCAGTGGGAGATTGGAACTGACATTTCTTAGCACTGGCCCCTCCAGAAAACAAGAATCTGGGTCATTTATGGCCAGCATTTTCTTCCTGAGGGTAAGGACCCCACACGTACACTTTCCTAGGAAGGAGACTGAGGGTGTTGTAACCAGGGAGAAGCCTGGCACAGCTACCCGCTCCTTGATCTTGTTCCCCACCACTTGCCTCCAAGACGGCTTTGTCTAAGGCTAAGCTGGGGAGAGAGACGGGGTCAGAAGTCGTCTGTGCCCAACTGAGATCCTGACCTCCAATCTCATCCAGCTTCATAGAGTGGAATAAATTGTCAGGACCCAAGGTGGCTTTGGGAAGCTCATCACCATCTGTACCCAGGTCCTGGGGGTTAGCCTCTGCTATCTATTCCCCACTCTTTTCCCAAAGGCTAAGGGAAAATTTCCCGAGGTGAGTGAGCAGAACTCAGAATTGTGGTCCTAACCAATGAGGTGCAACTGCTGGACTTTAACAAGTCATTAGCCACTTCTCATTTGCTCAAAGGGACTAGCTCTTGCCTTATTTACTCCAATTAAACAAGATAATGTTTTGAAATTATGAAGTATACAGCCTTGTGTAAGCTTAAGGAAGACCTAGAACTGTAGTCTCAAGCTTGAGGCATGGAGGGGGGGCACAATTGTGAGGCCAGATCCTTCCTAAAATTGTCTAGTGGCTGCTCCCCAAACATTTCAAGGTAGTTGGGCAGTTGTGGCCACGCCTTTAATACCAGCACTCAGAGACAGAGGCAGGTGAATCTCTACAAGTTCAAGGCCAGCCTGGTTTACAGAGGGAGATCCGGGACAGCCAAGGCTACACAGAGAAACCCTTTCTGAGAAATAAACATCCCAGGGTAAGGGCAGACCATCCCCTGATGTTTTTGTTTAGTTGGTTTTCTAAGACAGGGTCTCTCTATGTATCCCTAGCTGGCCTGAACTTGCTTTGTAGACCAGGCTGGCTCAGACTCAGAGACCCACTTGCCTTTGCCTCTGGCACACACCTCTAGTCCCTGCAGAGAGAGGCCTGCACCACCACACCACGCCCAGCCTGCTCTAAGGGTGTGTGTGTGTTACACCTGCAAGTCTGTCTGTCTATCTGTACCTCATGTGTGCCTGATTCTCCAGACGCCAGCAAAGGGCATCAGATACCCTGGAATTGGAGTTATAGTTTGAGTCACCATGGTCCTCCAGAAGAACAGCCAGTGCTGCTGAGCCATCTTTCCAGCCCTTTACAAGCTGTTTAAAAAATAATTTTATTTACATTTATTTGACTGCTTATTGATGTGTGCTGATCTGTCACATGCATGAGGTGCCCATGGAGGCCACAAGAGGGAGTCAGAGCCCCTGGAACTGGAGCTACAGGCAGTTGTGAGCCACGTGATGGGGTGTTGAGACCCACACTGGTTCCTCCGAAGTGTAGCAAATGCTGCCTAAGCCACCTCTGGAACTCATTACCAGGTTTTAAGTTCGTAACTCAGGCCACCACCCCATTTTCTTCATTCTCTTGCCTCAGCCTCCAGCTAATCGGCCCCGTGAGCCTCTGCCTCTCGGAATGAAATGACCCAGATGCTGCAGGCTAGCAGCCCCACGTCAGGTTTCAGTGCAGATTTATTTCAGTTTTATATTTTATTCCAGGCAAGTGCTTATTACATGGATAGTATTCATGTCTCAATACCTAAAGTCTCAGAGCATGAACAGCCACTAGAATACAGTTCAATAGTAAAAATACAATATGTACAAAATTAGGGTTTTTGTAGTTTTTTTTTTTTTCCCACACAGCAGATGTACCCAAACACATAAAAATCTCTACAGTCTGGGGTCGCTACAATTCATATTTCAGGAAACAGAGACACAGTGACCGAGTCCTCACTGTAAACAAGGGCCACCTCTTTGGGGACTGGGAGTGGGACCCTGGGATTGGGGGAGAAGCAGCTGTTCCTAGAGAGAGGCTATGGTGACCCAGCTACCCTCCAGGCATTCTCTGCCCTTCTTTGGCCCCCAGGGAACCACTCCCCCCTTTTCCTCCCCGAGGTAAAGATCCCAGGCAGTGAGCCACTCCAATCAGCACAGGTAAAACACGCATGAGAGGTAAGGTGTGTGTGTGTGTATGTGTGTGTGTGTCCCAGGCTGGAAGGGATAGGAAGGGAAGGGCCAGGCGGTCCCACAGGGTGAGGACAGATGTGGTCCTAACAGCTCTCAAAGGGGAGATGCCCAAGAAAGGGCTGGGAGGTGGCTGCCCACTTGGGCACACAGCAGTCACAAACAACAAAAACAGCAACAACACCCATCATCACCAATCTGGACATCGTCATTCGGCACTAGATCTGGAGGAACCCCTGGTGGGGGGAGGGGGTGGATGATGAGGTATCTGTGCAGGCCTGCAGGCCAACACGATGGTGTGAGCTCTGGAACTGGCCTCAAGACACAGAGAGGGACAAAGGGGGTGGGGTGGGGGCAATTCATCACGTGGTCTGACTGTGCCAGCACCAGACCCTGCTCTGGCACAACAGAGCAGAGTGGAGGTGGCCCCCAGAGGCAGGGTGTGGGTAGGGGTGGCTGCAGCCACAGGAAGGCAGCCAGCTTGTGGGGTTAGGATTTCTGCGCTGGGATAGGGACCTGGTCCTAGCCACCATTCCCTACCCCAGGAGACGTAATAAAGTGCCCTGGAGGTCTCCAGGGCCAGAAGGACCTGTGAGTTCTTAAGCATCTGAGGAAGTCACTATTTCAAGGGAGAATGTATTCAAGACCTTCACTGGCCTCAGTGCCCTGCTCACATGTCATCTGAAGGACCCTGAGCCCTCCTTCTGGCCCCCCAACTTACCCCAGTGCAAGCTTCACGCCTAGGGACACTTGCTTCCTGCCCCACACCGAAAGGCCATTGGTGAGTGTCCAGTGGGGAGCTGAATGTGCACACGTGTAACTGAGTGTCTGACACAAGGCCACTTAGAATAAATATCCACTTAAAAAGAGAAGCCGAAGCGGCCTGCGAGCGCAGAGGCAGGAGACACAGCATCCCTAAGCACAGGACTCCTCACTCTTGCCAGTCCTGACGAGCCTTGTCTTAGCCCAGCAAAGGCCCTTTCCACAGTGGACAGTGCAGCACCCACCAGGAAGGGGCCTCAAAATTGCCACTCAAAGCGGGAGATGGGAAAAGCCCCGGGATTTCAGCTCGCTGATACCTCAGCAATGCGGCTTAGTTCCCAGAACCACGGCTGGTCCCTGCTTCCCAAGCTGAAGGCAGGACCGAAACCCAGAGGCCTGGGGAAGCACTGGGCAGAGCAAGGAACCAGGACAGAGAGTGCCAGGTCCAAGGATGGAACCTCCCGGGCCTCGCAGGTGGGAGGCAAGGCTGCCAGACCCACCTCCCCAGCCCGAAGCTCAGCCTGCTCTGGAGAGGTCAGGAGCCCAGGGGCAGGTGTGGAAAACTTGACAACAGCCTACATTTTGTTTATTGTTGGTTGAGACTCATTTTAAACAGTTTCTACTGTGACCAATCACAGTGACTCCATCCAGGTGGATCCGAGAGCCCCAGGCCCAGGTATTCACCTGTCTTAGCCTGACTCCAGATCTTGGGATCTGTCAGCTGTCCTCAGAGCTGGGCCCCTCTCCACCCAGTCCTCACTTCTCTGGGGCTCTGTTTCCTACACAGAAGTCCCAGAGGACTCTGAGGCTGGGGAGGGAGGCCGGGAAGCTCAGCCACCTCACCAGACAATAGCAGCAGCAGCACAGGAAGGCAGACCGGGGAAGGAGAAGCCAGAGAACACAGCCACAGCGCAGACTTCGGGGTGGACAAGGTAGGGAGGCAGGAGTGGCACCAGGGCTGGCACCAGGCTGGGCAGGCAAGTACGTCCACCAAAGCGTCCTCATGTCTACCGAGTCCTAGTGCGGCAGGACAACTTCCTGCCTGCACCCAACTCCCTGGAGGGCCCCTCCCCTGGCTCAGAGTCTCTGCACCCCCTTCCCCTAGGAGGCCTGGGGGTGGTGTGGGTGGGGCGGGCCTGGCTGGAATGTGTGGAGCTGGTGGGTGGGAGAGGGGCAGTCGGGTCCCCCTCCCCTGCCCCCACTGGGGGCCTAAAGGGCCTCATCCTCAAGCCAGCTTGAGTGTGCTGACAGGAAAGGAGGGCATAGTGACCATAGTCACAGGGTTGAGCACTGTCTGGCCCACCAGCTGGGGGTGGTGTACCACCTGGGCCCCCACGGCTGGCTTGGCCATGACAGCGGCCGGAGGGCCCAGCCCGGCTGTGCCGTTCACTTGCTGGTGCGAAAGGGTGTGGGCGATGTGGCTCACTGCCACAGGCTGGCTCACCGCCACAGGCTGTGGGTACAAGGGCAGCTGGGAGCCGAGGTGGGCCACATGGTTGAGGGTGGCCGGGTGCACTGTGATGTGGCCAATGGGGGGTGTGGCGGGTGCCAGCTGCACAGCAGGGCTGGGGGCGGAGGGGGCGATGTGGGCGATGTGCTTGCCCCCCGGGCCCTGCAGAACGTGGTTCACAGTCTGGATGACTGAGGCGTGGGTGGTGGCCGTATGGGCGATAACTGTGGAGCCTCCTCCAGCCGTGGCCACAAGATGGGCTGGAGCGGGCACTAGCGTCTGGGTCGGGGTGGCTGGGGGGGGAGGAGGGGCTGGCAGAGGGGTTTTCTGCTGTGGCGGCGGCTGCTGTGGCTGCGGCTGCTGCTGCTGCTGCTGCGGTGGCGGTGGTGGTGGCTGCTGCGGCTGCTGCTGCTGCTGCACAGGGAGGTGGGCAGGAGACAGGGCCACGGAGTGGGGATGGGGGTGCGGGGGAGGAGGCAGAGGCGCAGAGGCGGGGCTGGGGGTTGGCAGGGTGGATTTCAGCAGCTCCAGCTGGGGTCGATGGTTCAGCTTAGGTGGGCCTGCCCGGTCTTCCTCCATATCCTCGTCTATGTTGTCCTCGCCCTCTGTCAGGGAACACAGGGCAGGGGGCGGGTCAGAAGAGCTCGGGGAACAAGTGGCTGGAGGCCAAGGTGTCCTTGGAGGTCAGTATGCTGGAGCTGGGACAGATGGCCTCTTTTCCAGCAGGGAAAAACCTCAGGGAAGCTAAGGACAACATTTGAGGGTGACAGGACCAGCAGAGGGGCCGAGGCTCACCAGAGGCTGTGGAGGTGGAGGCTTGGTCATCCTCAGGCTGGCCTGTCTGCCGGAGCACACGGTCAATCTCCAGTACATCCATCCACTGGCTCAGCTCATGCTTGAGCTCTGCCAGGCGCTGCTGCGTGGCAATCTTCTCCCGTGCCAGCCGCTCCATCTCATGCTCATATTCTTTCTCCTTCCTCTTCAGGGACTGGGGACAGGGCAAAGGACAGCAGAGTGCCCTTAGCAGCAGCCACAGGCTCCATGGCCCTCAAAACTTCTGAACCAGTGGCTCTCAACTTTCCTAAGGCTGCGACCCTTTAATACAGTTTTATGGTTGTGGTGACCCCAACCCTAGAATTATTTCATTGCTACTTCGTAACTGTAATTTTGCTACTGTTATGAACTGAATCATAATGTAAATAGCTGATCTGTGCCCCCCAAAGGGGTTGCGACCCACGGGTTAAGAACCACCATTCTGCAGTGACCAAAGCAGCTGGGAGACCACACTTGCCTCCTCTTCCATCACTCTGCCCAGTGAGGACCAGCATCTGAGTCACTGGGCGCCTAAGCAGGCACCCACCAAAAGCTAGCACAGATCCAAGTCCCAGGGGACCCTTCTGCACACCACCCTGACCGGGTCCTCAGGGACTTCAGTCTCAACCCACCTCACTCCCGCAGCCTCCACTATCACTCAGCTCACTCTGTTCACTCACTGAGGCGACAGTGACCCTCCTTGGTTCCCTCCTGCAATGACCGACACTCCTCTCTACCACCGCTCACGGTTCCCTGCTTCCTGGTCCCTGGAAGGTTTCTCGCTAGACTGACAGCCCGGTTCCCATCACAGGCTTCTACCTGCCTGGCCCCAACGCCGGACCCGTTCCTCCCCCGACCTCAGCGGCCCCTCAGCTACCCATGCTTCCTCTCCAGCTCGCAATTCACACTGCCCCCCACTCAGGAGCGGCCCACAACCCTCCAGACCTCAGAGGATATCGAAACTGAAAAACCTGTGCTGTGCCCTACTGGCCAACAATAAAGGATCTTGGGGAGTTCCACAGTACCCCAGGTCTGACTGCACACCTCTAGGGAGTTTTCACCTCAAGGTCCAGGCCAGCCCTTCCTCACCACAGATATCCCTGCTTCCCTCAGAACACAGGAGGGTCTTCCTTACTGACAATGCCTCTTCGATACTCAGCCCCGCCCAGTCCGAAGCCTCACTGCGTCTCCTCTGCATACACAAAGGCCAGCTCATGCCCCAGTTTCAGCTGCCTTCTAAAGTAAAGTGCCTGCCTGCGTGATCTCCAGACCCCGACACTTTGGCCCACCTCTTGTCTCCCAGCCTAGGAAGGTCAGCCCTGCTGTGTCCATCAGTCAAGGCAGGCACTACCAGGGCTGACTCCAGAGTCCATTTCTCAACCTGCTTCTGAACATCTAACTCCAAAGCATGGGGTCACCGCAGGTGCAGAGGCCACAGGCACCCCACACACTAGCTTGTCTGAACCCTGCCTTGCTGTTCCCACATGGATCCCTGCCTTCACTCCCCGACCCCGTGTGTGGGGTTCTGTCTGTCTGTCGGTCTCCATGATACTTACTTGCAGGGGAGGGGACACAAGTCACGTGCTACAGTGAAAGTCACGTCAGAAAACAAAAGGGTTTTTCTCAACTTCTCTACTGTAGGTCCCAGCTGACATGCTTGGCTCCTTCACCGAGACCCTTCACCAGCCCACCCCTGGCCTCTTGACTTCTAGACCACACCCAAGTCCCACTCTCCTCCATTATCCCTCCCCAGCCCAAGGCCTTGTCAGCATACCCTCCTGCCTCAGTCTCTCCCAGTGACCCTACTGCGTATCTGAATGGAGTGTGTCGCTAACAGAATGGAGTCTGTCCAATGGGGCTTCATTAGCCCCGGCTCACTGGACCACGGGCTGTTCTACAGCCAGTTTACATCCCTGACCACATCAGTGACCAGTAGCATGCTTACTCAGGCCGCCAAGGATCTATAAGTCTGCCACCCTCCTATCAGGGTGTCAGCCTCTACCCCATCTTCCCTTCATCAAAGGGAATGCAGACTCATGATCTAGCAGCAGCTCGGCTGCTTCTCCCGGCTGGGTACAGCATCACATCCAACCCCACTTCCCCACACTCCTCCAGTGGCCCCAAGCTCTGGACATTCCTTATGCGGTGAGCAAAAGCTTCACACTCTCAACGCCTGCAACACCAGGCCCAGAGCCGTGCCACGCCGGCCTCGGCATACCTGTCATTAGTTCCACGCCACAGTCCCCCATGTACCACCCCACTTCAGTTTATCCTGCTTCTCCTATTTCTGCTAGAAACAGTAGGAAAGACCTTGTCTTTATCCTAACACACATGGCACCTCTGTGTCCTCTCACCTGGCTCTGTCCCTGAGAGCTGCACATGACATCAGAGGAGGCCACATCAAGCACAGGCCCTGGGTGACTCAGTCCTCACTTGAACCTTCAGACTGTTGGCTCCAAGCGCCATCCTCAACTCTATCCACTGCTTGTAGGGAGGCTAGACTCTGGGTGAGGGGGCCCAAACACCCCCTTTCCACAGAGTTCAGCCCACAGGCCTAGAGACCCCTGCAGACCTCCCCGAGTCCACCCATAGTCCACATGGCT
Organism: Peromyscus maniculatus bairdii; assembly: GCF_049852395.1. Classification (NCBI taxonomy): domain Eukaryota; kingdom Metazoa; phylum Chordata; class Mammalia; order Rodentia; family Cricetidae; genus Peromyscus; species Peromyscus maniculatus. The sequence continues at coordinate 60,590,279 of NC_134859.1, read as the reverse complement.
CCACCTGTTTCGTGGTGCTAGCAATGAAGTCCACAGCCGCAGGAGTGCTGGGCAAGTTCTCTTCTGAGCTGAAGCTCCCTGTCCCCCGGGCTTTGTTTCAAACCCACTTATTTTAGGTGTCGATCTGGACACATGTCTATTATTCTTGTCTCCGTCCACTTCACTGTGGCCTTCTTCAAGTCCTTCACTACCCCAAGCAACTTTGGAGACCACCTCGACACCCTCCTCTAACACCCCCTGCCCTTAGACAAGACAAGGCTGTACTATGCAAGCCCAGCTGGCCTGGAACTCAGATCGGCCTGCCTCCCCTGCAGAGGCATCAGGCAGGCCTTCCTCCCCAGCCCTTCTCTTGTGAACACACCACCAAAGCCCTAGCTCCCTAAGGCCCAGAGCCAACCTCCAACCCTCTTCTAGTGCCTGTTGCCTCTCTGCAAGACAAGTCACCCTCCTACCATCTTGTACATCCAAGCATACCTCTCCCTCGTTCCTGCTGAAGAAACCACCACTCTGTCCTGTGCTGTGCCTCACTCACCCAGATGTAGCTGTCCTACAGGCCTCTGCAAATGTCCTTTCCCGAGCACTTTCCTGACGCCCCAAAACAGATCCCGCCACCCCACAAGACACAGTCCTTGGAACGTTCACATTTAGGATCTGCTGCAGGTCCTAATTTACCAGGACAAAACTCATCCCTTTTTCTTTTGGTCTCTGGTCCTCAGAAGCAGACCCAGGGCATGACCAAAAACATTTAATGAAATAAATGGGTACCACACCGGGTTTCCACAATCTTTTTTGTTTGGTTTTTCCAGAAAGGGTCTCTCTGTGTAACAGCCCTGACTGTCCTGGAACTCACTCTGTAGACTAGGCTGGTCTCAAATTCACAATGATCCGCCTGCCTCTGCCTCTCAAGTGCTGGGATTAAAGGCCTGAGCCACCCATCACCCCGCTGGGTTTCCCAAGTCTTGTGACTTCTGTTTCTGCTTCCATGATCAGCACCAATCAAGCCTTCTCACGGACAGCCTGGGGCCCCTCCACTTCCTCGTCAGTTGAGGCCTGATTCTAAGGGAGCTTCCTTCAGCGGCTTCCACAGCAGCGAAGATATTTTCAAATCCACACATTATGCAAAGCTCCCTTCCCCAGGCACACATCTATAAAAAGACACTTGTCTTGCTCCAGCTCCTTCCTACCTCGCAGTCACAATCCTATTAATATTTAGAGACCGCAAAATTTTTTTTGCATAAATTCCAACTCTTCTACCATCTCTATGGTACTATTTTTTTCGACTTAGCATCACACCAAATGAGGAAACTGATACTCAAAGGAAATGTCACGGCGTCACGGCAGAGGTGTGCTAAGAGACTGCTTTGATAAAAACAAGTGAATTACGCCCAAGCCCAAAGTCAGTAAAATTATCACGGAAATAAGCTCCAGGACACTGCACAGCCTGCGCCGGGCCCCTTGGCCCCGCAAGCGAGGCCCCGCCCCTCCGGGGCACGCGCGCACCCACGCGGACCTGCCCGCTGCGTCACCGCGGGCGGCCGGCCGGCCCCGCCCCCAGCTGCCGGGAAGCTCCGGGAGGCGGGCAGGGAGGCGGGCAGAAAGGCGCGCGCATCGGCTGGCGGCTCAGAGGCGCGGCCTGGGGCCCCGAGCACCAGGTCCGGTTACCTCCAGGTTGTGACCGAGCTACGGAAGCCCCGCTGGAGGAGTACGGGCACCCCTCCCACGGAAGCTGTGATGCAGCCTCGCTCCCGCGAGCATCCCGCGTGGGTGGACGGAAACCCCGATGCTCGCCCTGCACCCCCCTCCCCCGTGCACTCCCCGCGCGCGCGCGCGCACCACCGCCGCCGCCGCCGCCGGGAGCGCTAGGTCCCTCCCATTCCCCAACGGTTTGGTCTCCCGCGCCGCCCAGCCCGGCCGCGCCCATCCCCCCCGCCACCTCCCGGGCACGCGGAACCCTACGCGGTTTCCAGGGCGACAGCAACTTCGCACTGCCGCGGAGAGGGCCGCCAGTGCCCGCGGGGAGAGGCGACATCACCAGCGGGGGACCCCCTTCCCAGCACTCGCGGGAAGGAAACAGTTAAGGCGCAGTGGCCCCGCGCGGTCACCCGGGCAGCCTCAGGGCCCCACCCCGACCGTAGTCCTGAGCGCTGCCAGGCGAACGCAGACACCACGTCCCTCCCGATTCATTCCCGCCCCCCGCCACCAGTGACCGCCCGAGTCCGGGTCTCGCCCGGGCACTGCGGGTTGGGAGGTGCCGGTGGGCCAAGCTGCGTGCCCTGGTTACGCGCGGGCCGAGCAGACGCGGTGCGTGGGGGAGGGGAAGGCCGAAAAGTGCACGGCCGCCGCCGCCGCCGCCGCCCTCTCGCGCAGGCGCCCTCCCGCCCGCCCCCTCCCGGGCTGGGAGCCCCGCTGATGTCAGCCGGGCCATGTGCTCAGCGCCCGCGTGGAGGCGGGCGGGGGAGCCTGCCGGCAGCAGGAGGAAACTGGCGCTGCGGCCGTCACGGCAGCGCCCAGCCCTGCCTCCTCCCTCCCTCCCTGCCTCCCTCCCTCCCACATACCTGGATGTACCGCAGCGCCGTCCGCAGCACGCTCAGATTCGACGTCTTCTTGTCGTCCACGTTGGGGATGTTGCGCTTCAGGGTCTCGAAGCATTCCTTCAGATGGGCCCTCCTGGGGAAAAGGGGTGAACGCTGGTCAGCCAGCGCCCCGAGGGCACAGGGGCAGGAGGCCAGGCCCGGGGCAAACACAACAGAAGCTCTGGGGGGGAACCCCGTGCTGGGTGGGTGAGTCCGGGAGGGGCGGGCCCAGAGTCACACTCCCAAGTGTGCACACACACCTGTTTTTCTCCAATTTGTTGTGGACTTCTCTGGTTCCGATCCTGAAACCCAGACAAATAGGAGGCTCAGGGAGGAAGGCCCAGATCCGGCCTTCCGGACCCACACCACCCATACCCCCCACTGACCAGGTGTCCTAGGCTTTTTTGTCCCCGACATTCTCTCGATAAACTGGAAGTGTTGGCCCGGTGTTGGGCCCATCCACCTCCTGGAGGGGACCTCTATGATCAAAACCTATGGCCCCTGGAACTCTGCATCCCACTGGTCCAACTAAGGCAAGGGATCCTGCAGGGGTTCTAGAATCGACCTCCGGCAATGGCCTGGAAATGCCTGCCGTGGTCTCCAGCGTTGCCGCTAAGAACAACCATCAGCAGGATAGTGCCTTATTACGAGAGGTATCTCTAAGTGGCACGGGACATTCCCCAGCGGGGGCTAGCTGGCCAGGGCAGCTTCTCTTGCACTCCCGGCCCATGCTGGACGGTCTCCCATCCAACCGGCCCCTCTGCCGCGCCCCACTCACCCCCCAGGCCGCTTCTTTTGTTCACTGGATTTGGCTTCTTCAGCTGGTGCCAACTTCAGGGTCCCAAGCGTGGGCGGGGGCGGCTGCTGGGGAGCCAGCTGAGGCTGGACTCCAGGGTGTGGCGCAATGGTCAGGATGGGCGTAGGGAGGGGCTGCAAAGGCTTGGGGCTGCCAGTCGGTGCGACGACGGTGGTGGTGGTCTTCGGATCAGGCAGTAGCGGGGCAGGGGCGGGCACCTGCGGCCTGGTGGGCAGGGGGGCTGGCTCCTTAATGCTGAGTCCAGGGGTGCTGACCAGGGCCGGCTGACGAGGTGCCAGGGGCAGAGGCTGGGCCGCCGGGGGCAGAGGTGGAGGCGGGGGCAGGGACTGTGGGGAGTTGGTCACTACAGGAATAGGGATGACGGTCAGCGGGGCAGGGGCGGGCAGCGGCGGCGGCGGCGCGGGCGGTGGTGCCGGTGGCGACAGGGGTAGCGGGGGAGCCTCGATGCGGGGTTCCTCCACGGGCAGGGCATGGGCCAACCTGGCCAGGCTACTTGCCCTCTTCTGCTCCTGCTCTCTCTCCCGTTCCCGCTCCAGGCGAAGGCGCTCCTGCTCCTCTATGCAGAGAGAACACACGGGGGTCTCAGCAGAGCCCAGGGTCCTGGGCCCCCATCTACGCCTGTCCTCCAACCCTAACTTCGTCCCATCAGGGCTCAGTGACATCCTGCCCTGCCTGACACACCAGACACAGCAAGGCAGCACTAACAGACACCAGCCTGGCCCCCTGCCCCTGGGGACCTCACGTCCTGGGGCAGGGAGTGGGGCAGCAAAGGAACGGGGGTGCCAGGCTGGCTTCGGGGAAGACAGGGGTTCACGAATGGGATGCTGGGGGCCCAGCAACCTAGAGCTGGATGTGCAACTAGATAGGTAACCAACAGGAGTATCCAGAAGGGCATAAGGCTAAGGTGTGCACAGGGATGGATGAGGTCTGGGCTGGCAACAGGCCAGACCACCACAGGGGCATGGGGCCATCCACAGAATTGACCCGGCACCTGTTGGAGAGCGGGCGGTACCTCTGTTTCACAGAGAGACCAAATGATTCGCCGAGTTACACAGCAGGTCTGCTGCCCAGCCAGATGCCCTGTTGCTCACTGTAAGCTCACTAGGTGTCCTCTCACATCCACACCCCCAGTTCTCACAAGAGCCCCAGGTTACAGGGCAAACCCCTCACATTTACTTCATGAGAACACGGCCTGCTAAGCCAAAGGCCCCAACTTTTCCTCCGAGAGCAGTGAGTCCAGCTGTTCTCCCAACATGTTAGGACCCATGTCTCTCAGGCCAGGCTGTCCCTTGTCCAGGACCACTTACAGCAGGAACAGCACAGTTTAGACAGGCGGAGGCAGGCAGAAGGGAGGACCAGCCAGGTAAAGGCAGCAGAGGTTGAGCAGGGCCACTGAACTCAGGCAACCTTCATGATCACATCCCTCAGCATCTCTAGTGAGACCCACTCAAGAGCGGGACCAAAGTGGGACCGGCCGCTATCCAGGAACCGGCTTCTCTCAGGCCCCACCCTAGGCTCCCTGGCCAGGGCTTTTGTTCAGGGCTGGGTCACCATCTCCCAGGTAAGGGAAGCAGCCCAGACCCTTCTGCTTGTGGTGTCAAAACTGTTGACAACAGAGGGCGGACACACCCTGAGCAGGATCATGTGATGTGGGGCTGGAGCTAACTCCTCCCTAGGGAGGAGGGGCACAGTCCCCTCAGGTCTTCCTAACCCAAAAGACCCCATGGTCTTCTGGGCTTGGAACAGCGTAAGGAGGAGCCCCACCTCCAGCCCCACAAGACAAGGAAGGAGCCGAGGAGGAAGCTGAGGGAGGAAGTGTTTGGAAGGAATCATAAACTGTTTCCCAGCAGCCCGAGTTCAGGCCTCTTCCCATCTCCCCTGCCCTTCAGGAAGGGGAGGACAGGCTTACTCCAACGAAGAGGCCTTGCTCACCCGGGCGGGTCTCTCTGTCAGCACTTGACTTAGGTTCCTGCAGCTCCCCACAAACCACAGTGGTAAAGAAGCCTGTGGAGTTCCAACTTCAGAGCCCTTCCTCTGGCTGGCCTGGAACAGATCTGGCCCACACACTTTAAACTCAGGGCCTAATAAAGCTCCTTTGACTGATCCAGTTTTGTTTTTTTTAAATCTTTATTTTGTGTTAGTGAGGGCACACACAGGTCAGAGGACCACTCTCAGGGTCTCAGAGGTTCTGTCTCTCCTCCCACCATGGGTTCCTAGGATCGACCTCAGTCAGGCTTTCTCTGGCGCTGCTTGCTCACTGGCCTGGGGACAAGTGTTTTAAGTCACCACAGGTGGAGGGGCCCAAAGCCAGGTACTGGACTGGAAGCTAAGTCTGTACTTCAAGCTCCTCTAGGAGACAGCAACCCCCTCCCCCCTCCCCCCTCTCTTCCAGAGCCACCACGAAGCCACGCTTCCCAGATACCAGGAAGGACTCACTGAATGAGCTCCACCACACCCAGCATTGTCAACCCTAACCGGACAGCAGAGGCTGCTCCACGACCACCCCAGCCCCCTAGAGCTTCCCTCCCCTGGTTCTGCCTCCTTTCCTACCCAGGGTCCCCTCCCAGTGACGGACAAACTGTGCTTCTTAGGTCATCTTACGGAATGTTCTGACCCACAGGTGTCCTCCTCTCACATGCGTGCACACCCACACCTACCTCCTCCAGGCTCCACCCAGGCACCAACCCGGTGAATTAGCAAGACCCTCCGGGCTGGGAGAGCACAGGCCTTGTCTGCCTACAACCTTGCTTGCTACTGTGGTCTCATGTGTACAGGACTTCCCCCCTTCTGGATGCCACCAGAGCTTGGCACAGAAGGCAGGCTCAGAGCAGGGCAGGTGCCGGGCACCTCTGCACACACCAGCCAGCTCCCTCCCATCAAGGTAGGAGACCATCTCAAGTCATCTCCACACAAGCTGGCAAAGGCCTGCCAAGTCCTCCTCCGGGCGCCAGCACGGCCCTGCCCTTCCCTCTCTTCTCCCTCACAACTGCTTACATGTGCGGCACATCCTTAGGTCGTCTGTCATGTGAGCAGACTGGTCTGCAAGGCTTGACCTTGCCTTGTAGGTGGGAACGGAGAGGCTAAGAGACTCCCTGCTCAGAGCTGGTTATCTGAAGTAAGTACCTCCGTAGGGGCAGTTCTGCTCGACATGCTGGTGTCAGCTACAGGGCAGGGGTCTTAACCCGTGGGAACCAAATCTGGCCTTCTCTGTACTCGAGGCCGCCTGGGCTTCCCAGTACCCACCCATCTTCTAAGACTCTGTGATCCATTATCAGGCAGCTGAGGCCTGGGAGCCGAGCTCTGCTTCTCCCCAGAGCTCCATCCTCGGAGGGAAGAGAAGGGCCGTGCAATTCCCTCAGAGGGCTTTTCCTACGCTCTTCTGCAGAGCTGGGACCCCCAACCCCCTCCAGCCCCCTCCACCTGACCGGTCAGCTCTGGGCTAATTGAACAAGTGTGAACACACGGCTGTAGAGGCCTTCTCGCTGTTCTAGATACCCCGGAAGGTTAATGTGAAATAAGAGTTCCCTAGGGGCAACAGGAGGGTCGGTCAATCCTGTTCACCTCTCTCAGACTGCCTGGTCCACAGTGGGGTATAACGGGTACTCCTGAACTGCACCGTGTATTGATGGTAGCGGCGGGTGACTCGTTCTCTCCAAACTCTTCAGGTCGCCCCCTGCCCACATCCGCCGCTGAAACCACACACTTGTCATTCTGGTTAACCACCAGCACTGTCCACTGCTTGACCCTGCTCGGGGGCCCAAAGCACAAGGGGGAGGGGCGCGAGGGTCGATGATACCCCAGAGCAGCTGCTCGGCACCAACCCGAGCACTGGTCTTGCACGACTCCAGTGACTCCTGACCTTGAGAGGCTGGTGGCTGTGACGAGGCCCCGCAGCTCCTCCGCCCCTTGCCGGCTAGCTACCACTCCGCCCGCCCGCCCGCCCGCCCGCCCGCCGGAGCGGAACAAGCTGCAGGCGCGCGGGCGCGAGCGCGAGCGAGCACACACACAACACACGCACACTACTACCTCCTGCATGACTCATCATTGAAGCAACAATAGGCAGAAAGAAAGGAAAGGAGGGCGAAGAACTCTCTCTCCACCACAACACTGCCGGCTGAAGGGTTCTGAGGAAGGGCAGGGGAGCCAGGGATCCCCGGGAACTGCACATACATTGCAGAACGGGGGCCCTCGCAAGCGTCTGGGAAGCTGAGGTCTTTTCCCTTCAGCCTCTCTTCCAGCAGCACTCGAAGGCTAAGGACCACAGCCAAAGGGGGTGGAGGGCCGGATCATAAAACCGGCGTCCGTCCTCTCTGAGGGCGAGCCAAAGTTTGCCCTTCTCACCCTGACTTATTGCAGGGTGGCCGGGGTGTTGCCAGAAGGGCTCGGGGACACCGTTAGTGGGTCAGTGAGAAGACGTGAGCTGTCGATGTCACCCTGAGATTCTGAGGGTTTCCCTCACTACAGGATCACAAACAGGAGGATCCAGCCAGAGCCAAGGTGAACGTAGCTCCTCCTACCCAGGGCAAAGGCTCTCCCTGGGAGACGGCCAGCAACCGGAGCCCGAGCCCAACCCGACTCAAGGCCCCTCGCCAGCCCCGCCCAGGCCCCGCCCCCGGGCCAGCGCGAGGCTGCCAGGAGGGGCCGGGCCGCTCCGTCCCCAGCGGGAGTGTCCCCCGTGCACGTGGTCGGGGGCGGGACCTGCCTACGTCACCAGTCCGTGTAACCAACGGGCTTGGGACGCAGGCACACGCAACATTCCAGCCAAGAGCGGGTTTGAAACGCGCAGACACGCCACATTCCACACCGGCTAAAGCAGGGCAAGGCAGGGGGGCCTGGGGGCTGCCCCCAGCGACCCGCGGGACACTCACATGCACCCAATCAGCGCAGCTTCCAGCCAAACCTAGACGTGCGACCCAGCCCAGCTCTGGGAGGCGGGGTCAGGCGGGGCTGGCCAAGATCATAAGACACGCGATGTCATTTCATTCTGCAAAGGCCGCCTCCGCCCGAAGCAGCGCGTAGATCTGCCGGGAGCGTTTCCCGCACCCTCCTGCCGGGGCCAGGGAATCCGGAGAGCTGCTCCGCGTAGAGTATTCCCCACCCCCACCCAGTTACGCACACGCCCCCTCGTGTGCTGTACAAACACCCGTGTACACGTCCGTTCATCCGCTCTCTCCCGGCTCCGATCACACATCTTGATGCACACACGCACGCACACGCGGGTCTGCCACCCCCACACATCAACATCCCTCTCCCCATCCCCCGGTTCACACATCCTCAATGGTATCCAGGGCGCCGCCCGCCCACACCTAAGGAGCCCCCCACTGAAGGTGTACCGGGGGGTGCCAGGCAGCTAGGGTGGCACCCGCAGAAGCTGGGTCCCTCTTTGCATGTTAATGGATTCATTAATTATTTTCACTGCTCGCATCACTCCTTCGGGACGGCAGCTCTTGCGGGGAGCCCGTGCTCTACCCGGCTTTTTAGGTCGCGCCGTAGAGGGACCTGCCTGCTATTTCCAGTGGGTTTGGGGATCGGGGTCACTGGCCTCCCCTTTTGCCCAGTGCCCCAGGGGCCCAGCCGGGCCGCTCACCACGTGCTCTCTGTTGTTGCTGCGCTTGCCATTCCAGGAAGCGGGCCGCCTCCAGTAGCGTCTCTATGCTCATCGCGCCGAGAGCAGCCGGGGGCGCGCCGGGGCCGAGGCTGCGGCCCGCGAGCCAAGCACAGGTCAGGCTGGCGGGCCGGCAGGAGGGAGGGATCACCTCCGGGGGGCGACAGGGCTGGGCGGCGCAGCGCACTCCTCAGAAAAGAACGGGGGAGCACGGGGAGAAAAATCAATGTCTCCCAAAATATTTGCAAAATAGGAATTTGCAAATTAAAACAATTTTGATGCAAAAAACAAAAAAAGGCGGCACTGCCTTCTTCCTTCCTTCTTCCTCTTCCTCCCTTCCGATGCCTCCCGCCCCGCGGCCCCCGGAGTCCCGCCGACAAGAAAGGGCTTTGCAACAAGATGGCGAGGAGGCACCGACACACACAACAAGGGAAGGAGCCGCGCTGCCCCCGGCCGCCGCCCCCGCTACTACACCGGGGCCGCAGCCAAAGCCCGGACCGGAGCCCCCGCCCGTAGGGCCGCGGCGTCTCGCTGAGGGCGGGGTCGCGCCAGGAGTAGCCCCGCCCACCGCGCGCGCACACGTGGCTTGGGTGGGGGTGAGAAGATGGAACCAGGCTTCCGCGCTGTTTCCGCTTTCCCGCCTTGCCCCTCCCTGCTCCGCGGCCAGCCACAAGTTAAACGGGGGTTGTTGCGTGCTTGAGGCATTCACGACGAGCTCTGCTTTGCTGCGAGAAGGAACGGGAAACCCGAGGCTTCTGTGAGCTGAGACAGCGGTAGTACACGTCAGGGGAACCTACGATCCGACCCTTAGGTCTCCCCGCCCCATGTAGACACGACCTAAATCCTGCAGCCGTCCGGTCTGTCGCAATTCCCCCGGGATCCGCCCCTGGGCGGAGCTGACAGCAAGCAGCCCGAGTATTGACAGAGGGACCGGGGAGCTGATCCCGTTCCGGATTTTGTCTCTGTTCCTCCCCCCGCAGTGCGTTCGCATCCTATTAGGCTACATCACCAGGCCGCCCGCCAATGGGCGGGCAGGACAACACGGCATGGAGCAGCTCCACATGGACACCCCGCGCCGCCAGCCTTCTGTTTAAAGGGCCAGTGTCTACGGGGTCGTTTTAGCGGGTGCGGATAAGGCCACCGGGTGAACGTAGGGTGAGACACCTACAGGGGAATTCCGCAGTCCTGCTCAGGCCCATCCCCTGCTTTGCATCACCCTCCCATTCAAAACCAAGTGTTCCTTTCCTCTCCCTGAATTCTTTGTCCACTCGTGTCTGATATGGGCGGAGACTGAAAACGTGCCGTTCCAAAGGACAGCCTTCGCTGTGGTGCCGGGACAGCAGTGGTCAAAAGGCGAAGCGTCCACAGCCCAGGCCAAGGAGGCGTAGTCTAAACCAGGAACAACAACGTGGAGGGCGGAAGCTGCGCGCTACCCGGGCTGCCGGCTGTGTGCGGGGCGGGGTCGCTGCCTTGGGTTGGAGGCGCGCTCTCTCCTAGGCTCGCCAGCCAGCCTTTATCCTGGCTCTAGGGTTTAGGACCGTCCTTGGGTACAATCAAAAAGATCTTTGAAGTCAGCTTGCCCAAATCATTGCACTTCACAGATAAGAAAAGGGACGATTCCAACTGCTCCTTGTGCCGTGAGCAACTAACTCTTCCAAGTCAGGTCTGAGGCTAGACTTCTCTCACCACCACCTCGTCCTGTACCCCACGCCCCGCAAAGAGTGAAGGAGTATTAAACTACTGTGCAGAGAGGGGTCTGATGAGGACAACAGAAACGTCCCTATACCTAAAACCCAACCACACTGTTTGGGTTCTTTGGTGGAAGCCACACAATCTCCATTAACATTGAAAAGCACAGGACTATTATGGGCACCATGGAGATGATCCGATCCAATTCTGTTGTCCCAGTGCTAGGCATAAACCCTTTCCTGTCATTGTCTCAAACTCTTTGATAAACCAGTGCAGGGAGAGTGGAGACATACCAGTGTTTTCAGGATCTCGGCTCCACCACACAACACCGAAAGCAGGCCTTTGAGACCTTAGAGGCAGGCCACCTTGACAGCCCAACCCACCCACACCGTGCCCTTAAGTGTATGTATGTATGTATGTATGTATGTATGTATGTATGTACCTGCTTCAAGGGCTGCCACAATGGCCAGGATCACAGAACAAAAGAGGCTTAAGGGTCTGTCTTCCCCTTAAGGTTATCCTAGAGGGACTCCCTGTACAGCTGAATGGAGCTTTGATGTTGGTATGTTGAACTGTGTGTAGTATGTGGAACTGAGCATGAATCGCCCTTCCACAAATGTCTGGTGTCACCGACTTCATGAAGCTGGAGTAAACCATGAAAGCCCAGTCCTCTGCAGGGTAAGAAGCCTTTTCCTAAGACTAAGACGATAGGGGTGCTAGCTCTAACCCGGTTCCCCTCCCTGGTGTCAGCTACTTGCTTTGGGTGTGGCTGGGTCTGACCTACTACAGAAAACGGCGATGATACAGATGCAGGTGGTGGGAGGCCTGAGATGGCACTACCATTTTTGCATGGAACCAGCTCCATAGCCTTCACTCAGACTGCTACTTGTCCTGGCCCAACACCTGGACTTTTCTACTGGTCAAAGCCCAGTGCTTCTACTCTTGTGAGGGGCCAGTTCTGTGACACAATGACTCTTCTGAGCAGTATTTTGAAAGCACCTCTCTTCTCAGGGGAGAGGAAGCGAAAGTGGGGTGAATACAGACTTGATGGCTGGCCTTTCCCTTGCCCCCAATACCCCATCTGCTCCAGAGCTTAGCAGAGATGCTTGCTACTTAAAACAAACAGCCTTACAGGCTTCACATGACGTTTATTTGGGTCACATGGGGACAGCAGCCAGGGGATGTTAGGAGAAGCAAGGATTTAGAAAGGCTTTTGCTGGGCTTGTTGTTGCCTTTAGGAGCCTAAAAGTGGCCACCAGAATTTCTCATCAAGCAATGTTTCTGGAAGTTCAGGAGTGGACAGTGGGAGTGAGAGACACCTATAAGGAGGCACAGTAGAGAGAAATGAATGGGAGGGCTGTTTTAACATGTTTCAGTTTCCTGTTTTAATGGGTGGAGCCAGGGTATAAGTTGGCGAGCACATTCATTCAAGAGAAAGAGTCTTTTTGATGTTTCAGCACAAGCTTAGCAGGTTTGGAGAATGATGCCAGAGCCAACCATCTCCTAATACTTATTCTTCAATCTGTTACGGCTTCCGGGTGCTGAGGATGTCTGGATCAGGAGGGCAACCGGATCTTCCACCACTGTGCACTTTTTCAAACTTCTTCCTCTTGTCTTGTGCACCTCAATATCTAATCCACACCCCACAGTGCACCCTCCTTCCACGTCTACACTGGCTGACTTCCTATCTTCTCACCATTCATCCCAACAGAGTCATACATTGACAGCTCCAAGTACTATGTGAAATCACTTCCCTGAACACTTCCAAACAATAAGATGTGGGAAAGAGTATGGAGCTAAACATACGGATATTCACAGTGGATCCCAGGAGATGCCCCAACCTTTCAGCCTTGACCTGGTACCTTTTACTAGTGGCTTTAGGTAACCTTTCACCAGTCATAATTAACACAAGGGAAACATCCAGCTATAAGATAGAGGACATCAGACAGCTATGCCCAGGGACACACCAGGTAATGCTCATTTAACAAGCACGTGCTAGACAACTGGCTAAGTATCTTTACAGGCAAGGCCAGGTGATCTTTGGTAAGCGGAGTGGTGTAGGAAGTGAGAAGGTGGCATTGACCACTACATTCCTACTGGGCAGGGTTCATTTTCCTCTCCCATACTGGATGCAGCAAGGGATAACACAAGGACACCAGGCACCGAACGAAGGGCTATGAAATACTAAGTCAGGCTCCCAGGTCTTAATTTCTCCAAAAACATAAAAAGAAACCAGTAGCCAGGCGGTGTTGGCACATACCTTTAATCCCAGGACTCGGGAGGCAGAGGCAGGTGGATCTCAGTGAGTTCGAGGCCAGCCTGGTCTACAGAGCAAGTTCCAGGACAGCCAGGGCTACTCAAAGAAACCCTAGCTCGATAAAACAAAAAAAGCAGTCAGGCATGGTGGCTCACCTACAACCTCAAGCAGAGGGATGGTTTCCCAATTTCAAAGCCTGCTTGAGCTATAGAATGACTCCGTCTCCAAAACAAATCAAATCATCAAAGAAAGTGAGGGCACTTAGAGCTAGACAACACTGAACCCAAGTCTTTGTTTTGTTTTCGAGACAGGGTTTCTCTGTAGTCCTAGAACTCACTCCAGACCAGGCTGGCCTCAAACTCAGGGATCTGCCTGCCTCTTGAACCCAAGTCTTAACAAAGCCATCAGGATAATTCTAAATTCCTGACAGGTGTACCCTGCAAGGTTTCTGACCAGTCATCAATGAAGTGGGTTCCCCAGGAGTCTGTACTTCTCCTTCCCACTTCTCAGCACCCACCAAACAAATTCAGTTGAGTTTCTCCTTCTGCCTAAAGTACTTCCTCCCAGCACGGCCTCACTGGATGTCACAGCTGAAGAGTAGTGACTGCAGGGTCTAAGAGCCCAAGAAAAGGTATCTTATCAAAGGTCACCAAGCTGTCAAGTTGTGAAGTGGCCTGATCACCTTCTCTGTCTGCCAGTCTAATCTGGGCAAATACCATCTATATGGGGTCCAGAGTCCCTGCCCAGTCTCCCGGAAGTGGGTGAACAAGGGAAGAAAGCACACATGCATGTGCACACACCATTGCTAGAAACAGATAATCATTAACTTTGCCTAGTGCTCTCCGAACACAGGTTAGTCCGTGAGTGAGAATGCCTTGGGGGAACCTCTAACTGGGCCTGGGAAGGTGACAGGAGAAAAGGGTAGACTTTTATCCAGGCACCCACCCTGGGTGTGAACACTGAGTAATAAAGAAAGAAATGCAGTTCAGAAACAAGAAAGGAGGAGCTTCATACTAGGCTCTTTCTTTGAGAGGCCAGGGGCAAGCCTTGCTGTCTTGTCTCGAGTTGGAGCTATGGGTGCCAGGGGGTGGAAGAAGCTGATCCACTGGAAAGGCATAGAAGCAGGAGTACTTCAGACATTCCTTTGAAGGAAAAAAGATGTGGCTTCCTGGGAGTCGATTAATTCAGGTCAAGGGAGTGGGGCTGGGCAGAGTTATGAGTAAAGAGAGGTGGAGTCGTGCAATGTGAGTCAAGAGCCAGCTGGATCACTCGGGTGTGGAGATGTGTTGGGAGATAGGAACTCCTCTCAAGGCAGAGGGCTGGATGGCAGTCAGTGCCTGTGAAAGGTCCCATCCAAGTCATACCCAAGAGGCAGGCAGTGGGATCAAGTATCCACTAGGCAGTTCTGGAGCCACTCTGCAGAGCTTAGTGGCCACAAGCTAGCTTGAGTTTCTACTTCCAGGTTGGGGTGGGGTCAGGTGAGAGAATATAGATCTCTATTCCCTAGACGGCCCTGCTTCCTGTCCCCACTAGTGATCTTAGATGGGGCTTTATTGGCCATTTCTGAAGCCAATCTGTAATAACTGCACCACTGTCAAAACAGATCCTTAAAATGGATCCCTATAAATTGCTAAGTGTTGTATGAAAAAAATGAAAATAAAACAAGCTATAATGAAAAATAAGCAATCATTTTCTACTCCAGAACAATGGAGTTTTCTACTCACAAAAGCAAATAAAACAAATATAAAGGCCCAGTGTGATGGATTTGATTATCTCTAGACATTCCTAACTGTAAAAATAAAATCATCATTAAAGGTGGGGAAGAAATGATAAAATGGAAGGAAGTCTTACAATGGGAATTTGCAGTTTTCAATACAGACAAAAATCTAGATTTAAAGTAGTACATGCATGAAATAATAGCACATGTGTAGCTGAAGAGACCTTGTCAGTCCCAAAATTAAATTCAAACAATGGAGCAATTTTTTTGGCCTATCAATTGATGAAGAATGTTTTAAAAATAGCCTTCTAGGGCTGGAGAGAGAGCTCAAAGGCTAACAGCATGAGCTGCTCTTGCAGAGGATTGCGTTTAGTTCCCAGCATTCCTATCTAGCAGCTCACTCCAGCTCTGGCCTCCTAGGGCACCAACACTTACATGCACAGATTCAGACAGACAGACAGACAGACCTAACTAAAAATAAAATGAATCTTTAAAAAAAAAATCAGCCTTGGCCGGGCGGTGGTGGCACACGCCTTTAATCCCAGCCCTTGGGAGGCAGAGGCAGGCGGATCTCTGTGAGTTCGAGGCCAGCCTGGGCTACCAAGTGAGTTCCAGGAAAGGCGCAAAGCTACATAGAGAAACCCTGTCTCGAAAAACCAAAAAAAAAAAATCAGCCTTCTAAAACTACCAAAGGTATGGCAAAAACAAACAAACAAAACCCACTTATTCATGGAAATGTACTAGCTTTTTTTTTTTTTTTTTTGTGAGCAAACTGGGGAAGCAATTTTCTGCCTTGGCAACTCCAGGTGAATTTATCCTACAAAAAGAAAACTACATTAAAACTTTGATATAAAGACATCTGGTAAAATGTTATTTACAGCAGTGAAAACCCTTTTCAGGGCTATCTAAAGCTCCAACTAGGAACGACCAGCCAGGCACAGTGTGCTTCCAGCACATCAGAGCAAGGAAGGAGCAGGATGTGGGCACAGAACCAGCAGAGGCTGGCTTCAGGCAGGGTGGTTACTAGCAATTCTTATTTTCACAGCTTCCCTGAAGCAGATTATTAGCCTTCTATTCAGAAAGAAAAATAATAAATAAATCACAATATACTGCTAAATAAAAGATTATAAAATTATAATTAATGTACAATATGATTGACCCCACAGTTGTTTAAAATGCATATGCATACAAACATACTAAGACAACAAAATGTTTATATGAAAACTTATTACAATTATAAAATGAAGTTGTTGAAAGGCTGGAAATGTGGTAGCATGCCAAGGCTGTGGGCAGGAGGGGGAATGTCCCTGGAAGGGACAGCTGCCTTCGCTCTGTTCAGGAAAAGCCACCCTTTCTCTGGGATGTCATGGTGTTTGACTTCCCCTGAAATGAGCCTGTGGCACCATTTCCCGCTCTATTTTCTTCTGAAAACTCTCCTGTACAGGTTCTTTTCATCTCACTGCACCGGATCTAAATCCACCCTGCTGTCCAGCAGATGCTGCCTACGCTGATAATCCAAGTTCAGAACCGTCTAGATTAGGGCACAATGGGGGTTAACTCACAGAAGTGGGTGCCAGTACCCTGAATTAAGAGAGAAGTACACATAATAGACTTATGGATACAATCCTTGGGGATTAAGGAGTAGGAAGGGCCCCATTAAGAGGGTAGGCAGCAACCAAACTTCAGAGGTCAAGTGAGCAAGACTAGGAAAGATAAAGGCAGAAATAACTGTTACTTGGTGGACATCACCGACTGATGTTTTACTACATTTTGTTTTTTAAAATAAAGTGGTGAGTTACCACAATTCACAATTAAGTAGGATTCAAATAAACCTAGATTTTTGGCTTCCCTCAGAGCACCCAACACCATGGTACCACTCAGCTCATCAGCAGATGAGAAAAGCCACTCCTTGCTAGTGAGTGAGGGCTGGAGTGCCCCCTTTCTTGCTTGACTCCTGCCACACGAAGGAAGAACAAATTCCTCGTTGTAAATGAAGATCCAATACAAAGCCCAGCCGCACACCCAGCCTTAGCCGACAAGGCAGGATCCCGGTCCACAGAGCAGGGATCCTATCTCAGACCAGGCTGACTCCCCCTCTACTAGGAAGAAACATCAGCCTCAGCCACAGTCCCGAGGGTCCCGCTCTCCAGTAGGATGCTCTTTTTGAACAGTTTGGGGGTCCACTATAGCTACAGCATCCAGCCAAATCCCCAGCTGGGCTTCCTTTGCTTTCCTTCTGAACCCCAAGGCCACAATTCCTTTTGAGGGTCAGCCTCACCTCTGTGGTTCCCAAACTAGTTTCTCTCGCCAACCTGGGAAGAGAACTTATGATTCTCTTGACAGCCCTACCTTCTCTGGCAAGCTTACAAAGCACATGCGTTTTGTGTAGTTCCACAAGTGAAATATTTGGAACTGCAGTGTTTAAAACAGAACAAAACCTCCCTTCTATTATTATACAATTAAGTATTGTCATTACCTAATTATCAGTTATTTCACATTGATTCTGGTCCAACGGGCTTTCACCAGACACTTTATTTTGTGGTTTCATTAACTAGTTAATTATCTACATTACTGCCAAATACAAGATTCGGTGAAGATTTGGTGGCATAAATTAAGAACTAACTGTATGTAATTTCACTTACTAAATCTCATTCATTGATCACAGAAAATGATACTACCTTAAGTGCTGAACTATGAAGGGGTAAGACATGTTTGTTCTGGCTCCCCCGTGTTATGGAATTAAAGTCTCTTCCTGCAGAGGCGGAGCAAAGGGACCTGAAAGTACATTTTTACCATTAGTACATTATTTGTCATAGAATTTCTAGATTTGGCAATAGAGCTCAGCCTTAACTTCTTGGACCAGAGTTCAAATCCTGCCTCTGTACCTCTGCTCAGTGAATAACATTAGTGCAAGTTACTTAAGCTTTTGAAGCTTCCATTACCTTCAGCTGCCACACGACAACACCACATCACCTAAAGGTTACTAAATGAGACAATCTTCTGTAAAAGACGGAAACCAAGGTTAGCTCCTAATGTCTCCACAACACAGAAGCTGGCTTTCACTTTGGGTCAATAGGTAGTACTCTATTTAGTACTATTTAGACAGGTTTCTCAATTGAGTCCAATGGCAGGAGACTTTCTGGCCAAAATTCTAAAAGGCTACACAAAGTAAGGAGAGAAGACAAATCGCAAGTGTCACTGTTTCTGAACTCCCCTAGATCCGGAGTCCTTCTCTCCCTGGCATGGTGGTCTCACTCCTCCCTCAGCCGAGTAGGTCGCCCTCAGCTCTCCCGAGGCCAGCCCAGTCCGACTGGCGTCCTATGTAGGAGTGGGGTAGCACTGCAAACCCCGGGCTGAGGAGCTGCCCGGCCTGTGCTCTCTCCCACTGTTCACTGCCCTGGGGTGAGCAGAACCGGAAGCACACGCTGCCCGCCCTCTTCTAAGCATCAGCTCCACGGCACCTCTGTCCAGTGTGGCTGGATTTCCGTCCTCTACCTTCTTTTCTTTCCAGTTTCCCTGTTGCTAAGGAGTACCCATGATCCTCTACCTCCCAAGGAGAGCCCAGAGACCCAGAGATTTCTGCTTGGACCAAGACAGGCAGACAGACTCCATCTCAAAGAGGTAAAAGGTCTTCATTCAGTCACAACATAGCTTCCCAGAGTAAAAGCACAGACTCACAAAGGCAGCATTAGCTGTTCCAACCAGCAATTAAAGAAATGAACCGCTGTTTTAGTCATTTGAGTGAGTCACAGCAGATCTTTCCAGAACAGAATAGGATCTCAGGCATGTGTAAATTCTATTGCTATGGGTGCCCTGAGCCAGGCGTTTTAACACTACAGTGATATTCACACAAGGCATATGGGATGATTAGCATCTTTCAAAACCATTAATGCCCTCCTTCAAGAGGTAAAAGCCGACTGTTCTATTAATGAACATGACAGCAAATGAAATCTGAGCAGCAAGTTCCCTAGAAACAACGAAGTCACATCCCTCTCCTTAGGGCACCCCTGGCTAGCACTTCTGAGACTTTACTCAAAGAGCAATAACTGAGGTTTTGCAAACGGGGTAGAAGGGTCACTGCAGACCTTCACTCTGTACCATAAAGTAAACAGGGAGCATTTCTCCTTGAGCCTACAGCCATACAGGGCAAGTCACATGCATGCTCTGACCTATACAGAAACATCCTTCTAAGAAATAAGGCCCGGCTAGTTCATATAAACATAAAACAGAGAACCGTCACAACTTTTCACATGAATAACACATCACATGCATGTTAGCCTGCCAACAAGATCAAATACAAAGCAAAATGAAAATGCATTTCTCTAGGAGATCTATATCTTACTAGTCCTAAAACAAAGTTAAAAAAAAAAAAAAACACCTAAAGGACAGGCCCAATATGTGTACATTCTAGAATAGAAAGATGTGACCAAAAGAAAGGTTGGTCAGGTGAAACTATAAAAAAAACACAAAACATAGCCAGGGGGTAGTGGTGACACACACCTTTGATCCCAGCACTTGGGAGAAAGACAGGCAGGCTGATCTCGGTGAATTCAGCCTGGTTCACAGAGCAAGTTCCACGACAGCCAGGACTATACAGAGAAACCATGTTTCAAAAAAAAAAAAAAGTATAAAAAGTACAGGTAGTGATTTTTTTCTTCCTTATACTTTCATTTTAAAGTTTTTAAGTGAAAATGTACCATCATAAATACTTATCTGGGTACAACTGAGTATTTCTAGAAAGTTCCACAGACACAATTTCATCCATTCCCATTCTCACAATGAAATTCAGGATCGCGATGGAAGGGGCTGCAGGTGCCCCCGTGTGGCTTCAGAAGGAAGTGCTGCAAATGAGAAAGACCAAGGGGCTCCCACAGCCTGTCTCTCTTGCCCCCTCTCCCTGAGACAGGGTCTCCTACAACTCCCTCTGGCCCTGAACTCACAATGTAGACAAGACCAACTCTGAACTCAGCCTTGAACTGCTGACCTCCTCCTTCCACCTCCCAAATGCTGATCACAGGTGGGGTCACCAACCCAGCACTCACTTCCTTCTCTTCAAAGTGGGGGGAGGGAGCCCAGGGATGTAGCTCAGTTGGTACAGTACCTGCCTTGCACTAACAGAGCCCTGGGTTCAATCTCCAGCACCACAGAAGACCAGGTATGAAGGCAACATCTGCAATCCCAGAAACAGGGAGGTGGAGGCAGGAAAACCATGAATTCAACGCCAACCTTGGCTACCTTGAAAGTTCAAGCCCATGAGCTTCATGAATGAGACCCTGCTTCAAACACAACCAAAATGAAATAAAACCAAATGGCCGTGGATGGCTTCTGCGTGGGATGTTTACATCTTTTCCACACCTGGCATTTGACTCTTCCTGTCAGACACCAGAGGCTTGGATTTCCACCAGGAAAAGAGGTTTTGTTTTCTAAACTCTATTAATCGACCAGAACCCTTAGGGTTAGCTGAAACTCTTCCTCCTCCTCCTCCTCCTCCTCGGAGCTGCCAACAGGGAGGGTGAAGGAACCAAACCGACAAACCCAAGCCGATTCTAAACAAAAGCACCTTGTTCCCTCTGGAAAACAAGTTCAGCTCTGTCCCCACTCCAGCCATCGGGGGATCAGAAGCCAACCAGAGAGCAGAACAGAATTTAAGATAATACCACAGAGATTCAATTTCATATCAATCCACCAACACCAACTTGACCTCCAGACATGTAAGCAGAATGCCACTCAACACTGTGACACGTGAGCAACCAATTTCTTTAAAAAGCTTCTCTTCAATTACAAAGCACATGTGTAATATGTCCGTTGAAAATGTTTTCAATGTCATCTCAAACAATGTTAGAAAAAAATAATGTTCAAATGCAAAGGTACTCACGGCTTTAGTTTTTCAAAGACTGTGGACACCACTCTTGTCAAACTTTTTTTTTCCCTTCCCATTCTAAGATCATTATCTTAACACCTATACAACCTGCTCCATAACAAATCTCAACCTTAGGGCTGAAACACATATAGACACAGATACAACTTTTGCATCTCCATTAATGTTCTCTAAGAATCTCCAGGAACTAGACTTAAACAAAGGTCAACACTGTGCCTGAAGGGCATTTTGAATGGGCAAAAGTGTATGAAAAAAAATATACAATTATCAGGGGGTGGGGATTTAGGCCCTGGGTTCGGTCCTCAGCTCCGAGAAAAAAAAATACAATTATCCAAACATGAAAAATTTATAAGTTAAACAAACAAACAAACAGAAAGTCAAAATTCCAACATCAATACAATCCAAATGAACCACACACACATTTGTACCACCGACATGAAGACGGGGAGAAAAGAGAAAGTACTAACACAGCTGTGAGAAGGCTGACACCCTGGGTAACTGGTGTGTCTGTTTTGTAAAGCTAATGACTGAATTCAGGACCTTGTGTTTGCTAGGCAAGTGCTCTACCACGGAGTCACATCTCTAGCCACTTCTGTTTCAAAATCATTGAACATCTGCCAATTTATGATGAGGAAAACATTTATTGATTATTTATTGAATATCCACCAGGTATTCTGGCATTTAACTGCCACTGAACTCAGAGATCCTTAGATTTTATCAAGAAAACTGATGTGGGGACTGAGGACATAGCTCAGTTGGTAGAGCATTTTTGTCTAGCAGAGTCCTGGGCTCAATAGATCATTAGCACCACATAAATCAGGCTTGTACTGCCAGCACTCAAGATAAAGATACTGGAGGAAAAGGATATTAAATTCATCTCAGTTACACATGAAGTCTGAGAAGACAAACAACAACAGGGCTGGGGAGATGGCTCAATGGCTAAAAGAATGTACTGTTCTTGCAGAGGACCCAGTTTGGATTCTAGGACCCACATCAGGTGGCTCACAACTGCCTGTGACTTCAGCTCCAGGGGATCTGATGCCTCTGCAGGCACCTGCACTCACATACACAGACACAGACATAATTACTGGATGTAGGCAATCTAAGGCCTGCATTCAATCTGGGCATGGTTGTGCCCCTGAACACTGTTTTCTTCGTGCTGTCAAATGAACGGATGGGTTACAACAGTGCTGCTTTTCCTCAGTTGGTTTCTGGTTGCTATGTCACAGATCAGATCTCCAGGGGGAGGGGGTGGGGAGAAGACACCATACTCCTAGTCTCTGGAAGACCATGGCTAAAATGTTCTTTCCCAGCTTTCAACCCCACTGCACCATTTGCATTTCCTTTATTAAGCTATGCCCCCAACACCAATTTCTGCTAATCACAGCCACCTTTCAAAAAGGGAGCTTAACTACTCAGCACAAGTCTTTATGGGTGCCAAAGAGCTCAAGCCCTATACGAGAGTCTGTCCATATAGAACCCTAGGCTACTAGTCAAGAATCTAGCACAACAGACCGTTTCTGAGACAAAAGAATGAGACAGAAAAGAATGAGACTTCCAGAGTATCAGAAAACCACATTCCCATTACAAATGTGTTTCAGACATTATTACCCTGGCCTCGGATAAGCAGATAAGTAGACAGAAAATCCACCAAAAAAAGCAGAGTTTGGTCAATAAATTAGCTGGCCACATCAAAGATTCCACTTTACACCACACCAATACCTGTTGAAAATATAATCCAGGAGCCGAGCAGTGGTGGGTCATGTCTTTAATCCCAGCACTTGGGAAGGAGAGGCAGGTGAGTTCAATCTCTGTGAGTTCAAGTCTACAGAATGAGTTCCAGGACAGCCAGAGTAAAACAGCGAAACCATGTTTTGAAGGGGGGGGGGGGGGGGACGGCCTTCATACATCTAGGTAAATGTTCTACCACAAAGATACACCCCTACACCCTACCTAGAACACATAGGACCTTACTTAGTTTCTCATTTGTCACATCAACTGTTTACCCAACTCAAGTAACAGCAAATATTTCCCCAATTCCAGGATTCAAACAGGATGAATAGTTTTCAATTCTGAAGTCTTATATTAAAAACCAAACACATTCCATTCACGTTACTAAAAAGCAGCACGACTGCTACAGAACCATACTGTCAGTGGGCTGGAGGAGGGATCAGTGGTACATTTTGATGTGCCTCAGCCCCATCCTGCTTCCTCAATTCTGCTTCTGACATAGGCCATGTCAGAACAGCAGCAACTGAGGAATGTGCTGCTTCCCTATGTTCCCAGACTGGCCCTCTCCTTAGTCTGAGATGTCTGTCTGTGACAGCCTGGCCACCTACCCCAGGCTAGTTCCTTTCTGAGGACTGGCTCAATCAACTCTAGGTACCTGAGAAAGCAGGTGTCTTGAAGGCAACGATGAGCATTCCCATACCTCTGCTCTGCTCTGCTGCCTCCATTAACGCCATACCTCTCAGTGATGGACATGTTCTAGGCAGTGCCTCTGGCCTCAGGGAATCCGTGCCAGGCTGAGATGAACTACTGGAGTAGGATCTAGTTCCTCCTAAGTTTGTCTGCTGTTACAACAGTCACAATTCCTCCTGAGCCCCTGTACCATACATACGACTCCAGATATCTTTAAGAGGGGAAGGGTTAAAAACTGATTCATTTCTGCTTTTCTTTTTTCTTCTTTTTATTTAGACAAGTGTCTTTCTCTGTAGCGTAGGCTGACCATAAATTCACAGCAATCATCCTACCTCAGCCTTCAAGTATTGGGATTGTAAGTGTTAAGAGACCACATTCAACTGCATTTCTGCTTTGTAACATGATTCCACATGGTGTCACTAATGGACCAATGCTGAAATTCCTCTGGCTTCCCAATGAGCTTTACCTCCAAAGCTATTTTATAGATTTTTTTTTTTTTTTGTATTGATGTTAGATGTTAGGGACTCAACCCAGGCTGCCTTCTGAATATTAAGCACATACCGTCATTGCACCACATCCTTAGCCCTATACAGACACTTTTCTAACTGTAGAAGAAATAAAGAATTAACTAGCAACAAGCCTCAAAATTTGGTTACGTATGTAGGTACAAAGTTGGTTCATCAAATCCCTGTTCTGGCCCTCAACCCAATGCATTTCAACTAAGGCGCCATCTACTTCCTTCTTAATGTTGATTAGGCACTTAAACAGGTAATGTCCAGCTGCTTCGTCCAGGCGGTCTCCCTTCTCAGAAGCCTCTCCGTCCTGGGCTCCATTGCTGGAGCCTTTACAACTTTCCATGACCCCCATCCCTCCCCTTTCCTCACTCCTTTCATCCTCCATGGCTTCTGCAGTTTCCTCCTGGCAAAGTGACTCCTGGCTGAGGCAACGGCCACCGACAGTGGCCGATTCACCTTCGGGTACAGCAAGGCCACACAAGGCACTCTCCTGGTAGCATGGGGCTATGTCCTGGCTACCACTCAGCTCTTTGGGAGTGGACTTTCTCTCCTCCAAGGCTAAGAGAACATCCTCAGGAGCTCGGGGCACCTCTCTTAGTTGTCTCACTCGCTCTCTTCTCTTCCGCCTTAAATGAATCCAAGAGTTTTCTACGGCTGTCAGGAAAAGGCTAACTTCTTCTTTTCCACAAGGAATTCGTTTATGGTGGACCTATGCGGAGGAAAAATCAGAATTTTATAGGAAATCATCTGTCACTGCTTACCAAACTCCTTCAATTAAAACAAACCGTAAAGGTCATTATGGATAAGTACTTCATCAATATGCTTGGTACACACCTTCAGATCAGTGAGGATCTTTTCTATCCATGTTGTCACAACTATTATGCCTTCCACTGTCTCAGAGCCCAGTGACAAGGCTTTGAGGGATAATTCTTCCATCACAGACTCCAGCACTACAAACGTAATGGGTTTCCTCGGCTTTTCTAATCTTCTTCGTTTACTTGGAGGTGACTGAAAGAAAAAAGAAGAAAGTTACCCCAACAACGAAATACAGTCCACTATAACGGGCACTAGGAAGGACATTTCCAGGACTTCTGTTCCCAACCACAAGGCATGAAACACAAAGGCTTTTGCACGTGTTATTTCCAATGCTGGAGACAGCTCTGGAAGAATGCTCTCCCACGTCCTCTACTTTACAAAAAGAAAACTGAGACACAGGCTATGTCGTTATAGCTCAGTTACACCACTAGTAAAGACAGAATCAGGATTCAGACTCCAGCTACAAACTCTTTCAACCCTATCACTTGCTCAACTCTGGCTCCCAGTATGGATACTCTCCAAGCACTAGATAGATGGCCTTGTGTAACTGTGGTGCCCCAAGCAGGCCCACACTGAACTGCACACAGGCAGGGGTGACAACCCAGTTTGCAAAGTGTTTGTCACACAAGCCTGAAGATGTGCACCTGATCCCAAGAATCCACATTATTGAAAAGAAAGTATGGTGGTACACTTAAGGGCAGTGAAAACAGGACTATGCCTGGGGTTCACCGGCCAAGCCAGCCTCACTTCATCAGGGAGCCTCCCAGGCCAATGAGAAGCCCTATCTCAAAAAGCAAGGTGGATGGCTGCTGAAGAATACTAGCTGAGGTAGTCATCTGCTTCCACACCAAGAATACTACTACCACTATTACTACTACACAGTAAGGCTGATTAGAGATGGAACTCAATGGTAAAGCACATGCCTAACATAAAATCATCAACTGACAGTTTGCTTGAAATTAAATATGCTAAGTGGTCGGCAGGGGTGGAGAGGTGATGGCGCATGCCTTTAATCCCAGCACCTGGGAGGCAAAGGCAGGTGGACCTCAAGTTTGAGGCCAGACTGGTCTACACAGCAAGTTTCAGGTCAGACAGGTATAGAAAGTAAGACCATACGAAAAGAAACACTTGCTGAGGCTTGAAATACAGCCGTTTACAAAAATCACAGGCCAGGAATGATCAGAGCCACTGAGAATCACATGGGTGGAAGAAGCTGGGCCCAGACTGTCAGCCGAGGATACCAGCACCAATGAGAACACTACATTGAAAAGCTAGGCCACAGGAGTCCAATCACATCACACTTTCTACCTAGGACTTAGGCAGGTCACACTCCACCCACTAGAGGGACTAGAGTTCCACTTAAAACACCAAAAGTAACACAATAGTAATTAAATTATCCTTTTAAAGTTAAAACTTTCTACAAGATACACTTAAAAAGTTACAATTTGGTGTCGCAGGCTTTTAATCCCAGAATTTGAGAGGTAGAGGCAGGCCTCTGAGTTCGAGGCCAACCTGGTCTACAGAGTGAGTTCCAGGACAGGCTACACAGAGAAATCCTGTCTTGAAAAACCAAACCAAACAAACCAAATAAAAGAAAAGAAATTGGTATTAAACCCAACTCCATAGGCCCTGGCACTAGGACAAGTTTGCACCTTATTACAGATACTAATACAGAAAATTATTTTCCCCAACTGAAGTAATTTTGTTGTTGTTGTTGTTTCTGAGGCAGGATCTCACATAGTCCAGGCTGGTCTCAAAACTCTCAAGGATGAGCTCAAATCTTCAATCCTCTTGCCTACCATATTAGATAGTACCAATCAATTAAGGGGCCACGGAGTATACGCTAGTAAAAACTCGAGCCAGGCAGTGGTGATGCATGCCTTTAATTCCATCACTTGGGAGGCAGAGGCAGGCAGATCTCTGTGAGTTCAAGGCCGGCCTGATCTACAGAGTGAGTTCCGGGACAGGTTCCAAAGCTACACAAAGAAACCTTGTCTCAAAAACAAAAACAAACAAAACAAAACAAAACAAAAACCGAAAAATTTCATGGCCACAGAGGCAACCACTATGAGAAAGAGAACTTATGTGTGGGACAATACAAAGAGACTGAGATGGAGCCAAACTGTTTTACTCAGAAAAAAATGATTTACTCATTCTTCTCTACTATTCAATATGTAACTTTCTTTTTTTTTCTTTTCTTTTCTTTTTTTCTAGACAGGGTTTCTCTGTGTAGCTTTGTGCATCTCCTGGAACTCACTCTGTAGCCCAGGCTGGCCTTGAACTCACAGAGATCCGCCTGCCTCTGCCTCCTAAGTGCTGGGATTATGTACAGTGTTCTGTCTGCCTGTATGCCTGCTGGCCAGAAGAGGGTACCAGATCTCATTACAGATGGCTGTGAACCACCATGTGGTTGCTAGGAACTGAACTCAGGACCTTTGGAAGAGCAGCTAGTGCCCTTAACTGCTGAGCCATATCTCCAGCCCAATATGTAACTTTCAATACAGCAAACAGAAACTCTTCTACATCTACTCTAGAAAGTTTGTATCTATATTCTGGATATTATATCTATAGAAAGTATTGCCGTTGTTATTTTTGTGATATGAGGGATGGAACCTAAAACTATGTGCATGCTAGGAAAGCATTCTATCACTGAGCTACATGCCCAGACCACAGACAGGAACTCTGACCAGAATAGTAGACTTAGGGGAACTCTAATTTTTCCCAGAGGAGAAGCTGTTGGGATGATTCAAAACAAGTGCTCACTTTGGCAGCACATATACTAAAATTGGAACGATACAGAGAAGATCAGCATGGCCCCTGCACACAGATGACAGCAAATTCATGAAGCGTTTCGTATTTAAAAAAAAAAAAAAAAAAAAACAACCAAGATTCTTCAATAAAGACTGCACAAAGAGGTTATGGTAGCCAGGCTCAAGAAAAGACAAGAGTCTTGGTAAGCAGAATGAATATCCAAGTGTTTAAAGTCTGGGCTAGAAAATCAGACTGGGGCTTGACTTTCTGCAGCCTCCAGAGGCTGGTATTGCTGTTCACACAACTGTTCCCTGGTTTAATGAAAAAGAAACAGTACGTGTATTCAAATAATGACAACTAGATGCAGTACATCAAAGCTTCCAAAACCTACTGATGTCCTATTCACAGGGCTGTGCCTCAGCTTAAGGCCTAAACTATTCCTTTAAACATTCAACAAATCCTTCTTTAGGATAAACAGCCAAGGAAACAAACAGGTAAATCTTGGTCCCTAAAGTCCAGATTAGCTCCAACTGTTTCTTTTTCTGAAATGCTCTCATCCCTATCATTCATCCCAGCACTTATGAATGTACAATTTTTTATATACATTGTTTCAGCTGTGTTTTGCTTTGCTACAAAACTAACACTTAAGAAACTGTCTTTTCTGATTTCTTTGTTATTACCACAGCAAGGCTCATACTTTGATTCTGCTCAAAGCTCAGTCCCTAATCACTACATCTGTTTTACAGCCTAATTTAGACCTTGGTAGAGTTCTGATTCACAAACCATTTTAAAGTTTGGTGTGGTGGCACATACCTACCTGTAATCTCAGAACCAAGAAAAAGAGGCAGGAAGAACACCATACCTGATCTACATAACAAGTTCTAGGCCAGTCAGCACCAGAATAGTGAGACCCTACCCCTAAATAAATAACTAAAAACCAAACCAACAAAAAACTCAACTCTCACATAAGATAAGCAATAAACCATCCATCTACTTCCCAAACTATTTCTTCTTTAAATTTATTTTTAGTGCACTGTTACATGGAGACTGAAAGAAGGTATGGGATTCCCTGGAATTGGACTTGTGAACTGCCACATGGGTGCTGGGAATCGAACCTGGGTCTGAGAGAGCAAGAAGCAAGTGTAACCACTGAGCCATCTCTCCAGTCCTGTGCACACTTTATGAACCAGGGTTCCTGAGCAGCACTCACATCCAGAGTACACCATTTACTAGAGCTATGTGTCACCCTCTACCCTTCCCCTTCAACCAACACCAACTTCCTAAAGCAAACCAGACCTGAAGCAGCACCTTGTCGACTTAGAGAACTGGGATAGGGGTTCTAAAAGTGACTTGCCAGCATCCTGTGAAACCTACTCCTTCCCCATGTCCTCATCAGTCAGAAATGATGGTACAAAAATTCTACCAACATTAAGTAGGTTGTCTTTTCGCTGCTAAAATGAGTCTAGACAACAGCAGTGGGCTCAGTGTAAGCACTAGAATTAATTGAATTAGAATTTTCAGCATGCAGCACCAACAGAAACAAGTCAGTAGGCCTGAGATAAGTGAAGACAAGTTGCCATAGGAACTTGTACATCACGATAAAAGGCAGGGTGGGAGTGAGGAAGTAGGTCAATATTCTTGCTTAACCAGTTCTATTCTGTGTTCCTCTCTTGAGTGAAACTGCATTCTAATCCTGCCCGACCCCACCAGGAGCAAGAGAGGAATGTCAGTCATGAGTTTTCCAGAAAAAACGGTGACTGGGGGAATCTAAGAAGGAAGGGGAACCAAGAGGAAGGTCAACCCAAACTCTCCCAAGAGTAACCTGGACCTACCCACAGGGAAAGCAGTCCTTCATCAAGGGTGCCAATGCTAAGAAACTGTTGCTGGGTTACTACAAATCAGAAGCTGTCACCCCCACACACACACACACACACACACATCAGCAGTTGAAGTGCAGCTAATGGAACACTGGGGAATGCATTATTAGCAGCTTAGGGATGACTGCAGCGGTGGGAAGGGAGAAATACTCGGTAGCATGGGAGGAATCTCAGGCCCCTAGCAAGAGGCATTCCTTGACGGATGGAAACTATGCAGGCTACAAGATACCCTAAAAAGGAGAGAGGGAGGCTCATAGATTCCTTTTCTAAGTAAGCTGATTTTGAAAAAACATAAATAAAAATAAACCGATTTTGTACAAAGACACTGCCCTTTAACACTAGTATCTGTGATGACTCCCTCATCCAAGAAGGCGAACAAGAACGTGTCTGGATTATTGTGGGGAATGTCAAAGTCCGTTATCAGCTCTTCCCAGCTGTGTCAAAAACTGTGGGCAGCGGGTTAAGAAGACACTCTTGGAAGCAGGTGCTGCTCCCCTTTCCCACAGCTGTTTGTGTCTACACAGGCAGAGCTCAGGGCATTGCTAATGACTTCAGCCATCTGCTGTGTAGGTCCTAGTGGTCTAGAAAACAAGAGAATAATATTTGAGGAGGAGGAAGCTATGAAAAGCTGAGGCATCTTTTTAACTAGTAATCAAATTAAACACTAACCTCTGGGTACCCTACTGCACAGTCCAGAAGCAAGTCTAGACTCCCATAGAAAGTACACTCTAGAGAGGCAATTTCAATCCTGCAGAACATCTAGTTGTGGAGAAAGAATTGGCTCAGCTTCAAATCTGACCCTCGTGTTTTCAAAAACAAGGCAGCATCTGCAAACCATTCCTTGGCACTCCCACATACATCTATCTACCTCTCTGTCTACAGCAACAGAGAAAGACTCAAAGACAGCAACATCTAGAATAGCTCTGGAGACCAAAAATGGTCAAGTCATTGGAGGAGGTGGCCCCAGAACAAGCCTGCTATATGGTGTAGTGGGTATTGCCTCCGCCAACTGAGAAATCAGAACAGGAAAAAGAAAAATGATTGCAAGCACAATGACAGCTTTCTAGCAGCTTAGGAAAGCAGCAGTGGCCAGGTAGAGAAACAGACTGAAGAATGTCCACCAGAAGTTACACTGGCCAGGCGTTCCTACAGGCTATGCTGCCTACACTTCTAACTTCTAAATGATGCTAGGATTAGCTCTTGTTTACAATTTCCATTTTGCCATAAACATTTGGAGAAATGGAAATTCTCCAAATGGAAACCGTGACAGTACAGATTGAGTTCATTTATGATCTGTGGAAGCTTATCATGTGAGGGGCATTTGGAGAAGCCAAATCAAGCCTTTACTTACCGGTACTGTGACGTCATCATAAAAACTCCAAGCTAAGGCCCATCGCATTGTCCTGCCTTGACAGAACTCCGTGAAGGTGACTTTAGGAACCTGAAACCAGTAAACGCAGCATCTCATATAAAAGTTCTGTTTGATTTGAGAGAGGGTCTCAGGTAACTAAGGGTGACCGTGAACTCCTGATCCTCCTGCCTCAACCTACTGAGTACTAGCAATCAAGTGCATGTCACCATGCCCACCTTCAAACTAAAGTCTTTCTAGTAATGATTCTGGCTGCTAACTCTTATGGTTGTTTTTTGTTAGTTAACAAACATTATTAAAAAAAAAAAAAAAAAGGTATATACAGCTGATTATCTCTATACAGAATTTTTACCTCTCATAAAACATTAAAATTTATAGATGTCTCAAAGGTCAAACAACAAACAGCTAAAACAGTTCTTTAGAGTCACTGTAAAATGGTTTAGGTACTTTTTCTTCATTTCTTTGACAGAGGACTTGGCTACCTGGGCCAAACTGGCCTTCTGCTTGGAATCTTCTTGCTTCTACCTCCCGGGAGCTAGAATTACAGATGTGGACCGCCTTAGCAGTGTGGGGTTGAATACAGGGCCTCAAGCGTATGCCAGACAAGCACTCAGTGCTCCTAAGCCTGTGTTTACTGTTGTTTTGAGACAGGGTCTCACTCTGTAGCCC
Source organism: Peromyscus maniculatus bairdii (assembly GCF_049852395.1). NCBI lineage: Eukaryota > Metazoa > Chordata > Mammalia > Rodentia > Cricetidae > Peromyscus > Peromyscus maniculatus. Next base: position 60,559,325 of record NC_134859.1, on the reverse strand, counting down.
TGGTTTGCCTGGAACTTATTATGGAGACCAAGGTGGCCTCAAACTGAAACCACCTGCTTCTGCTTCATGAGTGCAGGGATTAAAGACATGACCACGTCCAGCCTTTGTTTACTTCTTTAAACACAAGAGCCAATCAAAGTCTGGCCATAAGCAGATGTATAATCCCTTTCATTTATCAGATTTCAATAAAGAAAAAGTAGCCAGACGGTGGTGGTGCACGCCTTTATTCCTAGCACTCAGGAGGCAGAGGCATGAAGATCTCTGTGAGATCCAGGCCAGCCTAGTGACAGAGCTAGTTCCAGGATAGCCAGGGATACACAAAGAAATCCTAAACAAACAAACAAACAAACAACAACAAGTAACTAACTATTCTGTAGTTTTTAATATCTTTAACAAGAAATACTGGGCTAGAGAGATGGCTCAGCAATTAGGAGCAATTCTTGCTCTTGCAAAAGTCCCAGCTTGGTTCCCTGAACTCACAGGGTAGATTACAACCATCCATAATGCCAGAAGAGAATGTGGCCTCTTCTGACTTTTGTGGGTACACATATACCTGCAGACAAAACATTCATACACATAACATAAATACACGTTCAAACACATTTAGCTTTATGTATAAAGAAGGCTGCCCTACTGAAACTACATTCTAAAGCACACACCTGAATGGCAGTGACAAAGCTTACCCCTTGGATTCTGAGCTCTTCCTTCAGTGGAGCCAGGCTGCACTTCTTCCCCAGCATACAGCTATACCACCTTGGGAAAACATCAGACAAATGAAAAGTGGTTGTAAGCATCGTTCATGAGAACAGCAGCAAAAAATATTGAGTTAAGTTACAAGTAACAATAACAAAAATTGCACAAATTAGGTAAATACTGAATCACATAATGGAAAAAAAGAAGCCCAAGGCAACCTAAAAAAATAATCTTGGCTGGCAAATGGCACAGTGAATGAAGGCTTGAGTTCAATAACCAGAGCCCATGGTGGAAAGAGAGCAGCTGCTCTGACTTCCACACACTCACCATGGCACCACATGTGTGCACACACAAGTAATTAAAAAAAACCTGCCAGGCAGTGGGAGCACACCTTTAACGCCAGCACTCAGGAGGCTGATGTAGGAAGATCTCTGTGAGTTCAAGGACAGCCTGGTCTACATAATAAGTACCAGGCCAGCCAAGGTTGCATAGTGAGACCTAGTCATTTAAAAAACAAAAAACAAAGAACAGGTAAGTAAGTAAGTAAGTAAGTAAACTGCTTGGTTTTCCAATGCTTTAAATGTACCTATCTGGACAGAGGTCAAAGAAGATGAGCTCCATCTATCATACATAGGACAAGGGCCACATGGTTGTAGGGCAGACATTAGTCAACAACACAAAGGCAGGACCTGCGGAGATGGTTTTAGAGCACTTGCTGGTCTGGCAGAGGACCCAGTTCAGTTTCTGAGCACCCAGATGGTGGCTCATAACCACCCACGAACTCCTATTCCAAGGGATCTGACTCCCTCTTCTGGCCTCCACAGGCCCTGCACAAACATTGTGTACATACATAAAAACAAGAAAAAACTCAAAATAATTCTTTAAAAAATAACAGAAAGGCATACAAATACCCTCGCACTATATTAAGAAAACACAGAATCCTGCCTGAACTTGTGTTGTGAACTGCTCTATGCCAGCCAGGTAGTGGTAGCTCACACCTTTAATCCCAGCACTTGGGAGGCAGAGCCAGGAAGATCTCTGTAAATTCAACTCAATTCTGATCTACAGAGTTGAGTTCCAAGACAGCCAGGACTATATAGAAAATTTCTCTGAAGGAGTGGAGAGAAAATAAGGTGAACTGGTTGAAGGGTGAAAGTGATGTATATTGGGCTGGAGAGATGTCTCAGTGGTTAAGAGCACTGACTCTTCTTCCAGAGGACCTAGGTTCAATTCCCAGCAACCACATGGTGGCTCACAGCCACTTGTAATGAGATCTGGTGCCCTCTTCTGGCCTGCAGGGACACATATAGGCAGAACACTGTATACATAATAAATAAATATTTTTTTAAAAAAGTGATGTATATCATTTTTTCTGATTATTCTAAATAGCCTGAAAAATAATAACGGATATAGGATTGTGCTTCAGTCAGATTAGCTAGCATGGGAACTGCCTTCTACTGTTGAAAGTGATGAAACTCTGTCTAAAAGAAAGAAAGAGGAATGAAGGGAACTGCAGACAGCAAGTCCTACAGCTGCCAGAATGTAGTGCACTAAGCATCTTTCCAGTTTCAGTACAGGGAAAGGATCCTCAAACAGCACAATAATCCTGCTGAGCTGATAGGTGAGAGTTGAGAAGATAAAGCGGGTAGGATCTGCAAAGCAAATCAAGGGGAAAAATTCAAGAAGAAAGGAAATAATTAAGATTAGATTTTTAAAAAAATCAATAAAAAACAAATTATCAGGCTGGAAAGAGGTAACATCATCAGAGAACATCACAGAACCTACAAACATGGTAAGGGGCACAGAAAGGAGGGAAAGCGAGGGCGATTGGGTAGGAAGAGAAAGAGAGACTGAGACTCTCTCTCTACGTTCAGGCTAGTCTCCAGCTTTCTGTGCAGCCTATGCTGACCTTGAACTTCTGATTTCCCTGCCTACAGCCCCCACCTTACTCCCAGTGTTAGGATTATAAGCATGTACCACCATGCTGGGTCTATTCAGTGCTATGGGCTAGAGATTGAACCCAGAGATTCATGCATGCCAGGCAAGCACCCTACCAATGTACCCACATCCCTAGCCCCAAGAAAAATTACTTATAAACAACTTTTTTTTTTCCTTCTGGTTTTTTGAGACAGAGTTTGTCCGTGTAATTCTGGTGCCTATCCTGGATCTCGCTCTGTAGACCAGGCTGGCTTCAAACTCAGAGATCCTCCTGGTTCTGCTTCCTGAGTGCTAGGATTAAAGGTATGCACCACCACCGCCTGGCATAAACAGCTCTTGCTATACAATCTCACAACTAGTTCAAACAAATTCCTTGAAAGACACAAACTACCATACTTACTCCAGAAGTACAAACTCAAATTGTTCTTGTATTACATCATCAATTAAAGAAACTAATTCAGCCAGGAAGTGGTGGGGGTGCATGCCTTTAATCCCAGCACTAGGAAGGCAGAGGCAGGTAGATGGATATTTATGTTTGAGGCTAGCCTCTAGAAAGTGAGTTCCAGAACAGCCAATGCTACACAGAGAAACCCTGCCTTGAAAAACAAGGAAGGGAGGGAGGGAGAGAGGGAGGGAGGGAGGGAGGGAGGGAGGGAGGGAGGAAGGAAGGAAGGAAGGAAGGAAGGAAGGAAGGAAGGAAGGAAGGAAGGAAGGAAGGAAGGAAGGAAGGAAGGAAGGAAGAAGGCCAAGTACTTTGTTGTTAAGTACATTTAAAGAAAATGTACAGTCTGGGTATGGTGATGCAAACCTATAACCCCAGCACTCAGGAAGGGGAGCATCAGAGTCAAGACAGTCTCAAACCCACAGTTGGACTATATGAGGCTGTCTCAAAAAAGGTGGGATGGAGAGTTCTTGCCAAGCATGCACAAAGCCCTGGACAAAGGCGTGCATACCTTTGGGAGGTAGAGGTAGAAGGATCAGAAATTAAAAGTAATCCTCTACTAAACAGTGATTTCAAAGGCTGGCCTGATGCATGAAAACTGTCTCAAAGACAACTACAGGCACCCTACCTTGTTTCTAGCTTCCTATGTTCACATGCCTAACCACTAAATGCTGGCTTCAATCTCAAGAGACACCCTGTGACAACTAATCAAAGTGCAAGTAGAACAAAAAAGAACAAAGGAAGATCTCGTTACCCAAGAGACTTTGAACCCATTACAGAATTTTAATCATGAAAGTAGTACTCTACTCATTACAGCATTGCAAAATTCCTCTGAGATGCTAAGTTTCAAGAAAAAATTATTTTGAAAGAATTTCTGGCCTGTGAGCTGCAAGATTAATACAAATGACTCTCCTATACCCTTCACCCAGATTTACTAATTAGCAAGTTCCCCCATGTCTTTGGTTACGTATGTTTTCTAAACTATTTGGGAAGTAGCCATGAAACATTCCTGAATCCTAATATTTCAGCATGCATACTTTACAAACAAGAATCTTGCCTTTAGCTGGGCAGTAGTGGCACATGTCTTTAATCTCAGCCTTTGGGAAGCAGAGGCAGGTAGATCTCTGTGAGTCTAAGGCCAGCCTGGTCTACAGAGCAAGTTCCCAGGACAGCCAAGGCTGTTACACAGAGAAACCCTGCCTGGAAAAACTAAAAAGAACCTTCTTTTTGGTAACAACATTGAACAATTATCAAAATTGGACAAAATGTAACATGCACATGATATTATGGTCTGGACTGGAGCATAATCCAGTCTGGAGCATGTTCACTTTCACAACTACCCGAATTTTCCCTGCATACACACTCCAGTGTGGGGTTGTGCACTTCAGGCATCTGTCATGTCTCCTTAGTCTCCTCAGTCTGGAACTGTTCCTTGATCGTCTTTTACTTTCACGTCAGAATATGAGTTAGATCTGAGTACCTGTTTCTGTTGTGAGGACACAGGTTTTCAGATCAGGAGCTCATGGGGTGGGTGGGAGCAGTCCTTCTGGCCTCTCCACTTTACACTTCCCACAGTCCTCTTGGAAAGTCAGTACTCTCTGCAGAGACGCTCTGAAACTATGCAAATACCCTGTTCTTTGCTGTTTTTCAATGCTCGGGATTAAACCCAGGGTACAAACATGTACCACACACGGTATCACTGAACTACAGCCCAGCCAATATCTGATTCTTTAAATTTCCCATTGTTGATTTTTCCCACAGATCAATTATTATTATGACAACTGACAAATGATGATCTTTCTAACGACCCTGTTTATGGACTTTAGTCATTAGAATTCTACTTTGTAAGGAACAATTTTTACTTGAATTGCCCCCAACTGGGCTTAAACTAGGTCCTATGTCCTAATATATGACATCTGGGGCAATCATTCTTGCAAAACGAGATATCATAGCCTTATGTTTATTTGGACCCAGCTCTGCCAACAATTATTTGAAAGATTACCAATCTGCAATTGTCATTATGAAGACTGACCCATGGAAAACGAAACAATAAGAAATTTGAGGAACATTGTCTCATTTCAGTAGGGAAAGGTTAATAAGAAAATTCTTTAAGGCAATTTTTAAATTAAGTTGTAATGCAGAAAAGCAAGTTACAAGCAGAAGCCTGGGGTGAAAATGGCTACGAGCCCAACACCTTACTACCTATAAATAGACTGCTAGAACAAAGGCCTCCAGTCACCAGAGCAGCCGAATGTTCTGCTTCATCTCAAAAATTCATCATTTAAACTGACATAAGTTCTAAATTGTCATGGCTAAAAATAAACTTTTACATTTTCCCCCTGCAATCTTATATAGCACAGGGTGGCTACATGGTGCAAATGTGGTCTATTTAGAAACGAAACTGCAGTACAGATCACTGAGATAGTGGAAGTCTGAAATTAAACTTTTAAGTCAGAGAGTTTCACTCATAAGTGAAACCAAGTTGTACAATTTTTACCCTTTAAGTTCCTCTCAACTGCTAACCAGAATCAAGTGGAAATGAACTAAGCTGTTACTGAGCATGGCTTGGGCCTTCTGAGTTTCTGTGTGACTTCAGGAGCAAGAAGAAAAAAATAATATTTAAATGTTTAAAAAGATTTCTTTCACCGGGCAATGGTGGCGCACGCCTTTAATCCCAGCACTCAGGAGGCAGAGGCAGGTGAATCTCTGTGAATTCCAGGCCAGCCTGGTCTACAGAGCAAGCTCTAGGACAGGCTCCAAAACTACACAGAGAAACCTTGTCTCAAAAAAACAAAAACAACAACAACAAAAAAGATTTCTTTTACATGTACAGGTGTTTTGGTTACAAGTATGTATATCATGTGCATGCCTGATGCCTTTTGAGGTCAGAAGAGGCCGTTGAGGCGCCTGAAATTGGAGTTGTAGATAGTTAGGAGCCACCAGGTGGGTGCTGGGAACTGATCCTAAATCCTCTAAGAGAGGAACAAGCGCTTTAACCACTAAGCCAGTTCTCCAACCCAAGAAAAAATAGTTTACATGGATAAAAGAGGCAAATGGTAGGGAATACTTGGAAATTTTTTCTTTTCTTTTCTTTCTTTTGTTTAAAGACAGGGTCTCATGTAGCCAAGGCTGGTCTTGAACCTCTACTTCCCAAATGGTAGAATTAGAAGGCATGTATTCCACACCTAGCTAAGGTACTTGTTTCTAATCTAAAATCTTCATAGCACCTTAGAATCTACACCTTGCTCAGCAGTCTGAATGCGGAGTTCATTAGTAGTATGAACATGACAATGACCTCTCAAACCTGCCAGAGCCCTATGTGGACAAATGAACACTTTCTATAGCAACAGAGGCACAATGGCTCTTCCCAGCCAGCTTAGACCTCTTATTCAACTTTGGGGCTGCAACAGACCCAGGTATAAGCAGACCTGGAATACACTAAATAGCTTTCTATTCCTTAGAATGTTCATTTAAAACTTAAACAAAACAAAAAACCCTCAAGAAAAATTTCATTAGTTTAAAAGAAAAAACCCCAGGGCAGGCAGGCAGTAAACCTCAGCAGTATCCCTGAGAAGGAGAAGAATTCAGAGGAGCCAGACTTTGTGAAGCTGCATGCCTGTGGCCAGGTAAGCCACTGGCTAAAACTTGTTTTTGTAGTTCACATGAAGATTCTATGGATATAAATTTAAAATTTGAAAGTCTCCTAAAAAGTAACAGCCCCATTCCCACTAAACTGTAGCCTAAGAGAACCTATGTTTTCTCCCATTTTGTGGGTTGGCCCAGCCCCTCTAAAAGTCAACACACAACCAGACATGGTGGTAATCGTCTCTACTCCAACACTCTTGAGGCAGAGGCAGTCAGATCTCTGTAAGCTTGAGGCCAGCCTGGTCTAGACAACAAATTCCAGGTCAGAGCTACATAAATGAGACTATCTCAAAAAAAAAAAGGGGGGGGGGTGGCTGGAGAGATGGCTCAGGGGTTAGGAACACTGGCTGCTCTTCCAGAGGACCTGGGTTCAGGTCCCAGCACCCACATGGAAGCTCACAACTGTCTGTAACTCCAGTTATAAGAGATCTGACACCTTCGCACCAGTGTACCTAAAATAAAGTTAAGTAAATTAGAGGGGGGGGGGGGAGGGAGGGAGGGAGGGAACAACAGCCAGCAGATGACAAAATGGTCATAGACTACAATGATCATATATATATATACCTATTTCTTCTTCAAGTTTCAGTGCTCTATTGACTTTCTTTAAATTTACTTCTTTAGCCAGGCATTAGCAGCGCAAGCCTTTAACCCCAGCACTCGGGAGACAGAGGCAGGTAGATCTTTGTGAGTCTGAGGCCAGCCTGTCTATGAAGTGAGTTCCAGGACAGCCAGGACTGTTACACAGAGAAACCCTGTCTCGAAAAACAACTTACTTCTCTAGACTTTCCCCAAGGCTCAATTTAGCCTGAGCTTCTTTCTCCTTCAATAGACTCTAATATGTCTTTGAAGAAATCAATTGAAGCAAACCATACTGACCATAAGCTAAAGGGTTCAGTCATGTTTTGGGCTTCTGTAATGTTTTAAGTTTTCTGAGAGGCAGACCACCAATAAGCTATTTTCCTCTTTTTTGTTTGTTTTTTCAAAACGTATTTATGTGTACTTGTGAGAGTCTGGGAGGGTGGGTTCCTATGTACATATGAAGAAGCCAGAAGAGGGTACCAGGTGTCCTCTATCACATCGCACCTATTCCTTCAAGCAGGCTCTCTCCCTGAACTGGGAGGCAGCAGGTGCTTTCTTGCTAGGCTAGAAGCCATCACGGCACTGTGAGCCTTCTGTGGCTCTGCATCCCTCACAGCTGGGGTTGCTGGTGTGGTTCTTCTGAGGGGTCTGGGACAAAAGCTCTGGTCCTCGTTACTACACAACTGAGTGCTCTGAACCGCTGAACCATCTCTACACACTCCTCAAGCTGCTTCCACAGTACCTAAGTAGTTCACACTACCAAATCAGAATACTTGTGGATTTGGAATTTTCTAAATTAAGCATCATTTTTAAAGACAAAGTCTGTCATACACACCAGTCTGACCCAGCCCTCTTGCCTGCCTATGTAAATGCTAAGATCACAGGTATACCCTTGTACCTGGCTAAAATAAGCAGCTTTAGACACAAATACAAAAGGGGGGGGGGGATTATTCCCTACCTAGTAATTCCACCTCTGGGTAAACAACCAGGAGAATTTAAAATAGGATCTTGAAAATCTATCTGTACACCCATGCTCATCCTACCTCACTGAAGCGCCAAACAATTTTAAAAATCAACACATGTTGCCATGAGATGAATGAATAGATAAAATGTAGTTTACACGTGTAACGGAATATTAAAATTGGCTATGGTGGTTCACACCTATAATCCTAGGAGGCAGAGACAGAAACAACACCACAAGTCAGCCTGAGCTACACAGGAAGTACCAGTCAGGATTTTTATCAAGACCTTGTTGAAAACAAACAAAAACAGAACACAACAACAACAACAACAAAAAACCCAAAACAGAAAAATATTTGCCTTTTTTCAAAAGGACAGATTCCAACATAGATGAAGCATGAAAATATTATGCTAAATGAAGTCAGACAATCACAAAAGGACAACAACTGCATGCCTTCACATAGATGCGCGAGTCAGAGCAGTTACATTCAAAGACAGAAGACAGTGGCTGGGGCTGCAAGAGAGAAGTAACAGGGCTGCTGCCTAACAGGGACAGCTACCGGTGCAGCTCTGGGAAACCACAAGCTCTGGCCCTGCATGGTGGCGCATGACTTGGATCACAGCATTTGCGTGGTAGAGGCAGGTGGATCTCTGTGAATTTGACTGAGGGCAGCCTGATCTACAGAGTAAGCTCCAGGATATCCAGGGCTATGTAGAGAGACCCTGGTTCAAAACAAAATGAAAACCGAAAATACTAAGAGGTCTGAAGATTAGCTGCACAACAATGTGAATGTCCTTAACACTACTCAACTACAGACTTGATAGTACAGTGTTTGAATGCACTGGCTGTTCTTCCAGAGAACCAAGGTTCGATTCCCAGGACCCACATGAAGTCTCACAATCATTTGTAACTCTACTCTAAGGGATCCAACATCCTCTTCTATCTTTCTAGGGCCCCACACGTGTTATACATACATGCATGTGTAGGCAAAACACCCTATACATTAAAAAAAAAAAAAAAGATTTGCTATATAAGGATGAAATGTAGCTTAGTGTTGGTGTGTGCCTGCCAATGTGAGACCTTGAGTTCACTCTCCCCAACATGCCCTCTTCCCTCAAGAAACCTTCTAAAAATATTTGATAGTAAATTTTATGTTTTTACCACACACAAAAATAAATACAAGTAAACACTTTCTCTAGTTCACAAAACTCAACCCTAACCCTAGAACTGAGAGCGCCACTATCACATTATCTACCCTGTCAACAGCATGTGGCAGGGGGCAGAGTGACATGAGACAAGCCGCTCTGAGTACCTAACACTGCTTGATGACAGGTGTGTTGTCCAAAATAATTAGCTTTTAAAACACAACAGCCCTGACCCATCTCTGGAGATGGCTGGTAATCTGTTTTCTTCATTAAATTCCTGACAGCTCAATGTCCTCACATCTGTCACTGTTTAGGAAACTGAGTCCAAGAACCTCAACTGCTTCAAGGACTAGGCAACAAAATGATTCTGGTTCATGGGGCAGATGTGCACCCATCTGTTTTCTAATCAAAAGCCGTATTTGAGTCAGTTTTGCTCCATCCCAGGATCACACTAATGGAAACAATACAATCATTTGGGACTTCCCTCCCTTCATCTGTACAGTCTGTTGGACATTACTTATTCTTCAGTCCCAGTAATTATTTTTCCTTAAAGTGACATAGTTGCTTTAGGATCACACGAGACAAATATTTCTACTTACCTTAATCTTTTTTTAAGTTGTAAACTGTCATGGATTATCCTTTTAACAAATTCTAGTTCACCTCCTTCAGCCATGATTTCTGTGATGCCCCCAGTATTTACGGAACTAGGTGGAGGTCTTCGAGAATTCCGAGAGTTCACACCCTGAGCAACAACAAAAGCCATGGTCTTTGAACATAATCTAGCTATTATTGTGCTACACTGAAGATTTAAAAGGTCACACAGCCAGCTGGGGCTGTAGTTTGGTGATAAAGCACTTGCCTAGCATGCACAAGGCCCTGGGGATTAAATATAAAAACATTTACCTTTTATATAGCCCAATCTGTTGCTTTTCCTTTATGCTTTGTCTTGATACCATGGCCAGGAAATCTACCCAAAGATTAAATCAATATTTACTTATGTTTTCTTCTAATACTTTTATGGGTTTTTTTTATATTTAAGTATTTAATCCATCCTTACCTCACTTCATATGAAAAAATTAACTCAAATGAATCAATGGCGTAACTATTAAGAGGTAAAACTATAAAACTTCCAAGAAGAAAACATAAAAGTAAATTTTCATTAACTTGGATTAGCCAATGGTTTCTTAGATACAACACCAAAAAGCATCAGAACAACACAAAATAGATAAATTGTATTACATCAAAACTAAAATCAGCTTCACCGTAAAGGATACCATCAAAAATTGAGGACAAACCACAGGGTATGGAAAAATGTTTGCAAACACTGTAATTAAAGGGACTTGTTCTAAGTTGTGTAAAGGAAACTTAATAGGAAGGAAAGGAACCCAATTTTAAAATGGACAAGGAGGGTGGGGACGCAGCTTAATCGCACAGTGCTTGCCCAGTATGTGCAGGGCCCCAGGTTCAAAAGTCATTTTTGTTGCAAAACAAACAAAAATGGGCAAAGAGGACAGGGCTGCTGATCAGCTCAGTGTAGAGAGGTTAGCCAGAACTGTGAGGGTCTAAATTATAGCCTCCAGACTGGAAAGGGGTAGGTAAGGCGGGGTCTAAATGGCATTATTCCATGGAAGATGAGCAAAGGAACACTATCCACATGAAAAGATGCTCAGCTCAGCCAGCCTTCAGGGAAACTCCACCCCACACCCACTGGGGTGGCATGCCAAAGCTACAGATGTTAACAAGTGCTAAGGAACTGCAACTGTGGCTGCAACATGAGCAGCTGTCAATGCAGAAAACTGTCTGGCAGGCCAGAGACAACTTATTAACACCCGCCTCAAATTTAAAAAGACAGTAAAACAAGGTAATTGGGGGCTGGAAAGGTGGCTCAGCAGGTAAGAGTATCAGCTGCTCTCAGGACTGTGCCATCAAGTCTTCCCAAAGCCCTATCTGTAGTCTTTGAATGTAGAGAAACAACACTTTTAATAAATTTTATTGCAAGGTATGGTTACTTTTTTTCATAAACTTACATGAAAGCTAAATTTTTAATTATTTTAAGTGTACTTAACTTTATTTTCTAATCAGGAATGTTAGTGTTTCTAATAAATTTCTACCCAAATGCCCCCCACTTTGTCAAAAAAATTGTATTTGAAGATTTATTTATTTTTGAGCTGAATCTGATGATGCAAACCTTTAATCCCAATACTTGAGAGGAAGAAACTTCTATGAGTCCCAGGCCAGCCTACATAGTGAAACCCTGTCTAAAATAACAATAACGCCGGGCGTGGTGGCGCACGCCTTTAATCCCAGCACTCGGGAGGCAGAGCCAGGCGGATCTTTGTGAGTTCGAGGCCAGCCTGGGCTACCAAGTGAGCTCCAGGAAAGGCGCAAAGCTACGCAGAGAAACCCTGTCTCGAAAAACCAAAAAAAATAAAAAAATAAAAAAATAAAAAAATAAAATAAAATAAAATAAAATAAAATAACAATAACAATTTAAAAACTTTTATGTGTATTGAGTGTTTGCATGCATGTATGGTACTACTGGTCCCCAAGGAGTCCAGAAGGCGTCAGAGTCCCTGGAACGGAACTTAAGTTACAGACAGACTGTGAGCTGCATGTGGTTGCTCAGAACTGAACCAAGGTCCACCGAAAGAACAGTAAGTACTCTTAACTACTGAACCCCTCCAGGCCCTCCACTGAATTTGTATGTTTTGTTTTTGTTTTTGTTTTTTGTTTTTTTGAGACAGGGTTTCTCTGTGTGTCCCTGACTGTCCTGGAACTCCATCTGTAGACCAGGCTGGCCTTGAACTCACAGAGATCCACCTGCCTCTGCCTCCTGAGTGCTGGGATTAAAAGAATGCACCACCACCAAAGCCTGGTAGAATTTTTCAAATGCATTATGTTTTGGTTGTACAATGCTAAGGTTTTTGTTTTTGTTTTTACCTAGGGCCTATCACATGCTAGGCAAACACTGTACCATTGAGAAATATTCCTAGCCCTCTTTTTTAAATTTTGAAATAGGGTCTCACTAAGTTGCTTCAAATAGGTTTAAACTTACTCCAAGTTCAGACTAGTCTGGAACTTGCAATCCTCCTGCCTCAGTCTCCCATGTACTGAGAATTACAGACCTCCACACATCAGCTCATTTTAGCCAAGTTTGTTCAATATCTAAAAGGAAATACATTTTTTTTCACTATTTAGCCATTTATTTACTACCAAATGACAAAAAACCAGTAACTTTTTGTCACTAAACTGATAAGCTCAGTCCAACAGAAACTGGAACCTATCTTGGTTCAATTTTAAAAGTTCAAGGTATGGAGGCTGGAGAAATGGCTCAGTGATTAAGAACACTGGATGTTCTTCCAGAGGACCTGGGTTCCAACCTCAACACCCACATGGTGGCTCACAAACATATGACCCAGGGGCTAGCCTCTGAAGGCAATAGGCACACATGTGGTGCACAAACACTCACAAAGGCAAAACACTCATACACATAAAATAAATAATAAATTTACATTTTAAAAATGGTTTTAAAGTTCAAGGTTTAGGGAAGAAAGAGATCTCTCTTTACCCTCTCTCCCCCTAAGTATTGCCTAACCACAACCAAAAAGCCTAAGAAAAGACAGCAGAGAGCCAGGACAGAGTCAAGGGAAAGGTAGAAACAAAACTTCAGCTTTTACAATACTATGAACGCCTTGATCAAACTGTTCCTGAAGCCTAAATAACTGGACTTCTCAACTACATAAATTAGCTTTATAAACTATGAAGTCCATCTGTACTGAGTTCATAAATATCTCAAACCAAACAGCATTCTGAATTATACCTACTCTAAAGAAAAACTGCCTTTTGCTCGTATCTTTGCAAATGAGGTAAAATTACTAAGTGTCCAATGACTTTAAAGAGCTTTACCTGGGCTTCCAATTGGTTAGCAAAAAAGGGAGGGTTGCACATGCAGAAGTCATAGATTATCTCAGACTCTTCTTTAAGAGCATCCATTAGGAGTGTCTTCTGTGGCACTTTTACCACTAGGGCAGAAAACAGGAACTGTTAGTTACTATTTATTTTGTAATGGCTTTAAAATAAGTGTACAAAATACACAACAGAGGAGGAAAATAAAGACGAGCATGTGTATATAAATTCCTTCAAACCACTCCTAGTATGAAGCAAAACTGCATAGAGAATTAAGTAGACGCATTAACCATATCAATGCTCCCCTTTACAATATGTGTTAACACTACTAGGGAAAATGTTATTTCTTTTATAAAGAGGCATACTACAATCTGCTTAATAAAATAAAATGTTTCTTCCCTGGAACTCCCCCTCCTCTTAAGAATTCTCACTTTTCTGTAATAATGTAATTTATGTTCATTTTGCTAAAAACTAATTATAATTAAAAAATTAATAATAAGGAGCTGGAGAGTGATTAAAAACACTCATTTTACTTGCAGGACCCATGTTTCGTTCCTGCACCCACATGGTAGCTCATAATCACCTCGAACTCTAGTTCCAAAGAAGTCAACACCTTCTTCTCCTATCAGAAGGCACCAGGTATGCATGTGGTGCACGGACATATATGTAGGCAAAACATGTATTCACATAAAATAACTCTCCAAAAAATCTAAAACTATGTCAATATATAATGGTCATAAAATGTAAATGATAACTAGGTGGAGTTGGCCTAGTTCTAGCAAATATCTACATACTAAAATTAAGATAATTTAACAGGGAATCGTGGCCCAAGCCTATAATCTGAGCACATGGGAGGTAGAAGCAGGATAGAGAAATCAAACATAGCCTGGATTACATATTGTAACTTTTTTTTTTTTTGGAGACAGTCTAACTATGTAGACCAGGTTGGCCTCAAACTCACAGATTCGCTTACCTCTGCCTCCCTAGTGCTGGGATTAAAGGAGCGCACCACCACCACCCAGCTAACCCTATGTATTTTTAAAATAAAATATACTTTAATAAAGAATAGGATAGTGCTCCCCACATCAGTCAGTAAAGTGCATGCCACACAAACACAAGGACTTGAGCTAGAGCCTTAACACCTACATAAAAGCTGGGCATGGCAGTTCACCCTGTAACCTCAACAGTAAGGAGACAAAACTACAGGATCCCTGGGGCTTTCTGGACAGGCAGCCTAGCTGAACCACTGAGCTCCAGGTTCAGTACAAGACCCTGTCTCAAAAAATACAGTGAAGGAGCTAGATAAATGGCTTAATGGTTAAGAGCATTCACTGCTCTTCCACAGAAGCTGGTTTCTACTCCGATCACCCACATGGTAGCTAACCACCACCAGTAACTTCAGTCCCAAGGGAATCTGACACTTTCTGGCCTCCGAAGGCATTGCACATATGTGGTGTTAAGCAGGGACATAGACAGAGACAACACTCACACACATAAAATATTTTTTGAATTTTTAAAATAAGCCAGGTGGTGGTGGTGCACACCGTTAGTCCCAGCACCCTGGAGGCAGAGGCAGGAGGAACAAGGCCAGCCTGGTCTACAGAGCAAGTTCCAGGACAGGCTCCAAAGCTACACAGAGAAAAAAACCTGGTCTCGAATAAATAAATTAATTAATTAATAGGTTTTAAGTGTTAAAGTGATTGAATACCCTGATGTAGACTTTGGGAGGCTTCCAAAGGTACATGCACATATATACCTGCTCACACAGAAAAAAATAGTGACTAAGTTACTTCATAAATAACTGTTTTTTGGAGAAAGGAGAAACTGCAGCAGGGATATAAAGTAAGTACGTAAATGAATGAATGAAGGAATGCATACCTTCTTTTTATAATTCATGGTAGCTACAGTCTAGGAAATCGCCAGGAACACTGAACTAGCAAATACAAACTCCTTTGGGAAGTACAGAGCTAGTACAGTTTCTGAAAGCCTAATACATCATCTACAGTGTGTTTTGACTTAAAGACAATTCATTTAATATGCACTGCTGGTCAGGTGTAGTGGCACAAGCCTTTAATCCTAGCAATCAGGACCAGATGAAGGCAGACCTCTATGAGTCTGAAACTAGCCTGGTCTACAAAGAGATTTCCAGCCCGGGCTAGGAGTGTGGGGCAGGGGTGAGAGGGAACTATAAGAAAGAGCTCAGTAGTTAAGAGCACTGGATGCTTTTCCAGAGCTAGGGTTCCATTTCCTGCATCCACATGGTGGTGTATTGTCCGTAACTCCAGTTTCAGGACATCTGACTCCATCTTCTGGCTTCCTTGGGCACTAGGCACACATGTGGTGCAGAGACATACATGCAGGTTAAATACCCATATATTGCTGACTCACTATAACTCACCTAAGTGAAATGTATTTTCTCTATGGCACATACAAACACAAGACACTTGAGCACTGCTTAGGGGTCATTTGAAATGGCAAAGTCCCTAAGAAGCAGCATAAAAATGCATTCAATGAGGCCAGGCAGTGGTGAGGCACGCCTTTAATCCCAGCAGTCGGGAGGCAGAGCCAGGCGGATCTCTGTAAGTTAGAAGCCAGTCTGGTCTACAGAGTGAGATCCAGAACAGGCACCAAAGCTACATGGAGAAACCCTTCTCGAAAAACCAAAAGGAAAAAAAAAAAAAAGAGCACTCAAGGAATGGTAACCCTAGAAAGCAAAAGCAATGCCTGTTCACAACAAAACACCATGAGGGCAGACTACAACCCTGCTGACCTCAGCCAGGAGCACAAACTGGAACTCACCCATCCTCCAGTGGAAAGATGGAGCCACTCCTGCTGACAGTTCTCTAGCCTCTACACACGTGCTTTCAGCTGTGTACCCACCCTCCCTAACACACAAATAAGCTGATGAAAGGAGAAACTAAAACAAAAGCAAACAAACAAAACAAAAAGACTTTCAAATCTGGCTATTAACAAAAGGATTCTAAACTTCAGGTAGAGCTCATGGCTGCAATCCCTACTCAGAGGACTGAGGCAGGACTAGACAGAAAAGGAAACTATCTTTCATTAGCATACTGGCTATACACTGTTCAAAATCATTAAATGTCTATCTGCTTTTGTAGTACTACAGGTTGAAGCTCACAAATATGAAGCAAGTACTGTACCAATGAACTAAATCCCCAGCCCTTTTGATATTTTTTATTTTGGGACAGATTCTCACTAAGTATATAAACTGGTCTTGAACTTGCTTTGTAGATCAGATGAACTTTTTTTTTTTTTTTGGTTTTTCCGAGACAGGGTTTCTCTGTGTAGCTTTGCGCCTTTCCTGGGACTCACTTGGTAGTCCAGGCTGGCCTCGAACTCAGAGATCCACCTGGCTCTGCCTCCCGAGTGCTGGGATTAAAGGCATGCGCCACCACCGCCCGGCTCAGATGAACTTTAAATATTAGATCCTCATACCTCAGTCTCCCAAGTAGTTAAGATAACCTGTGCTACCAGGCCTGCTTTAAATTTATAGTGTAAGTACTCCTCCTGATGTTCATTTTCCAGTAACTGAAAAGGACAGGGCTCTCCCTAGCTGCTATGAGCAAAAGAACTTAGTCAGCACCAGACATCCTGAACAGTGTTCCATAAATGTATTTAGAAAACTATATAACTGTCATAAGTAGTTGCCTCAGCTCTGAAGGCAGAGCCACAGGCAGAACTGCTTAAAACAGTTATATTAGACTTACACTGTGTTATCACTAGCCTTGAGGAAATCTAGATTAGAGCTTCTTAGAATTTTAGCACTCACAACCCCCTTTGCCTGAGATTTCTTGTTTTATTTTGTTGGTTTTTCAAGACAGGATTTCTCTGTGTAACAGCCCTGGCTGTCCTGGAACTCCTCTGTAAATCAGGCTAGCCTTGAACTCAGAGATCCACCTGCCTCTGCCTGCAGAGTGCTGGGATCAAAGACATGAGCCATGACCGTCCAGCTCGGGTTTTTTTTTGTTTTGTTTTGTTTTTTGTTGTTGTTGTTTTCAAGACAGGATTTCTCTGTGTAGCACTGGCTGTCCTGGAACTCGCTCTGTAGACCAGGCTAGCCTCAAACTCAGAGAACTGCCTGCATCTGCTTCCCCAGTACTGTGATTAAAGGAATGGGCCACCACTGCCCAGAATCTGAGAAAGTTTTATGTGATTCTAGGTGTACAGGTCTATAATACAGATACGTAATTGGGCATGATAGTCCAGGTCTATAATCCCAAAATTTCAGGTCACCCTCAGCTACACAGTGAGTTTAAAGCCAGACTGGAATACCGATACACTGTCTCCAAAAAAAAAAAAAAAATTTAAAGTGGGAGTGGAAGTGTAGCTCAGTTGGTAGAGTGATTACTTAGCACACACAAAACCCGTATCAATCCCCTGCACCACATATAGGTATAGACACCTATAATCCCAGCATTTGGAAGGTGGAGGCAAGATCAGCCAAGTACAAGGTCATTCTCAGCTACACACGAGTTCAAGGCCAGCCTACACTGTCCAAAACTCACAGGTACAAAAGTACATTTTCTGATAAATCATAAAGGAGCATAAAGCAACTATTTGGCATAAATATAACTTTTCCATTCATTGATGGTAAAAGGAAATTTGAAGCAGAAATGGATATGCTATGCTTATTTATTTTCACATAAACATCTTGGATATGTAAAAATATATTCATAGAACATCTTCAAGGTTTTTCAGAGGTGACCAATATTTTGATCTTATAACTATCAATCTGAGAGTGCTACTTTGCAAAAGTACATAGCATAAAATGGGAAAACATCTCAGAAACTCTTGGAAATTCTGTTCTTATCCCATACTAAAATTCATTTGAACAACTTTCTAAGGAATTTAAGTCAGCAACTCAATCAGCATTTTTTGTTGTTTTGGTTTTTGTTTTTTATTAACTACTGCTGCTACTATTAGAGACAAGGTCTCACCATGTAGTTTTTACTATTACTACTACTATTAGAGACAAGGTCTCACTGTGTAGTTCTTACTATTACTACTACTATTAGAGACAAGGTCTCACTGTGTAGTTCTTACTATTACTACTACTATTAGAGACAAGGTCTCACTGTGTAGTTCTTACTGCTACCACTACTACTAGTAGTACTAGTACTAGTACTACTGGAAACAAGCTCTCACTGTGTAATTCTGGCTGGCCTGGAATTCACAGAGATCCACCTGCTTCTGCCTCGGAACTGCCAGGATTAAAAGTGTGCACCACCACACCTGGCTTTTGTTGCTGTTGTTGTTACAGATTTATTATTCTCTTTGTATGTATGTTTACCTGAATGAGTTTATGTACATCCTGCCTATGCAGATGCCTGTAGAAGCCAGAAGACATCCAATTTTCTGGAACTCGAGTTACAGGCAGTTACAACTGATGTCAGGCATGGTGATACTCATCTTTAATCCCAGCACTCAGGAGGCAGAGGCAGGAGGATCTCTGAGTTCAAGGTCAACCTGGTCTACAAAGTGGGTTCCAGGGCATCCAGAGCTACAGAGAAACCCTGTCTCATGACAAACAAACAAAAAACCCATAGACAATAGTAATAAGACATTTTAAATTAGAGAAGTTTTAATAAACAAAGCTTGAGGGGCTATTTATTCACAAGAACCAACCTTTAATGAGATCAGATAGGTTATTCTGTTCCACATTTTTCTTTGCGTAATTGAAGCACATATCATCCACTTCTGTTGCCAGGAAATACCAGCCATTTAAGGTTGCTCCAAGTAAGGGATAGATGCAGGATGCCCCAGTACCTAGTAAATAAAAATCCAGCACATTCCACATATGAGCGCTGAAGGTGAGAACAATAAAATCCTTTTTCTTCTTAGGAATTCTTTCAAGTCTCCACAGCAGAACTCACAAGTGAGGCTATTCTGCGCTACTGGGCTTGCTCCTCATTTCACTCGTGAGTCTGACCCCTAAGTACAAATTTCCTAGAGGACAGAAACCTTCCTGCCCTTCTGTTCCATGCTGTGTGTAAAATGAAGTACAGACAACTGGAAGCCCAGGAAAGCACAGCTTATTAACCTAAAGTGGCTAAAATAACTAATTTTATAAAATTTGCTTATAAAAGTCTTTATGTCCCATACAAAACAATTTCCTCAATGCAATGCTACTTATTAAAACACCATAGTAGTATCTTAAAACAAATCAATAAGCTGGGAATAGCGTCACACACCTGTAATTCCAACACATAAGCTGCAGAGGCAAGAAGACTGTGAGTCTGAGACCCTGCCTCAAAGAAAAAAGAGGAAAACTAAGAAAATATGCAGATAAACACAGTTTATTCTTGAAAAGCAGAAGTGTGTGTGCATGCGTGAGTGTGAGTGTGAGTGTGTGTGTGTGTGTGTGTGTGTGTGTGTGTGTGTGATTTCTATGGCATCAAATGGCCTGACTCCCTGTGGTCTGTGGTTGTGTACAATGTCAGTCGTTGACTAGCCCTAGCACAGGTTCAAGAGACATAATGAGAAGCCAGTGCTTCATGGGGGGGGGAAATCAGCTTCAACAGCCAATATTTGTTCCTAAACTTACATGAAGAGCCCCTACCCTGGACTGGTCTACTTTCCCCTCCAAATGCTGCCTTTACAACCACTAATAAATCTTGACCAATTAGATCCCAATGTGTATATCCAAGGGAAGGAAAGCTAGGGTTTCCTGAGGGCTACAGTCTGGACCAGCCACTCCAGGGCTGCTTTCCCCTGACCACAAACTGATTCCATTGTAGCTCTGCAGGTTCGGAAGGTGCTCCTAACCCAGAAGCCCACTCATCCTCATGACCTATTCTCAACAGGTTGGGAATCAGAGACCAAAATTAATGGTTGCAATCCTTAACCTCTTTGCAGCCACAGTTATTGTCTCTTGGCCCTGGTGCTGTTAGGTAAACACCTCTTTGAGGATTTGGGAGATAGAAAGGGATGAGGATACCCAGCTCCTCAAGAGTCAATTGTTTAGGCCTGGGCATTATGGAGAGCTAGAGTGTTTTCACCTCTCAAGAAAAAAAAAAAAAAGGAACCTTTTTTTAAATTTTGTATCAAAGGGGGAAAAATAAAATGCAAGTAAAAGAACAATCCTCTTACCCTCCTAAGATTATTCTCTAATCCTCAAGACCAAGAAACTTGCATCCTGACATTCTGATATCCTCAAAAAACCAAACAAGATTTTAAGTGGGTAATAATCTTTATAATGATAAATAAAAATGGAAAGCATAGTCACAGAATTAGAGCAAGCTGATGGAGTCTGGGGGAAGAATTTATATAGAACCCTAATTAGAAAGAATATGATTTCAGCAAGCATTGCCCCTTGCGAAGAGCTAAAATCCATTAACCTCGAGTATCCCCAAGTGCTACTTCAGAGGGTTTGGGGCATAACTGAAATGCAATTAGCACCAAATAGGCTAGGATCCCTTTCCCCACTTCCTCCCTAGTTATGGTCTCACTGCATAACCCAGGCTAACACTGGCCTGGAACTTGTCATCCTGCTCTGTCATACCCCAAGTGCTGAGATCACAAATACCTGCTACCACACTTTTCAAGACAAGCTTTTAGCTTTCTAAGACCTGTCAGCCATCTTCTACCATGAACAAAAAAGTAAGAGCTTTAAGTGAACTCCATCAGGTCTCCAGTGCTTAGATCACATGAAGCACTTAGAATTCAAATGTCAAAAGAATGCCTTTATCCAACAACTTCGCTAGGCCTTGAGAGATTATTTTAACTAGTTTGCAATCTAGTGACAGTCTAGTATTATAACCAAGAAAGCAACCTTTCATAGATTGCAAAGTCAGAGAAAGCAGGCTTTAGTTGACAAGTATAATATAAACGGGAACCAACAGGACAAAGACGGGAAGTCTGAGGCACAGCAAATAACATATACAAAAGACTAAAGGTCTAGAAAACAGTGTGGAAAAGAAAAAATCATGTAAGCTGAGGCTTAGAGAACCCAGGGAAGAGGGTAAGAATCAGACAACAGAAATTCTGATGGGCCAAGCCAAGGTTTTAATCCCAGCACTCGGGAGGCAGAAGTAGGCAGATCCCTGTGAGTTCAAGGCCAGCCAGATTTACAGGGCAAGTTCCAGGACAGCCAGGGCTATACAAAGAAACACTGTCTCAAAAAAAAGAAAAAAAAAAGTATTTATCACAAAAGCAATATAAGGAACTACTAAGAGAAGATGTGATCAGATGTGGACACATATACATCTTTTCTGGACACAGTGCCAACAATGAAATGTAAGAGCAACTGAGTAGAGATGTCAGCAAAGCAGCCGAGAAGCTGTTCTGTACACATGGAAGAGAGGATGATGAACTAGACTGGGATAGTGGCAGTGAAGATGGACAGTAGTAGAAGTCATAGGAAGCTCACAGATGGTGCCAGAGATAGGATCAGGAGTTCAAGAATATGCTGAGCTCCAGGAGATCCTGTGTCAAAAAGTCACAAATAGGGCTGGAGAGATGGCTCAGTGGTTAAGAGCACTGACTGCTCTTCCAGAGGTCCTGAGTTCAATTCCCAGCAATCACATGGTGGCTCACAACCACTTACAATTAGATCTGGTGCCCTCTTCTGGCCTGCAAGGGCACATGCAGGCAGAACACTATACATAATAAATCAATAAACCTTAAAAAAAAAAAAAAAAAAAAAAAGCAGGTGGTGGCGCAAGCCTTTAATCCCAGCACTCGGGAGGCAGAGGCAGGCGGATCTCTGTGAGTTCGAGGCTAGCCTGGTCTACCAAGTGAGTTCCAGGAAAGGCGCAAAGCTACACAGAGAAACCCTGTCTCGAAAAACTAAAAAAAATTTAAAAGTGGTGGAATGCTTGCCTAGCAAAGCCAGTTCAAACCCTAGTGGCACAAATTTTCAAAAGAAAGAGTGATATGTAAGAGAGAAACAACAACAGGAAGTGGGTACGCTAGCTCACCCCTTTAGCCCTCACTGCATAGGCAGTTGAGTGAAAGGACTTCTGGAACTCGGGAAGGTGAGAACAGCACGAACAATAGCAAGAGTCTACTCTTTAAATAAACAAATCACAGATTTTGTGATCAACAGTCTTATCGAAAATAAAGAAAAAAGTGCTGTTATAGAATATCAGCTGAAGATGTATTGCATTTGTTTATGCTGTGGAACATTTGTTTAATAATGCAAAGATGTGTGTATTCTTTTATGATGCATTTGTTTAACTCTGTGAAGCTGTGTTGCTGTGCCTGTCTAAAACAGCTGATGGTCTAATAAGGAGATGAACAGCCAATAGTGAGGCAGGAGACAGGATAGGCAGGGCTGGCACATAGAGAGAAGAAATAGGAGAAATTTGGGAAGAGAAGATCAAGAACGGGAAAAGGAGGAGGCCAAGCACCCAGCACTCAGGAAGCAGAGGCAGGAGGATCTTTGTGAGTTTGAAGAAAGCCTGGTCTAGAGTGAGTTCCAGAACAGCCAGACTGACACAGAAAAGCCCTGTCTCAAAAATAATAATAATAATAGCAATAAAATAGAGAATTGTTTAATAACAGAGTAGACCATGCCCAACAAACACAGACATTAAGGTGGAAATTTGAAAGCTAAGTAGACAAGAGCCTCTCTCTCCTTCCACACTTCTCTTACCCCCTTTGCCCCTTAACTGACAAGGACACTCCAAGAGAAACCAATGTCCATGTGTAACAGGTAAAAGCTTCTTTCCCAACAACTACTAGAAGAGCTTAGAAGGAGACTGAATGCAAAACCTATGAAAATTACTTTCAGCCCCCAAAAGAAGAACCCTAAACTTACCTATGTCGATTCCTCTTCGAAGAGTACTTTTATCAGAATCCTGGTGCCCAATCAGATCTTCTACCCAGTGAATATAGTTGAGTCTCAAGGGAACTGTGGGAATTAGTCTCTCTAAAGGAATATCAATAGAAAGTCCAAAGTCTTCTCTTAGGAGAGTACAAGTCAGAGCTCTGACTGCTTCAGGGTCTTTGAAATTAAGACTAAGGAGCAGAGACAAAGACCAAGTGATTAGTATGTACCACTGGGCTGCACTAGCTCGTTTGCCATATCAAGCAGCGACACTAGCAACCCAAGTCCATTTGAATTTCCTAACGTTCAACATTCGGCACAACAGCAGACACACAGGGGTGCTGGACACCTTCAGAGTCTATGAGCAATCAGCAAGTTATCCACCAGAATGGCTGCATCCACACATGCACCACAGCCCAGAGGTTAAAAGGGCCTCTGTTCCAATTCCTGTGTGTTTCCCGCCTTAGCTGTAGGACTCTAGACAAGCCATGCAGACACTTCTCTCAGCTGTTAAGGGTAAGAGTACCAACATCAGTGCCATGTGACAGTCTCTGAAAAGAATACAGCTCTTGATACTGAGTGGTTGTTTTTTTTTTCTTTTTCTTTTCTTTTCTTTCTTTCTTTTTTTTTTTCTTTTTTTTTTTTTTTTTTTTTGGTTTTTTGAGACAGGGTTTCTCTGTGTAGTTTTGGTGCCTGTCCTGGATCTCGCTCTGTGGACCAGGCTAGCCTGGAACTCACAGAGATCCTCCTGGCTCTGCCTCCTGAGTGCTGGGATTAAGGGCGAGCACCACCACTGCTCAGTGCTAGCTATTTTTTCTTTTTTACTATCACCAACATCAATGAACCTAATACAATTCTTCAAAACCTCACTCAAAAAATGGGAGAAAAAAAAAAACAGCATAATCTTCAGTCAGGTGTGGTAGCACACATCTTTAATCTCCTCACTTGGGAGGTAGAAGTAGGCAGATCTGTTAGGTTTGAGGCCAGCCTGGTCTACATACAGGGTTCCAAAGCACTGCCAGGGTACATAACAGAGACCCTGTCTCAAAACAAAATAAACAAACAAAAAAGTACCAGGCCTGGTTTGGCACATGCCTTTGATCCCAGCACTCAGGAGGCAGGATCTCTGTGAGTTCAAGGCCAGCCTGGTCTAAAATCGAGTTCCAGGACAGCTACCGATGTTACGCAGAGAAACCCTGTCTCGAAAAAACAAAACCAACTCCCTCCCTCCCCCAAAAATTCACAAAACTTAACAAAATATTGTATTTTACTCCTGACAGAAATAAAAGTCTATCTTACACATTCAGAAATCCAGTCAAGTAAGACACTAAATATATTCACATTCTATTCCACTATACTGGCTAATCTAATATCCCATCATACTATGTGTAAAGTCTTAAATTTTGAAATGTAAAATTTTAGAAATTAAGGAAACCTAATAACCTAGAAACACCTTCTAAAACAAAATTTGAAAGTGTCTTCTGAAGCGCATACCCAGAAGCCTAAGCCCTGCCTTACAACTTCCCAACGTTGCTGTGCAGTCGAGCTGTGAAAACCGATGACTGCAAATCCAGGGGACTCAGTAGGACCAGCTTCAAGACGACAACTTTGGGAAAGAGATACGAACTAACCAAATGACACAAGGTCTTACACCTGTGGACAGTGACAAATCTTCCACGGCTGAGCAGCTACTCAGGGGCCATGTTCTGAAAGAGCACTGTGCCAGAAGGCCACCACTGTGCCAGAAGGCCACCACTGTGCCAGAAGGCCACCACTGTGCCAGGCTGGCCCTGAACCTGGAATTCAAGACTCAGGAATCCTGCTTCTCAGGCAGGGGGATTACAGGAATACACCATTGCATCAGGCATTTACAAGGATACTAGGGGAACAACTAAGGTCACTGTGGTTTAAAGAAAATGGCCCCCAGAGGGAGTAGCACTATTAGGAGGTGTGGCTTTGTTGGAATAGGTGGGGCCTTCTTGAAGGAAATGTGTCACCAGGGGGTGAGCTTTGAGGTCTCCTATGCTCAAACTTTGCTCAGTGTGACACTCAGACCACTTCCTGCTGCCTGCAAGATGTAGGACTCTCAGCTACTTCTCCAGCATGTCTACCTGCACACCATCATGCCCCACCATGATGCTAATGGACTGAACCTCTGAACTGTGAGCGAGCCCCAACTACATGTTTCCTCTGTAAGAGCTGCTGTGGGCCTGGTGTCTCTCACAGCAATAGAGACCCTAAGGCAGTCGGCATGTTTGCACAGCAAGCATTTTCCTGACTCAGCCATCTTTCCAATCCCCAACTTTTTTCTTTTATACATGCAATATGGTCATTATATTATCTAGGAATGATACATTTCTGTAATTTTTTCCATTAAGTGGTCTAGAAGGTGTATTTAATCCTAGCAATCTGGAGGCAGAGGCAGGTGGATCTCTGGGAGTTCAAGGCCAGCCTGGTCTACAGAGCGAGTTCTAGAACAGCAACCAATACGCTGAGAAACCCTGTCTCAAAAAATAACAAAAAAGGAGGCTGGAGAGATGGCTCAACGGTTAAAAGCACTGGTTACTCTTCCAGAGCACCCTGGTTCAATTTCCAGCGCCCACATGTCATTTCACAGCTGTCTGTAACTACAGTTCCAGGGATCTGACACCTTCACACCAATGCACATCAAATAAATTTAAATAAATTAATTTTATAAAGGGGGGTGGGCTGGAGAGATGGCTCAACTGTTAAGAGCACTGCCTGCTCTTCCAATGGTTCTGAGTTCAATTCCAAGCAACCACATGGTGGCTCACACCTATCCATAATGAGATCTGTTGCCCTCTTCTGGCCTGCAGGCATACATGCAGACAGAACACTGCATACATAATAAATAAATAAATAAATCTTTTTGTTTTTTTTTTAAAAGGAACAAAATTTTAGAAATTAAAAAAAAATTTTCTCTCTCTCTTTTTTTTTTTTTGGTTTTTCGAGATAGGGTTTCTCTGTGTAGCTTTGAGCCTTTCCTGGGACTCATTTGGTAGCCTAGGCTGGTCTCTAACTCACAGAGATCCGCCTGGCTCTGCCTCCCGAGTGCTGGGATTAAAGGCGTGCGCCACCACCGCCCGGCTCCAATTTTATGCTAAGCATAATTGAAGCACGCCTTTAATCCCAGCACCCAGAGGCAGAGGCAAGTGGATCTCTGTGAGTTTGAGGCCAGCCTGGTCTACAAAGTGAATTCCAGGACAGACAGGACTGCTATACAGAGAAACCCTGTCTCCAAAAAAAAAAAAAAAAAAAAGAAGAAAAAACCACATACACACCCCATTATCACCACCAACAGCAACAATTAAAGAGAAAGAAGCCATGAATTTGATAGAGAACAAAGGGTGCATAGGAGGGGAAAGGAGGAAAGGGGAAATGGCATTATTATACATAATTTAAAAAATTTATAATTTTTGGAAAGTACCTCCCTGTCTCTCTCTGAAGCCCCCACACACTACAAATACACAGGGTTGGGGTATAGCTCAGCAGTAAAGTGTTTACCTAGCGTGCACAAGAAACCTGGGTTTGACCCTCAGTTGTATAAAACTAAAATCTATGGTCAAGCATGGAAGAATATACCTGCAATCACAATTAAGAGGGAGAAAGATCTTTTCAAGCTCAAGGCCATGCAGGTCTACACAGTGAATCCCAAGCAGCCAGAGATACAGATCAAGACTCTACAAAACAAGACTCCTTAAACATACAAACATACTCTCTCATTCTAATAGACTACAGCACATGATTTACTAATGAGGAACTATAACCTATCACCAAAAAACACTGCATATGAAGCAGAAGGAAGACCAATGAAGGGAATAAACAGAAACCTATGAAAACAGATTCTTAGATTCTAATAACAAAACTGACTGTTCATTTTTTAGTTCTAAGAAAAGGCAGATAATATCCAAGTGTTGGAAATCCTTTGTAGGGCAAAGTCTAGTCACCCAACTTCACTACTTAAATATCTAGGTCACATTAGCACCCTGGGACACTGCGAAACCTGAACACAGGCAAGATCTGTTTTTATTCTCATTTCCAAGATCACAGGGGGAACTAAAATTAGCTCTCACGTGAAAATTAGCATTTATTCATTCCATCAGTCCTTGTTGTTTGTTTAATTAACACATGCAGCTTCACAAAACAGCCTATTGTCAACAGACTTCTGATTGCCCCAGAATGATCCCCACTCTGCTACAAATGAATACTTTATTTGTATCATCACTGGAGATGAGTTTTAGAATATGCATTTCCACTATTCAAGGATGACCTAAGAATCATTCTAATACAGCAGAAGCTGATCCTCAAGTTCGTCAATAAACACCAAAGCCTGTCACAGCCTTGTTGCAACCCTGGTCTGGGTCACTGGATCATCAATGAGATGATACTAGTTTTCACTAGTCACCAAGTACAACTAACCTTCCGTGTTGGTCTTTGGTTTAAAAACAGAAAAGTTAAATGTCACACTGTGTTCAAGATCAATTAACAGAGCTCAAACAAACAACAGGCTGTTGCTATGGAATTGGTTACTATGAAAAAGCAAAACCTAATTAAATTGCAATGATCTGATACAATTTCGGTAGGAAAAAACAGACATCATCACATCCTC
Organism: Peromyscus maniculatus bairdii; assembly: GCF_049852395.1. Taxonomy (NCBI): domain Eukaryota; kingdom Metazoa; phylum Chordata; class Mammalia; order Rodentia; family Cricetidae; genus Peromyscus; species Peromyscus maniculatus. Next base: position 60,531,596 of record NC_134859.1, on the reverse strand, counting down.
AATACTGGCCATCTCAACCCTATTAGGCTTCCTAACAATAGGGGATATCTACCTTTAATCAAATGTTTATAATATGCTATCATTGTGCATAAATTATCACTAACCTTTATGACAGCCATACAAAACTACATTTTTTTTACCTACATTTAGATGAGGAGACTCAGTCTCTGTAAAACCAGAAAATTACCTAAAACCTCAGTTGTCAAATGCCTTCTTTAAGACTGTTATTTGGACCTGAAGAGATGGCTCAGCCACTAAGTGTACTTGCTGCTCTTCCAAAGGACCTGGGTTCAATTCTCAGCACCCACATGACAGCTCACAGCCACCTACAATCCCAGTTCCAAGGGACCCAACACCCTCTTCGCCTCCATGGAAACTGCATGCACAGGGTACACAGGCACCCATGCAGGCAAAACGCCCATACACATAATTAAATTTTTTCTTTAAAAAGGATTAAAATGGAAGAGGGGGTACACACCTTTAATCCCAGCATTTAGGATGGCAGAGGCAGGTGGTTCTCTGTGAGTTCACAACCAGCAGGGTCGACAGAATGAGTTCTAGGGCAGCCAGACTATACAGAGAAAGCCTGTCTCCAAAAACCAAAAATAAACAAACTGACACTATTAAAATGAAGTGCCTGCACTGGGTGTGTAACCAGACTGTAACCTCAGCACTCAGAAGACTGAAGTAGGAGGATCTCAGTGAATCTGAGGCCTGATGAGGCCAGAATGAGTTTCAGATCACTCTGAGCTAGTGAGATCTTGCCTCAAGAAAATCTAATTTGCCTAGAATACAAGAGGCCCTAGGTTTGAACCCCAGGACTGCAAAAATAAATAAATAAAAAAACTCGCCGGGCGGTGGTGGCGCACGCCTTTAATCCCAGCACTCGGGAGGCAGAGCCAGGCGGATCTCTGTGAGTTCAAGGCCAGCCTGGTCTCCAAAGTGAGTTCCAGGAAAGGCGCAAAGCTACACAGAGAAACCCTGTCTCAAAAAAACCAAAAAAAAAAAAAAAAAAAAAAAAAAAAGAAAGAAAGAAAGAAAGAAAACTCAGGAGTCTAAGGAAGGAAAAACAGTTCAAGGTCAGATTGGGCTACACAGCAAGACCCTGTCTCCAAAGAGACAGAGAGCAAGCAAGCAAACATAAATCTGGGGAGTGGAAAGACAAGAGTGTGCATTGCTCTTCCAGGACCTGAGTTTAGTCCCAGCACCTGTACAGGTTGGTTAACAATCACCTGTAACTCCAGCTCCAGGAAATCTGACATCCTCTTCTGGCCCCCTCAGGCAACGTATTCATGTACACAAACCCACAGATACACACACACACAACTAAAAATCAAATCATGGGATGGTGGTGCAAACAAGGAGGCAAAGGTAGGTAGATCTCTGTGGTCCAAGGCCAGTCTGCTCTACAGAGCTAGTCCCAGAACAGCCAGGGCTAAGCAAAGAAACCCTGTCCCAAAAGACCTAAATAGACAGACAGACAGAATCATGAAAAAAGGTAAATAGAATCATGAAAAAAGGAAAGGAACATTTTATCAATACAGGGAATCCTGACCTCTGACCTAATCAGGCAGGAAAGCAGTCCTGCTAGAAGCAGCTAGGTCTCTGACACAGGAGAACAGATCTCCCATCTCCTATACCTATATATAACAAATCCCTTCTGCATATGCCATACTGTAGTCTGATAGTGCATGAATGAAGCATAATAAATTGTGTTCTTTTTTTAAAGTTTTTATTTTTATGTGTGTTAGTGTTTTTGCCTGCATGTATGTCTATGTGAGGGTGTCAGATCCCCTGGAATTAGAGTTACAGACAGCTGTGAGCTGTCATGTGGGTGCTGGGAATTGAACCCAGGTCCTCTGGGAAAGCAGTCAGTGCTTTTAACCACTGAGCCATCTCTCCAGCCACCATAAATTGTGTTCTTTTTCCTGTAAAAATAAATATACTGTCCAGCAAGATAGCAGATAAAAGCGTTTGTCACAGCTGAGCAGTGGTGGTCCACGCCTTTAATCCCAGCACTCGAGACGCAGAGCCAGGTGGATCTCTGTGAGTTTGAGGACAGCCTGGTCTACAGAGCGAGACACAGGACAGGCACCAAAGCTACAAGGAGAAACCCTGTCTCGAAAAACAAAACAATAAAAAGCATTTGTCACACAAGCCTGATGACCTCAGTTCAATCCTCCACAAGCAATGATGGAAGTAGAGAACCAACTCTCAAAAGCTGTCCTCTGGAGGGCTGAAGAGATGGCTCAATAGCTCTGCTTTTCCAGAGGACCTGGGTTTGATTCCCAGCAACCCCATGGCAGTTCACAACCATCTGTAACTCCAGTTCTGAGCCCTGTTCTGGCCTCCACCAGCACCAGGAACACACAGTTTAGACACATGCAGGCATACACATAACATAAAATTAAAAATAAACAAAAATTTAAAAAGTTAGTAGGGCCAGGTGGTGGTGGCGCACGCCTTTAGTCCCAGCACCCAGGAGGCAGAGGCAAGCAGATCTCTGTGAGTTTGAAGCCAGCCTGGTCTACAGAGTGAGATCCAGAACAGCCAGGACTACACACAGAGAAACCCTATCTCAAAACGGCCCCCCAAAACAAGTAAAATAAATAAATAAATAAAAAGTTAGTAGACATTAAAAAAAAAACAGGATATGACACGGCCAGTCTTGTTTTCAAGTATGTTTCCATCCACTCTCCTTTAAAAAAAAAAAAAAAAAGAGCCGGGCAGTAGTGGCGCACGCCTTTAATCCCAGCACTCAGGAGGCAGAGCCAGGCAGATCTCTGTGAGTTCAAGGCCAGCCTGGTCTACAGGGCAAGATCCAGGACAGGCACCAAAACGAGAAATCCTGTCTCAAAAAAACAAAAACAAAACAAAGTCCACGCAACAGCATACTTCTGCACACGCTCACATCATACACACACACACACACACACACACACACACACACTACTCTCAACTTTAAAGAAAACTGCCCTAGCCTGAGCTCCCCAACACCAGAGATAGGGTAAAAGCAGCAGCCACACAGGCCTGGGGATCTGAATCCAACCCCTGGATGCCACAGTGAGAAGACCGACTCCTGAAAACTGTTCTCTGACCTCCACATATGTACCACAGCACACAAACACACGGTCATATATAAATAAAATTAAGGAAAATATTAATGATGGCCATGTCTTTTTTTTCTAGTGATTTGTTTATTTTTTATTTTTCCCTGCATGTATATCTGTGTGAGAGTCCCAGATTCCGTGGAACTGGAGTTACAGATGGTTGTAAGCTGCCATGTAGGTGCTGGGAATGGAACCCAGGTCCTCTGGAAGAGCAGCGAGTGCTCTTAACCCCTGAGCCATCTCTCCAGCCCCATGTCTTCTTTTTTATAGGCACATTTGTGAGGCAAAATATTTTTAATTCTTTTTTTTTAAATGTGTCCTACATGAAACAGCTTTGGCCACCAAGCCAGGCATGAAGCTAGGATGAACAATAGACTGTCATCTATCTGCTCTGCCCCTAACTGATATAAGAACACCACCAACAACAAGATGTCTCTTTGCCCATTGCCAGGGGGGGAATTCCTTATATCTATTATAAAATATACACTTTGAAGGGCCAGCAAGAAGGCTCAGAGTACAAAGGCAGTTGCTGCCAAGCCTGACAGTTTGAATTTGAACTGCAGACTTCACCTGCTGGAAGGACAAGACTCCCACAAGTTCTCCTCTGATCTCCACATATGCTGTGGTACATTCATACAGACACACACACAAATGAATAAATAAATGTAATTAAAAACTTTTATTTGTAAAAAATTATTTTTTGTGTATGCATTTTGCCATGCATGCATGACTGTGTACCACATATGTATACTGCCCTCAGAGACCAGAAAGAGGCATCAGATCATCTGGAATTGGAATTAGAGACTATTGTGAGTTACCAAGTGGGTGCTGGGAACCAAACTCCAAGTCCTCTATAAAAGCAGTAAGTGTTGGCCCAGCGGTGTTGGCGAATCTCTGTGAGTTCAAGACCAGCCTGGGCTACAGTGAGTTCCAGGAAGGGCTCCAAAGCTACATAGAGAAACCCTGTCTCACTGTCTCAACACCCGCTCCCCCCCACGCCCACCCCACAAAAAAGCAATAAGTGGTCTTAACCATAAATAAAATTAAAAAGAAACTAATTTTGCAGACTAGGTATGGTGGCAGGCCAGCCTGGTCTACATAGTCAGTTCTAAGACATCCAAAGCTTGTATAGACCTGGGCTGCCCAGGAACGAATTCTGAAGACCAGGTTAGTCTCAAACTCAGATCAAACAAAAGTTTAGTCCCCAGCTTGGCACAATTGGGAAGTGTTGGAACCTTCACAAGGTGGAGAGTGGGAAGGTATTAAGTCATTAAAGGCATGCCTCCAAATGGGCTATGAGATCCTGTCCCTTCTCTTCTCATTTCCCAGTGGCTAAGTGGTGAACTGCTTCTTAGGCACATCTAGTTACGTTGTACTGCCTCAGCAACAAAGTCACCTTATCTTAGAGTAAAATCTCCAAAACTACAAGGCAATATCAACCTCTCCTCTTCCTACATTGGTTTCTATTTGCTAAAGTAATGGAAAGTTGACTAATATATAAAACTATGAAATAAAAGCCTTAAGAACAGTGTTGGGGTGGGGGTGGCTGGAGAGACAGCTCGGTGGCTAAGATTACTTGCTGACTAGCCTGGCCTGGTCTTACTGTGCATGTCACCTCGGGTATAAAACACTTACGTTCTCACATTCTCATACCATTGTCGTAATCTCTGCCCTTCTTTGTTTTTCAGATAGTCTCAAATAGCCTCAAGATCATTATGTAGCCAAGGATGTCCTTAAATTGATCTTCCTGCCTCCACTTCCCAAGTACTGGCATCACAGATGTGTGCTCCACCACACTTTAGAGATAGAACCCAGGGTTTCATGAATGCCAGGTCAATTCTGTAACAACTAAGCTATATCCCTGAAGCAAGCTTTAACATTCTAGTTTACTTTCCTACTTCACATCAAAACTAACACTTTGTTTATTTGTTTGTTTGGTTGGTTGGTTTTGGTTTTTCAAGACAGGGTTTCTCTGTGTAGCCTTAGCTGTCCTAGAACTAGCTCTGTAGACCACGCTTGCCTCTACCTACCAAGTGCTGAGATTAAAGGTGTGCACATAACAAGACATTTTGCCATTCACTGAGCACTGATCACACAGAGTACAATCCTAGTCTCAGTTACTTTGGCATCTCTGTTGTAGAAGCAGTAAGTTGGCCACTAAGAGACTTTCCAGACTTGATAGATCTAAAAACTTGACCCCCAGGATGGATAATTGGGTTTGTCCAAGGTCATATAAGACATTCCACGAAATGCACATGGTTAACACTCAGGTCTTCTGTTAGTCTAGCTTGCTTCCTATCACATCAAGTCCACTCAGATCACATTAGAGTGATGCATATTAATAACTTTTCATGTGTTACCTACCTTACTCTCCCATTCAGATTTATCTGAATATGCTGCTTAAAATCTGGATATTTGGATGCCAGATATGCGAAGTCAGGTGGCTTGTCCTTGTATCTATTTCTTGCATGCATTGATTTGCTTAAAGCCATCTTTAAAGAGAGAGGGAAGAAGGGATGTGAGAAAGATATTTAGTTTCAAAAGCATTGGTGGGACAGGAGTACACACATGTCTACAATACCAGTACTTGTAAGGCAGAGGCAGGAGGATCACAGTAAGCTTGAGACCAGCCTGGGCTACAGTGTGAGACCCTGCCTCTAAAACAAACAAACACACAAATAGTAAGGCAAGGAAGCAGTGCTCTTAAGTCCAATTTGCTGCCACATGCAGGTCCCTCAATAAACCTGTTTCCTCCCCCACTAAGGGGATACAGCTCATCATTAGAGCACTTGCCCAACACACTCAAGGTCCCAGGTTCAGTCTCCACAAAAGGTGGAAACACTATAAAGCAGTTTTTACTCCCTAGCATTCACATGCCTCTTACAGATCTGGTAAAAAGGAGCATAAACTGAGGATAGGCCCCAGGGCCCAAGAACATCAAAGGGAAATTTTTTTTCATGTAATTCCGTAGAGCAACAAAAAGAAAGGCACTCCTCTAACAAGGTCAAGAGACAGTGATACACAGGACTCTGTAACCCATTAAAGAGGGCATGGTCGACAGGTGTGTACTCTGAACATATGTGCAGGTCACTGTCTACACAATTTACTAGGTCATAACAGATGCAGTCAATAAAGTCACTCCTTTCATTAACTTTTGGAGAAAAATTTTTTTTCACTAGGAATTTAACCCAGTGTCTCACACAAGCTCTACCGAGGAGCTGCTACACCCCAGATAAACTAACTTCTGGATTTCTAGCTAGCTAGCTATACCACTCCTCAAAGTCAACTGGCTATCAGCTCTTACCTAGCACTGGTATTATCACTTCTCACCCAGTTTACTCTGCTCCTGCCACACTGAACTAGTAGCCACTTCCGAACAAGCCAGGCACACTCATGCCTTAGAGCTATCCATTTGTATTTGTCTTTACTGTCTTTGTTGCTCTTAGACAAGGTCTCCAGTAGCTCAGGCTGGCTAGGAACTCACTATATACCCACGGCTAGTCATAATTCCTTAGCCTCCTAAGCGCTGTGATTCCAGAGTGCATCATCAGACTGAACTTGCACTTGCTGCTATTCACCTGCCATGGTTTGCTCTCCCCACTGAAATGTACATACACTGAACATATCCCCACCTTGTGAGGTCTTTGGTCAAATGTCACCTCATTAATATCTTTCCTGAGCACCTTACTAAAACATCCAGTGACTTGAGCACACACTATCACCTTCCTAACTCCTGTTTTTTGAGTTGACTCACGTGACATTCATAAATGTTTGCTTTAGTTTTTAAATTTTTCCCTACAAGTAAACTCCATGAGGAAAAACTTTGTTCACTGAGGTACCTCAAGTGCTTCAAAGAGGATCTGAGCCCGGTGGCAATGGTGGCGCACACCTTTAATCCCAGCACTCAGGAGGCAGAGATAGGAGGATCTCTGTGAGTTCGAGGCCAGCCTGGTCTACAGAGCGAGATCCAGGACAGGCACCAAAGCTACAGAGAAACTCTGTCTGGGGGCCGGGGGTGATTCGGGGGACAGACGACGACCAGGATCTGTAAGAATAGGTTCTGTACTATTTGTTGACTGGGAAGAATATGAAGTCGCCTAGAGATGTAGCTCAAAGTGAAAGACCATTTGCCTAGCACATGCAAGGCACTAGGTTCAGTCATCAACACCATGAAGCAAATGACTATGAAATACTTTCCACTGTATGGGCCACTGAAATGTAACATTCTCTTTCTGAATGGGCAGTTGAGTCTCAACAACAAAAAAAGGCTCATCTGAGTGAGTCCAAAAACCAAAGACCTTGAAGGTAGCCCTCTTCATCCTTAACACTCCATGCTTCTTGGTTCCCCTTGACTTTTACCTCTTCAGATACCATTTCTTCTAGTGAATAGCCTATAGGATAGTCTAAATTTGGCTTTTAGAACTTCAAACTCTGGGAGGGCTGTACAGATGGATCAATGGCTAAGAGTACTGTTTGCTCTTCCAAAGGGCCTGGGTTCGATTCTCAGCACCCACATGGCAGCTCGCGACCATGTGTAACTCAGTCCCATGGAATCATCCTCTTCTGGCCTCTGTCGGCACTGTGCACATGGTGCGGGCGTACGTGCAGGCAAAACACCCATTCATATAAAGTAAAAAACAAATGAAAACGTGTTTTTAAAAAGAACAACAAACTCAATAGATGCCTCCCACCACGACCACGACACCTTCGTTCTCTACCCATGCCCCCCCGTTACAAATTTGATTATTTTTACCTCGAGTCCTGCCACTTCTCTGGCTCACCCACGCCTTCTTCCCGCCTGGGTTTCAGGGCTCTCTAAACATCAGCCTAGGCTCGGGGGGTGGTTGGGGGGGTCTCTCCTTCAACTCCTCCCACCTACCCACCCTACCGCCCTCACACACCCGCCCCGGGTCCCCAGAGGAGCCGAGAACCAGAGGATAAAAGCCGGTGAGCCGCTGCTTAAGCGACTCATGAGCACAACCGGATAAGGGATGTGCCAACCACGTACCTCGTAGGCCAAGGTAGCAGCCTGACGGCGTGTGTGGCTGGGGCCTGCACAAGCCCCGGGTCCTAACCCACGCACACAGCCCAGCGCCTAGAAACGCAGATGCTACGCTCTCAGCGCGCCGCCATCTTGTGAAGCCACTCCGCGCCGTGATTGGACAAGCCACTCTCGCGAGACCTAGGGTCTAGGCCGAAGGAAAGAGGAACTGTCGCGATACCCGGGGTATGGTGCGCGGTTTCACCGGAACGTGGGGGCGTGGTCATAAGCCGAGTCCTTTTCGGTGACCCATCGGGAAGGCGTGCTCTCCAGTCTGCCGGACAGCTCGGCCCTTTTTTTGTTGTTGTTTGGTTGCTTCTCGTTGAGCTTTGGTTAAGACGGAGCTCGACTGTTGTCCAGGCTGGCTGTGGAATCCGAATGGCCACGAACTCGGGACCATCCTGCTGCCATGGCCTTCCTGACTCAGTGCTGGGATTACAGGTGTGATCCCAGCTAACTGGAAACTTTTTTTAATAAGTAGTTTTCTTCATCTCGCTCCAGGCTTACTAAATCATACTCTCTGGGCTTGGGCGGGGAAAAGGAGGGCTAGAAAAGGAGAATCTTGGGTTTGGTGCAATTAATACTTATTGTACGGTAAGTCTGTGTGATGACACACATTGAGTAGTTACAGATACACCTGTGAGATGGGCAAAATCATAATAATAACAACTGACACTTAGAAACAGCTGTGGGGCGGGGGCGGGGAGATGGCCCTGCAGTTAAGAACACTGGCTGCTCTAACAAAAGACCCAGGTTCGATTCCCACCACCCTCATAGTGACTCAAAACCAGTTACAACTCAAGTCCCTAGTGCCCTCTGGAGGCATGAGGCCTGTATGTGGTGCACAAACATGCAAGCAAACACATAAAAATAAACCCTTTTTTTAAAAGGGAACTGCTTTGGCTAAAAAGCACTGGATCCTCTTTGGACTCAGTAAAGGGATAAAATCCTGGCATCTTGTCTTCATTTTGTTATCTATCACCTTTAGGCATTTAATTGTCAACTTTTACAATGTTCTGTTCCAGACTGCCCAAAAGGTGCTTCAGCTGACATAAATCGTCAGTTTTGTATTGCATTCCTGGAACAGCAGGACTGATCAATAAATACTTTTCTTATGAAGTAGTGCTAGGCCTCAAAGGACAAGACTCCCTCATCTACACACGCTAGGGGCAATAATCTGCATAGATAAAGCTGTATGCGCGTGGCTGCAAGGCAGAAAACTAGTCTACTGTGCCTGAGGCCACGAGTTCACTGCCCACCTCCCCTTTCCCTTTTTAGCCGGTCGGTTGTGGCGCATGCCTTTAATCCCAGCACTGGGAGGCAGAGCCAGGAGGATCTCTGTGAGTTCGAGGCCAGGCTGGGCTACAGAGTGAGTTCCAGGAAAGGTGCAAAGCTACACAGAGAAACCCTGTCTTGGAAAACCAAAAAAAAAAAAAAAAAAAAAAAAAAAAAAAAGCTGTATGCTGCAGCAGGAATAATTGTCTTAAAGGAGCCCAATTGCTTCCCTCAAGCAATAAGGACTTTGAGCCCCCTTGCAGAATCAAACTGAGATCATAACCAACTAGACCACTTTGACCTTGGCTACTTAATTTTCTATTAGCTTTGTAAATAGCCCCCTCAATTGTCCCACCCTCAATTCTTCGTTTATCCCTAACCCTGAGTATGGTGTCCTAGGCCTGTAAATCCAGCCTTTGGGATATTGAAGCTGGAAAATGAGTTCATCCTGTTATACATACCAAGTTCAAGGCCAGCCCGATCTACATGAGACCCTGTTCAAAAAGCCTGTGTACACTAACATATATATATATATCACATATCATGTCACAGCTATAAAATGTGGCCTGGAGAGATGGCTTGCCACTTAACACTTGGTGCACAATCAAAAAGTCCAGAACTTGGACCCTACCATCCACATAACAAGCAAGGGATACCTGGGGCTTGCTGGCTTCCAGCCTAGTTAAAAAAACATGACCCTCAAGCTCAAAGAGAGACTTTGCCTTAAACAAATAGGGAGACAATGTGGGTAGGTAGCTCACAACAGCCTCTAACTCCAGTTCCAGGGTACCTGACACCTTCTTCTTGCCTCTTCAGGCACTACACTCATGCATGTCCCAGAACACAGAACCACATAGACAAAATTAAAAATAAAATACATCTTTTAGAAAAGCAGAGCTGGAGAGGTGGCTCAGCAGTTAAGAATGCTGTCTGCTCTTCCAGAGGACCCAAGTTCAATTCCCAGCACCCGTAGGGCAGCTCACAAGATCTGTAACTCCAGTTCCAGGGGATTCAATGTCTCTGGCTCCTCCACAGGCACACAGAAATACATGCAGTCAGCCAGGCAGTGGCCAGGACTGTTACACAGAGAAACTCTGTCTCAAAAAAAAAAAAAAAGAAAGAAAGAAAGAAAAGAAAAACATGCAACCAAAACACCTATACACATAAAATGAAAACAAATAATAACTTTTTGTTTTTTGTATTTGTGGGGGTTTTTTGGTGGGCAGGGAGTTGAAGACAGGGTTTCTCTGTGTAGCCCTGACAGTCCTGGAAGTTGCTTTGTAGAGCAGAAGACAGGGTTTCTCTGTGTAGCCCTGACAGTCCTGGAAGTTGCTTTGTAGAGCAGGCTGGCCTCAGGGTTAAACCACCACGACGGGCTGTAAGATAACTTTTTAAAAAATATGTTGAGCACTTTATTATTTTTGTATGCATGGTGTTTTGCTTGCGTTTGTCTGTGCACCACATGCATGCAATGTCCATGGAGGCCAAAAGAGGGTGTGGGATCCTCTTGGAACTGGCGTTAGAGACAGTTGTGAACTGCCATTTGGGTGCTGAAAATTGAACCTGGGTCCTCTAGAAAAGCAGCCAGTGCTCTTAACTACTGAATCTCTCCAGGCCCTAAAATTATTTTTCTTTTTTTTTTTTTTTACAAAGAAAAATAGTATTCCATTGGAAGACTATTCCACTCTGTAGCTGGCTAGGCCCCGATTGGCAGGCAGCTCTTCTCAGTCCCTCTTCTACCCTGTGAGAGGCAGTAGAAGCAGGGGAAAGAGCCGAGGAGAATGGAAGATGCCGCATCCTTCTTGGAAGAGCTGTTGGGAGGGTGGCTGAAGCTGCCTGGAGATGACCTTGGCCTCACCTCTGTTCTAGCAGTCCCCAGAGCAGCAGCTCCCCAATTGGAACGTGCCTGTCACCTGGGGAACTCATTATGCAGAAAGCACAGCGCCCGGAGAGTCTGAGTCAGTACTTGTCTGCAGAACCCTGTCAGATTCTGATAGAGGTCCATCTGATGTCACTGGTCTTGCCGTGTGGACCACAGAGAGTAGAGGCAACGGTTTGGGGTGGAGCACAAGAAACAGGTGCGCAGGAGGATCCTGTGGTTCTGATGGACACATGAAAAGACCGCCATGACTGACATTTTCTCCCCTCCCTGGTGCTCAGAGTGATCAGTTAGGGCTGCAGGGGTAGAGAAGGTCACCTCTGGAGATTCACTGGGGCATTTAAAAGGGCATGGCTCTGGATGAGAAAGATGAGAGCTTCCCTTTGGTCACCAGCAGAGATACCCAAAGTATCAAGACTTCAGGAGTATGTGTTGAGACAGGAACACTGGTGGGGGCTGGGGGGCATAAATTGATCCACCAACTCTGGAAAGTAATTAGACCCCATAATTTTATTCCCAGGTATATGTACCAGAGAAACAAATTTTCTTTTTTCTTTCTTTCTTTTTTTTTTTTTTTGAGAAACCATACTTCCTTTATTAGAACTTAGAGAGGTACAGTGTCTTTTCTCTATGGCTTCTGTTCAGGAATCTGGCAGATCCTTGCTGCTAAATTTATTTTTTATTTTTTACTATTATTAAGAGATTTTTCTATTCATTTTACATACCAACCACAGATTCCCCTGTCCTCCCTCCTCCTGTCCCCCAGCCTTCCCCCTAACCCACTCCCCATTCCCACCTCCTCCAAGGCAAGGTCTTCCATGGGGAGTCAGCTGGTACATTCAGTTGAGGCAGGTTCAAGCCCCTCCTCCCTGCACCAAGGCTATGCAAAGTGCAGAGAAACAATTCTTACCCATGGGCTCCAAAAAAAACCCTAAAGATCCAGGATGTTCTTAGCAATATTGATCAAACTAAAAGTCTATAACGAATACTAATACCCTTGAACAGGTAGATAAATTGTGGTACATTTTATGCCATGCATGTTTCAAATGAATGAACTATATACTACATGGACAAAGCATAATAAATTATGCTTAGAAACATAATAAATTATAGAATAAATGCGTTTCTGTTAAATTATGAAAGGAGCTAAGTAGAAAAATTTATTGTTTTGGAATCTGTGTGAAAAATATAGAGAAAAAAAGAAAAAATATAAAGAAAAGCAAAAGATTATGGAGCAAATTCAGTGGTTACCCCGCAGAAGGCAGGGAACAAACATTTAAAGCACTGGTCATGATCATGGTCTTCAGTGTTAGATTCATAGGTGGCTGTTTAGTCAACCTATGATCTATGTATACATACCATGTATCCTTTGGGCTATATATTTCAATATAAAAAAGGGGGGGCTGGAGAGATGGCTAAGTGGTTAAGAGCACTGGCTGCTGTTCCAGAGGACCCAGGTTCAATTCCCAGCACCCACATGGCAGCTCCTACCTGTCTGTAACTCAGTACCAGGAAATCTGATACCCTCACACCAGTGCACATAAAATAAAATTAAATTATTGCTGAGCGGTGGTGGCGTATGCATTTAATTCCAGCACTCGGGAGGTAGAGCCAGGCGGATCTCTGTGAGTTCGAGGCCAGCCTGGTCTCCAAAGTGAGTTCCAGGAAAGGTGCAAAGCTAGAGAAACCCTGGGGGGGGGGGGGAACCAGGGCCAGCAGTGGTGGCCCACGCCTTTAATCCGAGCACTCAGGAGGCAGAGGTAGAGGATCTTTGTGAGTTCAAAGCCACCCACAGGTACCTTGAAGCCCTGAAAAAAGCATTAGACCTCCTAGGACTGGAGTTACAGATGGTTGGGAGGAACCTTTGTGTGTGATGGGAATCAAACCGGGATCCCCAAGAAGAGCAGCCCGTGCTCTTACCCACTAAGCCGCCTCTCTAGCCCAGAAGTTCTCAACCTGTGGGTTGCAACCCATTTGAGAGTCAAAGGACTCTCTCAAAGGGTTTGCATATCAGATATGATTCAGTAGCAAAACTGCAGTTAGGAAGTATAACTTTATGATTGGGGCCACCACAAGATGAGGAACTGTATGAAAGAGTCAAAGCATTAGGAAGGTTGAGAACCACTGATCTAGCCTCTGTTTTTGTTGGTCTTTAAACAGTCTCTGCCAGGCGGTGGTGGCCCAAGACTTTAGTCCCAGCACTTGGGAGGTAGAGGCAGGTGGATCTCTGTGAATTTGAGGCCAGCCTGGGCTACAGAGTGAGTTCCAGGACAGGCAAGATTGTTACACAGAGAAATTCTGTCTCAAAAAGAACAAAAGCAAACAAACAAACAAAAACAGAGTCTCACCAAGTAGTCCTAGCTGACCTAGAACTCACAAAGATCTGCTGCCGGTCTCTGTCTCCCCAGTGCTAGGATTCAAGGAATGTGCCACCATGTCCAGCTTTGGACTTTTTCTAAAGATTTATTTATTCATTTTGTATATGTGTATATGATGTGTGTGTATATATGTGTGGGTACACATGAATCCTGATGGAACACATGTGGACAAGGCCAACTTGCTGGGGTCAGTGCTCATTTGTTCATGTTCTCTCTCTCTCTCTCTCTCTCTCTCTCTCTCTCTCTCTCTCTCTCTCTCTCTCTCTCTCTCTCTCTCGTGAGTTCTGGAGAGCTGAACCAGAGCAGCAAGCACCTTCCTATGCTAAACCATCATGATGGTCTCAACTTTAAATATCTGATCTTCTGTCTCGACTTCTCAAGTAGTAAGATTACAGATTCGTAACCAAAGCCCAGCTTCTGGGGTGCTATGGGTCCACCCCTAGGCTTCATACATGCTAAGCAAGTACTCTATCTACTGAGCTGTATATCTCTCCAGGCTGTATTCAAGATTTTTTTACATATTTATTTTAATTAATTCATTGATTTATTTGTGCATATCAGTGTTTTTGCCTGCATGTGTGTCTATGCTGTACTTTTATGCCTGGTGCCCTTGGACACCAGAAGAGGGCATCAGATCCCCTGGAACTGGAGTTACAGGTGATGGTGAGTCACCATGTGGTTGCTGGGAATTGAACCTGGGTCCTCTGGAAAGGCAGCCAGTACTCTTAACTGCTGAACTATCTCTCCAGTCTCTAAATTTATTTGGTATTTTAGTCTCTGTCTCTGTCTCTGTCTCTGTCTCTGTCTCTGTCTCTCTCTCTGTGTGTGTGTGTGTGTGTGTGTGTGTGTGTGTGTGTCTGTGTCTGTGTCTGTGTCTGTGTCTGTGTCTGTGTCTGTGTCTGTGTCTATGTGTATCTGTATGGATCTGTGCATGTGCCCACAGAAGCCAGAGGAATTGAATCTCCCTAGAGCTAGAATTACAGATGGTGTGAGCTGCCCAGTGTGCATACTAGGAATGTGTTGGGGGATATTTGATCACTGTGAACCCCGAGTTAGTATTTGTTTTAATTAAATAAAATTACCTTGGGTCAGGAGTCTGAGTTAGCAGGTAGCTGACAGAAAGTAATAATACAACATCAGAGGGCATCTGGAAGAGACAGAGATGAACTGAAAATAGGAGGGAGGGATTTTGAGTGCAGCAGCTTTTTGTTTGTTTTGGCACAAAAGGACTAGCCTTTTGGGAGATGCCATCAAGGAGAGAAGGTTAGCTAGGTGCTACTCAACCTCTCTGAGGTAGCAGGTTTTCAGCCTTTGAATGTCGAGTCTTGTTTAAAAATAGAACGATAGAAATTTAGTTAAAGCTACCTAGTGGCAGCCAGAGAGCTAGTGCCTGTGGGAACAGAATTCCCACCAGGCTGCAGCCTAAGCGGCCAGGCCGGTAACTGCGGAGTCTCAGTTGTCGGCTGGAACAGCAGTAGATGAAGGCACAGCCACAGAGCCCAAGATAAAACAACAGGAATAAAGCTCAGGTCTTCTGCAAGAGCGGTAGCACTTTTAACCACTGAGCCATCTCTTTAGACCAGTGGCTCTCAACCTGTGAGCCGCAGCCCTTTGGGGGTTGAACATCCCTCTCACAGGGTTCTCTTAAGACCATGGGAAAACATAGATATTTAGGTTATAATTCATAGCAGTGGCAAAATTATAGTTATGAAGTAGCAATAAAATGATTTTATGGTTGGAAGTCACCACAACATGAGGAACTGTATTAAAGGGTTGCAGCATTAGGAAGGTTGAGAACCACTGGCCTAATAGAGTGGTTGTGGTAGCCTGTCTACGATTCCAGCCTCAGAAGTCAGGACAGGGGATAAGACTAGGCATATCTGGGTTTGACTGAAAGACCCTGGCTCTGTGAATAAGGTGGAAGAATAATGGAGGACACGGCATCATCTCCAAGTCCCATCATGTGTACACACACAAATACACGTACACATTCAAATCATGCATACACATATATACATCACATAAGAGCACATAAAAATGGAGGGAAAAGGAGATAATTATGGCATGATTTTTTATTTGTTTGTTTTTCAAGACAAGGTTTCTCTGTGTAACCCCAACTGTCCCAGAACTCGCTCTGTAGACCAGGCTGGCTTCAAACTCACAAAGATCCTCTGCCTCTGCCTCTGCCTCTCTGCCTCTCTGCCTCTCTGCCTCTGCCTCTGCCTCTCTGCCTCTCTGCCTCTCTGCCTCTCTGCCTCTCTGCCTCTGCCTCTCTGCCTCTGCCTCTGCCTCTGCCTCTCTGCCTCTCTGCCTCTCTGCCTCTGCCTCTCTGCCTCTGCCTCTGCCTCTGCCTCCTGAATGCTGGGATTAAAGGCTTGTACCACCACTGCTCCCTGGTTTTTCTTTTCATTATTTTTTAAAATGAATAATAATAAAAATGTAGAAAGCTGGGCTGCCAGTATGCACCTGTAATTCCAAAATGTTAGAAATGGAAACACAGCACCAGGAGTTCAAGTTGCAAAATGAATTGGACATCAGCCAAGGCTACCATGAGACCCTGTCTCAAAAAAAAAAAAAAAAAAAAAGTGGGCTGGCATAATGGCTCAAGCCTGATTAGCTGAGCCCTAGAATCTTTTAAAAAGGCCTCAAGAGGTGTTCCATATGTGTAACCCCAGCACTCCAGAACTCCAGAGAGATAGGAAGCAGACACGAAAGTCTTGGAGAATTTTTAGAAGGTCAAGTGCCAACTACCTGGATTATTCAGTGTGGCAGAGACAACAGGAGACCCTGCCTCAGCAAAATGGAAGTAATGATTCACTCCCGGAAGTTGTCCTCTAACTTCTTACATTGCCCTGCATGCCCTCACCTACACACACACACACACACACACACACACACACACACACACACACACACACACAAATAAGGAATGTAGTAAAAAAAAATTAGAATTATATCCACATGAATAAATAAAACAGTCTGGATATAGTTACATCTGCCTGCAGTCCCTGCTCTTGGAGGTAAAAAATGAGATCAGTTCAAGGTCACCCCTAGCTAACATCGTGAGTTCAAGGTCAGCCTGAGATAGAAGAAAAGAATCTGTCTCAAAAATACTAATAAAGCCTTCAGTCAGATGTGGTAGTACACACCCCCACTCACGGCACTTGGGAAGGAAGGGCAGGAGGATCAGAAATTCAAAGCCAGCCGAAGGCTGCACAGCACACTCGAGGTTGGAAGGGACAGCATAGCAGGACTCAGAAAAACAAACCAGGGCAGGCGAGATGGTTCAGGGATCTTGCTAGAATTCCATGGGAAGACAAATTGCGTCTATCTCTTCTAAGTTCCTCACGACAAGCCGATGCACAGTCCCACCAAAGTTCACTCCGGGGAACCAGTGAGTTTTTGACCTTCCTTACAGAGCAGAGGTGAGGGGTTCCTCACGGGGTGTGGGTGCTCCTCCCGCAGCAGACTGCTCCTGGAAAGTCTTTACCCCACAGGAATGAGGGTTTCCCCCATAAGGAAAGAGATGGAGCCCCCTTTTCCTACAGTCCCCCAGCTTTTCCTGGAGCCCACAGGCACTTAGGGCAGAGTTGCATACAATGGTAGAAAGAGCAGGAAACTGAGGTGAGGGTCTCATGACCCTCCCTGTCCTTCCATGAGGGTGTGCACACAGTCAACAAGTCCAGCTGGGACAGTCCTTTTACAAGGGGGCACAGCTGAACTCCCCAAGATGGTGGTTACCTGGCTCAGAGGATAGCCACACACAAGTAGGTAAAAGTAATTGCTATAGAAGCCGGACAGCCTGAGTTTGACCCCCAAAACCCACATAAAGAACTGTCTCCACAAAGTTGTTCTCTGACCTCCATACACTAACCTTAGTTACCCATGACATACACATTTTTAAAAAATTTGTAAAGGTTGCAACTGAGATGAACACATAGTAAATAAACAAATTACACAAAAGAATATGGTCATAAAATTTGAGCTGAACCTGTCAGCTGGAGTGCAGACTTATTGTTGTTGTAGTCTTTTGGGGGGACCCACCACCCAGCTCCCAAATAAATCACACACAGAGGCTTATTCTTAATTATGAATGCCCAGCCTTAGCTTGGCTTGTTTCTAGCCAGCTTTCCTTAACTTAGTCTATCTTTTGCCTCTGGGCTTTTCCTTTTCTCTAACTTTTGTAAATCTTACTCTCACTCTATGGCTTGCTATGTTGCTGAGTGGCTGACCCCTGAAGTCACCCTCCATCCACCTCTGGCTCCCAGCTCTCCTTTTCTCCCAGATCTCTCCTTCTATATATTCTCTCTGCCTGCCAGCTCCGCCCATCTTTCTCCTGCTTTCTTATTGGCCAGTTCTTTATTAGACCATCAGGTGTTTTAGACAGGCACAGTAACACAGCTTCACAGAGTTAAACAAATGCAACATAAACAAAAGTAACACACCTTAAAATATTCTACTACACACAGTGATAGCCCTGTTCTCAGAGATACTGTTGTAGGAGCTCTGGGGTGGGATCTAACAAGTCGTATTTCTTCTTTTTTGTTTTTGTTTTTATGTAGGGGTGGGATAGTGTCTTTTGGGGGGACGGGGTTTCAAGACAGGGTTTCTTTGTATAACAATCCTGACTGTGCTGGAACTTGCTTTGTAGACCAGGCTGGCCTCGAACTCACTAAGATCCGCCTGCCTCTCAAATGATGAGATTAAAGGCATCTGTCACCACTGCCTGGGGATAGTGTCTTACCATGTAACTCTGGCTAGCCTGGAACTCACTATGTAGACCAGGCTAGCCTCCAACTCACTACCTCCAGAGTGCCGAGATCAAAGCCTCAGCTGGCTAAGTTGCATTCTTAGCCAGCAGTGATAAGATTGGTGATCCCAGAACCACACTTGAAAAACTGATAACTTATTCAGTTACAGAGGTTTCCTCTCCTTCCCATAAACAAAGGCTCACACTCATCAGGTCCACCATTTCTTGGCTCATCATGTCCATGACATCACCCAATACTTACCTGCCAGGCAGGAAGAATGAGATAACTGATGACTAACTTAGAGCCACAGAGGACAGAGTTAAGCAGGGCCTGTCCTATCCTGTTTATGTTCCTCTTCTTTTCCAGTCTCTTCAACTTCAAGTCATGGGTCAAACCACACTTAAAGTGATACACACATTTATGGGGCTGGGGTTGTAGCTCAGTTGGTAGAGTGCTTGCTGACCATGTACAAGACACTGAGTTTGATCCTCAGCACCACATAAACCAGCATATGCCTTGAATCCCAGGACTTTGGAGGTGGAGACAAGAGCGTCAGAAGTTCAAGGTCATCTTCAGCTATGGGCTGAGGAGTTGGTGAGGTGAGAGGTAGCTGTGGCTTGTTCCTTTGTCTCTCTGATCTCTCAGTATTTACCCTGATATCTGACTCCGGGTTTTGGTTTTTTTTTTTATTTATTAAAACCAATTAGGATTCCTGCTATATAGTCTGAGATGAGACCCTGTCTTCAAGGAAAAAAGAGTCAAAAATTTTAATTGTGTGAACTCAGAAGTAGTGGTTCTATTTTTCTGTAGCTGAATACAATTTCTTTCTTGCATCATAGGTTCTCTACAAGCAAAAATGATGACCTCCAGGTAAACTCAGTCAAAACAAGACTCAGATTTTCCCCAGTCCTTCTTCACCACTGTGGTGCTGAGGGAGTTATGCAAATACACCAAGGAATAAGTCCTGAAGGAAGGACAGTCTGTACAGGATCTTTGTTTGTTGGTGGCCTCCTGCTCCAGGTGGAACAGATGAGTGTCCCGTTGGCTCAGGCTGGGGTAGAAGAGGATGGAAAAGGGGCAGTGTGCTGACGTGTGACTGGGAAGTAGTGTGATGATGGGGTGCTGTGATGATGTGTGACTGCATGCTGACAACCTAGCTCAACCATGCAATCCCTCCTTTTCTTCGAGGGTAGAGTGGAAACGCAGAGAATCTGGTTCTGAGCTCAAGCCTAGGCATGTCAAGCTGCTGTGCCGGCTTTCAGCTGTCTGCACTGAGGTGATGAGATGTTTGCCTGTGCAGTTTGCCTCCTGCCTAGCTGTTGCCTAGGAATCAAGTTCATTCCAGGCTCCAATTAAAGGGGGTTTATTAAGCCAGGTGTGGCGGTTGACCCTTGTAATCCCAGTACTAGGAAGACAGAAGCAGGAGGGTCAGCTGCAGGTTCTAGGCCAGCCTGGTCACCATAGGGAGTCCCAGTCTAGACAGAGCTACATAATAAGACCCTGACTCAAATACACAGGAATGCATGCACACAATAAAACACTAAAACCACACAATACATTTTAGAAAGATGTGATGGTAACACCTGTAGTTTCAATATTTGGGAGTTAGAGGCAGAGAATCAGGATATTTAGGACATTCTTGGCTACGAAGAAGGACTGAGATCAGCCTGCAGTACTTGAGACCCTCTCTCAAAACACAAAGGCAGCTGTGGTGGCACACACCTTTAATCCCTCTGTGAGTTAGAAGCCAGCCAGGACTGCATAGCAAGTTCCAGGACAGGGAGGACTACATGATGAGACTTTGTCTCAAAAAAACAAGAAAAATGTGTGTGTGCCTGTGTGAATTCAAATACAGCATGTGCATTCAGGTGCCCCTAGAGGCCAGAAGAGGGTGTCAGACACCCTGGAACTAGAGTTACAAACAATTAGGAGCAGCCATGTGGATTCTTGGAAGTGAACACTGGTTCTCTACGAGAGCCACAAGTGCCCTCAGCCCTTGAGTCACCTCTCCAGCCCCAGTAAAGACCTTCTTAATGTGTCATCTCAAGGAAAGCAGAAGGACAAGAGATTTAAAAGGGGGGGGGAGTAATATTCATCCTTTTGTAACAAGTCCAATGATAATGAACGCATTTCCACAATGACAGCGTCAATCCCCTTGTGAGAGCAGAGCCCTCCCAGCCTAATCATGTCTTTCAAATCTTGCCTCTCAGCCAGGTGTGGTGGCTCATGCCTGTAATTCCAGGTCAGGAGGTAGAAGCAGGGGCCAGTGTAGGTTACATAATCAGACCCTGTTTCAAAAAGGAAGGAGAGCCATACAATTACAATCCAGCACTTGAGAGATGGAGTCCTATCTCTCAAGTTCAAGTTCAAGGTCATTCTGAGCTGTACCAGCCTGGGATCCATGAGACATCATCTCAACCCCTCCTCCCAAAAGAATGGGAGAGTATGAGAAAGTGAAAACACCATTATCCTATCACCTCATCTCCCTGCCTTTTAAGTACTGCTGCAGAAGTACCTGTGCACATGCCCCCACTGACCTCTGACAGTCAGGGTGGGGCAAACAGCCAAGGTCTGCTGTCACTGAGGAAGGGGAAGTGAGGTTCTAAAGGCTGAAGGTAGAACATGCTGGAAGCAAGTGGTTCACCTTCAGAAGAGAAGACACTGGTGGTGTCTAAACAACATTGACCGAGGAGTCTGAATTACCCTCTGCCTCTCCTCTCAGTACATAAAGATGGGGAGATGCTTCTGCCTCAATTAAAGGTGCTTTGCCAAGGACACAGTAATGATTGCTCAAAGCAATGGGCTTACTCAGACAACAACAACAACAACAACAGAAAACCCATTGTATACGAGTAAGTCAGCGTGAGCTGTGTGGAATCTGGATATTTAAAAAATTCCGACAACTGGAACTATTGAGTCAAAGAGTAAAACAAGAGTTACAGTCGTGGTCTTTATTTTTTCAATTAGATTTGTGGTGTGTGTGTGTGTGTGTGTGTGTGTGACTGTCTGTTGTCTGTCTGTCTTTCACACAAGTGCATATGCACACACCACCTCACTGAACCATTTCACCAGCTCCCCTCCTTTTTTCTTAAATATAGCCATGATCTTAATATTAAAAAAAAATACCCCTAAACTGTTAATAAAGGTGACCAGGCATCAGACAATGCTGTTTGAAATAAACTAATATAACCTTTCCTCAGGGAAAGTTCTCAGCATGTCAACATGCATTCAAGAATGCACACACGCACTAAAAATATTGACCTACCACATTCACATTTGAAAATTTATCTGAAGGGAAGAACTAGATGGGGGATAACTGGACAGATGTGCAAGAATACATCCACCCAATGATTCAAAGAAGCACATTTGGTTTTTTTGTTTTGTTTGTTTTGTTTTTTGTTTTTGTTTTTTCGAGACCTGGTTTCTATGTATAGCTCTGGAGCCTGTTCTGGATCTTGCTCTATAGACCAGGCTAGCCTTGAACTCCCAGAGATCCACCTGGCACCACCACCACCCAGCATATTTATAATAGCTGATTATCATATATAACACAAGTTTTTTTGCAGTCAGTCTTTTGTTTTTGATTGTTCTGAGATAATATCTCACTGTATAGTCCAGGCAGGCCCTGAACTCAAAATCCTTTTGCCTCATCCTCTCAAGTGCTGGGTTTACAGGTGTGTACCACCAAACCTGTTTTTTATACTCCATCTTGAAAATTCATTTAGTGCTTTTTCTAGTCCCACATTATTTTCAATCATATTGGATAGGAGGTTGATGAACAAAAATAAGATACTTGTCAGGTAGTGGTGGTGCACACCTTTAATCTCAGCACTCAGGAGGCAGAGCTGGGTGGATCTCCATGAGTTCAAGGCCAGCCTGGTCTACAGAGAAAGTTCCAGGACAGCCAGGGTTACACAGAAAAACCCTGTCTAAAATATATATATATATATATATATATATATATATATATATATATATATATATATTCCAATAATGCACATGTGCACATGTTTTGATAATTCATACATTTTGAAATCTTTGACTCCTATGGAGACCCACCTACCCCTCAAACAAATTTAACAGATTCCATCTCTTATTCCTGTGCTGTCGGTTCAAGCCTTGTTTTTCCCTTGTGGTAACTCCTGTCCTTCGCCTCCCCTCTCGCTCCTTCCCACAGGCCATACTCTTGCTCCACCACACTTCCTCAGCCAACCATTCTTTTTTTTTTTTTTTTGCCACTTTTCAAAAGTGGGCCTTGCTGCCTGACCTCCCTAGCATATCCCTCACCCTAGAGAATCTCCCAGAGGGTCCTTCCCCGACCTTCACTACAGCAAGGCTAGAAACAGGTCCCCTGAGGCACGAGGCCTAGCAGGGCCGAGAGCGCCAGCCAAAGTGGCACTTCAGGGAGACTTAACAAAGTCCAATGCCAAGTAGTCACCTGGGCCGGGCCCGTAATGGACTCTGATAAAAGTCTGCTCTTCAACCCTTGGACTCTGGCCATGGGAGGAGCCCAGAACTCAAGGTCCTCCTCATTTGTCTGGCTACTGACGCCAGATGTGCCAGCGCCTACTGTGGAATGTAGACATAAGAGTTGGGAATAAGATATGGGAACATGGCTGGAAAAACCCTGGGAGTTCAGGAGGCATCTCTCACTTGCCGCCTTTTGACTCACTGAGAACACCCACATTCCTTTCTTATTTATTTCCCCGGAGAAACAGTGGGGCTGACATCCTTTGGATGAGTTCGGAGCATGGGCTCGCTGGGGTTTCTGAGCTGAAATGCTATTAAAGAACATCTATTGTTACTCCACGCTTTGTGGCAGAACAATGATGCTCACTTTAGGGCACTGTCAGAGCTCAAGTTTCCTGGCTAGAGTTCTTGCCCTTGAACTATCTTTCTTTCTACCATTTTTTTTTTCAAGACAGGGTTTCTCTGTGTAGCTTTGAGCCTTTCCTGGAACTCACTCTGTAGCCCAGGCTGGCCTTGAATTTACAGAGATCTGCCTGGCTCTGCCTCCCGAGTGCTGGGATTAAAGGTGTGTGCCACCACCGCCCGGCTTCTACCAGTTTTTTTTAATTATTTTTAAACATTTATTTTATTGTAAAGGTATAGATGGTTTATTGTATGGGTATGGATGTTTTTAAATTATTTTTAAACATTTATTTTATTGTATGGGTATGGATGTTTTGCTTACAGGTAAGTCTGTGCACCACACATGTGCCTGTTGTCCATGGAGGTCAGAAGAGGGTGTTGGATCCCCTAGAGTTATAGACAGTTGTGAGCCACCGTGTGGGTGCTGGGAATTGAACCCGGGTCCTCGGGAAGAGCAGCCAGTGCTCTTGACTGCTGAACCATCTCTGCAGCTCCTCGCTGAACTGTCCATCCTCCTTCCTTGGCCTCCGGAGTTCTGGGATTACAGCCATTGTCACCATTCTTAGCCATATAGGATATTCCTTTTTGTGTGTTTTGGTTTTTTGTTTGTTTGTTTTGAGAGAGAGTTTCTCTGTGTAGCCCTGTCTATCCTGGAACTCGCTTTGTAGACCAGGCTGGCCTCGAACTCACAGAGAGTCACCTGTCTTTCTTTCTTTCTTTCTTTCTTTCTTTCTTTCTTTCTTTCTTTCTTTCTTTCTTTCTTTCTTTCTTTCTTTCTCTCTCTCTCTCTCTCTCTCTCTCTCTCTCTCTCTCTCTCTCTCTTCTTTCTTTCTTCTCCTCCTCCTCTTCTTTTTTTTGGTTTTTTTGTTTTGTTTTGTTTTGTTTTGTTTTTCGAGACAGGATTTCTCTGTGTAGCTTTGCGCCTTTCCTGGAACTCGCTTTTTAGACCAGGCTGGCCTCGAACTCACAGAGATCCGCCTGCCTCTGCCTCCCAAGTGCTGGGATTAAAGGCGTGCGCCACCACCGCACGGCTTCTTCTTCTCCTCCTCCTCCTCCTCCTCCTCCCCCTCCTCCTCCTCCTTCTTCTTTAACTTTCTTTAACAGCTGGATCTGGCGGGACATTCCTTTAACCCCAGCATTGATTGATCTTAGAGGTAGGAGGACTGAAGCTCCAGGCTGATCTACAGAGAGTGTTATAGGCTAGCCAGGGATGCACAGTGAGACCCTCTCTTAAAACAAAACAAACAATGTGGAGGTCCAAGACAACTTAGGAGAGTTGGTTCTCTCCTTCCACCACGTGGCTCCCAGGGATGGAACTCAGGTCACCGGGCTTGACGATAAGGACCTTTCCCGGCTGCTGTGCTGCCTCGTTTATGTCAACTCGACACATGCCAGCGTCATTTTGGAAGAAGGAACCTTGATTGAGAAAATGCCTTCACCTTATTGGTCTGTGGGTAAGCCTGTGGTGCATCTTGACCTATGGCTGATGTGGGAGGGCACTGGCTCACCGTGGGAAGTGCCGCTCAGCTGGTCCTGGGTTCTATAAGAAAGCAGGCTGAACAAGCCAAGGAGAGCAAGCCAGTAAGCAGCACTCCTCCATGGCCTCTGCATCAGCTCCTGCCTCCAGGTTCCTGGCCTGTTTGAGTTCCTATCTTGACTTCCCTCAACAATAGAGTATGACCTGAGAGGTGTAAACTGCAACAAATCCTACCCTCCTCAAATTGCTCTTGATCATGGTATTCAATCCCTGCAATAGAAACCCCAACTAAGACACTTGCTGAATGATCTCACTGGCCCCAAGTAGGATATTTCTAAAACAAATTTTATTAAGCCAGATGTAGTGACTCACATTTGTAATTCCAGAACTGGGAAGGTTGAGGCAGAAGAATTGCCCTGAGTTTAAGGCCCACCTAGGCTACAGAGTGAGACTCTTTCAATCAATCAATCAATCAATCTATCTGTGTTTGAGTCATCTTACTGGCAAATCAACACTGACCTAGCCTTTGCCTGTGACCATTAAAACTAGAAAACATGCAGCTCTAATCCATTCATTTCAAAGACAAGAACCCGGGGCCAAAAGACTATCCAAGATTCCACTTGACTGTCTGGCTTGAGCCTGGCTTCTGGTCTGTTTCCACTGTGCCCTGTCCAGGCCCAGGTCCACTGAACACCTGGAGAGCAACTTTGGCTTTCCGTGTGTAATAGTCATCAGACTTCTTCAGCAGGTAGATTTTCCCTGCCATTCTTTCTTCTTTCACTTCACTGTTTGTGTGTTCAGTCTCTGGAGAAGCAAAGAAGGACCCAGGTTCTGTGACAGGCAGTGTTGAAAGGTAGCAATTCCAGCCTGGGAAGAATGAAGTGAAATATACAGCTGTATAAGCAAGCACGTGGTGTGTGTGTGTGCGCGTGTGCGTGTGCGTGTGCGTGTGCGTGTGCGTGTGCGTGTGCGTGTGCGTGTGCGTGTGTGTGTGTGTGTGTTGGGGAAAGCCTGGACTGAGATTGACACTATCTTTTCCAAATAAAATAATGAAAGCCAGATATGATGGTGTGTGACTGGAATTGCAGCCCTGGGGAGGTGGAGGCAGGAGAATCAGGAATTCAAGGTCATCCTTAGCCATTTCAAGGCCTGCCTGAGCCAAATGGGACCCTGTCTCAAAACTAACAGAGGTAGGGAGGAGTTGGGTATTGAGACTGGGCTCTAATGCTTCCCTTTAAGTGAAGAACGTTTGGAATGAGAATTGTTTTCCTTATAGTATGTGCAAAGCACTGGGTTTGATCCTTAGTTTCACAAGAAATAGAGGAAGCGAATAAAGACATGGAAATTCAAAGGAACCCACAAATTTGCACCTGTCTGATTCTCTCCTCTCCTACACCAATCTATGAGTCTATGACCCAGTGTCTGCCTGGGAGTTGCCATTAACTCCAGCCTCAACTTCTCTTCATTACTCAGGCACAATGACTCCAGCTTCTAGGTCTCCTTGTAAAACTCCGATGTTTCAAGGGGCTCCTTGGTCTTCGAAATTCTCCCTTTTCACTCCACACCCCTGCTTTCCTCACTCGTGTTTGTCCACGTGGGACTCCTGCATTTCTTGATCCCCTGCCCCCAAAACACTGTTCATGCAGCAGACTTCCCTGAAGATTTGAGGCACACGACAACAGCACTGTACAGTCCAGATTATGGCTCAGAATCGGACATTAGCTATCACTGTCTGGAACGATCCCCTGCTAGTCTCCTGATCTTTGTGCAGGCGTTTGTCCCTCCCCCAGGGTGGCCCACTAACCCATACTGGGCTTTTGTACAAATTAGAAAAAGGGGCCTGCTGGGAGAGGCTGATGCAATGCCACAAAGAGAACATTTGGCAACTGCAAAGTCTGTGCCCCGTCTTCCCTCAGAGGCCACTATTCAGCCCTAGTTAATCACAGCATTGTGGGGATGTAAGCCAGGGCTGCCAGGCCTTCTAAAAAAGGGAAAAAAGGAAAAGCCAGAAACCTAGTTAGTCAGTGTTCTGTTGCTGTGTCAAATGCCTGAGAATTTCTACTGAGAAGGAGGAAAGAGCACTGCTGGCCACCATTTCAGAGGTGTTGGGACATGCTTGACTAGCTCCGTTGTTTCTGGGCCTGCTGTGAGGAGGAACATGATGGTGAAGAGGTCCAGTGGAGTACAGCTGTTCACTTCATGGCATCAGGAAGCAGAGAGAGAGAGAGAGAGAGAGAGAGAGAGAGAGAGAGAGAGAGAGAGAGAGAGGAGAGGGAGAGGGAGAGGGAGAGGGAGAGGGAGAGGAAGAGGAAGAGGAAGAGGAAGAGGAGAGGAGAGGAGAGGAGAGGAGAGGAGAGGGGCCTGAGGCAAGATGTAGCACCCATGGACATGCTCCCAGTTACCTACTTCCTGCAACTAGACTCTACCTCTGAACTTTTCCTTCACTGCCCAATGCTGCCAGCCAGGTACGAACACTTAGGTGAGGTAATCATTCTTTAGGTAAGTCACAGTCATTTTGATCCACTCACCTCAGTGATTAGATCCTCCAGACCAAAAAAAAAAAAAAACCAAAAAAAAAAAAACAAGCTGGCAAACTTTTGAGTACAGGGAGGATACTTCACATCCAAACCACAACACCTATATTTTATTTTCAAATTACTAAGTTCATTTGTTAATAACAGGCAAATCAAAGTATTTTACTGCGTGCTGCCTGTGTGTTTGTTGGAAACGTTCCTGAGTCCTTTGTCGATATTAATTATCTGATGCTTGTGACAACCTAGGAAGTCCTTGCTGTCATTATCTCACTTTACAGGTGAAGTAACTGAAGTGCAGAACTGAAGTCCAAAGTCACATGGAAAAATGAAGAACAGTGCAGCATTTTTATTCCAGCATCGGGGCCTGGAGGGCACACTCTTAATCTTCTTGCTTTGCTTGATAGGACCTGGAAGCACTGTAAGTATTTGATCTTTGTTAAAGAATAATAGACATTCTACGCTGATTCTGCACTGTCTAGTGTGGCAGTTACAGGCCACATGTGCCTCCTCAGTTTAATAATAATAAGGAATTGAAACCAGGCGGTGGCGCACACCTTTAATCCCAGCACTCAGGAGGCAGAGACAGGCAGATCTCTGAGTTCAGGTCAGCCTGGGCCACAGAACAAGTTTCACCACACCAGGGCTACACAGGGAAACCCTGTCTCAAAAAAAGAACAAGGACTCGGAGGAGAGGATGGCTGCTGGTCTTCCTTTATGACTTTCTCGTCTATTTGGCTTAAACAAAACAAAACTTTGTGCCTGGGCCAGCAAGATAGTAAGTGGGTAAGAGTGCTTGTTGCCATGCCTGATGACCCGAGTTCCAGCTCCCCGAGCAAACCCAGTTAGTTACCTTGTCCTGGCCCACTGTGTTCCACTAGTGTGCCAGCTGCCAGAGGACAGAGAG
Source organism: Peromyscus maniculatus bairdii (assembly GCF_049852395.1). Lineage (NCBI taxonomy): Eukaryota > Metazoa > Chordata > Mammalia > Rodentia > Cricetidae > Peromyscus > Peromyscus maniculatus. Next base: position 60,503,375 of record NC_134859.1, on the reverse strand, counting down.
GATCACAGGAGACAGACAGGGCCTGGTGTCAGCAGATCTCTTCCAAACCATCCAGGAAACACACACACACACACACACACACACACACACACACACACACACACACACTTTCCCATGGGGCACTTCTGGGCTGGACTTCTGGGAGCGAGGTAACAGAGAAGAGGGAGTATGCCTAGATGCCTTAGGCCCTTTGCCTCCCCTGGGTTGTCGGGGTGAGAAGAGCCTTCCGAGAGGGATGCTAGAAATTCGTCCTGTTCCCTGCCCCCATTACCATTCTCAGTGTACGGTTTGATGGCATTAGCCATATTCACGGGGTTACATGACTGTCGTCACCATCCATCTCCAGGCTGTTTTTCTCTTCCTCACCTAAATCTCTGTACCTGTTAAATGCAGTTTTCCCATTTCTCCTCACCACAGCTCCTGTCCTCCTCTCTATCTCTATGGATTTGACTGATCAGGTACTTCATTCAGTATCTGGTGTATGTCACTCAAATGTCTTCAGTGTTCATCCATCATATTCTAGCGTGTACTCTTGCTTTAAAAAAAAGATTTTTGCTGGGCAGTGGTGGTGTATGCCTTTAATCCCAGCACTCAGGAGGCAGAGCCAGGCGGATCTCTGTAAGTTCAAGGCCAGCCTGGTCTACAGATTGAGATCCAGACAGGCACCAAAACTACACAGAGAACCCTGTCTTGAAAAACCAAATTTGTGTGTGTGTGTGTGTGTGTGTGTGTGTATGAATGTTTTGCCAGCATGTATGTCTGCACATGTGCATGCCTGGTGCCCTCAGAGCCCAGAAGAGGCATCATCAGATCTCCTAGAATTGGAGATGATTGTGAGCTGTCATGTGGGTTCCAGGTCCTCTGGAAAAGCAGTCAGTGCTCTTAACCTCTCTGAGTAATCTCTCAGCAACTTAGCTTTTTTTTTTTTTTTTTTTTTGGTTTTTTGAGACAGGGTTTCTCTGTGTAGCTTTGCGCCTTTCCTGGAGCTCACTTGGTAGCCCAGGCTGGCCTCGAACTCATAGAGATCCGCCTGGCTCTGCCTCCCGAGTGCTGGGATTAAAGGCGTGCGCCACCAACGCCCGGCTGCAACTTAGCTTTTTAAAGGCTGATCGTGTGTGTGTGTGTGTGTGTGTGTGTGTGTGTGTGTGTGTGTGTGTGTGTGTGTGTTGTGTGATTTTATTTATCTTCTTTTTGTTTAAACAGGATCTTGCTATCCCTCTGGCTTTAAACTGTCCATCTTTCTGCTTCAGACTCCCAAGTGTTGCGATTATAGGCATGCACCGGCACCACATGACTGATTTTATGGGGTGCTGAGAACCAACCCAGGGCTTCATAGGTGCTCAGCATGCACTTTACCCATGGAGCCCCAGCCCCAGCCCTTATTTCTTTCAGATTTTTAAGCAGATGTCAGTAAGCTCCTCAGGTAAGACTTCCTTCCCTCCCTCCCTCTGTCCTTCCTCCTCTGCTGCCTCTCTCTCTTTCCCTGTCCACATTGTCTTTCCTGGTTGACACTGAACTTTCAAACCTCCTGCCCCTCTGTGCCTTCACAGTGATTTAGATTCCAGGTATGAGCCATGGTGCATTGCTGCAGTGCTATTCCTATTTATTTTCAAAGTATTAGCTATCCTGGCAAATGTGAGCACAATTGTGTTGTTTGTTCTGTTCATAGTGTTTCTCAGCCTGGCTCTGGGCTCCTGGTGATGGCAGACTAAGCTGAATTAGACTGAGTTAGCCTGAGACGCCAAGCTGGCAGTGAGAGATGGTGAGCTAGCCTGAGACTATTGGGCAGGATGAAGGGAGATGAAATTTACTACCTTGCAGCGTGGGCCTGAAAACAGACTTGACTGATGGTTATTGGCCCAGCTTTCAGAATCAGAGCCTTGAGCAAAGCGTTAGCTGGGGCTCTGAATCACAGCTCCCTCCTCCCAAATCAGTGCAGTAACTGCCTTACCTGGGCTGCTCCGAGGTCAGGGACAATGCCCACACAGGATTCTCATTCTACCCCCCCATTGTGTGTGTGTGTGTGTATGTGTGTATGTGTGAGAGTGTGTGTATATGTGTGTGTGTCTGAGAGTGTGTGTATATGTGTGTATGTCTGAGAGTGTGTGTATATGTGTGTGAGAGAGTGTGTGTATGAGTGTGTATGAGAGTGTGTGTGTGTGTGTGTGTGTGTGTGTGTGTGTAGGGTCTCTCTACGCAGCTCACGCTGACTTGGACTTAATATATAGTCCAGGCTGAAATAAAACTGCATCTTAGTATGTTAGCTTTGGAAATGCTGAGATAAAAGGTGTGTTCCACCACACCTGGCAACATGCAATTTATTTGTTTGTGTTTTTTGAAACAGGAACTCATTTACTCCAGCACTAACTTGCTTTGTAGATGTGGATGACCTTGAGCTTCTAATCTTCCTGCCTCCAACCTCCTGAGTGCTGGAATTACAGGCATGCACTACCCACTTGGTTTATTTGGTGCTGGGGGCTAAACCAAGGACCTCATGCATTCTGGGCAAGCACTCTTCCAACAGAGCTATAACACCAGCCCTTACTCACTTCCAGTATTTTTTTTTTAACTTCAGTTTTTTTTGTTTGTTTGTTTTTAATGTTTCTGAGACAGGGTCTCATGCACTCTAGGTGATTTTGAACTCATCATGTAACTGAGAATAACCGTGGACTTCTGATCCTCCTGTCTCCATCTCCTAAGAGCTGGGATTGTAGGCATGTGCCACTGTACCTGGTTTTACTCTGTGCTGAGGCCGGAACCCGGGGCGTCATGCACTAGAGGCAAGCATCCTGCCAACTGAGCAGTATCGTGTTTTGTGTGGCCACATTTTTGCATTTACTGAGCATTTACAACCGTGTGGTGGATTGCGGTGCACCCCTGCAACAGTTATTGCGTGTGTTCGTTCCTAGAAAGTGGACCGTGGGCTTCGAGGAGCTGACCTCGTCGGAGACAGCTGGGACAGACTAAGGAATGTCACATGCCAGCCAGCAGCTCTGGGGATCTGTCAGCTGTCACAAGACAGGCTATTTGGTATGCTTACTTTAGGAAAGAATTAGCCCCTGAACTGGACCCAGGGTAGAGACCAGAGTGAGCTGATGTCTGACTGTTGAGAGCAGTTAAAAAAACATTCCAATTCCATTCACCTGCCAGGGAATTCCAGCGATGCCTTCACTGGTTGTTCCACAGCCTGGGGCAAACAGTTTTCTGTCTGTGCAGTGGTAAGTACAAACCCGTGGCACCCCAGGATAAACAGGACATTTTTTTGAAGCATCTTTTTGGCTTGATGGGAAATAGTGTTATTTTTATTTCCAAATAAATGTGTATGTCTTATGGGACAGAAGAATCTGTAAGGGTTAAAAGTTTGAGGCTTTGAAGAATTCGGCCTTGTTGCTTTGGGCCTTACTTTCACAGTGCCGGGAGAAGGCATCCCTTTTCCTTGCCAATGAGGACGAGGGGGTATTTTGGTGTGATACAGTGATTATGAGTGGATCCTCAGACCAAACAACCTAGGGTCAGTGCTCAGACCTTTCTCTTTGGGAAAATGATGTAACCCTGCTGGGTCTCAGTTTCCTAATCTGTAAAACAAGAAAATAATTGTAGGTACTCATAGGGTTCTTGTAAGGTGTAATTGTGTAATAAATGCTCATTAAGTGCTGAGCACACATGGAGTCTTCACGGAGAGACAGCTGCAGGGTGCAGCAGTGGCAGATGCAGGGCCTGAGACCTTCAGTTTTGCTCAAAGATTTTCAAGTTTTTTTTTAAAGATTTATTTATTATGTATACAGTGTTCTGCCTGCACACTAGAAGAGGATACAGATGGTTGTGAGCCACCATGTGGTTGCTGGGAATTGAACTCAGGACCTCTGGAAGAACAGCCAGTGCTTTTAATCCCTGAGCCATCTCTCCAGCCCTCAATTTTCAAGTTTTTATTGCTTTTTAAAATGTGTATAGAATGTGTGCATGTGCGTGTGCGTGTGCGTGTGTGTGCGCGTGTGTGCGTGTGTGTATGCGTGTGTGTGTGTGTGTGTGTGTGTGTGTGTGTGTGTATCTGTGTGTGTTTGTGTGTGTCTGTGTGTGTTTGTGTGTTGGATCCCATGGAACTGGAGTTACAGGCGGTTGTTAGCCGCCTGACATGGGTGCTGGGAACTGAACTCAGGTCCTCTGCAAGAGTAACAAACACTTAACTGCTGGGCCATTGCTCCTCCTCCGAGATTTCAACTCCCAAGAGTAACACTGACTGAGTAAAGCATTCTAACAAGGGCCTGGAGAGACGGCTCTGCAGGTAGGAGCACTGGCTGCTCTTCTAAAGGGCCTGGGATCAGTTCCCAGCACCCACATGGCAGCTCACAACCATCTGTAACTCCAGTTCCAGAGCATCTGATGCCCTCTTCTGACCTCTATAGGCACCAGGCTTGCATGTGATACATAGACATACATGCAAGCAAAACACTCATACACATAAAATAAAACCAAATAGTTTTTAGAAGACATAAAAATAGTCAAACAACATAGAAGTAAGTATAAGAAGACATGACGCCAGGCGGTGGTGGCGCACGCCTTTAATCCCAGCACTCAGGAGGCAGGATCTCTGTGAGTTCGAGGCCAGCCTGGGCTACCAAGTGAGTTCCAGGAAAGGCACAAAGCTACACAGAGAAACCCTGTCTCAAAAAACCAAAAAAAAAAAAAAAAAAAAAAAAAAAAAAAACCAAAAAAAAAAAAGAAGACATGATGTTTCTGCATCTCATAGATTCCAGTGACCAGATTAAAGGTAAACACATAGATCTTGGGTGAACTCTTCTTTCTATGCATTTTCTGTTATTATAATCATTATTATATTTTTTTACGGTGCTGGGATTGAATCTTGGATCTCACACATGCTAGGCAAATGCTCTACCACTGAGCCATACCCTCAGCATACATCTTAAAAGCATTCAACAGTCATTTATAGAGCACCAACTGTATACTATGAATCACTGTTACAATTTTATCCTTGTTAATATTTTGTTGTTGTTATTGCTTTGTTTTGAGGAACAGTCTCATTTTGTAGCCCAGGCTGGCCTCAAACTTGCAGCAATCTTCCTGTCTCAGGCCTTCCCAGTGCTGGGATAACAGACATGTGCCACCATGCACCATGCCCTGCTTATACTCATTCTGCATTCTGTTTATAGCATTTTAGTTGCCATATTAGCTTCCTTCCAGAAAGTTCTGACATCCAAGCCATCAAGGAAAAACAGAAAAGACTATCCCAGACCCAAAGCCATTGTCCACAAACTTCCAGTAGGAAAATGAATTTCATGAATAAAATCTGAAAAGATTTTGAAGAGCTCGGGAGACTCATGTGAAATGGTCTTGGCATTTAATATATCATTAACTATGCTTGATTTCAGGGGTTTGTGTTGTTCTCTCTAGAAACAGAACTGGGGTTATAGGTGTGAACATCATGTCCACCTAGGCTTCGATCTTGATCTTTTTTTCCCTTAGGTTTTTTTGAGACAGGGTTTCTCTGTGTAGTTCTGGCTGTCCTGGAACTCCCACTGTAGACAGGGCTGGCCTTGAACTCAGAGATCTGCCAGCCTCTGCCTCCCAAGTGCTGGAATTAAGGCATGCACTATCACACCCAGTTTTTTTTTTTTTTAATGCTGAATACTGTTTATTGAAGGAGGGAAGAGGTCTTAAATACAGGCTTACAGCACAATGGGAGAACCCCGGATGGCAGAAGTTTGCTACCGGATGTTTTACAATCTTGCATCTAAGCTGTTAATGCCCATTATGCAGGATACACAGACAAGGAACTTCCCTTAAGCATTCAGGGTGGAACCTGGCAGGGAATTAGCATAGGGAGGATATCAAGGTCAAGGTCAGCAAGCAAGGCAACAGTTACCCAAAACGGGGGGGGGGGGGGGGGCCTACAGGTCCCCCTTTTACTAAAAATGAGCTTCTGACTTAGGTTGCATGGGATGTCAGCAGGTCACCTTACCTGTCATGGAGACACCTGCCCAGGCCACACAGGTGCTCTGTCTTAGGTTGGTGAGCGCCCCCCAGATATTACCCGTCTCTGAATACTCATTATCATACAAGCTCAATTGTGTGTGAGCTGTAGAGTTAACTGCTGCCAAAGATCTCAAAGTGGCACTGGGCTTGCAATCTGTGTGTTCGACACAGAAAAGACCAACAGAGGTCCTATCCCACCCATAGCCAGTAGGCTAAAGGCAACTGAGCCATTCCCTTCCTTAATGAGCCTTACTGCAAATTGGAGTTCTTGTAAGATGGTATCTCAAAAGCAAATGGAACTTGAGTTTATAAATTTATAATTTTCAAAGCCAATCGAAATGTATATAACTATTGAATTAAATTTATCATGCCCAATGGATTGAAAGATTAACTAACTGTGGTAGCTACTTTTGCTGCCAGGGTCTCCACTGCACACTAGAAGAGTTTGTACTTACCACTGTGCTAGCTGTAGTAAGCAATTATGAAATGGTAATCCCAGAAACAGTAGTAGCGGTGGCCACCACTGCTATAACAGCAACAACAGCAGCAGCAATGTCAAATTCTGTTCTGGAGCATGTGGACATCCACTGGCATGGATACAACTCCAGGAACACGAACTTCCAAGGCCCATTTTTCTTGATCCCAGCACAACTTAGGCTGGCAGTTCTGCAAAAGAACAACTAAGAACCATAAAGAAAGAACAGGCAGCTCATAAGGAGCATAACTAATGGTCTTATAATGGCTACATTCAGGCTCATAAATTTTAAGGTATCTTCAAAGGAGGGGCTAAATGAATTTCAGGAGGCCAATAAATGTTGCACAGAGCCACTCCTGAAAAGTAGGTACTACACCAGCTTGAAGAGGATTGTAAAAATGAAAAGGCTTAGCTGGCATGCTACTGTTAACAAATGGAGGTCAGTGACCTTCAGGGTTATCCTTAATCTCCAAGGTGTCTGAGTGACACATTCTCAAACATACTTGAAAAAGTATTTACCATACATTACCTTCTGGAGAATCCAATCTCATGGCTACAGTTCCTAGGCTTACGTTAATGCTTGCCAAAGTTGGCCATATTGGGCACTCAATCCCCATTGGCATCAGAGGGGAGAGTTTTTCATTAAGGCCCAATAGGTCTCTGTCATGTTGGGTTTCAGCAGCAGACACAGGGCACACACAGCGCTCAAGAATCCAAAGAGGAACTTCATTGTCCTGAGGAAAGACATAAACAGAACCCTGGGCCCACACCAACACCAGATGGGGTCTTCTCCAAGTGCCAGTAGAAAGATCCTTCCATCGCTCCAGAGGGTGATTTGCAACAGGAGCCCTCCAGTGCTTATCTGCAGTGGATACTCCAGCAGAATCCACTGATAAAAAATTTAAAATCTATAAAACAAGGGAAAGAATAGAATGTGGAGAGGGGCTGGGCGTTGGTGGCGCACGCCTTTAATTCCAGCACTCGGGAGGCAGAGGCAGGCTGATCTCTGTGAGTTCGAGGCCAGCCTGGGCTACCAAGTGAGCTCCAGGAAAGGCGCAAAGCTACACAGAGAAACCCTGTCTCGAAAAACCAAAAAAAAAAAAAAAAAGAATGTGGAGAGAAATGATGAGTCCCTAGTTCCCCCTTTTTTTACTCCAGCAAAATATGTTTGTTTGGCTCCTTTTTAAACAGTTCAAATTTTTCTTTTATTTTTTATTTTTTTCATTTTTCACTCTTTCAAATTAATCAATTTATCCACCTTTCTATTACCAGCTTGATACAGTATGTATTCCCATCTTAATTGTGAAATATTTCATTGAGGCTTGCTCAGTAATTGAGTAAAACCAAAACTTATTATAAGCCACAGTCGTCCTAGGGACCTCCATGCTATATATATAGTCTCCATGGTCCTGTGGGTTGTAGTCTGATTGTTCTTTATTTTATATCTAGAATCCACTTATGAGTGAGTACATATCATGTTTGTCCTTCTGGGTTTGGGTACACAAGCAGCTTTTTATCTTGATCTTATAAGTTCATATGTGAGGGTAAAGAATGACTGAAGCTCAGTTCTTTAAAAAAGAAAAACAAAACAAAAATCATTTACTTATTTGGTCATTTGTATATGGAGGGGATGTGGAAGTCAGAGGACAACTTGCAAGAATCAGTTCTCTCCTTCTACCATGTGGGTCCCAGGGATCAGATTCAGGTTGTCAGGCTTGGTGGCAAGTACCTTTACCTACTGGATCAACTTTCTGGCCCCAAGCTCCTAGGTCTTTGACTTACTTCCTTTTGTTTATTTGAATCATTGATTGACTGACTGACTGACAGGTTGTTGATCTGAGCGTCTCCTGTAGTCCAGGCTAGCTTTGAGCAACCCCTGTAGGGAAGGTTAGTCTTGATCTGAACTTCCCCCCCTTCCCAAGGGCTGATCCTCACACTCAGCTTCTTCCACTGGGTTTTCACTTAGCGTTGGCTTCTTTCTCCCTCTCTGCTTTTCTTCTCAATGTCAAGACCTTCCTTAGAGGTCACCTGCTCTGGGAAGTCTGTACTGTGTTCCCCACCCAGTGTGACTCATTCGCCCTTCCTTCAGCCAAGCTGCTTAATGTCCTTTAGACTTTCCTGGGGCTCTTGTGGCACTTCAAGATGATGTCAGTTCAGTTCTTTCTTCTGTACGAGATCAGACATTGCTGAGCATGGAAAATGTGCTCGTTTTCTTTTCATCCCTAGAACTTGCATAACACGCATAGTATTTGCTAAATAAAAATGTGGTGAGTTGATTAATCGGTGTGCTCATCACACTCTTCACACAAACATCGTGAGGGAGGAAGGATTTATTTTGGTCAGTTTCTGGATGTTTGGCTCTCCCGGTGCCCGGCCTGTGGTGAAGCAGCACATCCCTGCATCGGGAGCTTCTTGGGGACCAAGAAGCAGAGAGAAGCAGGAAGACACCAGGAACAGACTAGCCCCCAAGAACCATCCTGCAGTGACCCACTTCCTCCAGCTCGGCCTCACACCCTAAAGTCCCTAGCACCTCCCCAAACTGCATCACCAGCCGGACCACGCCTTTAATGTGTGGATCTGTAAGGGAGGACTACTTTATATCCGAATTATAATGGTAGATACTGTATGGTTATTTGTTGTTTCTTTCTTTCTTTCTTTCTTTCTTTCTTTCTTTCTTTCTTTCTTTCTTTCTTTCTTTCTTTCTTTCTTTCTTTCTTTCTTTCTCTCTCTCTCTCTCTCTCTCTCTCTCTCTCTCTCTCTCTCTTTCTTTCTTTCTTTCTTTTTTTTTTTTTGGTTTTTCGAGACAGGGTTTCTCTGTGTAGCTTTGCGCCTTTCCTGGGACTTACTTGATAGCCCAGGCTGGCCTCGAACTCACAGAGATCCGCCTGGCTCTGCCTCCCGAGTGCTGGGATTAAAGGTGTGCGCCACCACTGCCCGGCTTTTGTTGTTGCTTTCTTAATGGCTATAATTAAGCTGGTAGAATGCCTATCTAGCATTCAAGAAGCCCAGGGTTCAATCCCCAGCATCACATTAAAAAAAAAAAACAACAAAAAAAAAAACCTAAAAAACTGGTTGAGCTAGTGTACATCTGCAATGCCAGCACTCCGGCGGTAGAGATAGGAAGGTTGGAAGTTCAAGGTTATCCTCAGCTACATAGCAAATTCAAGGCCAGATTGGAATATTTGAGACCTTGACTCAAGGGGGTGGGGAGCTACAATTGTTTCCTTTTGTCCATTTATGCAAATCCCCCTCAGAATGTGGTTTGGCCATGTTTTCCTTCATGAGATGAAGATTTTTTCTCTATCCTTTATATCTGGAGTTTGCTAGTGGAACATTAGGGAATATGATGTAGGCAGAGGCTTAAAAAGTATGAACAAGACTGAGTTAGACCAGTAGAAAGACCTTGTGTAGGCGGATGGTGCAGCCAGCCACCTGATGCTTATGCCCAAGTGGCCATAAAGTTAGTTGTTCTTGACTACCCAGCCCTGCTGGAGACACTGTGACTACTACAGACGTGAGAAAGACTCCAGCGGAGGTCACAAGTCCTCACCCAGGTGACACCACCTAAATTACTGACCCACAGACTAATGAACAAGCCAGGAAGTTTAGGGGGTTAGTAATGCGGCAGGAGGTGAATAACATAGAAGGCGCTTTGCTAGGGACAGCGCTCCCATGCAGATTCTCTTCACAGAACAGCAGTCAGTGCCCTGAGCCATCTCTCAAGCCCGACGACCTGGGATCTATAGGATCCACATAGACATAGGAAAGAACTGATTTCACTGAATTGCCCTCTGGGACTGGAGAGATGACTCAGATGTTAAGAGCACTAGTTATTCTTCCTGAGGACAGGGGTTTAAATCCCAGCATCCACATGGTGGCTCATAACCATCTGTAACTCTAGTCCCAAAGATCCAACATCCTCTTCTGAACTCCAAGGGCACCAGGCACACACATGGTGCATATGCAGGCAAAGTATCCATAAACATAAAAAAATCATTAAAAGAAAGGAAAACATAATAATCGCTATAATACACGTACCTGATTATGCCTCCAGTTAGGTAGAGCTATAACTGACAAAGGCAATTAGAACACAGATAAGATAAAATATTTCAAAAGTTGTACCTCCCGGGCGTCTCAGCCGTACTCCACAGCCAGTCCCTGTGCACAGGAATAGCTGAGCAACATAAAACGCACTGTGTGGTTTTGTGCACTTTTTTTTTTTTCATTTTATTTTATTTGTTGTCTTACTGGTTTTTTGTTTTGATTTGACTTTTTTTGCAGGGGAATTGGCTGAGTTTTGTTTTTGTTTTAAGAGAGAACATGAATTTGGGGGATAGGATCTGGGAAGAGCTGGGAGAGGGTAAAGAATATGATCAAAATATATTATATGAAGAAATTGTGTGTGTGTGTGTGTGTGTGTGTGTGTGTGTGTGTGTGTGTGTGTGTGTTTTAAACAGGTTCTCTGGAGTTGCAGCTGGTTGTGAGTCACCATGTGGGTGCTGGGAATTGAACTTGGATCTCTGGGAGAGCAGTGAACACTCTCAACCTCTGAGTCATCTCTCCAGCTGCTAGAGGCGACTTTATGAAGTCAGTTTTTTCCTGTGTCTATGTGGGTTCTACAGGTCCAGCTCAGGTCACCAGGCTTGTACAGCAAGCACCTTTACCCACAGAGCCATAGAAAAGATGGCTTGTGACCAGAATCTAAAAATCATACTACTGAATACCGTTGAAGCTGGGCCTGGTTTCACAGGTCTGTGATCCCAGGGATGCAGAAGGCTGAGGCAGGATTAGCCTGGGCAATTTATTGAAATTCTGAACAAAGAGCCAGGGTCTGGAGAGATGGTTTAATGGTTAAGAACACATGTTGCTCTTTCAGAGGACTAGGATTCAATTTCTAGCACCCTTTCTAATTTCTAAACCTTTTTTAAAATGGAAAAAAAAAAAAAAAAGCAGAGCCAGGCGGATCTCTGTGAGTTTGAAGCCAGTCTGGTCTAAAGAGAAAATTCCAGGACAGCCAGGGCTACAAAGAGAAATCTTGTCGAAAAAAAACAAAACTGGAGCAGGGGGCATCTGCGAGCACTCTCTTAGAATTTGTGAGGCTCTGGGCTCAGTCCCTGTCACCAAAAAATAAATGAAGGAATAAGAATAGGCTGTGGAACTGATTTCCTCGGGCACCAAGAGGTGACTACAGGCATTGGATGGCATAGTGAGCAGAATAATAGCCATCAAAGACGTCCGTGTCCCCAGCTTCCAAACTGGTGAAAATGTCACCTTTCATAACCAGAGGAATCTTGGCTGATGAGATTCATTTAAGGATGTTGAAAGAGATCACCCCAGACAGTCTGGTGGGCTGACGTCATCAGGAAGACATTTATTAGTGAGAGAGGGGACAAGTCTGGTCAGAGCCAGAGTGAGAAAGGCTCCTCTAGGGGCCATGGCTGTTTTTAAAGAAGTTACAGTTCACCAGCTAAGAACATAGAAGCTTCTGGAAGATAGAAAAGGCAAGAATATGGATTCTTCCCTAAACCTTTCAGAAAAATACAGACTTGCCAGAAATTTGATATTAGCCATTTGAGGATTCTTTTTGGAATTCTGGCCAACCATAACACGATAATAAATTTAGCTAGGAACAGTGGCACATACCTTTCACCCCGGTATCCAAAGGCAGAGGCAGATGGATCTCTGTGATTTTGAGGGCAGCTTGATCAATACAGAGAGTTCCAGGCCAGCACACAAAGCATAGCAGAAATGAGAAAGATCATACCTCTCACCACAAAAAGTGAGAGCCTAATCGGAAAATTTCTGTCTTCCACATCTACTCTGTGCCACATGAATGCCTACACACATACACACACACTCATATACATGTAATAACACTTTTTTAACTTTAATAGTTTTTTTTTTGTTGTTTTTTTGAGATAGAGTTTCTCTGTTCAGCCCTGATTGTCCCGGAACTCGCTCTTTAGGCCAGGCTGGCCTCAGACTCACAGAGATCCGCCTGCCTCTGCCTCCTAAGTACTGGGATTCTAACCCAGTGTGCTAACCACTGCCCAGCCTAAAAAGAAAAAAAAAATATTGCTGTAGCATAGAAAAACTTTGAAATACTACACTAAGTAAAGCAAGCCAGACTCAAAGGACAGCATTACACATTCCAGGTGTGAGGGGTCAAACTCACAAAGCCACAAAGTGAACTTGGGTAACAAGACCTGAAGAGGAAAGAGTGGGTTGGGGAGGAGGCTCTGGCTTACTGTACAGAGCGTTACTGTTTGGGGCGACAAGGCTTCTAGAAATGGGCAGTGGTGGTGACTCCACCAGACTATGAATGTACTCCGTACCACTGAACTGCACAGGCCAGTGAGGGCTGCACATCCAGATCAGCCTGGGCCCTCCTCTAAGTGACTCAATATTGTATAAAACAGTGGGTTTTCAGGCTGTGTCTTGCCCCAGGAGACTCCTCTTACAAGCAGCTTTTGACTTCATTTTGAGTCAAGGAAGGATGGCTGAAGCCTGAGAGTGAGTGGATCCAGAGATCCCACCGTTGGTCAGGTACCACCGTCGAGCATGGACTGATAAATGACTTATTCCAGAGAGCAGAAAAGGAGTCATCATATAACATATTTATGAGCGTGATTGAGATGGGGGGGCACATTGGCACATTAAAATCATCAGAGAAGCCAGGTAGTGGTGGCACATGCCTTTAATCCCAGCACTCGAGTGGCAGAGGCAGGTGGATCTCTGATTTCAAGGCCAGCCTAGTCTACAGAACAAGTTCCAGGATAACCAGAGCTACACAGAGAAACCCTATCTTGAACCCCCTCCCCACCGGACCCCCTACATTAAAAAACATCAGAGAAACCAGGGCCAAGTAGTTACAGTTGGCCAGACTAAAATAAGGATGTACCTCTCTCACCTGGACCCCATAAAGTGATAGACATGGAACACTGCAATCACATGGCCCCACATCAACCTGTCATCTCATACCAGGTGTGTGCAGCAAGGACTCACAAGCAAAGGACTCTGCTAACTCTCCTGAAGCTCCATCTAGGCTTGGGCCCCTGCTGTTGATGAGGCCTAGTTGAAATGTCTGTCATCTACTAGTCTGTCCTTCCAGATCTGGACTTGAACCTGCTGTTTCCTGCCCTGGGCCAGATTTGGCCTTTTTCCTCACAGCTGAACTCTTCAGCTTTGCTCTCAAATCCTGACTCCAGCAACTCCAGCAGCAACAACCCCTCCCACCCCCAAACCCACTCCCACCTACCCGTCACTGGTTCATTCATTATCTTATTTATACAAACTCTCCCTCAGTGCACTGCTGAAACCTTTTGAATACAGCCTCTTTAACTTGTATTCATTCTGTAATCCATATAGTTGCATGCAGACATGCCCATACAGTAAATCCATAAACATGCATGTAGACATGCCCATATAGTAAATCCATATACACGCATGTAGACATGCCCATACAGGAAATCCATATACATGCTTATAGACATGCCCATACAGTAAATCCATATACATGCTTGTAGACATGCCGATGCAGTTACTGTGTATGTGTGATATATGATATGAGAGTTAATATTAGTAAGATTGGAATAAAAGAACTTGCATTCACCTCAGCCAGATGACCAAGACAGGTGAGGTCAGATGATAAACTGTTGTCATTGAAACAGCTAAGCCTTATGAATTCACTGCTTCTCAGCAAATTATCACGTTATGGAAAGGCACACACTTGTTCAACGATGTTTATGGGAATCTTGTTTCAAAAAACAAACAAATGCAAAAATTTGAAAGGAGCACACTAAGTAAAACAAGTATCTTCAGGTAGTCCCAGCTGCTCAGGATGCCGAGGCAGGAGGATCACTTGATCCCTGGAGTTTGAGACTAGCCTGGGCAACATCCATTAGAACTTATTTCTAAAAAAGAAGAAGAAGAAGAAGAAGAAGAAGAAGAAGAAGAAGAAGAAGAAGAAGAAGAAGAAGAAGAAGAAGAAGAAGAAGAAGAAAAAGAAGAAGAAGAAGAAGAGAGAAAAGAAGTAAATAAATTGCAAGGTCTGGGATGCAGCTCAGTGGTAAAACTCTTGCTTAGAATGAACAGGGTTCTGAGTTCAGAAAGAAAGTCTCATCAATGGATGTTGGGTTAAGCATGATGGCTGAGGCCCATGGGACATCTGGGAAAAGGGGCAGAAAGAACGTAAGAGCCGAAGGAAGCAGCTGGGAGAATGGTGTGGAACACTGACTTCCAGGTATGACATAGCTGTTTTACACTTGCATTTACAAAAGCCTCGGCTACCTGCACAAGATCACCACAAGACTGGGCCCGTCAACTCCCCTGTGATGGAAAAGGGAGGGGCTGATTCCCCCCAACTGCCCGAGGATTTATATGCAGGTAATTATTAATCAGGGAGGAAGAGACATTGTCTTCAGGTGTCTACACTCCTGTAAACAAACTCCCATCCACGTTCTTACAAATGACACTAATAAAACTCACTGGATCCCGCACACATGCGCACACACACAAGCCATGAGAGGAGGGAGACTGCTCGGGAAGAAGAGCGGAGTTTAGTAGAAGGAAGACCAGTAGGGAAAAGCAGAGGATGGAAGAAAGAAGTCATGCCAATGGACATGCCCACAGTCTACACACTAACCACTCAGCTGCCTTCCTTCTTCAGGAACACTGACTGCCAGG
Organism: Peromyscus maniculatus bairdii; assembly: GCF_049852395.1. Taxonomy (NCBI): domain Eukaryota; kingdom Metazoa; phylum Chordata; class Mammalia; order Rodentia; family Cricetidae; genus Peromyscus; species Peromyscus maniculatus. The sequence goes on along the minus strand of NC_134859.1, from coordinate 60,488,224 downwards.
ATGATTACTTGCTCCACCGTCTGGTCTGGAATTGACCACATAAGAGGAAAGTTAGGCAGATACTGATTTGTATGGATCATTCAATCAAGTAGCTGTCATCCTTCCTCTGGATGACAAGCCTTCAATCTTCCTTGATTTTTTTTTTCAACATTTGGGCTGGGAAAATGGCGCGGAGGTTGAGAGTTCACACTGAGAGTTCACGCTCCCCAGCCCCGGTGTCAGGCAGCTCACAACTGCCTGCAACCCCAGCTTTATGAGGGACCCCTACTTCTCGGCCTACATCGCTGGCCTTTGCGGGCACCTGCACTCATGTACACATTACACAGACACATAACTTGAAATAATAAAAATAAATCTTAAAAAAAAAACATGGTTTGTGCATGTGTGTGATATATGTGTGATACTTGTGTGGGTATTCGGGCTGCAGCTTGCACGCAGAGGTCAAAGCACAACCACGTGGAGTTACTTTTTCCCTTTTCCCTTTACGTGGGTTCTGAGGGCTTGTGTACAGCAAGTGCCTTCACTGGCTAAGCCATCGCCCATCCTAACTTAGTTTTTTATTTAAAAAATTATTTTATTAACCCGGCATGGTGGCGGTGGCGCACGCCTTTAATCCCAGTACTAGGGAGGCAGAGGTAGGTGGATCTCTGGGTTCAAGGCCGGCCTGACCTACAGAGCAAGTTCCCAGGACAGCCAGGGCTGCACAGAGAAATCCTATCTCAAAAAAAGAATTATTTTATTTTATTTTGTATGAGCGTGTGAGTGTTTTGTCTACATGTATGTGTACACCTTGTGCATGCCTGGTACCCATGGAGGCCAGAAGAGGCTGTCAGATCCCTGAGACTGGAGATAGAAACGGGGGGAGGGGGGGGGGCGGGGAGCGAAAGAAAAAATGAGAGAAACAGTGGTTCTCCGTGTGGGTGCTGGGGATCAAACCCAGGTCCTCTGGAAGAGCAGCCTGTGCTCTTAACTGCTGAGTCATATCTCTAGGCTTCTTTTTGTTGTTGTTTTTTCAACAATTGAACCCAGGGACTTGACCACATGCTCTAACGCTGAGCTATATCTTCAGCCCTATATTTTATTTAAAAGTTTGTATATGGTATTACTCTTTTTTTGTTTTGTAAACAGTAGTTTTATATAGTGTTATGATGCTATTCAACTAAAAAACCATCTTTAAAATATCAACAGTGGACAAATACATTCACAATGTAATTTAATTAGAAGACTCCAACAGAGTTTACAGGAGCCCTGAAAGAATTCACAGATGCTTACTACCTTAAAAGTAAGTTCTCAGCCATACCTGTTAGCACATGCCTGTAATCCCATCACTCTGGAGGCTGAGGCAAGATATTAAGTCTGGGCCAAACTAGACTATAAAGCAAGACCCTGTTTCAAAGAAAAAAAGAAGAGGAAGAGGTGGAAAAAGAAGTCAGTTTTCCAAAAAATTAATCTATTGATTGGTTGTATTTTCAACCAAAAATGCCTTCAAGATCCTCCTACCTCCAACGAAGAACAATCATAGGAGACTAGCCAATCTGATTTGATGCAGTCCTCTAAAGTTTTGCTCAAAGCAGGATGGATATCCCAAGGAACATAATAGAGCACTCAGAAACAGATGGCTACGTTTATAGAAACCTGGTCTAAGATGAAATGACACCACAAATCAATAGGGACAGGCCGTGTGATTTCATTGATGGTATCAGGAGCAGAATGAAGCATGATCCCTATCACCTCGTGCTGTGCACTTTTATTTCCTCAAATAAATTTCACTGAAACATTGCCCCACTCCCACCCCTCCGAAAACAGTGGAGAGGTCAGGCCTTTAAGAGATTATCAGTTCCTCAGGGTTCCTCCCTGCGAATGGGTTAAGACAATTATAAAACAAGCCTCACGCAGTGTTTGGTCTGTTTTGGTCATTTGTTGTCCACTGTGAGAGGATGCACTATTCAGAATGCCTTCTTGGAAGCAGACGGGTCTGCACTAGATACCAAATCGACTGGATTCTTGATCTTGTACTTCGCAGCTTCTAGAACAGAGAGAAGTAAGTTTCTATTATTTATAAATGATTCAGCCTAAAGGATTTTGTTACAGAATTACAAAAGGACTGAGAGACCTTCATTATTCTGCACAACAGGGGAATGAAATGTGTGCATCTGAAAGATGAAAGAAAACAGACGAGGTAGGAAAACCACTAGAAAAATAGTCAAGGGCCATCGGTTTGTAATTCCTACATAGAAACATGCAAGTAACTGGCACACATGAGTTCACACCAGTTCAAGTTCGCTGGTAATTGGTGAAAAGGAAAATAACAAGGACATACCATTTTATACCAACTGAAGGGACAAAAGTAAGAGGGTTGGAAAATAGGGAGTGGAGAGAAATGGATGTCCTTTTGCCTCACTATGGGAGTGCAAATAGCTGGTGCAGTGGGTTGGACCCTTCACTTGTGGGTCCACAACCAGCAGTCCAGGCATCAAGACCAAGAGCTTCTGGAAAATAACCATTGGGGAGCCCCAGAAACCTCCTGCAGAAGCCTGATGAGTATTTGTGAAAACATACACATAAAGCCATACTCATTTTGAATGTTTTTGTTGTTGGTGGTGGTGGGTCTTGTTTGTTTGGTTGGTTTGATTTGATTTTTCGAGACAGGGTTTCTCTGTGTAGCCCTGGCTGTCCTAGAACTAGCTCTGTAGACCAGGCTGGCCTCAGACTCATAGAGATCTGCCTGCCTCTGCCTCCTGAGTGCTGGGATCAAAGGTGTGCACCAATACCACCCAGCAATTTTTAATGTTTTTGCAGAGCTGTTAAAAATTTTAAAACTGGTACAAATAATTTTGGAAAAATCTCTGGAAGTATTAGGGAAAGTCAAGGGAAGAGAGATCTAACAACAGGGAACCAGAACCTTTCTGGGCTCAAGGTCACATGCATGTGATTGATCCTAGTACTCTAGGCAAATGATTGAAGCAAGTTCAAGGCCTGCCTGGGTTACATAGTGAGTTCCAGGGCAGCCAGAATTACAGAGCAAGACTGTCTCAAAGAAACAAAACAGCAAAGTCAAGGTTGCAGCTCAGTTGGTAGGGTGCATGCCTAGCATGCACGAAGCCCAGAGCTCAGTCCCTAATATTGCATACACCGGGCTACACAGCACATGTCTTTAATACCAGCACATGAGAAGTAGAGGTAAAAGGATCAGAAGTTCATGGTCAGGCTGGAGGGATAACTCAGCCCTCAAAGGCTAGGCTCACTACCAAAAATATAAGAGTTCGGTTCCCAGCACTTACAGCTGTCCCTCCAGCTATTAACAAAAGCAAAAAAGTTCATGGTCAGGGAGAGGTGGTTTTCTTCAGCAGCCACCATGAGGTGCCAATGTTCTTGTAAATCCCCCTCACCCATGCTTCTTTCTGCAGATAATCCATGATAGAATTCAGAGATGGCTCAGTGGGTACAAGTGCTTACTGCTCAAGCCTGACGACCTGAGTTTGATTCCCTAGAACCCACAATGGAATGTTACTCCCAAGGCTGTCCTCTAATCATAGACCTGCTGTGGCACAAGTGTGCTTCCCCAACCCCCACATACAAAAAAAAGATTTAAGTCGGGCAAACGCACTCAGGAGGCAGAGGTAGGCAGATCTCTTGAGTTTGAGGCCAGCCTGGTCTACAGAGTGAGTTCCAGGACAGCGAGGGCTACACAGAGAAATTCTGTCTCAAGGCGTGTGGGGGTTGGGGGGGGCGGGGGATGGGGGGGGACCTGGGGGGTGGGGGGGGGACGGGGACTGGGACGACAATGACAAGAAAAAAAATGCCAATCAACCAAATAAGTAAATATTTAAAAGTACAAGAGGGACTAATTGGGAAGGTAAGGGAATCAGTGGGAATGGCAAGAGTCAAGAGAGGGCAAGGGGATTAACATGATCAAAATGCATTACACACACACACAAAAGACTGTGCAGTGGTGGCGCACACCTTTCATCTCAGCACTTGGGAGGCAGAGGCAGGCAGATCTCTGTGAGTTCGAGGTCAGCCTGGTTTATAGAGTGAAATCTAGGACAGGCACCAAAGCCACACGAAGAAACCCTGTCTCGAAAAACCAAAAAAAAGAGTCTATTTTATGTGTATGTGTGTGTGCCTGAGTGTATGTGCACCACATGTGTGCAAGTGCCCTCAGATGCCAGAAGAGGGCGTCTGATCCCCTGGAGCTAGAGTTACAGTTGTGAGTCACTGTAGTTGCTGGGAACTGAATCCAGGTTCTCTGTGAGAGCAGTAGTGCTTTTTTTTTTTTTCCTGTTTTTTTTTTTTTTTTTTTTGAGACAGGGTTTCTTCGTGTAGTTTTGGTGCCTGTCCTAGATCTTGTTCTGTAGACCAGGCTGGCCTGGAACTCACAGAGATTCATCCATCTCTGCCTCCCGAGCACTATGATTAAAGGTGTGCACCATCACCACTGCCCAACCAGTAAGTGTTCTTAAAAATGGCTGAGCCATTTTTCTAGCCTCAAGGGACTTTTTTTAAAAAATGAAATTCCCAGCCTGGAGCAATATCTCAGTGGTAGCACACTTGTCCAAATGCAATAGGCTATGGATTTGATACTTATCATTACAAATACTAAAATGATATCCCATTTTGTCATATCAGATTAGCATAACACTTATTTAAGACAATGTTTATTTTTCCTGAGCATAATTTGGAGTCTTGATTCACAGGGTTTCTCTGTGTAGGTTTGCGCCTTTCCTGGAGCTCACTCTGTAGCCCAGGCTGGCCTCAAACTCACAGAGATCTGCCTGGCTCTGCCTCCCGAGTGCTGAGATCAAAGGCGCGCACCACCACTGCCCGGCTCACATACTTCTTTCTTGCACATAATTCATTCCCATCAGCAGCCCTTCATCAACAAGCCACTACCAGATTAGCACATAGGAAGAAGTGGGTTAGGCTGACTGGACAAAGGACAAACAGCTTACCGAAGGGAGCCAGGCACCAAGGCTGAACTACAGCAGCACCACAGCTGCAAAGATGAGGCAGCGTTTTTCCCATCCTTATCCTCAGTTTGGCTTTCCCACCTAACTTCCTGTCCAGCTACTGGCCTGTCAGCATTTTATTAACCAATGAAATTAATACATATTCATAGTATAGAAAAGGATGGCTCCACAGCATATGTATGTGCATGTGTTTGTGTGCATGTGTACCTGTATGCGGTGTACATGAGGAGTCAGAGGACAGCTTTGTGTAATTGGTTCTCTCCTTCAATCTTTTCATGCATTCCAGGGATCTAACTCAGGTTGCAAGGTGTCCTAATTTGCTCTCTACTGTTGTGCTAAGCACCATTGCCAAAAACAACTTGGGAAGGAAAGGGTTTATTTGGCTTACACGTTCACGTCACAGTCCTTCAACAAGGGAAGCCGGGTAGGAGCTCAGTCAGGGCAGGATCAGAAGCCATAGAACAGTGCTGCTTCCTGGCTTGCTCCAAATGGCCTGCTCAGTTTGTCTACAGCCTAGGACCACCTTCCCAGTGGTCTGGGCCCTCCCACACCAACCATTAATCAAGAAAATGTCCCCACAGACTTGCCTATGGACACTCATGAAGGCATCGTCTCAATTAAAGGTCCCTCAGCTGGGCGGTGGTGGCGCACGCCTTTAATCCCAGCACTTGGGAGGCAGAGCCAGGTGGATCATTGTGAGTTCGAGGCCAGCCTGGACTACCAAGTGAGTTCCAGGAAAGGCGCAAAGCTACACAGAGAAACCCTATCTCGAAAAAAACAAAAACAACAACAAAAACAATTAAAGGTCCCTCTTCCCAAATGACTCTGGTTTGTGTCAAGTTGTCGAAAAACAGAACAACAAATAAAAATAAAATGAAACCTGGTACACAAGGCTTGTATAGCACGTGCCTCATTGGCTGACCCAATTTGCTGACCCCAAAGCTAACGTCCTTTGAATAGTATATAGTCACACTAAGCATTTAAGAACACCATGTTAAATCTGGCATGGTGGCCCATGCCTTTAATACCTGCACTGGGAAGGAAAAAGCAGGTGGATGTCATTGAGTTCAAGACCAGTCTGGTCTGCATAAGGAGTTCCAGGACAGTCAGAGCTACATAGACTGTGTTTCAAAAATAAACTGTAGCTAGAGTTTTCCTGCCTTGCCCACAGTCAAGACAAATCTTTGTCACCCGCCAGTCCCACAGCCGCTCAGACCCGACAAAGTAAACACAGAGACTTATATTGCTTACAAACTGTATGGCCGTGGTAGGCTTCTTGCTAACTGTTCTTATAGCTTAAATTAATCCATTTCCATAAATGTATACCTTGCCACGTGGCTTGTGGCTTACTGGCATCTTCACATGCTGCTTGTCATGGCGGCGGCTGGCAGTGTCTCCTTCTGCCTTCCTGTTCTCTCCATTCTCCTCTCTGTTAGTCCTGCCTATACTTCCTGCCTGGCCACTGGCCAATCAGTGTTTTATTTATTGACCAATCAGAGCAATTTGACATACAGACCATCCCACAGCAATAAACAAACAAAACAACAACAAAAATAAAACTATGTCATCTTATAAGAACATGAAATTGCCAGGTGGTGGTGGTGGCGGCGGCGGCGGCGGCGGCGCACGCCTTTAAGCTCAGCACTCGGGAGGCAAAAGTAGGTGGATCTTTGTGAGTTCGAGGCCAGCCTGGTCTACAGAGCGAGACCCAGGAAAGGCGCAAAGCTACACAGAGAAACCCTGTCTCAACCAAAAAAAAAAAAAAAAAAAAGAACATGAAATTCAAAGTAAGATTTATTTTTATATATGTATGTGTGTATGTGAGTCTGTGCGTGTGTGTGCGCGTGCCTGCAGAGGCCAGAAGAGCTGGATTATGGAACGATGTGGGTTCTGAGATGATTAGTGAGCACTAGTAACTGCTAAGCCATCTCTCTAGACCTCAAACATGTTTAACAGAGGAAGAACCATCAAACCTAATTATTTTTGTAAAAGTCGTTTATTTAGAAATGTTTATGCAGAGTAAAATTCTCCTTTGAAGTGTTTTGTCCCTGAATCTTGCCCAGAATACGCAATTGTGTGAGTCCCACCACAATCAAGATATAGGACAGTTCCATCTTTCCCGTCCCCTGTGTGTCTGTGTGCTCAATCCCTTATTCTTCTGAAGCCCCTGGCAACTACTGACCTCATTTCTGTCCCTACAATTTTGATTTTTAAAGAATCTTGTATACACTAGGTATTGTGGCACATTCCTGTAATCTTAGTAGTTTGGAAGGTAAAAATATAATGATAAAAGAGTTTTAAACCAGCCTGGACTACATACTAAGCTTAAGGGCAGCCTAGGCTACATAGGGAGATCCTGCCATAAAACAAAATGAAATGAGAAAATCATAGAAAAGAATCTTAATGGACCTGGCTTCTTTTGTTAACACAAAAATTTTAAGATTGATTGATGTAGGTTGGGTGTGTGTATATGAGGGGGATGTCTAGGGACTCTGTGTGTGTGGAGGGGGGTTGTCTGGGACATAGCTTAGTTGGTTAGAGTACATGTATAGTATGCACAAAGATCTGGGTTCCATCCTCAGTACCCCATAAGCCATTTGATGGATAACATCTGTGATCTCAGCACTTGAGAGGTGGAGGCAGAAGGATCAGAATTCAAAGTCATCCTCAGCAATACAGCTAGTTCAAACCAGCTTAGGTACATTCGATGGGGTGGGTGGGGGGTGGGGGGTGGGTGAGGGGTGAGATGGCTCAGTAGATGAAGGTGCTTGGTGTCTGAAGACCAGAGTTTGACTCCCGGAACCCACATGATGGAAGGAAAGAACTGTCTTCTGCAAGTTGTCCTCTGACCTCCACACTCACACTGTAGCACCTGACACCTTCCCTGCTCTATAAAACAACTAAATAATAAACACATAAAGAGTCATTCAGGGAAGTCAGGTATGATGGCATATACCTGTAACTCCAGCACTTGGGAAGCCAAGGCAGGAAGATTAGCATGATTTCAAGGTTAGTCTGGGCTATATAGTACCAGATCTGCCCAGACTCATAAAGCCAAAAACCTTAATGTGATGGCACACACCTGTAATCCAAGCACTGAGGAAGCAGATGCAGGAAGATCAGGAGTTCAAGGTCATCCTTTGCTACATGGTAAGCTCAAACTCTGTCCAGATCACATGAGTCTCAAACATCCAAGTGATGGAGACTCATTCAGGACTGAGTGTGGTGCCTTGTACTAGAACAGTCTCATTGCACACAAAGGCCCCGGGGTTAACCTCCAGCACCACAAACACACATATAAAAAAATTCTCTCAGTGTGATGTAGTGATCACTTGTTTCTCTTCATTGGGATAAGATTCCATCGTATGGCTGGATCACATGTGTTCATCCATTTACCAACCGACAGATATTTGGTATATTTGGCGACTATGAGTAAAGTTAGCATAAATGATTGCATCAAATTCTTTCTGCAAAAGGTTTAAGTGGGAAAGGGGACAGAAGGATAGGTGGGCTAACCAGAAATAAGGATATATGAAAAGCCTATGGAAACCTGCTAGTCTATAAGCTAATTGAAAACTATATTTTTTTAATTTTGTTTTTGCTGGGCAGTGATGGTGCTTGCCTTTAATCCTAGCACTCGGGAGACGTAGGTAGGTGGATCTCCGTGAGTTTGATGCCAACCTAGTCTACAGAGCTAGTTCCAGGACAGCTAGGGCTATTAGTCAGAGAAACTCTGTCTTGAAAAAAAAAAAAAGCTATAATTTTTTTTCAGAGGAGTTAAAAATAGATGTATCCTTCCTAGGTGGACAGTGCTGCTCCCAAGAGACTTGGATTATTAAACTAAAATAGCCAAAAGGGATATCTCTCTACAAGTTGGTCTGGGAGGCTCCAGAGTCCCCCAAGACAACAAAAGCTGTTGTCATCACTCTTGGTTGCCCACCAGAACTAAATTATAAACTCGTTGCTGAGGACACAATATAACGTTGGTTGCAGGGCACAGAGATATCGAGCTGGAATTGACCTGAAAACCCTTTCTCTGCTGGCCAGCTTTCATAGTGCCAGAAGGTGCTATGTGGAGTGCTGAGGAAGACATCCTTGGCTACATAATGAGTTTGAGACCAGCCTGGGCTATCTAACACCTTGTCTCTAAAACCAAAAAAGGTCAACAAAAGTGGCTCGACAGGTAAAGGCACTCAGTACATAGCCTGAAGACCTGAACTGGATCTTCCACATAAAAGGTGGAAAGAAAGAACCAACTTTGTGAAGTTACCCTCTGATCTCTTCATGTGCATGGTGGTACTGTGCCCCCCCCCAGGTACCACATCATTCACACACAAAATAATAATAAATCACATTTTTGAAGATTAAAAATTTTTTTATATGATCAGTTCTGGTGGTGCACATCTTTGATCCCAGCACTTGGGAGGCAGAGGCAGGTGGATCTCTGTGAGTTCGAGGCCAGCCTGGTCTACAAAGCGAGATCCAGGATAGGCACCAAAGCAACACAGAGAAACCCTGTCTCAAGAAACAAAAACAAAAAAAAGAAAAGAGAAAAAAATTATTAAATATTCCAGATATCTATCCCAGGCTGGCCTTTAACTTGTGCTAATCTTTCGGTCTCAGTTTCTTGAGTATTCGGATTACAGGTATATACCACAACATCCAAACCCTTTCCTGCACTTAGTTTATGTATATTGGCGCTCTCCCTGCACATGTGGCTGTGCTCTACACCTCGTTTGTGCTCGATACCTATGAAAGCCAGAAGAGGTCATCTGGAACTGGAGCTACCGATGGTTGTGAGCCTCCATGTGGGTGCTGGGAATCAAACCTGGGTCCTCTGGAAGAGCAGCCAGTGCTCTTAACCACTGAGTCATTTCCAGACCTGCTCTTCCTTCCTTCCTTCCTTCCTTCCTTCCTTCCTTCCTTCCTTCCTTCCTTCCTTCCTTCCTTCCTTCCTTCCTTCCTTTTTTTAATACAATAAAACATAAGGAGTTGGTGAGATGGCTCAGCAGATAAAGGTTCTTGCCACCATGTCTAATGACCTGAATTCAATCCCTCAGGACCCCACATGATAGAAGGAATGTTGATAACATTCACATTTCAGACTGTTTTACCTTTGAATGAAAAAAAATATCCCTATCTGCTGCCAAGTGCTATTTTATCAATTACACGTTGTCCATAAAATTAGCTTTCTGATAGGTTTCCAAGGACTTTTCTGAAGCTGTCCACAAGAAAGCCTGACTCTGCTGAAAGCAGAACCAGAGCTGTAGCTTCGCGCTCCTCCCTTTCCCCAGAGTCTCTGTTTCTCTGCCTTGTTCCTGCCTCTGCCATTAGCTGGTGAGCAGAATAAATGATGTGCAGCGCTGGGCGGGACAATGGGGCTGATTCATGGCTTGAGAAAACAGGGAACTGTCGCTAAGCAAACACTGGCCTTACTTTTTGCTGGGGATACTGCAATGTTAAGCTGAAAGCATCTTGTTTGGATTCTTCCAACCACTGGGTAAGCATCTAAATGAGAAAGGCAATATGGGCCTCCGGGGTCCCCTGGGGAGCTTCAAACAGTCCTGAGATACCCTGACAAAGCTTATGATCTTTGTAAGTAAGCAGAGAGAGTTTGTTCAAACAGCTGTTAATTTCATTAAGAAGCCTCATTTTAAGGTCCCAGAACAGGCATTTCTTTTTATGCCAGGATTATCTCCGGCTTTTATGTTTGCATCCACTCTGGCTGGCTTAGCTTGTGTGTATGGGTTAAGCTTTGGTGCTTTGGTAGGGCTTCCACAAGAATGCACCTTTCCAATAGACCAGTCTCCCCACCCCCACATTTCACCTTCTGCCTACGGATAACTAATTGTTCGCTCCCTGTTGGGTGAAACCAGCCTATACTTAACTTCCTTGCCGTGTTATGTTGTAGATGATATGTACAGAATACCCCTGTGCATAAACAGAAAAGAGGTATGATTTTTTTCCCTGTGTGGAAGAGTGGTTTGAGGCCTGAACTCTTACACCCTCAATAGTCCTGCAGGGGAAGGAAATGTGTTACTGTCTCTTCCATATTCCTGGTGCCTGACAGTATTTACAGTCTACGGTAGTATCCCTCTTCCCTCGTCCTCCATTTCCTCTCTTCTATCCTTCCTCTCTTCCCCTCCCCCCCCCCTTTTTTTTTTGTGGTGCTGTGGATTGAATTTAGGCCCTCACACACACTAGTCAAGTACTCTAACACCAAGCTACATCCCAAGCCAGCCTATCTAAGTTGGGATATTTTTCTTTTCTTTATTAAATTTTTTATTCATTTTACATACCAATAACAGATCCCCCTCTTCCCTCCTCCCTCCCCTCCAGTCTCCCCTCCCCCCCACCCCCCATTCCCTCCTACAATAAGGTAAGGCCTGGTACCTCATTCAGAGAGGCAGGTCCAAGCCCCTCCCCCTGCCTCGAGGCTGTGCTAGGTGTCCCATCTGAGGTAGTGGGCTCCAAAAAGCCCCCTCATGCACCAGGGATGAATCCTGATCCTACTGCCAGGGGGCCCCTTAAACAGATCAAGCTACACAACTGTCTAGCTTATGCAGAGGGCCTAGTCTAGTCCCATGGAGGCTCCACAGCTGTTGGTCTAAATTTCATGAGTTCCCACTAGTTTGGTTTGGTTGTCTCTGTAGGTTTCCCCATCATAATCTTGATGACCCTAGCTCATAGAATCCCTCTTCTCTTTGACTAGACTCCTGGAGCTCGGCCTGGTGTTTGGCTGTGGATCTCTACATCTGCTTCCATCACTAACAGGATATTTTTCTTTATTGAATTCTATTAAAGCCTTTTTTTGTTACTGAGAAGGATAGCCTTATAATAGTTTTGTTGTTTATTTTTAGTTCAGTTAGTATGATGAAATTATATCAATACATTTTTACATGTTGAGCAATCCCAACATTCCTACTTCATTATAATCATTCATTATAACATTATTGGAATATATTAAATTTAGTATACTAATATGTTACTAGCACATTTGTATTAATAAAAACATATAGCTTAAGGTCAAGAGTGTAGGTAGCTCCTTCGTGGAGTGCTTGACTAGCATGTAGAATCAGCACCCCCCCCCCCTCTCTATACACACACACACACACACACACACACATATATATATATATACTTTTTTAATAATTTTAAATTGTACAGCTCAATGTCTTCTTTTATTATGTTTTTATATTTATTTTATTTTTAGGTGTGTGTGTGTGTGTGTGTGTGTGTGTGTGTGTGTGAAGTAGTAAGTGCTCTTAACCTCTGAGCTATCTTTAAAAGTATTCTACATTTTTATTAGATTTATTTGTTTGTGTGTGTACACAATTTCTATTACATTGTTATTGATTGATCTTGTGTACCTATGTGTGTGTTGTGTGTGTGCCCCCATATGCCAGGACTCCAGCGAGGCGGTCACATGACAACTCTCCAAAGTTGGTTGCCCTCTTCTACTATATGGGTTCCAAGTCATCTGTGTCCATTGGTAACAAGAGTCTTCACCACTGAGCCATGTCACCAGCCCCAGTTTAGTAGCTGTTTAACATTCTCATTGCTGTGTACTAGGTCTCCAAAACTTTTTCAACTTTCAAAACCTAAACTCCATACTCATTAAAATAACTCCCCTACCATCCCTCATATGACAATTTGACTTTCTGATTCTGTGAGTTAGTTAAATTATTTAATTACTATAAATATTACCTTTGATATGTTATCATTATATCACTATCATATCTCACTATATTATCTGGCCTGGAGCTCTTTGTGTAGACCAGGCTGGCCTCAGACTTACAGAGATCTGTCTGCCAAGTGCTGGATTCAAAGGTGTGCGCCATCCCTTACACTACTTTCTCCCCCTCAATAAGGTCTCCTGTAGCCCAGGCTGGCCTCACATCCATAGGTAACTGAGGATGACGTTGAACCTCTGATCCTCCTGTCTCCACTTCCCAAGTGTTGGGATTACAGAAGTGCATCACCACATCTGGTTTATTCAGTGCCAGAGACCAAACCCAGGGCTTCCTGCATGTTAAGCAAGGACTTCACTGACAGAATACATCACCCCCTACCTTTGGTTTATTTAAATGGTTTTATATTTTATTGTTGCTTGTATACATGTATGTGCTTCCTGGAGCTGGTGTTATAAGTGGTTGTGAGTCACTATGTGGGTACTGGAATCAAATGTGGGTTTTCTGCAAGAGCAGCCATGCTCTTAATCACTGAGTCATCTCTCTAGCCCCCACCATTTGTTTTTCTCCTTGGGGGACAGGCCCAGCGGCACATACCTGGAATTCCAGTACTCAGGAGGCAGAGGTAGAAGATGACTGCAAGTTCAAGACCAGCCTGGTCAAGGCTACAAAGGAGGCTCTTTCTCAAAACAAAATCTTTTCCCTTAAAAGATAAATACTGGGCTAGGAGGTGGTGGTGCACACCTGGAGTCTGTCCTGGAACTCATTCCGTAGACCAGGCTGGCCTTGAACTCACTGAGAGCCACCTGCCTCTGCATGCACCATGTCCACATTTTATTTGAACTTAATATAACCATAAAGTCTCCCCCAAAAAGTTAGACACTGGTTGAGGAAGACACCTGGCATTGACCTCTGGCCTTCACACACATGCACGTACACATGAGTACATGCTTACATATGCACACACACAAACATAAACACAAAAACTAAACAACAATAACAAAAAGAACATCTCAATTGAAGAGAAAAAAAGAGAGAGAGCCAGGAGCAGTGGTGCCTGTAAACCCAGGACCCTGGACATGCAGACAAGAGGATCAGGAGTTCAGGCTCATTTTCAGCTACAAAGTGAGTTTGGGGCCTGCTTGTGCACCATAAGACTCTGTTTCCCACACCCCCAAAATAAAATCCTAAAGAGATAGTTCAGTTGGTTAAGTACTTACTGTGTGCTTAACTCAGTTCACGAGAAACTGAGTTTGATTCTATTAGTATCATGTTGGGGGCACAGGCTTTTAATCCCAGCACTGGGGAGGTAGAGCCGGGCATACCCATTGGTATGTTCACTAATCAGCAAATCTAACCTAGTCAGTGAGCCACATACACAGACATGCCTGACACACATAAATAGACAAGGAATGAATTAGAAGAAGAAATTGAGCCAGGAGAAGAAGAGGAGGAGGAGGAAGGAGGAGGAGGAAGAAGGGAAAGAGGAGGAGGGAGAGGAAGAGGAGGAGGAGGAAGGAGGAGGAGGAAGAAGGGAAAGAGGAGGAGGGAGAGGAAGAGGAGGAGGAAGAAGAAGAGGAGGGTGAGGAAGAGGAAGAAAAGGAGGAGGAAGAGGAAGAAGGAGAGGAGGAGGAAGAGGAGGAGGAAGAAGAAAGAAGAAATTGAAGAGAAGAAGAAGAAGAAGAAGAAGAAGAGGAGGAGGAGGAGGAGGAGGAGGAAGAAAGAAGAAGTTGAAGAATTGAAGAGCCAGGCATGGTAGTGCACACCTGTAACCCCAGTGGGGACAGAGGTAGTAAATCTTGAGTCTGAGGACAATCTACTCTACATTTCAAAATAGTGAGACCCTACCTCAAAAAACAACAAAACACAACCACAAAAACTAACAACAACCAATTTAAAAAGAAAAGGAAGAGGAAGAAGTGGAAATTGTCGAGAAAGTTTTCAAACAACTGTTTCCAAAAGCCCAGCTGTCATGTCCAGACAGCTTCTTGGAAACCACTGGCTCCAGAGCTCGGGGTGGTGGTCAGTGGTCTTGTATCTGCAAAGTAACGACTTCCATTCCTGGCAGAGAGCAAAGTGGGCTGGGGATGTAGTTCAATGGCAGAGCATTTGACTAGGACACGCAAGGCCCTAGGATTCAATTCCTGGAATCTCGAAGGAAGAGGAGGAGCTGGGGAGGGCAGGAGAAAGAAAGAAGTGAACCTGGTGTGAGTTGTAGTTACTGTCAAGAATGTGGTGTAGTCAGGTGGTGAACTTCCCTCTGCTGGTAGAGTGTGGTGGAGTAGATGGCAGTCTGGGTCCCAAACCACTACTTCACACTCTAGAACTCTCCTCCCTCCACCCTTATTCTGTTTTTAGACATATGAGCATTTTGTACAAATTTTGTAAAAAAAAAAAAAATAGTCTTGGAGAAAAAGAAAGTATGGGGTATTTTTTTTTTCCAAGACAGGTTTTCTCTATGTGGCTCTGACTGTCCTGGAACTCATTTTGTAGAGCAGGCTGGCCTTGAACTCACAGAGATCTGCCTGCTTCTGCCTCCCAAGTGCTGGAATTAAAGGCGTGCATCACCATGACTGACTTATAACTGGAGTATATCTTTAATATAACAGTGTTTTTGTAAATTTATTTTATTTTTTAGCTGGGTAGTGGTGGTGCACATCTTTAACTACATGCCTTTAATGCTAGTACTCAGGATACAGAAGCAGGCAGATCTTTATGAGTTTGAGGTCAGTCTGGTCTACAGAGTGAGTTTCAGGACAAACTTCACCTTGTCATGAAAAACCAAAAATAAATAAATAGATATTTTTTTGCAAGTATATATGTGGAGAGTCCTTGAAGGCTTTACAGCAGGCAGGAAAACAATCTGGGAAGAGACCAGAACAAAATTCGGTTCAGCCTGATTTTTCGGCACTAGTGCTGAGCCAGGACTTCTACAGTCTGATCTCAGCTCATTTATTTTTGCCCTATTTAAGCATAACACAACTGTGGAAAAGAGTTTTCAGATAATAATTAACTCAGTCCTGTGAGTACAACAAAGCTGAAGCCATATTTACACTGAAACTCTTGACAAAGTACATGTCTGCACTCTGGGTTCTTATTGACTTCGAAACAATGCTCAAGCTAAGGGTGTAGGACTGTGGTTCTTTTTTTTTTTTTTTTTTTTTTTGGTTTTTCGAGACAGGGTTTCTCTGTGTAGCTTTGCGCCTTTCCTGGAACTCACTTGGTAGCCCAGGCTGGCCTCGAACTCACAGAGATCCGCCTGGCTCTGCCTCCCAAGTGCTGGGATTAAAGGCAGGACTGTGGTTCTTAACCTTCTGAATCTTAGTGGAAATATCTGCTATGCAGGATATCTGATATTCCACCTTGAGACTCACAGGTTGAGAAGCACTGGTCTAGGGAGAATGACTGAGGTAAACATAATGCCTGTGGGAGTCAGGATTGGCCTGACTCGAAGATAACATAGAAGTCACTTAGGCTGTTGTAAAGTACATATGACATCTCTCACAAGGATGAGTATTATGGCCTAGAAGTAATGCTCAAGTTTTAAGGGGAAAGAGTCTGGGAGAAATAAAACAAATTCTAGAAGATAAGGGCAAAGCCTGGCTCGCCAGACAGCAAAGGATCACTAGGTTATAGACTACATCCATACCTAGTATTCCAGGAGGAGGACAGGTTAAAAATATTTTCCTTGAAAGATGCCTGCAAGTATAACTTCCTGGCTTCTCCGGTGCTTATTTGTGTGCACACTTTTTGCCCTCTACACATGTGTGTCCATGCACCATGTGTGTGCCTGGTGCAGGTGGAAGCCATAAGAGGGCATCATATCCTGTGGAACTGGAGTTACAGATGGTTGTGAGCTGTCATGGGTGTGCTAGGAATAGAACCTAGGTCCTCTGGAAGAGTAGCCTGTGTTCTTAACCGCTGAGCCATCTTTCTAGCTCCCGACTTGGTGGGTTTTGAGATCATCATTTTGGAGATCTGGAATCTAGGTCTTCCTTCCTCTGTATGGCCAGTGCAGGGAGGACTACCAGAAGAGAGTGCCCGGAGTGGGAAAGAGCAGAGTAGTGAAGGGAGCCAGGAAAGTGCTCTCCTAAAGATGAAGTCATTGACTTATACCTCCATGCAAAGACCACTAACAGTAGCCTTGTAGTTTATGGGACAGACTCAACTGTCAAGTTGTTCAAAACCTTATATGTTATCTTTTTAATTTTATGGTTCATTCATGTTCTTCCTGCTTCCCTCTACTAACCTTCAACTATCTTCTGCCTTTCTTCATTTAAGCTACACTGGTAACATTTCTTCTTCCCCTGATTGGATTTCCACAGTTACAGTGTATACATATATGCTCTCTACCTGGATAGATTTCTTCTCTTCCAAACTGGATTGTTTGCTATGGTAACAACTAGCCATATATGGCTGTTAGGAGTTTAAAAGGTGCTTAGTGCAGACTGAGATGTGCAATAAGGTAAAATACATGCCAACTTTCTAAAAATTGATCCCAAAGAAACACAAAATTTAACCTCAAGCCAAATGCAGTGGTTGGGAGGTTAAGTGAGCCAGGGGAAACAGGGATTTAAATTAGGGCCTTGTACATGGTAGGCAAGTGCTATATCATTGAGTAATATAGCCACAGCCATTGAGACTCAAAACCAAACAATACAGAAGACAACAGAGGAACTCCAGGGCTTTTTTGTTTTGTTTTGTTTTGTTTTTGAGACAGGGGCTAACTATGTAGCCTAAACTGGCCTTGACTTTATGACTGTCCTAGCTCAGCCTCCCAAGGGCTGAGATTACAGGTGTACATCAACCATTCTTTGGTTTTGCTGGGATTAACCCCCCCTCAAAAAAAATAATTCATTTAAGGCAGGGACTGGGGATACAGTTGAAACTATAGACACATGACATTAATCATGTCCAACTATACTAATTTTTTGTTTTGGTTTGTTTGTTTGTTTTCTTTCTTTTTTTTTTCTTTAAATTTTTTGAGACACAGTTTCTCTGTATAAACCCTGGCTGTCCTGGAACTCACTCTGTAGTCCAGGCTAGCCTTGAACTCACAGAGATCCACCTGCCTCTGCCTCCTGTGTGCTGGGATTATAGGTATGTGCCACCATGCCCAGCTAAACTATATTAATTTTTAAAATTATTTATTTATTTTTTTATTTTATGTGAATTGATGTTTTGCTTGCATGTATGTTTGTGTGAGGGTGTCAGATCTTGGAGTTACAGACAGTTGTGAGCTGCCATGTGGGTGCTGGGAATTGAACCCAGGTCTTCTGGAAGAACAGCATGTACTCCTAACTGCTGAGCCATCTCTCCAGCCCCATTAATTTTTAAATATATCCATGAAAGAAGATAGTCAGCAGTTCTCGGATATTCCAGGGTAGTTCTATTATTCAGGACTGTTTAACTGTGTTGCTTGTCCCATTTCTCCAGGACTTCTAATCACTCCATGCCCTTAGTGAGGCAAAGAACAAAGAGCAATTCAGATTTTCCTTAAGGAATTATTGTTAACCTTTTAGGCACTATAATGGTATAATGGTTTTCTTTTCACTTTTTTTTTTTTTTAAAGAGCAAACACGTGTAATGACAAATAATTTTAATCCCAGCACTAGGGAGTCTGACTGAGGTAGGAGGCTCATGTGTGTTCTGGGTCAGCTTTGAGCTACATAGTGACATCTACCTTTAGATAAACAAGTAAGTATGCTGCTTTTGACGTAAAATAACATGCTAAATCATTAGTATGTGAACTAATAGGATATATAACCGTGTAAAATAATGTGGAGAAGAAATGTGTGGAAGTACAGATGACACAAAATATTCTATGACTTTGTAATTGTCAAACCTGGTACGTGAGGTTTCACAACTTAACTGTCTAGTATATATATATATATATATATATATATATATATATATATATATATGTATGTATTAAAAATTTGTCACAAATAACAGGCAAAATAACAGTATTATAAACATGATTTTTTAAAAAGGCTTTTTTCCCCCTTGTTTTTGGAGCAGGGTTTCTCTTTGTAGCCCTAGCTGCCCTGGACCTCGTTCTGTAGACCAACCAGGCTGGCCTTGAACTCAGAGATCTACCTGCCTCTGCCTTCCAAGTGCTGGGATTAAAGTCATGTGCCACCACTGCCTGGCTGGTTACTTTATTTTATGTGTATGAGTTTTCTGCCTGCATGTACCTCTGTGCACAGTGTGGGCATGCTTTGCACTCAAGGAGGCCAGAAGAAGAAGATGGCACTGGATCTTCTGGAACTGGAATTACAGAAGTTTGTGAGTTACCATGTGGGTGTTGGGAGTCAAACCTGGGTCCTCTGAAAGAGCAAGGACTTTTAACTGCTGAGCTGACTCTCCAGTCCTCAACATGATTTTTAAAAAAATTCTTAAAATCATAAGGCAGGGTCAAAAGTGCATGTTCTTCATTTTGTCTGATGTTTATAGAGACAGGGTCTCGGGAAACCCAGGCTGCCTTTTAACTCACTGGCTGGCTGAGGCTGACCTTCATTCTTCTGCCTCCACCTCTGGAGAGCTTTGATTAGGGGTAAGTGCTACCAGGTGCTGGGGATTGACCCTAGGGCTGCCCACATTCTAGATAAGCATTTTACCAACTGAAATATACCCCCAGCATAGCCTTAGCCATTTTCAAATATCTATTTTAATTTTTTAAATTTATTTTTCTTTTATTTGCATTGGTGTTTTGCCTGCATGTATGTGTGAGGGTGTCAGATCTTGGAGTTACAGACAGTTGTGAGCTGCCATGTGGGTGCTGAGAATTGAACCTGGGTCCTCTGGAAGAGCAGTCAGTGCTCTTAACCTCTCTGAGCCATCTCTCCAGGCCCCTATTTTAATTATTTTAAAATATGGAATACTTTATGAACTTGTGTATCATGATTGTACAGGGGCCATGTTAATTTTCTCTATATTGTTTCAACTTTAGTATATATGTTGCCAAAATGAGTACTAAAATTCCTATCAAAAAGACTTTTTTTTAAGTTTTCTAAGTAAGAGTTAATCCTTTATCCACCAGGTACACACAAACAGGCATAAAGGGAAAGGAAAGATACTTTACACCATGCTTGACCTATGCAGTGGCATCTTAATGAATGCCATACATCCTTTGGTATTGTTTATATTAGTACTTAAATTTTATTTTTTAATTATTGTGCATAGGTCATTGTGGGCATGAGTATACCACAGAGTATGTGTGTAGGTCATAGGACAACTTGTGGAATTCAGTTTTCTCCTTTCACCAATGGATCTGGGGATGGAACTCAGGTTGTCTCATCAAATGCTTTTACCTACTGACCCATCTCCCTGCCCCAAATTCATTTTTCTATGTATATTTTAAAGGTTTTTGGATTATAAATGTTCCTTCTCCATACTCCTCGTACAACTAAGCTGAGAGTCTGACTCTGTTAATTCCCTTTAATTTGTTTTTATGTCCTCCCAATGTTCATGACACATGAGGATGTCATGACGCTGAGAAGAATGACTGGTCTAGTTGGATCCACCCACGTTGACATATCTATGCCTTGTAGAACTCTAAGTACACAAGTTAATGAGTGAGAATCTCCTAGCATCCGTCCCTTGTCAGGTGGGTTATAGTGCTCTTCTAGATGGACTTTAACTTATACAGCTCACATGCCCCAAACTTCTTTCCATCTGCTGATTTCTCTGTGATTTTCACACACAACATTGGACATTTCTTATAAATTACAGAGGTCTCAAAGGATTTGTTGTTGTTTTACATGAGTGATTTTTCTTTTGGGTGTTCATGTTTATGTTCACATGTGGGAGTTTGCTTGAACATGTGTTTGGAGGGTGACATCCATCTGATTTTTAGTAGAGTGCTGGGCATCCCACTTGGGTCCTCATGTTTGAGCAGCAAGCACCTTGCCTACTGAGCAATCTCCCTAGTTCCTCAGAACAAGTTTTTAGCACTTTTACCTTTGTAAACAGATTTTTGCTCTGGCCATAATTTAGAAGACATTTTGTTCTCTCCCCAGTAGCAATATTTTTGGAGTGTTTCTTTTTTTTTTTTTTCTTTTTTTTCCCCCGAGACAGGGTTTCTCTGTGTCATTTTGGTGGAACTCACTCTGTAGACCAGGATGGCCTCGAACTCACAGAGATCCACCTGGCTCTGCCTTCAGAGTGCTGGGATTAAAGGTGTGTGCCACCACTGCCCAGCTAAACAAGTGGGTCTCTGACTCTTTTTGTTTTTTTTGTTTTTTCAGGGCAGAGTTTCTCTGTGTAGTTTTGTGTCTTTCCTGGAACTCGCTTTGGAGACCAGGCTGGCCTCGAACTCACAGACTCTGCCTCCCGAGTGCTGAGATTAAAGGCGTGCACCACCACTGCCGCCCGGCTGGAGTGTTTCTTTCAGTAAGCTTATTTGCAGAATTGTTTAAAGTAAAACTAATTTTCCTGCAGCAATTGAAACAAATGTTCCCCTTTTGAAAATGTCTGCTGGAAAAATAAAGATTTGTAATTCAGATGAATGGAGTTTGTTATATTATACTAAGGAAAACACGTTTTTTTTTTCCCCCAAGAAACACTATTCAAAATATCCATTAGTAAATGTTTCCTTGGTAGATATAGGTTCTATATAAGTCCTTATAAATTATGATTGATATCACAGATGTCCTAATTCTCCATTTTCAGTACATAAGTGTTTATTAAAATGGATAGTGTTAGCAACTAGCTGAAAAACGCACAAAACTGTAACATAATTGCTTTCATGTCAAGTTAAGCACATAACAGAGTTTTCTGTTCAGAAAAATTATAAACCAGGGAGAAACGTTTTATATCTTTCCCAAAGGACATCTATTGTTTTTTGAAGGATTGTTATAAAAATAAAATTTGATTTTAATTTAGTACATAATTATGCAATACAAGTTTTATATCTTTCTAACTATAAAAGCCTGTGATCTCAAGGCCTATAGGAATTAGAGCTACCTATTTGTATTAAATTGATGTTTATCAATGTGCTTCCAAGCAATTTTGTTGACTTTTAGAGTATTCATTTAAAAAAGCAAAGAACTGATTCACTCAGCTGATTAAATATTAAGTATAATATCAGGCAATATTAAATATTTTAAAAGATAAAAATGAAAGCTGGGTAGATTCTTAGAGTAAGGGATGGTCTAATTTATTGAATGTTTATTGGCTCGTTTTGGATGTAAGTAATAGCATCAATCCTCTGTGCCTCCTTTCTGACTAGAGAATCCTAAAACTGAAACCCTGGACATGGCCTTCTGAAGATTAGTCAATTTAGTTTCTTGTGTTGATGAAGGAAAAAAACCAATCTCTGCAGGCCATTGGCTCATGTTTGTTTTTTCAAGCACTTCCAGAGGTAAAGACAACCCATCCCAATACAAAGAGGCTGGCTTTGGCACTAGACAATAATGGTTCCATGAGTTACCTAAGAGACCTCACCATGGAATGATGCATTAACATGTGCAACATCTAATTCTCCCAAAACCTTACAAGTCAGTCTATTCCAACCTTCTTTCTGTCCTTTCTCTTTCAGCAAGTACCCTACTACTGAGCTGTGTCTTCACCCTTTTAAAAATGATAAATTAAAAACTTTTGAGTTGCCCAGGTTCACTTGCTTATTTTTTGAGACAGGGTAGCTCTCTATATAGCTCTGTCTGGCCTGGAATTCACTTTATAGATCAGGCTGGTCTTGAACTCAGAGACCCACCTCAGTCTGCCTCCAGAGTGCTGAGGGTAAAGGTGGGCGTCACCATGTGGGGCTTATTATTTTAAGACAGGGTCTTACTATGTCCACCATGCTGGCCTCGAACTTGTGGCAATCTGACTGCCTCTGTCTCCTCACTGTTAGGATTATAGATGTGAGCCACCATAGACCATTTATTACTACTATCATTATCTTTAAAAAAGGATGTTTCGGAGGCTGGCAGAGAACTTTTGAGTCTTTACGATTCTCCTGTCTCCCAAGTAGCTTGGGTGATATGCCACTTTGTTTGGCTACTAGGTTTATTTTATACTGATACTGAGGCCCAAAAGAGATAAGGTAATTTAGTCAAGGTCACACTCCTAGCCAGAGGTGACACCAGGATTCATATGGGCGATGTTAACTCTTCAGCGTCCCAATCACAATGTACAATATTTATCTTCATAAAATCAGTTAAGCCTGAGTCTGTATTTTGGGAGAAAACACAAGTGACTAATGAAGTAATCTCATTCAATACTTCTTATAAAGATAATATTCTACATTGAATTATTTAGAGCCCCAAACCTACCCTTTCAAAAATCAAGTGTCTCTTTGTGGAATAAATTGACAACAAATTCCCCAGACTTGTCATCAATATTTCTTTCAATTCATAATGTAATAAAACGCAGACATGCCTTGTAGGGATAAAGTTCCAGGTCTTTCTGTGGACGTCAGTTTCCAGAATCTCTGATGTGTGCGTGTGACTAAGGAAAAGAATAGCTGAATCACATCTACAGGCGATTCCTTCCAGTTGAAAATCTGTAACAGAAAGGGAGACAAGGCAGTCCATCTGTCTCTTAACCTCAATAGCTCTCTGGCCCAAGCCCACCAACCTACCCCCGTCTTTTCCGGGGTGGGTGGGGGGAGGGATGGGGAAATAACCCCCACAGGCTACAGGCAGAAAAGGAGCAGCAGCCTGGCCCGGCTCGAGGCAGCCAGGGACCCGCGGTCCGCCTGGGCAGAGGAATGAGGGCCAAAGCAGAGACCGAGTTTGTGATGAGCCCCAGCAGTCGGACAGGGGGCTCTTCCCAAGGGTACAGCGGGCAGAAGAGCAAGAAAACCTGCGCCCGCGGCGCAAGCCAGGGCCGCCGGCCCGGGGTACAGCAGCACCCAAGCCCACCCTGCAGAAGGGAGCGCGGCCCAGGCTCGGCCCAGCCCGCGCATGCGCCCCAGCGCCTCCGCTCCCCTCCCCTCTTCCTGGCGGGTCTGGGGCGGCGGCAGCGCGGTGACGTCAGGGCGTTGGGGCAGCTCCTGTGACAGACGGAGCTGGAGCGGCGGGGCGGCGGCGGAGTCCGGCGGCCGAGATAGCGAGGGAAGGGAGCGAACGCGCAGCGACCCGCGGGTCCAGGGAGCGAGGAGGAGCCGGAGGGGAGCGCTCGGGCGCGAGCGAGAGGACGCGCGAGCGCCGGGCTAGGGCTCGAGCCCCGGAACGGCTGAGGAGCCCGCCCGCGGCCCTCCCCTCCCCCTCCCCGGGACCGGGCCCAGCGCGCCATCCTCCCCCTCCCTCCCTCCCTCCCTCCTTCCTCCCTTCCCTCTCCCTCCCCCTCCCCCGCCGGTGGATGGGAGTGAAGGACGGAAGAGGCCCTGCGGAGGCGGCGGTGCAGCGCTCCGGTAAGGTGGCGACGCTCTGCGTCCTCCCCTCTTGTCTCCTCCACCGCGCTCGGGCGGCCGCGGGCCGGGCTGGCGGCCTGACGATGTGGCTGCGCCGGTCCCCTCCCTCCCATTCTCCCCTCCCCCTGCCGCCGCCGCTGCCTCCTCCTTCTTCTTCTCCTCTCCTCGCTCTCAAAATGGCGGCCGCGACGGCCGTTGAGTGAGAGGCACCGAGGAGGGGGGCCTGGTCGGGGAGGGCGCTGCCCTGGCTCTGGTCCTCGGGCCCGGGGCTGCAGGCTCCCCGGGCCGCCGCGGCTTCACCCGAGGCCTGTCGGGCTGCATCGCCCTCCTGCCGCCGTGACTTAGCAAGAAAAGTATTCTTGGGTGGGAAGGGCGTGGGGAGCAGGTCGCTCGCTCTCTGATCTCAGGGAAAGGGCCCAGCCCTCCCGGGCCGCGGAAGCGAGCCCCGCAGTCCCCACCCCTCCGCGGGCTGGCGGCTCGTCGCCCGGGGCTCCGCCAGCCACCGGGCCTTCCAGGCGTCTGGGTCCCCACCTGTCCTTAGGTTGGGGGTCGACCTGAGGAGGATGGCCCGCCCGCCGCCTAGGCCCTTGGCCCCCCGGTGCGGTGGTGGTTCAGCCAGCCTCTGCACTCCGTAAAGATCTGCAGCATCCACCCTCCAAATCGGGCAGGGTTTTCCTTTCTGCCGCTGGCTCCTTGCACGGGAGTTGCCTTTTGACGTTGCTAACACTGAGCTCCGAGGCCCTCTGCTATTCCCTTCATCCCGTGTCTCCATTCCTTTAGGAAACGCTGTGACTATTGACCCTGTCTAGCCTCCCAGGTGAGAAAACGTTTTTGAGATGGTGGGCTTATTTTTACTACCTCTAACAAACACAGCCAAAGAGGAGTGATTTTCACTGTCTTGAAATGAGAGAAAGCAAGGTGCCTGGCTTTATTTGTTACTCTCCTTTTTTTTTCAGTGACTTAGCAAGAAACTCCTTGGGAGGAGGGCAGGAAATTTTCCGTTGAGGTTGAGTTTGAATCTAATTCCTATCAGTCCTTTGGTTAAGAAATTGTGTTTGAAGAAGAGTACCGGATTTGTGGTCTCATTCTCAATGGGCGATGTCATGCCAAGGATCCCCCCTCCCCCTTTCCTTAAGAGGCAATTGCGAGAAAATAAAGATATTACTGTTTTTCCGACCTTTAGTTTCAAGCACACACTCCTTAAGATTCACAACCTTTAAAAGATCCAACAACAACAGAAAGGTCATTTTAGCAATTCTCTTTTTGTTCAGGGTGGGTTGTTTTGTGTGAATTTTCTGGGGGTGGGATGGTGGAGAGACCTTGTTTGGGCCTTCATACCAGTAATATTGTCTCCCCGCTTCATTTTGCCACAGCAGTGTTTGCTTAGTATTCTCCCCTCCCTTGCAGTGGAGCTGGATTGCTGCAGGATTCAGTCCCTTAATCAGGAATATTTTTAGTTGAGTACGCCAGTAATAATATGTTGAATATACATTAAGAGCTCTAACTTTAAAAATTGGTTTGGTTTTAAGGCTCTTACCAGCTTTTATTTATAATGGTTGTCTTTTAGGACATAGTTCTGCAAAATAATTGGCAGTTACAAATTGCGGTTTTTATTAAAGCAGAATATGTATTTAGGGTAATTTATTCTTTCATGGTCGATTTAAAAGATCATTGTTTGGTTTCAGAGGGAAGGATTTCCTACAATAAATTTAAAGCTGGTATATATAATTTAAAAGTCAGAGAAAGGAACCCAGCTTTTCACAGACTATTTCTGCATATGTTGGTTTGATGGAGCACACCCTGTTTTGGTACATCCTCCCACCTCCTTAAAAATGGGTTAATATTTGTGGATGCTATGAACAGCCATTGAGCCGGGAGGATTGGGTGGAGTAAGGGAGCGACAGCAGAAGCTGTGAAATGCTCGATTGCCCTTTCATCTCATTTTCTTCATCCTCATACTTTGTAAGGTTATTTGATACTAATTGTAGCTACAACAAAGGGATTTCTCTGTTGTAAATCTTTCCACCTTTTTTTTCCTTCAAGAAGGGCATTGAATAATGGAATAAAAGCAGCATCCATGCTCTAAAACTAGTACTTATTGTCCACCTGTGTATATATGTGTGTGTGTATAAAACATCTACATATATGCTCTAGTTAATTTTTTTTTTAAATTCTAGCCAAAAGAGTGTTAAATTATCTAATGCCATGAATATTTGGCAACAAAAAGCATGGTATACTGCAAAAAAAAAAATCTAGTTAAAAATACTTGTTTTTAGGTTTTTTTTTCCCTTAATGAACATCAAAGATGAGAAAATACAGAGTAGTTGTTTTGTGTCAAGAGCTCTTTAAATAGACCTTTTCTCTTGTGCTGCCTCTTGCATAGGACTTTATGTGTAATAAAAGAGCATAGCTCACTTTAGTGTCTTGTGCTTCTTAAAGAATTTTAAAATTGACAAATACAATTTTGATGAACCTTATGTTTGTAACTTTGGGTATATTTTTACAATTTTTTTATTTTTTATTTTTAATGTAGCTAGAAAGTCAAAAGGCTATTATGGGTGATAGATGAGTACACTGGGATTAGTGTTTCACTGTATTGTGTCTGACATATCCCTGACCCTACTATTTCTAGTTAATGGTGAATCCCCACCCCACCCCTGCCCAGGAGCTTACTGATAATTTAAGAGTACAATGTTTGTGTGCTTATGTTTCTGGCAGGTGTCAGAATCTTGCTTAGTTCAGAGAAAAGAGTTTTAAAAATTATTCACAATCCTATATTTATAAAAACTTGTGAATGAAGTTGGTATGAATTTCTTTTTTCACTCACTCACTCACTCACTCACTCACTCACTCACTCACTCACTCACTCATTCATGTTTGTTTGTATGCACCAACTTACATGGATCATGTCTTTTCTACCACCATGTAGGTCCTGTGGATTGAACTCAAGTTAGATTTGGTGGCAAACATCTTTATCCACTCAGCCATCTTGCCATCTTTTAAGATGGGGTCTTACTGTAGCCCAGGCTGGCCGAATTTGCTGTGGAGCTTGTCCCTGACCTTGAACTTCCAGTAGTTACCGTCCACCTCTGCAAGTGCTGGGGTTACAGGACACTATCTATGTAGCCTTAATTAAAAAGTACTCACTCCTTTTGTATCATAATGGGGCCTCTAATTGCCTCTTTCTGCCTTAGAAGCCTTCCGAGTGCTGTAAAACAGGTATGTGTGCCATCATACTGCTTTCAGTAGTATTTGGTGTTTTTTTTCCCTGAGACAGGGTTTCTCTGTGTAGTTTAGGTGCCTGTCCTGGATCTTGCTTTGTACACCAGGCTGGCCTCGAACTCACAGAGATCCGCCTGGCTCTGCCTCCCGAGTGCTGGTATCAAAGGTGTGCACCACCACTGCCCGGCTGGTGTCTATTTTTAAGTTAAGTTATATACATAACTTTCTGGATAAAATATCTCTAGCATGAAAAGTATCTGTTTCTGGGAATGAAAAATCAGTATCTCATAATTGTTGGTTTTCTAGTTCAGAAGATCCATATTGTTATGCTGTATTTAAGAAAAGGAAAGTAGCCAGGTGGTGGTGGCCCCACACCTTTAATTCCAGCACTTGGGAGGCAGAGGCAGGCTAATTTCTGTGAGTTTGAGGCCAGCCTAGTTTACAGAGCAAGTTCCAGGACAGCAAAGGCTACACAGAGAAACCCTGTCTTGGAAAACGGGCGGGGGGGCGGGGGGGGGGGGGCGGGGTGTAGATAGAGCTGGTGAGATGGTTTAACACTTGCTGCTAAGCTTGACAACGTGAGTTTGATTCCCAGTACCCACATGGTAGACAGAGCCATCTCCCACAATTTCGCCTCTGATTGGCACATATACATACTAATAAAAAAGGAAAATAAATGTTGCTCTCTTGTATTATATATGAAGCTACCTAGATATCTGGATGTTCATGTGTGTAAATGACTTTATGCTTGTATTTACATCTGGTTCATATTATCCACAGTTGTCATCTCAGTGAGCTATAGATATTATAGATCATGTCATTATGGTAGAACTGTCTTTTCAGTTTTATTTTTGATTGTGTATGTGTATGTGGCTAGTTATGAGTATGTGCAAGTGAGTACAAGTACTAGAGATGTTGGATCCCTGAAGCTGGAGTTCAAGGTAGTTGTGATCTGTCCATGTCTTCTGTAAGAGTAGTAAGTGCTATTAACCATTTCTCTCCCTCTCCCTCTCCCTCTCCCTCTCCCTCTCCCTCTCCCCCTCCCCCCTCCCCCCCCCCCCCCTCTCTCTCTCTCTCTCTCTCTCTCTCTCTCTCTCTCTCTCTCTCTCGTGTGTGTGTGTGTGTGTGTGTGTGTTAGATGTCTGTGGAAGTCAGAGTACAACTTTCAGGAGTTGGTTCTCCTTCCACTGTGAGTCCTGAGGATCAAACTCATGTTGACAGGTTTGGTGGCAAGCACCTTCACCTTCTGAGCCATATGCCAGTCCTGTATGATAGAGCTATCTTAAGTCAGTTCCAGCACCCAGGAGGCAGAGAGGCAGGTGGCTCTGAGGTCAAGGCCAGCCTGGTCTTCATAGTGACCATCAGGATACATAGTGAGACCTCCTGACTCGAACAAACAAAAAACAACCCCCCCCCCCCAAAAAAAAAAAAAAACAAGCTCAAAGCAAAATATTATACAAAGTGAATGTTCAGTTCTGAAGTTGTGATACAGGTCCATCCCTCCCCCACCCCCCAATCACTTGTCTTCCTCCCCACCCCTCTTAAGAACTTGAGGTTAGCTGGCTTTAAATGAAGCTGATTATGGCTGTATCTGTTTTGTGCCTGAGGGTAGGGTTGTTGGGATTGGAACTCAAGGCTTTCCTGTTGGATGTTCACCACCACCACTAAGAAGCTACACCTGTCAGAAATTTTTACTTGCTTCTAATAGAAGTCTCTGTTGCTCGGTGTGGTGGTGCATGCCTTAAATCCCAGCATTTGGGAGGCAGAAGCAGGTGGATCTTTGAGTTCAAGGCCAGCCTGGTTTACGAAGTGAGTTTCAGGTCAGCTAGGGCTGTTACACAGAGAAACTCTGTCTCGAAAAACAAACAAACAAAAATAATAAAATAAAACTAAAAAGCAAATGAAGTCTCTGTGATGAAAATATTTTATGACAGATAACCTGTTTTTTTTTTTTTTTGGTTTGTTTTTCAAGACAGGGTTTCTTTGTGTAGTTTTGGAGCCTGTCCTGGAACTCTCTGTAGACCAGGCTGGCCTCAAACTCACAGAGATCTGCCTGGCTCTGACTCCCGGGTGATGGGATCAAAGGCGTGCACCACCACTGCCTTTAAAAAAAAGAATCATTTACTAGATATAAAGCAAAGAACAATCAGACTGCAATCCACAGAACCAGGGAGGCTATATAGCAGGGGGGACCCTAGGATGACTGTCGCGTATAATAAGTTTTGGTTTTACTCAATCACTGGGCAAGCCTCAGTGAAACATTTCACTATTAGTATAAGAATTTGTACTGTATCAAGCTGACAATAGAAAAAACAATTAAAAAAAAGAATAATTTGAAGTGGAAATTTTTGGCCACTGTTTTGTCTTGTGCAATACAGCCATTACTTTTTTTATTTGACAAGTTTCTCTATTTAAAATAAAGCTAGATTTTCACAATGAGAAACTGAAGAGAGAAGCAAATTTCCTTACATTCTGAAGATGCTTAGCTGTAAGTTAAGTTGAGTCCTAGTTGTGAAAAGCCATTTTGGGAAATGTATATTTCTTTTCTTTGCTTGGAGATGCGGTCTCCAATAGCCCAGACCTTAAACTCAAAATATAACTGAGCCTTGCCTTTAACTTCTCATTCTCTTGCAGTCTCCCAAGAGAAATGGGTATTTCATGAAGAAAGATGCTATAACACATTGTGTAAACATAATGAGTCACTTCACTGAAGTCTTTTTGGATTGTTCTAACAATGTTACTGGTTTGGTATGACAATTTACATAGTCAGTTAAATAGAACTATAATTTCTATTAATTTTTGTCATTGGCACAGGAGTTACAAATTTTAGTTGGTATTTGTGCTTTATGGCACAGTCATGATAAGTAATTAATTTGGTTGCTTTTTTTCTTTGAAAATGGGTGGCTTTTGGTTAAAACAGGATTAATCTGTCAGGGATCTTCTAAATAGTCTCTCAACTATTACCGTTTAGCTGTGTCAAACATTTGCCTAGTTTGTGCTGTTGAATTTGGTACCCGTTTCAACTTATTTTCTCATCTTTTAGGTAGATGGGTATTTTCATATATGAGAGAATTAAAATTCCACCAATTTTTTTCTCCTGAAGTCACTTAGGTAGTAGCTAGAGTGCCACTTGGGTGCTGGCTTACATGGTCAAATGATTCCTTTTCATAGTGATTGACTTCTTTTGAAAAAGTTTACAAAATACTTCGTTGTTGAGCATTTATACCATGAAGCACAAATATTAAGGGCAGGTAGTCAAACAACTACACAGCAGATGTCACCCATTTAAGAAGGGAACATTTTACATTCTAAAATTCTCACAGACTCTCATAATTTAAAATTTACATTTTATTTATTTAGTTGTGGGTGTGGGAGCATGCTCCACATTATGAGTTGCAGAAGTCAGAGGACAACTTTTGAGATTCTATTCTACTATTTCAGTCCCAGAGATTAAACTCAGGCATTGTCAGTAAGCAGCTGTATATCCTGAGCCATCCTGCCAGCCCTCAAAATTTCTCTGTTTATTTTATTTAAATACATTCACATTTCAGGGGTATAATTTAAAATGTTTCATTTTGGCTGGTGTAGTTCACTAGCTTTCATTGAGCAAGCTCAGAGGTAATGTTTTGCTGCTTCTATTTAAAATAAGCCTCGAGGGGCTGGGGAGATGGCTCAGTGGTTAAGAGCACTGGCTGCTCTTCCAGAGGACCAGGTTCAATTCCTAGCATCCACTTGGCAGCTCGAAACTGTCTGTGACTCCAATCCCAGAGGCTCCAACACCCTTACACAGACATACATGCAAACAAAACACCAATGCACATAAAATAAATAATGTAAAAAAAAAAAAGAAAAGTTCTGGAGGCTGGGAAGTCCAATGTCAAGGTGCCAGGGTTGGTGAGAGATCTTGCACCATTATTTTACAGAGGCAGCATATGCTGAGATAGATCTAGTGTGTACACTTGGGTTTCTCTTACTTTTCTTTAACCTATCCTTTATCCTTTTTATCTTAATTTTGAAAATGGTAACTGGGGGCATTTGTTAACTTTGTTCCTGCATTTTGCATGAATAGATTTGCAATGCCTAACATTGCTTTAAAAATATTATTTTAGCCAGGTGGTGGTTGCACATGCCTTTAATTCCAGAACTTGGGAGGCAGAGGCAGGTGGATCTCATTTGAGTTAGAGGCCAACCTAGTCTCCAGAGTGAGTTCTAGGATAACCAGGGCTACACAGAGAAACCCTGTCTGGAAAAAACAAAAAGCAACCAAAACAAACCAAAAAACAAAAACCCAGGGCCTTGTGAAATCTAAGCATGTGCTTTTATCACTGAGCTGCACTCCCCAGGCCAAATAATTTTAACTTTTGAAAGCATTATAAAAAGTTTTATGTTTGGGGCCAGCAAGGTGGTTCAGGTACTAAAGGAACTTACTGTGCAAACCTGATGACCTGAGTTGGATCCCCAGAACCCACATGCAAGTATAGAGTCATTCTACACAGTTGTTTGCCGACCTTTGCAGCTGCACCAAGGCATATGGGCCCACATGGATACATCATTCTTGCAGACAGGCACAGAATAATAAAACAAAGTTTTATGATTTGTACCTTGTGGATGGTTGAAATCTGTGACAGAGATGGCTATGTGTCTTTCCTTCCTTCCTTCCTTCCTTCCTTCCTTCCTTCCTTCCTTCCTTCCTTCCTTCCTTCCTTCCTTCCTTCTTTCTTTTGTTCTCTCTCTCTCTCTCTCTCTCTCTCTCTCTCTCTCTCTCTCTCTCTCTCTCTTTCTCTCTCTCTCTCCTCTTCTTCTCTTCACTGGGTATTGAACCTGGAGCCTTGGGCATAGCATCCTAGGCAAAGTGTTCTATTACTGAATAGTATATTTAGCTTAGTTATTTTTCAAAATAATTCTCTTTAATTTATTTTTTGGAAGTAGGGCCTTACTATGTGTTCCTAGCTGGTCTTGAACTCATGGAAATTGGCTGTCCTCTGTCTCGTGAGTGCTAGGA
Organism: Peromyscus maniculatus bairdii; assembly: GCF_049852395.1. Classification (NCBI taxonomy): domain Eukaryota; kingdom Metazoa; phylum Chordata; class Mammalia; order Rodentia; family Cricetidae; genus Peromyscus; species Peromyscus maniculatus. The sequence continues at coordinate 60,455,980 of NC_134859.1, read as the reverse complement.
CTAAAGATGTGTGTCACCATGGCTGATGTTTTCTGTACAGAGGGTCAGTCTTTCTCAGCTTTTTTTTTTTTTTTTTTTTTTTGAGACAGGACTTGATGTGTAGTCCTGGCTGGCCTGGAACTCACTATGTAGGAAGGAGTGGGCCTTGAACTCACAGATACCACTTGCCTTTGCCTTCTAAGTGCTGACATTCAAGGTGCATGTCACCATGCCTGGCCCACATCTAGTACTTGAAGCCCTGATTGCTTGGGTTATGGGCTCAGGTACCACTCTGTCTGGTAGCAGTTGCTAATTTTTAAGTTAAATTAAGAAATTAAAATACAGGGGGCTGGAGAGATGGCTCAGAGGTTAAGAGCACTGACTGCTCTTCCTAGAGGTCCTGAGTTCAATTCCCAGCAACCACATGGTGGCTCACAACCATCTGTAATGAGATCTGGTGCCCTCTTCTGGCCTGCAGTCATACATGCTGTATACATAATAAATAAATAAATCTTTAAAAAAAAATAAAGAAATTAAAATACAACGTCTCATGTAGCGCAGACTGACCTGAAATTAATGGAGGATAACCTTGAACTTCTGACTCTTCTGCCTTGTATCTTGAATGGTTCTCCCCCACCCCCCAACCCCCTTCTTCCCAGTGTTGATCATTCAACTTAGTGCCTCTCACAGACTAGGCAAGCTGCCTATTATTGGGCCACCCACCCATCTTCTGCCAAGTCCTTAAAGGACATCTTCTATTTATGCATTGTTTCTTTCTTTTTTTAGTTTTTGGAGACAGGGTTTCTCTGTGTAGCCCTAGCTATTCTAGAACTTGCTCTGTAGACCAGGCTTGCCTCACAAATGATCCATCCACCTGTCTCTGCCTCCTGAGTGCTGGGCTTAAAGGCGTGTGCAACCACCACCTGGCCTTATCCATCCTTTCTTTTACTTTATCGAGAATATGCTGGTACCAGTTATAGGAATGCTAGCACTAGACTGGTCTACCTAGCAATACCCTACTCAAAAAACAAGCAAACCGAGGGTGAAAATGAGACTGGTATTATTTGGTATTTCTTGACCCCCACCCCCAATACTAAGGGAATTGAACCTAAGGTCTTACATATTAGACAAATGAGCCACTGATGAGCTACACATATCCCCAGCCCTCTTTTTACATTTATTCACCTACTTGTTTTTAATTTATTTTGTGTGTATGCATGAGTATCGAGGTGTGCATGTAAAGATCAGGAAACCGCTTGTAGGAGTCTATTCTTTCTTACCCTATGGGTTATAGGGATCAGACTCAAGTTCTCAGGCTTGGTGGCAAGTGCTTTATCCTTTGAAAGTTTCCTTGGCCTCTAGTTCTCTTTTTGTTTCTAGATAAAATCTCAATACCCAGACTGGCCTTGAATTCACTGTATAGCCCAAGCTGGTTTTCAATTTAGGATTCTCCTGCCTCAGTCTCTTGAGTTGATGAGATGGCAGACTTGTCACAAATCTAGACTAATTAGCTTAATTTTGAAAGGTACAGAAAAGCTATATACTTAGTGTTAGCAGAAAATTAAGCTTTTGAGTAAAGCATGTACTTGGTGCCAGATATCAATCCGAGGGTCTTCCCTGTTAGGCAACTGTTTTACCACAGGCCTGTGTGCATTAGAGTGGGTTTTCTGGGGTGTTTTTTATTTTTTTATTTTTTTTTTTTTGCCCCCTCCTCTACTCCTTTGATAAGATTGGTTAGATTCTTTTTTTTTTCCCCGAGACAGGTTTTCTCTGTGTAGACCTGTCCTAGAACTCACTTTGTAGACCAAGCACCTTGAACTCAGAGATGACTTGCCTCTGCCTTTGGAGTGCTGGGATTAAAGGCGTGGGCCATCACTTCTTGGCTCCCTGGTAGGATTCTTTATTTTTTTCCTTTTTTTAGATTGATTTTATGTGTATGAATGTTTTGCCTGTCTGTGTATATGCATGCCAGGTACCCACAGAAGACAGAAGAGGGTGTTGGATCCCCTGGAACTGTAGTTATAGGTGGTTGTGAGCTACCATGTGGGTGCTAGTAATCAAACTCAGGTCCTCTGTAAGAAGGAATGCTCTTTTTTAATTTTTCCATACAGGGTTTCTCTGTAACAGTCTTGGCTGTCCTAGAACTCTCTTTGTAGACCAGGCTGGCCTGGAACTCACTGAGATCCACCTGTCTCTGCCTCCCAGGTGATGGGATTAGAGGATTGTGCCTCCACCGCCTGGCAGAAGGAGTGCTCTTAACTTCTAAACCATCCTCTTTATCCCAAGATTCTTTTTTTAAATAAGAGTATTACCTTACTATGCAGTTTAATCATATACAGTCATTTTTATAGGTTTGTTTGCTTTTTTTTTTTTTTTTAAATACAGGATCTTGGTGCTTTATTGGGGGGTGGGTGTTAAGGCAGGGCCTCACTAGTATCTCTGCTTGGCCTGGAGCTCTGAGAGATCCATCTTGTAATGTAGTCTAGTCCAAGCCTGCAACTCCTGCACTAAAGCAATCTTCTTGCTTCAGTCTCCTGAGGCTAGAATTAAATATATACCATTATATCTAGCCCTAAATAAGTACTTCAGTTAAAAAATAAAAGGCTGGGCAATGGTGGCATCCGCCTTTAATCCCAGCACTGGGGAGGCAGAGGCAGGTGAATCTCTGTGAGTTTGAGGCCAGCCTGATCTACAAAGTGAGTTCTAGGACAGGCTCCAAAAAAAGCTACACAGAGAAACTCAAAAACAAACTACAACAACAAAATGTATTTTGACTAATTAGAACCTGAACATTTGTTTTTAATGCCATGTGTGTAGGAAGTCAAAAGAGGTAGGATTCCTTAGAACTGTGGAGTTACAGGCAACTGTGATTTACCATGTGAGAGCTGGAGTCCCATCTGGATCCTGTGCAAGAGCAACCACTGATCCAAAGCCATCTCTTTAGTCCTCCCTTTATATTCTTTTTTTTTTTTTTTTGAGTAAGAGTCTTTATGTAGTCCTATACTGGAACTCTTGTAGATCAGGGTGGCCTTGAACTTGCATCGATTCTCTTGTCTTCTACTTTCCAAAAGGTGTGTGTCACAAAACTCAGCCCTTTTAGGACTCTCCCCCACCCCCAGGGTTTCTCTGTTTAGTCTTGGCTATCCTTTAGATTCTTTTTTTTTTTTTTTTTAAGGTTTATTTATTTATTATGTATACAGTGTTCTGCCTGCCTGTATGCCTGCAGGCCAAAAGAGGGCACCAGACCTCATTAAGGATGGTTGTGAGCCATCATGTGGTTGCTGGGAATTGAACTCAGGACCTCTAGAAGAGCAACCCGTGCTCTTAACCACTGAGCCATCTTTCCAGCCCTCCTTTAGATTCTTAATAAATGATTAATTAGGAAATTTAGTGTTTACATAATGTGTTTGTATCAGTGTTTTGTTAGAAACATTGTGTATGTTTGTTGGGCTAATTGCAGGGCCCATCAGATGATGTTTGAAAGATGAATTTTGAAATGTCTCTTTAAGAATAAGTAATTGAAGCTGGTGATAGTGGCACATGCCTTTAATCCAAGTACTCAGGAGGCAGAGACAGGAGGATCTCTGAGTTCAAGGCCAGCCTGGTCTACAAATCCAGTTCCAGAACAGCCAAAGCTATACAGAGAAACCCTGTCTCGAAAAACAAACAAAACAAAACAACAACAAAAGAATAAGTAATTGGAGCAGACACTGGAGAAGATCATCTGGATAGTCGAAAGAGCAGCATATTAGTACACGGCATGTAAACTTTGTGTATGTATGCTGGTAAAGTCTGGGAGAGGAGATTGTGGGATAGGCTGGGAAATTATATAAGCCAAATTGATAGAATTTCTATGTTCTCTATAGCTAGTAGGCAATCTGGAAGTCATTAAACACGTTCTGGCAAAGGCTAGCATTTGGGTCCATTGTGTGTTATGTAGTCTATGTGGGTGGCAACAAAGATGATTGATTGTAGTGTGGAGGTCACAGTTTTTCAGGAAAGAATGATTACTGCTTGAAATATGATAGTGACCATGAAGATTGTTGACTGGAGAAAGGATTAGGAAGTAGAATTGTGAATGCTTGGTGCAGTATGAAGAGAAGAATGTAGGTAGTTTGTAGCTTGAGTGAGGAAGTGGAATTGAGAAACAATTTACAGAATAAAAGGAATTGTATAGGATAGTAAATAAAACTGCTAGATAAATTTTCCTAAACCACATCCAGTTTTCATTTTCTTTAAAAATTTTTGTATGTGAATGTTTTGCTTGCATTTATATCTGTGCACCATGTTTGTGCCTGGTACTAGAGGAGGCCAGAATAGGGTGTTGGATCTCCTGGAACTGGAGTTTGAGAAGTTGTGGGTTACTGGGAGTCGACCAGGTCCTCTGGAAGACCAGCCAGTGCTCTAATATCTCTTCAACTCTTTTTTAAAAAATTACTTATTTTTTTTTTTAAGGTATGGGCAGCCCAGATTGGCCTCAAACTCTCAACTCCCCTTCCTGAGGGCTGGGATTATGTTGTATGGTTTTAACCTGTTCTCAAAACTTTACCGCATGAAACTCAGCCCCCCATGCGCCCCCCCCCCCCTTTAAAAAAGAACTATGTCTTAACATAGTCCTGGAAATCCTGGAATTGACTGGGTAGGCCAGGCTGGCCTTGAACCATCTGCTTGCCTCTGCCTTCCAAGTGCTGGGATTAAAGGGGTGTACCACCACACCAAGCTCTACTTTTTATTGTCTTTCATTAGCTATGTATATGGGAAAGTAAAAGTCGTCATGGCAAAATTTGGTACTCACTAGATGTTAGTTTAGTATTAAATGATACTGTTTTCTTTTTGAAAAGTCATTTTTCTTTTTATGATCTTTTTTTTATCCTGTGTGTGTTTGTCTGTGTACATGTTTTAGTGTGCACACATGGGTGCTAGTGCATGTGTGAACATGCAGACTAGAGGTTAATGTTGTATATCTTTATCATTTGCTTTCTACCATTTTGTTTGTTTTTTGCTTTTGAGACAGGGTTTCTTTGTGTAGCTGTGGCTGTCGTGGAACTCGCTCTGTAGACCAGGCTAGCCTCAAACTCACAGAGATCTGCCTGTCTCTGCCTCCCAAGTGCTGGGATTAAAGATGTGTACCACCATTGCCCAGCCACTTTCTACCTTTTAAGAAAATAATTATTTGCCTGTAATACCAGCACTCGGGAGGCAGAGGCAGGTGGATTTCTGTGAGTTCGAGGCCAGCCTGGTCTACAGAGCTAGTCCAGGACAGACTCCAAAGCTACAGAAAAACCCTGTCTAGAAAAACCAAAGGAAAAAAAAAGAAAATAATTATTTGATGATTTCATTTAAGTGTCTAATGTCATTGTCATTTCTACACCCTCTCAAGCTCCATCCTTTTTTTTTTTTTTTTTTTGGTTTTGCGAGACAGGGTTTCTCTGTGTAGTTTTAGTGTCTATCCTGAATCTCGCTCTCTAGAACAGACTGGCCTCAAACTCACAGAGATCCTCCCGGCTCTGCCTCCTAAGTGCTGGGATTAAAGGTCAGCCCGGCAAGCTCTATCCTTTTTATTATTGCCAGCCATGTCTCTGTAGTTTAGCCTTAGTAAGCTATGGTATGTTCAGTGCTACTTCCCAGACCTCTTCATGGTGCTTTTACTCTGTATAGTCCTTCCTCATAACCTTTTCAGCCTAAATAACAGATTGTCCTTTTTCAGGCAACATTTCCAAATTTTTTTTTTTTTTTTTTTTTTTTTGGTTTTTCGAGACAGGGTTTCTCTGTGTAGCTTTGCACCTTTCCTGGAGCTCACTTGGTAGCCCAGGCTGGCCTCGAACTCACAGAGATCCGCCTGGCTCTGCCTCCCGAGTGCTGGGATTAAAGGCGTGCGCCACCACCGCCCGGCCCAAATTTTTTTATTTGAAGGAAACTTTTTCTTTGAATTCATGATGTGGTGCCTTTTTTTTTTTAATAGCTTGTAAAAAATGTTTCATCTCATGTATCAGATGAGTCAGTGCATTTAAATAGCCTGGGGGTAACATCTAGTACATAGTAACTTGATTGTTAGAGTAGCAATAATGAAGATCATTTCTAAGATGAAGTGATAAATAATTTACCTGTACTTTTACCATTTTGTGATGTTAAAACTGATTTCTTTCTCTGCTCGGGCAGTCTCTTTCTTTGCTTTTATTACTGTTGTACCACTTCACTGTTTCTGAGCCATATGAGGGAAATCTGAGATGAGTTACCCTTTACATCATTCTTTTCATTAAACTTTATTGTGAGTGTTTGAGTCATTTGGGTAGTACTAACTTTAAAGAAATGGGCAAAATAGGTGTTAGGAAGTTTGACAATTTGCTCAGGGTCAGTTTGTGAATGAACAGGATGATTTCTTTTTCTTCTAGTGATGAGAAATTAGGTTCTCACATGAGGCACACATTCTACCACTGAACTATACCTCTAGGCCCCCAAAATGATTTTTAAACCATGACTGCTTGACTCAAATTCTTTGCAGCAAGACATCATCAGAACTGGTAAGAAATGGTGGTGCCTGCTGGGCAGTGGTGGCATCCTGTTTTGAACCTCCTCCCTCAATAGGACTAACTTAATCTGCCTGTAACAAGACCTATACACAGCCAAAAATATTCTTAAAATTTTCACCTCTTTGTAATTTAATTAATTAATTGGTTGATTTTTCATTTTTATTTATTTATTTATTTATTTTTTTGAGGCAGGGTCTCTACATAATCCTGACTGTCTGGAACTTACTATGTAGCCCTGTAGATTAGGCTGGCATTGAATTTAGACATCTGCCTGCCTCTGCCTCTTGAGTGCTGGGATTAAACTAAGTTTTATTTTTAAATCATGTGTCTGTGTTTGGGTTTGTGCATGGGAATGCAGGTGCCACAGAGGCCAATTCTCTGGAGCTGAAGACAGGTGGCTGTGAGCCATACAATGTGCGTGCTGGGAACCAACTTGGGTCCTCTGGTAGTGCTCTTAACCTCTGCACCATCTCTCTAGCACCTTTTTGTAGCTGGAGAGTTTTCTCTCGGGGTCCCGCCAGGCCCCGGCAGTCCAACAGCCCACTTATAAAATAAACACACAGACACTTATATTATTTAAACTGTTTGGCCTGATGGCTCAGGCTTCTTGCTAACTGTTCTTATATCTTAAATTAACCCATTTCTATAAATCTATACCTTGCCACGTGGCTCGTGGCTCACTGGCATCTTCACATGCTACTTGTCATGGCGGTGGCTGGCAGTGTCTCCCTGCCTCAGCCTTCCACTTTCCCCAATTTTCTTTTCTTTGTCCCGTCTATACTTCCTGCCTGGCTACTGGCCAATCAGTGTTTTATTTATTAACCAATCAGAGCAACACATTTGCCATACAGAATGTCCCACAGCACCTTTTATGTTTTATTATATGGTATATATACAGAAAAAATACTTATAGTAATATAGTAATATAAAAAATGTCTAGGTAACTACTCTCAAAGCTTAAAAAAAAATAAAGCATATGGGGGGAGGTGCACACTTTAAATCCCAGCACTCAGGAGGCAGAGGCAGGCAGATCTCCATGAGGGACATTCCTCTTGTTTGTATATATTCCTTTTTTGTTTGTTTGAGACAGGATCTCACTATGTAGCTCTGGCTGGCCTGGAACTCTGTATGTAGACCAGGCTGGCCTCTGCCTCCTGAGTGCTGGGATTAAAGGCATGTGCTACCATACCTGGCCTTTTAAAAACCAAACAATCTGTGCTTTCATGCAGTGGGAGTTGTTTCTTCCTTCCATCTGTGGGTCCTGGGATTGGAGCTCAGGTCATCAAGATTGTTGATAAGTGCCTTTTATGTGCTTGCTGAGCCACTTCACTGGCTCTGGGTTTTATACTTGTAGTATACACGTGCGTATCATTAAACAATGTAGATTTTTAGACCTTATGTGAATGTTATACCATGTATTTTCCAACTTGGTATTTTCATCTAGTAAAGTATTTTTTAGGTAGATGTTAGAAATAAGGCTTAAATGGTTTCTAACATTGCACTGTTTACTGCTGTGAGTATGGATAAAATATTTGCAGATGAGATAGTTTGTTTTGCATGTAATTCTTAAATTAATTAATGATTTTTCCTTAGTAATTTTTATGATTTGTATTTAATAAAGAGAATAATTAATATTGTTGGTATCAATTTTAGATCACAAATCCCTGAACCTCCTCCTCCTCCCCTCAATTTCCTTGACCATGGAAACAACCTGAGTTTATCCAGTTACTTAACGAGAGGTTTCGTGCATATTTCTCTTGGCCTTGTACAGCTAAAAAGTTTCTAAGCTGTATTTAAAATTACATACTTTGCATTATCTCTTTTCAGATCATCTTGGATAATTAGACAAAACTTCAGCAACTTTACATTATTACCATGTAAACAAAACTGGGCTTGGAGGTGCATGTCTTTAATCTCAGTAGTAAGGATAAGAAAGGATAGGCTATCCAGGTACAGGGCCTGTACAATAAGACTCTGTCTCAATAATAATAATAAAACCAAAGAAAGTTTGCAACTTTGCCTGCTTCATTTTACCACTTGTATTGTTCTCTATAGACACTTAATTTGTTATTCGTGCCTTTTTTGTGTCCAGATTATTAAGGACTCCCCCACAGTGTAGCTGAATGTTTAAAAAGACACAAAACTGTAAATCATGGACTTCTGTGCAAATGCCAGGTATTTATTGTTCTATATACTCAGGTTCTAGAAAGGTATTTTGTTTTTGTTGATAGTTTTTTGGTTTTTGGAGACAGGTTTTTTTGGTTTGTTTATTTTTTGTTTTTTAGAGACAGGGTTTCTCTGTATAGCTTTGGAGCGTATTCTGTAACTCACTCTGTAGACCATGATGGCCTTGAACTCACAGAGATCCGCCTGGCTCTGCCTTCCCGAGTGCTGGGATTAAAGGTGTGTGCCACCACTGTCCAGTTTGAGACTTTTTTTTTTTTTTTATTTTTTTAAAATGTAGTCCTGCCTGTTCTGGACCTAGCTTTGTAGATGAGGCTGGCCTCAAGAGATCCAACTGCCTCTGCCTTTCAAGTGCTGGAATCAAAGGCATTCAACACCACTGCCTAACTCTAGAAAGATTTTAAGCAGAAGAATTTAAAGTTGATATACGTATCTTCACCTTGTAGCCCTGACTGGCCTGGAACTTGATGCTACAGCAGGCTGGCCTTGAACTTGCAGAGTGTAGAGATCTACCTGCTTCTGCCTCCCTAGTGCTAGGATTGATTAAATATGTGGGTCATCCTGCCTAATGCCAAGCATATGTTTCCAGAGTATTCAGTATAGTTATTAGTAGAAAGACTCCTAGAAGAACTGTATACTAGTGAAAAGAGATTGCTTCAATAGAATTATCTCAGCCTCCAAATGCTGGAGATTGAGGTGTGTTCTACTGTGCCTAGCTTAGTGCTAAGGGTTTTACTAGTAAGTACAGTATTGCCTCTTCCTAAAGCGCGATTCACCTTTGTTAGAAGGAAGTTTTGTTTTCTTTGACACTATGGAGAACTACATGTCTTTATTTTTTCACTGTCACTGCTGAACCTCTGGAATTTAGAGTACAGATCACTCTTATTGGTGACTGCTTTTTGAAGCTGTTTGCTATCCTTAGCCATTCTAGTAATACTATATTTCCTAATCAAAAATTTGCACTTGAATTTTTTTCATAATATTTTTTTTTTCTTTTCAAAAGCCTGCCTCAAAGAATTGTCAACCAGTTCTATCTCCTTTTTTTTTTTTATTTTTTTTTTTATTTTTTATTTTTTGGTTTTTCGAGACAGGGTTTCTCTGTGTAGTTTTGCGCCTTTGCTGGATCTCACTTTGTAGACCAGGCTGACCTCGAACTCACAGAGATCCGCCTGCCTCTGCCTCCCGAGTGCTGGGATTAAAGGCGTGTGCCACTACCGCCTGGCAGTTCTATCTCCTTTTTAAAATTTTTATTTTATAATGCTAACTGGTCAGTTGTTAGAACAGTTCTGACAGTACTGATAGTTTTTACCCCCTTCTTCCCAACCCTAACCTCCTTTAAGTGGATTTTGTGTTCCTTTAGTGGATTGCATCTTATTAATCTTTATTACAGTATAGAGCCTAACAAGTTAAGTAATGAAAAAATACATTTAGCTTACACTTTCAGTTATTTTGTATGTTTCTTAAGGGCAGAGAATGTTTTAACATTATTACTTCTTTAGTGTGTGCATGCATGCCATAGCTCATGCATGGAGGCCAGAGAACAGTTTTCAGGAGTTGAATTTCCTTTTCCACTATGTGGGATGCATGGCACACAGGTCATTAGGCTTGATGGTAAGCACCTTTACTTGCAGAGCCATCTTGCCAGCCCTATTTCTAAGTTATTTGTACAAGTGGAGACAAATAGTGTGGGTGATAATTAATTAGCAACTTCTGAACAGTTGCTCCCTAATAGAAATGGGATCTGCCTTTATGACTAAGATCATACCCTAGAGAAAACCATCTTTGGGGCTGGGGACTTGGCTAAGTGGGTAAAATACTTGGCACAAGCATAATAACCTGAGTTTGGATCCCCAGCATCCACATAAAAATGTGTATGGTGGCATCAAAACCCAGTTCTCGAGGTAGGGCAGAGACATGCCCATTCCCGGAGCCCATTGGCTAGCCAGTGTACCTAATTGGTAAGCCCTGGGGTCCATGAGAGACCTTATGTAAAAATATGAAGTGGAAAGCAATAGAGGAAAGACACCCACTGTCAGCCTCAGTACCTCTCATGTACACAAGTGCATGCATGCTTGTGAACACAACACACAGACAAAGAGAATACCATCTTCAAGACCACGAGCAAATAGTGTACTGTTCAAAGAAAAAAGCGGTCTTCCTCTAGTTGTACTTTGGCCACAAGGCTCTTTCAAATCATTCCCATTGCTTCCATTCTAGTCCAAAGCCTGTCACCACTGATTACCAGGCCCTTCTCTTGCTTTAATGTGGTTCATTACTTCCAAAACAATCAGCATGAAGCATCACTTTGAGAACATTCTTCTCTAGCTAGAGAATTGCCATGATCCCCCCCCCCCCACACACATACACCACAGCTGAGGACCGAACCCAGGGCCTTGAGCTTGCTAGGCAAGCATTCTACCACTGAGCTAAATCCCCAACTCTGCCGTGATTTATTTATGTGTGTATGTGTGTTTGTGTAAATGTGTGCCAGTTGTGTGTGGGTGCTCAAAAGAGGGCTTCAGATCCCCGAGCTAGAAGTACAGGCTTTGTAAGCTGTCTGGCATGGGTGATAGGAACCTAAGTTGAATCCCCTGGAAGGGCAGGATGCATTCTTAACCTCTGAGCCATCTCTCCAGCCCCTTCCATGAATGTTTGTTTGTTTGTTTGTTTGTTTATTTATTTATTTATTTATTTATTTATTTATTTATTTATTTATTTATTTATTTCAAGGTTTTCTCTGTGTAGCCCTGGCTGTTCTGGAACTTGCTTTGTAGATGAGGGTGGCCTGAACTAAAAGAGATCTACCTGCCTCTGCCTCCTGAGTGCTGGGATTAAAGGTGTACACTGCCACTGCTCTGCACATGAATGTTTTATTAAGTATTACTAAGGTTTTTTTTCTCTTCAGTTTTAAAGCAGTGGAGTTTGTTACTTATTTTGAGTTTTTTTTTTTTTTTTTTTTTACAGGCAGGGTCTCATATATACCAGGCTGGCCTCAACTTGTTTTATAGCCAAGGATGACTTTGATGTCCTATCCTCTGGCCTCCTGAGTACTGGGAGTACAGACATTCATCACTATACCCAATTTATGTTTTACTTTCTAAAAAGTCATAATTAGAGGGCTTGGAGATAAGGCTCAGCAGTTAAGAGCACTGGCTGCTCTTCCAGAGGTCCTGAGTTTAGTTTCCAGTAACCGAATCGTGGCTCACAACCATCTATAGTAGGATCTAATGTCCTCTTCTGGCACAAAGTTGTATATGCAGATAAAAACACTCATATAATTTGAAAAACAAAACAAAAAAACAAAGAACAATTAGAGCTGGGTAGTGGTAGCACACACCTTGAATCCCAGCACTTGGGAGGCAGAGGCAGGTGGATCTTTGTGAGTTCGAGGCCAGCTTGGTCTACAAAATGAGTTCAAGGATAGCCAGGGTTACACAGAGAAACCCTGCCTTCAAAAACCAACAAGAAGAAAAAAGGAAGTTTAGTTTTGAGGCAGATTGTTTTTTTTTTTTAAAACCTCTGTAGGATTTTTACAATCTTCTCTGATATACTAATATCAGAGAATACTACATACTACATACTAATAGCAGTCTTTAAAAAAAAAAGTTATATCTAACTTAGCCCAAAGTAGCTGAACTTTGGTGACTCTTACTCCCTGGGTTTTAGAATTTTTTTGTTTGGATTTTTAAAAGAGAAGAGAGATAAAGTGATTTAGTGTATCTTTGCTTTCTAAGAGCACATTAAAATTTGGCGGTGGTGGTGCAAGTCTACAATTCCAGCACTTGGGACTCAGAAGCAGGTGGATCTCTTGCGTTTGAGGACAAGCAGGGCTGCACAGAGGTCTGTCTCAAAACAAATTTGGTCTGAGTTTACTATGATACCAAAGATAATCATTTAGGGAATACTAGTTGCATATTGTGTGCTAATTACTGTGAATTTATTTTAGAGATAACAATGAAAAACATGTAGGTTGCTGCTTTAGAGTATTGTTGAGGAAACATTGCTGCATATAATTGTAGTGCAGTGTGAAAAGTCTTAAATGTGTGTATACAAAGTACTAGGAAATCACAGGAGTTACTTTGTTTAATTTTGTATAAAAATGTAAAAGTGAATAAAATTTAGGGTCTGTTGCTTATGTTAGTTGCTGAAAGTTTTGCTAACACTATTTAAATATTCCTAACTAGTAATTTGAACCTGGTTTGTCTTTATTTGCAGCTTTACAGGGCATGACCCTAATAGTATTTGTTTTTGTTTTTGTTTTTTTAAACTTTTCACATTTTTGTTTATTTATTATGTGTGTATGGGATGTGTGTGTGTGTGTGTGTGTGTGTGTGTGTGTGTGTGTGTGTGTGTGTTTGCACACCACAGCACATATATGAGGACTGATTCTGCTTTCTTCCCATCATGTGGGTCAAAACAAAAAACTAGAGGCTAGGGGAGTATTAACCAATTTATGGTGCTGAGGATCAAACTTAGGGCTTTGTATATATGAGACAAGCACTCTACCCATACTCCAGTCACACATAATATTTTCTGACATTGATATTTCTTAATTTCCTCTTTTTTGTACTTTTGATTTTGATCTTTTAATACTAGCTGTCATTTATGCTGTTGTCTGTTAATTTTTTTTCTGTAGGAATGGGGGTGTGGTTGGTTTCACACTGTATAACTTACTGTAGTCCAGGCTGGCCTCAAACCTGAGGCAATTCTGCCTTGGCCTCCTGAATCCTAGGATTATAGGCATGAGCTACCACTCCTTGTTTACTTTATGGTTCTTTATTGAGGTGTGCATCAAATTCATATGGATTAAATTTTACCCATTAAAGAAAATTAAAATTTATATGCCTTCTGCTGAATTTTTGAGAATGAGGCTTAGCTGTTATTTTTAGAGTTCCTTGGGTGATTCTGATGAACAGTTCTAGTTTGAATTTAAATAAATAGTTTAGCAAAATTAATTTGAGAAAAGAGCATAAGTGGCATTTATTCTGTTTCTCTGTAGTGATTTCTAACCTAAAGAATTATTGCTTGAATTTTACATAAACTGGTAGAGGTATTGGAGTGTTCTCCCTTGACAGCTTTCAGTTCATAGAGTAATGGACTCCCAAGTTGGAAGTTATGGTACAATGCAATAGTATAATTTAGTATAGTAGTTTCCATGTTATGTGGTAATTTTTTGTCATCATAGATTCCACTAAGTTAAGAATAGTGAGTGGATTTAGAGTTGGAAAATTGGCTAAGCTGTTATAAGCATTTGTTATTCCTGCATGGGACCCAGGTTTGATTTTCCGCACCCACATGGCTGCTCACAGCTGTCTAACTCCAATCCCAGAGGATCTGACACCCTCTTCTGACCTCCTCTGGCACCGGACACACACATGATATGTATACAAACATGTAGGGAAAATATTCTTATACATAAAATAATAAAGACTTTAAAAACTTGAATAATAGTGGATTTAATAATAAAATAATAGTGGATTAGAGTATACTTACTAGGAAACTTTATCAGAAAGTAGGACTTCTTCATATTCCAGAGTATTTAAAGCAATGTGTTGAGCAGGCGCTATACCTGTACATGAATTCTGCAATGCAGATCCTTTCTTTGTATTTGCAATTAAGTAAGCATAGATTAATGCTAAAGGAAGTTTAAAAAGAAAAAATGTGACTCAAAAATCTCAAAAATAATACTTAAAAACAAGTATTTGGGGCTGGAGAGATTGCTCTGTTTTTCTAGAGGACCTGGGTTCAATTCCCAGCACTCACATGGCAGTTTACAAAAAAAACTGCCTATAACTCTACCTCCAGGGGATCTGACACCCTCACACAGACATACATGCATGCAAAACACCAATGTAGATGTAACCAATCGTCTTATTAAAATAAGAAACACAGAGCCAATGTAAAAGAGAAAGCGGAGGGGTCAGAGCTCAGAGATAAAATCTTACCTCCTGCAGTGCTCCTAACTTCCCCGAGAGAGAGCTACTTCCTGTTTGTCTGTGTTTAAATAGTCTTTCTGTTCTGCCTTCTCATTGGTTGTAAACCCAACCACATGACTGCCTCATCACTGCCTGTAAGTACCGCCCTCCAGGTCTTAAAGGCGTATGTCTCCAATACTGGCTGTATCCCTGAACACACAGAAATCTACCTAGCTCTTCTAACCACCACGCTCTTGCTATGGCTCTAATAGCTCTGACCCCAGGGCAACTTTATTTATTAACATAAAATTAAAATCACATTTCAGTACAAATAAAATATCACCATACACCAATGCTTATAAAGTAAAAATAAATAAATAAATCATTAAAAAAAACAAATATTTCTTATTTTTTCTTTTGTGGTTTTTTTCTTTTTGTTTCTTTTCTAGACAGGGTTTCTCTGTGTTTTCCTTGGCTGTCCTGGAAGTCACTCTGTAGACCAGGCTGGCCTCCAACTCAGAGTGCTGGGATTAAAGGCACATGCTACCACTGTCTTTTTTTATATTCCCTTCATTTGTAGGTGTGTATCACAAAACAACTGAGCTGAGATTTTATGTTCTGAGCTGAGATTTTTAAACCGTTAGAGCTGTATATAATAAAATTCTAACAATTCCTAGTTCAAAATGGCTATGATGCTGAAGTAAAAAAGGGAGACACCTTGTCTTCATTTGGGGAATATGAATAATCTTTGAGTGTCTATTGAAAGAACAAAAAAAGTCTCCTTTGTTGTAGGGTAGAAACATTTTTTTCTTTAAATTTATTTATTTATTTTCCTATTATCAGCTTGATACAGTATAAATTCTTATCCTAATAGTGAAATGTTTGATTGAGGCTTGCCCAGTAATTGAGTAAAACCAAAACTTACTATAAGCCACAGTCATCCTAGGGCCCCCCTGCTATATAGCCTCCCTGGTTCTGTGGGTTGCAGTCTGATTGTTCTTTGCTTTATATCTAGAATCCATTTATGAGTGAGTACATACCATGTTTGTTCTTCTGGGTTTGGGTTACCTCACTCAGGATGATATTTTCTAGTTCCATCCATTTGCATGCAAATTTCATGCTGTCATTGTTTTTCTCTGCTGAGTAGTACTCCATTGTGTATATGATATGTACCACATTTTCTTAATCCATTCTTCAGTTGACGGGCATCTAGGTTGTTTCCAGGTTCTGGCTATTACAAATAGTGCTCCTGTGAACATAGTTGAGCATGTATCTTTATGGTATGAATCAGCATTCCTTGGGTATATGCCCAAGAGTGATATGGCTGGGTCTTGAGGTAGATTTTCCCAATTTTCTGAGAAATCGCCATACTGATTTCCACAGTGGTTGTACAAGTTTGCATTCCCACCAACAGTGGAGGAGTGTTCCCTTTGCTCCACATCCTCTCCAACATTGACTGTCATTGGTGTTTTTGATCATAGCCATTCTGACAGGTGTAAGGTGGTGTCTCAGAGTCGTTTTGATTTGCATTTCTCTGATGATTAAGGATGTTGAGCATTTCTTTAAATGTCTTTCAGCCATTTGTGATTCTTCTTTTGAGAATTCTCTGTTTAGCTCTTTAGCCCATTTTTTAATTGGATTGTTCAGTATTTTGATGTCTAGTTTCTTGAGTTCATTATATACTTTGGAGATCAATCCTCTGTCAGATGTGGGGTTGGTTGGTGAAGTTCTTTCCCCATTCTATAGGCTTTTTGTCTTATTCACCGTGTCTTTTGCCCTACAAAAGCTTCTCAGTTTTAAGAGGTCCCATTTATTGTTGTGCTCAGTGTCTGTACTGCTGGTGTTATATTTAGGAAGTGATCTCCTGTGCCAATGTGTTCAAGATTACTTCCTACTTTCTCTTCTATTAAGTTTAGTGTAAGTGGATTTATGTTGAGGTCTTTGATCCACTTGGACTTGAGTTTTGTGCATGGTGACAGATACGGATCTATTTGTAATCTTTTACATATTGACATCCAGTTATGCCAGCACCATTTGTTGAAGATACTTAGAAACAGTTTTTTGCTTTTTGAAAATAACTTGTTTATTTTATGTGTATGGGTATTTTGTCACGTGCATGTAGTACCTGCTGAGGCCAGAAGGTGTTGGGTTGTCTTAGACTAGAATTACAAGTAGTTGTGAGTCTCATGTGGTTGCTGGGATTCAAACAGTCTTATGGAAGAATAGCCAGTGTTTTAAACCATCGAGCCATACTTCAGCCCTACTTTTGGGGGCGGGGGGCAGAGATAGGGTCTTATCAATGTAGCCTTGGCTGGCTTGAACTTGGTATGTAGACCAGGCTGGCCTTGAACTCACAGCTATCTACCTGCCTCTGCCTCCAAGTACTGGTATATAATATACCATGATACCTGGTATTCAATGTTTTACTTTTGCTGTCCATCAAAAGGAGTACCAAGGGATAGAAAAAGTTCCCTCCAGTAAAATTTTAGTAGCTTTTTAGAGAAATCTGGTATACTACTTTTATTTAAGAATACAGTTCATAGCTGGCAGTGGTGGTGCTCGCCTTTAATTCCAGCACTCAGGAAGCAGAGGAAAGCAAATCTCTTTGAGTTTGAGGGCAGCCAGGGCTATGCAGAGCAACCTTGTCTTGAAAAACCCAAACAACAACAACACAGTTCTTCAAACTAGGCCTCTCTGATACAAAGTTTTTGCTTCTGTATGTGTTCTCTTCTATTTCAAACATTAAACTTGGAGTGATTCCTTTGAACAATCCAAGTAAAGTTAAGCAGTATGAAAGTATTCATTCCAGTATTCTTTGTTGTTGTTTTTGAGACAGGGTCTCGCTATAGCTCTTGCTGCCCTCCAACTCACAGGTATCATGCCTGCCTCTGCCTTCCTAAAGGCATGAACCGCCATGCCCAGCTGCTCCTGTACACTTTAATGATAGTCTAAGCCCATATACATAAAGGATTATATTTTACTTAAATTACTGGCAGGATGTGTGTGAAGAGAGATTGACCTACTTAATTTTAAAATTGATGCATTTGAAAGTGAAGGCTGCATTTGAGACTAAGGCTGTTGTAGTTTTGGTGTAAAGGCTATGGGAAATCTTTTATCATAGGCATTGATTCCTTAAAGCCCACCCATATTATACAGAGTAATTGGCCTTACTCAGGGTATGCTGATTTAAATGGTAATCCTAAAATACCTCCATGGTCACATCTACATTTGTATTTGGCCAAATATTTGAGTACTGTTGCTTACTTAGCCAAGTTGACAACATAAAATTAACTATCACAGGGAGTATAATAGAAAATGTCTTTAGTGAAAGTCAAACAACAACATCGAGTGATTGATAGTACAAGAAGCAGTGGATGTCTAGATTGGACTTAACTTTGTATATAAATATGATTTCAAAGCCCAAAACCTACTTTCATAATCTACTTTCTTTTTTTTTTTTTTTTTTTTTTTTTTGGTTTTTCGAGACAGGGTTTCTCTGTGTAGCTTTGCGCCTTTCCTGGAGCTTACTTGGTAGCCCAGGCTGGCCTCGAACTCACAGAGATCCACCTGGCTCTGCCTCCCGAGTGCTGGGATTAAAGGCGTGCGCCACCAACGCCCGGCTCATAATCTACTTTCTATAGTTCATCTATATTCAGCTCTTGCCTTTAATATGTGATTTACTACAATTGAGATTGTTAGGAGTGATTCTTGGTTGAGAAAAACTTAGTTTTATGAGATAGGTCTTGCTATGTAACCTAGGCTGGCCTCAAATTCCATATTCTCCTGCCTCAACCCAGAGTGCTAGAATTTTAGGTGTGATCTCTACCACACTGAGTCCTACTCTTTGGTCTAAGAGTTACTGAAAAATAATGTAAAACATTTATTTGCAAATGTTAAATGAATGGCCTTCAATGGTACTAAATGAATCATGGTTAATTGTAACTAGAAGAAAACAAACCTCAGAACTGAGAGCTCAGTGAGTGAAGTGCTTGCTGTGCAAGCGTGAGAGAGGGCCTGAGATTCGTTTCCCAACACCACTGTCTAGTGACTTTTCTACTGCTGGGCTAAAACACCATGACCAAGGCAACTTACAAAAGAGAGTTGAATTGAATTTATGGCTCCAGAAGATTAGAGTCCATGATGGTAAAACAGGGCAGTAGGGACAGCTGAGAGCTCACATGTTGACTTGAAAGCAGGAGTCAGAGAGGGAACACTGGGATAGGCAGGAAGCTTTTGAAGCCCCAAACCCCAGCTCCATGACACACCACATTTCCTAATCCTTCCCTAACAGTTCCACTAAGAGAGGACCAAGAATTCAAACACATGAGCCTATGGGGGCCATTCTCATTCAAACCACCATACTCATGTAAAAATCTGGGTTTGGTGGTCTGTGTTTTGAATCCCAGTCTTCAGGAGTGGAGACAGGTAGATTCTGGAAGCTCATTTGCCAGCCAGTCTAGCCAAAATAGTGAATCCTTGGGTCAGGTTTGGAGGCAAACATGCCCGTTCAACAAACAGTTTCATTGGTCCCCTGGTTCCTGAATTCTTTTATTTGTTTTGTTTTGTTTTTGTTGAGACTGAGTCTATTCTATACATAGAAAATTGTATAGACTGGAAAACTCTGTAGATAAGGCTAGCCACAAACTCAGAGACCTGCCTGCCTCTTGCTGCCAGGATTAAAGGCATGTACTAATATGTCAGGCTGGTTCTTGAAATATTACATGCTTTCTTTCCTGATATGTCTTTGATCCCTATTTTCCTAATGCTGTTTAGTAAATTTTACCTGATTTGTAGCATATTAAAGAAAAATGAAGCTGGATAGTGGTGGCACATGCATTTAATCCCAGCACTTAGGAGGCAGAGGCAGGTGGATCTCTGTGAGTTCAAGGCCAGCCTGGTCCACAAAGCAAGTTCCAGGATAGCCAGGACTGTTTGTTACACAGAGAACCCTGTCTTGAAAAACCAAAAACAAACAGACAAAAAAAAAAAAAGAAAAGAAAAAAAGAAAAAAAAATGAGCTGGGCATGATGGTTCAAGTCTTTAATTCTAGCATTTGGGAGCCTGAGTGAGGTAGGCAGATCTTTGAGTTTGAGGCCAGCTTGATCTACAGTGAGTTCAGGGCGGTCAGAGCTACTTAGTGGGACCTTGTTTGAGGGAGGGAAGGGAAGGAGGGAGAAAAGAGGGGAAAAAAAACAGTTTCCTGTTTTGATTAAATATTTAAACTTTAAAAATATTTTTAAAAATTTATTTACTTTTTATGTACATTAATGTTTGCCTGCATGTATATCTGTATAAGGTTATTGGATCCCTTGGAGCAGACAATTGTGAGCTGCCATGTGGGTTCTTGGAATTGAACCTGGGTCCTCTGGAAAAACAGCCAGTGCTCTTAACCTTTGTGCCATCTCTCCAGCTCTAATTTTTAAACTTTTTATGTGAAGATCACCAAGCCATTCCTGAGTTGTACCTTGTTTTATATTCAAAACTTTGTTACATTCATTTTAGAATAGAAATCTATAAATTTATATCCAATTTCTTTAAGTTTTTACTTTATTATAATCTCCTTCAATATTATAATATTTTGGTTTAATTAAGAAGTAAGGTGGGGCTGGAGAAATGGCTCAGAGGTTAAGAGCACCGACTACTCTTCCAGAGGTCCTGAGTTCAATTCCCAGCACCCACATAGTGGCTCATAACCATCTGTAATGAGATCTGGCACCCTCTTCTGTATGCATAATAAATAAATAAACCTTAAAAAAATATTAAAAAAAAAAGTAATGTAGAAGCCTGATGTGATGGCACACGACATCATATCAGCATTAATCTCAGCGCTCAAGAGGCAGAGACAGTTGGATCTCTGATCAAGGTCAGCCTGGTCTACAGACCAAGTTCTAGGACAGCCAAGCACAGAGGGGCGGGGGTGGGGGAGAAACCCTGTCTTGAAAAACAAACAGACAAACAAAAAAGAAATAATATAAGGGCTGGAGAAGTGGTTTAAAAGTTAAGAGCATCCCAGAGGACATGAGTTTAATTCCCAGCATCCATATGGTGGCCCATAACCATATGTGCCTCCATTTCTAGGGGATCTATCCTCTTCTGGCTTCCATGGACCCAAAGCATGAACATGGTTCATAAACATACACGCAGGCAGGAATACTCATACATAAAATAATAAAAAGAAAAAATACTATCCTTTTTGATTATCTAAAGAAATGATAGGACCATTCTCACATATAAATTAGTTTCCTATCCTTTTTTTCTGTTGAATGCTGATTACCTGTAGTCTGGAAACTTCCGTGTAATTTTTTTTTTTTTTTTAAACATCAGTGTGCCATTAGTGTAACAGAGGAAGTAGTTTGTTGTGTTTTTTTTTGTTGTTGTTCTAGTTTTGGTTTTTCAAAACACAGTTTCTCTGTGTATCCCTGGCTGTCTTGGAACTTGCTTGGTAGAACAAATTTAGTTTTGAACTCAGAGATCTACCTGCCTCTGTCTCCTGAGTGCTGGGATTATAGGCATGCGCCACCAAGCTACTTTTTACTTTTCTTACTCAAATTGAAGTATTGATTCATGACATAATAGATTATGACATAATAGTTTTTGTTTGTATTTTAAACGAAATTGGAATGTGTTCTTCAGATTTTTTAGTATTTTGTTTGGAAAAGGGATCTCATATCTTAGATAGGCCTTGAACTGAACTGTTAGCTACAGATGACCTTGAACATCCTCTTGCTTCTACCCATCTAATGCTGGAATTACAGGTTTGCAATGTTGGGGATAGAACCCAGGGCTTTGTGCCCCTGGAAAAGCTCTCCACCTACTGTGTGCTACATCTGTCCCAAGTGTGTGAAGGTAATTGGATAAAATGTCAGATTTAGGAATACACCTGTACAGGTATTAGTAATACATATTAATGCGTTCTGTGTTTTGGAATTATACTCTAAAGCTTGATCATTTGTAAGGCAAACCATTTTTATTGCACCCAAATCTCATTCCCTTTCTTTCCTCTTCCTTCTATCCCTTTCTCATGTATTTGTCTGTGGTGGTAAGAACTTAAATTGTGTCTATGCCGTCCGTGTACTTGCTAAGAAAGTCATCTACCACTGAGCTACATCCCCAGCCCCAACTTATACTTTTAAAAAACTTTATATGGAAAATAGCTATAAACAAAACTAAGAGAATAATGAGTTTTGTAATTCTTTAATAATCAGCTGTCTAATCAGTATTCAGATTTCTCTAATTTCTTGTGTCGTTATTTTATAGTTTTTTTGGATTTAGATCTCAACATGGTTCATAAATTGCAGCTGGTGAATATCACTTGTCTTAATTGATTTGTTTTGTCTTTTCAAGACAGGATTTCTCTATGTAACAGTTCTAGCTGTCTTGGAACTCGATTTGTAGACCAGGTTGGCCTTGAACTCACAATGATCTACTCATTTGTTTTCTAAGGCTTCTCACAGCTTAGATTTTGCTGCTTGTGTTCTCATGTGTTCCTCTGCCCTCCTCTTACAGCAAATTGATAATTGGAGTCAGAGAGACTTAATCAGACTGATTTATGGTAACAATTTTTCACTATTCTTTCACTACACTAATACAAAATACACTTACATAGGTATTATTGTACATCCTGTCCTTTTTTTTTTCAATCAGCATTTAAGCATCTCATCTGGAAACAGAAAACAAATGCTTATATTTCTCTGTAAAAGTTTTGTTTTAGAGGCAGGCGGATCTCTGTGAGTTCGAGGCCAGCCTGGGCTACAGAGTGAGTTCCAGGAAAGGCGCAAAGCAACACAGAGAAACCCTGTCTCGAAAAACCAAAAAAAAGTTTTGTTTTATGGTATCATCTCTACTCCATCTCCTTGTCCATTTAAACAATGTTTTCTAGCCATGCATGGTTATTCATTCCTGTAATCTAGTACCTGGTAGGCTGAGGCAGGAGGATTGCCTTGAATTCCAGGCCAGCCTGGGCTATTATGATATTATGTTTCATCATCATAATCATAATAATTTGTTTAATGATTGATAATATTTCTGGCATGTTAAGCCATTTTTCCATCTAGCATTCCACCAAAACCATTCTCATCAAGTTTATCAGTGAACTGCATATTGAATGCAGCCAGCCTATCCTTTCATATTTGGTAACTTTGGATACTATAAATTGCCTCTCCTCAAAAACACTTCTTTGACTTCTGTGATATACCTTTACTTTTACTGCCCTAATTGCTTTAATTAAATTGATTGATTGGAGCTAAGAACTTGCAGGAATTGAATCTCTCCACCATGTGGCTCCCAGGGATTTAGGTTGTCAGGCTTGGCAGCAAAGTGTCTTTACCACTGAGCTATCTATCTCATTATTGTATATTTTCTTTAAGTCCATTCACTGTTCTATAATTTTTCTGAAAAACATGTTTGTGATTCCTCTTGACCCTAGACTGAATTGTAAAGACCTGAGCTTGTTTTATGCTCCATCCTCTGTAGGAGGATTATTGAGTTTGAGGCCAGTCAGAGCTACATAGTGAATCCCTGACTTAAAAAAAAATAACAATAGTAATAATCTCACTTTTAGGCAGAATTGGAGTTTTCTAGAGTAGCTATATATTAATAATTGAAATTAAATAGGTAGGCGGGTGGTGGTGGTGGTGGTGGTGGTGGTGGTGGTGCTGCTGCTGCTGCTGGTGCTGCTGCTGCTGCTGCAGCTGCTGCTGCACCACCACCACCACCACCACCACCACCACCACCACCACCACCACCACGAGCACGCCTTTAATCCCAGTATTTGGGAGGCAGAGCCAGGTGGATCTCTGTGAGTTCGAGGCCAGCCTGGTCTACAGAGTGAGTTCCAGGATAGGCACCAAAACTACACAGAAAAACCCTGTGTCCAAAAAAAAAAAAAAGAAAGAAAGAAAGAGAGAAAGAAAAGAAAAGAAATTTGTAAATAAGTTAAATTTGAAAACAATTCTGTGTTGCTGAGTGTGGTGGTGAATGCTATAAACCTAGCACTACAGGCTGAGGCAGTAGGATTGCCAAGAGTCTTAGCCAGGGCTACCTAGTTAGACCCTGTCTCAAAAACAGCAACAAAAGTACTGTTTTGCCACACATAGAGGATTTCTCTATATAGCCCTGTCTGTCCTGAAATTGTGCTGTAGACCAGGATGACCTCAAACCCATAGAGCTATGGCAGTCTCTGCCGCCCGAGTGCTGTGATTAAAGATGTTTGCCACCACAGACTGGATGCTTGTTTTTATTTATATATTCATCATCATAAAGTATTTTGAATAAATATATTTTCTCCTTTGTTAAAAAAAAAAGTAGTTTTGCACCTGCATAAAATGTGGCTGGGTTTAGGGAGTACATACATGGGTCTGAAATTATAATATACTTGTGGGGTCATAAGGATGCTTGGTCTACATAGTATAGTTTATTTTTTTGAGATAGGAATTTATTTTGGCATTGACTGATTTTTTTTTCTTCTTTAAACTATAGGTTGACTGTCATATAATGTGCATATTAATATAATTATGTCATGTTCTATAATTAATAATTTAGAAATAAGCCGGGCGGTGGTGGCGCACGCCTTTAATCCCAGCACTCGGGAGGCAGAGCCAGGCGGATCTCTGTGAGTTCGAGGCCAGCCTGGGCTACCAAGTGAGTCCCAGGAAAGGCGCAAAGCTACACAGAGAAACCCTGTCTCGAATAAACCAAAAAAAAAGAAATAATACAAATTTTAAATGAGAGAAATAATTTTCTTTTTTTCTTTTTTTCTTTTCTCTTTAGGTGGAATGAACCTTACTTGTTGACTACTTCCTGGTTGCTGATTGGATTCACTTGAGAAAGAATCATTTTCTCCTCTGTGGAAGCCACTTAGTGGCATATTTAATTCAAATCCAGGGATCACAAAACTTTCGATTTTTCTGGAGGGACATACCACTATATCATATAAGCTTGACATTACAGCCAAAATGGTGCTGTCCCAGAGACAACGAGATGAACTGTAAGTTTCTCTGTTTTTTGCTATTTAGAAACCTCTTAGCCAGCGGTGGTGGCTCATGCCTTTAATCCCAGTACTTGGGAGGCAGAGGCAGGTGGATCTCTGTGAGTTCGAGGCCAGCCTAGTCTACAGAGGTAGTTCTAGGACAACTAGGGCTATTACACAGAGAAACCCTGTCTCAAAAAATACCCCCCCCCCAAAAAAAAGAAAAGAAATTCTATTCTTAGAATAATAATCTAGGCATGATTGATGGTACATGGGGTAGAGGGAAGATCATTCTCTGCTACTTTGGAAGTTCAAGGCCAGCCTTAGGCTAGCTGACACCTTGTCACAAAAGGGATAGAGTTGAGAGAAAGTGTTA
This sequence comes from Peromyscus maniculatus bairdii, assembly GCF_049852395.1. Taxonomy (NCBI): domain Eukaryota; kingdom Metazoa; phylum Chordata; class Mammalia; order Rodentia; family Cricetidae; genus Peromyscus; species Peromyscus maniculatus. The sequence continues at coordinate 60,431,029 of NC_134859.1, read as the reverse complement.
AAATGCCGTCTTGGGAAGTCTATTCTTCCAAGTCTATTTCTACCAGTGTGGCTATATTAGTATTGACAGTTTGTCTTGGCTTCAAAATTGGGCCTTCTTTTAGCATGGAATTAATTCTTTGTCATGTTTGAGTTTAAAGCAAAAAGAATAAGATTAGTTGGTAAGTTTTAGTCTTTTTAAAAAAATATCTTAAACATAAATATCCTCAATAGGAAGATAAATGCTGCTGCAGATAGCTCTTTTAATTAAAAAAAAAAAAGTTGGGAACTGGAGAGATGGCTTAGTGGTTAAAAGTACTGGCTGCTCTTACAGAGGACCATGGGTTCAATTCCCAGAACCCACATGGCAGCTCACCACTGTAATGCCAGTTCCAAGGGATCTGAAACCTTCACCCAGACATGAATGCAGGCAAAACACCAGTGTACATAAAATGAAAATAAATAAATCATTTTAAAAAAAGTTAATTATTCTAGGCACAGTGGTGTAGGTACATTCAAGAGACAGACAGGTGGGTCTCTGAATTTGAGGCCAACATGGTCTACAGAGTGAGTTCCAGGACAGCCAGAGCTACACAGTGAGACACTGTTTTATAAAAACAACAAAAGACATTTTATTTAATTTTATGTGATTATATGGTATATGCATGTGTACGTATTTTTGTGTGCATTTGTGTGTGTTGTGCATACTTCTGTGCATGTGTGTGTGGAAGCCACTGTTACTCTGTAGTTTTCTTTTTTGAGGTAGTATCTATGTCTGAATGAGCTTGCTGATTTGGCAAGGCTGTCTGACTGGAATCCCCAGCACTGGGGTTATAATAAACAGGTACCACCAAACCTAGCTCTTTACATAATTTCCGGGGATCTGAATTCAGGTCCTCATATTTGAATGACAAGCAATTTACCCACTAAGCTATCTCCCTAGCTTCCCTAATTTTTGTTTTATCTAGGATTCATGTTATAAGAAAGAATTCCTATTTATCATTGTCTTCATTATTAATTTTGTAATTAACTTCATCATGAGGTGGCTAGTACATTTAAGCAGATGCATTAGTGAGGGTATAAAATTCCATATTTTGTAATATATATATATATATTTTGGTTTTTCGAGACAGGGTTTCTCTGTGTAGCTTTGCGCCTTTCCTGGAGCTCACTTGGTAGCCCAGGCTGGCCTCGAACTCACAGAGATCCGCCTGGCTCTGCCTCCCGAATGCTGGGATTAAAGGCGTGTGCCACCAACGCCCGGCATATTTTGTAATATTTTACAGCATTTCATTTTTGTAGTTGAATACCAAGGAGACAATTTAGTTTTAGTTTATTTTTAGGATCCCTATGACTTTTTTTTCCCCCTGAGAAGAGGACCAACATTGTAGCTTACCCTGGCTTGGAACTTTTTGGGTTGGACCATGCTGGCCTTGAAGTTACTGTAATCTTCTTGCTTTAGCCTCCTGAGAGCTGAGCTTATAGGCATGGCACTGTGCCCAGACTTTTTTTGATCTTTAGAATGTTTCTTTGCAAGTAATTTTGAATCTATGAACAAGAATAATACTCCCTTACAGCCCCCCCCCCCATATTTATTGGTGTTTCGAGGCAAGATTTCTCTGTGTAACAGCTTTGGTTATCTCCTGGAATTCACTCTGTCGACCGGGCTGGCCTCAAACTCAGAGAGATTCACCTGCCTATGCCTCCTGAATACTAGGATTAAAGGGATATGTCACCACCATGTAGCCCCTGGACTCTTCTTGATAAGCTATTGATTGTTGGAGGAGGAAGTGTCATTTTCTTTAATGATACAGCCACTGGGAGACTTGCAGTTGGACTTTTCTTTCCTGCTTGCCAGTTCCCAAATAACAGTCATGGAGACTTAATTATAAATTCTCAGCTGATAGCTCAGGCTTGTTACTAGCTCTTACATTTTAAATTAACCCATATTTCTTATCTACCCTGTGCTATATGGTGAGACCTTCTTTTAACATGGCACGTTCATCTTGCTTCTCTCTGCGTCTGCTCTCGACTTCTGAGACTCTGCCCTTCTTCCCAGCATTCTCCCTGCCCCCAAAATCCTGCCTAGTTGTTGAATAATCAGCTTTTTTATTTTTATTTTTTATTTTTTAAAATATGGAACGCTTCACAAATTTGTGTGTCATCCTTGCTCGGGGGCCATGCTAATTTTCTCTGTATGGTTCCAACTTTAGTATATGTGCTGCTAAAGCTAGCACTAATCAGCTTTTTATTAACAATAAGAGCAACACATTTTCACAGTGTACAAAAGGATTATTCCACAGCATTTCCCCTTTTTTCTCTAAATAAAAAAGGAATGTTTTAATTTAACATAGTAAAATTATATACAACAAAAACAGTTATCAAGTAAGAATTACAGTTACAGTATCCAGTCCATTTGTGTTTGACAAATTTAGAGAAAATATTCTATCATTTATCTTTGTGAGTCTAAAGTTTTATACCTAATTTACCTTTTTATCATAACTAAGGAAAACTTTAAGTCTAATTATTCAGTCTTTTAACTCCATTGAAGACCCCAGAAGGGTGTAATGTCAACTAACTACAGGGACATCTGGCTGCCTGGACAGTCACCCAAATGTAACATTGGGGCATCCAACTTTGGCCTACAAGCTTAGTATATCTAACAGATATTTCTGAGAAGCAGGGAATTTTGAAGGACCATCTTACTTTGTCTTGGCAAAGTTTGGCAGTCGCCATTCCTTTGCCCAAATGACCAGCTTTTGCCATAAAGCAAGCAAACTCCATATGGAGGTTCTTCGATGCCCATCATCTTCTTTTGAAGTAAATTAGTGTTGCCAGGAGCAGACGTGTCACTGTCATGAAAAGCTTTAGGTTATTAAACATATTGAATGCCATATTCTGTAGGTCTTTGGAGTGTTTGAAGACCATCTATCTTTCTAAATATCTGTTTAACCTTGAAAACATACCTAATGTGACTATAAGCTTGATTATTATAGATGACTAACTACTAACCTATATTTTTTAATTATACATTTTTAATTGAGTTACACAATACCTCAAACAAGAGTAGAAAGATACATATAGTGTAGCAAAAATGACTAAATATGTATCAATAAACAAAAATCCATACCAATATAAAGTTTTTTGAGATTAATAGTTTTTGGATTAAAGTCGATTCAAGAATCTACTCTTTTATGTAATCATTTCTGTATAATATTCACCTTTTTCCCTTTAGAAAGAAATCTTTGAAGTTAACTCTTTTGTTGAGCTTTTTTTTCTGACTATGACCAATAACAACTTTTAACCTTAAACAATGACAAACACCCATAATCCATTGAATAACCAAAACCCATCCATATCCCATCTCTTGGGAATGTGGGCATCGTTCTCTAGTCTACTTCCTGTTGTCTGTGGGTGCTGGTATCTTTGGGGGAACCCTGAAAAAAATCAGGATAACTGTCAAGTCGTAGCTGGAGTAGTTTATGAGGCTGGGCCATCTCAGCCAGTAGCCTTGAATCTGTTTTGGGTGCAGAATTCTGAGGAGACTGTGACAGAGACATTTTGAGGTGCTGGATCACCTGGGCCATCTGTTTTCATTGGTGTCTTGTCCCCTTGTGATGAAAATGCATAAACTTTTAAAGATTACATTACATACATTTCTGTATTAATACATGTATAGACTGTACATTGTATACAAGTCATCCAAATATTATTTTTTGTTTTATGTTTGAGTAGGTAAAATATTCATCATGTGTCTTGTAATTCTTGTAGGTTTAATTCTTTATGTTTGTAGTCAGGATTTTCAGAGAGTTGTCCTCAATCAAACTTGATCATCTTTAACCTGGAATAAATCAACAGCCTCTCATTTCCAGTGGAAATAAAAGCATAAACCTCTCTCCCAAAACATCATATCTTTTGACTTCCATTTTGAAGTCAAGATATTTTTAAAATATATAGGTTAGTTTAATCTAGCAGTTTCCATAATCCAGTGTTTCTTAGCAGTTATTGCTCTTTCATTATCAGTCAAAAAATTTAATAACACAATAACATAGAGGATCTAGATTCTCTGTATTTTCCATCTTTATGTGGCTTTTTTCTTTCATATTCTCTTTTTATGGGCTTTATTTTAAAACTACATATTTTATGACTGTCTGTACCCTTTTTCTTTTCCTTTCAAAGCATATGTAAATTTTTTTTCCTAAATTTTTTTTGGGTTTTTTTGTTTGTTTGTTTGGTTTTTGGTTTTTCGAGACAAGGTTTCTCTGTGTAGTTTTGGTGCCTGTCCTGGATCTCGCTCTTTAGACGATGCTGGCCTCGAACTCACAGAGATCCACCTGGCTCTGCCTCCCTAGTGCTGGTAGGCGTGTGCCACTTCTGCCTGCCTTGAAACCAGTATATTCTTTCTTTATTAAGCGCATTTTACGTGCCTGTGGCTTGGGGTTTTTTGCTTTATTTTTAAATTTTAATGTGTATGGCTGTTTCACCTGCATGTGTGTCTGTGTGTCGTGTGTGTTATGCCCATGGAGTCAGAATGGGGTCTTAGGGCTGGAGAGATGGCTCAGCGGTTAAGAGCACTGGCTGCTCTTCTGAAGGTCCTGAGTTCAGTTCCCAGCAACCACATGGTGGCTCACAACCATCTGTAATGAGATCTGGTGCCCTCTTCTGGCTGTAGGCATACATGCAGGCAAAACACTGTATACACAATAAATAAATAAATCTTTAAAAAAAAAAAAAGACAGACTCAGAATGGGGTCTTAGATTCCTTCATAGGGATGCTGGTATAATTCCTAAAAGCTGGGACAAAACTCAAATGAGGAACCTGGTGGTGGCAGCACATGACTTTAATCCCTGCACTTGGAAGACAGAGGTTGGTGGATATCTGAATTCAAGGCCAGTCTGGTCTAAAGAGCTAATTCCAGGATGCAAAGGCTACACAAAGAAACTATTTTGAGTGCCCCCCCCCAAAAAAAGAGGAAGGCTGGTGGCTCAGCACCCCATATTTTGATTCTCAGTGTTAAATATCACCTGCCAGTAAACTAATTTTTTAACAATTTATTATTGTGTGTATGTCTGCACTTGTGGTATAGAGAGGAGGCCACTTGTGGGAGTTGGTTCTTTTTACTGTGTGGGTCCTGGAGACTGAGCTCAAGTCATCAGTCCTGACCACACATTTTTCCACCTGTTGGTCCTGTCTATTAATAGACTTTAAATAAATTGGTTATGGTGGCACTCAGGAGGCTGAGGCAAAAGGATTGTCACAAATAAAAGAGGCCAGACTAGCAAAATAGTACCAGTCCAGCCAGGGCTATGTAGCAAGACCCAATCAAGGTAAGACTTCAATTATATAGGCAGAACATGTAGAGCTATTTCAAATACATTTGTAAAATAATTGAATTAAATGCATGGTGAGTTATAATTGCTTTTCATATATATATATATATATATATATATATATATATATATATATATATATATATATATATTTACTATTTTTTATATATAATTTACTATATAATTTTTTGCCTTCATGTGTGTCTGTACACTACATTTATGCATGGTGTGTCCTTGGAGGCCAGAAGAGAGCTTTGGATCTGTTGGAACTGGAGTTGTGGATGGTTGTAATCTACCTTGTAGTTGTTGGGAATGGAACCCAGGTCCTCTGGAAGAGCAGCTAGTGATCTTAACCACTGAGCCATCTCTCCAGCCCCATTCTTTACTTTTTTGAGACCACGTTTTGCTATGTATTCAAGATTAGCTGTGAACTATCCGTATTCCTGCCTCAGCTACCTAACTTTGAGACTTTTGCTTTTTTCATAAAAGCAGAAAGACAATTACAAAAACCATTTGATGCTTTTGTAAATGTAATTCCACAGTTGTAAGAATGTTTTATTTTAAATTTATCCTGAGTCAGAAATTTTGTTTGTGTTGACTTTTATTTTTCAGTTGTTTGCTCTTGATACAACCTCTATGGAGATGTCTACATTTTCCTGTTTATTAAAGGACTTTAGTCAAGCATTGCAAATAATTGTCGTGCAATGAAAGCTATGCTCTTTGCATCTTTCCTTCGGAGTCATTTTTTTTGAGCTGGGCATGGTAGAGCATGCCTTTAATTCTAGAACCCAAGGCAAGTGGATCTTTGTGAGTTCAAGGCCAGCCTTGCCTGCAAAGGAAGTTCCAGGATAGCCGGGACTGTTTGTTAAACAGAGAACCCCTGTCTGAAAAAAGAAAACAAAATAAAAAGTCATCCTTCAGATGTGCCTTACTGTTATGATTACATAAATATTTCTAACTTTGTAATGTACAATTATGTTATTACATTTCTATAATATTCAAAGCCATCTGGGGTTGCTTATTGTGGCTTGTATAGAGGAAATGATGTTTTCCCTATGTTCCTATCCATATGTCCTGTCCAACAGTTACCAAGTAGTTCTTTCCTTATTATTATATAGCCCAGGCTGACCAAGAACTCCTACCTCAATTACAGGTAGACTCCACTACACCTGACTTTTTTTATTATTATTATTATTTTAAAATATTTCAAGGTCTTCTCTACAATTTGTGTTCTTCTAAACAAGCTTTAAAATTAATTTTTTCAATATAAAACCATTTTTGTAATGAATGTGCTTTAACATTTTTGTTCTTTTTCTTTTTCTTTGTTTTGGTTTTTCGAGGCAGGGTTTCTCTGGGTAGCTTTGCGCCTTTCCTGGAGCTCTCTTTAGAGACCAGGCTGGCCTTGAACTCACAGAGATCCGCCTGCCTCTGCCTCCCGAGTGCTGGGATTAAAAGTGTGCGCTACCACTGCCCGGCATGCTTTAACATTTCAACAAACAGTTTTAAATGCCTTTAGTAGTTTTTATTTTATAATGAAACAAAGTGATATGAAGAAAAATTCCATATACCTTTCTCACACCATAACTCTTACTTACTTCTTCCTCTCCTAAAATTGACTTGCCACTATTTTTCATTATGTAGCACTCTGTTGCTTTCGAGTTAGAGTCTTATTCTGTAGTTCATCCTGGCTTGGAACTCACTCTGTAAACCAGATTCACCTTGAATTCACAGAGATCTATCTGCCTCTACCTTCCAAGTGCTGGAATGAAAGGCAAGCACCACTATACCTGACCTAGCACTCAAATGATGATTAGCAACTGTTAGTAACTCCAGTTCCAGGGTATCCAACACCTTTTTTTGACATACATGCATAGACATACATGCAGGCAAAACACCCACATAAATAAAACTAAAAGTAAAAAACAAGCAAAGCAAGCTAAAAATCTAGTGTTGGGGCCTCGAGAGATGGCTTAGTAGATAAGAACACTTGTTCCTGCAGAGGACAAGCACAATTCTAACTCCAGTTCTAGGAGATCCAACACCCACTTCTGAACCCCCTCGGGCACCAGGCATGCACATAGTTAGTTATATTTGTTTATTTTGCATATGGATGAGTTAAGTAAGTGTGTGTGTGTGTGTGTGTGTGTGTGTGTGTGTGTGTGTGTGTGTGTGTGAGAGAGAGAGAGAGAGAGAGAGAGAGAGAGAGAGAGAGAGAGAGAGAGAGAGAGAGAGAGAGAGAAGCAGATGTGGATACATGAGCATAACTTGTAGGATCTCTTCTCTTCTCTGATGTGGGATCCAGGGATGAAGGTTATCAGGTTTGGCAGAACATCTTTACCCACTTAGCCATCTTGCCAACCCATATTTAATCTTTTTATTCTTTGAGCGAAATTTAGTTATATTTTAGTGTGTCTGTATGCACATACACATATGTAAATGTCTGAAGACAACTTAACGAGAGTGTGTGGGATATGGGGTCCCAGGGGTAAACTTGGGTTGTAAGCAAGCACTTTTACCCACTGAGCCATCTCATCAGCCCTTGGATTCTATTTGTTTGTTTGTTTGGGTTTTTTTCATGACAGAGTTTCTCTGTGTAGCCTTAGCTGTCCTTGGCTGTCCTGGAACTTTATGTGTAGATCACGTTGACATCTGCCTGCCTCTGCTTCCCGAGTGCTGGGATTAAAGGTGTGCACCACCACCTTCCAGCCCCTGAAAATATTTTAATTGAAATTCAGTAAAAGTCATTGTACTTTGATTATTTAAGACAACAAATCATTATAAACTGTTATGTAGTAGCAGTATTTTTCCCCTCTCTCTTTTATACTTATTAAAGGTAAAACAGTAAGCCAATCTGGGCATGGTGGTACACACTTCTGAGTTGGAGGTTTGAGGCCAGTTTGGTCTACGGAGAGAGTTCCCAGGATAGCCAAGGCTTGACCAGTAATGAGTCTTAAAATGTGTGTCAGTTTTAAACAGTATTGTAGATGTTTGACTATCAAGTTCATTCAGGATAAAAACTGTTCTGTCAGCCAGGTGGTGGCACTTGCTAAGGAAACTTAACAGGCTCAAGAAGATTCAGAAGGTGGCCAGACTGGTGGCATAAACCTTTAACTCCAACACACAAGAGGCAGAGGCAAGTGGATCTCTGTGAATCTGAGGACAGCTTGGTCTACAGCTTGAGTTTCCAGCCAGAGCTATGTAGATAGACCCTATCTCAGAAGCAAAACAACCAACAACAACAACTAGCCCTCCTCCCTGCTCTGTCACAACATAGAACCGATATTTAAAAGGTGCTTGTTGGGTTGGAGAGGCTGCTGAGAGTAAGTACTAACTGCTCTTCCAGAAGTTCAGTTCCCAGCACCCACATCTATAGTGGGATCTGATGTCTTCTTCTGGCATAAAGTCATACACACAGATAGAGGACTCATACATAAAATAAATCTTTTTATGTGGATGAGTGTTTTCTTGGGACTGGAGTTACAGACAGTTGAGAGCCACCATATGGGTGCTGAGAATCTAACCTGGTCCTCTGCAAAAGCAGCCAGTGCTCATTACGTATCTGTAATGATAATTGAAATATAAGAATGGATCATATTTTTCTGTTTGAGTATTTAAAAGAATTTCAAGATGACATATACTTAATAAATGTTACTGCAGTTATCAGGTGGAAGGCTGGGTTCAGTATCAGAATCTTAAAAGACTCGGGTGTAGGTGGAAGTTTCTGTCCTGCCTGCCAGTTCCCAAATAACTGACATAGAAGCTTAGTGTTAATTATAAATGCTTGGCCGATAGCTCAGGCTTATTATGAACTAGCTCTTACAACTTAATTTAACCTATTTCTGTTAATCTATGTATTGCCATGAGGCTCATGACTTTACCTGTCTTCCAGCATGTCTTGCTCCCTCTGTGTCTCCTGGTGACTCTGACTCTGCCCTTCTTTATCCCAGCATTCTTAATTTGGTTGTCCCACCTATAGTTGCTGCCTGGCTACCGGCCAGTCAGCTTTTTATTAAACCAATCACAGTGTAAAGGAATATTCCACACACCCATGTCTCTGGTAATTATAGCCTGCAGTTTGTTCCATAGTGAAGTTGAAGGTCCATTTGCCCTTCGTAGTATCCTTTCTGTGACTTGTGTTCATCTTAAGACTCAATAGTAGTTGAATTGTGAGTTGCCTTTTTGAATTTAATATTGTATGATGACATGTAATCATGAAGGGTGATCTTATAACCCGTTGACACAGTTCTTAGGACCTATCATGGACTGGAATATAATACATAGGTCAGAAATTTGCCATGCTTGTGCTTCCCCCTTCCCTAAGACTCATTGGAATGTTGTAGCATATTTAAGAAAATCTTATTAGAGGGCTCGCTCAGTGACTTAGTGCCTGTCGCACCATGATGTTGAAAGTTTAGATTCCCTGAACCCATGGTGGAAGGAGAGAACCAATTCTCAAAAGTTGTTCTTCTGACTTTCACCCACCTGACCTGATCCCCCTCCCCTCACATCCTCAACCCACATACACAGACAATAGTAATAAATAAAATGAAATAAGTTTATTACCTTTCTCTGTTAATGCATGTATAGAAATTGTCTTTGAGTGAAATAGTAAACCCAGCTCTTAGGAGCTGAGACAGTATCATGTTCTGGGCTACCTTAAGCTTCATAGTGAGATCCTACTTCAAAGGAAAAAAACACACCAACTATTTTATAGACTGCATCTTATTTTGACTTCATGTTGTTCTCAAGATTATGGAATTAGAATCAAAATTAAACGAAGCAAAAGAATTTACATCAAGTGGTTACAGGCCAACTAGGACTATGTAGTTTGACCTTGTCTCTTACTCCCACCCCCCAAAAATAAGCAGTAATCTAGAACACTATAGGTTTTGAGTAGATTATCTCTGGGATAACATATAAAACACAATAGTGGTTGGCTATGATGAAATATTGGAGGTCAGTGGCAGATATGGCCCTGTTGGGGAGGGCTGGGGATACAGCATGCACAAATCCTTGGATTTGATTTTCAGTGCCTTGAATTGGCCAGGTATTCAGAAGTTAAGGTCATCCTACTTAGGTAGTTTCTGGCCAACCTGGGATGCACAAATGCTGGTTTTATAAAAGCAGGGAGGGCCAGACATAGTTGCACATGTCTTTAATCCAGCGCTCAGAGGCAGAGACAGACAGATCTCTGTAAATTCAAGGCCAGCCAAGACAAAGGCCCAGCTTCAAAAGGATAAACAAAATGGGGCAAAGGATGTAATGATACTATCAGTATATATGTATATTTAAATTTGTTTAAGCGCACGGTAGTAACTTTTTTTTTTCTAGACCAGGCTGGCTTCAAACTCAGAGCTCTACCTGCCTCTGCCTCCTGCATGCTGGGATTAAAGGCATACACCACCCAGCTGCCATTAATTTTTTAATTATTTAAGTTAGTTTAAAGTCTTATAGAGGAATCCAGAATTAACCTTTTCTATAATTTTGTGACTAAAGACTCAGAATAATTGAGAAACGTTGACATAGGAGAGCAGGGATGCTTGCCTATATTCTGTCAGGACAGAATGAAAGAGAAGCATGAAAAGACATTATTTCAAGCCATTTCAGCTTTTCTGCCTTTGAATTATAATTTTAAATTAATGCCATTCTAAGATAGTATACTGTTTGTATTTTTGCATTTTTTAGTCCATTGTAATGGTTTGGAATTATTTCTAAGACTAAAGTACTTGGTGGTGGGGTAATTGTGCCTGAAATGTATTTTTATAATGTATGCATGTGTGTCTGCTGGAGACAAAGACTTTGCTTGTCCTCCTGTCACTTTTTGTTCCTTTTGAACAGCAGGGTCTCTTCCTGAACCTGGAATATTTTGGCTAGTCAGGAAGACAGCAAGCTCCAGAGAGCCTCCTGTCTCCACCCACCTTAGTGCTAGATCTGTAGACTTGTACAGAACACTTAACCTTGTACAGGAGTGCTGGGACAGGAGCCCCAATCCTCACGCTTGCACGGCAAAGCATGTGCAACCACCGAGCTTCTCTCCATATCCTTGCTCTAGTTTTATCAAAACATTTCTAAGCCAGGCATGGTGGCACATGCCTTTAATCCCAGCACTTCGGAGGCAGAGATAGGTGGATCTCTGAGTTTGAGGACAGCCAGGGATACACAGAGAAACTCTATGCAAAACTCAGTTGTAATCTCCAATGCTTAAGCATGTATATCAAATAGTAAGATAAGGTCAATGTGAACACTAGCAAAACTGAAGGTTACTTTCACCAATTGTTATCTAGGTATAGAAATATATTTTTAGCTGTGTCATGCCCACAAGTGATAAGCTAAGCAGTAAGTTAGAAACTTATAAAATGTCAAAGGCTGGGAATGTAGTTCTGTGGTTGATCACTTGCCTAGTATGCACAGATGTCCTGAGTTCAGTCCCTAGCATCTCTGGCGGGGTGGGGGGGTGCTAAAAAATAATACAGATACACTGTGACAGTGGCTAATGTTTCAGAACCCTTGAAAGTATGTCTGTTTTTTTTTCCCCCAAGAAAGATTTGTATAATTTGGAAAGAATTACTCTTTTTAATAGATTTTAAAAGCCAGGTGGTGGCAGCACACGCCTTTAATCCCAGCACTTGAGAAAGGTGGAGATAGGTGGATCTTTGTGAGTTTGAGGTTGGCCTGGTCTACATAATGAGTTCCAGGACAGGCAGGGCTGACAGAGAAACCTTGTCTCAAAAAAAAAAATAAATGAAAAACCCAAGATTTTTAATGTGTGTATTTCCTTAAATAGAAACAGGTATTTTTAGAACTCATTTGAATTTGTTTTCTTTCAGAAATCGAGCTATAGCAGATTATCTTCGTTCAAATGGCTATGAAGAGGCATATTCCGTTTTTAAAAAGGAAGCTGAATTAGATATGGTATGCTTGACTTTTTTTTTAAACAGTCCTCTAGTTATTCATAGTATAGTTAATGGATGAATTTTACTTAAGTTTGTAGTAGTTAGGTCAATTCAGCTATTCAAATCTTGCCAGTTTTTATGGTGATCTCTTAGCACTGAACTTAATTTTCCTACTTTTTTTGTATAATCAAATAGTTGAGCCAGGTGGTGGTGGTGGTGGTGGTGGTGGTGGTGGTGGTGGTGGTGGTGCTGCTGCTGCTGCTGCTGCTGCTGCTGCTGCTGCTGCTGCTGCTGCTGCTGCTGCTGCTGCTGCTGCTGCACACCCTTAACCCCAGCACTCAGGAGGCAGAGCCTAGTGGATCTCTGTGAATTCAAAGCCAGCTCCTGGTCTAGAGTGAGATCCAGGACAGGCACCAAAACTACACAGAGAAACTCTGTCTCGGGAAAAAAAAACAAGAAAAAAAATTCATGTTTAGGCTTAAAGATGTCATGGTTGAGCCATTTTTTAAAGGATCTTGCTTTTTATCCTCTAGAATGAAGAATTAGATAAAAAGTATGCTGGTCTTTTGGAAAAAAAATGGACATCTGTTATTAGATTACAAAAAAAGGTAAGTCTTCTTTAGTCTGTTGTGGTCAGTCAGTGTGCTCTTATAAATTTTCTGAAAGCATTACCATAAATTATTAATCTGCTGATACTCGTATCTGAGCTTAGAAAATACATTTCTTTGCTTCATAACAACTTTGATTGTAAGGTCATGACTGATGCACAATAGCTCAGACAGCCTGGGGCAATGCCTTGGTTGAGTCTGCATTGCCTGACTGAGAAGTTGATGCTTAAGGAATCACCTGTGCTCTTAGAAGGACATAACTACTTGGAACTGGGAAAAGAGCTCAAAGTATAGTCTCACATGAGCCATTCTTACCTCTGAGTTTTGTTTTGTTTTGTTTTTTCTTTAACATGAAAGACAAAAGTAACAAATGCTCTTCCATTTCTAAAATACGTATTCTTCACATGAAAAGTTGGAATAGATAACGTTCTGATATACGCCCAGCTATACTAAGGTCATAGACAAGTATCAGCACCTAGTAGTTGTTCAGTAAATATTAGCTTTTGTTGTGAATATTACTGCCTCTAACAATAATAATAAACTGTGGTACGGGACGGGGGTGGGGGGGTGGGGACACATCACACTAAAAATGGCAGGGAGCAAGGCAAATACATTGATCTTCTCTATTAATAAATGTAAGTGAAAATTGTCTTTCAGTGAAATAGTTCAGGCTGGGCATAGTAATCCCAGCACTTGGGAGTTGATGTAGGAAGATTATGAGTTCTGGGCTACTCTAAGCTTCATAGTGAGGGCCTACCTAAAAGCAAAAAACATACAAACAAAAAACCAAATATGTTATAGAATGCATCTTTATTTAACTTCATGTTCCCTCCCCAAGGTTATGGAATTAGAATCAAAACTAAATGAAGCAAAAGAAGAATTTACGTCGGGTGGTCCTCTTGGTCAGAAACGAGACCCAAAAGAATGGATTCCCCGTCCACCAGAGAAATACGCATTGAGTGGTCATAGGAGTCCAGTCACTCGAGTTATTTTCCATCCTGTGTTCAGTGTTATGGTCTCTGCTTCAGAAGATGCTACAATTAAGGCAAGTTCTGTGTGTGTGTGTGTGTGTGTGTGTGTGTGTGTGTGTGTGTGTATGTGTGTGTGTGAGAGAGAGAGAGAGAGAGAGAGAGAGAGAGAGAGAGAGAGAGAGAGAGAGACAGACAGACAGACAGACAGACAGAGAGACAGAGACACAGACTGACTGACTCTATGCAGTCTTGGCTATCAGACTGGCCTTGAACTCACAGAACTCCTAAATGCTGTGATTAATTAAAGTCATGGATTACCACACCCAGGTAAGAGGCAAGTTTTTCTTTTCTTTTCTTTTTTTTTTTTCCGAGACAGGGTTTCTCTGTAGCTCTGGAGCCTGTCCTGAACTAGCTCTGTAGACCAGGCTGGCCTTGAACTCACAGAGATCCACCTGCCTCTGCCTCCCAAGTGCTGGAATTAGAGGCTTGTTCCACCACTGCCCGGCTGCAAGTTTTTCGTAGAGGTAGACTTGATGTAAATTAGGTAAAAGAAAGAAAAGATTTTGGAAAACAAGGACCTAAGCTGAGGGGAGCTCTTGAGTTTATCTCTGTTGTTTATTTGCATGCGCTTCTTGTGTATGTATGCATACCTTCCATGTCATATGTGTGATTGCCAAAGAACAATTTATGGGAGTTGTTTCTCCCTTCTAGGACATGGGTCCTGGGAATCAAACTCAGGATGTCAGGTTTGGTGGCAGTTGCCCTTTTGAAACTACATAAGTGATTTGGTTCTAAACTTTAAAGCCAGACTTTAAACTTTAGTCATTAAATTTTAAACATTAGAGCTCTAGAGAGGCATTCTGCCAATAAGTAACTGATGTATTTGAGAAAATTTGGGGTGTTTTTAATTTAGTTTGGCAGTAGATCATCTTATCCTTGAATAGTTTCTGTTCTTGGAGAATAAGAATATTTTAAAGCAGGCAGTAAGAAAATAGTAGTTTGCAAGGCCATTCTTCCAAAATGCATTAGTGTAAAGTAATGTACAGTTTTCTTTAATCTATCCATAATAAAATGACAGTTGTGCAAGCCATAAAAAGATAGAAAGATAAGTTCAATTCCCAGCAACCACATGGTGGCTCACAACCATCTATACTGAGATTTGGTGCCCTTTTCTGGCATTCAGGAATACATGCAGGCAGGATACTATATGTAATTAATAAAGAGAGAGAGGGAGAGAGAATATAGATTAGTTCCTTTGTTCTAAGGCTATTAAGTTCTACTTGTAAAGCATTAAGAAAATGTCATTGTTTATACCCCGTAGTAACAGCAGTCTTACCTAAGATGCAGGCATGACTTAAGTGTGACTATGTTTTACCAATTTTTCAAATTGAATATGTTTAACATATTCTTTTTAAATTAATTAATTTATTTTGAGACAGGGTCTCTGTACATAGCCCTGGCTGTCCAGAAACTCACTGTGTAGACTAAGGTGGCCTGAAAATTAAGGGATCTGCCTGCCTCTGGCTCACGAGTGCTGGAATTAAAGCTGTGTGCCACCGTGCCCAGTGTGTTACATAGTCTTAATGTGATGGTCCTGGAGGCTCATTGATTTACAAGGGAGCCTGTACTCAATCACTCATACACACACACACACACACACACACACACACACACACACAGATTTTTTTAAAAAAAAATCTTTATATGTGTGTGCACCATGCATATGGATCTCAGTTGAGGGTGTTGGGTATGCTGGAACTGGAGTTGCAGAAAGTTGTGAGCCACCCTTTATGGGATGCTGGGAACTGAATTCAGGTTCTTGAAAGAACATCAAGTATTCTTAACCATCGAACCATATCTCCAACTTCTCTTCCATGTTTTACCTTTAAAGCCTTTCAGTTATAATACTGTCAACATTCAGATACAATAATTGAGGAAAATGGATCAATGATAAGTATTCAGAACAGTTCATAGTAGTAGTTTTGAAGGAGGAAGTTGGGCTGGGGATCAAATCCAGGGGCCTTGCTAGTGTGGTGTTGTGTATCTGTATTCTCAAAACTCAGAAGGTAGAGATAAAGACTATGAGTAACCAAGGTTAAAAGTAATTTGAGTAGTTTTGACCTCACTACTAATGCAAGAAGAAAAATGTAGATTGAAATTACATGTGTTTTATCAAACAGTCAGGGACTTATTTATTGTGTATTTCTGTGTAAAGATTGTGTGTACCACACACAATGGTTATATAATAGAGGACAATTTGGGTAGAGTAGTTCTCTTCATCCAATTTTTGGTTTTCCGAGACAGGGTTTCTCTGTAAAGCTTTGGCTGTTCTGGAACTTAATCTATAGACCAGGCTGGTTTCAAACTCAACAGATTCACCTGTGTCTACCTCATGAGTGCTAGGACTAAAGGTGTGCACCACCCCCACCTGGCTCTCTATCTACTTTATGTGGATTCTGAGGATTGAACTCAGATGGCCAGGCTTGTTCAGCAATTTTCATTACCCGATGAGCCATCTCATCAGCCCCTCTTTTACATTTTAAACAAGAATTTCCAGTGATGATGAAAGTATACATTCTTACTACATTTCAGTCAATAATTTAACAAACTACATGAAAGACTTCAAAATTTTATACTTCTTTCTTTAGTAAGGGGCAGGCTTGAGGTCCGCCCCCTCCCCCCAGCTGAGGACCGAACCCAGGGCCTTGCGCTTGCTAGGCAAGTGCTCTACCACTGAGCTAAATCCTCAACCTCATTGAGTTTTATAGTGTGTATATGTTTATATTGCTATGCATGTGTGCTGTGACATGGATATAGAGGTCAAAGGACAACTTGTAGAAGTTGGTTCTCTCCTTTGACCGTGTGGGTTTCAGAATTGAACTCATCAGGATTTGTTGCAAGTGCCCTTAACTTCCGGCTATCTCATCAGCCCCTGGTTTCTTGGCCCCTCCCCACCCTTCAGACAATGAGTCACCTTGTAGCCCTGGCTCTCTCTAACTCAGAGCGGTCCACCTACCTCTGCCTCTGGTGGGAATAAAGGCATTTATCACCATGCTCAGCCTGGATAAATCTTAGTGACATGGAAAAAGTACTTTGGTAAGCAGAAGTATAGTCTGCAGATAGGGAATGGGGGTTTGGGGTGTTACACACCTTTAATCTTAGCACCACGGAGGCAGAGGCAGGTGGATCTCTATGAATTCGAAACCATCCTGGTCTGCAGAGTGAGTTCCAGGACAGCCAAGGCTACCAGAGAAACCCTGTCTTGAAAAAAACCAAAAAAGAAAGAAAAAAGAAACAGAAAGTTGTGGTAATAAAATCATTAAGTCCTCCTTTTATTTACTTTTCATAATTTTTATTACCTGGTGTACTACAGTCTAAAATACCAGAATAAGCACATTTACATGTTTATTTTATCACACTGTATGATTATGATTATTTTATATTAGTTATTATTAAAATGTTACTTGTCTAATTTGTAATATAAATTCATAAGTATGTGTGTATAGGAACAATCTAGTGTATATGTTTTGATGCTACTTGTACTTCTTAGGCTTCACCTGTAGTCTTGGAATTGTGTCACCCATGAATAAGGGGAGACTGCTGTAATAGGCATAGTCTATGTGATTTAGAAAGCATAGGGCAAAAGGAAAAGCCACATCATTGGTGGCTTTTTTATATTAATATGTATAATATATCCTGAGACAGGGTTTCTCTGTAGCCCTGGCTGTCCTGGGACTCACTCTGTAGACCAGGCTGGCCTCAAATTCATACAGAGATCGTCTATCTTTGCCTCCTGAGTGCCAGGAGTAGAGGCATGTATATTTTTTTTCTCTTCATAGCAGTACATTATATTATAGTTTTATTTGTAGTTATGAAGAGACAAGATTATTTGTTTTTTACTTTTATTTTATGTATGGCTATTTTGCCTGTGGGGTGGGGAGGTCTATGCCCACTTGTGTGCCTGGTACCCATGGAGAACTGGAGAGGACCCTGGATCCTCTGGAACTGGAGTTACAGATGGTTGTGAACTGCCACATGGATGCTAGGAATTGAGCCCATGTCCTCTGAAAGAGCAGCCAGTACTCTGAATCTCTGAGCCGTCTTTTTAGCCCCCAAAAGTTTTTATTGCAGAGTATGTTTAAAGCATTGTTCTAAGCCAGTGGTTCTCAACCTATGGATCACAACCCCTTTGGGTGTTGAATATCAGATATCTTGTATATCAGGTATTTACATTACGATTCATAGCAGCAGCAAAATTACAGTTACAAAGTATCAATGAAAGTAATTTTATGGTTGGGGTTCATCACAATATGAGGAACTGTATTAAAGGGTTGCAACATTAGGAAGATTGAGAACCACTGCTCTAACCATACTGTGGTGTGGTGGCTTGAAATTCCAGCTGCTTGGGAAGCTGAGGCAAGAGAATTTTAAGGGCAGTGTGGGTTACAGATTAAGTTCAGGGCCAGCCTGGGCAATTTAATGGGACAGTCTTTAAATAAAAAGTAAAAAGAGGCCGGATGTAGTGTTACACACTTTTAATCCCAGCACTTGGGCAGCAGAGTCCAGTCTGTTCTACAAAGAGAGTTCCAGAACAGCCAGAGCTTCTGATCTCCACATACACAGACACAAAAACAGAGATGTTTAAAATCTTTAAAAATAAAAAAATGAATAGTTTTGGGGGTGGTAGGTAGCACATGTTTATAATCCTAGCACTTGGGAAGCAGAAACAGGAAGATCAAGAATTCAAGTTTTGAGGTCAGGCTAGGCCACCTGAAACCCTGTCTCAAAAGATAAAAATAAACAAAACCCCCCTGATATACTCAGGGATGAATCCAGCTAGGCCAGCACAGAATTAAACACACAGTGACCTCTTTCATATGGAAGTGATGGAATGTTTGAATGGTGGTAAAGGTTTCATTCGTTTAGAGCTGGGCATGATGATGTTTTGTTCCTAGCACTCCAGAGAGTGAGGCAGATGATTCATGAAATCACGATAGCTTAGGCTACTTTTAAAACAAAAAAACAAAACAAAACAAAGCAAAAAAACTGGTTGGTCATACAGTGCACACCTTTAGTTCCATCACCTATGAGGCAGAGGCAAGTAGGTCTCTGAGTTTAAGGCCAGCTTGGTCTACACAATGATACCCTATCTCAAAAAACAAAAAACAAAAAAAAAAAAAAAAAAAAAAAAAACAGCAACAAAATTAGGAAAAATACTTTATATAGTTGTGGTGTGATATAAATTTGTACTTTTTACATAACATCATGTTTATACTAGAAATTCCTTATAAATGTAGGTTTTTTATTTATCAATCAATCCTCTTATGTTGACTGTTTTAAGTTTTTAAAATGGACTGGAGAGAAGGCTCAGCAGTTAAGAGCACTTGCTCTTGCAGAGGTCCAAGGTTTGGTTCTCAGCTTTCACATGGTGGCTTATAACCATCTGTATTCCAGTTCCAGGGGATCCAGGGTCCTCTTCTAGCCTCACAGGGCATCAGGTATGAATGTGGTACACATACATGTTATGTAGACAAAATACTTATAAAATAAAATAAATTATTTTTTAATGTATTGCCTAGAAAAGTTTTTTTTAAAAATATTTCCCCAAATTGACACACACACACACACCCCTTATTACATTTAAATTAGTATTTACTGTGGGTAAAGTGGATGCAACTGTTTCATTTTAGAGCATGAAATCAGTGTTTGATTTTTTTTTTTCGTTATTTCCATTTTTGAGTGTTTTTGTTTGGATTTTTAATGTTTTTGTTTTTTTGAGGGACTGGAGATTAAATTGAACCTAGGACTTGTTGCATGCAAAGCAAGTTCTGTAATCAGTATTTTTAAAAATGATTTCAATCAGACTACAATTTGGCCACCAGAACAAAGATTTAGTATGTTCTTGAGTAATATCTCTGTAATATTAATTCTTGGTAACTCATAATTTTAGGGAAAAAAATGTCTTTTCAAAATAAGACTTTTCCAGATGAAATGTTTTTGTTAATCATGAGCATATGATTCAGGAATAGTTTGTATTTTGTAAAATTTTTCCTTGGTCCTTTCACTATCTGTGCTCTATTGCTCTAGTAGAATTAAGAACTTAAATCAGTTCACTATTGTACATAGAAATGCCTGGTGCTCACTTTGGCAGCACATATACTAAAATTGGAATGACACATACAAATGCCTGTCATTGCCCCAACACATCCTTTTTGTACTTTAATTTCCTTATTTATGTCTAGTGCTTACTATGAGACTAGTGTGTTTTGACTTTCTGTACCTTCTCATTAGCATATTTAAGTGGTAGATTCTTAACAGATGTGACAGTGGAGGTCTGCTTGGATAATTGGAGCTCAATTTTCTCTGTTGAGAAAGGCCAGTTTGTACTTGAAGATTAGATATTTCTAACAGATTACTATCGTTATTTGTTAATTAGTCAGTAAGGTGCCAGACTAAGCTGCTGGGTGTAAATGTGAAAGGAGGAAGTGATGGATTGGTGTTGACCATTTTTCTATTCACTTGACAGGTGTGGGACTATGAGACTGGAGATTTTGAACGAACACTCAAGGGGCACACAGACTCTGTACAGGACATTTCCTTTGACCACAGTGGCAAGCTTCTGGCTTCCTGTTCTGCAGACATGACGATTAAACTATGGGATTTTCAGGGCTTTGAGTGCATCAGAACCATGCATGGTAAGTGGTAGAGGATGGTACTTTAATTTCTGGTAGGACACTTGAGAGCAGAAATAATTTGCTAAACATATATAGGTACCCTATGTTTAACTCTTAGTTGTCTGCACTGATGGGCAAGTTTGAAGAACAAACTTTGGTGATAGAGATTTTCTTGTTAGAAGAGGTTAAGGTTTACATGAAATACTAATTTGTATTCACAAGTACATTTGGGTAAGAAAAACTGCCAGGTCAGATTACTCCAGCAGAAAAGGACAGTTAATTTACTGAGGTTGTTGGTTCTTTTTTCTTTTGTTTTTCATCAAGAGAACGGCTAGTGTGGAAGCTGGAAGCCAGAGTCCTCCTGCTGTGGTACCTTTAAGTGTCTCTAGGTTATTTCATCTGGAAAATACAGGGGGTAATACCTATGTCATAGAATTAAAAAGATAAAATGAGTCATAATTTAATTATCTGGGTATATAGGAGATACTAACATTTGTCATTTTTAGGTTTTTGGGACATGGTCTCAGTGTAGACTTGGCTGGCCTGAACTCAAGAGGTCTGCCTGCTTCTGCCTACCTCAAGTACTGAGATCAAAGGTGTGCCCCCCACACCTGGCACTGTCCCATCCCTCCCCTCCCCTCCCCTCCCCCAGAGAGGGTTTCTCTGTGTAGCCCTAGCTATCCTAGACTGGCCTTGAATTCAGAGATCCGCCTGCCTCTTCCGAGTGCTGATATTAAAGGCATGTGCCACCACCACTTGGCTTGGCTCTGTTTTCTTTAAAGATGTGGAATATGGTTGTTTAGATATATGTAAGAACAAATGCTATATGAGTGATTTAACAACAAGCCAGGTGTGTTGGTGCCTATACATAATTCCAGCAGGCAGGAGGCCAAGCTGGGAGAATCACTACTAGTTCAAGGCTGGCCTTCATTACAAAGCAAGTTGTAGCCCAACTGAGCTGCACAGTACACTGTTCTTAAGAAAGCAAAACAAAAAGACTAGCTGGTGGTATTTAGTACACAGGCTTATTACATGGAGTATATGGTTGAAGTTTGAGTTTTTTCAACTATTGAAGTACATTGCATCCAATTAGTTCTAAAGGAGTTTTGGTAGATTCTTTTGTAAATGTGTTATCTAAAAATCTGTAAGTTGCGGGTATCTTACTGCTGTCACTTGTACAAAGCCCTTAGTTGGATCCTGGTTGGTAGTAAACCCCTATAATTTCATTACTTAAGAAGTAGAAGCCGGGTGTGGTGGCGCGCACCTTTAATCCCAGCACTCAGGTGACAGAGGCAGGCAGATCTCTGTGAGTTCAAGACCAGCCTAGTGTACAGAGTGAGTTCCAGGACAGCCAGGACTATTACACAGAGAAAAACAACACTGTCTCAAAAAAACAACACAAACAAAAAAGAAATAGAAGCAGAAGGATCAAAAAGTTCAAAGTTTCCTTGGCTACATAGCAAGTTTGAGGTCCACATGGCATATATACATGAGATGTCTCAAAAAAAAAAGTTTTTGCGAGGCATGATGGCACATACTGATAATCCCAGGTTTTTATTGTTGTTTTGGCTTTGTAGACCAGGCCTGCCTCTGCCTCCTGAGTGCTGGGATGAAAGGCATGTGCCACCACAGCCCGGCTTGATCCTAGGTTTTTAGGACTGCAGCAGAATTGGGCTTTGTACCGAGATCCCATCTTTAAAAAAGACAGGAAAGTTTCTTGAAAAATACATACCTTGAGCTTTTTCCAGGAAGCATAGCTAGTTTGGAATGTGAGCAGTGTTTATCAGGGCATTTACTCCTGTTGAACATTAATATCAAATAAAGATAAATTTCAACCACTATTTAAATAGAGGACCAAATTCTGCCCTTTCCACACTCTCTTTTTCCCTTCCTACTTTTTTATAATCCTGTCAAATTTACAGTGTAAAAGTACTTTCTGTAGTTGTTTAAATAACATAGTAAAAACCCACAGTAAACTTAAATGTTTCCCTGTATTATGTGTTTTAGGCCATGACCACAATGTCTCTTCAGTAGCCATCATGCCTAATGGAGATCATATAGTGTCTGCCTCAAGGGATAAAACTATAAAAATGTGGGAAGTGCAAACTGGGTAAGTACATTTAGTTGGAAAGCATTAGCCAAAAAGATTTTAACAAGATTGTTTTCTAAGTGCTTAGTAATTTTATCTTTAACCTGGAATGATCAGCATGACATGTAGCATAGTTGCTTAACATGCACAAGGCCTTAGCTTTCATCCCCAGCACCAAATTGACAATTTATACATATTTATACATATAGATCTCAAAAAATAACTTCCTCTTTAAAAGAAACGTGTGCACTATAAGAAAGATTCTTGAAAGCCAGGTGTGTGTGATATCAATTTCTTACTGTTTTCAGTTTTGTTTTTTTTTCCAAGGTGATCGGAGTTTAAATTAGAATTTAAATAACATTTATGCTGATATACTTTTGTATATACCTTAGACTGTAGACCTTAGACTTGGAAGTTTTTTTTCCGGTGTTTTGGGTTTTTTTGAGATAGGGTTTCTCTGTGTAGCTTTGCCCCTATCCTGGATCTCACTCTGTAGACCAGGCTGGCTTCAAACTCATAGAGATCTTCCTGGCTCTGCCTCCCGAGTACTGGGATTAAAAGTGTGCGCCACCGCCACCCGGCTGGACTTGAAGTTTTGTATGTGTTTAGTTTTGGAAAATTTTATGCCTTCTATATATTTTACCTAAATTCCATATTTTGTTAATTTGTATATTTTCTGTCAGCCTATTTTAGCTAGTGCTTTTTGACTTCTGGCTGGTGCCCATCTTTTATTAACCAAAATTTTACATTTATTTTGTTGACTGCTGTAATTTCTCTAACTAATGCTATTCTCTTTATCCTGATTCATAATTTTGTATCATTTCTGGAAAGTTTCCTAACGCTTGCCATTTATTTCACAATGTGCCTTATTATTTACATTAACAGCTACTGTGTGAAGACATTCACAGGACACAGAGAATGGGTACGTATGGTGCGGCCAAATCAGGATGGCACTCTGATAGCCAGCTGTTCCAATGACCAGACTGTGCGTGTATGGGTTGTAGCAACAAAGGAATGCAAGGCTGAGCTCCGAGAACACGAGCATGTGGTAGAATGCATTTCCTGGGCTCCGGAAAGTTCATATTCTTCCATCTCTGAAGCAACAGGATCTGAGGTACTGTGTGATTTATATGTCATTGTTTGATTTTCTTATTGTGCCATAGGACAGAGCCTTAGGTAAATTTTCTGATTCTCAGTCTGATGTCTGTTAAAGTACCTAAGACTTGAGCCTAAAATTCTGAATTTTAAATCAATATTTAAATCAATTATTGGGCCAGTAAGATGGCTCAGTAGGTAGAGGCACTGGCCACCAAGCTTGGTGACCTGAGTTTTATTCCTGGAACCCACATTGTAGGAGTTGGGAACCAACTCCCTCAAGTTGTCCTCTGACCTTACCTGGATGCCCTGGCATGAATTGTGTACATACACAAATAGATAAATAAAACAGTAGCTCACTATTGATTTGATACATGTTGGAGATCATCTACTAAAGAGAGAAGTGATCATTTAAAGCCAGGTATGATGATGGCCCTTGCCTATAACCTCAGTGGTTGAGGACAAAAGGCTTACAGCAAGTCCCTGTCTCAAAAACAAAAACAACCAAACAAATATCGTATATCTTAATAAAGCTCTGAATGAATCTTTTTTTTTTCAAAAAATGGCTTTTTAAAATTTTTTCCAGGGTTTGGGGATTTAGCTCAGTGGTAGAGTGCTTGCGTAGCAAGCGCAAGGCCTTGGGTTCGGTCCTCAGCTGGGGGGGCGGGGGGGGGGGGCGGCTTACTATGTAGCCCTGGCTATTCTGGAACTTACTTTGTAGACCAGTCTTGCCTTGAATATACAGAAATCCAGCTACCTCTACCTCTTTGAGTACTGGGATTAAAGGAATGCATCACCACATCTGGCTCTAAATTAATAGTTAGCTCTTCATTTGGACTATTATAAATTCTAAATAAAATTTATACTGCCCTCTGGTGGTTGTTACATACAGTGTATAATTAAATTTGATGGGGTGTGTGTGTGTGTGTGTGTGTGTGTGTGTGTGTGTGTGTGTGTGTGTGTCTTCTGTCTGTGTGTCTGTGTCTGATTAGTTTAAAACTCCTTTTTGAGCATAGACTTGATACCAACTCTGAAACTCTTCTTCATGCTAGGTGAATACTCTGTCACTTAGCTTGATATACCTAACCCTGATTGCAGAAGTCTTGGACAGTACATTTATCATTGTTGGTGTTATCTAGGTAGGGCCTATTTTTCTTTGTAGGTTAGGTATAGTGTCAGAACAGTTGTGTATTTAAATAGATGCAAACAGCCTTTTTGCAAGATTTGAAATAAATGTCATTACATAATAGAAGTTGTTTAAGCACTTATTTCTTGCATGGGAAAAATAATTTTTATATTTTCTGTAGACTAAAAAAAGTGGCAAGCCTGGACCCTTCTTGCTATCTGGTTCCAGAGACAAAACTATTAAGATGTGGGACGTCAGTACTGGCATGTGCCTTATGACTCTTGTAAGTTTGCATGATCTCAATACATGTTTGGCATCTTCATTGTGCTTTTAACTCTTTGGATTAGATACTCTGTGCTTCTTACTAAATTTCCATCCTGGGACTTTAAAATAAATCCTTTATAGATTTATAAACCTCCTTAATGTTTTGTAATTATACTGGAATAGTGATGTTCTACAGAATGCAATATTAAATAAAATAAATCTATAAAACCAGTCAATACTGGGCGGGGGGGGGGGGGGCGGGGGGGTGTCTTAGCTCACTGTGTAATACCTACTCTGAAGGAGAAAGCTCTTACAGACTTGTTTACTCTGTTTTAATTCTTTAGCTGTCATCTTTTTGTTGGCATCTACTTCTTATTTGGTTTATTTTCTTTTTTTTTTTTTTGGTTTTTCGAGACAGGGTTTCTCTGTGTAGCTTTGCGCCTTTCCTGGAACTCACTTGGTAGCCCAGGCTGGCCTCGAACTCACAGAGATCCGCCTGGCTCTGCCTCCCGAGTGCTGGGATTAAAGGCGTGCGCCACCACCGCCCGGCGGTTTATTTTCTTATTGTGAAATTAATTATTATAGCTTAATGAGTTAAAAGTCATTGTAGCAGCATTGGAGATTCCATATAAGAAAGGGGGTTATTGGGACATTCTGGTTTGCCTAAGAAATTCCAAGTGGGTCTGTGGATATTGCTAACTAGTAGCAAGTCTTATAATAAGTCATTCATGATTTTAGGAACTAGGTACTAACCAGATCTGTCTGTAGACTATGACTGACACACGGTAAAGTATACTAAAGGACTGATGAGAAGGGAATACTGGAAGAGAGGGATGCAATGAAGAAAAGGGGTCAAAAAAATGTGGGGAAGGAGCAGGACAGGGTCAACCAAAACTGAGTGTAAATGCTGCTCAAAAAGGAAAACTCATTACTGTAAGTGAATTGCCAATGCCTTTGATCCCAGCAGAGGCAGGTGGATCTCTGAGTTTGAGGCCAGTGTCGTGTACAGAATGAGTTCCAGGACAACAGGGCTACATAGAGACCTGTCTTGAAAAACAAAAATAAAAGAAATACCCAGCACTCTAAATTTGAGGCCAGCCTGTTCTATGTAGAATTGCAGTTCAGCCAGGATTACTGCATAGTCCAGACCCATCTTAAAAAAAAAAAAAATAAATAAAGTCACTGGATTATGTCCAGGTTTTAATTATGTACATATATATGTCTTTGTGTGTGTATGCACATGTGTGTGCCAGTTCCTGGGTGGGCTAGAAACATTAGATCCTCCTGAAGCAGGAGTTACAGCCAATTGTGAGCTGCCTGTCATGGGTACTGGGAACCAAACTCACATCCTCTAACAGAGTAGCAGTACATACATGCATTTAATTGCCTAGTCAACTCCTCTACATGCCTTTTTTTTTTTTTTTTTTTTTTTTGGAGACAAGGTTTTTCTGTGAAGCCCACCTCTGCCTCTTGAGTGCTGGGATTAAAAGCATGATGAGCCACCAACGCCTAGCTCCTTGACTTGCTCTTAATTTCTCAGTCATCTCTTTGGCTCCTCAGTTTTTAACTAATTTTTATTTTATTTTTTTAATATAGAGTCTAGTTTGTTTTTTGTTTTGTTTTGTTTTTTTCGAGATAGGGTTTCTCTGGGTAACAGCTCTGGCTGTCCTGGAATTTGCTTTGTAGACCAGGCTGGCCTCAAACTCGATAGTGTCTAGTTTTAATCCCAGCACCCTGGAGGCAGAGATAGACAGGTCTCTGAGTTCCAGGACAACTAGGGCTACGCAGAGAAACCCTGTCTTGAACAACCAAAATAAAATGTATTATTTCTCAAATGTTACTTTAAATAAGTCAAATACCTTTTGTCTTTAAGGTGGGTCATGATAATTGGGTACGTGGAGTTCTGTTCCATTCTGGGGGGAAGTTTATTTTGAGTTGTGCTGATGACAAGACTCTCCGTGTATGGGATTACAAGAACAAGCGATGCATGAAGACCCTCAATGCGCATGAACACTTTGTTACCTCCTTGGGTATGTACACATTGTGAGGTCTCCCACATTTGAATTCTGGAGTGCCAGATGTAACAGTTTTATGTGACCTTATGAACTTTTCCAGGTGAGAAATGACTGAGTTCTTTAAGTGTGAAATAGAAAAGGCATATTTTACCCTTGTGGGTTCTACCCAGTACCTTTAGATTTATTTCTCTTTCTAGAATTAAGCTTATAATAAAAAATGCTGCTTTCAGTTGGGCGGTGGTAGCACATGCCTTTAGTTCCAGCACTCTGGAAGCAGAGGCAGGCAGATCTCTGTGAGTTCAAGATCAGCTTGGTCTACAGAGTGAATTGTAGGACAGCCAGAGCTACACAGAGAAACCCTCTCTCGAACCCCCCCCCCCCCAAAAAAATACTACTTTCTCTGTTGTACATTGGTTTTAGAAACTAGACTTAGGAAAGTGATATTTACTAATCACACTCTTGAGTGTTAGCTTTTTCTTTTCTGTTAGTTTATAAGTTTATCAAAAGAAGTCATAATGCTGTGGGTGTTACTCCATGGTATAACAGCATATCTTGACTGAGACACTAGTTTCAAAAACACCAGTACTGCAGAAGAAGAACAAAAGAAATTTTAAATAATAGCCTGGGATACATAGCAAGACCGTTTCAAGAAAAAAAAAACAAAAGGAGCTGACAAGATGGTTCAGAAGGCAGAGGTGCTTTGGGGCAGACCCAAAAACCTATGTTTGATCCCCATATCCCAGACAGTAACAGGACAGAACTGGCTCCTGAGAATTGTCCTCTGACCTCTGTACTTGAGCCTACATGTGTATACGTGTACAAACACGCACACACACACACACACACACACACAAAATATGAATAAATATTTAAAAAAAAACACAGGCAAACCCCATCCAGGCATGGTGACACACTCCAGCATTTGGACAGCAGAGGCAGGAGGATGCTCATGTCCCAAATTTGAGGTCAGCCTGATCTCTATAACAGAGGATATATGGTAAGACCCTGTTTTTTAAAAAGGAAAAAACAAAACAAACAAACACACAAAAAAAACTAGGGCTTTCCTATGACAAGTAAGCACCGCCATGTACTGGAAACTTGGGGAATTGTATGTGTCGTATCCTCAGTATCATATGGAATTCATAGGAGTGAATTCATTAAGTTATAATATACTAGGGTATTTTGGATGGATCTTGTGGTGACTACAGTAAAGCCCTTGGTAAATAGCAGGAGTGTTGTATTAGTTGTTCACATAAAGCATTAGTATTAAGCCTAGAGCACTGTTCAGTAAATGGATATGCTGAGTGTGCCCTCATTCAATTTTTTGAGCATCATTTGGGATGGTACTTGTGGTATCGAGTGGGCTTTCATCATTGAGTTTCAACTTCCTAACCCAGTTGATGATCTCAGTAGTTTCCAGGGAGTATGGGTATGTATATAAAGAAAACCAGGGATATTGTATCCACATGTGGAGGCACATGCTCATAGAATCTCAGTGTTTGGGAAGCCTGCTACGGTTATATACAAAACCCTGTCTCAAAAACAAGCAAAAAGTTCTGTCTGGCTTAGTGTGGTTTGAAAACAAGCCTTTTCTTTTCTCTTTCAGATTTCCACAAGACGGCACCCTATGTGGTTACTGGCAGTGTAGATCAAACAGTAAAGGTGTGGGAGTGCCGTTGATTGAGTCTCGTTTGGTTCTTCCTCCCTTTTTTTCCTCTGGATGCACTCTGATGATACCATGGTTACCCCATTTGAGCTCTGTTTAAATAAATATTGTCCTTTCATGTAAATTATTCTGGATGTAGATTGAGCTTATTAAATGTTACACACAAAGTATTCATGCATGGTGAATCCAAATTGTATACTGTAAATTTACATATGTTGTCTAGAAGTACCATAGGGTTTAAAAACCTGGGCTGGCATTGGTCACACCAGGCCTACAAGGGCAGAAGTTGAATAAATTGAACTAGGGCACTAAACTGAATAGTTGACAGTGTCATTTTATGTTGGATTATTAATTATTGTTTTTCTTCCTGCTATCTGTTGGTGCCTGACTTGATGGCCTCATTTTGGGGAAAGTGGTGGTTATTAGGGCTTTTTCTGAAATGTGTATCTATGTAACATCACTTAAGTGTGCTTAATAAATCTTTAAGGGTGTTAGATAAATAAGACTACAATTCAGAATCTTTTGCTCCATCTGTGTAATTAATGGGGATTACACATTGAAGTTTTTGTCATGACCCCTTTGCCAAATCAATAGGATATGTTTGTTTTGGCAGCCTATCAAGCAAAGGCTAGTGGTATATTTATGTAAGAAAATGATCGTAAATCTCAAGAAAAATCTCAGCAGCTAATAGTGAGTCCTTTTTCCCTTTGGGTCTTACTGCTTTGTAAACAGGTCAGGAACACTGTCCTACTCTAAGCTTCTCTCCACACTAGACACTCTTCGAGTTGTAGCTCCATACTGTTGGACTGTGTAGTGATGTGACTCCCCAGTAGAATTTGATCTTCCCATTGAGTGTCATGGTACAAATCACTATGTGTTTATGATGTTTTTAGGGATGTGCAATGTGCATTTCAGAATGACAAATGCTGACAAAGTTG
Organism: Peromyscus maniculatus bairdii; assembly: GCF_049852395.1. Taxonomy (NCBI): domain Eukaryota; kingdom Metazoa; phylum Chordata; class Mammalia; order Rodentia; family Cricetidae; genus Peromyscus; species Peromyscus maniculatus. The sequence continues at coordinate 60,401,381 of NC_134859.1, read as the reverse complement.
CGTGCCCATTTTAAAGGAGCAGGAGAAACAGCAGTTTCTAACATGAACCTGATAACAATTTGAACTGCTTCACGTAAAGTTATAAAAAGTGTGACAGGGTTTAATGAAGCGTGCATAGAAATATACTGTTTTTTTTTTCATCTTTGTTTATATGTAAATGTTTATAAGTATATGGACCTATCTATAAGTGGATATGTCTATATATGTATATCACACACATACAACCTCCATGTTGTTGGGTCTTGAATTTTTGAAGAAGTGCTAAATCATACGAGTAGAGGAAATGTTGCTGTGGAGTATCAACCACAGCCGCGCTTCTGACACCTCTGGCTCGGAGGGCCTTTTCTAAGCTAAAAGAAAGCCACCTCCTTTATTCTCCACTCTAATGTGGCCATTCAACATTTTACACATCCCTGATATGTTGTATATTTTGATCCAAAGTTACTACAGTAGGAATAAGAGAGTTGGTCCATGACTTTTGGAACACTATTCCATTATCAGTTGTTAATAAAGAATTCCATTGTCTAGCTAACCAGCCTTTTTTTTTTTTTTTTTTTTTTAAAGAAAATCAATTTGAAAAGTTAACAAAAACAATGAAATAACAATAACAGTTTAACTGATAATTTTTTTCTGGTCTGCATTTTATTCATTTGTGTAATATATGATTTTTTTTAAATGTCCCTTTAAGTATTTAAAGGAAATTTGATTCCTGAAAGGACAAAAAGTGAGAGTTAATGTCCTGTAGATAAACAGAGATTAGGCCACTAGGAGCAGCTTACTGTCTAGCGTGTGTCCTTCTGTTCACTTGTTTGTTCTTAAGACTCCTCAAACACGTCTCTAGAAAGGAAAAGGGTTTTGAGAAATAAATGGCTATTTTTGAGGACAAAAACTTCGTCTTGATTCCGCAAACATTGTAGGTTAGTTTTCAGGACAACATTGCCTCACACCCCTACTTACCTTTAAGTCTTTTTCCCTTAGCTGTTCTGACTGGATTTTTCTCCAAAAGCTATGGAAAATACCTTTGTTCTCATTGCTGCTATTTCCTGTCCTATTTCAAGAATATAAATACATAGAAATGGTGCATCTTAACATTTGTTTGTGTTTAAATGTCTTTTAATTCAGTTTTAGCATGTAGCAACATGAATTGTTTTAAGGGTAAGCCACAACATCTATACATCATTTATAGAAACAATAAAGAATGGTACCAATGTAGAGGAGCAGAGCTGCTGTTCTGGTCTCCTCCCTGCAGCAGTGACTCACTGACAGTGGAGGAGGGAGTGCTCTGTAACAACGCTGTCCTTACTTGGGAGATCGCCACAGCCTGCTGCTTAGCTGAGTTACCTGACATCCTCCACTTAAGCAGCAGCAAACATTGAATCTCAGGGATGGTCCACAGCTGGATCCAAACGTAATGAGCCCTGTTTGAGTAATGAGGGGGAGGGGGGGCAACATCCACATCTGGCGTCAGATTTGCAAAGGTTTCTTGCACTGTTGTTCGACACTGCCCTGTTGATGCCCTTACTCTTATGTTACTGTTTTCTCTGTCTGCTGTCTAACCCTGTGCCTTGCCTGGGATAAGGACAATGATAAAGTTATTGGTTTGGGTTATAAGTAGAGGACTTTATGAATTGGTTAGCGGTTCACTGCTGCTTTGTTACTTTCTCGAGTCAGATTGGCCACAAGAAATAAAAAGCTGGTAGAATTGTGTCCTAGGATGATGTTGACTGTGTGTGTAAACAGACATTCCAGTGCCACTTATATAGCACAGCGTGCCCAAGAAGTCCTTACCGCATGGAGAGTGCAAGCTGCAGAGGTTTGTGTAGACATGGCCTGGAGAATAGTTGCTTTTGACTTGGCATCTTGCACTTTAGGAGACTAAGACCGTCCTGTCTGCATGTGGTGTGACCAATGGTGTGCCTAGAGCACTACCCACAATTGCTAGTGTTAGCAAGCCGTCCTGGGCCATGGCGTACTGTAGTCCTTTGAAAGCTTTGGCTCTAGGTTCACCAAGCCCAGTCTCCTGTTTGCCTCTTTCTGTTTCCATGTGAACTTCCAGATACCACTCACTAAAAAGTTTATTTTTTTGTTTTTTAATTTAAAGAAAAACTATTTAAAAATAAGGACATTTTGTTTGTTGACAGTGGTGGCTTGATAATCCTTAAGCAACTGAAGTTGAAATAGAAGGAAAAGGCACTTAAAATGGTTACTCCTACTGTCCAGCTGTATATAAACCCAATGTGTTGGTTAATCTAGATGGTGCAAAGAAGAATATCCTGGTAGACAAGCAACATGGGCAAAATTGGAAGAAAGGTTTTGGGTTTTTCCAGTGGGCTGTGTGGGGTGGGCTGGGGAAGCTGGACTCACAAGTCACGACTGGAACTGGCCTTTTTATCCTTCCACTGTATCATGTAAGTAGCTGCTTTCTTCTCGCCTGCCTATCCTTCAGGCTCCCCAAAGCTCACTCTGAAGATGTTAGAAATAAACACAAACTCTACGAATTAGAAGTCGTCCTGACACTGACATGAAGGCAAGCATTGATTTCCTATGAACGTTGCGGAGGTGGTCATTGGAGAGAACAGTTCCCCAGATTGTAAGAGTTCACTGAAGATAACGACACAATTTTCAAAATCAGTCAAGGAATGTATATAATATTGCTCTTGTGTTTTACAGTAAGATTTGTTGCTCTCAGACTGTGTAAAACAAAATTTATTCATGTTTTCTGCATATTAAAAATCTTATTGTACCAATTGGTAAACTATTAAATGCCTATAAAACTAGATGTGCTGGGGTTTTTTCAGTGGGTATTGGGGTGGGGTTGTGTTGTGCACAGATCTTGGTAGCAAGTGAGGCTTTTTCTTGGCACCGGGCACAGAAAGAACAAGACTTGGCCATAGGCATCAGAGTCTTTGGGAGCTTTTCTGGCACTATTTTGTTGTCTGCTCCCTATTTGGAGGGAGCAGCGCACAGTAGGGGTCTTTTAGCAATAGGCTTGCAGGGAACTAGCACCACTGACTATTGGGTAGCTTCCTGCCTGTTTTGTTTCTAAGTGAGCCTTTTAGCTAGCATCTCTTGCCTTGGAGCTGTAAACACCCTTAATGTTGTTTTCAAGTTTATGAAATGTACCTTTGAAAGGCCAAAATACACCTTCACACTCGATCACTGTTCTAGGTCCCTGTCTCATCCTGATAGCACATATCCTTAGTTGTCTCCAGCCTTTTATGCACAACAGTACAGGTGTTAATGTGGTACCTCCTGTTGGAAGGAACCTTCCCAGCCAAAAAGCTGGGCAGGATTGTATCTGCCAGCTTTCCCACTTATGTGCCCCTCCCCCTTTTTTCACTTCTGCTAAGAACCTAGCGTTGGACTTCACTTTCCTTTGGTGACTTTGAAGGCACACATTGCCTCCCTCCTGAAGACAGGGAAAATTGCATCCATGATGCCACATCCTTCTTCGTTAGTCTGGTGAAAACTGACATGTGCAGACATGAATTAACTGCTGGCAGCAGTTCTGTTCTCTGAGCCAGCATAATCATCCCCTGGGAAATCATTAGACATGCAAGTTCTAGGGGCCCACCCAAGACCTACTAAGAGCCAGTACAGACCAGCCTTTTGAACATGTCCTCCGGAGTAGCCTAATGAGGCTTAAGTCTGGAAACTACTGAGAGTCGATTTCTTGCCAAAGCTTAGAACAAATGTCTCTCCATCCAGGGTCCCATAGCAGGGTTTTGAGTTCAGACCACACACTCCGTTCTTGCTCCCCTCCCTTGTACCTGGGAGCCACACCCCCAGTTTCTGCCTCTCTACATGGGTGATTTGTGCCTTTCTGTTGTCATTTCTATGTGGTCACTTAGGCCTATCAATGAACATTAGCCATGGAATGAAAATAGCTGGTATTTAAATTTCTTTTGTGGTTTTTTGAGACAGGGTTTCTTTGGCCTTGGCTGTCCTGGAACTAGCTCTTATCAGGCTGGCCTCAGATTCAGAGATCCACCTGCCTGTCTTCCAGAGTGCTGGGATTAAAAAAGTACTACCACCCTTAAATTTCTAAAACTAAATTTGCTTACATATTTGTGAACACTTCTGAAGATCAGAAGTCATTTGGGAATGGGTTCTTCCATCCAAGTGGAGTCAGGTTTTTGACAATAAGAGCCTTTTTCTGCTAAAGTGTCTCACTGGCGAAATAGCTGCTTTTAAAAAAATAAATAAACAACTCTAAACCTGGAACTCAAGACATCCACCTCTGCCTACCTTGTGCTGGGACTAAAGGCATGCACCACCACCATATCTGCCTACCCTGTTTGTTCTGTTCCTCAGTATGAAGAGACCAGGAAAATACCCTTCAATTTTTGGGGGGTGGGAGGGTAAGGATGTAGCATGGGTTGAAGTGGTCTGTGCCTACCTCAGGCTATCCTGGAAGTCTAGTGATAGCTCTGCCTCAGCATGCACCACCACATCCAGCTTCCTGGTGGCTGTCAGTGGAGTACCTCGCTGCTTTGATTTAGAGTTAGATCCAGGTGCGGAGCTGCACTGGTTCACTTCAAGATACTTTATTCTCAGCTATAGGACATCTAGAAATTCCTCATGTTGTCTTGTTGGCTTCAACAATAGCTCTTTGTCACTTGAGCTGTCAAAAGATTTGGTTGGCTAGTGAGATGGCTAAGCAGGTAAAAGTGCTTGCTGTACAAGCCTGACCTGAATTCTGTCCCAGAACCCACTGTGGTAGGAGAACCAACTCCCCCAAATCATCCTCTGAGTTCACATGTGTCTGTACTCACATATCTACACATAATTTTAAGATTTTTAAAGCCGGGCAGTTGGTGGCTCACACCTTTAATCCCAGCACTCTGGAGGCATAGGCAGGCAGATCTCTGAGTTCAAGGACAGCCAGCGCTGTCACAGAGAGAAACCATCAAAAAGACAAAAACAAACCATCTGAGCCATCTCTCCAACCCCCACAATACTATACAAAGTGTTTAACAACGCTAATATGCTTAAGGGAACAACCTAGAAAAATGGGCCTCCATGGTGACTAGTAGGCACCTGATTCCATTACAAAGGTAAACTCATCCACAGCAGACTCAAACAAACATGTATGTATGTTGGACATACACACACCCTTTCCAGAAGTGATGTATGTCCAACAAGACCCAGAGTAAACATGTTTAGAACATAATGAGCCAGGCATTATGGTCTCCCTGAAAGCCCAGCATTTGGGAGGTAGAGGCAGGAAGATCAGATTGGAGGTCACGGTCACCCTCAGCTTAAAAGGGATTTCAAGGCCAGCCTAGGCTCTAGAGACCTTGCCTCAAATGATCAAATCATTGGTGGGCACTTATGGATGTTACTTAGTATCAAGATCAGGGACATCTTTCTCCCATTGGGTTAAAAAAGGACCACAAATTAAAAGTGGCATTTTTCAGAAAGTCTAAGACATCAAAGACACATCAAAATGAGATTCTAGGATCTTGCGATTCCTGAGCATCATTAAGCAAGAAAGCACGTTAAAGATGCATGAGGCCCAAGGCCTGCCTTCTGTGAAGCAGCCACCATTGTGTCCTCAGGCCTAGTAGTTGGCCACCTCTTCCCTCTACTTCACCAGCCCTGCATAAGCCGGCTCTGACTAATCACAAAAGCAGCACTCTGCTTTCCAAACCGAGTGTTGCCCAACCTACTGGCTGCAAGGGGAGGCAATGAGACACAAACCTAGCCAGTTAGATGGTCAGAGGATTACCAAGTCCTAGGAACCCAAAGCCTGCCCCAATGCCTCTCCCACACCCTTCACTGCAGCTTTTCTTGTGTAGGGCCCAGCTGAACAACTGGAGTTCCATGCCTTTCACTTGATCAACATAACCTTGAATTTGACCCAATATATACATAATTCTCTCCTAGCAGCATTTCTGACAGCCTCACTCAAGACCTAGGCGCCTGGCTCACAGAGCACACAGGTGAGCTGGGGCAGCAGGTTTCAAAAACTCACTTTATTCCAATGTGAAATGAAGACGTGATGGTTTAAAAACAAGAAAACGTTCTTGATAGCTGTGGGGATGCCTTGCTGGCTCACGCCCATTCCCTTTGAAACAAGGTCCCTGGACAGATACTATCCATCAGCAGCTCCAGCAAAACCCCAAGCAGGGGCTCTGCCTAGAACAGCTCCCTCAGGCTCAAAGGGTGGCCATCTCCTTCAGGGACAGCAGACAAAGAGAAGCAACACAGGCAGGCTGGGAGAGACAGCAGCCAGGCAGGAGGAGCCCTGTCACCCCAGAGCCTCTTTGTAGAAGTGCTTATATGGCAAAGACCAAGTAAGGAGCCTGGCTCCACAGAGGTGACAGTCACTCCTGTGCATGGCACGTTCCCTGGGATCCATGATTCAGCCTGGCCCCTCACCCAGCTACCTCCCACTGTGCATTAGGCAGCTCAGGTTAAAATGGGGAAGATACATTCAGACTGTTGGCCCCCGAGGTTAGGCCCACCTGGGCTACAGGGAGCAGGGAGGCAAGTCAGAGCCTATGGCAGTGCCTCCTCTGCTTGGCCACGGCCAGGCACATGGATGTGTGGGGTCTACCACTGAAGGCCCCTTCCCTTACCCTGAGGCTACAGGCAGGCTAGGCCCAATCACAGTGAAGCCACTGCAGGTCTTACCTTGCACTCTACCAGGGATCTGGCTCCCTCCCTCCCAGGACACAGGAAAGCCCCCATCTTTTTTGGCTTAAACCTGGACTTTAAGCCAGGCTGGGCCCAGGAGTAGTGGCAACAAAAGCAGCAGCCGTAATGTCAAACATACAAATGACCTGAGAAGTTGCATCTGCACGTCATCCACTCAGAACTGACTGGGCTATGTCTATCAGGAAGGACGGAGCAAGACACCCACAGGCATGGACACACACACACCTGTTTGAGGCAGGAGGCTGGCGGGCACTTGCCCCTATGCTGGAGCTGATGCCTGCACACTCCATCCTCGTGTCTTCAATTAGGCCTCTGCATCGAGTATTCATTGAACCAGTGCAAAACATCTTTTAGGGGCAGGCGGGCCCAGGCGGGCCCAGGCAGACCCTGGGGGTGGGGTAGGGGTGGAAAGTGGAGGACTAGCTTCCTCTCCCAATCTGCAGGGCGTGCCCCTGCTCCTGGAATCTGTCTGCATCACTGGGTAACGGGGCTGCTGACTGTCCAAGTTTCTCTCCTTTTTTATCCTTGTGAGCTCGTAGAAGGATCCTCCTTGGTAGTCTGAGGGGAGCCCACCATGTCCTCCAGGGCTCTCGCTGGCTCAGGATCTGTAGCTGTATCGTCGGCCTTATCCCTGTTCCTGCTGGCCTCCTGCAGCTGGTGTCGCCGGGCCACCTCTGCCTTCAGGTTTTCCAAGTCTTTTTGGCTGAGCATTAGGAGGCAAAGGTGGAGTCAGAGCAGCCTGGGCCCTCTGCCACCCTGCAGCTTCCATCACAGCGACACTTGGGACTTTACTGAGCTCTTTGCTTCTGCTAGTGGAAGATGGGTGGATGCCCCTCCCAGAGGTGGAGTGCTCCCTACACTTTACAAAGCATTTGGTGAGGGTATGCCACCCCTACCCATAAGTTCAATTTGCTCTTAACTCGGGCTTCTGCAGCAGACCCCGTGCAGAAAACAGGAAGGGGTGCTCCTACTGCTGGCCACCCCACCAACCCCATCTCCCACACTTAGGAGGAGGTACTCTCCAAAGGCTAGCTGATGGGCACAGCCCTGCCTGCACTGGAAAAACAGGGGGCTAGAATAGAGTCACTGTGTAGGGACTGGAGGGAAAGATCACCAAGATAATGGAAAACAGGGTGCCAGGTCCAGTGACAGCCTGGGATCTCAGTCCTTGGGAAACAGGAACAGGGGCTCAGGGTCATTCTCAGCTACATAGCAAGTTTGAGGTAAACCTGGGCTACCTGAGACCCTGTCTAAAACAAAACAAAACAAATTTGAGCAAGGTATGCTAAAAAATTAAAAGAAACCAGGTGGTGGTACATAATTCAACTGTGACCGTAACATACGAAAAGCTTGTATGTGTGTCTGAAACCAGCTCACTCTAATCCCAGCACTCAGAAGACTGAAGCAGGAGGATTGCCACAGGTATGAGGCTGGCTTGGGCAACATAATGAGTTCATGGCTAGCCTGGGCTAGCATTAAAAAGGCTATCCTGAGTTAGCTGTCTCACGACAGGAAAAAAAAAAAAAACAAAATAGAAAATAGAACACTATAGCTATGTATTTCCTGGATTACAAAGTGCCTGGGAGGAATCATAAAAAACTGCTGATCATATACTTTCAAAGTCTGAGCTCTGCCAATTTAACTCAGGAGAACCTAAGCTGGGCAGTGGTGGAGCAGGCCTTTAATCCCAGCACTCAAGTCAGGAGGCAGAGGCAGTTCAAAGACAGCCTGGTCTAGAAAGTAAGTCCAAGATAGCGAGGGTTACACAGAGAACTATCTTGAGGGGAAAAAAACAACAACCAACCCACAGCACCTAAGGCTGGCTGACTGCCAGACTGGGGAACGGTGGGGGGCTGGCTCACCTTAGAGGGATGAAGAGAATGCCGTTGATGACATTGAGCTGCTCCAGGACACTGGCCATGCTGGGAGCTGTGAACTGAGAGTGGTGGGGAAGGCCAGAGGTTAGGGCAGTCTGGCAGGAGGCCAGGGGACTGGACCCCTACTCAGCCCAGGTCCATACCTTGAGGGGTGGGATGTTGGCACTGGGGCCATTGCGGTAGATCTCATTCATGGTGCGCTGCAAAGCCACCGCCTGCTGGGTCAGGCACTTGAGGTACTCAGAGCTCTCCCTGGTCTTCTCATGGTCCTCACCTAGCTACAGAGGAAGAGGGCCAAAGCAGAGGGGGGTCAGGACTGCACGCCCACAAGCACAGGCTCGACCTTCCCAGCCCTGCTGATGCCCACCTGCGTCTTGTAGATGGTGTAGCCTTCCTTCTCATGCTGCAGGGCTGACCGGAATTCAGCTTTGCTCTCATAGACGCGGGCGACAAGGTGGTGGCTGGAAGGAGCAGAATATAAGGGGCAAAGGAGGGACAAGAGGTGGAGACCGCCCAGGGACTAGATCTCCCCTCCCTGGAGCTCGAGAGGAACCACTCAAGGTCAGGGCACAGAGAACCTTTCTCAAAGGCAGAAGACAAGACTAGGTCCCTTCCCCATGCCACCAAGAGTTTGCTAGGTGTCTCAGCTAGTACTGCCTCACCTGAGAGCCACCTTAAGGGCCTTGGGCCCATGGTACTTGGTAGTGACAGACAGTGCATTCTCTAGGAAGCGCAGGGATAGGTCATACTCCATTACACCATGCAGCACCAGCCCAATGTTGTTCTGGGGGATAGGGAAGGAGCCAAGTCAGTTCCCCTCCCCGTCCATGCACAAAGGCTAGTGTCCACCGAGGGACACCTGTTTGTTCACTCCTTCCCTCTCCAACACTCACGTCCAACAACGCCATCTCAGGGTGGTCCTCCCCGAATACAAGCAGCATGAGGTAGCGTGCACGGTACAGCAGGCTCAGGGCTGTTGACAGCTGGCTGCTGGCAAAGCAGTATAAGGCCAGGTGCATCTGCAGGTGGGGTCATGGTGGGTCAGAGTAGCTCCAAGCACCTGCCCCCCCACACACACACCAATTCCAAAGTGACTACTCACATATTCCTGGATGGTGTTGGGGTGCTCGATCCCCATCACCCGCTCACTCATCAACACTGCCTTCTGTTGGTTGCTGAGTGCCTAGAGAGAGAAGGCACCACTCTCAGATGCTCACTGCCCCTCACCTGAGCCGTCCCACACCGCATGGTCTACCCTGCAATCTCTATAACTGGCATGTACACAGGCAGCAGAGTGGGCAGCCAGCTGCTGTGACTGTGGAGGTCTCTGAAACTCTTGAGACCATCTGAAATTCTATGGTTCTTTGTCTTCTTCCCTAACAAAATCTACGAAAACACAAACAGATCAAAAGTGCACTGCATATACATTGATTTCTGAAAAGTTTTAAGACAGCCTCTGCTCTACTTGAGAGCAGAGGAGGCCTGGTGTACACTGACTCCCAGAACACCCTCTCAAAGCCTAGGGGGCCAATGAAACAGCTGGAACACAACCACAGAACACTGAAGAAAACAGAAGAAACCATCTGCTGCTTTTCTCCCGGTTACTCCAAGGTCAGGTATTGTGCCACAGCTCGTACTCACCACAGGCTCTCAGCATCTCCCCTTGCCACTGTCCCTGAGAGGCCTACCCTGAGTCATGTCCACCTTAGCAAAGAGGCAACTGCTGAGTTCTCCCAAGGACAGCAAGTGAAGGCTGGATTGGCTCATAAAACGAAAACTTTGGGGCTCTCTGGATGCCACTTACTCCCCACCTCAAAGTCCGAGGAAGAGCACTCTCCCGTCTCAACAGGGTGATGATGGAGCCCCTAGGCCCTTCATGGAGCCACCAACCACTACTACAGCACAGCCAGAGATGCCACAGCCTACACACCTCAGCATAGTCACCCATGATGTAGTGGAGGCGGGCCAAGAGACGCAAGCAGGCGCAGATCTCCACATGCATGGCTCCGTACACATTATTGAACAGGTTCAGGGCCTCACTGATGAGCTCACAGCCTTCCTTCAGGAAGCCTACGAGATAGCCCGGGTGGCAAGGTCAGGGCTGGGCAAGAGACACTCCCATTTCCCCCAGCCCACAGTGCCACGCACCCTGCTGTACTTTGGCCTGCCCACTCTGGAAGAAGTGGAAGGCATCTGAGGCCTTGGGGTTGACATGCTTGACCACAGGAAAGATGTTGAGCACGTCTTCCTCAGTGAAGGCAGGCTTGTGGCGGCTGTCAAAGCTGTACTCCTTCAGCAGAATCTGGGGACAGGGTCCACCACCCAAAGCCTCAGCCTTGGACACAGAAAGACAGCACCCCCCCAGCCTACCAGCATGTGTCCAGAGACTATCATCCCAAGAAAGCTCCCTTCCCCTGCCCTGCGGCCCAGGCTAGAAACGAGGGCCCACCTGGATCCCGGTTTTCAGGGAGATCTCTCGAAGCAATGTTATCTTCTGCAGCCCGTAGGTCTCCACAGCCTGGTCCACAGAATCACTGCGGGTAGGAGCGGGGGCTGAGCAGCCCTGCACCCCCCGCCACTCTGGACAGCTGCTGACCTCCAGAACCCCTCAGCACTGACTCTCACAGCCCTGCTTCCCCATGCTGGTCCCCACATCTCTGCCCGGTCACCTGCAGTCCGTACACTGCTGCCCTGTGACCATAGGCCCTAGATGCTGCCTGAACCCCAACTCCCAGCCCCCTACACCTGTGGTAACCCTTGTCCCCTGTGCCCGCACCACTCGAGGGTGAAGTCAAAGTAGCTCTTGGCCTCCTGGCAGATGTTCCTCCAGAGCTCTTGGGGGGTCATCACAGCCCAGGCCGTGTTGTCTGTAGCTCCTGGAGGCCGGTTTTTCCTCTTCTTGTTTCTCTTCTTGGAGAGCAGCTCATCAGCGGGCAGGTGGGCCACGGGGTTGGGGTAGGAGCTCAGGAAACAGTTCAGGAAGTGGCTGATGGCGGCTGAGAGGCCTGAGAGCTCCACTCCCTGAGCCAAGTTTTGACTGAAGTCAGGATGGCCCTAGGCCCCCACCCAGGGCTCTTCTCCGGGGCCCATGCCACCCAGGGAGGTCCCACCAACTTGGGAAGAGTGGCAGCACCTGTAGATATGTCTTGAAGATGTGCTTGGCGGAGCGTGTGATGAGTTCTCCAATACCGATTTTCTAAGGAGGTCAAAGAACCAAGTCTTGGGCAAGTCCAGACCTCTAGCTGCAGCCAGCAACTGCCTCCTGCCCAAGCCCCACTCACATAAATGTGGTCCAGCTGGTCACGGGCCGGGCTCCGCAGCACCAGATCTAGCACCTTGCCCAGGTAGCGCATGTTGATACCACGCTGGCGCATCGCCTCAGCCAGTGTGGCCCCATCCATGGGCAACACAACGTGCTCTGTGCACTCCTTTACCTGTAGGGCTGCATCAGGTCAAGACCAGCCCCAGGCCTCTGCCCCTCCCGCCTGGGCTTCCCCATTGCTCTAAGGAAGGAAAGAACTAAGGCCCTAGCTTCCATGCAGGAGGAGGGAGGGAGACAGGTGTGAAAAGGGCACCGGAACCTGTCTCTGCCTTCTACACAAAGGGAACAGAAAAGAGGGCCCTGCCATCAGGAAGCAACCTGGCCCTTGGGTGAAGACCTTGGACCCACAGGTGGCACAGGGTCATCTGGGAAGGAGCTACAGCTTTATTCCAGTCATCCTGAGAGGCTTACAATCTGAGATAAGCATGCCACCTGACCAAGGGCTACACAGCCAGGAAGAATCGAGCTTTCATTCAGGGGCCTAGGCAGAAAGCTAGTGGGATCAACGGAACAGGAAATCCTAGGCCTCTGCTATCTGGGGCTCAAAGGACCAGAATCCCAGCCTCAGCAGGGCAGAGCCTATGGCTGCCTCTTCCTTTGACTTCTCAAGGCCTGCCAGCCAGGGGCTAGGAAGTGCTGAAGCGAGAGCACTGTATGAAGGTTCTACGTGAGAGCCCGAGAGCACGAGGCACCAAGGTCTGCAACAGCCCTCCTGCAGCCCCCACCCTCCGGCCCCTCCCTCACCAAACCAGGGATCTGGCAGGAGAGCAAGAAGGCAGCTGCATCTTTCAACAGCTGCTTCTGGTCCCGAACTTCATCCTGGCAGGACTCAGGAAAGCGAACCCCTGGGGAGGGAGGACAGGAAGGCTTGAGCCAAGCAAGTAACATCAGGACCAAGACAGAAGCCACCTGGAGGCAGCTTTCTGCTGCTGAGGCCCCAAGGCTATCCCATGATGTTCTGCCCTTGCCTGCAGGGTTCATTCACTGACTCACCACCCCACGCACACACACTCACAGACGCAGACACACAGACAGACAGACAGACACACACACTCACAGACGCAGACACACAGACAGACAGACAGACACACACACACACACTCACAGACGCAGACACACAGACAGACAGACAGACAGACAGACACACACTCACAGACGCAGACACACAGACAGACAGACAGACAGACACACACACTCACAGACGCAGACACACAGACAGACAGACACACACACACTCACAGACGCAGACACACAGACAGACATACAGACAGACACACACACTCACAGACGCAGACACACAGACAGACACACACACACACTCACAGACGCAGACACACAGACAGACAGACAGACACACACACACACACTCACAGACGCAGACACACAGACAGACAGACAGACAGACACACTCACAGACGCAGACACACACACTTGCCTGGGGAGAAGATGTCAGGGTTGAAGCGAATGTCGAAAGCCGTACTGCTGATGGAGCCAACAGCCTTGCAGGCATTTCGGATCACCTCCCGGCTTCGGGGGTCGACTGCGGAAATGTGTGAGGATAGGAGGTAGAGCTGGGCTCCCATGCCCCACAGCCCTCTCAGGTCATGAGCCACCTAGGGCTAAGCTGCCAGGACCAGCTTGGGCTGTCCCCGACAAGCACAGCAACCCTACCTGTGCCATCGTCTGAGGCGATGGTCTCTGCCAGCTCCTTCACCTTGGCGAGGCCACTCACACTGCTGCCCTCTTCCTCACTTCCTGCCTCAGGTCCTACTGAGTCTCCAGACTCAGCCTCTGCTGAGGAGGGAGGACCACCATTCTCCAGGGAGGTGGGGGTCTCAACCTTGCTGGCCTTCTGCTGCATCAACTGTAAGGCAGCCAGCTTCATGAAGAGAAGGTACCTAGAGCAAAACAGAGCAGAAATGACGACACGGGGGCTGTACAGACAGCTCAGTGGTTAAGATCACTTGCTGCTCTTACAGAGGACCCAGGTTCAATTCCCAGTACTGACATGTTGGCTCACAACCATCCGTAACTCCAGTTCCAGAGAATCCAATGCCCTCGTGACCACTCTTGTGACCTCTACAGGAAATAGGCACACATGTGGTACACATACATACATGTAGGCAAAACATTCATACACACAACTAGAGCAAATAACTCTAAAATAAAGAATTAAAAAAAAAAAAAAAAAAAAAGGTCAGGCTCAGGCTCCAGACCTTTGGGGGTAAGAACTGTTTGTTGGCACTAGGAAACCTGTAAGCATAAGGACATCTGTCCAGTATGCATGTGGGAGTGCATGTGTGCCTGTGCCAGGCTAGCAACCCTGCCACACAGCCGGTCAGAGCAAACCAAAGTGTGATGGACATCTATAATCCCAGCCAGCACTAGGGAGGCTCAGACAGGAGGACTGTGAGTTCCAGGCCAGCTTCTGCTACACAGCAAGACCCTGCCTCAAAAACAAAGTAAGAAACCCCAGTCAACTCTCGTCAGTGAGAGGACAGCTGGGGCACGTGGGGGGGGGGGGGGAGAGGCTGCGGAGCAGGGCTCCCAACAGTGCGCTCGCAGCACAGGAACGCCAGCGGCCTGCAAGAGTTCACCGTGGAGACACAGCAGAGGGTGCCTTCATTACCGGCTGCAGGAACACTTCTAAGCCCCACTTCCCAGGCCTGTACTTGAGATTCTTCCGCTGTGAGTCCTTGTTTGTTTTTTTTCTGTTGTTGTGTTTTGTTTTGTTTTTGTTTTTCAAGATAGGATTTCTCTGTGTAACAGCTCTGGCTGTCCTGGAACTCGATTTGTAGACCAGGCTGGCCTCAAACTCACCGAGATTTGCCTCCCTCTGCCTCCCAAGTGCTGGGATTAAAGGAGTGCGCCATCACCCTCCAACTTACTTTTTGGTTTTTTGAGACAGGGTTTCTTTCTCTTTGTAGTCCTGGCTGTCCCAGAACTCACTTTGTAGACCAGGCTGGCCTCTAACTCAGGAATCTGCCAGCCTCTGCCCCACCACAATCTGGGATTAAAGGGGTGCACCACCACACCCAGCTTTGTATGCGTCCATGGAAGCCACTGGAGGACAGAGTCCTGCTGTATCACTCTCCATCCTACTCCCTTGAGACAGGACCTCTCACTGAACTTGTGCGTACATTTTAGCTAACAAGCTCCTGTAACAAGCTCCTGTTTGCACCCTCTCCGCAGTGCTGGGGTTAATGAACTTGTGCGTACATTTTAGCTAACAAGCTCCACCACATGCTACTACACAACCTTGTATGTTGATGGCTTGGGGATGTGAACATAGGTCCCCATGTTTACACAGCCAGCCCTGCCCCGGCATTCAAACCCACCCCACGAGCTTTCCAGACGATCCAGGACCACTGTGCTGAACGTCAGTTTCGCTCCCTGCTAGCTTGCACCTGACAGAAGCCCTGCGTTTCTGCACCTGGACATGAGGCAGGCATAGGCTGGTGTATGGCCAGCTCCAGGGAGCAGGCCAGAGTCTCTCTTCCAGGAGCATCCTCAGAGCAGACATGAGCCTGAGGTAGCCGGGGGTCAGTGCAGGAAGCAGCCGCTCCTCACCTGTGCTCCACAAAAGCATCCACTAGCTCCTGGCGCAGACAGCACAGCTTGTGTCGATGGGCTCGGGGGAAGCCAGCACGGGTGCACTCCTCAGGCAGCTCCTCACCAGGCACAGGGAGGAAGTTGAGGTCCGGTGGGAAAGTGCGCAGCAGGTCAAGGATGTAGTGGCGCCCATCGTTGCCAATGATGCCCTTACACTCCACTGAGGAGCAGAGCTCCACCTCCTCATCTCGGTCATTAAGCACTCGGTGTCGCAGGATCTTGAGGGGCCGGCTGGTGCGCTCCAGCAGCTCCAGATAGCGTGTGTGTGACACCACTGTTTTGCCAAAGTCAATGGAGCCATAGATGACACTCTGCTCCTGGTCCCTCTCCAGGATGCCAGGAATGATGGACTGGGCTGTGACACGGTAGCCCCGGTAATCCACTACTACTGTGCCCAGCGTGTACAGTCCTTCCACATCCACAGCGTTGTAAGTACGCACACCATTCAGGTCATTGGCGGGGGCCACATAGGCCGCCATGTCCCCACCAAAGTCTTTGTAGTGGTCTCGGACATCAAAGCCCAGGCTAAAGAAGATGTTGTTCCAGATGAACATCTGCATCTTGGTCTCCTCACTGGGGTTGATGGCCATCACATTGCCATCAATAACTGCCATAGCACCCCTTGTGGCTGCTGCCGTGAAATCACTGTGCACCTGTGGAGGCCAAGGTTGGGAAGGTCAGACAGGTCCCAGGTATAAGAACACCAAGGTACATCCTATCCTGGCCCAGGTCACCTAGATGGTGAAGGCAGCCAGGCCCTGAGAGTCAAGGAACTCTAGCCTCAGTTTCTTCATATTTAGAAAAGGGCAACAATATCATCCCCCCCACCCCACCCCCCACCCCCGCGCCCCCCCCCACCCCCGCTGCCCCCAGAGCTGAGGACCAAACCCAGGGCCTTGCGCTTGCTAGGCAAGAGTTGTACCACTGAGCTAAGTCCCCAACCCCGACAATATCACTTCTTAAAACCCTTTTGAAACCTCAACACTTGTACTGGAAGAACAGTTTCGGACCAAAAGGGAGTATGCAGGGCTGGAGAGATGGCTCAGCAGGTCAAGGAGCGTACCACTAAGCCTGACCACCTACTTCAATCCCTGGACCTCCAGGGAAGGAGAGAACCGACTCTCACACTCACACACATGCCACCCTACTCCCAGTCAAGAATTCCAGAAAGTGTTATACTATGTGCTGCTGCCCCCAGAAGGGCCCCAGAAGTACAGCATGTAGTTCAATGAGAGCACCGTGTCTCGCAGGAGGACATGAAGATGGCTGGAACTTACCATACCCAAAGAAAGACAGGTCCCTCCCTTTTTATGGTTCCCAAATTTAGCCATAGAAAAGATCTGAGGTGGTTCCAGGAGGAACCCTGCAGGCTCACCTCCAATGTTGCCAACCAAGCTGGACCAGTGCCAGCTTCCAGTTTTCCCTTCACCTACAAGCCCAGTTCAAGGCAGGCTGTGGCTGTGCTTCCCAGGGGATGCAGTTACCTTGAATATGGCTCTTTCTCGAAGCAGCCGCTCAGGCAGGTTCTTGCGGGGCAGCTCCCTTGTGGTTTGCAGTTCTTCGTTCCAGTCCCGGGTCTGTGGAGGGCCAGGGAGGCAGACGCGGGCTCAGCACGTGTCTCCTGACCTGCTCTGAGCCACCCCTTCTTCCACCTCCCTGTGGACAGGCCCAGAGATTGGGAGCCTCCTGAAGATGCACAGAAGGAGCCTGGCACCAGGAAGGCTGGCTGGGAGGGCGGGGCCGGGTAGCACCTGTCCAGGAATGTGCTCCTCATAGCCCAGCCTTGAGGTGTAGGCGTCCTCGGCACGCACACAGTCCATGGCATGTTCTGCCTGAGGGGCTGTCCAGCTGTACACCTGGAACGGGGTGGCGATCCTCTCGAACGGGTGGCGTTGGACCCTGCAGCAGGTGAGGGAATGGGGAAATGGGATACCCCTCCAAGCGCAATGCCCAGTTGTGAGCTCCTCTTCTCTGAGGCTCCCACTGTTCTGGCATCTCTTCCCTAGAGATGCCACCCTGAAGTTAGACGGAAGCAAATGGGTCCCTCTCCCAGGGCTGCTGCCCCCCTGAACCAGGGACTCTTGGGTACTGGGGCACCATTCCCTCAGGCAGAGGTGCTGGTGTGGGGGCCAGCCTGTGACTGGAGGCAGGGCAGGACAGGCATGAATGACGGCGCAAAGGTGCTACCTTTTCTTCTGCAGCACAGCAAAGTTCTTTTTGAAGGTTGGGCTGATCTGGTTGAGCAGTTCTACTAGGGAATGGCTGAGGAAGCGGGGGCTGGCAGGCTTGGGGTTGAAGTGGTAGGCTGTGGACCTGCAAGGAAGAGAGTCACTGAGCAGCTGCCCCGAGTATCTGTCCTTAGACCCAGACCAGGAGGACGTGCCATGGACATGGGGGACCAGCAGACTTACTGATTCAGGTAGAAGCCCCTCGTGGACGCAGTGATACTGACTTGCCGGTCCTCAGCGGTGATCACAAACAGGTACATGAGGTCCCCATGCATCTTGCGGTTCCCAGGAGGTGGGTTCCAGCCACTCATGGTGAGCACTTTCAGACACTGCAGGGGCTGCAGAAATGGCCACGCATGCGGAGACAAGCTTTTCAGGCTCCCCACCAGGGCCTTCCTTCCTTGGTCCTTCGGGAGTCCTACCTTCCAGTCTCGGTTCTGGGGCTGCAGAGGACACAGCAGCCGCTCCCGGCTCCCCGGCAGGATATACTCAGGTGGCGTGCAGTCAATGGGGTCCATCTCCAAGCCCTTCTTCCGCTTCCCACTGTCTGAGGGACCCAAGGCTGGTGGTCAGCCAGGAACCAACTATTTCTGGGACTCAATGCGGCCCTGGCTTGCCTTGACTCCAGCCACCCCCAAACTCCCACGCAGAGGTGACTTGCAGGCCTTTGTCCCAATTTTCCCCGCACCTCCTAAGTCACCATCAGTGAAGACACTCAGGAAGGACAGGGAGTTGCAGTCAACTCCATTAAAGGCATCAGATGGGTCCAAGCTCTTGAGGAGGTCTCGGATGTGACGCACGTGGATTCGGGCCTCACGAACTGTGTAAGGCTCTGCCAGAAGAAAGAGGACAGAGCATTACTAAAGCCCTCCCAGTCACCTGTCTTGCAAGGGGGACTTCTGCAGTGTGCTGTCATGGGGGGGAGGAGGGGCTGGTTGGTCGAAATCTTGAGACAAGCTCTCTCTCTGGCCTATGCTACCCTGCGGCTGCGTCACCCAGGCCACCCTGCACTCGTGCTACCGCTGCCTGTGCCTCCCGAGGACCGAGATCGCAGGCAGAAAGTCACCACTCCCCACCTTCTCTTCCTATAATGCCAGGGTGGAGCAAGGATGCTCTACTACTAAGCTGAATCTGCAGCCCCTGGGCCAGCTCAAAATGTCTCTCTCTTTTTTTTTTTTTTAGCAAGATGCGGGGCAGAAGGACCAAGCCGAAGACAGGGTCTTAGGTAGCTCTGGCCAGCGTGGATCCACAGTGGCACTCGTCTCTGCCTCTAAGTGCCACTATCAGACAAAGACTACCATGCCTGCTCAAGTTTTTGTTTTGTTTTTGCTTTTTTTTTTTTTTTTAAAGATGTATTTTTAGAGCCAGACAGTGATGGCGAATGCCTTTAATCCCAGCACACAGGAGGATCTCTGTGAGTTTGAGGCCAGCCTGGTCTACAGAGTGAGTTCCAGGACAGTCAGAATGGTTACATCAAGAAACCCTATACTGAAAAACTTAAAACAAAACAAAATAAAAGAGGTGTGTTTTTAGTTATAGGTGCTAATTTATGTTTATGTGTTACTGTAGGCCACACCTGTGGGAGTGCCTGCGGAGGCCAGAAGAGGGCATCAGAACCCCTAGAACTGAAATTTTGGCAGTTGTGAGCCGCCTGACACAGGTCCTAGGAACTGAACCCAGGTCCTCTGGAAGAGCAGGAACCATAGACTGAACCATGCAGCGGTGAATTTTCTAATTGGGCTTCCCATTTTTAATTTTCCTGTCAGCCAGCTGTGATGCCACCTAACAATGCTGCCAACAATTGCGGAGGCAGGAGGACCAGGAATTCGTGTATCAGGTAGAAAGCCAGTCTGGGATACATGACCCTGCCTCTGTTTGTCTGTCTGTCTCTCTACCACACACACAATCCCAAAACTCTACTATGATGAACGTATAAGGTATGTTTCTCATTTCCAAACACACCGTCTGTCTGTTAGTGGGGTCCTTGTTAGCAAAGAACACTCTACCACCCGCCTTTTGAAGCCCACACAGGCCCTGAAGAACCCATTAGAGCCATGGGCTTTTTGTTCCGATACCTCCAGTCCTGTGGAACAGCCCAAGACCCCCCAGAGTCAACAATGTCCTACAGTGTATGTTTTGTGGAACTTGTAATGGTTTTTCTGCAAAGATGAAAAGAAGTTCTGTGATCAACTGTGGAGTCAGCTGAGGTACAGACTTTCCCCACATCATTTACTTATTTATCTTCTCTTTTGGGTTTTTGTTTGTTTTTTGTTTTGTTTGTTTGGTTTGGTTTTTTGAGACAGGGTTTCTCTGTGTAACTTTGGTGCCTGTCCTAGATCTCGCTCTGTAGACCAGGCTGGCCTTGAACTCACAGAGCTCCACCTGGCTCTGCCTCCCGAATGCTGGGATTAAAGGTGTGAGCCACTACCGCCTGGCTCCCTTTTGGCTTTTTAAAACAGGGTCTTATTCTGTAGCCCATGTATACTTGCAGTTCACAGCAATCCTCCTGCCTCAGCTGCCCAAATGCTGGGATTACAGGCATGAGCACTGTACCCTGCTTTCCATATCTGCTCTTCATAAGCTGACAGTCCTGGGGATTCCTTCTGAGTTGCTACAGGAACTTCTACTGTACTACCAAACCAGCTTCACCATACCAGAGCAGATGGCTCTGCAAGGGGCTGATGTCCTCCCTCAAGAACTATGAGAAGTCCCAGCACTGGGAGGCAGAGGCAAGCAGATCTCTGTAAGTTCAAGGCCATTCTGATCGACATAGCAAGTTCCAGGACAGCCATGGTAACAGAGAGAAACCTTGTCTCAAAACAAAAAACAAACAAGCAAAACAAAAAAAAGAGAAATACAAAACTTTTTAGGTTCCTAAAGATGCAACATTTATCTTTTCAGAATTTGATAGGCTGATTTCAGTCCTAGTTTGGGACTGGCTGGATTTTTAAAAATGGAGACTCTTGGTCTTTAAACTGTGCATCATGCAGTGAAAAATGAAAGGGTCTGATGGCCTGAGCAGCACACTTAGACACCAGCCCCACCCCCATGTGCTCAGGTGCACAGAGACCCCAGGACTGGGGTCTCTCAGGCTGTGTGACCTAACTCTGGGCCCTCCTCTGGCCACCGCCAGCTTACCAACCTTCTACAACTCGGAGCACCGAGCCCTCCTGCAGCCCCTCCACGCTGCGCAGCTCTGAGAAGTGGTCCAACATGTTGCCATCCAGGTGCAGGGAGAAGCAGGTACGGTGACAAGTGTCCTCACGGTCCATGAGCACCTGGTGGATCTCCTGCACCATCTCCTGGGGGGACACCTGCGAGGGAGAAGGCCACTCCGGTAAGAAGTTATATGGCAGGGTGCGTGAGCATACCTACCTGCTTGCTCCCAGGCCAAAGTACCTGTGACCCTAGAATAAAAACCCCAAATACCCACTTTGTTACTTTGGGGGTTTTAAATTTTCAATTCCAAGCCCCATGTAGGAACGCCATGTTCATCTGCATCTGTGTCTGTACACAGACTTACACATATGTGAGCTTACTAGACAGACCTCGGCCCCAGTGTCCCAGGCCTAAACCAAGAGCAATCTCTCAAGTGGAGAATGGAAGGACCGGGGAAGCAACACTAAGGCCTTGCCAGCTGCTGCTGCCCCCCCAGCAATGCAGCAATGACCTGAATCTAGCTCATCCACTGCGCTGGGCCAGACCCTGGGCAAAAGCCAGGATCTTCCTGCCCATAAGGCCAGCACATGCAAAGACAAAAGCTTGGCTTTCAAACATGCTCCTCTCCAGCAGCGTAGTAGAAGCTGGTTCCCAGCACATCTTCCTCCATCTTACCTGTAAGGAGAAGGGCTCGATGCCGGGGGCCAGGATCTTCACAGAAAAGCCTGTGTCCTGAATAACAATGACTTCCTGTCCAGTGGTCTCATCTCCAGGCTCACCCTCATCCAGCCCATTTTCCCTGGGTGGCTCAGCTGTCCCTTCTTCTTTCTTCAAGCTCTCTGAACAGTCTCCATTCAACAGCATGACTGAGGGGGGCTCTGGGGAAGGTGAGAGCTGCGTCAGCTGGGCTTTCTGCCTCACACCCAGTAGGGAGAACACCCCACAGACCTACTAGAGACCACCGCCACCCACTGCACATGTGCAGACAACTTTCTGTGCCCTCCTTCTCCATCCACGGTTCCTCAGGCCACCAGTCAGTACTCCTCCCCAGGGCACAATGCCACATGTCAACCTTCTCTAGCAGCAAGGCCACTGCTCTTCTATCTAAGGAAACACTCTTATCTCCTCTTCCAATCCATTCTCTAGCGATCCTGAGCTGTGGGCTGACCTCAGCCTCTCCTAACCTCATTTCTTGTATTGATTCACATACGCTCCATCTGTAAGCTCACGTGGCTAGTGCTGACCTGGCTCAAGTTTCTCAACAGAGACAACTGACATTAACATGTGACTTCCCCTTAGATAGCACCAAAGGCTCATTTTGTTAGAATGAATTCCATCATCCCCCAGAGCCCAGGCCCTGTTCTCCCCAGTAGCTAGTCATAGGGAGTGACTTCTGCAGCCATGGCCTTGTACAGTTTTCCAACATCAAGAGCTCAGTTTGGAACCCTTCTGATAAAGCACAGATGACTCAAGGGCACCTGCCTAAAACCAGCCTCGGCTCCGCCAGCTCCCTTCCCTCCTCACCTCTGCGCTCTTGATTGCGTCTCCCTCCACACACAAAAACACTCTCTCGCACTCATGATACACTGGTTCATGGGGCAAATTCACCCATTCTTTTTTAATAATGTATTTGTATTTTATGTACAGTGGTGTTTTGCCTGCATGTATGACTTTGTGAGGGTGTTGGATCCCCTGAAACAGAAGTTACAGACAGTTGTGAACTGTCATGTGGGTACTGGGAATTGAACCTGGTTCCTCTGGAAGAAGTTACTGCTCTTAACCACTGAGCCATCTCTCTAGCCCCCTCCACTCATTCTTATGTCCTAAGTGAATAAACTTTCTTCTCCAGAGCCTGCCCAAGTGACTCCTGCTGGGAGAAGTCCCAGCCCCACCACTGCCGGAGTCCACGCGCTGCCTTCAGGAGCAGCCACTCTGCTACACTGTGGGTGGCGGTGAACAGCAGCAGCTCTCTGCCCCACCTTCTGTCTTCCCCTGGCTCAATGCAAAGATATCCGATTGATTAATTAATTAATTAACGCTAGTCTACATTTCAGTCCCATACAGCCCAATATTTGTGAACAGCACCCAACTTAACATGCTGTAGGAAGAGAGAAACAAGTGACAGAACGTCCCATCCCCCCCCCAGGCACTAAGAGAAACAAAGAAAGGCCCCGCCACCCTTAGAAAGCCAAGGACCTGCTCAGAAACCCCCCAGCTAAACATAGGCCTCCCTGGATGTCCACTTGGCAAACAGAGACCTTGGCCCCAATATCTGCCTGTCAGCCAGAGCGGCCCCCTTGGTTTGCAGCCCCACTGTCCCGGCTCTGAGCAGGACTGTTACAGACAGAACAGTTACATTCTAGATGTCAGCCCAGCCCATCCAGACCCCAGGGTCTCTTTCCTACCCTGTCACCAGGAGGGGTAACAGGGTGCACTACCCCAAAGCTGTGTAGTATCTGTCTATAAATCAAGGGCCTCACCGGGCAGTGGTGGTGCACGCCTTTAATCCCAGCACTTGGGAGGCAGAGGCAGGTGGATCCCTGTGAGTTTGAGGCCAGCCTGGTCTCCAGGGCGAGTCCCAGGACAGGCTCCAAAGCTACACAGAGAAACCCTGTCTCCAAAAAAAAAAAAAAAAAAAAAACCAAAAATCAAGGGCCTCAAGGAGGCAGGTTGACTCAAAATAGAGAGGCATGCCAGGGGCCATGGAGAGAAGCTCACCCCTTTCCTTGTCCCCCTTAATACTCGGTAAATAGGACCTTTAGGATTTCAGATATAGTACCTACTCCTTTATCCCAAAAAGGGTCAGTGACACCTACAAAGATTCCCCAGCTCATGCCACTGGCCACTACGGGCCTCCAATAATGCTATCTGCACCACACCATTCCCCCTCCAAAACAGGAGTGCCATCTAAGAACCACAAGACATACAGGATGCCCCTTTCAGTGACCCAGCAACCCCTGGCAGGAAGGCTTCAGCCCTTAGAAATGAATAACCCACCCAAAGTGAACCCTTGTCTGGCTCTAAGGACAGAACAGACAAAGACAGTGGTGGCTAGGTTGCTAAGAGCAACAAGGGGGTGTGGACAGGAGAAGCTTCCCCTGGCTGGGTCCCTGGAGATGTCCATCCAGGTCGGCAATCCCTAGAATGGAGACAGATGCTGCAAAGGCCCCCATGCAATGCAGAGACCGTTCTCAGCTCTGAAGGTACAAAAGTAGGCATTAGGCCTAGACCTCAATTGACAGTCTGTGCTCCTCCAATGTTTGCAATAGAGAGGACAAGGGAAAAGGACAGAAAGGTGACCCCAGCCCTATTTCCTAAGCCAGGGGCCTGTACCCTGGGAGAGTCAGATGGAAGAGAATGTTCCCCAGGGGGACAACCAGTCCTGGCCCTTTTCTTTCCTCCAAGGAGCCCTGAAGGCCTCTCCACCACAGAATCAGTGTCAAGTGATCTCTGTGGTCAGTCATTGGGTCCACACAGCCCCACAGCCCACCTGGTCGAGTCAGCAGCTGCGTTCTTCTTGGCTCTGGAGTCTCAGGACTGCCATGGCAGTAAGGCGGCCAGCTCCCCTGCCCAGGCCCAGGCCCAGGCCCGACTCTGTCTCTTGTTCCGGCCTCTGCTTCAACCCTTGTGGTGATACAGCTGGTCGGCTCAGAGCTGGAGCTCCAGCTGGCTTCAGGTTTCAGTGGGGCCAGGCCTGCTGGGGCAGCCCTGGGAAGGGCACATTCCCCCTGCCTCCCATTCTGCTCAAGGTCGGCCAGAAGGACGGCTGCGGGCCAGGAGGCCCCACTGGCTCCAGGACCCTCGGAAGAACTGCTATCAGCACTCAGGCCCACCTCTCTACACACCTCAGGAAAGGGATCACTGCTAGTGAAGCCATTGGGAGAGCAGAGGAACACGGCATTTGGGGTACCTGGGCCCCTTAGGATAGAAGGCGTAGGGGACTGGCTGGCGGGAGCCGGGCTCAGCAAGGGGGTCCTCTCCTCTGCTCCACCCACAGTGGCAGTGGGCAAGACCGCTTCAGCCAGCTGCTGACAACAGCTAACACAGACCCGGGCCCAGGCCATGAGACAGCCACCCCTTTTCCACCAGCTGCCGACACAGAGCACCCTGCCTTCTTCCTCCTAGGTCAAGGGACTGGCTGAGGCTTCTGGCTCCTGCTGCCCCCTGCAGGTGACCTGGCAGCTGGCCCCTTCCTGAGAGTCACTGGTTCTAATGAGAGGGGGATGGGCTCCCAACCTCCCAGAGGACAACTGCACCCATGCCTCAGGACTCCATGCTGCACCATGAAGCTGGCAGACTACCTCTTCTCTTCCCAGCAGCCTGTGCGCTGCCAGGAGAAAACCAATGTCTCCCCTGGGGAAAAGAGAGCTGCCAGCAAGAGGCTGAAGGCCATCGCACTGTAGAGAAGCAGCATGCCCAGCCTCGCCAGGGAGCCTTCCCAGGGCCTCTGACTTGTTGCCAGGGCCCAGTGAGGACTGCTCTGGCATCCATACTAACCAGCATGGGTGTGGGGAGGGGAGCCAAGCTCCCACTCCAGGTCCCTACAGTCCCTGGAATGGCCAAGCAGACCCTTGGCTTCTCTTCAACCCTAGCAGGTTCTGAGTCTCACACTGCGACCTAAGGCAAGAAGGGCCAGGTCCAGACAGCTCCATTCCTTCTAACCCCTCCCCAAATATAGCCTGACCCTGGGAGAGAAGCACGCAGACTGGTAATAATGTCAAAGGATGCTAACCCTGTCTCCAGTTCAGTTCCCACTGGGCCAGTGTTCATTCCAGGTCCTCTCCTCTGAAGAGGAGATGGTGGTGCAGATCACCATCCAAACTCATTCAAGGAAACTGCTGAAGCTCCACAAGACTAGTAAGTGGGCTGTCTAAGGTCACGGAAGCAAAAGGCAGTGCAGCTAAGTCTAAGAAGCGGTGGGTGTCTCAGATGCCCAAACCCAGACCTCTGGGTACCACTTTTAGAGTATAATCTATTGTCGTGCTCGCCAAGGGACCAGGCTGAAGGACTGCATCTGGGTGGTGCATCCGGCCATAAAGCCTCTACACCCCTGCACTCAGATCCCAGGCGTGCCTCTGAGAACCTAGGGTTTAGGGAAAGTGAAGAAAAAGAAGGCAGTCCTCTGCAGAATGGGGCCAGAGCCTGAACAGCACTCGGTGCATGTGCTGACTAACTCCTGCTTCAAGTCTCCAGGAGCACAGATCAGGGCGGAGAGACAGTGCGTGCCCTCCCTGGGCCGGAGATGGTCACAGACAAGACTGACAAAGGACTCTAAGTACCCACAAGTAGCCTGAGTGTGCCTTCCCAGTCTGACAGTCTTCAGAGACCATGGCAAGGCCAGGCCACACCCTAGCTAAGGAATCAGCAGGTGAGGCTAGAGCAGGAAGTAGACCCCCAGAAGATACATCATCCATCCTAGGAACCAAGGGCTTTAAGGCAAGGGGACAGAGGCCAGCAGGCAGCCTGTGGAAGACCCTGTTTGCTTCCTTCCTGTTTCCACAGGCCAGAAGCAGGTCTTCAAGGTCCAAGTGTGGTTCACTGTTTTCCCAGACACCACCTAAAAGAAGAGCTTTAAGATCCTGCTGGAGAGCTTATAAACCCCTCAGTTCTCCCCTAGTCTGCCAGTCCCCTTCAGTTTCCACGCCCAATTCAGGGAGCCCTCCCCTGTGCAGAAGGAACTTGACACACCACTGTGAACTTGAAAAACCTGCCTGTTCTCTTAACCCCTAAAAGTTACTTTCTCCCTAAGAAGGTAACTGACCCTTGCCTGTCTTGATCCCCTCCTCAAAGGTACTGGAGAGCTTCCAGAAATAGGGGCTGAGGGTCGGGGGCCTGCACTCTGATATCCATACAAAAGCCTGACCAGGGGGAACAGAATGGGAGGGGGCTCTGTTAATGTACCTTCCAAGATAAAGTGAGTCTCGGTTATCTATACCAGCTTTTCTGGGGACAGAGAAGCCAAGGTCCTACACACTAGGAAGTCCTGTACCCCAAGTTGAAGAGCTATGCCCTGACCCCAACCCGGCTCCCCTTGCCCCGAGAAAAAGCCCCTCAGCACATAACTAAGAAGGGAACTTCATCCTGGGTACTCGTCAGGAATCCTCCACCACCAGCTCCTAAGTTCACTGAATCACACACATGACAAACCAGCGCGCCTGTCTCCGCTCCCTCTGCCAGGCTGGGGTAGGTTTGCCATGCTGGCCATAAGCTGGAAGCCCAAATGCTTCCCTAGACAATGAAATCACTATGACCTTGGACAAGCTGCTTCATATCTCTTCAGATCTCTTTGATGGTGAGGAAACCAGCCAGCCCCAACTTCCTCTTATCCAGCTTTCCCCTGGATTCAGAACCACATCAGCCTGGTATGCTGATGTTTCCATGATTTCTTGTCCTGCCCAAACCCTGGCCTTGTCGAGGCAAGGTAAATCCACTGCGATGGCAAACGGTATAGCAAGTGTTAGGCCCATCCGCACCCCCACGCCAGCCCTGGTCTGCTCCCTGAAGCCAGGAGGAATGATGGAGATGAGCCGACAAGTTCCTATGGTGGAGAGCTGAGGAGAACAAGGCATAAAGTGGGTCTGCACCTGCACTGACATCCTGGCGGAGGGGTCCAGCCTGGCCCTGACGGAAAGTGAGGAGGCCTAGGGAGGGGCTTCCAGCTTCAAGGCTGGTGGTATCTTAGACTTGGTGAAAGTAACAGAAAGGGCACAGGCGAAGTACGAGAGAAGTAGGCCCCACCCCTTGACAAGCCCCGGCCACTCCCAAAGCCACTACCACACAGCCCCCACGGGGGAGAGCTAGGCGCTCCACTCCACGCTAATGACCTTTGCCTTAAAAACAGCAGCTCTGGTCTGACCCACTTTTCGCAATAAGGCAGGTTAATGATCAAGTTCAGGCACAAACACCTCCCCTGCCAAAGAACCAGGCTTCGCCCCCACAGACCGGCAGGACCCCGGCCCCCAAATCAAGTGCAGGTCAGTTACTAAAAGAAGAGCGCCCATAGCGGACGACCTGGGGTTCAGCCCTTGTCTCTCGGAGTGTACCAGAGACACCCCCACACAACACACCCCAACTTGCGTTCTTCCCACAGTCCAAGTTTGGGCAGCTCCAAACTAAGTCTCACTCATCGGGCTGCAGCTCTGCCGCACAGGAACGTCTAGGACAAGAGTGACCAGACGGAGGCTGGGCCGCAGGGGTCAGCGTCCCCAGCCCCGGGGGCTCCCCAGGCAGGGGCGCGGAGGGGGTGGGGCCGCCGAGTCCGTCGTCCTGCGGCGGCGGCGGCGGCGCACCCTGGAACCAAACCGCGTGTGCGCGCACGTGTCCCCACGATCTTGCACGCGTGTGTCCGCTGTGGGTGCCCTTCCCACGGACCCCACGTGCGAAGTCCCGACCGCAGCCGGGGGGTGCCAGTGAAGGTGACCTTCAGCGCGGGGGCGGCCCGGTGTACCGCCCACAGGGACGCGGAGGGAAGGCGCCCGTCCACGCCGAGTTGCGAGTCCTCCGGCCCGACTCAGCCCGAGTCCCAAGCCCAGCTGCCCCTGGCCCCGGTCCACTCACCAGCCGCGCCCGGTCGCCCCTTGCCGCCGGCCTGCGAGCCGTGCTCCCGGGCGCTGTCGGCCGGGGCGGCCGCCGGCAACTCGTCCGTCTTGATGACCATGGCGGGAGCGGGCGTCCGGCTCGCCTGTATGCGCCGCACGCCGCGCCACTAACCTAAGTGCCCTGCGCGCCGCGGCCGCTGCGGGAAGGACGGAGTCACCGGCCCACGTGGTGCGCGCTGTGGCCTTTGACCCCACCGCCGCTCCCCTGCCCCGCCCTCGCGCCCGGCCGGCCCACGGCGGCCGACGAGGGACAAAACACGAGGCACGCCGTTGTCAGTCCACCGAAACAGCGACTCTTCCAAAAAGCCTTAAAGGCAACGCGTCCGGGCTCCGAGGAGAGACGCCTCGGCCCCCTGGTGAGGCGGGGCTTCCGGGAGACGTCGCCTAGGTTGGCTGCCTGTTGGGCGGGCGGGCGCCGTGACCTTGGGTGGAGACTCGTCCAGGACTGCCTTCGCTCGCTGTTCCCCTCCCCCAGTGACCCTCGGCTTGCTCCTGCGAGTCTGCCAAGAGTCCGCGCCGTGTGTGTCCTCGTTGTTATTGCGATCCTCAGCGCTCTCCTCACCGAGTGGGCTCTTTCCTACGGAAGGGAAGGGACTAGAGTGTATTTGGATTATTGAGAAAGGTAGACAGGGTCTTCGCCAGCGGCAGGGCGAGGATTGCAAATGAGCATAAAGTGTCAGGAACAGACTATCAAAACTTGTACTGGGCACCTCGGGCTCTTCCCCTCATAATACACACACACACACACACACACACACACACACACACACACACACACACACACACAGTAGATGGGCTCTCACTTCCAGCCTCCCCCTTCCCGTATCCCCCTCCACACACACGCACAGTAGATGGGTTCTCACTTCCAGACCAATATCTTGGTTTACAGTGAAGGACGCTGAGGGCCAAGGTCATATATAAGAGAACAGCTTTAGGCCCGGATTAATCTGAATCTACAGATCCGTCTTTACTATAGTTTCTATTTTTCTCTTCCTTTGGTTGGGTGGTGAATAAGGAGTGAGGTCGGAGGTTGCTGAAGGGGTGACGTGTGTGCCCTGCTGAGGACTGAATTCAGGACCCCTGGCATGGTGAAGGTGTCTCTACCACTGAGAGACACCCACCCCTAGTCCCAGAGGTGAAATTTGAGCCAGGTCTCGCCAGACAGCTCAAGTTCTCCAGGTAGAGAGGGAGGCGGGGTAAGCCTTCCGTGCACAGGTGGAGGAAGCCTTTTGTGAGGTTGGTAGGCACAGTCTTTACACTTGCTAGGAGCTAATGGAACCTGGGAATCTCAAGATGAGATGGAAGGGGTCTACATGCACCCTTTTATAAATTGCAAAGGAAAGTAGATTTAGGGATCCAATGTGATGGCACAAGCCTGTAATCCCAGCTCTTGATTGGTTGAGGCAGGAGGATCTGGAGTTGAAGACTATCTTGGGCTACTTAGTAATACACTGTCAAAATAAAATAAATAGGAAGTCCACTTTGCCCTAGAGTGTAAGTGATGAAAACTGTAGCCAGCTGAAGAAGGAAACCTCCAAATAAGAGGAAGGGAGGGGGAAATGGTAAGAGGCATTTGTCTGAGAGATCCTTTTGGCTGTTATGTGAGGGTAAAGGGGAGTTAACCAGGACTAGGAAGAAGTGATTTCAGGTTATTGCACAAGAAAGTTGGAAAACCGATCAAGACTTTATTGCTACATGCACATAGAAGGCAGGCAGGCAGGCAGAAAGCCCGGCACAGCGGCTCACATCTGTGCTCTCAGCACTCAGAAGGCAAGGAGAGAAGTAGAAAAAGTTTGAGCTTAGCCTAGGCTACATGTTAGGACCCTGTCTCAAGAAAACACACAGGCAAAAACAAAGGAAGCCAAGCAAGGTGGTGTGTGAAGCTACCCCTGAGCTGGACTGGAAGTCAGTCCCTAGTAACCTTCACCTGTCTCTTTTGGTGAACTTGAGCAAATCATTTCATTATCATCCTGCTGGATCTCAGGTGTTGTGCTGTGTGTCTGTGTGTTCTTGTCCGAGTGGAGATCAGGTGTCTGCCTCGTTTCTCCAACTTATCTTTTTTAAAAACTACTATTACGTTTTTACTGAGTGTGTGTGGCCCTCACCCTACCTTATTTTTTGAGATAAGGTCTCTTACCGATCTTGGAGCTCAGCACTTGGCTAAATTGGCCAGTTGGTTAACAAGTCCCAGGGACTCTCCAGGTTTCCATCTCCCCAGTGCTGGGATTCTAGGGGATCACGCTGGCTTTTTACTTTACTGAGTCACCTCCCAAGCCCTGTTTCTTTTGTTTTTAAAGATTTATTTTTATTTTTAATTAAATGTATGTGTATATGCCCTGTGTGTGTGTATGTGCCACATGTGTATCCGTGTGTGTATATGTGTCAAGTGTGTATCTCTGTGTGTGTGTATGTGTGTGTGTGTGTGTGTGTGTGTGTGTGTGTGTGTACTCGCGCCCGTGGAGGTAGATGAGAGTGTCACATCCCCTGAAGCTGGAGTTACAGTTGGTTGTGAGCCACCCTTGGGTCCTCTGGAAGAGCAGCAAGCACTCTTAACAGTAAGCCATCTTTCTAGCTTACTCCCGTCCTGTCTTTTGTTTGTTTGTTTTTCTGGCTTTGGGGGTCAAAATAGGGCTAATGCATTCTAGGTAAACACTTTACCTCTGAGCTACACTCCCAACCCAAAGGTGCTTTCTTTATCAGATAAAAACACCTAGCCATCTAGCCTCACCTAGTTGTTGGGAACGGACAGTGGCTGTCAACACACTTTGAAAAGTGCATCGTACTAACACTCGTGATTTATTCCTTCTTTCAAACACAGATTGCAAGAGTTTAGGGGTGTCTATTGCTGATCCAGAAAGCTCCAAGCAATGTCATGTGCAGAATGAAGGCCTTCAGAGGCTCTTTAGGTTGTTTTGGGAAGAAGGGGTCTTATTCTGTAGCTTAGGCTGGCTTGGAATTCACTACATAAACAAGGTTGGTCTTGAACTTGCAGCAATCCCCCTGCAGCCTTCTGAGCGCTAGAATTACAGGAACACACCACCACACCCATCTTGTTGGCTCCCATCCAAATAGCCCAAGTTACTAATTTTTATACTTTACTAGAGAGATAGCGTGTAAAGTGTGTGTATATAATATATATATATTCCCTTTTTTCCCTATAGTCTATTCCCTTTTTTAATTTTAAAAGGATTGTTTTAGTTTTATTTACTTACTTATTTATTTTATGTGTGAGGGTGTTTTGCCTGGGCTGGACTTATAGATGATTGTGAACCACCATATGGATACTGGGACAAGAAACACAGTCCTCTGCGAGGCAGCCAGTGCAGTCAGACATAGAGGCACACGCCTTTGCTCCCAGGACTAGGGAGACAGAGGCAGGTGGATCTCTGAGAGTTCCAGGCTAGCCCAGTCTACATACAGAGACCCTGTCTCAAAACAAGAACTCAGCCGCCGAGCCATCTCTCCAGCACCCCAGCATTCCTTTTTGTTAGAGAAACATAGGGCATCCAGTCTCTACCCTGATTTCAAAGGAGAAACGTTACATTCATTTATTTACTGTTGGGGACACTAGTAGATGTCAGAGAACAAACTGTAGGGGTGCATTCTCTGCTTTCACCTTGTGGATCTGGGGGATCAACTCAGGGCACCAGGCTTGGCGGCAAACACTTCACCCACTGTATCAGCTAGCCAGCCACACCCTGATTTGATTTTTTTTTTTTCATCCTAGCAATATTCTGAAGATTGCTCCATATCAGTATGCAAAGAGATTTCTTGATCCGTTTTATGCTGAGTAATAGCCCAGTGTGTAGTTTTAGCACAGTCTTTTTAACTAACCTCTGATGAGTTCTTGGCTTGTTGTCAGGAAATTCTAGGATTTTGAAGAGCTGTACCCATCCTATGCAGCTGGGGTTAGAAGCCCACGTTCAGCATCAGGAGTCACGTCTCATCACATAGAAAGCTTGAGGCCAGCCTGGGCGTTATGAGACCCTGTCTCAAACTAGTAACCATAATAGTATAAACTGAAACTGGCTTGGCCAGACTGGCATGTCTAATTCTTGAGTAAGGAAACAGAGTTTGTTTGTTTTTTTTAATTTATTTATTTTATGCGTATGGGAATTTTACCTGCATGTATGTCCTGTCTGTGTACCACATGCATGCAGGAGCCAGAGGAGCCAGACAGTTGTGAGCTACCTTGTTGCTGCTGGGAATCAAACCGGGCTTCCCTGCAAATGCAACAAAGGCTCTTGAGCTTTCTCTCCAGTCCCAAAACAGGGGATGTCCCCCCTGTGGAGACGGGATTTTGTGAGAGCATCCGGGTGGCCCCAGCATACTCCCTGAGTCTGATGCAGGTGAGGTGCCTGACGTGTTTGGTGGCCACGTGGATGATCCAGGCATAGGGAATGTCGAGCAGGCCTTCTGAGGGCTCCACAAGGCTCAGGAGGGGAAATTTTGTGGTTGTCTCCAGTGCTACCTTTGATCTCCACCAGTGTTTATAATACCCGGCCTTCCTTGCAGATATTTCCTCTGTGTGCTGAGCGCTGAGCGTTGTTGACCTTTGTCCAGGGCTTCGGATCATTTTCATAATGCTGGATTGAGGCCCACCAGCCTGAGTCCACACAGGCTGCTAACAGAAACTCCCTTCCTACCTCAGGTGCCCAGGTGTGGTGGTGCACACCTCAGATCTCAACACTTGGGAGGTGGAGGCAAGAGGATCGGGAATTCAAGGCCAGCTTTGGCTACTTGAGACCCTGTCTCAGAGAAGGAGGAGAAGCCCTCTGCCTAGCCTTCTCATGCCTAGTGTCTGCCGGCCTTACAGGTCTGCAGCCTGGGATCCACCTCTTGTCCTTGGTGCCCCCGCCACCCCACCCACCCCCCGGCCCCCCCGCCCCCCCACCCTCCCACCCCCCCCACCCCCGTCCTCTCAACCCTCATAGATAACTCCTTCTTTGGATTGCCTTAGGGATGCCTGGCTCCCCAGTTTCCCTGTTTTGGAAGCCCCACACAAACATGCCGTAGAAGTACAGAGGAAGGTTTATTTAGGCTAAAGCCTGGCCCACATAATTAGTCTTCTCAAAGCCTCCCACCTTCCTAATTATTGCTATGATGGATACACCTACTCAGCTGGTTCCGCCCACTTCTCCCTTTCTTTCCCAGTGGAGTTCCCTAGGTGGCTGGAGAGGTGAGGTTGGACCCCAAAGTCCCTGGACTGCAGGATGAGCCC
This sequence comes from Peromyscus maniculatus bairdii, assembly GCF_049852395.1. Lineage (NCBI taxonomy): Eukaryota > Metazoa > Chordata > Mammalia > Rodentia > Cricetidae > Peromyscus > Peromyscus maniculatus. Next base: position 60,367,701 of record NC_134859.1, on the reverse strand, counting down.
CCTAACTTCCAGGTCTGAACTTTGGGATCGAGAAGAAAAGATGAAGAACTGCCAGGAAAGAAGGATGACAGCAGGGAGAAGCCCCAGGCCTCAATTTCCCCATCTGTAAAATGAGAGGGTTCCTTTTTATTTGATGATCTCTGAGAGTTATCCCATGCTGACCTTTCACATCTCCACCTCAAACTGTGGCTCTGAACAGGGCATAACCAAGTAGCCCCTGGCACCTCATGGTGGCAGATGTCAACCCTAAAACCCGTCCCTTCTCTCCCTTCCTCTTCTTCGTTCACCTTTTTTTCCAAACTCTAGTTGACACCAAGAGTCTTGGGCAGATGTTTATCCAGGCTTGAGCCTTCTCTTCCCTAGACCACACCCTTCTAAGAGACTAGGCACCAGGAACAAACAGAGGCCTGGGCTATATACTCTGGATTTGCTACAGACAATGTGCTGGTCCACCTGAGTCCTAGAGACTGAAGCAGAGAACTGAGTTCAAAATAACAAGGAGAAGCTGAGTGTTGTGGCGTGCAACCCTTAGTACCAGGTAGTTAGGAGACAGAAGTCGGTGAATCACTTGAGCCTTAGTGTTTGGAACCAGCCTAGGCAGCATATTAATTCCCATCTCTAAAATAATAGCCATAGCCAGGCACTTGGGAGACAGAGGCAGGAGGATCAGGAGTTCAGGTCATTTTGGGTCACATAACAAGTTTGGGGCCAGCCAGCCTGGGATTATGATGAGACCCTGTTTCAAACAACAACAACAACTACTACTACCATTACTAAGGAGGGTGGTGGAGAGATGGCTTAGCAATTACAAGCACTAGATGCTCTTTCAGAGAACCAGGATTTGGTCCCAGACCCCCCAGGATATCTTACAAACAACCATAACTCCAGTTCCAGGGGAGCCAGTACCCTCTTCTGACCTCTGTGGGCACTAGGCACAAAAGGTGTTACAAATATATTCATGCAGGAAAAACACCTGTATTTCAAAAATAATGAAAAATCAAAGACCTAACTAATTAAAGCACGGTGGTGGTGGTGCACATCTATAATGCAGCATTTGTGAGCAGAAACAGAGGACTTGAGTGTTCCAGGTCAGCCAGAGCTTCACAATGAGACCCAGACTCAAGGCAAAAACAAAATAAAATAAACAAGCCATAAATACTGATTAAAAATTAATACTAATAAAGTTGAAATGATGTGGGACCATAGCTCAATAGTAGAGTACATATGCCAGATTCAATCCCAAGACCACAAAAGATGAAGAAGAAGAAGAGGAGGAAGAAAAACCCACAAATCAATCTTGTTGACTTAAAAGCAAATGTGAGCTGTGTGTGGTGGAGCACACCTTTAATCCCAGCAGCACTTGGGAGGCAGAGGCAGGTAGATGTATGTGAGTTCCAGGCCAGCCTGGTCTACAAAGCACGTTCCAGGACAACCGGGACTGTTACACAGAGAAACCTTGTCTCAAAAAACAAAAACAAACGGAAAAGGTGTTAGATCCCCTGGAGCTGGAATTAACAGGTGTCTATGAACTGGAACTCATGGGTGCTGGAACTCAAACTCAGGTCCTCTGGAAGAGCAATACTTGACCTTAACCACTGAGCCATCTCTCCAGCTCCCACTGCCCCTCTTTTTAAAACAGGACCTTGTGTGTAGCAGAGGGGTGTCAAACTCACTATGTAGTGGAAGATGAGTTTGAACTTGTGATCACCCTTAGTACCTTCTGGGTACTAAGACTGTAGGCATGCACCACCATGCCCAGTTTACATAGTGCCTCCATTCTATCTCCAGGCTTCGTGCATGCTGGGCAAGCAATCTACAGGCTGAGCCATGTCCCTAACCACCTCCTCAGTTTTCTGAACACCTTCCCTCTTGTGGCGGCAAATGATCCACCACGCCTCCAAATTCACAGACTACCATAGCTGCCCAGGAGTTTGCCTTTGCCGGCAGTCCTCTGTGCTTCACGGCTGCAGCCTAGCACCTAAGATGGAATGTTGAATGTGTGGTTTCAACATAAAGTCCTGTGGTTCACTAATGGTCTTGGATCGACTCCTAGGTCCTTCTTCAACCCGGTGAATGTGACTCACCTTACTTGGGCCATATGATGGGATCAGTCTCCTCTCCCCCCAAGATGGACTGAAGTGGCTTCGAGGGAGGGTTATACATAAAACAATTTTCATGTTCAAGATGCAGAGCTTCTTCTAGCTGGCCACAACATAGACGTACATTGCAAGCGTGGTACGGGATGTGCTGAACTCTTGAAGCTGTGCTCATAGGATGACTCCCATTAGCAGAGGATGAGAAAGGGCTTGTCTCTACAATGCTGGACTTCCTGCACTTCTATCAGACGGAGAACAACACGGGTGGCCAAACAGGCCAAGACCTTGGGCTTCTTTCTAGACCAGAACAATGAACAATTCTAGGCATGGGATCCTTCCAACCTATCCCTCTCAAGGCTGCTCAGAAATCTCTCATCCAAGATCTCATTCATTCCATGTTAATTCAGGTTGGGGGTGCATGGAGAGGCTGGCAGGCCTTGGCAAAGGGACAAGTCACCTCAGCAAGCACCTTACGCCCTGAAGAGCATTTTTTGTTTTGTTTTGGTTTGTTTTTGGTTTTTCGAGACAGGGTTTCTCTGTGTAGCTTTGGAGCCTGTCCTGGGAATCACTCTGTAGACATGGCTGGCCTCCAACTCACAGAGATCTGCCTGCCCCTGCCTCCCGAGTGCTGGGATTAAAGGTGTGCACTGCTACCACCCAGCTAAAGAGCATATTTGTGTGTGTCTGTGACGCTATCAGGCATCTGGTTCACTCTACCCACTTATTTCCAAGCTGTTGTCTCCCTCACATCTGCAGCTCCCTACTCTACCTTTGCTGGAACAGAGGTAGGTAAGCAACAGCATTTTCAGCACGAGAACAGACTTACAGGTTTTTCCAAACATTTTATTAAGAATAAGGCATATGATAGTCACCCCTAAAGCACAGGGCTCTATTTCTGTAGGTGAGTGAATACACTCTGAAAAGCATTGGATTAAAAAGCGCAGCCAACAGAGAATTTGGAGCAGGATCTGTCTGCCCTGCATGTCTCCCATTTGAGGCTGGCACATCACTGTGAAAGGGTGCTTAGGAGACCCCTGGCCCCCTAAATGAGAAGATGCTCCAGACCATCTTTCCATCTTCATCCAGGACAACCCTATCGTGCTGCTCGTATAGGAATGAGCTGCCTCATCTTGGCTGGTTCCCCCAAAATGAACAGGTTGCCTTGGCAAAGACACAGGGACAAGGGGTATAGAGGCTCACACTGCATTGCTCACTCATTCCTGGACGGCTTCTAGATCGCTGGACTCCCATGGAGCTCTTCCTTCTGGGTCTGTGTGTACTTACATTGTGCAGGAGCCCTCTCCCCTATGAGTGTCCGTCCACATGAACCATCTCGGTCTCCCAATGGGGACGCGTACAGCAAAGCAGAGAGATGGACTGGTCTTCCCCTTCGTGGCTACTGGGTCAACCCTGGGTCGTGGCTGGTACTTTTCCTTTGACCAGGTGGATTCCTAGAGTCAGGTCCAGGAAGGGAAGGGGTGGAAGCTAAGGGGAGGGCCTGTCCCAGACCAGAAGGCTGAGGGAGTCCTTGCCTATAAACCGCTGAAGGGAGCCTTCCATTATTTCCAGAAGAGGAAGGGGGAAGGGCTATTCTGTTAACACTGCAATCCTGTATCTGCCTAGGCCTCCTTATCACTCCCTCGCTGCTGCTGGAAGAGTTGCATTATTACCTTCCCCCACCCCAAGGTCATGACAGGGAGTCAGAGGCCCTCAGACCCTTTCATCTGGGAGATCTTCAAGCACCCCATGAACAAGTATCATTATCTCTGGCTGTTGGAAGAGGAGCAGGATTTGGAAGGCGTTAGTTGACAGGGTCACTTGAGGAAAGACAGGCAGGTTACTGTCGGATCCCTGGGGATGGGGTGTGATGGAACCAGCTGAACCTCCTGGGTGCCCAGAAGGGAAAAGGAAGAATGCTATTGCTATAGTTTCAAGGGAAGCTAGTCGGGGTAGCTATGGCTTTTAGTGGATGGATGGATGAGAAAGGGCTCTTCTAGAAAAATCAGCAAAGTCACCCTGTTCACCCCAAAAGTATGGTTGGAGGAGATGTAGGTCTGTGTAGGCACCCAGAGAAAGCGGCCTTTCCCCTCCCACCGCCCTCTGGGCACCTCCAAGGGAACAGAGTGAGTCCCTCACACAGGCAGGTTCCAGGTGGGGAGGGTGGCAGGAGAGGGCAGAGTCACACAAAACCGGGAGGGGACAAGCGGTACAGGTATTGCCACTGGAGTGAAGGCAGCAGTTGGGGCCCTAGTAGGGACCCCAGGATTCTACTTCCGCCATCCAACCCCCAGGAGCTAGGCAGCCCGGCTCAGTGGCCTCAGCTGTCCTTCAGGGAGGGGAGAGCGGGGAGGGGTCTGTGTGCAGGATCAGGATGGCGTGTGCTCACTGCCTTCTGCTTCAGGACAAACTCCTGCTTCCTCTTACGGAGTGGAGGGCATGAGCCAAGAGTTCTTTGTCTTCCTGGTGGCCATGACCGGAGAAGTCTGTCAGCTACCGAGACTGACTGTGCTCACCACCTCAAGACCTTGGGAGGCAGACACAAGGTGGTGCCTTAGCCAGGGCCTGCTAGGGGCCCAGGGTCTGAGTGAAGAGAGGCATTCCTGCTCAGCAGCCCCAGGGAAGATCTCACAGGCACTTAGGACCCCATGCAGGTCAGACCGAGAGAGATGAGTGGGGCTCTGGGGCGGGGCCTAGGATGAGCTGAACCGACAGGGAGAAAGTGCCAACATTCTGCTCTCCACTTGCCACTCCCAGCTAAGAGGGAGAGAGAGCCTAGGACCACCCCACCACCAGCAGGTTCTGCAGGTTTAGGGGCCTTTCCAGGGGCAGGCACCACCGAGGACTAGTCTCCACTTTCTTCCCCAGCAAAATCGAATTTCTATGACTAGCGGCCACTTCCAAAAAGCCAGGCCCTCCTTCCTGCCTCTGGATGCAGCCAGCTGCTTGGGAAGCTGGGCAAGATTAGCACCTATAACAGGACTGGGAGGTCTCTGAGGCGGCCGGCCGCAGGAACGGGAAGGGGGAATGACCCTTCCGTCCTCGCCAAAATTTGAGCCCCAGGTTGCCTATCTCCTGCACCCCTGCATGGGAAAAACCAATCAGTTCCTCTTCCATGACCCGCTCCAAGGATCTATGCTTACTGTTTTCTGCAAGTCAATTGCCACCGGGAACCCGGCGGCTCTGAGAGGACTTCTAAAATAGATTATAAAGTGTTCCGTGCTCACCTTCAAGGACTTATCAGTGGGGTGGGCGGGGCGGGGAGTAGCTACTTCCGAGTACAAGAGTTAGCTCCTAAAACTCGCCTCTCCCAAGCAAAAGGCTGGGCAGGGCTGGGAGTGGAGGAGAGAAAGCAGGAAAGGGGAGCTTGCAGGCCTAGCAGTGCCAAGTGCCACCGTGTTCCTTCCTGTAGGCAGACCCAGCCTTCTCCCGCCCTTCAAGGGATTGTCAGCTCTCCCGGGACAGACAAGACCCCGCCTCTCTCCCTCCCAGGGCCTGGGTGGTACCCAGATTAGGGTTATTACTGCCAGTCCACCACAAAAGAGGTGCGATCCTTTGGCGCTCCCTCTCCGAAGGGGGCAGCTCATCTCGGGGGAAACACACAGGCGGGGGCAGCTCTAGTGGGTGGCGGAGCTGGGGCGGATCTGCGGGCTGGACTCCGCCCCATCCCTGATCCCGCCCTGCAGGGCCTGCCTTCCCGGTCTCCACTGTTTGCCCGGCGCCTACTCAGGATCCCCTAGGGCGCTGGGCGTGGCGTCAGGGCTCTCCAAGGGCCCCGGGTGCGGGCCGCATTGGTCAGGGAGCTCCTGGTGTGATACGGGGTGCGGGGCGTCTTGGTCTCGCAGCTCCTGGCGTAGCAAAGGGCGCGGGCCGCGGGCACTGGGCCGGGGCGGCCTCCGCGGGTATAGGAAGAGCGCGGGGTCCGGCATGGGATCGGCGTCGTCCCAGGTCGCCCAGTCCCGGCCCGACCCCTTGGCGGCCGCCTCGGGAGGTCGGCGGGCCCGTTGTGCGCGTCGGCGGGGCCGGGGCTCGGCGGCAGCGGCGCCGGAGCGCGGGGCCTGCAGTCTCTGGCGCGCGGCGTGCAGCTGGCAGGAGAGGTAGGCGGCCGCCTCGGTGTGCTTCTGCAGCTCGGTGCCCAGCACGGTGGCGCGGTGGCTGCGGCGCCGCAGCTCCTCCAGAAAGCGGCGCTCCTCCGAGCGCAGGCTGCAGCGCAGCGCAGACACCAGCGCCTCCCGCTGCGCCACCTCCCGCCGCAGCTCCGCGTTGGCCGCCGCTCGCGCCTCCAGCTGCGACTCTAGCGCGCGGCACTTCTTCTCCAGCTCCCGGGACGCCTCTTCTGTAAAGAAGGGACAATAAGGGAGCGATGATGCCCCCAAGGGCGTGAAACATAACTCAGCTGGCTCAGCGGCCACCCTCCCCCGCCCCCAACACCCCGGCTCTTCCGCTTCAAATTCCAGCCACAGGGACCGTAGCCCTGAACTACCCTGAACTACCCTCGGCGTCTAATTCTTCGGCTTAAACTCAAAACTCTTCCTAATTGATCGTTCGTTTGTAAGCAATCTGTTGGGCCTTGAGTCTCCGGGCCGTGTTCTCATAAAACATACAGCACAGTATAGTAAATAACCAAAAACAAATGTCAGTGTGACATGTGCCTGAAAGACAAATTAATGCTCTGATTCTAAGGGGGATGTGATGCCATCGGGGGAAGAGAGGCTCCAGGCTCGAGAGGGTGAAGCAGGAGAAGCTTCAGAGCTAGGGAGAGCAGCTCCTCCCACGGAGAAGGGTACTCCTGGACCGGGAACAGCTTGTGCGCTTGCCAAAGCCCCGTGACAGGAAGCCATGTTAAGAGCAGGGGCTGAGAAGCTGTGGGCGTGTGCAGGAGGTGGTGTTGGGTGTTCTTTCCTTCATGGAGCACACATCCCATTTGTGAGTTCTTTTTGCTGACTGGTCTAGTTTTTGCCATGGCCTTTACAGCAGGAGTTAACCATAGATACACATCAGAACAATGCAAAGAGCTTTAACATACGCTGTAAAAGGGGATGGGTTCCTTACAGAGCAGTGGCCTGAGCTCTGGTGATCCCCAAAAGGCCTTTCGGAGGAAAGCTAGTAGTGGTGAAAGTGTCTGTAGGCATGAAACTCCTTGTCTAGTGTCAGGGATGAGTGAGTGTCTCCAAGCACAGACGGACATAGTTGGCTCAAGCCCAAGAGTTCCCTTGTGTCCTAGCTGATCTTCCGCTGCACGAAGGGATCTACTGGACTTTAACAGTTTAGCTTAAAAGTTTCCAGACTTCTTTGCTCTTGTGAGTTTTTGATGCATATGAATTGTAACACATCAGTAAGGCAGGGAGTCAATTATTTTGTTTTTTCTTTCCTTTCTTCACCTCTGATCGCACTCTAACAATGGTCTGACCATGTAGCACTGGCTGGCCTGGAGCTCACAGAAATCCTCCTGCCTCTGCCTGCCAAGGACTAGGTGTGCTAGGACTAAAGGTGTGCACCACCATGTCCAGGTTTCTGTCAATTCTTTTTTTTTTTTTTTTTCTGTCCCAAGACAGGGTTTCTCTGTGTAGCCCTGGCTGTCCTGGAACTCGCTCTGTAGACCGGCTGGCCTCAAACTTACAAAGATCCATCTGCCTCTGCCTCCCACATGCTAGGATTAAAAGTCATGCCACCACTGCTTATTTTTTGTTTGTTTGTTTTGTTTTACTTCTGTTAACTTTTTAAAAATTAATTAATTAATTTTTATCTTATGTGCATTGGTCTTTTGCCTGCATGTATGGCTGTATGAGGGTGTTGAGTCCCCTAGAACTGAAGTTACAGACAGTTGTAAACCACCATGTGGGTGCTGTGAATTGAACCCAGGTCCTCTGGAAGTGCAGCCAGTGCTCTTAACCTCTGAGCCTTCTCTCTAGTCCCTTTTGTCAATTCTTAAGAATTCTTCTGGCAGCTGGGCAGTGGTGGTGCACGCCTGTAATCCCAGCACTCAGGAGGCAGAGGCAGGTGGATCTCTGTGAGTTCGAGGCCAGCCTGGTCTACAGAGCTAGTCCAGGACAGGCTCCAAAGCTACAGAGAAACCCTGTCTCGAAACCACCCCACCCCCCACCCCCCGCCCCACCCCCAAAAAAATCAAAGAATTCTTCTGGCACCGGCCTGGTGGTTTATGATTGTAATATCAGCACTTGGGATGTTAAGGCTGGAGGATAACCACAAACTCGAAGCTAACCTGTCTACATAGTGAGTTCTAGGTCATTTGGGACTACAGAATGAGGCAGTATCTCAACACAGAACAGTCTCCAGGGGTCACTGTGTAGTTTAGACTGGCCTTGAATCTGATATATCATGGCAAAGAAACTGCCTGAAGACCAAGGTACTCCTGCCTCTCGATGGAACCACCAGAATTCTCCTCTGACCCTGCTAGACACAGGGAGGTAACCGGACCAGCCAGCTCCAGGCCACCCAGCCTTCCTCTCGTTCCTATACCAAGTCTTCCTTGTTTTTGGGTTTCTCTGTGTAGCAGAGATCCACCTGCCTGTGCCTCCCAAGTGCTGGGATTAAAGGTGTGCACCACCACCGCCCTGCCCTACATTAGGTCTTGACATAGTCTTGTCACTCAGTCCTGGGGGGCTTCTGGTATGGCACCCCTTATTTTTTTGTTTATTTGGGATAGGATCTCCTATGTAGCCCCAGAAGTATTGGAACTTGTTATGTAGACCAGGCTGGCCTAGAACTTACAGATCTGCCTGCCTCTGCTTCCCGAGTGCTGGGGTTAAAGATGTGTGCCACCATGCTCTGCCCAAATGAGACTTAAAAAAACAACTTTACTTTTAAATTTTCATTGTGGCATTCATTTCATGTGTGTGTGCATGTGTGCAGTGTGTGCATGTATTTGTATATAGCACTGCATGGGGGGGGGCAGGGGTCTGTGTTGGGCATCTTCCTTTTATGCTCTTGGAGGTAGAGGCAGAGGCTGAGGAGTTCAAGGCCAACCTTGACTACATAGTGAGTCCGAGGCCAGCTTCTGCTACATGAGAGCGTATCTCGAAAAAGCAAAATCTGGTCCAACAAGATGGCTCAGCAGGTGAAGGAGCTTGCTGTCAGACCTGATGACCTGAGTTTGATCCCTGGAACCCAAGTGGTAGAAGTGGAGAGCTGACTGACTCCCAGCAGTTCCCACACTTCCATGTGTGTGCGCCCCATCCCCATAATAATATACAAAACATTTAAAAAACAAGTGGTGAAACTCCATCTTCTGGGCTCCCTGCACCTCCCACCAGAGCTCGGAGCTGTTTCTCTTACCTTGCTGGTGAGACTGGACCTCTCTCATCTCCAGGTCATGGGTCAGTTCTGGGGAAGAGAGAATAGAGTGGTTTGGGTGTGCACAAGCAGGTGTGTGTGTCAGGAAATCACAACTCAGTTACTGGAAGGAGAGGTCCACAGGCACCGTCTACACCACCCCCTACAGCTACTTTACATCCCAGCCAGGGCAAGAGTCATTCATGCTGAAGGTATAGCCTGGGCCTGGGGATTCCAAGCTCAGAGCCTTTCGAGCAAAAGCTTTGTACCTAGGCTTGGGGACAGAGACTTTCCGTGTGGGCAGAAGAGCCTAGCTTGTTTAGGGGATGAGGGGGTATTTGTCTTCTCCTAAGGGGCGACTCTTGTTACACAGGGTCTTGACCCACACAAGCTTAGTTGATTGATGAATGCTGCAGTGCCCAGAGACGCTTAGGGAGTAACAGAAATGGGCAGACGTTATTTGCCAAGCTGAACACATGTGACACTAATTTCATAGCCAGTATCGTACCTGTATTACTGTCTGGAGATCCCTGCTGTTTCCTAAACCCCATTTGACCACTGGGCAAGGAGAAGGGCTTAAGGAGGACGGCGCCACCTAGTGGTGGAAGATGCACCAGGCTTTGGTTTGGCGTTGAAAGGGGAGGGACTCCTCAGGGGCACCCAAGCTAGGAAATGCCATCACCAAGGTCACTGGTATAGGAACAAGTTCTTCCTGAGTGCTGGTGGCCCAGCCACACCTCATCTCTGCTTACTTCTCTTTTTTTCTTGCTTTTCGAGACAGGGTTTCTCTATGTTAACAGTCCTGGCTGTCCTGGAATTCACTCTGTAGACCAGGCTGGCCTCGAACTCAGAGATCCACCTGCCTCAGCCTCCCGAGTGCCCCATGGGATTAAAGGCGTGCACCTGGCTCTGTTTATTTTTCTCATACTCATTTTTTTTTTTTTTTTGGTTTGGTGCCCCCAATGCTCCATCTCTCAGGGCAACTGTTGATGACTATTTTCAGCCCTACCTCCTGTCCCTCAACTCCCAGAGCTCAGAACAGGGAGGGATCAGGGGTGTACAACTCAGTGATACAGAAACAGTATTCCTGGCTCTGGGTTCTAATTCTGACAGGACTGGAGGTAGTTTGCTGGGAAAAGGGCAGGAGCCATAGGGTTCTTGGGAGCACCTGCCTATACCTTCAGGGGTAAAGTTTAGAGCCCACAGACAGTGGCACATCTCTGGGACTACTGCCCAGCAGTACCTGCACAGGCCGGCCTGTGACCTTTGTATGCTCGTCTTCTCCCCTCAAAATGCTCTGAGGGCCCAGGGGCTTTGCTAGAAGTACCTTTTCTCTGGGGAAGCCACTTGTTGCCAGGACACAGAGAGAGCTCTGAGGACCTTAGCTATGACCGGAGCCTGAACCTCTTCCCTGGGGCCACTAAGAGCCCTCTGATGCCTCCATCCCTAGGTCTCTTTGGGACCAAACTTCTCCCCTCCTCCAAGGCCTATGAAATGGCCTAAGGGACCTTGGCTCTGCCACTAACTTCTCAAGGGCTGATTTCTTTCAACCATTAACCACAGGACTGGGAGATGAGACAGAATCCCATCTGCCGCCCCCCCCCCAAGTCAGTCTCTCTCTCTCTCTCTCTCTCTCTCTCTCTCTCTCTCTCTCTCTCTCTCTCTCTCTCTCAGAGCTCACTATATAGCCCTGGCTGTTCTGGAACTCACTATGTAGTCCGGTCTAGCCTTGAATGCACTGAGATCCCTCTGCCTTTGCCTTCCGAGTGCTGAGATTAAAAGCTGGGTGGTGGTGGCAGTGGCTTCGATGGCGGCGCACGCCTTTAATCCCAGCACTCGGGAGGCAGAGGCAGGTGGATCTCTGTGAGTTTGAAGCCAGCCTGGTCTACAGAGGGAGATCCAGGACAGGCACCAAAACCACACAAAGAAACCCTGTCTCGAAAAACCAAAAAAAAAAGTGTGTGCCACCATGCCAGGCTTCCCCATCTTTCTCTATCCATCTTCTGATGAGAATTCTTGTAGGTTATGTAAGCATTCTATGAAATCAGTACATGGTAGGACCCTGGACCAGTAAGGATACTTCTCTGACCCCTAGTTTTTTCATTTGGAAAATGGGAACTAAACAGCACCTCTCTTGCAAGGGGCTGGTGCCAGGATGCAATGGGAAAAAACAGGATTTAGCTTATGGCTTGGCCAGCACTTAAGGCTCAGGGGCACTTGTCATTATCCAGAATATTCCATCAGCCCAGAACTTACTTCTACTTCCAAGCCCCATGTTCTCCATCTCCACCTGGCTTTCCAGGCAACCTGCCCTTCTGGGTCCCCTTCAGACTCCTTCCCCTATTCCCTCTGCTTTCTCTGCACCCTCACTGGAAGGAGGGCTTGATCCAGTCATCTCCTCCCAGAGTAGCAGTTCCAGACAAGTCCAGAGTTATTTTTATCTCCTTAATCAATAACCAGGAGGCTCCAAGCCCAGGCTCACCTGAGAGCCAGAGGGGGCTAGAGGGCCATCTAATCCTGCCTGTCATGTTGTCATGGGAACTATCCTGTGTCCAGAGCGGAAGGACCTAGGTCCCCAGAATTAGGGAAAAACAAGAAGAAATGAGAGGATCTGCGGTAAGATTTTTGAGTCTCCTGTTTGCCTCTGATACTGTCCTTGTGATGAAAACGTGGCCTCTGGGGCCATCCTGTCACTGGGGAGATAGATGGCCAGGAGCCTAGCTTGGATCTGTGTATGCCAAGAGGCCGAGTCAAGACTGCTCACATTCTGTTAATGTGAGGGAGGAGCTGAGTGGTTCATTTGATCCTTCTGGCCTCAGTTTCCCCCTCTGGGCAACAGAGAGGTGGAAAACGTTCAGAAAACTGCACAGCTGCTGGCTTTAATCCTGGCTGTGACACTAACGTACATTTTTGATTTTCTCTCTTTCTGGGTCTTGGTTTATTATTTTCACAATAAAGAAATTGGAGCCTGGTGGTGGTAGGCACACCTTTAATCTCAGCACTAGTGAGGCGGAAGCAGGAGGAACTCTGTGGATTTGAAACCAGCCTGATCTACATATTGAGCTCTAAGACAGCCAGGGCTACACAGAGAGGAGGAGAAGGAGGAGGAGGAAATAATAAATAGATAAACAGGAAATTGGGATCTCCTAACTGAGATATCCTTTGAGCTATCGGCACAATAGCCTGCATCGGAAGAGCTGAGTGTGGTGGCTTATACTTAGAATCCCAGCATTTTTGAGGTAGAAAGATTAGAAGTTCAAGATCATCCTAGGCTACTTAAAGAGTTCAAGGACAGCCTGGGCTATATGAAACCTTGTATCAACAAACACACATAAAGCCTATACTTGGGAGATACATGAGTACTTGGGTGCCAGGGAACAATCTTTTTGTACACTACGAATATGTACTACTCTCCTTGGCTAATAAGAAGCTGATTGCCTAATAGCCTGGCAGGAAGAGATTGATCTCTTGAGAGCCAGACTAGGAGAATTCTGGGAAGAGGAAGAGAGGAGTCACCAGGAGCCTCGGAGGGATAGGACATGCTGGAGGACAGGTGAAGCCACAAGCCATGTGGCAGAATGTAAACTAATAGAAATGGGTTAATTTAAGTTGTAAGAACTAGCTAGTAATAAGCCTGAGCTATTGGCCGAGCATTTATAAGTAATATAAGCCTCAGTGTGGTCATTTGGAAGCGGCTTCTGGGATGGGAAAACTCCGCCTACACTTGAGTCACACATTCTCGCCTGAGAGGCCTGGAAAATTGAGGCTGTGGATCCAAGAGCAGAAGCCAGGCCTGGAATTTCCATTCATTCTTTGCCTGCCTCTTCTCTGCTCACAAATATAATCAACTGTCAGGCTTTTTCCTTCAAGCTTTTTCCTACTAACTCTTCACCTCTCCCTAGAACCTTTCCATTAGCCCCACCACACATATCCAGCCTCCCTCTGCCACAATTCACTGTCTCTGCTGTAAGGTCAGCATCCAGTTGCTCCAAACCATTCACTGGTTCTCATTTTCTATTGTCCAAGAAGACAAGCCAAACTCACAGCTCTCCCTGTATTTGTCAGGGTCTCCAGGATCTGCCTCTAGCTGGACTTCTCAGTCTCCTCTTCTTTCTTCCTAATTTATTTATTTAGAGACAGACAGGATTTCTCTGTGTAGCACTGGCTGTCCTGGAACTTGCTCTGTAGATCAGGCTGGCCTCGAACTCAGAGATCCACCTGCCTCTGTCTCCTGAGTGCTGAGACTAAAGGTGTGCGCCACCTCAGTCTGGCTACTCACGGTCTCTTCTAAGCACAGCTTTATCCTACTTCCTGGCCTTTGCCATGCTGACCCCTTTGTCTGGTGGTTTCTTTTCTTCCTTCCCTATCATCCGTCAGTATGTCTGCATACTACTCAGCCTCCGGGGAGATGATATGCTCCTTCTTAGGATGGAGGCACTAGGGCTCCATCATCTTGCTCAGACTGGATTATCATCCTGAACTCCTCTTTACCATTTTACTTTCTGATGTGTGTTCATTTTTCTGTGTGTGATGCTGGATGCTGGGTCCGTAACTCCGGGCCTTGGGTCTATGCTGGGCGAGTGCTCCAACACCGAGCAACACTCCAAGCCCTCTGCTCTGTCTCACCATTATTCACTGGTACTTGCGTTTTCCTGAAGGATGACAGGTGCCCAATGAACAGTGACGGAAAAGGACAGGAATCCCCCAGAACTGGTTCTTGGAAGCCCGACCCACCACCTCAGTAGGGTCCTCAGCCTTAAACATTTAGGTGTGGGGAAGCAGGGGAGGGTGAGGGACGGGGTCTCGGGTAGCCCACACTGGCCTAGAACTTACCATACAGCTGAGACCTAACTCTTACTTCCCCCATGCCAGGATTACAGTCATGTACTGTCACATCCAGCTCATCCCCAGAACTCACTCCACCTTATCCTTCTCATCCAGAAAGAGACCTGGCAGAACCGGTGTTAGGCTCACAGGAACTCAAGGAGGGCACCCCACCAGAGAAACTGATGGTGGTGACTGGCCCCTACTCACTGCAGCACCCCCGCCCCCAGGTGAGTGCTAGCCTCACCTGAGCAGCGTTTCTGCAGCCTCAGGATCTCCAGGTGCAGGTCTCGAAGCAGGGCCATCTGCTCCTTTTTCAGGAAGCTGATGTGGCGTTGCACGCTCTGAATCTGATGCTCCAGGGACACGGTATCCATGGCAACCCAGGCCTGGGCCCCACCTGGGTGGAAGACAAGGTGATACCCACATCATCAGAGGCCATTTGTCTTGTCCCACCTCAGATCCCTTGTGATATCCTTCATGCTGGGTCCTCTTGTCTCCAGGGAGAGGATTCCTCCACCCTCAGTGCCCTCTACTACCTTTCTCCAAGGCTGAGTGAGCATGTCCTCAGGGAGACTGTTATTCCCATTTAACAGTCCAAGAAACCGAGGCCCAGGGGTGCCTTGGCTTCGCTTTCCTGCCTCTTCTGCTCCCCAGACAGGCAAACAAGTGGGGAAGAAGTTGGCAAAGACAGGCAGATGACTTGGGGTCTAGCCTTCATTAGATGTGTTACTCGTGACCAGTTCGCTCCCCCTCTGAGGTCTCAGCTTTCTATATGTAAAATAAGGGAGCTCACAACTATGTTCACAGCAGCATTATTCATAATAGCCAGAACTTGGGAACAACCTAGATGCCCCTCAACTGGAGAATGGATAAAGAAAATGTACATTTACATAATGGAGTACTACTCAGCTGTAAAAAACAAAGACACTAGGAACTTTGCAGGCAAATGGATGGAACTAGAAAAAAATCATCCTGAGTGAGGTAACCCAGACCCAGAAAGACAAACATGGTATGTACTCACTCCTAAGTGGATATTAGCTGTAAAGTAAGGATAATCAGGCTACAATCCACAGCCGCAGAGAGCCTAGGTAACAAGGAGGGCCCAAAGAACGGACACATAGATTTTCCTGGGAAGGGGAAATAGAAGAGATCTCCTGGGTGGGCTGGGGGTGGGTGGCCATGGGAACTTGTGGGGTCAGGTTGGGTGGGTTGGGAAAGAGACAGGGCGGGAGAGTAATGAAAGAGATGTCTTGATAGGGGGCCATGTCAGGGTTAGGGAGAAACCTGGTGCCAGGGAAACTCCCAGGAGTCTACAAGGATGACCCCAGCTAAGACTCTTAACAATAGTGGAGAGGGTGCCTGGACTGACCATCTCCCATAATCAGACTGGTGACTACCTAATTGTCATCAGAGAGCTTTCATCCAGTAACTAAAGTAAACAAAGGCAGAGATCCACAGCCAAGCACTGGGCTGAGCTCCCGGAATCCTGTTGCAGACAGGGAGCAAGGACTGTCGAGCAGGGGGTGGTGGTGGGGGAGTCAAGGGAACCCACAGAAACACCTGACCTGGGCTCACAGGAGCTCACAGACCCTGGACTGACAGCTACGGAGCCTGAATGGGACTGGCCTAGTGTCTACATATGTGTGACAGTTGTGTAGTTTGGTCTATTTGTGGGACTCCTAGCAGTGGGATCCGGGCCTGTTCCTAACACTTGAGCTGGCTTTTGGGAACCCATTCCCCATGCTGGGTTGCCTCGCCCAGCCTCAATACAAAGGGAGGAGCTTAGTCCTACCTCAACTTGATTTGCCACGCTTTGTTGACACCCATGAGAGGCCTGCCCCTTCCTGAACAGAAACAGAAGAGGAGTGGATGATGGCAGGGTAGGGGTAAGAAGGGAGCATGGGGGGGGCCTGGGGGGGTGGGGGGAGGAACAGGAAGGAAAGGAAGAAGGGGAAACTGTGGTCAGGATGTAAAATAAAATGAAAAAAATTTAATTAATAATTTTTAAAAAAGAGGGAGCTGGGGTGATGAACCCTGAAATCTGTTCCAGTTATGACTCCCACATACGTCTCAGGCTCCTTCAAATCACAGGGGAGAGAGGGTCCTGATAGGTAGTGCAGGCTAGCCTCGAACTCTCCACATTCCCGTCTCTGACTTTGGAGTGCTTCAGTGATGGGTGTGCATGGTTGTGCCTGGCTCATAGGAGGGAGGGAGAAGCTGAAGAGCCACTCAGTCTCGTGTCTCTGTGGGCTGAAAGCAGGAGGGGGGGGGGTCACTCTAGAGACCGCATGGAATGGGAGCCAGGATCAGAAGACCCACACCGGGGGATCCCATGGAAACATGGGGACAGAGAAGCAGGCACCTGTGTCCTACTCATGGCCAGGCTCGTAGCCCTCTCTCTCCGCCTTGCTCTCTCTTCCAGTGACTCCTCCATGGCGGCCAGATTGTTGGAAAAGCAAACAAAATCCGAGGCAAGCGCTCTGGGGCCCAGGACCTGGAACCCATGTCTTCTCTGCCAGCCACCTCCTAAGCTACTTGTTTATTTTGGGTAAGAGAACTTACTTTATGCTGCCCAGGCTAGCTATGAACTCTTAGGTTCAAATGGTCCTCCTGCCTCAGCCTTCTGAGTAGCGGAGACTACAGGCATGGGCCCTCCCCAAAGTTTTGTGGGGTTTGTTTTTTGTTTTTTTTATGTGCTGAGCTGGGGATTTCACCAGCACCATGCACATGCTAGGCAAGCACTATACTATGAAATTACATCACAACTCCCTCTTCCTAAACTTTTTATTCCCAAGCCAGGGTCTCACTATGTAGCTCTGGCTGTCCTGGGACTCACTATGTAGACCAGGCTGGCCTCAAACTCAGAGATGCTCCTTGCCTCTGCCTCTTGAGTGCTGGAATTAAAGCATGAGTCACCATTCTGGGCTCTCCTTAAACTTCTAAAAGACCTGACTCCACCTACTCTGGGGATTGTCTAGGATAATGAGAGAGGAAGGGTCATGAGGTGAGATGGACAGCTCTTCATCTGTAAGGCCACTCCAAGCAGGTCCACCTGAGAGCTTCACTTCCATAGGCTCCCGTCTGGGCCCTCTTCCCTATCACCCCGGCCCCACTCGCCCCACCCCGCAGCTTTTTTATGTCAGCATGGGATGGCCCTTCGGCCTAGGGAGAGCACTGGATGCTTACTGACCGTCTGTATGTTCAAGAAATGCCACTTGGGCCAGCCACTCCCCAGGCAGCAGTGTAGACCCCTCCGAACTTACTGACCCTGAAGTGATCAGACATCTCCCGTGCTCAGAGACGGGGCCACACCTACTTCTCCAGCCAACCCTCTGCCTGCTTGTTTTTGACCCAGGGTTGCTTTTGGTTTTTCAGGCGGGGTCTTGTTGTCTTACACGGAGAGTCCTCACACTGTGAGCTCACCATGCGAGCGATCCTCCCACCTCAGCCCCCCAGGCAGCTGGGAGTACAGGTGTGAGCCTAGTTTCTTCAACTCACAGAAGGTACCCAGTGTCTACACTGGGGACAGCCCCGAGTTTGAATCCTAGCTCTTTCAGTTACCTTCTGTGTCGACCCTGAGCACAAAACTTAACCTCTGGGAGACATTATTTTCCTGATGTCATAGGGAGATTAAAAAGGACTGGAGAGAGGCTGGAGAGATGGCTCAGCAGTTAAGAGCACTGACTGCTGTGGTGATATTTTATTTGTACTGAAATGTGATTTTAATTTTATGTTAATAAATAAAGTTGCCCTGGGGTCAGAGCTATTAGAGCCATAGCAAGAGCATGGTGGTTAGAAGAGCTAGGTAGATTTCTGTGTGTTCAGGGATACAGCCAGTATTGGAGACATACACCTTTAAGACCTGGAGGGCGGTACTTACAGGCAGTGATGAGGCAGTCATGTGGTTGGGTTTACAACCAATGAGAAGGCAGAACAGAAAGACTATTTAAACACAGACAAACAGGAAGTAGCTCTCTGTCGGGGAAGCTAGGAGCACTGCAGGAGGCAAGATTTTATCTCTGAGCTCTGACCTCTCGGCTTTCTCTTTTACATTGGCTCTGTGTTTCTTATTTTAATAAGACGATTGGTTACATCTACATCTGGCGCCCAACGTGGGGCGAATCCATTAAAAACTGCTTGGGGCCAGCTCGCTAGCCCGAGCAGCCGGCTCCCTAGCCGGAGCAGCCAGCTCCCTAGCCCCGGCCCAAGGTCTGCTTGGCCTCAGGCCGGACTGTGAGCTGCTTGCTTAAAGCCAGTGCTACAAACAACTCAGGCCTGCCCTGCTAAACAGGGCCTCTGCCTGTAAAGCCAAGCCTTGACTCGGCTCAAGAGGGAACAAGTGGCTGGATTTAAGCTTTAGCCAGCTACGCTTTCACTTTCACTTTCGCTTTTGCTTTCTCTCTGTCTCTCTGTTTCTCTCTCTCTCTCTCTCTCTCTCTCTCTCTCTCTCTCTGGATTCACACCTAGGACACTAGGTGGCTCTTTTGAAATTCGCTGGGATTTCTACTGTTCTACGCAGATTTGGTAAGTCATAAAGGAAACTATTTAAAAGACAATTTTTTTCCACATTAAAAAAAAAATGGGTTTCCTGTGTACATTGGAAGAATGGGTTTTGTTTGAAATTTTAGGCAGTCTGACAATGGAACAACTATATGAAAAGATTAGTATTATGGGAATTATGCAGTTTATCACCATGCTTATTCTCATTTTACTATTTAAAAAGATAGTCGATTTAAGTGCCAGGATAACAGCTTTAGAAAAACCTGTTAAACCTGTAAAAATTCAGACAGAAGAAATTAACAGTGAAGTTGGTTCAAGTTTGGATCATAAGGTTACAGAAAGAAAGCCTGTTTTCACACAGTCACCCTTAATTTATCCTGTAACCATACAGCAGATGCCTGATCAAATGGCTACACAAAATATTTGGGCTCCAATTGAACTGATGGATTTTAAAAGGTTTAAGGAGGCAATAGTATCTTATGGCATGCATTCCCCATATGTAAAGCAAATGTTAAACTCTTGGTCAACATATAATAGGATTATACCACAGGACTGGCGGGACCTTGCACAAGCTGTTCTGGAACCCAGCCAGAGAATTCAATTTCTAACGTGGTTTAAGGAGGAAGCTAGAAACGTAGAAAAACAATGGAGGGATAAAGGAATACAAGTTTGTCAGGATCAGCTTATTGGAGAAGGCCAATATGCTTCAATACAAACACAATGTTTATATGATGTTCAAACCCTAATTTTATGTCGAATGGCAGCCTTGAATGCATGGGACAGAGTTGAGGAACCAGGAAAAAAACCTGAGTCATTCACAAAGGTTATGCAAGGCCCAAAAGAATCTTTCACAGATTTTTTAGAAAGACTGGCTTCAGCAGTAAACAGAATGGTCTCAGGATCAGAAGCTAGTAAGGCAATAATTAAAGCTTTGGCATTTGAGAATG
Source organism: Peromyscus maniculatus bairdii (assembly GCF_049852395.1). Classification (NCBI taxonomy): domain Eukaryota; kingdom Metazoa; phylum Chordata; class Mammalia; order Rodentia; family Cricetidae; genus Peromyscus; species Peromyscus maniculatus. The sequence goes on along the minus strand of NC_134859.1, from coordinate 60,348,041 downwards.
CGAATGCAGCATGCAAAAGAATAATCAGGCCGTTAAAGGCAAGATCTGCACCTTTGGAAGATTGGATTAGAGAAACAATTAATGTTGAGGTTGATGAGCATGATGATACGTGGGTAGGAGAAGTAATTTCAAAAGGTTTGAGGAGTGTTAGATGTTTTGGGTGTGGAAAGCAAGGACATTTTAAAAGGGACTGTAAACAGGTCATTCCTAGAAGCAATGTTTCTTCAAGGAACAATGGCAACAGAATGCCCCTTCCTTCTGGAGTATGCAGAAGGTGTGGTAAGGGAAAACACTGGACCAATGAATGTAGATCAACAAAGGACAGACAGGGTAATCCTTTGCCTCAGTTTTTGGGAAACTCCCGGAGGGGCCTCATGCAGGCCCCCATAGCAAAACCAGTTCAAACCTTTCCTGCAGCTGTAGAGGAAATCCCTGCTCTGAGCGATTAAATAACCAAATGACTATTGGAATAAATCATGCTGGTCAGGATGATGAAACAGAGAGAATAGAAAATTCAGGAGAAAACATAAAGAAAATTTTTTGGCAAACTTCTATTAATGAACAGAGACCAAAATTAACGATAAAAATAAATGGTGTTTTGTTGTCTGGTCTGGTAGACACAGGTGCGGACGTTACCATAATTGCACCAGAATTTTGGCATCCAGCTTGGCCTCTTCAGGAGGTAAACGTTCAACTGTTAGGAATTGGGACATTATCTGGAGTGAAACAGAGTGCAAGATGGCTGGAATGTATAGGTCCAGAAGGACAGAGAGGAAAATTAAAACCATATGTCGCTAACATAGCTATGAACCTGTGGGGTCGAGACTTGTTGCAACAATGGAATACTCAGATTAAAATCCCTCCAATCTCAGAAACAAATCATAAACTAGCACATGTTGCTGAGAGAAATATTAGAAGGCATTATTTTGAGTGGTCACCAGCCATCCATATTATACAGGAACAGGGCACAACAACTGATAATCTTCCAAAAATACCAACAGCTCTACCTTTAAAATGGTTAACAGACAAGCCTGTATGGGTTCAGCAATGGCCTTTAACAACAGAGAAACTCCAGGCTTTAGAAGAGCTGGTAGAAGAACAGTTAAATGCTCAGCATATTGAACAGTCAACCAGCCCTTGGAATTCTCCTGTATTTGTTATTAAAAAGAAATCTGGTGAATGGAGAATGGTAACAGACCTTAGAGCAATTAAAAAAATAATTCAGCCAATGGGCTCTCTACAATCTGGAATTCCTTTGCCTACTCTGTTACCAAAAGGATGGCCTCTCATAGTTATTGATTTAAAAGACTGTTTCTTTTCAATACCCTTACAAGAAAAAGACAGAGAAAGATTTGCTTTCACAGTGCCTACTTATAATAATTCTCAACCGGTTAAAAGATTTCAATGGAGGGTCCTCCCACAGGGAATGTTAAATAGCCCAACTCTGTGCCAATATTTTGTACAACAGCCATTGGAAGTGATACGTAAAAAATTTCCTAAATCTATAATTTATCATTATATGGATGATATTTTACTAGCTGACTCAAATGCAGATACTTTAGAAAGAATGTTTGAAGAAGTAAAGAAAATTTTGCCTTGCTGGGGATTACAAATTGCTCCCGAAAAGATACAAAGAGGAGATTCTATTAGTTATTTAGGATATAAAATAGAGCTACAAAAAATTAGACCCCAAAAGGTGCAAATTCGGAGAGATAGACTACAGACTCTTAATGACTTTCAAAGATTATTTGGAGATATTTCTCATCTATGAACTATTGTTGGGGGTAAAAAATGATGAACTGACTAATTTGTTCAAAACCTTAGAAGGTGACAAGGACTTAAATAGTCCAAGAGAATTATCACCTGAAGCTGAGAAAGAATTGGCCTTGGTAGAAAAGAAAGTACATGAAGGGTACGTGGATCGTATTGATCCAAAGCTGGATTGCATTTTGGTTATTTTACCTTCTAGGCATTCTCCTACTGGAATATTAATGCAGAGGGAAGATATTATATTGGAATGGATATTTTTACCAAATAAACCAAATAAAAAATTAAAAACTTATGGGGAAAAAATCTCTGACTTGATTTGGAAAGGAAAATTGAGACTTCGTCAATTAGCAGGAATAGACCCAGCAGAAATTGTCGTACCTTTAACTAAGGAGGACATTGAAAAATTATGGACAGAAAGTGAACCTTGGCAAAGAGCTTGCAGTAATTTTTTGGGAGAAATTAACAGCAAATATCCCAAAAGCAACAGAATTGATTTTATAAAGAGAGCTGATTGGATCTTGCCTCGAATTGTACGGCAAAAACCCATATCTGGAGTTCGTACATTTTATACAGATGCCAACAAACAAGGAAAGGCAGGTTACAAATCAGAAAATTTAAGTAAAGTGGTACAAAGTCCTTATAATTCAGTGCAAAAATCAGAATTGTATGCTATTCTGTTGGTATTAATGGATTTTTCAGAACCTCTCAACATAGTAACTGACTCTCAGTATGCTGAAAGAGTGGTATTACATATTGAGACTGCAGAATTTATCCCTGATGCTTCAGAATTAACTTCACTATTTATTCAATTACAAGATACAATCAGGAAAAGGAGTCATCCTTTATATATAACTCACATCCGATCTCATACTGGTCTGCCAGGCCCTTTAGCACAAGGCAATGATGAGATTGATAAATTATTGATGGGAAATGTGCTGGAGGCCTCAGAATTTCATAAAAAACATCATGTCAATAGTAAAGGTTTAAAAAAGAATTTTTCCATAACCTGGCAACAAGCCAAAGAAATAGTAAAGAAATGTCCTACTTGTTCCTTCTATAATCAAACGCCATTACCAGCAGGATGTAACCCAAAGGGTACTCAGAGGAATGAAATCTGGCAGATGGATGTGTTTCACTTTGCAGAATTTGGAAAATTGAAATATGTACACCACACCATTGATACTTATTCAGGATTTCAATGGGCAACTGCTTTGAGTTCTGAAAAAGCTGATTCTGTAATCACTCATTTGCTAGAAGTTATGGCCATCATGGGTATACCTGCACAAATCAAAACTGACAATGCTCCATCATATGTCTCTGTTAAAATGAAACAGTTTTTTGCTTATTACAATATAAAGCATATTACAGGTATACCACATAATCCTACAGGTCAAGCAGTTATAGAAAGATCAAACAGAACTCTAAAGGATATGCTAAATAAACAGAAAGGAGTAACAAAAACCCCCAGAAATAGACTGCATAATGCTCTATTAAATTTGAATTTTCTGAATGCCAATGAGAAAGGAACAACAGCTGCAGAGAGACATTGGGTAATAGAAAAAACTACAGAATTAAATCAGCCTATATACTTTAAGGATGTGCTGACCTCAGAATGGAAACCAGGGTATGTATTACGTTGGGGACGAGGTTTTGCTTTTGTTTCTACAGGAGAAGATAAGCTGTGGGTACCATCAAAATTGATAAAGGTTCGATTTGAACAAGAGAAACCTCTTAATTAGAGGAGATGATAGTTCATCAACCAGCATGAACATCCAATTTAAACTAACTTGTACCAGTAACACATGCCTTTTCATTTAATCAGATAATAACTTGCCAAAAAGGAACATCCCCAAATTAGTCTTGGGGAAAGGTTTTTGTTTTTGTCTTTTAGGAGAATGATGGTTAAGGAATCTGAAGAACACAAGACAAATGAGACAACTGAAGAAAAGGGACAAATCATCTATCCCAGGAAACAGAGTGAAACGGTGTATGGGTATATATTATCTAAAAAATTTTATGTCTTCTTAAATGTTTGTTTCTGCTTTTCTCTAAAGATTTAACACTATTGATCTTCTAATAGTCCCAGTTTAATTAAAATTTAAAGCTGACTTTGGAGTTGGAGAATGGCTCTCTCCTTCTTTAAACTCAAGCATGTTGTTAAAATGAAAATACAAACTCCCTGTATCATGCCAGAATAAAAGAGCCATTTTCTGCTATGGGACAGGACAAAAGCCAAATTAATTAAGGGACTATTCTATTACTAATCTCAACTCTTTGATTCTATTCTGATTCTTTAAACTTTTCTTAAAGTATAAATTTTATATCAAAATTTACAAGATTAATATATACATATACATTTTAAACTTTGTTAAGATATGAATGGTCATACAGAGTACTAACTAATTCTAGAAAAAAGGCTTCAATTAGCTGCATATATATGTCTTTGTGTTCGAGTCTCTTATCAGTTTTCTGCAGGAAATCATGGCCAGGCCTAACATCAACTGAAGTCTCCAGGAAGAAGATGGGGCCCCACAACAACAACAATTCCACGTGGACAATAATAATATCACTGAACTGACAAACATCATCTACAGATCAGCTTTGAACTACAAGGTGCTCAGAGCAATTTTGAGATGACTAGCTGAGATGATCCAGTCTCAAAGACTACTTGAATAAGGACTTGAGATAAACCCTGAACTTTGGCTTTATACACAGACTGGATAATAATGAAGGATATAGTTACCTTTCCTAGAATTTGACAATTAACCTAAATTTTTCTTTCAGGATAAAGATAACTTCGCCCATACCCAGCAGGAAGCAATTTTAAGAATATGACACCCACATTGCCAAAGAAGTGGTGTGGGGCAGGTGGTTTTTTGGTTCTTTTAATGGGTTTTGGGTCTGGGATAATTTTCATTGTTTAGGGGGGTTGGTTACAAGTTGTTGTCAAGGGTTAGGAAAAAGGCTAAGCAAAGGAGATTAGATTTAAGGTTCTTGTTTAAAAAAAAAAAGAAAGAAAGAAAAGAAAAGAAAAAGATAATTACTAGTTTTAAATACTTTACAGTATTACCAACTATTAGGATATAAAGAAATGAAAGTTAGTAGTTATAGACATTACAATAGAAATTGTAGTCATATTAGATACGTTTTAAAAATTGAGCAGATATGTTTTAGACAGGTCATCTTCAAAGCCTTCAGAGATCTACCGAATATGGCATTTAAAATGTTTTAATAACTTAGAAATTTTTCTTTTTTGAGACATGTCGGCTCCTGGCAGTACCAATCTACTTCAGAGAAAATATGGGCATTGAAGAAACTGCATATGGAGTTAATTTTCATTGTGGCAAAAGTTAGCCACTGGACAACAAAGTATCCTCAAATCAACAGGACAAAATGGACAGACAGAACACGAAACAAAGGACTACCGATTCCTGCCAAAACAAGTGTGGTTATGGCTTTATCAGAAGGCATCTTCTGAGGCCAGGACAATATGGCACCATCCCTGAAGTGGCCTTCACAATCCGGAAAAGGTACAGTACCCTTTTCTTAGAAGGCAGCTGAACAGGCAGTGGGCCGATGGCTTCTGTTGTGCAATGGAACAGCAACTGAAAGCTCACGCCTCTCAATAGTAGACTGGCATTTAATAGAGGGATGTGGAGAAGAAGGGGATGCTGAGATGAAGCCATATATACACAGCCAAGAAGAATGGACAGCTGAATTCAAAAACCATCAACAATTTCCAGAATTTAAAATCCTGAATCATGACATGACACTAGTGGAATTCAGGTGTTTCTGGTACATGGACTGCTCTCACCCAGTGTGAGGTTGAACTGTTGACCTTGTGTACAACCTACTTCACAAATGAGTCTGTCAGATACGCTAAGCCTATAGGCTGAAGATGATGCCCCAACACTGCAGAGAAACCTCAGGTGACTGTCCAGGCAGCTGGCTGTTTCTGTCGACTCACAAAATTTTTGGAAGTTGCTTTTGTGCACTTCCTGTTTTTATTTTTGTTAGCTAATATTATTTCCTTCTTGGGTCTCTGAGGGAATTGAAGATTAGTTAGTTATAGTTGAAGATTAATTAGGATAGAAAGTGAATTAGATACATTTTGGACTTACTAAAATAGGATAGATAAGGGAATTATTTTCTCTGATTTGTCAAATACAAATGGACTAGACATCGTTTAGGTATTTGTTACTTGTATATATTGTATATAGTTATTGTACTTTTGTATATAGTTTTTCTTTTGTTAGTTATAACCTTTTGCCTTTTTTCTTTTTATTAAAATAGAAAAGGGGAAATGTGGTGATATTTTATTTGTACTGAAATGTGATTTTAATTTTATGTTAATAAATAAAGTTGCCCTGGGGTCAGAGCTATTAGAGCCATAGCAAGAGCATGGTGGTTAGAAGAGCTAGGTAGATTTCTGTGTGTTCAGGGATACAGCCAGTATTGGAGACATACGCCTTTAAGACCTGGAGGGCGGTACTTACAGGCAGTGATGAGGCAGTCATGTGGTTGGGTTTACAACCAATGAGAAGGCAGAACAGAAAGACTATTTAAACACAGACAAACAGGAAGTAGCTCTCTGTCGGGGAAGCTAGGAGCACTGCAGGAGGTAAGATTTTATCTCTGAGCTCTGACCTCTCGGCTTTCTCTTTTACATTGGCTCTGTGTTTCTTATTTTAATAAGACGATTGGTTACATCTACAGACTGCTCTTTCAGAGGACCTGGGTTCAATTCCCAGCACCCACATCGCAGCTCACAGTTGTTTGTAATTCCAGTTCCAGGGGACCTGACACCCTCAACACAGATATACAGACAGAACACCAATGAACATAAAATAAAAATAAAATTAAAAAGAGACACTACAATGCCGGGCGATGGTGGCGCACGCCTTTAATCCCAGCACTCGGGAGGCAGAGCCAGGCGGATCGCTGTGAGTTCGAGGCCAGCCTGGGCTACCAAGTGAGCTCCAGGAAAGGCGCAAAGCTACACAGAGAAACCCTGTCTCGAAAAACCAAAAAAAAAAAAAAAAAAAAAAAGAGACACTACAAAAAAATAAAATAAATAAATAAAAAGGACTGGAGAGATGGTTCAGTGGTTAAAAGCATTGGTTACTATTCCAGGACACCTGGATTTGTTTCCCAGCACCCAGGAGGCAGCTCACAACCATCTGCAACTCCAGTATCAGGGGATCTGGTGCCCTCTTCTCGCTTCCAGCCATACATACAGGGAAAGCACTCACATAAATTGTTGTTATTGTTGTTGTTTTTCTTTGAGAAAGGTTTCTCTGTGTAACAGTCCTGGCTGTCCTGGAACTCACTTCTGTAGATCAGGCTGGCCTCAAACTCACAGATCCGCCTGCCTCTGCCTCCCAAGTGCTGGGGTTAAAGGCGTCCACCACCAACACCCTACTCCATAAAATAAAATTTTAAAAAATTTTCAGTAGAGCCAGGTGGTAGTGGCACATGCCTCTAATCTCAGTACTCAGGAGTCAGGGCAGGAGGATTTCTGTGAGTTCGAGGCCAGTCTGGTCTACAAAGTGAATTTCATGATAGCCAGAGCTATTACATAGAGAAACCCTGTCTTGAAAACAAAAACCAACCAACTAACCAAACAAACAAATCAAAAAGATAAAAGTTCTTAGTACAGATAACTTAGTACAGTAACTCAGTATATACTCTTTTTTTTTTCCTTTCTCTGTTCATTTCTGTGAACAGGCTGTCTTACCTTGATCTACTATTTCATCCATTCATCCATCCATCCACCTATTCATCCTTCCATTCATCCATTTATGTCTACTCTTGCTGAAGCACAGGACACAGTAATAACAACAAAGCCCCTGCAATCATAAGATCAGAGAAGGAAGAAGAAAATCTATCAATCAACCAATCAAACAAATGAGATTAAGTATGTTACTACAATCTGTGAATGCTGCCGATCCAGGTGCTGGGATTAGGCACAGCCTTACACACGTAGGCAGGCACTATCAACCACTGAGCTGCATCCCTAGACCCATAAGACCTTCTTTAGGTTTGGGATTAAGGAAAGTCTGTTTAAGTGATTTTTTTAGGCTGAACTTTTTTTGTGACAGGAAAGAGCTTACATGTATGCCCCCAAATTTCCTAGCCTCTTGTGTTACATGCCATCTTGTATTAGCCCATCCCTCCTCTTGAGTGACGTGGGACTATGCAGGTGATGGAGTTGTACTCGGTGATTAACTCACATCAAAGGTGAGGGGTGCCAGGTGAGGTGGCACTCACCTGTGGTCCCAGCTACTGGGGTGACTGAAGTGGATCACGTGCGTCTCTGAGTTCTAGATGAGCCTGGGCACATAGGAAGAGCCCATCTCAAAGACCAAAGAAGCAGAGAGAGGAAAGTGTGGGGAAATGTGGCTAACAGGGAGGTAAATATGTTCAAATATGCATGGAAGAAAATGTTATCATGAAATCCCCGTTTTGTATTATTAATATGTGCTTAAAGATGGCAGGAGAAACTTCAACAGGACAAAACAACAAAAAATAAGATGAAAGTGTTTGCAGATGTAATTACAGTTTCCATTCAACTGACTTTGAATTCATTAAAATTATGAATATGAAGAGGACTGACCTATAAGATGAGCCATTCAAATAAACTCAGAATGGAAACCCCAGTTAAAACCCACCAGACTCCTGATCCTTAGACACAGTGAGTTACTAACTTCATTTATTCTTTAAAAAAATTTTTTTGGATTCATTCATTTTGTGTGTTTGTGCATGTGCATATCCCATGGTATATGAGTGGAGGTCAAGGGACAGTTGTGGGAGTTAGTTCTCCTCTCCCTCTCTTGGTTCTGGGATGGAATTCACGCTGGCAGGCTTGGCCACAAATCCCTTAACCTGGTGAGCCATCTTGCCAGTCTAACATTTTTCATTTATTTTAAAACATTTATGATGATGATTGTTATTATTGGTTTTGAGGGTCTTGCTATATCCCTGACAGGCTTCGTGTGCTCTATGTAGCTCAGACCAGCCACAAATTCATGGCAATCCTCCTGTCTCAGTTTCCTGAGTGCTGGGATTATAGGCATGAGGCCCCATACCCTGATTGATCGATCTATTTATGTATCTACCTACCTACATTCCCACCTACCTACCTACCTACCTACCTACCTACCTACCTACCTACCTACCTACCTACCTTTCTTTCTTTCTTTCTTTCCTTCTTTCTTTCTTTCTTTCTTTCTTTCTTTCTTTCTTTCTTTCTTTCTTTCTTTCTTTCTTTCTTTCTTTCTTTCTTTCTTTCTATCTATCTATCTATCTATCTATCTATCTATCTATCTATCTATCTATCTAATTAGCAGTGCTAGAACACAAAATCTAGGAGTCATGCATACTGGGCGAGTACTCTACCAACTAAGCTACATCCTCAGGCCCTATGATTTACAGTGTGTGTCTGTGTGTTCATGAGTGCATTTGTGTATGGGTACATGTGTATGTCTGCTCACGTGTGTGGGGGCCAGAGGTCAACCTCCAGCATTGTTCCTCAGGCACCATACACCTTTTGAAGACAGGGTCTCTCAGTAGCTTGGGGCTCACTGATTAGGTGAGGCTGTCTGGTCACTGAGCCCAAGGGACCTATGTGTCTACATCCAGCACTGGGATGACAAGTATGTGTTGGATACACTGGTTCTAGGGATTACATTCAGGTCCTTAGACTGAGCTATCTTCTCAGCTCTGAAATGCAGATTTTTTCAAAAATTAATTATGAGCCGGGCATGGTGGCCTATGCCTTTAATCCCAGCATTTGGGAGGCAGAGGCAGGCCTCTGAGTTCGAGGCCAGCCTGTTCTACAGAGCAAGTTTCAGGACAGCCAGAACTATAAAGAGAAATCCTGTCTTAAAAAACAACAACAACAAAAAAAAAACCAAATTAACTCATTCATTTTTTTTTTTTGTTTCTTTGGATAGGATCTCTCTACATAGCCCTATCTATCCTGGAACTCACTCATTATATAGACTAGGTTGACTCCAAACTCACAGAGATCCACTTGCCTCTGCCTCCTGAGTGGTGCTGGGATTAAAAGTCTGAAATGCAGTTAAAAAAAATTAAGTGTTTTTTGTTTTTTTAGAATTTCATACATGAGTGCTGTATTTACACCTTTTCACCTCTCACTACAAACAAACAAACAAAAACTTACTGAGACCATTTAGTGTTGCTCTTCCGTGTTTAGGACTGATCAGATCACTTGGGATTGGAGAATTTATCGGGGGGGGGGGGGGCATCAATAGAGATCGATTCTCGGCAGCCATCGATTGTCTGTGGCTGTTCATCTGGGGGTAGGTTCTTGAAGTTTTTTTTTTATTTTTATTTTTTTTAAAGAAAATCACTCTGGTTGAGAGCAGCAGCACATGCCTATATTCACAGCATTTAGGAGTCTGAGGTAGGAGCATCTTGAGTTGACTGCCAGCCTGTGCTAAACAGCACAATTATCCCAAATCATCATTTGGCATTATCTCCCTAGTCTGAGCCACCAACTTCCCTCTGGTCCCATTACAGTGCTCTGAGACCTGGCTTCTTGCTTCCACCCTGTCCCACTATTCTTCACTCTGGAGCCAACTCCCCTTTAGCAAACATATCTCCCTGTCCTTATCTCAAAACTCTCCAATGCCTCCCGTTACATCAAATCCCAAATTCTTTCTTTTTGAAAAAGATTTATCTTTAATTATGTGTATATGCATGTGTCTCTGTGCATGTGTGAGTGCAGATGCCTGTGGAGTCCAGAAGAGCCTGCCGGATGCCCTGCAGCTGGAGTAACAGGCGGTTGTGAGCTGTCAGATATGGGTACTGGGAACTAAACTTGGTATGGACTTTTACGGCTGGGCCATCTCTCTGGCATCCTTGTTTTGTTTTTTTTCCAAGACAAGATTTCTCTGTGTAGCCCTAGAACTCGAATTGTAGACCAGGCAAGCCTCAAACTCAGAGATCTGCCTGCCTCTGCCTCCGGAGTGCTGGTATTAACGGTGTGTGCCACCACCACCGAGATTTTTTTTAATTGCATTAATTTACTTGTTATACACGCCGCATCATGCATGAGGAGGTCAGAGGACAACTTGCTGGATGCTGATTCTGTCCTTCCACCACGAGGGGCCCAGGGCTTGATCTCAGGTTCTCAGTGCCTGCACCTGCTGAGCTCTCTCACTGGCCTGTTCTCCTTTTCTTGTTTTTAAGCCAGGGTCTTGCTTTGTAGCCCAGGATGGCCTTAAACGGTGATCTTCCTGCTTCTGCCCATGCAGTGCTGGGATGGTAGGTGTGCACCACCACACTGGGCAAAACCCAAGTCCTAACCAAGCTGCACAATCTGCCGCTGGTTTTCTTTGCTAGTCTCCTGTTCCCCCATGGATGGCCTCGTTGCTGCTCTAAGCATACTCGCCTGGGGTTCTCTGTATGAACTGTCTTCTCTGCCAGGAGTAACTTTTACCAGACTCACCTCAAGGCTCATTCCCTCCCTTCCATCATCCATTCAAATGTTGCTTCCTTGGGGCCTTTCTCTGATCACCCCCAAAATAAAAGGGCTCTCCTGCCAGTCACTCTCCACCCCCTTCCTCTGCACTCTTCTTTCACGAGGCTCCTGGCACACGGGTGTGCGGAGAGTTTGTTTACTGTCTGTTTCCCTCGCCAGACTGTCAGCAACAGAAGACAGTCTTTTGTTTCTGCCCAGTTCCCCAGTGCCTAGTACAGTATGTAGCAGACAGGAGTCACTCGGCAACTGCCTGCAGAATGGATGAGTGGATGGATCTGGGGGAGTTCGTAGACTGATGGCAGGGCAGATTCACTAGATCAAGACAGGCGCTATCAGATTTGACATCCCCAAGGGTCCTCAAAGAAGGAGAAATAGATGTCAGGTGGACACCTAATACTCTGGGGCCTGATGTAGGGGAACCAGATGAGTTGTAGGCCTGTGAAACTGTATGTCTGTACTGGGAGGAAAGGGTTTGTGTGTACCTTAAGGAGTGCCCAAACACACATGTGTCAATGTCTGTGATTCTGAGGCCTCACACACGCTCTATCATGGAACAACATCTTAAGCTCCAGCTGTGTTTCTCAATCTCTTACATCTGTGTGGGTGCTGTGTGCATATCTGAAGGATGAGGGTGTGTGGGCCTACCCTAGGAGGAAGAGAGAAATGTCTATGAAGGGTGAAAGTCCTTCCCACACAGCCCTGGAGCCTGGACCCTGGCCATAGGAGAAGCTGAGCCAACCAGCTGTTTCTGCTCTTTCCCGGAGGGGCTCGACCATTCGCTTCCAACTAGGCAGGCTGCTCTTTCTTCTTAGGGCAGAAATTTGGGTCACACATGATTTTGGCAAGTTTTCATTCTTAGACATTACTGTGTGGATTGTTTGGGAAGGGGGAAGGGGAAGTGGGGCAGGGGGAACTAGGAGCAGCCGGAACTCTATGAGGCTGAGGAATCCCGGCGCGTCAGAAGGGCTGAGGCAGACAAATGGCAGGTTGTCACAACACACATGCAGTCCTAGAACCACCGGGCATCGGAAGCTGTGTCCTAGATGTGGTTTAGCCAGGCGGCGGCAGCTGCAGGGCTGTCACTGCCAGCTCCCCCTGGTCCCAGAGGCTGAGTCTCTCATCCTTTTCCTCTGTCCATGGTCCTGGCCACCGCAAAGTCTGCCTTGATTCTCTACCCCTGTTACTCTTAGTTCTTTCCTATGTTAGTTTTGTAGCTTGATGGGGGGGGGGGGGGGGAGAGACAAAAAAGTCCATTAACAACAACAAATCACCAAATGGCTGGAAAGATGGCTCAGCGGGTAAAGGGGCCTGTGACCAGGTTTGTTGAAATGAGTACAAGACCTGGGATCAGCGTGGTAGGAGAGAACCCACTCCCACAAGTTGTTCATTGATGTCCACATGCATGTCATCGCATGCACACACATGTACCCTGAACACAAATTAAATACAACAAGCTGGGCGGTGGTGGCACATGCCTTTAATCCCAGCACTTGGGAGGCAGAGGCAGGCGGATCTTTGTGAGTTCGAGGCCAGCCTGGTCTAGAGAGTGAGATCCAGGAAAAGCTAAACAGAGAAACCCTGTCTTGAAAAACAAAAAAACCAAAAAACAATAAACAAATACAACAAAAATGTAGTCTTAAAAAAAAAACTCACCCAGAATTAAAAAAGGACCTGTAGCATAAAGTTTATAGTTAATTCCAAATACTGTTGACACACATCTCATGGGTCTGAAAGGTACAAATATCTCTTCCTTTTGGAAGGGTTGGTAGAAAAGGCTCTGATCCTCAAGACCTCAGCCATCAGCCAAGCAGCTGGCACAGGAACCTGCTGGTCCTGGCACAATTCTGATTTAAAAAATTTTTTAGAATTTTATTTATTTATTTATTTATTTGTGCATGTGGCTCTGCACACCAGAGCATGCATGTGGAAATCAGACGACAACCTGAGGGAATCAGTTCATGCAGTCTACTGTGTGGGTCCCAGGAGTGGAACTCAGGTCATCAGGCTTAGCAGCAAGCGCCCTTACCTGCTAAGCCATCTTACTGTCCCGACCAATTTTGTCTCTCTGAGGCCCGGCCTCCTGACTCTGGTGAGTAACTTAGGCCCTGCCAGTCTCTGGGTCTCCATTTCCCTTCCCATCTGCCCACAACTGACACAGGCATAGGGAACTTAGTCCTCTCTTCTCCTCAGTTCTTACAGTTATTTGGGTCGAACGTACCCGAGGAAGCAAAGAATCATGGTACTCTAGACTTGAGTCATCTCAGCCAACGGATTTCACTTTTTGCTCTGTAGGGCTCTAGAACTCAGCCATCTGAGGGGGGTTCATACTCCAGAGGGTAGGGTTGGTGGTTTTGCTCTTCTCTGTTTGCTTAGCATCCTCTTATATAGACCAGGCTGGCCTCCAGCTCACAGAGATCCGCTTATCTCTGCCTCCCAAGTGCTGGCATTAAAAGCATGTATGTGTCACCACACCTGGTGGGTTGGTGGCTTTGCTTTTAATGATCTTTTACTTTGAGAAAAGGTATTTCATTGTCCATGTGTGCACACATGTATGGTGTATATGTGTGTGAGTGCAGGGGCCCTCATGCTATGGTGAACATGTAGAGGTCAAAGGCCCACTTTTGGGGGTTGGTTCTCTCCTTCACTCTGGGATCTGGGATTAAACTCAGACCGTCATCTGAGTTTATATCCTGAGCCATCTCTCCAGCCCCCATTAGTGATCTTTTCTAGGGTAAACTTTCGCATAAGAAAAGGTGTCTGTTAACCAAAAGTTTGAAACTGGGGCCGGAGAGATTAAGAGCACTGGCTGCTTTTTCAGAGGTCCTGAGTTCAATTCCCAGCACCCACACCACGGCTCACAACCACTTGTAATGGGATCTGCTGCTCCCTTCTGGTGTGCAGTGAAGGTGTACATGCAGGCAGAACACTGTATACATAATAAATAAATAAATTTTATGTGAAATTATTTTTATTACTTACTTACTTTACTATTACTATTATTGTTGTTGTTGAAATGTTCTCACAATGTAGTCCAGGATAGACTGGAATGCACTATGTAACCCTGGCTGGCCTCCGACTGAGGGCAATTTTCCTGCCTTAATGTTAGGATTGCAGGCATATGCCACCATACGTGGGTGAGTTCGCAGTTTCCCTAAGATGTTTAAATCCCTCCTGGCCCCCACCTTTCAGCCTGCTCTATGTACCCCCCACCCCCAGTTCTTTTCGGCCCCACCCTTCCTTCAAGCCATCCTAGCAGCTTGGAGCCTCCTGCTTCAGATCACAGGGAGTTCTCAGTGCGCCTTGCCTCATGCTTTGACTGATGGTCTTGTCCCGGTTTCAATTTCGTTCTTTTTTTTTTTTTTTTTTTTTTTTTTTTTTTTTTTTGGTTTTTCGAGACAGGGTTTCTCTGTGTAGTTTTGCGCCTTTCCTGGAGCTCACTTGGTAGCCCAGGTTGGCCTCGAACTCACAGAGATCCGCCTGCCTCTGCCTCCCGAGTGCTGGGATTAAAGGCGTGCGCCACCACCGCCCGGCTCAATTTCGTTCTTAATGCTTCTTTTCTCTTTGGGCCTGAAAACATCTGTCTGGTCAACAAATATCTCTGTACCATTCTTAATGTTCTTTAAGAATGCATGGCACCTTGATTCTAGGGGAAGGCTAAACTTATTGTTGTTGTTGTTGTTGTTGTTCTTATAGCCGGAGCAGATCTATGAGCTGGGAGAGGCAGAGTAATGAACAAGTAAATAAAGGAATCCATACGTTCGAGTTCTTTATTTTTCTTAGTCATTATTCCTCTTCATCCTCTGACTCAGAGCCCCGGGGCAAGAGGAGAGCAGATCCCAGAAGCCTTCTCAAGCCCAGGCCTGAAGGCACAGGCAGGGACACTAACTCACACACGGCTCAGCACCATTGCCAGCATTTGACACACGAACTTATCGCACCCTACACTGGCGGTCCTATTCGTACATCCACTCCAGGGATGAAGAAACAGGACCTCAGAGAGGCAGAGCCCTTTGCCTGGTATACACAACTGTAGTGTGTAGATGCTCACTCTGGAACTCAGAGCCTCTCACAAGGCAACCACACTTTTACCTCTGCAGGCTAAACTCCATTTTTTGGATGCTACCTCTTGCTCTCAAGATGAATTCTCCCTGTAGCCATGGCCATCCCCTCGATTTCTACACCCCACCCAGTTTCTGTCTCCTGAAATCTGATCTCTCCTTGTGTCTTGTCGTCTTCTTCCCGGCTGTTTGGACTCTGGGAATCCCTTGCAAGAAACAAACCACACAGCCAATAGTGGAGCAGAGAGAATGAATTGAATCTTACTGGGAATCACCAGGGCAAGTAAGTACACGTATTAAAAAATAATTACTCTGCCACCCCCACTAAGTCCTTGGCTCTCCTGAGGACGAGTCTGGAACCAAGATTTGGCCTTTGACAAATGTCTGGGACTCTGTCTGCAAGGTGGAGGCTGGTGGCGGTGCCACGTTCTCCAGGGACCTGTGATCCTCCTCACTCCCGAGTCCCTCCTCCCAAACAACCCTCAACTCTGGCTCCTCGCTCCACTTAAGATCCCACAACCCCAACCTCATCATTACTGAGGATTCAGGTACGTAGGAATGGGGTGTCGGGAAAAAATGAACCCCCCCTTTCACTTGATGTTCTGCAGTTTGTGCCTCGAATTTGACTCCAGAGTCGGCTGGGGCGCTCGCGGGGGAGGGGGTTTGAGGGATATGGATGAATACCACCGAGCATAGGGAAGAGCGGGACCAGCCAGGACACGAAGAGCAGGCAGAACGGCGCGAGTGGTGGGAAGCGGGAGGCGGTGGTGCGGACTGCTTTGGACTCCCCGCCAGCACCGGGAAGGGCCCGGGTCTAGCGGCGGAGGACAACTTCTGCCAGCAGCCCGCGTCCTGCCCGCCTCCCGCGCGCTGCAGTGCCCGGCCCCGCGCAGCCCTCCCGGTGGAACCTGAGCTCTGGCGCTCCCTTCATCACCCCGGCTACCCGGCCAGCGCCCACCCTCGACGACCACCGCCCAGCCTCCTCACCTGCGGACCCGAGGGAGCCGGCGGGCCGGGCCCGGGCCTCGCTGGGTCTCGGGAAAGATCTTCCCCCGCGCTAGCTGCGCTCAGGGATCCGCAGAGCGCGGCCCGGCTGCGGCGCCATCAGCTGCTGCGAGGCTGTGGGGCGCGGGGGCCGGGGCTCCGGGGGGCTCCGGGGCGCAGAAGCAGGGGGCCCGGGGCGGGCTCCGGGCGTAAACACCCAGCAACGTGACCGGAACTGGCGAACGAGCTGGAGGGGGCGGGGGGCGGGAGAGATAAGGGGGAAGGGAGGGGACCTGGGGCGCGCGGGGAGGGGCCGTGGGCGGGGCGGGGGGAGGGGAGGCTGGCGGCTGGGGCGGGGGAGGGGGAACCCCGGGACCACGGGGGGAGCCCCGGGAGCCGGACCTCCGCACCCTGCGGGCAGCCGAATCCTCTGAGCAGCCCTGGCTGGGAGCTGAGGAGGGAACCGGACACCGCAGGCGACTAGGCGAACCGGGACTCGGCGACTGATCAGCACCGCGGACAGCGCCCAGGCCCGCAGGCCGGGATCCGCTCCGCCCCTCTAGGAGAGGCAGCCTCCCAGGAAAGGGATAGGATACCCTCGAGCTGCTAGCGGGCGAATCTGGAAATCTGCTCCTGGGCTAGGCGGCAGCAAGGCTGTGCTAGACCTCTCACTAGTTTTGTGACCTTGGGTGAGTCACCTCACCTCGTTTATGATAGTACCCAGAACCAAGAGAAGATCCCTTATAAACTCTAAAGTCCCTGAAATGTGTCAGGAGTTGATGATGTTGAGCCGTTTTTTGTTTTGTTTTGTTTTTCGGTAAATAGGAGGTTTCTAGAGTTACTCTGCTCACCTTATAGTTCTGGCTCCATCAGCATCTTTTTCTTCCCTAGGCCGATGATGGTGTATGGAGTGCACCTTTGGGTGGTTTCGAGAATTAAATGGGTTAGTACCCGTACAAGGCTTACTACAGGGGTGAGGGATCATTAGACATCTGTATGCGCGATGGTGGATGGCAAGAAATCAGGTGCTCTGGGAGGCAGGTGGCTCCAAGCTCCCAGTGGCAACTCACTTCCATCACTACCTTGTCACGCTGAAGCTCGTGGTTTCAGGGACTTGGACCAAAAGACTGATCTGGATTTCCTCACTCCATTGCAAGCCAAATATTTGCTTGAGCCAAATTTCCAGAAGGCCTTAAGTTTTTTTTTTTTGTTTTTTTTTTTTGGGGGGGGGGGGGCGGGGAGGGCAAAGTCTCACTATGTAGCTCTAGCTGGGTTGGAACTTTCTTGCTTTGTAGACCAGGTTGGCCTTGAAATCGCATAGATACTCATGCCTCTGCTTCCTGAGCTATGCACCACCATGCCCAGATTTCTTCTTTTCCTCTTATTCCTCTTCCTTCCGCTTTCTCTTCCTCCTCCTCCTCCTCTTACTCCTCCTCCTCCTTCATCCTTTTTTCAGGGTTTCTCTGTGTAGCCCTGGCTGTCCTGGAATTCACTGTGTAGACCAGACTGGCCAGGAACCTGGAGATCTGCCTGCCTCTGCCTCCCCAGTGCTGGAATTAAAAGCATGTGCCATCACCTGGCCCTCCTTTTCTTTTAAATAAGGTCTTGCTTTGCCACTTGGTGCAAACTGACCTTGAACTCACTCCATAGCTTGGACTGGCCTTAAGCTCCCAATTCTGGCTTAGCCTCTGGAGTGTTGGGGTCACATGCATACACCACCACACCCAGCTCTCTTGTAAATCTCTGAGACTTAACTGGACTTGGATGTCGATGAATAAAAACTTTAGCTTCTCTTGGCAGATTCTAAGCCTCAAAGAGTTGAAAGTCTTCGCTGTTTTGACTGGCAGTTGGTATTTGATAGGTGTTTGTATCTTGTTCAAAGCCCTGTATGAGCCCCAGCTTGAAGCTCTGCTACAGGTTGGTCTTTTTCAATCTGCCTAAGAAAATCCCAGGATGGAAGGTCAGCCTGGTCCTGTTCTCCTGTTCTCAATTACTTATTGCCTTTTTTTTTAAGTGGGGGAGGGTGTTTTGACACAGGGTTTCACTGTGTAGCCCTGGCTCTCTTGGAACTCAATCTGTAGACCAGGCTGGCCTTGAACTCAGAGATTCACCTGCTTCTGCCTCCCAAATGCTAGGATTAAAGGTGTGCGCCACCACTGCCAGGCTCCTTACTGTCTTTACTGGACAGCATTACTGAGCTGTGATGGTCTCCCATAGGGAAATGAGTTCTGATAAACCAGCTAATGCCTCAGTTGTATGAGGCATCAGAATGACAAAGGATGCTTTGTGTCTCCAGAAGACACGGTATGAAAGAGTCTGAAACCCTGATGCTAGCTCTGCTACCAGCTAGCTGAATAATTCTAGAAAACTCGTAGCCTCTCTGAGCACCTCCTTCTCCTCTTCTTGTTTTTTGTTTTGTTTTGTTTTGTTTTTTTTGAGACAGGGTCTGACCTAGAAGCTCAAATTGATCCTGAACTTGTGGTAATTGTACCTCAGCTCTGGATTACTGGAATTATGTAATCTGGGATTACAATCATGAGCCACCATCTCCTCCTGAACTGTATTTCTTCAATAAGTTGGGAAGAACAACATCTATCAGCAAGATCCTTATAAAAGTATCTCAAGAGATGGCTGGAGAGATGGCTCAGTGGTTAGGAGTGCTGGCTGCTCTTCCAGAAGACCCTGGTTTGATTCCCAGCACCCACATGGCAGTTTACAATGATCTGTAACTCTAGTTCCAGGGGATCTGATGCCCTCCTTTGGCCTCCCCAGGCACTAGGTAGGCATGCACATGGTGCACAGACATACTGAAGGCAAAACACTCATACACATAAAATAAAAATAAAAATTTAAGGTGCTGGAGAAATGGTTCAGTGATTAAGAACATTGACTGATCTTCCAGGGGACCCAGGTTCAGTTCCTAGCATCTACATGGCAGTTCACAACTACCTATAACTCCTTCTGAATATCATTGGCACTAGGCATGCAAGTGGCACACACACACACACACACACACACACACACACACACACACACACACACTCGAACAAAACACCCATACACATAAAATGAAATAAACAAAAATTTTAAAGTGTTGTGAGGTTCAAATGAAGTGTGTGTGTGTGTGTGTGTGTGTGTGTGTGTGTGTGTGTGTGCAGTGTTGGTGGATAGGATTGCCATGATCAATTCCCAGATGTTCTTCTCCTTGTCCTGGATAAAGGTGAGTCCTGGGACTCTGGCAGCTAAAACATTCAGCAGCTAAAACAAACAGCCGTAGAAGCTGGTCTGAGTGGTGACCTTCTCCACAGAGGCTGCAATCTTGGGACAAGAAATACTGCTTATAGTGTCCTGTGCCCAATCAAGCTCTCTGCTGGATATGAAAGTCCTCTACAGTTGCCCTCTGGAAACCTGCAATACATTTGCCTGCAAAATATTTACCAGAAAAGTGATAAGTAATGTGTAAGAGCACCCAATTAGCAGTGCCTCAACAAGGCAGGCACTGAGCCAGTGGAGCAGGAAGCCACCATGGAAGAACTAGGGCCTGGGCTCTGGGACTGGGTTTCTTAGAGCCATGTCCTTGGAGGAGCTGTAGAAACGTCAGTTTTTACACAGAGCAATACAGCAAAGCTGTGTACACAGCAGTGTGTCTAAGGTTGGAGGAGACCTGGAAACATCATGAAAAGGGACACTGAGATGATGGTGTCCACAGCACCAGTCATAGTAATGATAAACATTTATGGAGTGCTTTGTGTGTGCCAGAGATTTTTGTTAAATACTGTTTAATATTTTTTTCTATTTTTGAAGTTAAGTGTGTAGCAAAGTAAAAGAAAAAGCACACACACAATACATATATGTATATATATAGATACATATATGTATATATACATATACATGTATATATATATCACCTTAGAGCAGCCATTATTTTGAGTGAGGCACTTTATCTACACAATTTCACCTGAGGATTCCTGTTGCAAAGGTAATTTCTATTTGTAGGGAAGAGAAAATAACACAGTTGGGAAGGAGCAGAGTCAGGTTTACAGCCCTGGTCCATCTAGTGTCATGGTAAGTAAGCTTGCAACCACCTCATTATCTCTCAGAGAGCTGAACCCAGCTGTAACTGAAAGCACCCTAGCGGTGATGGGCCAAGTGTGCGAAGACCTGAATGCACCTCAGCTCTGACTTTCCCAAGTCTCTGGTCCGTCTTTTGTTTTTGTTGTTGTTGTTTCTGTTTTTCGAGACAGGGTTTCTCTGTGTAGTTTTGGTGCCTGTCCTGGATCTCACTCTGTAGACCAGGCTGGCTCACAGAGATCGGCCTGGCTCTGCCTCCGAAGTACTGGGATTAAAGGTGTGCACCACTGCTGCCCGGCGGCGGAGGCAAGGTCTTCTTATTGAACCTGGTGCTCATTGTTACACTTAGACTGGCTGGCCATGGGGCCCCCAGGATCTGTCTTACTTCCCAGCACCGGGGTTATAGACATATACCACCACACCAGTTTTTACATGGAAGGCAGGAATCCAAACTCAGGCTCTCAGTCTTGTGCAGCAAACATTTGAGCCACTGAGCCATCTCTCCAGTCCCTGATTGCTGGAGACTTGCTATGTCCAAGACACCTAATGGTTTTTTTTTTTAACAAAGAAGGTAGAGTCTGTAATTTCACCATCCAGGTAATATATATGATTATATACATATTGTAGATAGTTATTTTGTGTGCCTGCATATATATATATATATATATTCATGTGTATAGATGTACATTGTATGGAGACCAGAGGAGGAAGTTGGGTGTCCTGTTCTAACACTGTCGGCCTCATTCTCTTGAGGCAGGGTTACTCACCGAATCTACAGCTCAGTTAGCAACCAGTAACTCCCAGTGATCCCCCTGTCTCTGCAGTCCTATTGCCAACCCAACCATACCCACCTTTTTAAGTGGATTCTGAAGATTTGAATTCAGGTCCTCATGCTCCCAAACTCCTAAACACCACCCCCCCCAGACAGGGTTTCTCTGTCTACCCCTGGTTGCCCTAGAATTCACTCTGTAAAACAGGCTGGCCTCAGATTCAGAGATCTGCCTGCCTCTGTCTCTGGAGACTAGGATTCAAGGTGTCCTCCGTCACTGCCTGGTTCCCAAGTCCCAATTAAAACAACAACAGCAACAACAACAAAACCCTCAAAAAGTAGGATATGCTCACTGGTTGGTGGCAGACATCTTTAATTCCAGTACTTGGGAGGCAGAGGCAAGCAGATCTCTGAATTTGATTGAGGCCAGCCTTGTCTACAGAGTGAGTTCCAGGACAACCAAGGCTACACAGAGAAACCTTGTCTCAAAAATCAAAACAAAACCAATCAAACAAACAAAAAAGACATGCTTATATTTAAAAACTAAAAAATTCCGTCTTCCTTCATCTTTAATTTCTCTTCCCAAAGTTTTGCTTGCCATTTCCCCTCTCCTTTCTTTTGGAGACAGGGTTTCTTGCACCCCAGGCTGGCCTCTAACTCACTATGTAGCTGAGGATAACCTCGAATTTCTGATCCCCCTGTCCCCACTTCCCAATGCTGGGATTACATGCATGAACCACGGTGCCCCATTTTATGCAGTACTAGAGACTGAACCCAGGGCTTTGTATATGCCAGACAAGAACTCTACCAAATTGAGCTATATCCCCAACTCTTTTTGTTCGACATGGGGTCTCTCACCACAGCCCAGGCGGATCTAGAACTCACTAAGTAGCCCAGACTGGCCCCAAACTCAAGGCAATCAGCTCACCTGTGCTGAGATTACAGCGTAACCACATTCGCACCCAACAAACACGCACTCTCAACTCCACTTTGGAGGTGATTTTAGACTTCCCCTTCGGTTTCCTTGGTCTGCATGTTAATTTCACTGGATAAGATTAAAGAAAGGTTGCTTAGAAGGAATTGTCAGCCCCATGCCAGCACTCCAGCTCCAAAGCACTGTTTTTTTTTTTTTTTCCTTCTCTCCCTGCTGCATTTACAGGTGGGGGTGGGGCTTCCTGCCTTCCTGCTTTGTTGAGATGCTGTGGAAAGCCTAGGTGGGGGTCCTTAGGATTTATGGAATCTTGGTTGTTTTTTTTTTTTTTTTTTTTTTTTTTTTTTTAAAAGTGTTTCTGTATCATCCAGGCTGGCTTTGAACTTCTGGGCTTAAACTGGTCTTCTGCTTTAGTCTTCTGAACACCCACGATTGCAGGCACATGCTATCAAGCCCACTTCTGTAATTTTGTTTTTTATTGAACAGTGGAGAAGGCATATATGGACAGAATGGCAAAGATCAGTAGCAGGTCAATTCCTGGAAATTTTGTTTGTATGAAACAGGGTCTCACTATGTAGACCAGGCTGGCCTTGAACTCACAGTGATCCCTCCTGTCTCTGCCTCCGGAGTGTTGAGATTGAAGGCATGCGCACTCATGCCCAGCTTTTCCTGGAAATTTTGTTTCTCCTCCTCTCCTTCTCTCCTTCCCTTCCTCTCTCCCTTTTGCCTGCTTCTGTCTCTCTCTGTCTCCCTGTCTCTGTCTCTCTGTCTCTCTGTCTCTTTCTCTTGTCTGATGTATCCCAGGCTGGTTTCAACTTAGACCCTGCTGTGTAGCTAAGGGTGACCCTGGATTTCTGAGCCTCCTCCCTCTGCCTCGGGTTTACAGGTGTGCACCACCCCGGAGAGCTGGCTTTGCATGTGTTGGCAAGCTCTGCTGAGCTCCGTCCTCTATGCCTCCATATGGGAAGTTTTCTCCATCGCTCCTGCACATAGACCCGTGTCTTCACAAGGAAGGCTAGGATCTCACAAGGGAGTCAGACTTTGTACTCCAACCTGCCCAGTTTCTCTCCTGTGAAGTGAAAGGGTTCCCCAGGCTGAAGGTGCGCTCTTGTAGTCCCAGCACTTGGAGGCTCAGGCAAGAGGATATTGCCGAGAGTTTGAGGCCAGCCTGGGCTACATAACAAGATACTTTCTTAGAAAACCAAAACAAGGGAAAGCTGAATTTGAATTGTCCTGATATGGGAAGCCAGTAAGTTGGGAAGACTCCCTGAATGTGTGCAATCCCATACACACACATTCTCTCCTCCTCTTTTCTCTCCTCCTCTTCCTCTTTGATAGGGACTGCCTGTTCCTTCTGGCCTTTTGTGACAGGTCTTATGTATATCAAGCTGGCCCTTTTCTGGCTTTGTAAGTGAGGGTGACCTTGAACTCCTGACCTTTCTGCCTCTACCCCCTGAGCCCTGGAATTACAGAATACCACCATCCCTGGCTCTACAGACCATTCTGAGCTCCTTTACACCAGGTTGGGGTTCCCTGGAGCCTCTGATCGGGTCAGCCAGGCTGGTCTCTGCTCTTCTCCAGCAATGAAAAGAATCTGGGGTGGATGGGAGGTTGACTGCTTGGGTGAGGCTGGACCTAGGGTGGGCAGTGTCTAGGCTGATGCCATGGTACTGTTTTAAAATTACTGCCGTATTACAGTATTTTAATCGTTCTCAGGGCACATCGGCTTTTATTTTAAGCTTTTAAGAGAGTTTAATTTCTTTTTATGTTTCATGTTTATGGTAAGTAGAAACTGTTTAAGGGGACAAAACACAGCGGGGCCAAAGGTCTCTGAGAACCTGACTCCTGGCTCGTTGCTCCAAAGAAACCTAGATATTCAGCGGGGTGAGGAAAAGAGGCGAAGGAGGCTGGGCGGTCCGGCGCGCTGCTGCAGAGAAGCGCGGTGACCCAGTCGGGCGACTGAGGGTGGGGCTCACGGCCGCCGGGAGGGTGAGCGCCTCTGGGTCCCGTGCTGTCCCCGCGGCCGCCAGAGCGCTGGGCACCGGCCCTGATGCAGCTGGAGCCGCCTCCGCGGCGGAGGGAGCTGCCGGACAAGGCATGGCGGGCCGCAGGGCACCGGGGGAGAAGCGCTGGCAGCTGGTGCGCTGGTGAGTGGGCAGCGGGGAGCCACCGGGGAGCCCAAAGTTTCTTCCCGAGCGGAGTGACCCAGGATTGGGTTAACAGAGGCGCCGGGCTGCCAGATCAAAGCCACTCAGGGTCCCCGCGCTGCATCCTAGCTATTCTCCAGAGAATCGGGCCCCGGGAACCGATGTCTCCCGGCGTCCCAGTGTCTGGATGCTCAGGGATGACAGCAGGGACATTGCCCGGGCTTTCAGGGTCTTAAGAGTGCAGGTAAGCCTGCTCAGCCCGCGGTGGCCACAGGAAGACTTCAAGATCCCAAAGAAAGCCAAACCCTGCCGGTGACTGGGAGCTTTGGAGGGGCAGCAGTCCTCCTTCCACAAGCACACGGGTGGGGTTCCCTCGCCCTTCACCCCACCTCAGCTTTCCTAACCGTGGGGATACCTGCCTACCTCAAGTCCTGCAGCCCAGGTAGAGAGTCTAGAATCTGAGTCCCAAGAGGGCACCAGCCACCGCCCCACCCTTCCATTCAAAGAGATGCCCCAGCTCATCTCCACAAGGTCCACTGGGTTTTTGGGAGGTTTGGGAAAGGGAGGGGGCGATTCATGTGCAGATTGGGCCCTTCTCCCTTCCCCCACCGCAGTACTCCACCAGGAAATCTGTCAGTCGGGTGTCAGGTTACCAGACTGCAAGCTAGGAGGGTTTTTCCAAGGTACTGCAGCCCAGTCACCATGTTCCCTGTACCCTCAAGTCTGAATGCTCAGGGCTGCCAAGGGCTTGGCCTCTGTTTGGTGAGACTAGTTTTAAGTATTGGTATCAACCAATGAGAGCAACATCCAGAGCAATTCCCACGGCTCTGCAGTAATCGGAACCCAGGTATTGCACCGATACTATTATTCACAGTTCTCAGAAGAAGACCGTAGCACACCTGTTTTACAGATGTGAAAAGTCAGGAAGGGAAAATGATGAGTTAAAGCCGCATAGCGAACACATGTTGAAGTGAGGATTCGAACGTGGGACTTGCTTGCTCGAGTGTTTTACTCTTCCTCTTTTTTTGTTTCGTTTTGGGACTGTCCCAGCTCCTCAGCCTGCCCAGGCACTCAAGTTCACACTGTCAAGAGAAGGGCGGAGATGGCTCAAAACAGCCTGTAACTCCAGGTCAGGGGATCTGACGCCCTCTTCTGATCTGCACACACATCACACACACACACACACACACACACACACACACACACACACACACAGATTATATATATATATATATATATATATATATATATATATATAGAGAGAGAGAGAGAGAGAGAGAGAGAAGAGAGAGAAGTCAAAACACATGGCAAACGTGTGAGGTTGCTACTGACAGAGTTGTTTTGTAGTACATGCTTAAAGTTATTATTGTTGTTATTTTAATTATCACATTTGTTTGTCTATTTATTTATTTATGTGTATGTATGTGCGTACTGATGCACAGCATGGAGATCACAGAATGACTTTCAGCAGTCAATTCTCTCCATTATGTAGGTCTTAGTGACTGAATTCAGGTCTTCAGGCTGGTGGCCAGTGCCTTTACCTCCTGAGCCATCTCACCTGCCCAATATTATTATTATTATTATTAGTTTTTGTTTTTCCCAAGACAGAGTTTCTCTGTGTAACAGTTCTGGCTGTCTTGGAATCCACTTTGTAGACCAGGCTGGCCTTGAATTCACTGAGATCCACTTGCCTCTGCCTCTCAAGTGCTGGGATTAAAGGCATGGGCCACCACTGCCCACCTTTTTTTTTTTTTTTTTATATATATATACATAGAGTTTCTTTCTTCATATAGCCCTGGTTGTCCTGGTACTCACTTTGTAGACCAGGCTGACCTCGAACTACAGAGATCTGCCTGCCAAAACTATTATATTATCATCACTTTTGGGCTTTTTTTTTTTTTTGTTCAGTGTGTGTGGGGGATGTGCACGCAGGCACATGCACTTTTGAGAGTGAGTACAAGGACCACCTCAGATGTTTCTCAGGCACTGCTCACCTTTTTAAAATTATTTTTTAGATTTATTTGTTTTTGTTTTGTGTTTGGGTGTCTTGCCTACATGTATGTCTGTGTACCATGTGCATGCCTGATGCTCACAGAAACCAGAAGAGGGTGACCGACCCCTCTGGAATGGAGTTGTAGACAGTTGTGAAGAATCATATAGATATTGGGAATTGAACCCCAGTCCTTTGGAAGAGAAGCCAGTGCTCTTAACCACTGTATACTCTCTCCAGCCCCTTACCTTTTTTTTTTTTTTTTTTTTTAACACAGGGTAACTCACTGGGTAGGCTAAACTGGCAGGCTAGCAGACTTCAGGGATCCCTCTGTCTCCACCACCCCAGAGATGGGATTACAACACTCTTGGCTCATTATTATTATTATTATTATTATTATTATTATTATTATTATTGTTTTGGTTTTTTTGAGACAGGGTTTCTTTGTGTAGAATTGTCCTCAAATTCGCTCTGTAGACCAGGCTGGCCTCGAACTCAGAGAGATATGCCTGCCTCTGCCTCACAAGTACTGGGATTAAAGATGTGCTCCACCACTGCCCGACATGTGTATTTTGTTTTAAGACAGGGTCTTACTGTATAGCCCAAGCTGGCCTGGAACTGTCTATGTAGATCTGGCAGGCCTTGAATTTACAGAGATCCACCTGTCCCTGCTCCAGAATGTTGGGATTAAAGGGATGAGCCACCATGGCTTTTTTGAGACAAAGTTCCTTAAATTTTTTTTTCTTTTTTAAAAATTTTTGAGACAGGGTTTCTCTGTGTAGTTTTGGTGCCTGTCCTGGATCTCGATCTGTAGACCAGGCTGGCCTCGAACTCACAGAGATCCACATGGCTCTGCCTCCCAAGTGCTGGGCTTAAAGGCGTGTGCCATCACCACCTGGCTCAGGCTGGAAGCTTATATACAAGAAACATATATTTCTCACAGTCCTGGAGACTGAGATGTCCAAGATCAAAGCACCAACCGATTTAGATTTAGTACCTAGTGAAGGTACACTTCCTGATAGATGGAGGCCTCCATCTGTCTCTTCTTGTGCTAATGGGGCTAGCTAGCCCTCCAGGGTCTCCTTCAGAAGGCCACTAAACCCCATTTGCCAGACTGACTACTTCCTGCAATATTCTCCCTTCTGACGTCATGCCCCTGAGATTAGGATTCAACAGGAATGAATCTAGGGATACACGTTCAGACTGTAGTGGCGGGTCTCAGCCTCTATTCTTTCAGGGATGAAGACACTAGTTCTTGCTAACGGTTTTTTAATTGATTAATTAATTAATTCAATTGAATTAATTGTGGGGAGGATGCATGTGTGCCACTTGGTGGGAGTCTCTTCTGTCCTTCCACCACAAGGGTCCTGGGGAGTCAGGCTTGGCAGCAAGTGCCTTTACTGACTGAGCCCTCTTACTGGTTCACTGTTTAAGTTATTCTTTTTTAATTAATTAATTTATTTATACGTGTATGCATCTTAGTGTGTCTCCCTGTGTGCATGTGCCCACAGAGGCGGAAGAAGGTATCAGTTAGGTCCCTAGAACTGGAGTTATAGGTGAGCCATCTGGTGTGGGGGCCGGGTTCTGGACTAGGGACCTCTACAAGAGCACTCTTACCTGTTGGTGAGCATTTCTCCAGCACCCCATTGCTCAAGTTTCAACAGATGACAGTGGATTGAAAAGTTAGCCCTTAGGCTAGGAATATAGCTGATAGAGTGCCCACTATGTACAAAGTCTGATTTCAATCCCTGGTCTCTCTCTCTCTCTCTCTCTCTCTCTCTCTCTCTCTCTCTCTCTCTCTCTCTCTCTCTCT